>NC_046290.1:26751412-29151412 GCF_004115265.2 Rhinolophus ferrumequinum
CATTATATTATATAAGACCCAGTCTTATATTAATTTTTACTCCAAAAGACGCACTAGAGCTGATTGTCTGGCTAGGTCTTATTTTCGGGGAAACATGGTATATGTATATATATGTACATGTATATGTATGCATACATATATACCCTACTTGCAATGTGACAGAATTACTAAATAGGAAAATTCATGCATTGTAAATGATGATGTTATTTGTCTTCTAAATTCCTTCATTACAATTGTGACATTATCATTCTAGCCATTAGCCTCCTAGGCTCAGAAGTGTTTTGTAAACAGTTAGAAAACAGGTCCATCTCTTGGAGACAGACTCTCATTAAGCAGCTCAAGACAGATGACTAAATTCAGGAAGCCTGTACATTCCTTTATGAACAAAACTACCCAAGGAACAAGGCATTATAATTCTCTAGCAAGCACCTTGCTTTTCCAGTAACTGTTCCAAATGGGGAAATAATACTTTGAAGGAGGCTTGGTAAGGATAGAACTAGAGAATGCTCATTATATGATTTGACTGCTAGCAATACTAAGTATCAAGCCAAAGGAGCCAGGCCCTTGGTACAATGAATAATTAAGCATTTGGTAAGCTAATATTAAAAATGTGCTTTGGATAAAGTTACCCAAGTATCTATTTGGTTATGACAGCCTGGGTTTTTGACTATATGGTGGACAAATAGTTTTGCAGCAGTGTCTTAGGAAAGCAGGCTTGTTTTCAAGTGGCACCCACATTTCCCATTTTATAAGCTAATATTTTTTCTTTGGAGAGAAAGTCCATAGAGAAAAATAAAATCATTCTTTTCTTACTTGACCCAAGGGAGAAAGTATTGTAACCAACGTGTTGAAAGTGAGGCTGAATTCAGACAGAGACAAGTGGAGAGAGAATCCGGTGACAAAGAACTAGATTCAGATACTGATGACAGTCCATTCCTTGCAGATCTCTACGTAACAGGCAGGTATCATCAGGAATGAATATTAATTATTCCCTCATCCCTCTCACCTAGCCCTACCAGTCTTACCTTGAAAATGTGTCTCAATGTATGCACATTTCTCCCTACTCCTTCTGGTACTCCAGCCACTCTGAATTCCTTTAGTCCTTGAAGGATCCAATCTCTCTCCTTCCCTTCATTCTCTCTACTTGAAAAGATTGTCCTTTAGCTCCTCAACAGATTACTCATCACCCTCCCGCAGGCCCCAGCTACAGTGTTTCCTCCTCAACAGGGCCACTTTTGTCTTGTCCATCTGATTGTAAGTGACCTTCGGAGACAGGTCCTCACTTTTCATTTCTTTCCTATACTTACACAGGCTGTAGTTGTTTTGCTTATTTACTTGTTCACATAATCATTATCTAGCTCAATCCCCTAGCATGTAAGCACCTTGCAGACTAGAAACACATCCCCTCATTCACCACTACATCCCCACAATCTAAAAATGTTTGCCTCAAATCAGATACTCCCTGTTTGTTGAACAAATGAATGTGAAGTCTACCTAAGTCACTTATTATTCTTAATCATCCTAAAAAACACACGAGTGAAATCATAGTTTATAACTACAAGACTTCAAACCTTTGGTCGCTCTTTATGACCTTTGAAATGGAGGTCAAGACAGTTCTACACATAATCCTAATTATGCTGGTAAATCTGGGAAGTAGACTACTGAAGGCCAGCTCTCCAAAGATCACCAGCACAACCTGCTGATAAATCAAAGCTGAGTTTCTTGCCTACTGCCATAATGGAGAACGCTTTGGCCTTGGAGGGATAAGGCAAGATTGAAATTTATTAAGAACTGGAAGTTTCAGTGGGTCTTTCAATGAAGCAGTAATGAAAGGAAGGGCTTGATTAGGACTGAGTACAATACAGGCAACTTTCTGGACTAGTGGAAACAGCAAGGTGACAATTTTAACACAAGAGATTCAAAGAATTTTCTAGTAATGTAGACAGTAAGATTTTTTTCAGGGGGCAGGGGTTTCAATCCTCATTGGTCAAGCAGTGTTGGGGGTAGATGATTTTGATTCTCAGGGTGAAGTTTAGATCACAGTAACACCCTATAGATACCATTTTCCCATAACTAAACCAAACCAAGGGTTTAGCAACTAAGTAGATTACCTTTCCCCAACCCTCAAAAATATACATTTTTAAAATAGGTTTCCAAGGAAAAGCTTATGTATTTAACTTGAAGTAGGACTATTTTAAATGGGCAGGAAATAGAGGCTGCATTCAAATCGCCCGGCTGCTCCTGAGACAACCTTGAGGATAGCCAATTGCAATAAATTAATGAAAAGAATGCCATGAGTGCATGTTAATCTTTCGTCCATTCAGGAAAAAATATGATACATTCATTTAAAAGTGTTTCTTTTAATTTTTCAAGTATAATAATATAACACAATACTTCTAAAGCAATGTAGTAAGTGGATAAATAACCTGTTTAATATGAGACCTAGTCTATGTATATCTTTTAGTGCTTAATCTAGGTCAGATGTTTTGTACTGCATAATCTATGAAGTGAAGAGTGACTTTTGATCCAATTGCTTGATGAAGTCAATTAAGTGATATGTTTGATTGATTGTGTTTCTCCCCCTTAAAAATAACCTTACAGACTAAATATATCAACACCTCAATGGAATATTTTGAAATTACTTGTAGTCCTAATTTAGGATATTTACTCTTCCGTGTCAAAAAGTCCCAAAGGAGATTTTTACAGGCACCCATTAATCCTCTCAAGATTAGAATAATTTAGGTTGAACTATATGATATAGCCATTTTGAAGGCAAAATCAGGCAAATATTGCAATTTCACACCAGACACCTTAATAGTATTTGAGAGCTAGATGGGATCTTAAAAATTATACGGTACAACCAAACTTCCATCGGAAATTAAAGCTTATCAGGGAGAAACAGGTTGCCAGAGTCAACCACTCAGAGCTCGACTCAGAGCAAGAGTTAGCTCTGAGAATCAGACCTTCTGACGTTTGTCCCCTTGCCTTCTGCCCACAAATCGTGTCTTGACTTCCTGACAACTTTTTTGAAGTAAAATATTTTAAAAACAAGTGTTGCCTTTGGGACAAGCTAGGCTACTGATTTATTCAGTATGTTTAGCTTGGAGAGAGCTGGATGATAGTACACTGATTTTTGCTTCAGTTCTTAATAAGGTATTATTTCACAATAGTGAGATTGTCATGTTGTTCCTGCTGGGGCTCACCCCTTGGGAAATTTATTTTGGAATAGCTCATCTTTGCAGTAAGCTCATTGTCCTTTAACTAAGATTCACTGTGCCCAGGCACACAAGAAGTATTTCTGCTAATTGGCTCATGATACATACACGACTCACTTAAAAGTCATTCACAACACTTTTTTCAGCACTGATGTCTGTGGAACGGTTCAGTTCCTTAGGGCATTTAAACAATGTCAGCTCAAACTGATACTTTTCCAAGAATTCCTTTTATAAAGTTCTTTCAACAGGTTAAAAACCACTGCATAATTCAAGAGGGAGTTGCTTTAACAAATGTTAATGGGAGTCTGCTTGTGTCTATTTGCTCAATTTACATCAGACTCTGCTTGAATCACAGGGCAAGGCATCAGACGCTCAGGGCAGCATTCCCTGCATCAGCCTTGTGTCCCTGTGGCTGCACACCATGATGGGGGAGTGTAACAGCTTCAAGGGGAAACGAGCATACTTGGTAACTCCCATGCTATTTGACTGCATGTTTGTAACAGTGCATTAGAAAGAAAACTTCCCCCTTTATGTCTGTGTTTGTCTTTATCTGCTGACTTCTGGCTCTCCAATGTGCCATGTTTTAACTACCTAATATTGAATATCTACTATTTTTTATGATATTTGATTACATGTAATGAAAACCCTTGTTAGAAATTTCTGAGACAGCTGAAAATATGAGTCTAGGGTGACAAAAAACATGCACTTCCATTTGAAGGTCCTGAACGTGTGAGTACATCTGTGGGGACAGAGTCCCAGAGAGCAGTTTCCAGGCTCTTTTCCTCACATAAAGGTGCTGGCTCGGGTCGTAGATGGCCGTCAGCTGTGGCTAGTTGGCCGTCAGCTGTAACCAGTTAGCCAATCAGCCACTGAGATAGCTGTCGAGGCTGCGTTGGTTGGTCGTCGGTTGGTTGGCAGGCAGAGAAACGAACAGCAGGTTGCAGGTCGTTTGGATCCAGCCTCCAGTGAGACTACAGTGCTATGACTCCCCTACCTATGGCTCCGTGGGTGTTCCTTTTTGGCCTAGCCATATCCTGCGTTCTTATGTGGGGAGTGAGACTAGAGACCCTACAGGCCACGTCACACGACAACATCTATTCAATATTGTAGCAAGGTATGACATTCACAGCAAAATACTTTATGATAGTAGAGTCGAGGAGAAACTTTTTCCCCCAGATCTAGAGATAATTGTTAAAATTGCTCAGTGCCCAACAATAATGTTATTCCTAGGGGTTCTAAGGTATGTTTATGGTTAATAATTAAAAATACATTTAAGAATACGGATTACACATCACCTTTCAGAGCTTTTGCCTCTACCAAGCAACCAAGATATTTTTGCCCACAACTGTCGCTTTTGAAATGGAAATATTTGCTGTTCTCTTTTCCTTTTTCTTTTCTTGTTTCTTGATCTTCATCTCATGTTTTATTTGTGTTTGGTTTGTAGAGATGAACAGGCAGAATTCTAAAGCATAAGAGTTGACCCTGGAACCTCGGTCAGTATTCCTTTTTTGTAAGCTCTAAGGACTTAAATAAAAGAATGGGGACAGTAATAGAGCAAAACTGCAATCACCTGGCTCATCAGTGTAGCCTGTATTGCCTTTCTTCCCTTCCCTGTCTCGGACCTTAAAGTGCTTCATAGGACTAACCCACAATAAACTATTTACACTCAGTCCTTTTCTCAGGGTCCGCTTTGGGGTAAACCCAAACGGTATATGTATTAAATGTGATATCCTGTCAGTTAGATGTATTGCAAATATCTTCTCCAATTCTTTATCGTGATTTTTCACTTATTGATGTATCTTGATTGACAGAAGTTCTTGTTTTTAATGAGGACAAATTTATCAATCTTGTCCATTAAGGATCGTGCTGTTTTTTACTTAAGTATTTTCCAACTACAAGTTCATGAAAATAGTATCTTACAGTATATCTTAGAATTTTATTGGTTTGCCTTTCATGTTGAGATTTAAAAATGTATCTGGAATTACTTTTGTGTATGGTGTGAGGTAAAGATCAGATTTATCTGGGGCTTTTTTCATATGAATATCCAATTTTCCAAGTAACACTTGTTAAGAAGACTGATCCTTTGTGCCTTTGCCACACATAAATCAGGTGTCCTTACGTACTCTGCTCTGTTTCTATGAAGCTCTCCATTCTATTGCAGTGGTCTATTTGTCTGTTTGCATGACTTTCTTGTTCCTGCGTACTCCTTTAATGCAGCAATATTTGGGATCTCACCCCCGTGTAAGTGGACCCACCAGGGTTTACTCCCACTTGTCAAACCTGAATCCCAATATGTCTCTATTAACCTCACTGTTGAAAGTGCTGCCAAGTCTCGTCTCATGTTTACCAACCACAAAATCAGCAACCTTCCCCAGGAGAAAAATAACCCCCAATGTCCATGGCCTCTATGCTCCCCCAAATACTGGTCCAGTAATTCTCCTATCTGGTTAACATTTCAGTTACTTCAAGTAGACCTTAAAACGTGCTTTGACCATATTTTCCCACTGTCTTCAACAGGAGGGTTGTCCCCAATTATCTAGTCTGCCACTACCAGAATCAGAAATGTTTATCTTTTTGCCTTACATAATATATGGAAATGTTTATTTCTAAATCTCTCATCGTCATGCAATATTTGTCTCCAAACATTTTTAATGTTTCAATATAGTATATGAGAATTAGTGCTTCCACCTTTTTTCCATACTTCCTGTTCCCCTTCTACCTCCCATCCAACATCAGCTTTAGCAAAAGGTATTGTTTTATATCCTGGATGATTGTTATTGTACACCACTACCGTAGTTTTTAAATAAATGATACTTGATTTATCAAAAATACAAAGTAAAACTCCAAGTTCTTAATGTATTTTAACCCAATACATGAATTACATTATTACATTTATAATTCTAGCAATTTTAATGATCTTTTTTAAAAGAAGACTATTGCTATTTGGTTAAATTCACCTAAATAATTTAAAATTAATTCAACATATTTAATTTTTGAGGACTACCGTGTTTCCCCGAAAATAAGACCTAGCCGGACAATCAGCTCTAATGCATCTTTTGGAGCAAAAATTAATATAAGACCCGGTCTTATTTTACTTATTTTACTTTGTAATATAACATAACATAACATAACATAACATAATACTGGGTATAATATAATATAATACCAGGTATTATATAAATTTTTGCTCCAAAAGACGCATTAGAGCTGACTGTCCGACTAGGTCTTATTTTTGGGAAAACACAGGATCAATGAGAAGTCATCAAACAATACCATCCCAAGTTCTTAATACTCTTAATATAGAAATAGAAATTGAAATAACTACTCAGTAGAATATTTTCAAATTTGCACAAAAATATTAATAAAATGGTTTATTTTATTATTCTCATTCTTAATGTTAAATCTTGCTAGGGATAAATTAACTAGCCACCTAAAACAAAAAATGATCACTTTGTCTTCCCACATGAATGAGAAAATTTTTACTGGGCTGCATGTTGTTCATCAAAAAAATAAAAAGATTTTGAGAGGGCGTTAGATGTAAAGCTCAGACATGCAGGTTGGTTTTTCTCAAGATAATGAAGAAGATCCAAGCCTTACTGCATAGTCACCATGTCAATAGGGATTTTCAGATCATGGTCTCCAGTGGGGTTGGTTTAGCGTCCGTTTACCATGGAATCAATTTACAACTTAAGTAATTCAGGTCTTATTTCAGTCTCTAACCCTCCTTCTCAGGTTGCTTCATCACTCAATGGATTTGGCTAATCTACTTTTGGTCTAATTTTATACTAAATTATTTTCAAATTATTTCTATATGGTAGAGCCACATTTTTTATAGATATTCAAAGGACATCCAATTTAATTCTCCATTTGTGGAATTATTAAGCTACCTGTTTGTAACATCGAGTTATGCAAAGAATAAGTTATATCTCTATTCTTGCATTGCCTCAGGTGATGACATTTACATTCTATTTTGTCATATTTAATACTTTCCTTCTTGCTTTATAGGTGACTCTAAACATTGAAAACCAATAAGGGGTATTTCCATTATCATGACTATGTAAATATCTACTACATAACCTAGTAATGTACTGGGATAACCTTTTCTTCTCTCTGTGCCATGTAAAGATGTTTCTAACATACTGGAAAACCAATGTTTTTTCTTTCCACTGCATTAGATCTTTAAAATCATATCACTATTTGCCTTAAATCTGAACCATGTATTTCTCTTGGGGCTGCCCCATCCCTCTAACCCCACTGGAAACTAACTGGCTTTTCTCCCATTTGTGAAGAAGCTATTTCACGATGTCATTAATGCCTTCCATTATTTTAGTTGATTTTTCTGTTGCTAGGATCCATTCCATTCCTCTTGTTGAAGACATTCTTCTCGGAGCCAGCTTACTTCCTGTTCTAATTTGGAAGAATTCCTTTCTTTTTTTATTAGGTTTTATTTTGAGAAAAATGCATAAAAGTATAAATAACAGTATAAAAAACTTACATCACCTACACCCAAAATTAATAACTGCTTGTCACATTTGTCTTATTTTCTTTCAATAAATAGATTGAAGCATACTACATAAACATGAAACCTCATTTATTCCAAATTCCTAGGCTTATTCTTCTATTCATCCTGCACATGCCCATAACTACTGCCATGAATTTAGTATGAATTTTTCCAATCGAAGTTCATAATTCTTCTACATAGATGTAAGCATTAACAATATAAAATATTGTCTGAAATCACGTTTCTCAATCTATATGTAGTGAAAGGCTAGGTGTTTTAGTTTTTAATTTTGTGTTTTCCACCATCTGTTGCAGAACATGTATGATGCTATCATATGTGTCTGATACATAGATGGAGCCACATGCAACTCCCTAGTGAATTCAGCCACACCTAAACTACTCAATAATTTCATTGCTTATTGAGACAAACCCACTGATTGCATGCTTGGATGTCGTGGCAATATCTAATTGCATCCCTATGCCTGGGCATGGCCTCGTAGACTCCCAGGAATATGTTAGCACCTTTCAAAGTTCCTATGGAAATCTTATTTCCCAAATTTTCTTTTTCAGTTTTATGGTCAGTTTATTGTTTGCCCCAATATCTACTGACTCAGGCATCTGTGAAGTTAAGCAATTTCCTATAATTGTTTTTGACAAACCCTCAGAGAAGAGGCTTTTTGCACTATTGATCTCTGAGTTCAAAAAAAGACAATCTTGCAAATGGGATCTCCCAGTGAACCACCAAACAGGACAAATAATGACAATGCTCTGGCAACGGGTCTCTAAAAGATCTCTAACCTTCTTCTACCCCTTCCAGTGGCTGCCAGGTTTTCACTGATTGCAGATAATTGGTTTTCAAGGCTAACACAGAGCTGCAGACTAGAGGATAGGACTGTAATAAATTAAAACATCACAAAGCTCTTGTTCTTACTGAGATTCAGCCATTTTCTTGAATAAATGGACTCTACATTGCTGCAAGTCTTTTATTAATTTCCAGAGTTCTAAAAATTTGCTTCTGACAATTTTTGTCAGTTTTCTCACTGTTTTTATGCAGAAGAGAATTTTCAATAGTTTTTAATCTGCCATTTTCACTAAAGTCCTACAAATCAACTTTAAAATCCTCAATTATCCAGAAAATTCAGATTAAAAAAGATGCTACCCCACCCTAAATTATTTAATGATTGATAAAAAGAAGGGTTTTCTTTTCCCTTCTAGGTATTATTATTCTGATTGATTACACTGCCTGAAATCTCTAGTTAATAACTAACTGTGCACTTAGCATGATCTACATAGTTTATAGAGATTATGTTTGAAGTATAATCTCTTTGGAGTTACAAAAAACAAGTCCATAAATACTATTTTTAAATATTAATAGAAATTAATCTATACAGTTATTTTTCATTAGGAGTAAAACCTAACTGATGGAATGACTTTCTTTGTCCTAAACTCCAGTATTCTGATTTCAAATAGCATTTTTTTAAAAATGAGAGACCTCAAAAAATCATTTGTTGAAATTATAAAGGTGTTACATTTCATCCTGGCTTTCTCTGAATTACTTAAACAAGTTGTGATTCTATGCATCTTATTCGGGCAACACTTGTTACTGTAAAATATGCCAATAGCTTGTCTTCTTTATCTCCCTGCCATATTCTGAGACTCAAGGCCATCATATGATAAGTTTTATGGCAAAAAAAAGTATTTCAGAGAGTGAATGGAGATTGCCAAAATGGATTCATTTACGTGAAAGGAACTAAAATGGAGCCAGGTACCCATGAAGAAGTTTATTTGATACAGGTTCACCCAGCATGTTTCTCCATGGACTTCTGAATTTTTCAGCTGTGCCTGAAGTTTATCATCTCTTTGCTGTGACTACCAGATCATCTGTGTTTCTTAACATTGAAAGGAGTCAACTCGATTTGCCAAGCCTTCATTTGTACACTGGGCTCAACCAATCCCTATTACCTTAGCCAGAATCCTTCATTTACCTAAAAAAGACTGGACTGAGAGCACATGCAGTCTTTATAACCCTGCCTTTCTTTATTCTCTTTGGAGCAAAATTTAGGTTGTGTGGCCCAAATTGCAATCCCTCCTTTGCTCAAAGAAACACTTTTTATTCTTTATTACAACCTAAATATTTTGTTGTTGCTGTTGTTGTTGTTCACAAGTTTTAATTTTTGTTTGCCTCTAACAAACCTTTATGTAACCACAATGACACTTGCTATGTAGTATCCATTGTCTCTTGAGATGCACTCTACGTGGTCCAATTCATCAAACAAACCCTCATAAATGTGATATATTTCAGGAAAATATACTCCATGATGTATTTTATAATGTATGAGCCATCTTGGTTGAAAAAAGTTACATGTACAGTCATTTCACAACCTCCTACATTTGCAAATGGCTTTAATACTTGTACTTTTTGAAAAATTCAAATACCAAATGCCATTTGGCCTAAAGAAGATCAAAAAGGTTGGGATATCTGAAAGAATCAGCATTAAATTTCTATCTTCTTGTTCTTGCTCAGTGTATCTCATTTTTTTTCCTTTTATCTAGGTCAGTTTGGTGGCATTGAGAACATGGCTTCACTATGGAAGTCATGCTGAGAAGATGGAGGACAGAAAAATATGTTGATACTGTCAAACAATCAGTAACCACAACAAGAATGCAATTAAGCACAAACAAGCTACAGCTCCATATGACTTTTAAAACTGTATAATTGTTGGATAATTCTGGGAAATTATAGTTTACTGGAAAACAAGCTGAGTTGGTACTTCCTATGGTCAAAGTACCAAATATAGATTATGTATAGAGGAACTGAAATCTCAAGGGGAACTTTTCCCTACTGGATGCCCTCACAGACGTATTACGGTTAGAAGGTTTAAGTACTTGGCATCGTTTTTGGAAGGTATAGGAACTGAAAGGTGAAGAGGAGAGGCAGAATTTTGCAGGTAAGGGTATGTTAATCTCCATAAAGAAATATCTATCAATTCAGAAGCTTAAAAAGCAGCAAAACCTTCACTCCAAGTGGCAGATAAAGCCTATAGTCAGAGGGAAGGGCAAGAGTCTGAGGAGAGATATAAGCATATAAATTAGCTCTAAAATAGCCAGGATGTTGTTTAATAATTTGTAACATCACTGCCAAATTGAATAAACTGAGAATTTATGACCCCAGAAAACTAAGAAAAATATCCACATGCTGAGGATATCTAGGCCCTGGAAACATACTCTTCATCTCTAAATGCCCTTAATAAACTTCATAGTTCTCGTATGTAAGTTGGATGGTATCATGGAGTTGATTTTCTAACAAAGTACAGAGGAAACCAGCAACACATTAGTATTAAGGAGTAACTTTCACATATTTTTCTCAGCTTTGGGGTTTTGACCAAAATCCCACAATTACAAAAGTCCCACTACACATCCTGTTAAACATATATTTAGTGATATTATTGAGGCAATAATTATAGTGGCCCAGGTTCCATGACTGTTAACTCCAGAATTCTTAGAATTTATGTGATACTAGTCAAGGCCTTTTATAAACGTGCATATACATCGAAAGAGGGAAATTAGCTTGTCCTCAGAGTGACTGAAAACACAAAAAAATTACAAAAATCTTGGCTAACTTGTCTTTTTAAAAATCTCAAAAAGTATAAATGACACAGCAGAACTTCTCAAAAGACCATCCATATATCTTAAGATACTGACCTATAGAAAATTGCTTCCATTTGCTAAAAGTAAAAAATAATGTTCAAATTCTAAGGTGACGTTATGGAGAATTCTAACACTCCTTCTATTTTTCATAAAGTCCTGAAATTAAGTTGTTCTCTACATGCTAGCACCAGAGACTAACTCTGACCCATAAATAGTTTACTGAAGCCAAGCCAGCCCAGATTGTCACAAATCCAGCAAGATACAGTTCACTTCAATACATCATTGCATTCTTCACTGAACTCGTGATCTTTTTAAAGATAACCCATTTAGTAGTGGATGTCTACCTTTTTTAAATTCTGCTGCACCTCATATGTAACTATGTGCAATAATGTTTCCATGGGTTCACCTAATAGAGGCATATCGCAGAATACCCTCCATCTCACATTTTAGACTTTCAAGAACTATTAAATTATGCAGGCAGAAAACACATACTGACTAGTGTGGCCCCTATTCATTCCTCACTCCATTCCCACTAGAACATGTGCTATAGATCTTTAGATTTACCTGTGTAAAGCTAGACCAGAAACACTAGGGAAGCAAAGAACAAATTCTTTACTGTTTAACATTAGTTCTCTTCAACTGGGATGTTCAGCTACATAGGTATGAAGCAAATGAGTTTTGAAAATAAAAGTAGAGACTAGAACACATGATCTGTACGTGATCCAAAACCCATTTTATCTAAGTAGTGATGCAACTATCCAAATCTACATTTATCCATGAGAGTATTTCATATATAAGCATATGTAACACAGTAGAAAAAAGGTAAAGAATCACAGTTGTAAGGTAAATCTCAATTACCAAAATCTCTTAGTGTGGTCCCACCAGAAAAAGTCAGACCAACAGAAACAAGTTTCTTCCTCTATCTTAAACAATGTCAAATTATAAATTTATTATATAGTCTACCAGGAACTGCCTGCTGTCCCTCTAAGCAATAAAATTCTCTTTTCAATTCCCCCCTCAAAAAAAAAAAAAAAAGAAGAAGTTCATGGCCAATGAGATAGCATAGCAGTAACTTCCCTTTCGAATCGTGGTCCAGAATTTAGTGTGCCCTGCTAATCAAGGAGATGAATATAGCATGTGCCCACAATATCTCCCTGGCCAATGAGGGTGGGGTAGAGGCATTCGGTCTTCACTTGGCTTTGATGCTAAGCTAAGCAAATGTTATAATCTAGTGTGCACACTCTAGTTCCTTTGCTATGATCCCTGAAAACCCGTTAAGATCCAGTAGACTAAAGGGTAAATGAGAGAGTTTGGCACAACTTAGTTATAATCTAGGCAAGTGACCTGGTTTCGAATAAGAAATGACTTAAGCAATGGTCAGCAAGCTAGCAGAGAGTTAAATTTTTGTCGATGGATTTAATAAAATTTTCACTTGAATTATTCTGACTTCTGAGGCCAGTTCCCCAGCATATCCCCTTTTTGTCTTGCCATGAGCACAGGCAAAGAGGCGATGTTTCCTCCTGACAGATTATTCACACTACCTGGTCCTCATTTGACTCCTGGCACTTCAGATGTCTATGAAATGATGGAGGTCTGAGAGCTTAGCTCTGAGTATGTCCCAACATACATTCAATGGGGATAAGTGGGAAAAACACAGATGAAAATGTTCTCTGTGTGGAAAAGACAAAGATTAATTTTCACTACAAAACTGAAAAACCAAAAAAAAGTATCCATTTAAATTTCTCAAAAGCAAATTTTTCTGATGCGTGGAGACCTGTTCTTCTGATGTGTTTTGCCAAAGCCTTCAAACCTGGAACCAATGTCACCTTTGTGATCCTTTGCCCAGGACCTGCGAGAAGACTCAGCCACCCTTCCTTGAGACCTCCAAAATCATCACGCAGCTTTCTAACGTTTACTCCACCACGATATACTTGGGTGACTGCCTGCTTACCAGTGTGCTTGAGTAGACAATGAGTTTGCAAACTTGTAAATGATTTTGTAAAGTATGAGCATTTTTTTAGAACCTTTCTCAGTTTTTAAAGTAAACCACAAACCCCAAACGCCATCAGCAGAGGTCAATGACAGCCGGTGGCATCAAGCTGCATCTTCAGGGGACATACTCATGTAAAAAGCGGTGCCTCTTTTTGATTTTTGGCCTACATTTTTCAGTTAGCAGCAGTTTTCTCACCAGACTGACATTTATCAAACAACTGGTATCAACTGCCACCTTGTATATAAAATAGAAGCTTCATTTTGAGCCAACTGCAGGAGGTATAATAACCTCATTTATTCAGAAAAACTACCAAAGTAACAGTCAGTTCTTGAACTCCTTCCTTTTAAGAAATTAGTTGCCAAATAATGGGCTTGCTAAATAGAAAATGTCAAAAACAGATTTCTAGTATGACTAACAGGCATTCACTGAAGCAAAAAGTAAATATTTGAATCCGATGGAATGCTAATCTAATATAAATACTCCAGCAAACACTAAATCTAGATAAAAAGTACAACATACTTTTAAATAGTAATCTCGTGTAAATATGCTTATACTAGAAAATGCTAAAATTAAGACGGACAGCTTTTTTTAAAAAATGGTAAATCATGCATATTTTCACACAACGTGAAATTCCATCTAATTTATTTATTTATTTTTAATTTATTTTTTAATTTATTGGGGTGACAATTGTTAGTAAAATTACATAGATTTCAGGCCATCTAATTTAAATTGATTTTAAATCTCAGTCTGATTTCAGGATTACAGTGTTTTGATTAGTAACTATTGGACTGAATCCATACAAATTGAAAAAGAGAATTGGTTTAATTTCTAAGATCTACAGAGATGTCTGACAGGTGTTTGGATTGAACTTCCTAAGAGACAGTGAAAGAAAACAATGGTTACAGAAACAGCAACCCAGTGGTTAAAGTGAAAGGTTGGAGTCAGAACTTAGGCTAAAATTCTAGCTCACACATTTTATTAGCCCTAAGACTTTAGACATGTTATTTAACTTTTCCAAACCTCCATTTTCTTTATCTGTATAATAGGAGTAAAAACACATGATTCACTGGATACTTTTAAGGATTAAATTAGATATCGTTTGTGAAAGTGTTAATCCAGAGCTTGGTCCATTGCAAGTGCCAAGTAAATGAGAGTTACTATTATACCTCTGATTGATTTGCATGTAAACTTTCCATGAACTCTTCCTGGAAGATATTCCCAGATGCTTGCTGGATTCTGTGCACTGCAATCCTAGAAAAAAACCTTTTCTTTCTTTTATTGCAGTTTCTCCCATTTCCTTTATCAAGATAAATTCATCTTTTGCCACCATACTAAAATTTTTCAAATTCAAGAATTTTTCTTCTACATAGTTTGTCTTCCTACCAGTGAATAGTATTACAATTCTTTATAAGTGAAGGTATTTGATTCCATCACTTTGCTAAATTTTATCTTTCAAGAAACTTCATGTTCCCCAAATCTTCTAGGATTCTTAAAATATCTATGTACTAAATATACGCTATCTATTATTATTAATTTATTCAAAGCTTTTCAGACAGAAGCTGATTGAGGAAATAAACTAACTTATTCCAGGATAATGCTGGGTTATTTTGACCTTGAGTTCAACTTCAAGTGGAAATTCAGTTAGATTTTTTGGAGCCAAAAAGAAGTTCTTCACTCCACAATCCCAAATATTTCTAGGGAGGTTTATCATCAATCCAGTTCCACATTAAGAACTGCTTTGATCCACAGTCAGCCTGTATCATCTAATGTTTTAGGAAAGATATCGTGTTCTCTGTTCTGGAAGATTATCCTTAGTTTCTTATATTTGGTAAGAAAAAAATTGTCAAAGGCCGCAAAGATTGAGAAAAGCACTGAATGATGTCCTAGGATCAGATTGCATTTCTGAGGGACTTTATATTTTTGTGTATGACCTTGGTTTTCATGATTCCTCCCTCCATTTCACTCTTGGTTCACTGTCATTGGAGAAGCAGTCAGAATCCCTCCCCGTGTCATGAGCTAGGTTCACCTTTTTTATTAAAAAAAAAAAAAAGAAAAGCTTTATATAGGGATCTTCGTAAATGGGAGCAAACGTGAGGATGAGATCAAAGAGCACTGTTTCCCTGGACATAGCAGAGACTGTCTCTACCAGCAACCACTTGTGGAGTCCAGCTGGGGAGGAGAGAGGAAGGTGGGGGTGGAGGGCAACCAGCTAAAGAACAGTCTTGCCATTATGATGTGGGGTCCTCCTACTAAATGGAGCTCTCTCTGCAGCAAGTAATTGTCTTCCTTTGTACTCTTCAGCCTGATTCTCAGCCCTTTGTACTCCCTTGTGTTTTTTAAAAAAAAACAGTGATGGCAAAGGTACAGCAGTGAGTGAAAGTTGTTGAAATTCCACTGGAGATCTAAGGAGGAAGTGGCAGAAACTGGGGGCGTGATAAATCATTTCCTTTTTCTGGATATCATGTTTTAAAACCTGTAACACGAATGACTGGAGGAGGGTGAAAAGAACTCTAAGGACATTTTCAGTTCTGGCATTTTATATATTTTCAGGGAAAAAAAATTCTACAGGTATTTTACTCTAAAGATTTCAAGCACACTGTCATTTGTAATTATTATTTTTAAACTACACACACACACACACACACACACACACACACACACACACAAGTTTGAATCTGTTAGTGAACTGTCCAACCTCTGCTAAACATGAAGACGCCTTTATATTTCATGGAATGTGCCTTCACCAATTCAGACCCCCAGTTAACAGACCAGAGTCATGATGTCGGAATTGCAGTCCAAGAGCCTAAATGCAGACTTCTGGACATTCGGCAGCTTCTACTTTAGAAATTACCATGTCCCTGGGGTGTTCTCAGAAAGGTTCCCACTGTTATTTACTCCTCAATATCTGATGCTAAACAGCAGAAGAACCCAAACACCAAAATGTCAGGTCCAGGGAGCAAATGTTTTAAGAGAAATTATTCTTGTAACAATTTAACTTTTCTCTGAATTTCAAGAACAAGGGTGTGGCCGTGACATTGGACCACTATGTTAAATGGGATTCATCCAGTTCTAATCACTACTCCCTGTTACAAGGTCCAAGGACTCCCTGCTATACTTGGCATATGTAAGTCACTGGACAGATTGTACTAAACAAAGAAATCTCTGTAATTACAAATTCTTTGTTAAAAAACTGCACGACAACTTTGAAATTTGTATTACCATATCCTGAAGTGCAAAGGATTTGAGAGAGGGCAAGGAGAGGAGACTCTGACTGGTAATAACATTTCTATGGCATATTCCTTCTGAAGAACTTAGAATGTCAGGAGCTCTGTTCTGTAGTAGCTGCTTGTACAGGTTTTTATTTTTTGTTGTTTTTTTTCCTTTATTTTTTTGCAATCTCTCCCTTTCATCTTTTCAATAAGAAACAGCCTAGGAATAGTTTTATTTAGTTCTGGGTATGTGGGTAGTACTTTCTCGAGTGTGGGTAGTGGCTATTTTCACAACCTATTCCAAACAAGTTGTCTGTATTAACTTCTTGCTTCTTTTCTGCTTACTAATTACAATACCAGTCTTTCTCTGTCATGTTTTGCCTATTTTATTTGACTTGTTTTAGTCTTATGATTTGACTGTTTGAGTCTCATGACAGGGGAAAACAAACACTAAAATTTGAAAATTTATCATCATGAAGCCTACTATGTGCCTATGTGCAGAGAGCTGAACCAGCGAGCCTGCCACGAGCAAAGGAGAGTCAGACATTGAACAATAAATGACAGAGCCATTAGTTTCCATAGGACTTCAGGGAAAAGAAGAAAATTGACAATATCCGATCTGTTTTACAGATATTGTTAAAGTCCAGTGGACAGGCTCATGAAGCTTGCCCTGTAAAACCGAATAAGGAGCAAGGACATCAAAATATTATTCCTGAAGCTTTGAAAGCTGTGAGAAGCTCCCATAGTAAAACAGATTAACCAAAACTTTCGATCTCATGCAGTTTTGCTCTAGTTACCTAAATGAAGGTAAATTTTCCCAGCTGAGAATACTTTTTCTCTTTAAAAGAGAAAGGACTTTCAAATGCCAAAGTTCTGCAATCCAGCTCATCACTGTTATGAGACCAGGAAGAAACAGGTAATGTTAACCTGTAGAGCCTGAAAGGCACTAGAACAACAGTGCACAAAGTCCATTAGGGCATTCATTATTGCACTAATGTGCTTTCAAACAGGTAGTTGGCAGGAGGGAGGTCTTTTGTAATTTTTCCCAAAGCTGAGATTTCTTGGTCATGGGATGCTGAAGACAACTCTCTGAGGATGGGAGTGAAACATGGAGAAACATGATCAAGACAAACAGCATGAGGTTAAGAGGCTGCCTGTATGGAAATAGTTGTAAGTTTAAAAGCATGAGTTAGAAAGCTGAAGCATGACACAGAAGGCAGCCAACCAAGCTACAAACGAGCCATAGTTTGCAACTCAGCATGGCTGTTACAACACTTACAGAGGTGCTTAGTACATGTGCTTTGCTTACTAACCAATTTTGAAGTCTGGTATGTCGGTTGCAAACAAAGACACCATTTAATCTCCAAAAAATATATAGGGGGCAGACTTTTGTATCATATCATGAGGAAACAAACAATGAAAAAAGGATACATTCTCTAGAGCAGTGGTTCTCCAAGGCTGGTTTCTGGGTCAGCAGCATCAGCTGGGAACTTGTTAAAAATGAAAATTCTAACAGAATTAGAAACAGAAACTCTGGGGGCAGGGCACAGCAATCTCTGTTGCAACAAACCCTTTAGCTAAGATTTGAGAACCACTGCTCAATGATAGGTAGCAAACATCATATTTTTTTAAAGTTCATCTTTGAAGAGAACAAGAGTTTAAGTCCATCTGTAAAAAACCTACTGTGTATTTACTCTGTTAGTGTGAAAGGCATGCAGCCTGGCCTAATGAGCAGTTTCAGCCATGTATATAAAACGATTAGAGAAAACAGGTCAAGACAGGGTGTCAAAGAACCAAAGCAAATGTCTGAGGAGCACTGTGAAGGGGCAGGGAGGAGATGAAGGCAGTGTGAGCTGAGAGCATTCAGAAAGAAGAAAGACAGGATGGAATGCGGGTCCTTATAGGACTTGCCTAATAAACCAGCATTTCCAACGCATGAGAGAATACTTATCCACACAGCCAAGAAAAAGGCAAAAAAAATCACTGTACGTGGCCCATCACAGCCATGCGGGGCAGACAATGTCCTCCTAAAAGCACAAATTGGCCACTCTCTTCAGCCTCCAGTTTCTGTCTCAGATGTAGTAACATTTACAGCCTGTCAAGCAGTGACAGCTGGACCTCTTTCTGGCTGGGTGACCTTAGGCAACAGCCCACAAAACCAAGTCACTTCAAAACACTCCCAGATCAGAGGAGGAAGACAAAAAAAAGAAAAGTGTGCTGATGCTGCTTCTAGCGAGAGTCCATTCAGAATTTCACACCCAAGATTCCCTTCGGACTATGTTTAGAGTTCCTAAACAAAAGATGCAGAGAAGTGCCCCACTGTGGGGCAAAACTGAAAACGCCATTTCCCCCGAGTGGCACAGCCATGAGGCAAAACCAAAAATTGGCCCAATGTGCAGAACATGGCTGAGCAACCCCCTTCCAATCGTCTCTCCTAGGCAATGGCAATAAAAGAGATGCCAGAAAATGGCATGCTGGTCCCTCTTGGTTTTCAACCCACTGTTAAGGAAAGACTCAACTTTCCTCAACTTGCCCACTGTGTATTGTTAAATGTGAATCTAATTAAATCCTTTTGATGTTATCCATATTTTCACAAAGAGGCCTGGGTTCAGCATGCTATACCTACCACCTACTGGACTGTAATAGGGTTTGGTACTGACAACCCCATCCCACAAACCTGTATCAGTTCTGCATAGCAGACTAAGGGAGTTGTGCCTTGCTTTAATGTTTTTCCAAGTATGGACTGATGGTCATCTATACACGAATCTCTCAGGTTCTCATTTAAAAGGGAGATTCCTAGGCACCATCCCAGACCAACAAAATCAGAAATGTCTTACAATGGAGCTTAGGAATCTTTATTTTTAACAAAATTCCCAAATGATTTGTAAGTCCTTTAAAGTTTAAAACACAATCAAATCGACTTTGTAAAAGTTCAGTGAGAACCATATGTATTAATTATTGATATATGCTTTGTCTTGGCAATGATACAACAATGAAAGAGAGAGGGAGCGATGAGAGACAGAGAGAGAGACACAGAGAGAGACTATTTTGATGAAGGGCATAACCTGGCAAGTAAAAATTTTAAAAATCGGACAAGAAGAATTAAAACAGGGCAAAGAGAAAGTGGAAAGAAAAAGCTGCAGTAGTTTCTCATCGTCAGTGTAACAACCACAGACTGGGTGGCTTAAAATGTCAGAAATGTATCCTGTCACAGTTCTGGAGGCCAGAAGACGAAAATCGAGATGTCGGCAGGGCCACACTCCCTCCTTCCAAAGGCTCTGGGGAAGGGTCCTTCCTTGAGTCTTCTAGCTTCTGGTGGCTTCATTGATTTCTGGGTCACATCACTCCTTTCTCTGCCTCGCACTCACATTCATCCTTCTCTTGTCTGTGTGTCTTCTCACTGCTTTTCTTTGAAGGATACACATGATTGCCTTTGGGGTTCAACAGAATAAGTCAAGATAAACTCCTCCTCTCAAGATCCTTTCCTTAATTACATCTGCAAAGACCCTTTTTCCAAGTAAGGTCACATTCATAAGTTCTGGAGATAAGGACATGGACATATTTTTTTGTGGGGGTTACCATTTCAGCCCACTATAGAAAAAAAGAAGGAAGTGAGAAAGGAGTAAAGGGAGAAAACAGCAGCTGTCCTGCCCTGCACATTTGTTCAGGAAGGCAGGGGAGTCTTAAATTGTAGATGAGACCCTGGTGCCAACACAGGTTGAAAATTTAAATTAGTAGAAAACATAATTCTATTTCCCACCTCTTTGTTGGCATGCTTCTGTATTCCACGTGAAACTTAGGAAGTTCAAATCCTCCTGAGGTCAGTAAAGATTTGGTCAAAGGGAAATTACAAGCTGATAAGGGATAAGTACAACTAATCAGATGCCATAGTATTAGCTTGACTGAGAAGAGTTCTGGAAATGTGTTGTCCACGGAGTAACAATACGTCTGTGTACTGACCTTTTCCCTCATTCTTGGAGAGATTTGAGATAGGGGGTACTTAAAATAAAAATTTCAGCCTTTATCCTTGCCAAATTCTCCAGTCTTGGAAAACTTACTCCACCCTAAAACATACTACAATCGTGTGAGCCAGGCAGTAAAATCTCATTGTACCAATCATATGTCTTATTTGCAATGAGTCATAACACTTGGCATAAATTATTTTTGAGTAAACTGCTCCAAAATATAGGAAGCCACAGCTAATTTATGTCTAATATACAAGGAACTTTAGAAAGTGCCACTTAAATATTCTG
The DNA here is from genome assembly GCF_004115265.2 of Rhinolophus ferrumequinum. Lineage (NCBI taxonomy): Eukaryota > Metazoa > Chordata > Mammalia > Chiroptera > Rhinolophidae > Rhinolophus > Rhinolophus ferrumequinum. Next base: position 26,772,231 of record NC_046290.1, read on the forward strand.
ATTCCAAAAAACCTTTCCAATGCACAGGAAGTCACCATAGGATACAAATGGACAGTCATGTATTGTCATTGCATTTCACAGGGGACTCACCCATGCTGAATAGTGCACAGCCTAAAATATAGTGCTTTGGCATTTGCTACTTCAAATTAAACGTCACAAAACAGAATTTCCTATGTAGTGGACATTAGATCATATTTGGGACTTCATTAATGCATTAAAGGGAGAGATAATCCCGTGCTCAAGGGATCCTGATGAGATGGTGAAATATCTTCCACACTTTTCTAGAAACTTTCAGGCTTCAGGCCCTTAGATGTGTCAGTACTTATCAAATGTATACTGTATACTCTTTGTGTCTAAACACTAGATACTGGCAAATCCTGCTCATGGCCCATCTCTTCCAGGGGCAAGAGGGCAAGGAGAGCGACCTAGAACTAGCAAAGCCAGTCCTGGGGAGTCAGTCTCTTACCAACCTAGTAAAACTGGGAAGAACTTATTATTTTTTAAATTTGATGTGTTCATCTGAAGACAGAGTCTTACTGCCAATGATACTAATAACAACTCTTTACTAAGAACAAGTGATCTGATTTTTTTATGAGTGATATGTCATTTTATTCCCCAACTCTAAGAGATAGATGGTGACCCCAGTTTTACAAAGAATCAAACAAAATCACAGAGGTTAAGCAACCTGCCCAAATGCGCACACTTAGGAGGGAGAGAGACAGATTTCACCTCCAGTCTGTCATCTAACACGAGACTTAGGCTCTTCTCCTGTTCAACTCCCACGGAAGCAATTTTTCCCCCTGCCAAATATCACTTTGAATTGTTCCTCACTTCCTGGTACTGTACAGTGTACTTATCTTGATTATTCTTTTCTTCTCAGCCTCTTTATGTGGATTCAAATTCAGATCTGTGTAATGTACAGACTATACTGCAGAAATGTAAGCATCTTGGCTTCCTTCCTTAATTGGGTTTATAGCACATATCTCTAAACCCTCATCTACATTCTTGTACAAAAATATCACCCTTCCTGGAAGTAAGATAAACTCTGAAAACGAATCATTGTACCTTTGAAGTGAGTCATCTAAGACATACGATCATCTCAGACCTTTCAGAGAAAGAGTCATTTTCTTCCAGCATCCGTCAGCTTTTTGAAAATCTATAAAATAAATTCAGCTGCGGCCATCACATCACATCTCTCAGGCTTCTACACCTTCCTTAGTGCCCAGAATCTTGAAGCCCAAGTTATTATGGAGGAATTATCCCCTGTGAATGCCCTTTATAAACTTTAATTCTTTCTGAATCCTTACTAGTACCTTGCTGCATTCCTCAGAGAGTTTTTGGGTTAATTACTCTTCTGCTAAGTGGTTAATTGCTCACATCATAATAATTTATTTTCTCTCCCCAGAGGAAAACATCTTCAACTTAAGTTTTACAAAACAATCTCTAAATGGGGAATTTCCGTTATTGGGCTGACCAGTGAAGGAGGTAATTTTGACAAAATTGTCCCAGAATCATAATGGGATTTTAGAGCTCAAACCTTAGAAACCAGTGCTTTTACCTCTTCTAGCAGCTCTCGTTTTATGATTAGGAATTCAAAGACTGGGGAAATTTATCCAAAACCAGCCGGCGTGCAGTCCAGGTCTCCTGTTCAATTACTTTTGATGAACATTTAGGATTATGCCAATTACTTCTAAATTATGTCAAATCAGCAACTTAGGTCTGCCACATTTGATAAGTACTGACACATCTAAAATGATGCCTTTCCATTTTTATCATAGTACTAAGCACCAAAGAGGTATTTAGATAACACAATCTTTCCATGAGTCTTTTCAAGGAGTCCTATTTCAACGTTAAAAAATATAAGCACAAGATGAAACCTGTAATCTCTCTGTGTTTTCTTTTCTTAAGATAGAAAGCTTCGTAAACATAGAGCAAGTCATTTTAAAAGCCATCTAAGTTGGCCCAGCTCAGGCCCTGCTCATGGAGCCAGCTCAGCTGTATGATACTTTGTTCTGTTTGGCCTGTATTAATGCCACACAGTTAGGGAGATGATTTTCATCTATTGTCATGTAGCTGAGAGACATAATCCCTTTCTCTTAAGATTTTGGCTACCCAACTCCCAAATGTCCCCCCAAAATCTTTTATAAGAATTTCCTAGTAAGTGATGGATGCTGCAAAAAGAGAAAAACAAGGAGGGGAAATTGATAAGAATTTGGTGTCAGAATTAAGGACTGGCAAAGAGGACTCTAAAAGTAAATAGAGATGAGGACTAGCGAGGTAGTAGAGAAAACCAGAAATGACATGAACATACCTGGATTCTGCTATTTAAGTGAAAAAATAGGGAGGCCTAACGGTATTCTTAAAGAAGGAGTTGTGGTTGGCCAAGTTGAAGGGACTGGGTGACATGCCTGAAACCTGAGGCTCTGCTGTTTTGGTCAGACTAGAAGAAGCCAACACCGTGTCTCCTCTACAGTCCTTTTTCTTGTCTCCCTTCCTTATCCACTTCCCATTCATAATAACAGTTAGATAAAGAAGAGGCTCCATTCAGATAACACACTGTCCTGTCTTACAGGGCTCAACAGAGAGTAGCTGACTATTTACAAGTTCTCTCTGGGGTTGCTCATTTTAACATGCTTTCTGGAGAGATTAGTTCCAGACCAGTGAAGAAGAAGGGCTGGCCATCCGTTTTACAGTTCCCTCTGAGTTCCTTCCCCTAAGAGCTTGCTCAATCCTGAACTAATGGATGCTCGTAGATTGGGAAAGAATAAGGACTTACTAAGAAAACCCACTAAACACCCAACCACACTAAATTTCCTGCTCTGCTTGCCTTCTCCATCACAAGTTCCTCCTCTTCATATGTAAGTAAAGGAAAGTAAGACTTATATTTCTTTTAAAAGATTGAATGTGAGGAATGACTGAGGTTGAAATGCCATTCCAATCTATTTTACATTGACATGATTTATTATAACCATATTAATATAATCATTTATCCTTGGAGTCAAACAAACAAAAAAAAGTTACCATTGACCCATAAATGATGCCAATGGTTCTGATCCAGTTTGGTTAAATGACCTGGTGTACCTCTAAGCACAGTTTGAAGAATCTTTTTTAACGAAAGCTACCCAAAGTCCTTAACAACCATCTGGAATTTTCACAGTGCCCTTTGCTACACCCAAATTACGGCTGCTAGTATTATTTACACAAGCTGCATGTGCTCAGAACCATTATCGGAAAATGAAATAATTTTTAGAGCTGTGCAGTCAGTGTTTGGTTTGGTTTAAAAATAATTTGGGGTCTGTAGTTGATAATACACATGATAAAACAAGAAATTAACAAATACACATTTTTAAAAATCCCTATAAAATCTAATCAGAGTTAGTTGTTTTATAAGCAGAGAATAACAGAAAAACCAAACAGAAACTTGAAAATTGGAAAATACCCTAAAAATCCTTATAAAAAAAATGAGTCAGCCCTCCCAGAATGATTCTTTCAAACTCTTCATCTTGGTAACAGGCCTGGAGTCATATCAAAGGACACTGGTAAGAAAAATACTATCTTTTTTTTTTTTTTTGATAAAACTAAAATTCATGAAAGAATTATTTGGTGTTCCATGGGAACTTCCAAAAAATAACAAATACCAAAAGAATTATTTATAGTCTTTGATATTAATGATTTGAAATATATGTGGTAATATCACAATACCAAACTCAAAGGTGGCAGCTCCACATGTGTTTCTATCAAGGTTAGCTTTGTGAAATAGACTCTCTGGATCACACAACAATAGTAAAAGGACAGAAACAGTTACATAATTTTCTGCTTAAATCAGATCTATGTAAGTACTAAAAATCAACAATTCAGAGTGTTGTGGTCATCTCTGAAACCCTTTGAGAATCTGAATCTTCTCCTGGGAAAAAAAAAATGGACCTACACATGCACTATCGCACACAATTCTAAGGGTTATGGACTCATGAAGTTAATTTATAAAATCCATGCTAAGAACCTCTGATGCCAAGTTAAACTCCTGATGGAAAAAAACAGAGGTTAAGTAAGCATTGAGATGTGTTGTAACAGCCTTTGCAAAGTCTGAAATCCATCAGCCCAGAATCAATCCAGGGCCTGGTGTCTCCTCCTTTGCTCTAGGATTCCAAGAGAGCTGAGGAGGTTGTGACTCACTTAGTGGCCTCTGCAATACTGGGAGAGTGGCCTGGGTTGCTGTTGAGCGTCAAAGAAATGGGATATTTTTCAGGTGCCCAGAAAACTGGCTGACGAGGAGGTTGTGGTCCATGACTGGAAACTGTCCACTAAGCAGCGATGGTAGGGTGATGGCCATTTCCCTCCCCACCTCCCAACCTAACCCAGACCTCTTAGGGGCTGAAACATAGGTGGTTTACAGTTGGTTTCTTTGGACCAGAATAGATGTGGGGCTGGCTTTTTCCAGTTACACCTTTGAGAAAGAAGGTAAGAGTGAAATCCCAACCATGGGAAAAAGAAATTCTGACAGTGGCATCTTCATCCTAAATACTCCTCTTCCAACTGGTGTACTCAGGGTGAATTTTGCCCTCTGCAGTAGGTGGCAAGAAATGAAAGAACCCAACTCAGCAGGCGAGAGACAAGACCAGAGATTTCACATAAGGAAAAAGCAACAGCCAAGAGCAATATGAGTCTGGCCGTAGCACATAGTGGGACAGGGCAGCAGGCACAAGAATTAATAGGCCCTGCTCTAATTCCTAGGATAGGGCATGCACAAAGTAGGCGGTTTCCCCAGAGGGAAGGGAGGGAAAGAGGGAATTAGAAAGAAAGGGAGGAATGGAAAAATGTATGAAGTAACAGACTGAAATACACATGGAATGAGGTCAGAGGGTGTATTAGTTTCCTAGGGCTGCCATAACAAAATTCCACAGCCTGGGTGGCTTAAACAACAGAGATTTATTTTCTCACAGTCTGGAGGCTAGAAGTCCAACATCAAGGTGTTGGCAGGTTTGGTTTCTTCTGAGGCCTCTTTCCTTGGCTTGCAGATCTCTCCTCTCTCTTTGGCTTGTCTTTTTGCTGTGTCCTCACATGGTCTTTCCTTAGCGCATGCACAACCCCTGGTGTCTCACTGTGTCCAGATTTCCTCTGTCTTATAAGAGCACCAGTCAGATTGGATTAGGGCTCACACTAGCGGCCTCTTTTTGCCTTAATCACATCTTTGATGGCCCTATCTCCAAACACAGTCACATTCTGAGGTACTAGGGGTTAGAGCTTTAACATGTGAATTTGGAAGGAACACAATTCAGTTCCTAATAGAAGGAAACAGCAGTGTATCTGCACTTTAGCCCTACCTCATTTTCCTCTTTTACCCAAAATTTTGACTGGAAGAAGAGATTCTCAGAGATGAGGCACAGTCAGGGCCTCAGGCCCTTAGGTGATATGAGCAACGAAGGCATGAGGTCTCTCTAGCTCACAGAACACCCTACTGAATCAACAGAGGTACAACCACCAAGGATGAACATGGCTAACCACAGAGACAAAGGGCAGAGGACCAACCTCAGAAGTTACCTAAGATTTTTTTCTAACCCAAGAGACCTTCTGTGGAAGGGTCAAATGGTTTACTGGTGCATAAGAATCTCTGTCTCTGAGAGTGTCTTTGCTCCCCAATCAGAGAAGAGGCAAAAAATGACAGAAACTTAATCTCAACTTAGGGGTAAGTTGAGGAAACTTGTCAGGACCATGATAATGTGATTGTCCGAACACACTGGGAAACAAACAAATGATCTCACATTGCTGGTTGGAGATTGACTGATACCATCATAAAGGTAATAGGAATATTAGACCCTTAAAAATATCTTGCCCTTCTCCTAGAGTTCTCATAGAATATTTGTCTTCATTATGCCTATCTAAATGACTTTATATAAAGACATCTAGTACCCTCTTTCCACGAAAATAAGACCTAGCCAGCCAATCAGCTCTAATGCGTCTTTTGGAGCAAAAATTAATATAAGACCCAGTATATTACATTATATTATATTACATGTTATATTATACCCAGTATTATATTATATTAATTACATTACGTTATATTATATTATATAAGACCCGGTCTTATAGTAAAATAAGACCGGGTTTTATATTAATTTTTCTCTAAAAGACGCATTAGAGATGATTGTCCAGTTAGGTCTTATTTTCGGGAAAACACGGTAGGAAATCCCCTATCTTGTAAATTTCAAGGCTTCCTATTTTCAGTTGCACTCTGGCACAGCATACAGTCAGTTGGAGTCATGAGCTTCAACGATGACTCTCCCACATTGATGACATTTGTGGCTGTCTCCCATCACTTAACCTTTCCAAACTTTCATTTCTACATCCATAACTGTGGGCACTTAATAATCTCGGTCCTGGAGATACCATGCTTTAAGGCAAACAGTGGAAATCTCCCAAAATGAAGTACAGAATTTAGTAGTTCCCACTCCCACTCACTCTCCCATAATGGATTTAATTTCTCAGTGAAAATTTCTGACTATTAGGGACTCTTTATTATAGTATTTATTTTAAAACTTGTTCACCTCATTTTATGAAAGATTAATTGAGGTTGTCACAATGACTAAAGGGCTACCTATACCTTAGGAGTGTCAGACTTAAAACAAGAAATATTGTTCTTTGTAGTCAACCAGAGACGGCTGATAGTAGAGACAGAATCCACAGAATGTAAGACAAAGGTCCTTTTTTGCTACCTCTATTGTACCCAGCTTCCCTCCAAAATTTACAAGGTCTGTTTCACTAAGACAGTTGTAGTTGCAATAACAACAACAACAACAACAATAATAATAGAAACACATTTCTGGAACTCTACTGGTCTTCCACTTCTTGTAATGCTATACTTTTCTGGATTGTTATACTGCCATTGAAAAGTTATAAAACAATCAATTTAATTTCCTAAAAGTATTCAAATATTAATAATAAAGAATAAAAATCATTTCACTAGTTGCAGAAAAATACATTTGATAAAATTTTCTATCCATTCATGATTATTAAAAAATTAAACTATTAGCAAACAGGAAATAGTGGTACAGAGTGTTGCAAAAGACCGTACAGCTAACATCATAATTATTAGTTAAATACTAATGTTTTTCTTCTAAAATTGTAGGGTTCATAATAATGTACTCATAATTAATGCAAAAAAAATTAAAGGTAAATTAATAAAAGACATAAATAATGGAAAATAAGAAATAAAAGAAAATAAGAAATAAGAAAATAAGAAAATAAGAAATAAAACTATGAAATTCAAAAATAACATAATTGTGTATGTAGAAAATCTAAAATATATACAATAACTTATTAGAATCAATAATCAAAACTTTGAAAGCTGATGCATACTAAATAAATCAACTATAATTAAATATGCCAGCAACAAAGTTAGAAAATAAAAATTTTAAAATTGCATTGAATATACCATGAAAATACCACATAACTAGAAATAAATCTAACAAAATATCTGCAAGACCTTGACCTAATACAAAATATGTGATTGTCAATTCAAACTCATATACATCAGAACTCTTACACTTTATTAAGTTTTACTAAAAATGTCAAACATTCAAGCAATCAATAGACACCACTTGCAAAACTGGAAAAGGTCTGAAACATCCCTTGTGACTCCCTAAATCCTTCCTTTTTGCATCAGACAAGAAATCTCTGGTCCTTAATAATAGATGAGGTCTTTAATGAGATACATAGCTCACTTCATACAGTGGGGAAATTTTTAGCTATGAAACATACCATTTTATACCCAAAAAGTTTTATAGCTTGTGTGACATTCTCCATGGAGCCATCATGCCTCATAAATTGTAGTTTTGTTTATAATAAGCAATCCTAAACCAGGGACATCTTGCTCAAATCATTCCATAGATAAGAACTTTTCTCCTAGCAACTGCCATTATTCTATTTGTCTGGAGATCTAGTTATTATGTTTATAAGGAAAACAGACCAGGTCTACAATCAGAGAGAAATAAATAGATCACAGGCCAGTTTCTTTAAGTCCTTTTGTACATGAAAAACAAAACAATAAAGCTTCTAAAAATTACTATAAGAAAACACCTTTGTGACTTTCTGAAATAGGATACAGATAGCATTATTCTTAAAGGAGATGACTGGCAATGTGATATATTAAATTTTAGAACTTCTGTTGCTGGAAAAGACAGTATAAAGAGACTAAAAAGGCAAGCTACAGAGTGGGAAGCAATATTTCAACTCAATAACTGATAATGGTTTTATATCCAGACTATATAAAGAACTGCATCAAATCAATAAGGAAAACACTGTCATTAAGGAAAATGGGAAGAGATTTCAACGGGCTCTTCAAAAAAAAAAAAAAAAAAAGAAATCCAAATAGGCAATAAACATATGAAAAGATACTTAAATAAAGGCAAATTATAACTACTTCCAGATACCAATGCATACCTTCTTGAATGGCTAAAAACTAAAAGACTATCAATATCAAATTTTGGCAGTCACAGAGCAACAGGAATGTGCTTTTCATAGCACGTGGGAGTGTCATTTTGAAAAACCCATGTAAGTTTCAGATATTAATTTTTAAAAATCAATAAATACAGAAAAAAATATTTTGAAATATACCTTCAAGATGTTAGGGGAAGAAATGTGTTACTGCTTTTGGTATTCGATATGAAGCTAAATATGCAAGTCATAGTAATACAAATTGTGGGATTACATTTTAATGGTACATTTTGTGTATTAAACCAAAAAGCTGAGATCCTTCATTTCTCATATAGTTGTTCAATTTCTATGTTTTGAGAGCAGAGAGCAAGCTTAATGTCTCTTTTACATGACAAATACCTCTGAAATCAGCATAAATTCCAATTTGTTTCACATGACAAATACCTCTGAAATCAGCATAAATTCCAATTTGTTTCACATTTCTTGACATGTTGGGATCACATCATTATATGTGTGTTTTGACAAAGCAGATTAGAGTAAGACAAACAGTTCTCTTTAATTAGATACTATATTTCCAATAATGCTATAGCCCTGTTAACTTTTTGATAATTATTTAAAACCTTTATACTTTTGAATACACATATACACTGTTTCCTATGAACTAAAACCTTTCTATCTTTCCTACATGTATTGTTACAAAGCCACTCTCTCTTTTGTGCATTTTTAACCTACTTGCAGACATATATATTTATCCATTTAAATGCATTTTGTTATATATATTCAGCACAGTGCTTCGATCTCCTTTTGGAATTTTATTTTTGCCATAGAAAATATTCATCAACTGACAGAACAGTAGAGCATAATCTCTTTGTGTGTGTGTGTGTGTGTGTGCAAGTGTGTGTGCAATGGGTGTGTACATAGATGGATATAAGTAGATACAGATAGACATAGGTATTTATATAGTACTATAAAGATAGATGACAAGTTTTAACTATAGTCATTCTGAAGTAGTAGGATTATGTGTGATTTATTTTTTCTCATAGTTGATTTTGATATTCTTCTGTAACATGTACCTAGTGAAGTAGAATTCTCAAAATTAATGCCACTTTCTGTGCTTAGAGGTGGAGAAGGCAATTCGCGTTGGTACAGGTTAGCTCCAGCTAATATTTGGGTTACAAATGCTAGAGCTGGATCTTAAAAAGGAATAGAAGATTCTTTCAGGTTAATGGATTATCATCAGCAAAGAATATAGATTTGTGGAAAGATTAAACAGAAAGTGTGTTGTGGCTTGATCATCAATGACTTTGAACACCACACAAAGGAGTTTATTATACAGGTAATTTAGTCTAGAGACATTAGGGAAAATTAAATGGTTTTCAGAAGGAAACTAACATAATCTTACTATGGATTGGAAAGAGACCAGTGGTAATAGTGAAAAGGATAAATTTGGAGATGAGAGATTGGAGAGTACAGCTGTTAAACATCCACTACAGGAATCTTAAACAAGATGACTTGATCTGAATAGAAAAGTGTCAAGGAAATCAAGAGAATAGATTCAAGCAGTATTTCCCAAACTAGAACATTACTGTTTATTAATGAACATCTTTGAATATTCATTAGTATCAACATTATTATTAATGTTTATGTAATTGATAAATTGGGGGAATTGTTTTTGATCAAATAAACTTCAGAAATGTCATATATTACATTCCCCTTTTGAACATTTGAAATGCACTCAAATATATTAATATTAAAGACCTCAAAAGTCTTACCATAAAGAACCATGTTTAACTTCTTTTAATACACCATTTTTCAAACTCATTTGATCTCATGGAAAGCCTGTAAACATCTAACAGTATACTAGTATCCCCTAGTCCCAATTTGGAAAATACAGCTTTAGAGAAAGATTAAGAAAGCAGAAGAAACAAACATAGCATTTTATCACCTAAGGAGGAAGAGAAATGAGAATTAAAAGATAAGCTTTTAGCTCCCTAATTACAAAAGCAGTACTATAATCACCATGTTTATGAGATCAGGTTTGGTTAGGGATTATCAGTGCAGGTTTGGATTAGTTAGGTGTCAGGTGTCAGTGTACCAACATTTAAAGATGTTCATGTAATAAAATCTACATAGCTGCCAATGATACTTCAAAAGTGGCATTAGAAATTCTGATAAGCTATTCCCAGAACTCTGCTACTAATCAAAATTCCAGCACAAGGACTGGCATACAGTGTGTCCCGTGGGGTGTAAGCTAAGAACAATTGTAAAGAAGCTGCTAAACAAGTCGCAGTACATGGTTCTCATAAATGTGGAAGCTGGGAAATTATTTCTGTGGATATTCCTTTCCTAGACACCATAACTAAAGGACTTCATGCCTCTTGTCTCCTGGCACCTGAGATTGTGGGAAATACCTTTCATCTGCATTGTTATTTAAGAATTTAATTGGTGTGACTGTGCTAAGACAAACTCAAGAAAGTAAAACAAGATGTGAACTGCTGCAGGCTGAAATTACAGAGCATGAAAGAAATTCTCAGATAACACATTAACATCTAGTAGCTGTCAATATATTTCACACTTAGGAGGAGCAGAGAGATTTACCAGCATTTGGCATTCCAATTTGATCGAGCTCGGAAAATGTTTAAGAAATCTACCTCTCTCTAAGAGGAGAAAGTGAGAGGGCAAGGACAGCTTGTTCCAATTCCAGGTGTTTTGTGAGCTGAAGCAATTCCAGGAATTCAGCTTCCTCAATCCCACGTTTGCAGAAGGGAAACAACAGCATTAGCTCTGCGCCTGCGCTGCCAGCTCTGCAGGTTTGCTAAAAATGACCAGAACATTCAAGACCTGTAAGCACCGTGGCTGGAAGAGGCTTTGGGGTCAGGGAAGATTTAAACTCCACAACTCCTTTACCAATTGAAAAAAAATGTGGTCTTGGAAAAATGAGACCTTTTCTGGTCCTCCACTTTTCTCATGTGTATAGTGAGCATAATTCTAAAATTATGAGAAACTGGAGAATTAAATAATATTCACACATATATTTTTAAAATCATAACATTTTTAAAGAAAAACAAAATCATAAAAATAAAAATATGGGCTGAATAAATTATTGTAGTAACTATTGCTGTTTACATTATCTATTCCATAAAAGTAATTTAAATAAAGATATACTTGAGACTTCTCTGCTTAGAGAAGTTATATATATCTATACATAGATATATATAATTCCCAATACTAAATGTTAAACCATTTAGTTCCAAAGTTGAATGCCTTTCCATGCACTCAACTCAACTGTTTTCAAAAGTTCATTTCATAAATAAAGCACTTGTCTATTTTCTTCACCCGATTTCCCTGCTTCTAGGTGACAGTTCACCATTTTTATTTCCAACCTGCCCTTAGGTCATTTATCCAAAGAAGAAATTCTTTTTCCCTTAAGAAGGGTATTTCTGTAGCACTTCCTGTTAGATCTGAAGTTGTTTCCAAGGAAACAGCTTTTTTAAAGACCCTATTTGCCCCTCTTATAGATCCAGTTAACGAAAATCTAACAAGACTCTTCAGCGGGCAAACTTTTCTTGTTGATTGAATTTTCCAGTTAACAAGAGAATAAATCAGAAAACATTTTATTTCATCCATTCATATTTATAGGGTGATCTCTCTCTCTCTTATAAACATAACTGAATCAGTCTTTACTCCTTGAAGCTTTTACCTAAACTAGGGCTATCATTTTAAACTCAAAGATCTTACATCCCAGGAGTCCGGGAATGACTATAAATTCAATACATTTGACAGCATTGACCGTGTAGATGCAAATTCTTCAAAGACAATGTAGTGAATATATACTGGCTCCAAGATAAAGCAAGAAACTGACCAAATTTCTTCATAGATTATTTTGCTACTGTTACCTACTTCTTTCTCAACGTGACATACACGAAACACTACATGGATTAGTTGAGGTTTTGGGATAGATTCAAGTCTCTTCTCAGATCCAAAGTAGTTCCCAAAAGGACTTTAATTCGACAAAGTTTTATTCTCTACCCACAGTGAGCAATGCACTTATGAGGGCCTAGTTCTAAGTGAAAAGACTTCCCAAAATATCTTGTATCCTTTGGAAACTTCTGCCTCCTCCTCACCTCTAGACTTTTCTAAACACCAGCACTGTATGGAAAGAAAGTACCCATGATAAATATTCCCATTTGCTAAGAACAATAAATGGGCAAGAGAACTGGAAGCTTAGAGAGTGCAAAATTTAACTCTCCATCTAGAACCAAAGCGTTCAAATGGCAATGCCAAGTAGAAGCTAAGCAGCAGGTCTCTTTCCTGTTTGTGGCACCTGCAGTCACCTGACTTTCCCAATAACAAGCAGGAACAGAATTGGAGAAATCATTTCCATTTGTACCTATTTACAGTCCCTTGTCTCTCAATTAAGCCTGTGACCAATTGCAGCCTAGCCAACACATCCCCACCCCACTACCTACTATAGTGAGGAGACCTTCTTTAATAAAACACAAAGGTACAGTGCCTGTTTTCTCCATCCTTCCTGATTCTGCACTACCTTCCATTCTCCTGAAAAACAGGTTGACTTTTTACAATGTGTTTTTCTATGTATAGCATTACCCAACATGCAAAGAGATGATGATAATCTTGGACAATACAATTTCAGGTGATAGGAAAAAGGCAAATATTTATGCCTTTTTGAGTTTCCTGGGAAAGACACTCTGAGATAAAGTTTACATGCGAGATGCTTATTTAGAAGTGTCCTTGGGATCAATATTTGGCAAAGGGAGGAAGTGGAAGCAGAAATGGGCAAATCAAAAAGTCAAACTATGATGACTTCCCAAAAAGAGCCTTGGCCAATGCCAGGAGTTAGAATGGACCTTCAGTTGTCCTAAGTTGAACTAAGATAATCAAACTTTTATGCTCCATCGATCATTGGACATGGGTCATCTGTGAAACAGTATGACCTTGGGTAAGATAGCTATCTATAACTGAAGTGATCTCTAAAGGGGTTGACAACTTAAGGATGTCTGCTGACAGCACTCCCAACATATTTTTCATTAAAGGAGGATCGGGCCTGGGCATGCCAGCATCCATTACAACTTAACAGTGCTTAAATCTGGTACATGATAACCCTTTTCAATTTCATTAGGTCATGATATTATGGGATCACTGCCAACTTTGGCCCTGGTATGTGCATCACAGAATTGAAAGCGCTAACAGCTCCTGAAGTTCTTACCTTGTGGACTATTCCATGAAGTCTATTGAGCTGGAAACAACTATCAGGCATCTGAAGCATATTTTAACATTTTCATTGCATCGGTCGTCTATAGTCGAATGGTATTTCCATGCTGCTGACTGCAGCATTCGACTTTACCCCACGAGCTCAGTGTTCCTAGAAAGGAAGTTTAAAAAAGCAGATGTACATTGTTTTTCAAGAATGAAAAACAATAGGAAATTTTATACTTTAATCATGTATTTTAATAAAATGTAGCACCTTAACTGTATTTACTTAAAAATATAAATACTATAATTATTTTCTGTGGATTTTTGACACATTTTGGAGAACAAACTTGAACTCAATTAATGCAAGGAAAAGGTCAATGCATCCTCAAGGGTTCCCAGTACATCCTTAGGGAGGACCACAGTAGTACATTGAATCAAACTAGAGTTATCAAATAGTCCACCATAATCCCATTGTTAACGGGCCACAGATAGGACAGGGCATCACCATTCATAAGTGGTTGTAAAAAATAAACAGACTCATCTCAGAAATCTAAACTACGAAATGCTACTAATCGTGGTCAAATTACAATTAGTCAAAAATAATTTTCATAAACCAAATACAGTTAATGCTATTTCGGTAGTTTGCTTTACTTCACAAACTATCAAGAGCCAGGGTGATACTGTGCAGCTGTTGCACAGCGTTTATAAAGAGCATGGTCTCCTTAGCTGTTGTGAACTATGTCCACATCCCAATTATGAAGATACAAAGCACATGGTCAGAGAAAGTATTAATCACATTATTTATGTGAACCCCTACTTAACCTTATAGCTTGAAACATTTCATAATAAAGCCGTTCTAGTCACTTCAAGTCAGAGGCTGGTCGTGCTCCCTTTGATGTTTCAGAAGGGATAAATCCCAGACCAGTATGGTGAGGTGAAAATGTTTCTGGGCTGAAAATTTCCTGATCTGCCTCCAACTAAGTGATCTTGGGCAATTCAGCCTCATTTTCTTCATCTATAAAAGGATGGGATTCAAATACGATATAATCTCTAAGGGTCCTTCTAATCTAAAAAGTCAATGATCATCTTCACATTTCAGATTAGTTCATTGTTGAGAGGAAGCAGTTTAAAATTCAATAACACAAGAATAAAAATATTTGCAATGCTATATGGTGGCTGATGTTAACTAGATTACAGCAGTGAACACTTCACAAGATGTACAAACATCAAACCACTACGGTGAACACCTGAAACTAATACGTTGTATGTCAATTATACCTCAATTAAAAAAAGATTCAGTAAGAACGACTGCAAGATTTTCCCTTAGAGAGATGAATTATAAAATTCTCATATGTGAACTATTCAGGATATGGGCTGTCATCCCTCTGACCATCCATCAGGAAGAGATACTTTCTTTCATTACTGAAGAGGGTTAATGAGATAGTCCAAAATTGAGAGACAATTCTGTGAATCAAATATTATAATTTTGCATGATGAAGAACCCTAGATTTTCATTAGATCTGAAAAAGGTATTTTTTAATGAACCATCTTTTCTTTTTCCTATTACAAAACTCTTATTCCAAAGTGTTAACATTGCTGTAACATATCATTCTTTCATATGCTGTCACAGACAATAGAATCATCCAAGTCAATATTACTCATGTACTTCATATTTAAGAATATCTTAAAAGTGCTTCTTTTTACTAACTCATCAGTTTCATACTAAGACCTAACCAGGAAAATAAGGTTAATTTCCAAATGGTAGACTTTAGGATCTGGAGTACTTATAGACTTAACAGTTGGCTTATATGCCCATTATTGCCTTTTGTAGCTTAAAAAGAAAACAAACAAACAAACAAACAACACAATTTGGGAAATCACTCTCCCATGGAACAATTAAGGCTCTGCTTTCATCACATTCCCACTAATTTGGATCAATCCTTGTTCAAAGGGAAATCGCATGATTGGTCAGACCCAAGTGTTAAGTCTACTCCTGCATCAGCACGCAGGCAGTACCATTACAACAACATGGGATAGCGGAGGGGCAGTTCCCAATTGGAGACAGCTTTGCTGAGCAGACAACACAACTGATATCATCTACATGGAGACCAGTTTATTTTTCCTGAAACTCTCCCTTTTCATGGCTTTCTCCAGGCTACCCTCCGCTAGTTTTCTCCTACCTCTCTGTCAACTTTTCCTCAAAATCCTTCCACAATTCTCTTCTTCCTCTCCCCTTTTAAAAGTAGGTGTTCCACTGAGTTCTATCCTTTCCCTTCTGGTTTATATTCGAGTAATGTAGATAGAAAATAGATTAATGCAAGGCCGCTTCTCAAGAGGCTGCTGGCCTGAAGGTATGCCACGGAGAGCCCAGAGATCATATGGATGTGCTGGTAGTGGGCACCAGACTGGGCAGGAGAGAAATGGCTTTAATGGCATTATGAAGGAAGAGAGAAGTACAGGGAGAAGGATGGACCGCCTCAAAGACAATGGTCTTTGACAAATGTCAAAAACAAATGGAGATATGGGGAAAGATACAAAAGATGTCCAAGTAATATCAACAGGAGAATGACTGGACGAGAGAAGTAGGCAAAAGAATGAACCTGAAATGACTCTACAATTTCTGATTTGAATGGTGTAGTGCAGGGGATCCTGCCGACTACGCCAAGTGTCGTGCGGGGTGTCAGGCGGGGTCTCTGGTCCCACTCCCCACATAAGAACGCAGGACATGGTGAGGCCAAACAGGAACACCCACGGAGCCATAGGTAGGGGAGTCATACCACTATACTCTCACTGGCGGCTGGGTTGGAGACACAGGAAACAGGAGCCACACAATTCTCAACCCTCACTGTCCTAACTGCAATCCGCGCTTGCCAGCTCAGCCATCTTCTTGCTAGCTCCCCCTTTTTCGTTTTTTTTTGCTACTAGCCTAGCCACGGCAGTTATATTCATGGCTAATGGCTCACTGGTTACAGCTGACGGCCAACTAGCCACAGCTGCTGGCCATTTGATCACAGTCGATGGCCATTTACTACCTGAGCCAGCACCTTTCTATGTGAGGCCGAGAGCCTGGAAACTGCTTTTTGGGGCTCTGTCCCCACAAATGGTAAGGTAGGTTTGGGTATTTTTCACCTCTATATCCAGGACTCAACAACAGTAATGAGAGGCATTTTGCACTTGCCCCTCTTAGCACTTAGTCCAGCTTGGAATTAATTCTATGTTTGCATAATAATGTGATTAATGAAAGTCTCCCTTCTCTAAATAATAAACTCGATAAATGCAGGGACCACTACTCTTTTGTTCAACATTGTATCCTTAGTGCAAACTGCAGTGTCGCTCTCAGTGATATTTGATATATTCCTTATTGGTATTCACATGATTAATTGCCAAAGGGAAAACAGATCTGTATATTATCTTTAAGAGGCCTGTAGGAGACTCAAGGGAAGATGCTTAGCCTGCGTTGATAGGCAGGTGTCTGTGGTTGAACTCACTTGAGACTTACATGGTCGTGGTTGAAAACTCAGCTTACTCATTTACTATCTGTGTAACCCTCGGCAAATTGTGTGATATCACTGAACTTTAGGTCCCTCTGCTGCAAAATGAAGGTGATAATATCATCTACCTCACTGGTGATGGTTGTAAGAGTTAAATGAAATCATGCATATTGACCTGTTTACCTAGTACCTTGCACCTAGTAAGGGCATAGGACTACTGCCATTGTTATCATTTTGGAGGTCTAGACCACAAGGAAATGTTGAGACTAGTTGTAGTTTTCAAATCATTCAGTATGGTTAAAGTGATGAGACTGTTTGAGATTGCCTAGATATCAAATACAGAATGGGGCAGAGGGAGGAGGACAAAAGATAGAACTTGAGTGAACAACAAAAGATTCAGAGGGAAAAAAAGAAAATCTACAAAAGGTTGATGAGAGAATAGAAAAAGGCCCAGAAATTCTGGCATAAAAGAAGACAAGAAATGATTCTTTCCAAAAAATGTGATTACTCTAAAATAAATCTATCTTTTAGATGCTAAACCGTAAAATGTCTGGGAGGCAATGTCACCATGAAAAATCAGAAAGTACTTATTGAGTTCTCTAGAAATTATCTACTTTGCCTGAGCAACATTCTTACCAGAGAGTCAGTGTTCTCTCCTTATTATTATTATATCTGAGAATAGTTTCCTTGGTCCTCAGTTGATCTACAAAAGACTATCATGAAAGAACTCATTGATGGAAAAGGGAACTAGTTTAAAGAGTTTTCCAACAAGCAATGTACAGTCCCACATCAACCCTGGGGTCTTCTGTGTGTCAAAGAATTTCCTGCAGGAAACTAAATGACTGAGCACATACCATTTTCTTATGACTGGAATAACAGCAAAAAGAAGCAACCCACTGCATATTTCATGTCCAATTCAGTACATTGGATTTTCATTCCTAACTACTCTCCATTAGTTCTGAAATTTCCAGAATCAATGGAAAAGCAGAAATTGTACATTTTCCTTATGGTATTGCCTACTTTTTCTTCCGGAAAACAAATGACTGTACACAAGGATTTCCTGAGACATACATCTCCAAGGGCTGCTACTCTACTAAGTGACAATGCCCATTATAACCACAGCATATTGGGGATGATCTGGCAATCAAACCAAATAACAACAACAAAAACATGATTCTTCACATTGCTTGTTTCCAGATGGTAAACAAAATAATCAAGTGTCAGAATCAGAACACATTTTTTCAATTAGTTATTTTTAAATGACAGTTGGGTTATGTTACAACATTTTCTACAAAAAACAGGGCTTATAATTTTACAAATAGTGAATATGGCAATGGCAAACACAGAGTGGTTACAGTGATCTTACTAGATAGAACATGCTGAATCAGAGTTCTTAAGTGTACACAGCCATGTATTTCCCATGAATAATTCAGAGAACTATGGATATACATTATTCAGATTTGACTCTGGTTCAAAAGTTAGAGTTGTTAGACAACATTTCAAAGGACTGTTTTCATGCTAGCTATTTCTGGAATTTTTATCTTTGTGTATGCAAATATTTTTTTAAAAAATGTAAGCAATGAGATAGGTTTACATCCATTCACCAGAACTGCTAGTTTCATTAGAGGGACCACATGAATAAACAGAGTCTGTATCAGATAGGACATAAAGATCATGCTCTGTCAATATTTGCTGTACTAATTTAGAGAATTTATCATTGAAATGAATATCTACATAAGGCCATCTGTCTAATAATATTATGCTCAGTGGAAAAGCATCTCCTTTTTGACCTGGCTTGTATTTTATGGAATTATTGCAAGAGTTACAGTTGTTCTAGAATATTTATCGAAGTCACAATGACCAAATATACTAGCTTTGATTTGGAAGTTGGAACTGTTATTTCTTTGGGTTCTCATTTACCTCTGTAACAGGTAGCTTTACCTGAATCAGTTTATCCCTTATCGTCACATATATAACCCAGAGTAACTTATAAGCGTCAAATATCATACTTTAGCATTCAGCAAGCGTGTCTATTTTATTGATACCAGTGACTTTAAAACAATAATAATAATAATAACAACAACAATGACAACAAAACCCTGTAAATGATAGATAGTAGGTCAGAAATTTATTTCCAGAGTTACAACAGCTCATTTGGGCATATCCAGTTCAGATGTCCACTCAGGAAACACATTCCGGGAAGAAGTAAGTGAATTCAAAAAGGATAGAGAGTGGGGGAAAAGAAAAATTCACTTCAGAATTTGCTTATCTTTGGCATAATCTACATACGTGAGTACCTGCTACAAAAAGGGTATAGAAAGCCAGGCTAAGAGCATGGTCCCTGGCTTCCAGAAGCTTAGAGTTTAGACGAGTTGAATTCATGGAGCTATGCTCTCCACATAAATCTTCATTTTACATGACCTCTTATTTCACCAGCAGGCAAACTTTTGTCCCTGGGCAGCTTCCTGAAACTATAGTCTGAGGACCAATTTATTTCTTCTTACTAGATTTCTGTTTTTTTCCTTTGAATTCTTAGCAATACTAAACTGATTAGCAGGGAGACCAGGACCAAATATTAATGAGATAATGATGATGTTTTCTTACACCAGGCAACCAAGGACTTCTGGCAAAGACCAGTAGGATGAAAAGCAAGAGGACGAGGGTAAACACTTGTCTCCAGAAATTACTTAGGCTCTCTGACATCTTCATTGACAATGCAAAATTTAATAATAAGCATGACAAAGACAACAGCGTAGAGCAGTGAAGAGAAGAACAATGAGTACAAGGCCTTGGAAAGAAAAAGTACTTGTTGAAAGTTTGCCTGTGGCCTGGGGACCTAATTTACAGAACTTTTCTGTACACACTCTGGTAAATAACCCCTATAACTAAAGTGTGTTTTTTTAAAAAAAATTTTCATACTGGGCTGTAGCAAGTTCACAAAATTTAAGTCAGGCTACCACACAGATATACAAAGAAAATTTAATTTCTTAATGTTTCTTTAAATAATGTATTTCTCCTGAACCCCAGACATTGATTAGCAGAAAACAAGAGCTAAAACAACCGATTTAAATTAATGCTTAATTAAATCCAGTAATTTACACATCTTTCCCAATAATGGTGAGTGGATGTTAGTGCACAAAGTGTGTGGCTTACACTTCCCTATGGTGTAAGGAGTCAGGAAGGTTCTGGCACCAATGGGTCCCCAGCACAAGCCCCCCATTTTCTCGTCAGTAGACAGTGCTAAACGTAGCACCTGTCGATTTATGGTCTACTTTTTGCTTAGAGAAATTGCTCCCCAGGAGAATCTGCAAGTTTCCCTCTTTCGGACTCAACCCTAAGCTTTTTAGACCCAAATGGCTCTTGTCCTCATTTCTCATAGCCCTGAGACCAGCCGGTCACCCTTAGCTTTGGCTATGGGATCACTTCATTGCACTATCATGGCACTGTGGGATTTTTTTTTAAAAAACCCATCCTTTGACAAAGGCTTTCCTAACTTCATTCAGTTAGAAAAAACACTCAGAATTACAGAATATAGCAGTTTCTTGTACACTAGAAATCAATGTAACTGGATTCCCTTCTCAAGATTATAAAAACAAAGCAAAACCTAAAAACTTGGTTTCAATGGCGAGCAAAACCTCCAGTCCCTCATCAAATGAACTAAAATAACCCAGCAGAGAATTAAAACTGAGGTGTAGGGTACAGAGGAGTGAGATTTTAAAATAACTGCTTTTGAAGAAAACTAGAGTCAGAAAAGACAAGTTTTGGCTAAACAAATCATGTTTAAGATTTGAGGGAGGTGTTGAAGGGTTATAAGCAGAGAACAAAATTGGCATTTTAGAAAGATCACTCTAGAACCATGTGAAAACTTAATTGGAGGCAATTTAGCAGACTTATAATAACCCAGTTGAGAAATAATAAACTCATAAACAAATACAGTGGCAAAGAGATAGAATAAGAAGACAGATATAAAAATGTTTATGTGGCAGAATAAAAGTCTTGGTATCAAATGAAGTGGGTATGATTAGAAAGAGAGAGAAAAAAGATGGGGTATTTCTGGCATGAGGGAGGAAATCGGAGAAGATGAGCAGTTTTTGGAGGAGATGATTGTACCCAATTTGTTATTAATTTTTTTTAATATTACCAGCACCTGATTCAAACTAATCTTAATGATCTAGAGCTTTGATAGGGAGGAAAATAGGAAAGAAGACAGATTGAAAGGGGAACAGAAGAAGGCAATGTATTTCTCAGATCCCTGAATCCTCAATTTCACACTCTCATGTACTATACATACCCACCAAATCTTATTGATCTTCTCTCAGTCAGAAGCATAGAACACTTTTTAGTCCCTTGTATTTCAACTGAGTCTTTTATTCGTATCCATTTACATTAGAGGAGAGTAAGTTTTGTACTGGACCCAAAGAAACCACATAACAGCAGTATATCTTGAACATATCTGTCAATCTCTACCCAAACCTCCACAAATTTGTCTTTACAAAATTACCATTTTGACAAAGGTAATTTTAACACACATTTAAAGAGTTTGATTTTTGCTAAAGGCCAATGTAATAAATCAATGGATGTGGAAACCATATGAGTTTTTAGTAAAAAGGGGGGGAAAAGCCATTTAGTGTACAATTTTGTTTTAATGTACTACAGATTTGATGTCTAGCCTGTAAGGTGAGATTCATAATTTTGTTCAACACTATCTGTAATAAGGACCTCATGATAAATTCACTTCAGGTCAAACACAAAGGAAATAGTTATTTCTTCTGATATACTCTTATATGGTATATCCTGTTGTCAGACAATGAGAACTACACCATCATTTGGTTTCCCTCTTGCCCAGGCTAATGAGAATCTGATTATAAAGTCTGGATTTAATTATTAATACTATAGCTATTCTGTGATTTGTTTTATTTTTGCTTTTCTTCTTCATGCCCCGGATGAAGAAGGCCCCGGATGAAGAAGTCGCTTCTTCATGCGACTTTATTAGTTAAAGTTTTATTTTTATTCTGTTACTGGTTTCATCGATCTGTACTATATTCTATGAGCCAACTGACACCACTTCCTGCCTGCTACTGAAGGCCTACTTGAGTTCTCAAGCTATACAAACATTTGGAGGGATCTTTTTCTTTTTCTCTTCAAAAGCAACATCAAATCTCCAGCTACTGAGAAATCATGCTTTTCCCTATTATTGGAATCAATGATTCAAGGCATATGTCTTTAATGGAAGTTCTGGCAAGCATGATATTAGAGTTATTATTAGATGGACAGAAGTAAACTGAATGGTTTGTTTTCTGCACTGCAAACATAACTCAATGGTTTAAATCAAACACTACAGTTTATAATGTGGCAGAAATATTTACATGGAGAAAAGTACTGATCGATGCATGGAAAATGTAAGTTTTACAGATTCCAGAAGCCAACATATTTCACAGATCACAAGAAAAGTAAGAACAAACACAACTCAAAGAAAGTATATAAACCCATGTTAGGAAATGTGCTCCACCCTCAAAGAGTCAAGTTCAGTTAGCATCTTCTTGTTGCAAAGACAAGGAGACTCACTTTGGTTAACTCAAGTATTAAAGTACTGTTGGAGATAGCGAGGTGTACTGTATGAATACAAATGCACAGGAATCCAGGAAAAGTCACACAACTAGAATGGAATCCACAGTAAAGCCAGGCTACAGATTCTCTACCTACAGCCTGGAGACCAAGTCTGTAAATACAGCCAAAGACACAATAAATGGGTTATTGGTATTATACTGCAATGCATAATGAAATAATATTATCTGTTTCCCGACTTTATAGCTACTCTGTGATATGTCACTGATATCTCTGTTTACCATTTTTTGTCCCATCACCAATTTCTTGATTATTTCTTTTATCCTTCAGACATTTTCTTATATGTTTGTCTTTTAATACTTTCTGCTTTTTTCTAACTCCATCTTGATCCTGACATATCTCAACCACATAGCTTAATTCTCTCTAAAGTCACTTGATATGCCTTCCACTTCTCTTGGTATTTCCTAATTTGGTCTGAACAAGAGAAGTCTGATTGGTCTATACATCTTTTTGCATCAAGCCACATAATAGGTCACTGGCCAGCCTCTGAATTGAGGTAGGGAAGACCATGAGGTTACATGGTATTCCTAGACCTGCCCTCTGAGCTATGAGCAAAGAAGTTTCTCAAGGACCTGGCACCAAGACTGGTAGACTGAATATGCAACCCTATAATTCACTTATGTGGTAAAGAGGTGAGAGTTCTACCACCTTGCTCCTTCCAAAAAAAAATAATAATAAATTCATTTTCTGAGTTTTAGGCAGACTTCCCTAGTACTCAACATAGACTTCCAGAAAGAATACATGTAGCCAAAATAATCAATGAATCAAAGGCATATGTTTCTAGTAAGAAAAAGCTGCTGCCTTCAAAAAAAAAAAAAAGTCATATACATTCCAAAGATAAATGCAAGTTAATTTCTGATTTTGGGGTGTTGTTCTTTATCCTCACCACTCTCTCTCTGAATGTCATAGTCTCCTGCTGTCACTGATCACCTCTATAGGTGTTATTACTCAACTCCTAATACATCCATTGCAACTCATTCCATGTTTATGTCTTGAATCTTGAAAGTTTCAAGTACGTTTGGAACAAAATATTTTTGCCTCAAAATACTAAAGGGGGGGTAAATGGGGTCAAATATATGGTGGTGGAAGGAGAACTGACTCTAGGTGGGGAAAACACAATGTGATATATAGATGATGTATTACAGAATTGTACACTTGAAACCTATGTCATTTTACTAACCATTGTCACACAAATAAATTTTAATGAAAAAAACTAATGGGATTAAAGCCGAATGTAGTTAATAAATGTGGTTTAATAGAATACACATAATTATAACTGGAATCAGAGCTCACCGAAAGCAGGGACTGTCTCTTCTGTTCATTTCTCTGCCCTAGACAATAGTATGATGTCTGACATACAATATGTGCTCAACATGTTTTTCAAAATAAATAAATAAACGAACACTATGTCTGCTTTTGCAGAACTTCTATACAGTGGAGGGGAAGAAGTCTAATGAGGACCATCTTTTGAATACCAAAAAGTGTTTCTAGATTGCACAGAACCACTGAATAAACAATTAAACTAGAAATGAAACAGATTTAGATATAGGTCTTCTAATTAAAAATGAGTTCCTAGATAAAGCAAAAGTAAAACAAAACACTGAAGAGACTCTAATAGGAAAAAAGGTATTTAATTGCTCTTACCCTAGATAGTTATAGATAGATAGAAGATGATAGTGAAGAAAAAGATAGGTAGGTAGGTAAATAGGTAGGTAGGTATGGAGAGAGAGAGAGGGAGAGAACTTTATTCCTGAATGTAGTTTCTACTAACCAAAGCCTGATGCTAACTGCTTAGTGTTCTTGGATAAAGAGACCGTGGAGACAGAATTTCTTGTATTTTTCTGAAGAGGGAAGATTCTTAAAAATAGCCATGAAACACTCTCATACCCCAGGGCAGGACCCATCCTCCAGCAGGAGTTACAGTCCCATTCCCTACCTGGGAGCTGAGTTTGTAGGAAAAAGTCCTTGGTCTGGATTACCTCTTTCATCTCATTTGGCAACACAAAGTAATTAGATTTCTTTCTAACTTCAACTTCACTCTTAAATAGGAAGAACAAAAGTCAGAAAGCTCCCAGAATATTGTATGAGAATAATTTGGCAGCACTTCATAAAGGCAAAGGCTTGATTTTGCTATTAATGAGGAATATTGCATATGTTTTCTCCTTGTACAGTTGAGTATGCAAATGAGAGACTTATTGCTCTGAACAATGCTACTGCCTGTCTCCATGTGCTTGTTGTCATTAACTGAGTCACAAAAAGGGACTGATTCACCAAATTGATTCACTCACACAATGGCCAAAGTTCTAGAAGTGCATACCCCTGGAGCCCACAGGCTGGATTCTTTCTGCTTCTGATGTGGACGATTCTGATGCCAGCCCATTTGGTAAGGTCTGAAAGAAATCTTTAGTCTCTTCCCTTAAACTAAAAAGCAAACTTTGCCATTTTGTTCTTTGACAAAGAACAATCCCTTTACTAAATGAAGAAATTTTAATTTCTCTATTAGTGATGAGCCACATCTCTTCTAAAGGGTAAGACCCAGTGGGTATCAGGCTATTCCCTGTTATGTGTATTAATGGTTTCCTCCGTGGTTTGAAAGACTGGGTAAATTATTTCTGCCCAATTTTTTGTATCATTTCTAAACAGTGCTACGATGAGCCACTGGGGACAAATATGGCAGGACTGTCTGGTGGCACACTAGGTCACAGCTCCCTCAACCCTCCCACCTGACACCTGACACATCCCTCTTCCGTCAACCAGAGGAGCTGGGCTTTACTTCTGTTTCACGAGTTGAATTTCTGCATAATATTTTATTTGAAAAACTGATCTCAAGGCTTTTAAAAAAAATGAAAACCAATGTTATGGGGGAATAAGTACTGAATTGGGAGTTAGGCTATCTTGTTTCTAGTTCTGCTTATGCCCCTAATTAGCCAGCAGACACGGAGGAATCACGTCAACTTTTTAGAGACTCTTTTGCTGATAAAATGAGGCATCATATGGTCATATGGTGGAATTCAAGCTAGGCCCAGTGGAGCCTAGACGGTCCCTCAGAGGTCCTCAAGGTTTTCTTTGAGAAGAAAATGGTTGGGGCTCCATTTCTCAACTCCACTTCAAACAATGCAATTCTTCTATGTGTGTGTGTGTATGTATATATATATATATGTATATGTGTGTATGTGTGTGTATATACATATATGCACACACACACATACATACAAATATGCATATGTATGAGAATAGTTGCTATACAAAATTTAGTTTGAGAAAAGCTTAAAATTTTTGAAAAACATTCCATTTTATTATGTATCAAAATACTCTTCTATTCTGACATTCTATTGCTCCATAATTCCTACTTCCACCTTCCACTGATTAGAAAACAAAGTACTTTTCAATGACTTTCTTATTCATAATATTATGCTCTTTCTTGACGTTAGTGATATATATGACAGAATTGTATCTATATAAATTCATATTCATATATATGTATATACATACACATATTTTATCAAGTCAATATTAGCATTTCCTACATTGTACTCATGGAATACTCTTCTGGAACATATTAGCAAGCATGGCATGAATAAAATACTGTGTTAAAATGGGTTTGGGATACTAGGCACATTGAAACTCCCTATAGGTAATTTGCGATGTAAACTCCCTAGAGGATGCACATGGCTCAGGATCTGAGAAGAATTTCACTAGAAAACTCTATTGATTTGGTTTAATCCATAGTTTTCCAAGCTTATTTAAATAGAGCACTTTATGTTATCAATATAGCTATTGAAATTACATGAATCTTGGTTCTGAAGCAAACTCAGAAATAACAATGTAGTAATTGTCTACTGTTACGAATGCAATGCTTGTATTCCACTCAAAGTTTATGTGTTAAAGGCCTAACCCCTTTGAAAGGTAATTCGGTTTAGATGAGGTCACGCAGGTGGTGTCCCCAGGATGGGATTAGGGCCTTTTAAAAAAGGAAGAGGTGACGTCATAGGAATGGCGGCAGTGGGGCGCAGTTTTTGAGTTCTCCTGCGGATCTTATCACAAATGGGACATCTATAACCCATCAAAGGACTCTCTGCTCATCACGCAGAACAGCTAAGAGACTCGTGCAAGAATTACTTGAATGTGGGCAAATTGGGCGAGCAGGGGAAGAGGCAAGGGAGCGGAGTGGAGACGCAGCCCGCATCTGCGGCTGTGGAAATGCAGCCAGCATCTACAGCTGCAGAGATGCAGGAGATCCCAGGACGGAACAGAGAATACAAAAGCCAGGAGATGGGCTCTTTCCCTGCATCCCACAGCGGATCTCTCCCGCCAAGGGGGCAGCATATCCAGCATTAGAAGCAATAACCTCAGTGAGACCTCCAGTTGGGCCCTAGGCCAGACAAAGGACACAAACTACATACCTGGGCCCCTCCCCCTACTCTTCCAATCCTATCCCACCCTTCCAGAGACTTAAACTGGCCCCTGAACTGAGGAGTAGTGCCAGATTATAGAGGAGCCTTAGTGCTCAGGCTCTGGGAAGACTGGCATGCAGCTCTGACCCAGGTAAGAGGCTGGGAAGAGTGTGATTTTTGCTGGGCTAGAAGAGAAGAGACTCCTCCACCCCCAGCCCCCACCCTTTCTGGCCTGCCTAGAACATGGCAATTACAACTGCAGAGGCACACCCAGGGATCAGCAGTAAGCGGCAGACACAGCTCTGGGCTTTCAGCAGCTCAGAAATCTCCTGCCCGCCACACACACACACACACACACACACACAGAAGAAGTAACCTAAGACTCAGGAGAACTGGACCCAGGGCTGGTGGTGCTACTCTCAGTGCGCATATGTGCAGGCAAGAGCAGAAACTGCACTGACTTTGTAGAAACTACCATCCAGACCCCTCAGCCCCACGCATCTAAATCTGCAGTTCCAACATCACTCTGGACACCAGGTGACTGGCTCTGCCTGCACAATACGCAGAAGACTCTTTGGTACAGCAGAGGACAACCTGGAGATTACTTGGTGGGCTTAAGCCAAGACTGGCGCTGCTTTTTGTTTTGCTTTGTTTTGTCTTTATATCTTTGATATCTTTGCCTGTGTTGAGTGGGGGTTGTCGGTTGTTTTTACATGTGAAGGTATTTGATTGTTTCTTTGTTGTTGTTGTTGTGCTTGGTTATTTGCTTCATTCTGAAATTGCCCTACCAGGGCCCAGCTTAAGAGGCACAAGATTCAACATACCCAGAGGCCAACTCCAGACCAAACCAGAGAACTACCAGGTTTGACCTACAAGTGACACACCCAGAGGGAATTCTCTACAGCACAAGAGCCCATAGAGGCCAAACCACACTTAAGTGGTCAACCCTCACACAGCAGAACATTCTGCGGTGGACAGAGCCAAGTCTCACAACTAGTCAGCCTAGGAGTTAACCCACCTACTCACAAGCAAAAAGCAATTAAACATCTTCTTGAACAGGACAATATACACAACACAAGAGTCACCTTTGGAGCACATGCAGAGGAGAAGAATGAAGTAGTGCACGTCAAATATAAAGGGCACATACTACATAAGATAACCTAGCAAGAACTAAGAACTCTAGGGGATCTACCTAATACATCGAAGCAAACACAAAGAGTCAGCCAGAATGGGGAAACAAAGAAACATGTCCCAAATAAAAGAACAGAAGAAACCTCCACAACTGGAACCAAATGAAACAGAGGTAACCAACCTATCAGAGACAGAGTTCAGAACACTGATGATAAGAATGTTTAAGGAGCTTAGAGACGACATAAAGAAGGATGTAGAAATCATAATGAACAACCAGTTAGAACTAAAGAACACAATTACTGAAATAAAGAACTCACTTGAAGGAATTAACAGCAGGTTAGATGAAGCAGAAGATCGAATCAGCGACTTAGAAGACAAGTTAACAGAGATCACCCAAACAGAACAACAGAAAGAAAAAAGAATGAAAAACAATGAAGATGGTTTAAGAGACCTCAGGGATAACATCAAGCGCAACAACATGCACATCATAGGAATACCAGAAGGTGAAGAGAGCAAGCAAGGGATTGAGAACATATTTGAAATAATAATGTCCGAAAACTTCCCTAACCTGATGAACGAAACCAACATATAAGCCCAGGAAGTGCAGAGAGTTCCAACCAGGATAAACCCAAACAGGTCCACACCAAAACACATTATAGTTAAAATGGCAAAGCTTAAAGACAAAGAGAGAATCCTAAAAGCAGCAAGAGAAAGACAGAGGGTTACATACAAGGGAACTCCCATAAGACTATCAAATGACTTTTCTACAGAAACATTGAAGGCCAGGAGGGAGTGGCAGGAGATACTCTAAGTGATGGAAAACAAAGGCCTACAACTTAGATTGCTTTATCCAGCAAGGCTATCATTTAAAGTTGATGGAGAGATAAAGAGCTTCCCAGAAAAGAATAAACTAAAGGAATTTATTACCACCAAGCCAGCATTGCAAGAAATACTAAAAGGACTTCTGTAAATAGAAGAAAGATGAAAACAATCTAACTACAAATTTAAAAATGGCAATAACTATGTACCTATCAATAATCACTTTAAATGTAAATGGATTAAATGCTCCAATCAAGAGACATAGGGTGGCTGAGTGGATAAGAAAGCAAGACCCTTGTATATGCTGTATACAAGAGACTCACCTCAGATCAAAAGAAACACACAGGCTGAAAGTGAAGGGTTGGAGTAAGATATTTCATGCAAATGGAAATGAGAAAAAAGCTGGAGTTGCAATACTTATATCTGACAAAATAGACTTTAAAATGAAGAACATATTAAAAGACAAAGATGGGCACTATATAATAATAAAGGGATCGATCTGACAAGAGGACATAACCCTAGTAAACATCTATGCACCCAACATAGGAGCACCTAAATATATAAAACAGATATTGACTGACATAAAGACAGAGATCAACAGTAACACTATCATAGTAGGGGACTTCAACACACCTCTGACAACAAGGGACAGGTCTTCCAGACAGAAAATCAATATGGAAACAACAGCCTTAAATGACACATTGAACCACTTGGATTTAATCGATATTTTCAGAGCATTTCTCCCCAATACTACAGAATACACGTTCTTCTCAAGCACATGTGGAACATTTTCCAAGATAGACCCTATGTTAGGCCACAAAACAAGTCTTGATAAATTTAAGAAATTTGAAATAATACCAATTGTCTTCTCTGACCACCATGCTATGAAATTAGAAATGAACTACAGGTAAAAAAACTGGAAGACACATCAATTCATGGAGACTGAATAACATGTTACTAAATAATGAATGGGTCAACCAGGAGATCAAGGAAGAAATTAAAAGATATCTTGAGACAAACGAAAATGAAAACACGACGACCCAAAAATCTATGGGATGCCGCGAAAGCAGTCCTAAGAGGGAAATTCATAGCATTGCAGGCCTATCTAAAGAAACAAGAAACATCACTAATCAACAGTTTATCTTCACACTTAAGGGATCTGGAAAAAGAAGAGCAAAATAAGCCCAATGGGAGTACAAGGAAGGAGATAATAAAGATCAGAGCAGAAATAAATGAAATAGAAACCAGAAAAACAATACAAAAGATCAGTGAATCCAAGAGTTGGTTCTTAGAGAAGATGAACAAAATTGACAAACCTTTAGCCAGACTCATTAAAAAAAAGAAAGAGAGGACCCAAATTAATAAAATCAGAAATGAAAGAGAAGTGGCTTGCAGACCGGGAAACGGCTGGAGCAGAATGAAAGTCAGGCGGGTGTCCTTAACTTTGTTGTTTTGGTTTAAACCTGAGCGTCTCAGTCCATCGTCCTACACACGTGAAGCCTGGGCATCGCAAGGGAAGTTGAAATCTCCACACCCGCATCTCCTCCAGGGAACTGATGTCTCAAGACTCATCTTGTCTGAGGAAGAAGCCCAGAGGAGGAAGTAGAGGAGAGAACAATGAGTCCAGGCATGACTCTTTCTCAGGGATTGTTGACCTTCAGGGATGTGGCCACAGAATTCTCTCAGGAGGAGTGGGAATGCCTGGATCCAGCTGAGTAGAAATTTTACATGGATGTGATGTCAGAGAACTATAAGAACTTGCTCTCCCTGAGTGATGATAGTTTTCCTCTAGAAATTGGGATCTGCCCTTGTGTACCTTTGCATTTTCTCTTGTGAGTCTCTTGGGAACCCCTGCCTTGCTTGACTAAGTTGAAGCCATGTTGATTCAGAAATGAAAAGGTTTATAATGCAGTATCTGGATTTCAAACTTTCCCTTTCTTCAGATGGTCTTCCCACTTCATGCTAGGTTAGTGGATGTTCTAGAAGAAATTGAATAACCCCAAAAACTCGTTGCAAAACTTTAAAATTTCTGATTTCCTTGTTTCACTCCTGTGCTTTTGATTCATAATTACTGGAAGAGAGCTAGATACCATGTCTGTTTCAGGTGAAGGATTGTGTTAAGAGATCCATTGATAGAATTTCTGATAATTAGAGGAGGCCAGCAAAAGAGACACTATTATTTTTATATAGTATAAAAAGATTTAGCCTCAAAATTTTAACATATCACAATTTACAAATATCTATTTTAAAATATATTGTGAAATTAATCACTTAGATTGTTAGCTACTTAAAAAACATTTTATTAAAGTGGAATTAACATAAAATTAACCATTTGAAAGTGAACAATTCAGTGGCATTATGGCATTAACCAGTTATGCAACTACCACCTTTACCTACAAGTAGTTCCACAATATTTTCATCAATCCAAATTAGCATCCATTACCCCTTAAGCAGTTTCTTCACATTTTCCTCTGTCCTCAGTCCCTGGAAACTGCCAGTCTGCATTCTGTCTCTATGGATTTATCTATTTTGTATATTTCACACCTTTTTTAATATTGTCTTTACTATTCAGGGCCCTTTGCAATTCCATATGTATTTGATTATATTTTACATCTTTCCAAAAAAGGTTCTTGGAATTTTGATAGTGTTTACATAGAATCTGTAGATTGTTTTGGTGAATTATCACCTTCTTAAATATATGAAATCTTCCAATTCATAAATATGGAATGACTTACCATGTATTTAGGTTTTCTTTCATTTCTGTCAGTAATGTTGTATAGTTTTCAGTCTACATGGAAACATTCACCTTCTTGGTTCAATTTATTCCTAGTTATTTTATTCTTTGGATATTATTGAAGATGGAATTATTTTAAAATTTTTCTTTCAGATTGTTCATTATTGGTGTATAGAAACAGCTGATTTTCATGTGCTGAAGCTGTATCTTGCAACTTTGCTGACATTTTTAACACTAGTAGATTATTGTCTTTGTGTATTTTATAGAATTTTCTACATATAGGATTATGTCATCTGCACATAGAGATAATTTCCCTTTTTCTTCTCTAATTGTATGCTTTTTTGGCCCTTTTTCTTGCCTAATTGCTCTGGGTAGCACTTCCAGTACAAGGTTGGATGTCAGTGCTGAAAGTGGGCATCCACGTCTTATTTCTTATCTTAGGGATAAAGCTTTAATTCTTTCACCAATGGCTGTGATATTAGCTGTGGATTTTTCACAACTGATCCTTATCGGGTTGAGGAAGTTCATTTCACTTTTTATTATGCTGAGTGTTTTTATCATGAAACAGTTCTGGATTTTTTCAAATGTCCATTCTGAATGCAATGTGATGATTGTGTAGGTTTTCGTTTTTGCATTCTTACTATTAATGTGGGCCATTACATTGATAGATTTTTATATATTCAACCAACCACCCTTAAATTCTTAGAATAAGTCTCCCTTGTTTATGATGTATAATTTTAATATGCTGTATATTCAATTGGCTAGTATTTTGTTTAGGATTTTTGCATCTATGTTCAGTCTTAAGAGATATTGGTCTGCAGTTTTCTTGGGATGTCTTTATCTGACTTTGGTATCAGACTAACTCTGGCCTCACAGAAGGAATTAAGAAGTGTTCCCTCTTTTATTTCTTGTAGGGGCAAATCTAGTTGTAAAGAACTCTCTCACCTTTTGTTTATCTTGGAAGTCTTAATTTCTCCCTCATTTTTAAAGGACAGTTTTGCTGGAGATAGAATTGACTTTTTTTTTTCCTCAACACTTTAAATATATCATCCCATTATCTCTGGATCCCTGGTTTGGGTTGAGAAAGCAGCTTTTAATCTTATTGTGGATCCTTTGTATATAATGAATACTTTCTCCTTTGCTGCTTTCAAGATTTCTTTCTTTGCCTTTTGTCTTTCAGCAGTTTGATTATAATTTGTTACAGTGTGTATCTCTTTGAGTTTATCGTAATTTCAGTTCACTAAGTTCTTAGATTTGTAGATTAATGTCTTTATTCACATTAAAAATTTTTTTGACCATATTTCTCCCAATAGTCTTTCTGCCTCCTCTTTCTCCTTTCTTTTGGGATTCCGATTATTTATATATTGATTTCTTGATGTTATCCACAGGTCTCTAGGATCTGTTCATTTATAGTCAATTTTTTTTTTTTTTCTTTCTGCTCCTCAGACAGGGTAATTTCAACTGGAAATCTACCTACAAATTTTCTAATTGTTTCTTCTGCCTGATCAAATCTGATGTTTAACCTCTCTAAGAAAATTTTCATTTTGGTTCTTTTACCTTTAAGCTCCAGAATTTGATTAGTTTCTTTTTATAACCTCTGTCTTTTTATTGATATTCAATTTGCTTTAACAGTTTTTCTGATTTTCCTTAATTCTTTGTCCATCATTTCCTTTAGCTTAAATAGTTAAATAAAGTGTTTATTTAGTAAAAAAAAAAAAAAAAAAAAAAAAAAGAGGAGAAGTGACAACAGACACCACAGAAATACAAAAAATTTTAAGAAATTACTATGAGCAACTATATGCCAACAAATTTGACAATCTGGAAGAAATGGACAATTTTCTAGAGGTGTACAACCTTCCAAGGCTAACTCAAGAAGAAACAGAAAACCTGAATAGACTGATTATCACCAGGGAAATTGAATCAGTAATCAACAATCTCCCAACAAACAATAGCCCTGGACCAGATGGCTTTACAGGTGAATTTTACAAAACGTTCAAAAAAGAATTATCACCTAGTCTCCTCAAGCTCTTCCAAAAAATTCAGAAGGAGGGAAGACTCCCAAACACTTTTTACGAAGCCACTATCACCCTGATCCCAAAATCAGACAAAGACACCACAAAAAAAGAAAACTACAGGCCGGTATCTCTAATGAATATAGATGCAAAATCCTCAACAAAATATTAGCAAACAGAATTCAGCAATATATTAGAAAGATCATACACCATGATCAAGTGGGATTCATCCCTGGTATGCAAGGGTGATTCAACATCTGCAAATCAATTAATGTGATACACCACATTAACAAAATGAAAAATAAAAATCACATGATCATATCAATAGATGCAGAAAAAGCATTTCACAAAATCCAGCAGTCATTTATGATAAAAACCCTTAAGAAAGTGGGAATAGAGGGACTATATCTCAACATAATAAAGGCCATATATGATAAACCCACAGCTAACATCATACTCAATGGGGAAAAGCTAAAACCATTCCCCCTAAAATCAGAAACAAGGCAAGGTTGCCCACTTTCTCCACTTCTATTCAACATAGTGCTGGAAGTTCTAGCCACAGCAATCAGACAAGAAAAAGAAATAAAAGGCATCCAAATCGGTAAGGAGGAAATAAAATTGTCATTATATGCAGATGACATGATACTATATATAGAGGACCCTAAAGACTCCACCAAGAAACTATAAGAGCTGATAGATGAATTTAGTAAAGTAGCAGTATACAAAATTAATATTCAGAAATCAGTTGCATTTGTATATACCAATAATAAAACATCAGAAGGAGAAATTAAAAAAAAATCCCATTTACAATTGCTCCAAAAACTATAAAATACCTGGGAATAAATTTAACCAAAGAAGTAAAAGATCTGTACTCAGAAAATTATAAGACACTGAAGAAAGAAATGAAAGAAGATACAAATAGATGGAAACACATACCATGTTCATGGATAGGAAGAATTAATATAGTTAAAATGTCCATACTGCCTAAGGCAATATACATATTCAAAAACAATTCCCATCAAACTACCAAGGACATTTTTCACAGAAATATAACATATAATCCTAAAATTTATATGGGACTATAAAAGACCCCGGATAGCCACAGCAATCTTGAGAAATAAGAACAAAGTGGGAGGTATAACAATACCTGACATCAAATTATACTACAAGGCTACAGTAATCAAAACAGCGTGATACTGGCATAAAAACAGACACATAGATCAATGGAACAGAATAGATTGTCCAGAAATAAATCCATGTCTATATGGCATTTACTCTACGACAATGGAAGCAAGAATGTATGGTAAAGACAGTCTATTCAATAAATGGTGCTGGGAAACCTGGACAGACACATGCAAAACAATGAAGCTGGACCACCTCCTTACACCATATACAAAAATAATTTCAAAATGGCTTAAAGACTTAAGTGTAAGATCTGAAACCATAAAATTCCTAGAAGAAAATATAGGAAGAAACTTCACAGACATTACCCGGAGTAAGATTTTTACTGATATATCCCCTCACGCAAAGGAAGTAAGAGAAAAAATAAACATGTGGGATTATATCCAACTAAAAAGTTTTTTCACAGCAAAGGAAACCATCAATAAAACAAAAAGGGATCCTACTGAATGGGAAAAGATATTTGACAATGATATATCTGATAAGGGGTTAATGTCACAAATTTATAAAAAACTCACTCAACTCAACTCCAAAAACACAAACAACCCAATTAAAAAATGGGCAGAGGACATGAAGAGACATTTTTCTAAAAAGGACATACAGATGGCAAACAGACATATGAAGAAATGCTAAACCTCACTAACCATCAGAGAAATGCAAATAAAAACCACAATGAGATATCACCTCACCCCAGTCAAAATGGCTATCATCAATAAATCAACAAACAACAAGTACTGGCGCGGATGTAGAGAAAAGGGAATGCTTGTGCACTGTTGGTGGGATTGCAGATTGGTGCAGCCAGTATGGAAAACAGTATGGAGGTATCTCAAAAATCTGAAAATGGAACTACCTTATGATCCAGCAATTCCACTCCTAGGTATCTATCCGGAGAAATCCAAAAGTCTAATTCAAAAATCTCTATGCACTCCTATGTTTATTGCAGCACTATACACAATAGCCAAGACATGGAAACAACCGAAATGCTCATCAGTAGATGACTGGATTAAGACATTGTGGTACATTTATACAATGGAGTATTACCCAGCCATAAAGAAGAAAGAAATCTTACCATTTGCAACAACATGGATGGACGTAGAGAACATTATGTTAAGTGAAATAAGTCAGACAGAGAAAGACAAATAACATATGATCTCACTTATATGTGCAATCTAAAGAAAAGAAAAAGTGAATGAACTAATCAGAAACAGTTTTGGAGACATAGAGGAAAAACTGAGGGTTGCTAGATGGGCAGGGGGCGTGGGGATAATAGGGAAGGTGAGGGGATTAGAAAACAGTCGGTAACCACAAGATGGCCACAGGGTTTTGAAAATTAATTTGGGGAATGTAATCAATAATGTTGTAAAGATTTTGTAGGGTATCCGATGGACACGTGTCCCATTTGGGAGACAACCTCAGGGATGATGTAGATGCCTGATCACTGCACTGTACACCTGAAGCTGAACAATCATGAATGCCAACTATAATTTTTAAAAAAAAATTGTTTTGAAGGGTGGAGTAGGCACTGGCATCGGTGCATAATTTCTCAAGGGGAGTACTTCGAAGGTGACTGTAGTGATACTCAGCCATAAGGTATGTAGCACATTTTCTAGGATGAGTTCACGAATGTAATTGTCCGACATTGTACATACCATGCCACTGTTAATATAAACTTGCTCAGCATAGATTTTTTTTCAAAATTATACATATTCCCTAATCTGAAAAAATAAAAAAATAAAAAAATAATTAAAAAAAATAAAAAGGAAGAGAGCTTGCTCTCTGCACCAGCACAAAGAAGAGATCGTGTGAGCACACAGCAAGATTGTGGCCATCCACAAGTCATAAAAGGAATTCTCAGTAACTGAATTCTCAGTAACCAGTAAATGAATCTTGCAGCACCTTGACTTTGAAGTTCCTAGGCCCTGGAATTATGAGAAATAGGTATCTGTTGTTTAAGCCACATAGTCTATGGTATTTTGTAGCCCCAAACTATGATATCAAAATATTATGAATTGGCTAGTTACAAAACGTATTGACACAAATAGCATTTACAAATAGCATTCTAAACTTCTGCCTAAAAATCTACTTGAAGATGCCAGTAAAGATGGTGATTTAACCTCAGACTTTGACATACTCTTTTCCTTCTAAATAATAATTTAAAAATCTAAAAAGAGAAAATCTAAAATATATAACCTGGCTTCAAAATATCATTATGGATCAGAACTAGAACAGAAATGTAAAGCAGGGAATATGGCTAACATCTAGAATCTGCAGTTTGTTGTCTGGAAACAGACAAGAGCAGTAAGGTTCCAGTGACTGCAAGTAAGGACTTAAAATTCTACAGCAGACAACAGATAGGATTCAGGCTCACTGCTTGAAGCCAGGGGCTGGCGTGGAAGTTCTCCCCTCTGCCCATCCTTCTCTCCCCAGTGCTCGTAGAAGGAGGCTGATAAAACTGCTTTCATCCAGGGCCCAAAACTTTGTAACCTGTGCACTCATTCAGTGAAGCTGGTTGATAAGGCCTAAACCAACGCTCAGAAACTGGCTCCCAGACTGGATCTGAGCAATATCAAACATCACAACAAAGCAGGAGCGCTAACCCATCAAAACATCTAACTCTAAACTGGAGGCCCAGAGGCCTAGATGGAGGAGACAACAGGGAAGGGAAAAAAACAAAAAACAAAAAAAACGACAAGGAGGATGTGAGCACAAAAGAGAAGAGAGAAGATAAAAATTATCCCTCTCCAAAAATGATCCTGCCTACCATAGGAAAAAATCTACAAGAAGAAATCAGCCAACAAAATCCACAAGGAGAAAAAGAGCTGCCTTCAGGGAATTAACATTCAAAGATTACTCCACCTAAAAATTATAAAAAAAGATTTTGAATGTTTGTAGAGATAAAAGAAAAAGGAAGAACATTTGCTGAAGAATTATAAATTATAGAAAAACAGGAAACTAGAATAGGTGTACATAAATAATTAGAAGATTTAAATAATGAAAAACAACAAAAAATCCTAGATGAATTCAGAATTTGACAAAGAAGGAATTAATGAATAGAAATATAGTGCTGAAGAATTTCTCTTATGCAGCACAGAGGGACAAAAATAAAAATTTTGAAAGAGCAGCTAGGATACGTAGGGGGTAGAATAAGAGATCCCAGCATACGTCTGAAAGGGATGCAAATAGAAGAAAATAGAAATCAACAGTGAAGAAATAATGCACGCCATTCCTCTACTGAAAACCCTTCACAACTTTATCACTCAGAGTGAAATCCAAAGTCCTTAAAATCACATTCAAAGCTCCATCGATCTCCGCTCCCCCAATCTCACCTGCCTCCTTTCTGACTTTGCCCCCTCCTGATCTTCACTTTATTCCAGTCACACAGTCTTCATTGCTCTTCTTTGAACTTTCCAGGCATGCCCCAGCATCAGAACTTTTCCACTTGTTATTCCCTCTGCCTGGAAATCTCCTCCCCCAGAAAGCCACGTGGCCTACTCCCTCACCTCCTTCAGTTGTTTCCCCACCTCATCTTCCTCAGGAAGACCTTCCCTGACCACCCTGTCTAAATGTGTATGCCCACTCCTGCCCTCCTCGTCCTCTTTCCCTCTTCTATTCCTCTCGTTAGCACTCAACATTATCTTGCATTCTATATGCTTTCTACATTTACTTTGCCTATCTTCCCCTCACTAGGCTGTAAACTCCTTGAGGGCAGAGGTGTTTATCTGTCATTTTTATTGCTGTATCTCCAGTGCCAAGAACAGTGCCCAAACATTGTGGGCACTCAGTAACTGTCTGCCGATAGAATCAATAAATGATCGCTGGCCTATGGGAAGCACTCAGTAAAAGCAACGAATTATGATTTAACCCCAATCGTTCAACTACCAGTAACTCTCTACTTATTCTGTTCTGCTAATCACTTGGCTCCAGGAGAATCAGTCACATCATATTCCTAATAATGACAATCATCTATGATGCACCAAGCTCCCTCTGACATTTTATATTCCTTACATCACTTTAACATCAATTTAGAAAGGGGGACATTATTATCCACATCTTATTGTGATTAAGACTGAGGTACAACCAAGTTAATGCTTTCCTCACATTCATATACCTAGTGAGTGATATAGCAGGTTTGGAACCCAAGTCTGTCCTCCCCCAGCGACTCTGCTGTCCTCTCTATTGGTAGACTGGTCTTCTTGCTACTCCGGTGCAGGACTCTCTATAATCACCCTCTCTCCTCCATGATGCCTCTCTTTTATTATAATCATCTTCAATAGCGACTCCAGTGAACACAGTGTCCATTCTTCCTTGCTAAGCCTGCTTAATCCAAGTATCTCTCTCTTGTAAAAAAAAAAAAAAATTCTGGGCATCCCCAGCTGCAAGAGTAAATCTTGGTTGATCTAAGCTAATCAAAAAGCTAAGGTAACATTACCAAAAATGGCAGAGTAGGAAACTCCACGGCCCTGTCCTTTCTCATAGGAAACTCATAAACTGGCAAAAACTATCTGCGTCTCAGCCAATAATGGCACTCCATTCTCTGAGTCAGTCATTGGTTTAGGAATAGACATTTAATACAATTCCAGCCAATAAGACATGAGGAGAGTCAGCTGGGGCATTTCTGGAACACTATTCTTCACTTCTAAGTGGAGAAAAGACAGGAGAAATGGACTCTTCTTCCTCCATACATGTTTATATTTAAATCTACTGCCACCATCTTTCAACCAATCAGAAGATGAAGCTAACTCAGGGGAGAGAACAGAGTCAATCAGAGAAGTTAGAGATCTTGAATACCAAGCCTAATACCTATCTCACCCATGAAATGCTATGTGAAACTTTTGTAAAATGCTTGTATGGTATAAGCAAGGTTGAGTTAGTTTTCTGTGACTATAACTGCAAGAATCCTGATACCACAGCATGCTCTTCCCACCTCAGAAAGAGACCGACTTACGAAAATCACTTAGATGAATCTATCTTCAGTTGTACTACTTGAATATGGACAACCATTTCAGTTTCATTACTTCTGAAATTACATTGGTTACAGGGCTGCCAGTAAAAATAACTTCAGATAGAAGTCATTGATTTTCTTACCGAGTAGCTGAAAGGAGGGATGGGAGAACTGAAGTCAAAGATCAGGCTGTAGTTTGGTCATGGAGGACTACATACAGAGGAGTGCATTGCGGCGCAAAGAAGTTCAGTTTGGCCAACTCACCATGGAAGTTGACAGGATGTAAATTGACAGGCAAGCTGAGACTACAAGCTAATTTCCTCACCTTCTGTTATAGACATTATCCATACCCAGGTTAAGTCTAGCTATATTCATACTTCCAGGTGCTTTGTGTAACTGATGTAAGGGAGAAAAAGGGTTAAGATTAAGTGGAATTCAATTATATCTGGGAGGTACATGCTTGAAATTTTGTTCACCTACGATTATTCTTCACAGTGAGGAAAGAAGCTATCATTTGGAAATATGATTTCACAGAGTTATTGACCTCTGCTGGATCTCTGTCAGGGGAACATTTAAACTACAACATCCACCCTCTTTATCAAGAACAATATTAGCAAATCCAAGCCTGTTTCAATGTTTCATCTTATTTGGTAAACGCTTCCCTTTGACCTCATTACAGGAAAACAATTATCCTGTGGCATGCAAGTAGAGTTCTCATAAACCCGGCTCCTTTCTGACTTTTGAAGTCACTCTTGGGAAGATATTTATGTTTATATCAGTTGTTTCAGGGAAATGGGTTGCCTTTAAGTGAAGATCTAGATAGACAGACAGACAGGCAAATAGATAGATAGATGATAGATAGAAACATATATATTATTTCAAATTATTAAAGGTAGAGAACGCCTTAGTTCAGAAGAAGTATGATATTATAGTGAGGGAACACACACTCAGGAACTACACAGATCAACTGAATTAAAATCCTAGCTTTAACATTTCCCAGCTGTGTGACTTTCAACAAGTTATTTAACATTTCTGAATCTCAGTCCACTCATCTGTAAAACATAAATCGTTTCTAATAGTA
Source organism: Rhinolophus ferrumequinum (assembly GCF_004115265.2). Classification (NCBI taxonomy): domain Eukaryota; kingdom Metazoa; phylum Chordata; class Mammalia; order Chiroptera; family Rhinolophidae; genus Rhinolophus; species Rhinolophus ferrumequinum. Next base: position 26,813,283 of record NC_046290.1, read on the forward strand.
GCTACCTATGGTGTGGACTAAATTATACCAAATTTTCTATTATATATAACAAATAGTACCTATCTGTTGTGTGGATTAAATGAGTTAATATGTGCCAGGTTTCTAGAACGCAGCCTGGCGTATAATAGTCACTAACAGGTGAAGAACTTTCCACCCCTAGTCTATCTAATTTCTCTACACACTACACAAGCAGGGAGACCCACTGCTTAGCCCTTCTACAGATCCCACATGGATGTTCCCTAGGTTAGTGGAGAATACTCCATTTATGCCCGTCTTTCATTCTGCTATCCCCTTGTCCCAAAGCCTCACTCCTTTCGGCATCTTCTCCTAGCCCAAAGTTCCCTTCCCTTCCCTCCTAAAACAGAGCTGTGTTCTTTCACCCAGTGGTTAGCAAGCTCCAAGTTTTCCTGTTTCTTAGAAATTTTCCTAGATTCCTCTGCTAGTATATGAAACTTCACATAACTATTCTTTTACAGCTATTCTTTCTCTCATTCTAGTGTGGGACAGAGAGGGGGAGGTTTCCTATCCTGAGAGTACATAAGATAGAACATTAGGGGATCTTCCTGTGCCAGTTTTCTGATATTCTTTTCTTCGGCTGCCTGAAAAAAACAGTAACAGCACCACCACCAATAATAATCAAAGAAATCTCACACTGAGAAAGTTAATTTCCTTCTAATAGCTCTCCAGTTCTAGGCATTCTCCTCGCCCCATCTCCAACTCTAAAAGTATTAAGTTTTAAGTCTTATTTTGCTAAAGATAATGCTATCTCCCTTTGAATCACATTACAATGTCTTCCCCTATTAATTTAACCTTAGAAGTGTTTTTCCCAGTTCCTGTATATCCTCCACACCCCTCTCCTCTATCTCCAGTGTTGAATGAGCAAGACATAGGAAAGTCTTGGTAAATGAAAAAGTATTTATATAAAACAATAATAATAGTAATGTTTTAATAGTGGGGTTGTGGGTGATTTAGTTTTTATTAATTGGGCTTTTTCTTTTTTTTTTGACCAGCAACACTGCAGTATAATTTTGGCAGTATGAGAAAAAACACTATTTCTTTCAAATGATTGATCATGTTTCTCTTTTCTGAGTGTTCCCTGAGTGTTTGTGGTTCTTTCTGAGTTGTCAATGAATTGTCACAACTTTTCATGTATGGTCTGGCCTGAATACTGCAGAAAGATGATGAACTAAATTAAATCTGTTGTGTGAAAAGAATTGACATGTAAGAAAAAAATGTAAGAACTTTTAGTTAAACATCGTGGAAACACAATGTCTCCTCTCCCTCAGTTCTGACCGTCCTGGATTTCTAAAAATTATAGAAAATCATTTTTATAATCCGTAACTACATTCAAAATCAAAAAAAAAGGGACTTGGGTGGACCAGAAGCTATAAGGAATCTCTGGAAGAGGGATAAGCAAAAGGAGTCAATCAAGTCTAAAAATTAAATTCAAGCTAATGATAAAAATAATAAATTAAATATCATGGAAAAATGGTATTGAAATTAAAATTAAAACATTTAAATAAAATTAATAGTAGAAAACACACTGCTGAAGTTGAACTGGTGAACTAGAAAATGAAGCTGATGAAGTTTCCAGAATATATTATAAAGGAATGAAGAACTGGAAGATATGAAAAAAATAATAATAATCAAGAAATATGAAAGATAGATTCACAATTCTAATGCCTACCTCCTAGAATACCAAAAGGGAAAGGTTAAAAAGATTTTTAGAGAAGCAAAATTCAAAGGAAAAAATAATGTGACTGTCTATTCCTAAACATTTTTTTAATAATGAGGGGACCACTTTTAGAATTTTTATTTTATTCATAATTCATTTGACTGAACATTTATTCAGACTCAACAATGTGCGAGGCACTGTAAGGTAATGGAAATATAAGTCCTCTCCCCAAAATATTTTCTCATTATCTTAGGGGTTAAAAGTTCATTGATCCATACATAATCTTTTGTGTTTTTATTGCAGTTCACCTGTTTTGACTGGAATGACTTGGCAAAAACAAGACTTTTTTTTTTCTTCCTATTGAATTGATGGATTGTTTGACAAAGGTATCTTAGCAACTGATTGTTTGAAGGCATGAAATCATAGACTCAGTTGACAAAACTGGAATTGTTGAATTCACAGTGTGGGCGCTATTCCACAACAGTTAAAGAATGGTATCTTCCATGAGGTAAATTGGAGTAATTTTCAAATTTTAAATGAGGTAAATTAAAGCCCTTGAACAATTATGAACTATACTAAGTAATAAAATCATTAGTTTTCCACTACAGGTTAGTAGATAGTTTCATAGATAATCTCATCCACAAAAAAAGTTAGCAACCAGAAAAGAGGACAATCTCCCTACAGGATTTTGAGTGAAGGGAAATTTGTTGGCAGTTAGGGAAAATAAAAATAAGAAGTTTGTCTGAGATTATCATCTGTAAATAAAGATTTGGCTATTGAATTAATTTCCTGAAAATTAAATATATTTAAGAATATCACAAATTTATTTGGGGACATTCATTGAATTTTAAGATGTATACTGATTCACAGAAAAGCTAAAGAAAAATAGGAAAGAACCATTAGAAAATAGAAAGAACTTTGATAGGAACTGAAGATGAAAGAAGAGCTTTATAAGTAAGTAGGAAACCAACCTAAGGGAGGAAAAAAAAGGTCAGTCAAAGACTGGATTTGCTTCTGATAGAAGGAAATAACATGTTATACAATGGAACATAAATGTACGATATAAAAAAAAAACTAAACTTGTGCAAGATGTAAACACATATGTGAAGAATTACAATTGCTGGGGTGAAGTTGATACCTGGCTATGTATCTATGCCCTGATCTCTCTACCCCATGGTATAAACATTATACTATATGGTATATTTTCAGTGTCTTCTGATTGAATATGACATACCAGGTGATGGTGTTTTATCATCAGTTCCAGAGTATGTTGTGGAAGCAAAGTTTTATACATAACTAGTCATTTGAGATATCAGAATGGGCAGCCAGAAGCAATATGAAGAGAGTTAGGTGCCAAAAGGATGCCATCAGATCTATATTCATGGTTATCAACTCATACTTCTGTATGTAAATAGTTATGTGAAGTTTCATATACTATTTTTATTTAGTGTTTAGTTTTCTCTTTTCTCAGTGTTCCCTAAGTGTTTGTGTTTCTTTCTGAGCTGTCAATAAATTGTCACAACGTTTCACGTATGATCTGGTCAGAATAATGCAGAAAGACGATAAACTAAATTAAATCTGTTGTGAAAAGAATTGACTCACAAAATTGACCACCAAAGGTCATGGAATCTTATCTTATATACTTAAGATACTGTGCTAAGATTTTCAGAGCCAAAATGCCTATTGGAATTTTTATTGGGATTTTTTTGCAGATACTGACCAACCACACTTTGGGCTCATTCGTTGCTTGATTTCTTTTATTTGTTTTGTGTAACATTTAGCAGCCATTTAACCACTCTTGCATTACCACCAAGTTGTTCAGTCAGCATAAGCAGCTGGGTGATTTTACAGAGACATAAGAAATTTCATCAACTATAAGTTAACTGTCATGTTGCAGAGGTTAAATCAATTTTTTTAAAACTGATAATGTTCATTTGTTATATATTGCTCTGAAATAAATGTTAATTGCTAAAAGTTGGATATATGATATATAAGGATAACAAAGTGAATCTGATTTACTAGGAACAAACCAATAATGTAAGAAGTCCTTATCAGGAAAAGGCTAATGGATCATGAAGCCCAGTAACAACATGGCAGGCCTTGGATTCTATTATGGGCCTCCACTCCCTGGTATGTAATAGTTTTGCAACAAAAGAAGGTTGGGAGCCTTTTCTAAGTAACAATAACACTAATTACAGCTAGTCAATCAAATCTCTCACAAATCATGGGAAGGCCAAAACAAGCCCAGAATAAGCAGAAATCAGACGGGGTGGCCAAGATTCCGAGAGTAAGGAGGTGAAACAAAATGACTCCCTGATGCTGCTTGGGCACGTCTCTTGCATGAATGCTGCACTGTGTTCTGAGCTGATGTATTTGGATAGGACTGGCATGGGTGAAGGCAGAGACTGCACGAAGGAGTGGGCAATCCCTGTGTCAGGTGACTGAAGGAAGAGGCAGGTTCTCAGAAGGAAAATTTGCATTAAGAAAGCCACACTATAGGGAGGAAACACAGGGTGGCCAACGAACCTTGCACTTGAAATGAGAAAACCTGGATTCAAGTCTTGGCTTTACAGGTTCCTGTTTGCACGACCTTAAAAAAAGCAAAATCGCTCTGAATCACAGTTTCTCATCTGTATAGAATGAGATAATAATACTCACCTTGCCCTCTCCATATGATTGTTATGAGGATCGACTGATCGATGTATTTAAATTATAAAGTTTCTTTCAATATGCAAGTTTCTGATTTTTAATAAAAAACAGTAGGAAATTATTACCAATACTGGGAGCAATAACCAGAAAAGAGCATAGCTACTATAAGTGGGTCAAAAGTTTAATGCAAGACCAAAGAGGTTGACATAATATAGAAGCCGTATAATACAGAAGGGGCATGTCATACAGTCATTGAGAGTTTAGACTTTGAACCCTCCTTCCTGGATTTGAATCTGGGCTCTGTGACTTAGTAGATATGTGACTGTGGGAAAGTTACTTACACTACCTGTGCTTCACTTTCCACATTCATAAAATGTAGATCATGGTACCAACTTCATGGATTTATTGTGAGGATTAAGTTAGTGTGTGTGTGTGTGTGTGTGTGTGTGTGTGTGTGTGTGTGTGTATGCACGTATGCATGTATGTGTGTGTTTAGCACAGTGTTGGTACATAGTAAACATTATATAAGTGTTTGCTAGTATTCTAACACAGAACTAAGGCACTAAACAGTTTAAGTCCCTCCTCACTGGGAACTGAGCTAATCATAAACTCTAGGATTAGGCTGTGTGACTCTAGATGTAAAGAAATATAGGGACCTTAGGTAGGCATCTAAGCAGGTCATTACATAAACCATCAGAAAGTCACCCCACATCTACCACATCTCAGATTTCAATTTACAAATGAGAGTAGGACAGAAAATGTTTCCTTTTCTATCCTCTCACTATTTTCTGGCTGTCCATTTGCACATAAGATAGCAAATTAATTTCTTCAGGACACTAGACGGACCTTGATTACCTGTATGGACCAAGTGAGAAAAAGTCTGGAGAGTCAATTTAATCTGCTAATCTTGTTTTACTTATCCTCACATTTGTTAACAAAGGAAAGATATGTATTTTTGTTTATACAGTATACACCAGTTGCGTAAGACCCTTGGTTTTCTTGTTTTGTTTCTCCTGGCTTCAACTTAGACAATAGATTTCTATAAACTATTTTATAGCCATTTGCCTTTTAAGAACATCTAGGAGGCTGCAAATTACCACATACATAAACAGGAAAATTGAGTTAAAGGATAAATAAGATGGGATGGATACGGGGATACATGGATGGATGAATAGAAAGATAGATGACAGATAGATAGATAGATAGATAGATAGATAGATAGATAGATAGATAGATAGATAGATAGATAGATACAGATAGATAGATTTTTTAACTTTTTTTTTTTTGGTGCTTTATACCAAGATAAAAAAGGCTCAGAAATTGCCTAACTAGAATTTTATCAACTTTTAGGTTGAAACAATTGTTAATAGTGGAAAAATAAGTTAGAAGGATAAGAAATAGGACAGTTGTTGTGCAGGTAAATTCTATTTTTAAGTATTTGCTTAGAAAAAATTAGAATTTATCAAAATATAAAACACTCATCCATGTTTTGTCCCTTTTAGTATAATAGATAAAGCATAATAGTCTGAGTAATGTGAAAAGACAAAAACTACAGATGTACCAATGGAATATAAAATCAGTATCACCTATAGCAATTAAAATTATATGCACAATGGCAGCTTTGCCATCGTTGAGTGTATGAGTACAATCCTAAAATAATAAAATGTTTTGTGTGTGGTTTATAAAGTAGATTCTTATTGTTGGGTAAGATATTGTTCAGTGTATTTGGAGGAAAATAAATGTCAGTTATCCTTTTAAAAAAATATTTCCAAGGAAGCTGTTCAACATTTAAAAATAATAACCATTAGTGGTAAAATATGATAGTTTTCATATGTGATTCACAGGAAAGTAACGATCTTCAGTCATAATTTTCTAATTCCTAACACAACCCAAAAACCACGTATGTCAAAAATCACAAGTAAAGACAAAATTGGTTCAGTTTTGAAATATGAATGGCATTGGCCATACTGAATTAATTTCACAAAATAAAATAGCCAATGGAACTATTCATTTTAGTTGAGATTCTTAACAATAAAGTCTCTGGGTGTCAGTTTCTTTTTCAGAAACAAACTGGTTTTGCATATTAAATAAGGTAATATACAGGAAGGCACGTGTACAAGAACTATAAAACAACACATAAGTTCTAAATGTTGTAACACATTGCACAGCCATTGCACATGCGAAATGTTCAATAAATACCTGCGTTAATGATTGAGGAACTGCAGGTTATCAGGGGCGAGGCACCTGGCCTGAACGCCCCACACAAGGACTGTTTTTCTTCACTATGACAATGCTCTGACTGAAAGTCCTTGCTTTTGTGCATGTTTTCGATCTCAACTATATTACTGAGAGCATGACAATCTACCTTATTCACCATTATTTAGTACTATTTCCAGTATTCAAATTTACTTTCAATAGACAAATATTCATCATAATCAATACTATTCAGTAACTAAACACAAGCTGTGGAAACAAATCCAAGAATCTAAACCAGTTTTGAGGGGAAAAAAAAGAAACCATCACACGCAAAACAAATAATACGTGAAGGTGATTACACTGAAGATATCAGTACTCATAGGATGAAGAACTGACAAACTGTGGGCATGGATTTCCATTCGTCTTTCTACCACCGATATAACAGACACTGCTTTGAGGCAGGTACTGAAAAGTAACTCCCTCAGTAACCTTTTAACCCTTTACAGTGCACCTTTCTATAATGCAAAAGCAGGAAATTAAAGTGATGCTCCCCAGGCTCCCCTGCAGCTTAATTTCCAAATGTGCTTTAGACCCAGATGTGACTTAGACTTGGGTAGCAGAATGAAATAGAGGCCACTCTTGTACCACTTCAGTTATTTCTGCTGGCAAGCCTGGATTTCAATAACGGTAACAGAAGTTGTAGAGACTCGTACATTGATTCATGGCTGTAAGAGAATCTGAAACCATTTTGTTGGCATGGACGACAGGGAGTGTGATTTTAGAATTGACACTTGTGGTGGTGCCTTTCTGATCCATGGACTGCTGCTGAGGTCATGTCTGCTGGCACCAGGAGTTAGGCAGCAGCTTTCTGATTCCTAAGCTGAAAGAAACGTCCTCCACTTACTGGTCATGGCAGAGGATGCGACTCCCTTGGCAGGCCAGTTGAATGGCGTTTTTTGGGTAATCATTCCTGGACGCTTAGCCCAGAGCCTGTACTCTGCTCTTCTACTGGTATTGAAAGTACCCAATTCCCTGTGTCAAATCTCTTTCTATTTAAACAAGCTCAGATGGTTTTCTTTTTTTTTCCAACTGAACCCTGACCACTACAATAGCCATAGTTCATGGATGGTGCATGTAGACATAATTGCTCTGATTTTATGAAGAATTATAGGCACATTTCCTGAACATACCATACCCATATCTGTGTTGGTGGAAATGGATTTACTCCCTCTCAACATGTAAGAGAACTATTTGTTACCTACTCTGCCAACCCTGATCTAACTTCCGAAAGCTCATGTTGTACTTTCTTGTCTTTCTTCCCAGAGCACAAATGCACATACCTTCACTATAATAATTATTACACTGTATTTCATTTCTCTGTCTGCATGTCTCTTTTCCAAATGACTTTTAGAAAAGCATTGCTTCTTTTTTTTAATTTTTATTAAATTTATTGGGGTGACAGTGGTTAGTAAAATTATATCGCTTTCAAGTGTATAATTCTATACGTCATCTATATATTGCATAGTGTGTTCACCAACCAGAGTCAGTTCTCCTCCCATCACCATATATTTGACCCCCTTTACTGAAACTCTTCTACCACCCCCACCCCCCCTTACCCTCTGTTAACCAATAAACTGTTGTCAGTGTCTATAATTTCTTGTTTGTTTGTCTTGTCTGTTGCTTTCACTTTTATATACCACATGAGTGAAATCATATGGTTCTTAACTTTTTCTGTCCAACTTATTTCAGTTAGCATGATAATCTCAAGATCCATCTATGTTGTCACAAATGGCAGTATTTCATCTTTTAATTTATGTATTCCCTGTGGCTGGCATATATACAGTGGGTCCTCAATAGTATCGGCAGAAGAAAGGAAAGAAGGATCTTGAGTCAAAATACCTGGGTTGAATCCTGGCTTCTCCACTCTCCCGTTAGGTAACCCAGGGCAACTGATAAGTTCTCTGTGCCTCAATGTCCTGATTTTTTAAATGAAGATAATAAGAATATCTACTTTATTCAATTAATATATTTAATTATTGTATTTAATCCCTGATTTAATTAATATGTATAAGAGATGGAAACCTTAGCAATGTGTCTGTTACATACTGTCACACAATAAATGTTGGATTCAACTATTCTTTAAAATTAACTTAATTTCAATAAACATATAGAATTAGCACTACCATTTTTCATCATGAGCATTACACTATGCCTTAAATGGATGATAAGAAAAATGACTTTTCCAAAAATAGTCTCACCAGAAATATGACTAATTAACTGACCAAAACAAACAAACAAATACCCTGTGTTATCTAAACTTAAAGTATATTAATTTTAAAATTCTTGGGGCTGCCGGTTGGCTCAGTGGTTGGAGCGCAGTGCTCATAACACCAAGGTTGCTGGTTCGAGTCTCACATGGGCCAGTCTGCTGTGCCCCCACCCCCCCGCGCCCCCTACATCTAGATTGAAAACAATGACTTGACGTGGAGCTGATGGGTCCTGGAAAAACACACTGTTCCCCAATATTCCCCAATAAAAATTTTTTTAAAAATTTTTTCAGGGACAGCCAGAGATTGACAAACTATAACCATCACATTTTAGAAGAAATGGCCTAACCACTGTCCATAAGTTTGGGCAAATTTTCACCTTTTTTTATTTCATGTTTTCATAGACAAGGGAGCCCAAAGAGACCTCTCTAGGGGTTACTGGAAAATAAAATCCCAGTATCTCAACTGATTATTTTTCAATGCTAACTTTCAGGTTTCAGGAACCTTACTTACATTTCCAATATATCCCATTGCAAGACAAGTCTTCTGTGTTGGACACAAAATTAACTTCTACATCCAACAATGACTTGTTAAAGCTTATATTTTATTTAAATCTATAAATTTTATAATCCCAAACAGCAGAATATGAGTAAGTTTGGGTGTATAATTTGTTTATTATACATGAGGTTTGCAAAAATCTTAAGGATAAGCTATTTTTAAAAACTAAAGGGAAATTTTAGAACTAAAATATACAACGACCAAAATAAAAACTTACTAGATGGACTTAGTAGAGAATGGCAAAGACGGAAGAAAAGATCAGCAAAGTTGAAGGTGAGTCAACAGAAATTATTTTATCTGAACAACAGAGAATTAAAAAAAAAAAGTTCTTTTAATGAACACAATCTAGAGGACTTATGAGACAATATTTAAAAAGTTAATATTCATGTCATCAGAGTCCAGAAGGAAAGAGTTTTGTGCAGAAAAACATTTTAAGAGATAATGGATGTAAACTTCCCAAGTTGGGCAAAACACATAAACATACAAATTCAAAGTAAACTGCAAGTTAAATAAATGGGGAATCATTAATTAAATTATTCCATAGTATTTTGATAAAGTAGAATGCAGCCATTATAACATGGTATACAATTATGTATACAAATATGGAGAAGTTTAAATGTAAACAGGTAATTAGTTTTATTAGAATAGTGAAGCAGTAAGTATTTTGGGGGGACCAATCTTTCTTTAACGTTGTCACATTATTTTTACAATGGAAAAAAGAAAGGAACCCATCAGTTGGCATTTATTTATTGAGGCATCACATCAACATCAAAGAATTCTGTTTCCCATACTACAGAGAAAAATATTAAAAGATGAGTTAATTACTCAAGGAACATAGCTTCTACTCTCAACTGTATGTCTGTGTGGATGATATAGTTGGCCCAGTGACACACAGGCTGCAGTGAAGACAGAAGCCTGTAGCAACCAGACACTATAGGGTCATGAAAAAAATACCCCTGAGTGTTCTCAGAACAGTTTCAAGAGCATTGACAGCTTTATTAAAAAATATGTTTCCTTAACATGGATAGTTATGAAGCTAACCAACCCCAGATTACTGTTGTTTGTTACAAAAATTAAACATCTGCTTTCTCTTTATCTATGACTTTCTCTATTTTTGTGGAAAGGGAAAATAATATGTTTAGACTTTGCCTAAATAGTTGAGCAGATGGGTAAGTGTTGAGCATTGTATTAAAAACTAGAAACATTTCAATATATAAAATTATTCAAGTTCCCTATTGCCTTTCTTTTCATTAATGATACTCCCATCAGGCTTATGTAATTAAAGGTAGCTTCAAGCCAAGTCTTAGCACCTGCAACCTCATGGAATAGTTGTCCAAGTCTCTTCCCCTTAAAGTTTTATTTTCTGATTTGGAAAATATGATTTACTGAGCCAACCTTTCATTGAAAACTAAATTCTTCTCAGCCAACTCCCAGAGAGGAGGTAATTTTATTGCAGCATATGAATAGCAATGCATGGAATTTGCAGATATTTGTGGACAAGCCCCTGCAACTATCTCACTGAACAGTTTTTTATTTCAAAGCCAAGTTTATATATCCTTCCACATCCAGACTAGAGTTCCCCTCTAGAGGCTGACAGAAAAAAAAAGAAAATGTTGTACAACACACCGAAACTTAAATACCCAAAGCATGTCAAACAGATTTTATTCTTCATAAAATGAAGTAGACGGCAATTTATTATTAATAGATAAGAAACTATCATAATGTCTCCAATTTTCTAAATTCAATCACAAGCATGGAACTTTCCTATCAGAGCAATTTGATATCTCATCTACATACCTCACATTTATGGATTAATTAATTAATTAATTCAACCACTGTTTATTGAGTGATGGCTATGGGTAAAACACCCGACTAGAGAATGGGTTCATGCGGCTAAGTCAAAAGAAGACGGTTCCTATCCTCACGGAGATGAATACAGACATTAAATACTCAATTAAAAAACTGCATATATAAATACATGTTATATATGTTATATATGTTAAATACATGTTATAAAGAAGACCTACAGGGTGCTAATAGCATATAACACAGGGAATCTTGAAAGGCTCCTTGGGGGGTAAAAAGCACACATGTTGAGATATGAAGGACAAATGAACATTAGCAAGTTCAAGTAGGGAATGAGGAGGCAGAGAAAGGAGAACAAAGAACATTGCAAACAAACAATAACAGCACGTGCAAAGGATCTGAGGCAGGGAGAGTAAACTGCAAGATAGTCAAAGTTGCCAGAGTGGACAGGGAATAAGGACAGAATGAGGCTACTGGATGGGTAGAGACAAATTAAGTCGTTCCTTTTAAAGCATATTAGGATTTGGCTTGGGGGATTAATCCCTGAAGCAATATAGAATGGTTTGATACAGAATGGTTTCGAAGGAATCACATGTCGAGGTTAAGACATCAGTTAGCCTGTAAAAGTTCTAGGAAGAAATAATGGTGGTTTGGACAAAGTAGTGTTTCTCAACTGAGGACAATTTTACACACACACACACCCAAGAGTACATGTGGCGATGTCTGGAGATGTTTTAGTTGTCATAAGTAGGGTAGTGGTACTACTGGCATATAGTGGGTAGAGACAAAGGATTCTATTCGATAACTTGCAGTGCACGGGACAACCCCCCACAACAAAGAACCACCCAGTCCCCTCATATCAACAGTGCCAAAGGTAAGAATCTTGAATTAGAGTGATGGCAATAAAAATCAAGAGAAATAGACACATATTTAGAAAGTAGAAATGACAAGTCTACAATGATTGAATACAGTTGAGTATATAAAGGGAAGGAAAAATGTCAAGAATAAGTCCCCAGGTTTCTGACTTGTGCAAGGAGTGAACTGTGAGCCATTCACGAAAGAGCCTTCAAATTTGGAGGCAGAAGAGCAAGAGTTTGGGTTTAGCTGAACTGAGTTTGAGATGCCTTTAAAACACACATACAGATTTGAATTTCAAAGAAGTAGCAATCACAGAATGCCTGAAAGTCAAATAAGATCAGAACTGTGCCTTTTGGCAAAGCAGTTTGCTGGAGGTGAGGTCAGAAAAGACTGGTAAGTGCAGGTGTGACTAAGAGGTAAGAAACTGGAAACTGAGTACAGTGACTTCTTCTGGAAATTTGACTGTGAGGTGGGGCAATGGCTAAGAGAAATATTCATACAATGTGGAAGAGTGGGTTTGTTTTTTTGGTTTTTGGTTTTTTCAGGTTTTGTGTGTGTGTGTGTGTGTGTAAGTTGGAAAGTCTTGGAAATGTTTAAAAGGCTGATAAGGAAAAACCCAAAAGAAAGTGAGTTGAAGACACAAGCAGAAGAAGGAATAATAAAATGACAAGTTTTCTCTTCCCTAAACTCCAAATTCTTCTTGACATCTGCATTTGGATGTCCCCAAAACATTTCAGGTGTAATATATTAAAAACTGAGCTATGCTTTCTCCCCTGCAATGATTTCCTTTCTTAAAAGACAGCGCCATCCAACCACTGAGAGAACGTAGTAACAGAGGAGTCAGGCTTGACACCTCTCTCTCAGCCACCCATGTGCTCAATCCATCATAAGTTCCTCCCAAGTTACGTCAGTTCTCTCTACAACCCCACAATACTCAGTCAAAGCAATCATTTGATCGCCTAGACTACATAACAGCCTAACTGTTTTCATGCCCTTTATGAGCTGTTGTTACATTCTGTAACCACAAAATTTGATTATGTCATCCCACAGCTTAAAACCCTTCAGTGACTTCATCGCTTAAGGATAAAGAACCAAATCCTTAATATTGTCCACAAAGCCCTTTTTTCTGGTTCATGTCTCCATTGACAGCAAGTTGCTTCTCACTCGTTCTGCCGTCACCTCCTTAGCCTTTCTTTCAGTGATATCTCCATCTGGCCTTTGCACATGCCATTCCCTCTACTGGGACCTCTCACCATTCCTTACTCCCTACTCACCCTTTAAATTGGAGCTCAAAACTCATTTCTTCCATGAAGCATTTCCAAACTTGACAAGTCGATCTACCCACAGAATCTTTGTGGAACCTCCCTGAGAAATGATTCTATTAAGTATTTTTGTCGTTATCTGATTGTGCGCCTATCTGTCTCTCAAATTCTATGACAACACAGATGCTGCCTGAGTTTGTTCCCTGTCACGTGGCTAGTGTTCTGCCTGGTGCGGGACACTTAGGAGGTGCTTAGTAACCAGTTCCTGCTGCTTTCATTGTCTGCTAAGTAAATGAATGTATTTTTACAACAACCCTACGAAATGAGTTTAGTTGCTTTTTTGTTGTTATTGTTGGATCAGTTTCTTACTGATGATGAATCTAAGGCTTAGGGATTTAGTAACTTACACGAGGTGAGCCAGTATTTGGATCCATCTCTCCTTAGCTCCTGAACTAAAGTCTTTTCCACTCTGCCACAAGGACTCCTAAATTTAGTAAATTTCCAATCAAATATCCAGATCAAATGACTCTCTACGCTAATTCAAGTATGAATATGCCTATCTCATGATTCCCATCTGAATTTTGTTTTATATCACCAACTTCAATTCATGGTAAGTTTCAAATGCTACCATAGGAGATGAAGTAGGTCATTCATATTAAAAATTAAAAAAAAAAAAAAAAAAAAAACTTACACCTGAGAACTGTGGTTTTTCTGTCAGAGCTTTCCAATAGCTCTTACAGTGAAACATTTTAGTATAATTTGATAAGCTGTATTCACTTAAGATCCTAATTATCAAGAGTAAAGTATCAGTTGGTAAAAAGATTCGGAACTAGCTTGTTTTGAGAGTTAATGAGTCTATATTAGAGATCACCTTTAGTAAAACGGCTAATCCACATTTACCATGTCACACTCAGTCTTCTAAATTCTACATGCACCAAAGATTAATCAATCTTAGCCCAAAACCTCTAAGAAAGCAATATAGAGTATGCCTATGGATATAAATAAACCATGTCATTTAGCCACTTTAGCAATACAATGCACTCTGAGTACACTAAAATGTCACACATTCTGGTTCCACAAGATTAGACATATTCATTATTTACAAGTTACCATTTTCAAAGATGTAAAGTGCTATAAAATAACCTGAATATTAAAGCTATAATATTTTATAGCTCCCTCCTAACATAAGCTCCACCACAATGCCAGGTCATGTCTCACTATAAATGGATAAATGGATTAAGGCATCCCTAGTGACCTCTGCCTCATCCGGTTCCTGCTGGTTTTATTGTCTGCACCAGACATTAGACACTTGGGCAATTTACACCTTGTATTATTCATAACTGTATGTCACTTTGTTGAAATTTCTAACATTGTCTTGGATTCAAAGTCAAGGGAAAAGGGGACTGCATTATTGAGTACCTACTCAATTGCAAGCAACGTGCAGAAACTCTAACTCTATCATTTTATTTAACCCTCAGAAAAGCCCATGCGATCAATGTCTCCGGAGATATGACAGAGAGATAGAGTCAGGGACAGCCCTAGATCAACAAAAGTCCAAAGTTACTGATTTCTAGTAAATTAAGCGTCCGGGTACTTCCCAGTAATAACAGCACAGAAGTGTTGGAACCCTGCCAACATCACTGGTATGGCTTCTTCCAAGTCACAGAAGATTCAGTTCAGTTCTTTTTCTTTTTTCTTTAAAGTTTATTGGGGCAACAATTGTTAGTAAGGTTACTTAGATTTCAGGTGTACAATTCTGTATGACATCATCTATAGATCACATTGTGTGTTCACCACCCAGAGGCAGTTCTCCTTCCATCGCCATATTCAGTCCAGTTCTTAAACAGTACTGTCTATTCCAAAGTGCAGTTTGATTGCAGTTTTATATTGTTTCTTACAAACATTCTCTCTTTCTGGGGAGGATTTAAGAAAGATAGCGAATTATTAATGCAATGATTTGTTTAGGAAAACAGTATCATAAGACAAACTTAAGTTCGGGCAAGAAGTCTCGAGGATCTATTCTTCACAGAAAAATCAACAAATGTCCACTTGCAAGGAAAAATGTCCAGTGGCTATCTGACTTTCAAGCATTCTTAGAAACATGATTTTAAAACATTTGCTAAGCTGACAAACCAGCACTTGCCTGTATATTGTTAACTTTTACATAATAAAATCAACTAAGAGCATTAACCCAACCCCTGCAGGACCTGTCCACGATTTCAGAGATGAACATGTTGTCACCCCAATTTATCTCAGAAAATTAAGACTTTTATTTGGTAATGGAAATCTTCTGGTTATGTTTGTGTGTGTCTGTTGGCTTATTTGCTTTGTATCTATGATTAATTTTACAATGGCGACCTAAGTATGTGCTTTAGCTTAGGTTTACAGTGAATCAATAGATTAAATTCACGGAACACCATAGTGTCTGGAATCAGGAAATGCTTTGTCTTTGCTGTTCTTGAAAGACAGGAAGTCGTTTTAAAATGCAGGTGCAGCGTTTTCTCAAAAAGAGCAAACTGAAACTGGTATTTAACCTGGAGAGATTTCTGTGAATTTCTATATAGTTTTACTGGGATTTTAGAAATACAGTATTTTCTAATTTAATAATACATATGACTAAAATGGAGAGGACAGTATTTTAAATTACTCTGAATCTGAATCTAACATACAACCCTAGGGAGGGAAGGAGAGAGGGAGGAAGGAAGAGAAGAAGGCAGGAAGGAAGGGAAGGAAGGAAGGAAGGAAGGAAGGAAGGAAGGAAGGAAGGAAGGAAGGAAGGAAGGAAGGAAGGAAGGAAGGAAGGAAGGAAGGAAGAAAGGAAAGCTGGAAGCCTGTATTATTCAAATTTGCTATTACAATATTGTGTGGATTTAAAGTTAATGATTTTAAAATAGCTATCGTAAAGAGATAATGCACTCTGTATGCCCTTATTTTTAGTCTGACACCAACGATGCAATAATAATCATAGTCACCACTATTTATTGAGCTCTAGCCTGGGGTAGGGTATCATGGTAGGCACAACTCATCATTATGACATCTGGTCTTCACCGCACTCCAAGAAGGGGGTATGATTATCACACACATTTTATAGATGAAGAACCTGTAGTTTAATGAGAGTTATAGAATTTGAGGAAGGTGGCAGACTAGAAATGCAAAGCAAGAAGCCCTTGCAGGTCTGACTCTAGAGTTTGTGTTCATTACATGCTTCTCCATTCATTTTACTCAGTTTTTTTCTTTCTCTCTTTCTTAATTTTTTTATTCTATTTTGGAGAGGGGAACGCATTTAAAATGCTTCTCAGAAGAATATCATCCTTTGTTTTAAGTAAACCTCCAGAGACAAAGTAATCAGGGACTATATACCTCATTCAAATCCATTTAAAACAAACACACACACACACACACACACACACACAGCATTTCTTCCTACACAACCTCATAAATCAGATCAAACTCTGGAAGAGATGAGTCATGCAGCAATAAGACAACTCTGGATTTCATTTTGTGTATCATTTTACTTACCTAACTTGCCCATGTCTCTCATTGCTATGACCTTTTAGGAAGCAAAGGAATAGATAACATGAGGTAAGGTAAATATGTATCATCTAAGATATATTGTTTTCACTCTTAAAAAGTTTTACTACACTCTTATGTTTGATAAAACGTCTTTTTATTGTTCTCAAAGTGTTAGTAATAAAATGAAATGTAAAGTTCAAAGAGATAACTTTTCTGAAAAACAAAAAACCCAGTTTGCAATTTCCTAAGTCTACCACCTAATTTCAAATCAGTCTTGAACAACGCGAAACTGCAGAGAATAAAACATTGCCTAAAGGCCAAATCACCATACTCCACAATTCTTTTTTTTTTTCAGACACTAGTCTTCCTAAGACTTTCTAGCATGTAATTTCTGAAAGATTCCAAATTATTTCTTTTTTCTACCCATGTCATCCCTCTACACACAATAAAATGTGATCTTTCTTTTTTTCTGTTTAAGTGATACATACTAGAATTCAGGTCTTCTTGTACCAATGATAAAATACGCTAAAGTGGACACACTTTTCTGCTTCAAGCACAGAAAACTGGGGAAAACACCACCCTGTCCTAATTAAGGAACTGCCCGAGTTCCAGCAAACAAAGAAAAATAAAGACAGAGGGATAAGCTTTCCCCAAGGCAGGGCAGCAGTACTGAGCAAGGAGGCACAGATGACCAGATACGGGGTGAGGCTGCGGTTTAGCCCCAGGCAGGGCAGGGACTGGGTAGGATGCAAATGATTCTTTACCAACCTACCTGTGCACCCAACTGCCCTGTGTACTTTCCCTACCTGCATCTTTGTCAGGGAGTTGACCATGTGTGTATATATATATATATATATATATATATATATATATATATATGGAGAACTGACTCTGGGTGGTGAATACACAATGTGATATATAGATGATGTATTACAGAACTGTAAACCTGAAACCTATGTAACTTTACTAATAATTGTCATCCCAATAAACTTTAATTAACAAAACAAAACTCATATAAAGCAGGAACATCCTGGGAATTTACATCCTCCTGGGGAATCCTTTAACTATGACTGGTATATAAATACTCTAGCTCCATTGCATCTGACCAGGACTCTAAAGTGTAACCTTCAAATTTGCACTTCAGACCTGAGACAAAGTCTCTTGGGTGGGACTTTGCCTGATACCATGCCCTTGCCGGGCCAAATTTCCTTTCCAGTGCCATTTCTACAAAACCCTAGTTTTCCTGGGAATACTTAAGTACTAACAAACACAAATCCTCACCTCAGAGCCTGCTTCTGGGAAAGTCAACCCAAGATACAATTTTACAAGATACAATTCATCAACTGAATTCTCTGCATGATGAATTGAAATTTAAATGCTGGAAAATTGAAAACCTTCTCAATATATCCCATCCTGGTACACAAAATAAATTTATCAAATTAAACCTAGGAACTCCAAAAAAAGGTTCTTCCCCAAAATCAATATAATCCAAAAAAAAAATTAGAGGTTTTAAAAATTAAAATAGCATTTCAGCTGTCATCATTTATTTTGTTCAAAATCTCAATTGTTTTTACTTTCAAGCTTTATTTAATAATTGCACTTGAATAAACAATTCCAAAGCTAAGTTTTTGTGCAGCACTCATTGCATAACTTCATTTGAAATTTCCAACAATCTTTGAATGAATGCAAGCACAAATTAAAGGACTTATTTCCCAAACAAGTTAATACTGTTGCAGGACACTTAGGATGATTTACAAATTAATGCCTCAAATGTTCAAACACTTCTGAAAGGGAACTGCTGAAGAACAGCAAGTAAAGAGACGTGTGCTGTGATACCAAAGTGTTTCTGAAAACCAATGTCTTTCTTCATCCTAACATTCTACATACAAAACCACAATCAAATATGAGGGCAGAATAAAAATTATAGGAGCTCAGATAATTTTTCCCATGCATTAATTCTCTGAAGCTATTAGGGGACATATTCCAACAAAAAGAGAAAAAGAGGAAATCAAGAAAGAAGAAGACATGGTATCGTAGGCTGAAACAATGCCAGTCCCCCAAAAAAAATATTCACTTCCTGACCCCTGGAACCTCAATATTACCTTATGTGAAAAACAGCATCTCTGTAGATGTGATTAATGATCTTGAGATGCTTTTGCCTAGACTGCCCAGGTGAACCCTAAATACAATTATATGTATCCTAGTAAAAGGAAGGTAGATGGATATTTGACACACAGAGGGGAGAAGGCAAGGTGAACATGGAGTCGGGAGAGATTTGAAGATTTTGGCTTTGAAGACTGGAGTGATGTGGCCACAGACAAGGAATGCTGGCAGCCACCAGAAGCTGGAAAGGCAAAGAGCAGTCTCCCTGGAGCCTCCACAGAGAACATGGTCCCGTCAACATCTTGACTTCAGCTCAGCGAAACTGACTTTGGATGGCGGCCTCCAGTACTGTATGACAATGAATTCTTTTTGTTTTAGGCCACTGATTTGTTACAGCAGACACAGGAAACTCATGTGAATGGTATACAAGGAGTCGGAATAGGAAAGCCAGAAAACAAAGTGATGAAAATCCAAAGGATGGAGAACAGTGACCCCAGAATGGTAGCTATACAAAGTTAGTGTACCAGTTTGTAAGACAGAAGGATTCAAGAGGCAGATACCTAGTTCCATCATACTATCTTTTTATCCTGAAGAAGAATGCTTGGGTGAGTTTAGCTTCGTTTCTTAATTCTATTTGGCTTGTCTTGACCACCGTCTAATGAAGTTCCTGTTCTCTTCACCATATCCAGCTGTTTGGGTCAGCTAAAGGGAGCCATTTCACCTAACAGAATTATTCTACTTTTATTGACTGCCGAGAGGTCAAGGTAAGCCATGGTGAATTCAGAAACAGAAAATACAAAACAGCCTACGCCCTCTGATGATAGAATTGCTCGTAGAGGCTCAGTACCTGGGTCAGGTACAGCCCTGCCAGACGTTCTGTGTTTCCTGAGATCCGACCAGGACTCCACCCACTGATTTCCCAGATGTGGCTCTTTCTTGTTAATATCCAGCTGTAGCCACAATGTGACCCTGAGTTTCAGCTCATCTGTTCCAAAAAGCCTTCTTCTAATAGCTACAATATTGTCCATTTTTATATTGTTAAATTTGTGCTTACTTCTCAAGTATTTTTTTAACTGAATCACATAAGACAGAATCTGAAGAAATTATGAAAACACATCACCAGAAGACAAAGTGTTTAACAATATCTATCCAATCTCTATCCAATCTCTTCTGATAGAGAACTTAAGAAACATGGGGGAAAGAAAAGATCTAACAGACATATATCAGGAAACGGAGGAGATGTAATATATAAGGTGGAAAGGAAGGGGCAAAAACATACAAAAAGTCACAAGAATTAAAATACAGAAAAGGACCACAGAAATAATTCCAATCAGATCAGTAATCATAACAAACATTTGATCTATTCAGTTTCTAAGAGCTTCTAGAAATGTTCAAATATGCAGTAGGTTTGTGGGTTTGCCATTTACAACCATCTGCATTTACTGTGCTTACTGATATACGTGGATATATTTCGACCATCCTTTGTTTTCCTTCTCACGATCACGCTTTTGTTGCTTTATCCCTTTCTCCTTTCTTGATTTTCTTTTCACGCTCTACACTTTGGGAAGTTGCACAGCCCACCCCTTTAGTGTTACTCTTAAATTTTAGTATATATACTTAACCAAAGTTTAAAGTTAATCCATATCATTACCCTTCTCCAAAACTATACAAAGATTTTTAGAATGATTCTATCTATTCGCTTATAGTCTGTCATACTCATCTAGTACTTTATTTACAACTTGTTTTCTTTTAACTCTTTCCTCTCAGATTAATCATTTTTACCATCAGTTTTTATTTAGATTTACTAATTCTGTTCCTTTAATTTTGGTTTTGTTTGCTTACTGTTGCTTCTTGCAGCTTACTCCTTTATTAGACGTTCAATTTCCTTTTTTTGCAGAAGTGTTCCACCACTAATTCTTTTAGTAAGAGTCTGAAAGAGTGAGCTCACTTTTTCCTTGTATCAGTGTTTTGAGCTCTATAATAGACCCTGAATCGTGTATGAACAGGAAACACTATCAAGATTCTAATGGTACAAGGATCAACTTTAACAATTCCGTGGATAGTACCCCTTGATGAAGGGGGCTCCAACAGGATCACCGTGAAAACTTGCTCACTGCGTTAGAATTAGCAAGGCTGAGGTAGGAGCAGAATGCGTTGGGGGCATCCCTGTCACTTTTGCTCAGAAGAGCTTTTCCATAGTCATTGCAGAACCATCCCATTCTAAATGAGGTCCCTAATGTCTGCTCCCTGCTCCCCAGTCATTCCTCTCCACAATGAAGTACCGTGTGGTCTCAGCTGGAGTTTAGCTTCAGCCTGACCCCACAGGGAGCACTGGAGCCTGACTTGTTCACAGAGCTATTCCACCCTGAGGTAAGGGGATGGGCATTAAGAATGCTTGTGCCAGTCAATCTTTAGCCGCTGACTCCTTCTTGGGGCCCAGGCTGAAACCTCCCATGATATAGCTCTTACCTGACTGAGGGCCCCTCTCCAGAGAAGGGGTAGCTGCAAACTTTAGCTGGAGCACTCAAAGTATCCACGATGGGAGTGGAGAAGTGCCCCAGCTGGTAATGAGGAGTCTAGATGGGGCACTCAGAGAATGCACTACAGTTTCCAAGATTTTCCCATAGTAAAGTCTGCTGGCAGCATGAATGCAGCTCTTCAAATGGTGTGTTTAAAGGAACAGTTAGCCTTTCTCATTCTCCTAACAGTTTTCTTTATCTTCTTTTTTTTTTTTTTTTTTTTTTTTTTGGAAGCTTCCCTGGATAGAGTTTGCCATTAACTTTTCAATGGTTGATACTTCTTTATAGTTTGGAACTATTATATTTAGTCTGGAGGGAGTGAACAGAGAAGAAAGAAGTCTATTCGTAAAAATTCCTTTCAGAATTGCAATTCAGCCATAATATTTTGCTGCCTTATTTCAGGGACCACTTTTTGAAACTCAATGAAAAAAACCAGAGCTAATTTCAGATTTCCAATGTCTTGCAAAGGGCAGAATATTCTTTGTAAGGAAATATATTTGTATCAGGGTATAAAAGTAACCAGTCAATTTAATTAAGTCCCTACTAACCATACTGAACTGCCACATAAATTCAATATACAACAAGGCAATATTTGCCACAAATACTAGAGCCATAAAATATGTCCCACAGTGTTATAGCATACATGTAACACAAGTTTTAGAAATGATCTTAGAAAAATTATAACAGACATACTGTGTTTCCCCAAAAATATGACCTAGCTGGACAATCAGCTCTAATGCATCTTTTGGAGCTAAAATTAATATAAGACCCGCTCCTACTTTACTATAATATAAAACCAGGTCTTTAATATAATATAATACCAGGTCTTATATTATTTTTGCTCCAAAAGACACATTAAAGCTGATTATCCGGCTAGGTCTTATTTTCAGAGAAACACGGTATATGTATCAAAGTAGCAACACCTCAGGTGCTTAAAAAAAACAATAATTCTTCTTATTAGTATATATGGGAAATTCAGATGTAAAAATCACTTTTAAAAGCAATTGGGAAAAATGCCTTTTCGCTTGTGCTTATAGATACATCAATTTTCTCTGGTATGATATTCAACAAACTAGTAACACTGGTTACCTGTAGGAGGAAAACTTTCTGGCTGAGAAAAGTGAGTAATACAAAGCCTTTCAGTTTTTTCTGCTTTTTGAATCATGAGAATATATTTTCAGCAGTTATTAACAGTGTTTTATTCTTCTGAGATCCCTCCAAATTTCTGAATTTTGATTTTTAGAAGTATAGTTAAACTGAGTTGAATGATTTTGCATGCTTAAAATTGTTATGATTTTATATTGATACCAGTAGAGGTAGGAATAAACTTTCACTGAGGAATAAGTATAATGATGTTTTAATTCACCAATAGCCTATTATATGCTAGCTAAGTTGCTAACAGATTTATATGCCTCCTTATTTAATTTTTATCACAAAATTTGGAGTACATGATGATACCTTCTCCATTGTACAAATGAAGGGATTAAGGGTTATTATAAATAAGTTGCTTATATGAGATCTCATAGCTAGTAAGTAACTGGTATAATCTTTTACTATAATCTAGTCTAATTATAGGGCTTTCTAGCTAAAAATAAGTTAGTAGACACTTTCCAGTTGAAGCCTTCTTTTTAATTTATTTATAGACTCTAGTTAATGCTTTTGCAATCATTCATTCCCCTTCAAGTTAACATTAGGAAAATTAATGTCAGTGATTGTGGTCCTACCAGGATGTCTCTAGATCAGACCAGGAAGATGCTTCCAGAAGGTACTCCCTAGGTTAACCTTCCAAGCCAGAGGATGGCCTAACTTTGAGAAGATCACTTACTTCCCAGTTTCATATTTTATCTACAATTAATTATTTGATCTGAGGACCTGAAAGCCCCCTAATGAATGGACATTTAGTTTCAAACAGGCCACTGGTATTGATGAAGTATTTGGTGTAAAACAATCATCACTTGATCCAGTTCATTTCATTATTGTACATTTTTCATAAACTCACCTAATTCATGACCCTACTTTCGTAAATATATGGAAGCTAACCCACAGAAATTGGCAAGGGAAGAAAATACTTCCCAGACACCACTAACCTGTGTGCTACTTTGTTTTAATTCTGGAATTGGGAATTATTGCAGCTGACCAACACAACACTGAAAATACTCTGGTCTCTCACCTCTCCCACCCAAGAGAGGAGATCTGCTCAGCCTGACCCGGGGATTCAGACACGGACCCTAGCCACAGACCTAGTCCTGGAAGAAAGGATAACAGAGTCTGTTTGTGTTGTTTCCTCATGAAATCAGTTAGTAATACCAGTAAGGAATTACATTTGGACTAATCCAGGAAAAGTGCAATAGAACCTGATGTATGGCAGTGGCGATAGGGATGGGAAGAGGAGGGGATGAACTGTGGCTGTTCAGGGGGTGAACCTGGTGGCCCTGAATAGTCATACGATGCGAAGAGTGAGAGAGGAAAAAAAGAGTCAGAAAAGACTGCCAGATTTCTTAGTTGTATAACTTATCAGGAGATTGATGCCATCTGTGGAGACACTGAGGGAGAAGCTGAGGTTTGGAGCAGTTGTTTTTGCCTTTCATTTGGTTTCACTTGTGCTTGTTTGCTTTTGATTTGGGTGAGTTAGAAGGTGACTAGAGTGAGATGATTGATTTCATTTCAACTACAAGTCCTAAATAATCATCTTCTTGTTTTCCTTCCTTTGATGATCCAAGTCTTTGTGGTTCTTAAAAGGACACCAAGGGATCCCAAAGCACCCAGGAGACAGAAGCCCTGCAATACTAGTAGCCAAAAACTTTCCTGAGGCTAGACATCACCAACTGGCAACCATCACACAGCATCCTATATCTTGGAAAGTAGGTGCCAAAGTTTACAAATGGAGATGTTTCATTTAAAAAGATGGATTTGGGGTTTCTGTATTTGAGTCCAAATTTTTAGTTTCTATATTTGGTCCAGATTCCCACACGACACTACCAACTGGAGCTGACCCTTTACATAGGGTATTTGCTCTTTGTGACATGCCTGTCTCCTCCACCCCAGCTTCAGTTTATACATCACCTGCTGGCCTCCCAGGGCATTCTGTTTTAAATCCTCTGCTTCAGGCCAAAAGCTTTTACAGTGATACCTCAGTTTCTAATGTAATCCGTTCCGGAAGACTATTGAGTTCTGAAACATTTGAAAACTGAGGCATGGTTTCCCCATAGAAAATAATGCAAAATGGATTCATCCATTCCAGACCTTTAAAATCAACCCCTAAAACTGTAAATTTAGCATGAATTTTACTATCTAATGATACCATAGACCCATAAAATTTACAGCGTTCGTAAACCGAAATGTTCGTCAACGGAGACGTTCGAAAACTGAGATACCACTGTACTAGCTTTGAAACCACTCTAATATTATCTACCACCCCCACTCCAGGTCCATGACAAATGCCTCTAAGGGCCAACCAAAGGAAGAAAAATATTTTCTTCTTAATTACAGACTGGGGATTATCCTACCTCTGCCTATCCACTGGATTCTGGGAAGGTACCAAAGCTGTTTTGCACTTCCATGGTAATCCCGAGCCCTCTCTCCACATTTGGCCACCATTAGTTAACAGTGCCCAAATCAAAGGAGACTTGGTTAAGAGAGGAAGGTATAGAACAAGTACTGCCCAGGTGTCAAATGCCCTGCATTTGGACCAGTTCTCACTCTGATGGGACCTCTTATCACGCACTCTTTTCTAGGGTATGCTGATTTCCTAGACATCTAAACCTAACCTGCCAGGCTAGATATCTGAATCTATCCACCCGTTCCAAACACTTGATTCAAAACTCAGGATGTTCTCTTGGTACCTACTATCTCTCCTCCTGCCCCACTCAAAACACCAGACATTGAACCTACCATTTGTTTCAGTAAGTCTGAAAAAGAAAGATGGGGTATGGGTTGTGGCAGAATTACATAGTTGAGGGAACAGTCCTGATGAAAACCTCTGTTACAGTTAGCCAGTCGTACGGCTAAAAATCTGTCTAATCTCTTAGGTGGATTGGGACAGAAAAAGTACTCAGAACCCCGGCCTCACATGTTCGCGTTAGGTGACTCTGCCCTCTCTCTATGCCCATTCACATAACTAGAGACCAAATCCACTGAATTTCACATCATGCCACTGCTGTCTTGCTCCTATGTTCAACAACCACTTTCTTCTCTCTAATAGCCCTAGAAAGCTGGCCGATGTCCTATCTTCTACTCATTCTGGCTTTGAGTGTGTGAGGACCTATAAGCCAGCTGGAAGTCTCAGAAATTTGCATTCAGATTTGAACAACTAATTTTGTCATCAGCAAGTGAGGTTATTCATTCATTCCACATGAATTAAACATCCAATATGTACAAGGTGACAGGAGTGGAGAAATGAGTAAGACATGGTGACTAACCTAGACGAAGAGGCAAAAAAATGATTAATTATGCAATTCAGTGTAGTAAATGTCCTAAGAGAGCCATGATCACAGTTCTATCACATATTAGGAAGCATAAATGAGGAGCATCTAACTCCTAGAATAGTGTTTCTCAAACTTTATTGTGCTTCCAAATCACCAGGAATCTTGTTAAAATGAAGATTCTGGGTCAGCAGGTCTCACGTGGGACTGAGAATCTGCATTTATAACAAGCTCCCAAGTCATGCCGATGATGCTTGCCTGTAGACTATAAATAGCAAAATCCTACAGGACCAGAAAACACTTTCAAGAAGAGATGGTACTTGAATTGACGTATTAAAGAATGAATAGGCCTTACCCAGAAGAATAAAACAAAAGTGATGCAGGCAAAGAAACAACATATTTTGAAAATCATAAAATGGTTTTTTAGTGACTTGAAAATTAGCATGAAGAATGTTAGAAATGGGACCCCTCCCTGGTAAAAATTAATAGTATCCGAGGCATGTGGATTGGCTAAAACATTTTAGATCTACTCTCCATCTTTGCCTTAGCAGGGTATAAGAATCCGTTGAGACCTCTTCCCCAAAATCCTTACAGACAGAACCTGACCCTTAGTCTCTAGTCAGTCAGTGTTCAGCCAATAGTTCATTCAGCAGGGCACAGAATCTAACTCTGAATGTTGCCATGTATGTCTCCAGTGTACCTTTCTTATTAAATGCAATTAAAGAACATCAAAGGATATAGTGCACTGTAGCTTCATCAGATTTACAGACCCATTTTGGGTCTGCTTCTCTAATAAAAGTCCTGCAAATGTCCATTTATGTCACAGACTATCATCCGAAACATGCTCTCATTTCATCCTGGCCACACTGTTATACAGAGTAGCCAACCAGCCCTCACCACCACCACCCCCCCCCCAAAATCTCTTATTGTTCTTATTATCGACCACACCCTTAGGAACTGTTGGCTTAGTTAGGTAAGCGGACATCATATGTGTAAAATAAAGGTGGCAATACCTGTCCCGCCTACCTTATGGGACACACTAACATGTATGTATTTAGAAAATTTTAAATACAATGAAAGTGTTGCCTGTCATTAAAAGAGCCTAGAGGCTTCCTCCACTCTCCACAAAGGTAGGCATCTGCAAACTTGCATGATCATAAGAATAATTTAAAGTTCTTATTAAAAACACATATTCCCAGAACCCACCACTGGAAATTCTGATTCAACTGTCTGGAGGAAGTCCACATATGTAGTAAGCGCCCCCAAATGATCCTTATGATCGTGTCAGTTCGGGAAACTCTGCACCATGCAATGGAATTTGAGGCACACGGACAAAACACTCAAATTCTACCTCCCATCACCAATTTCATCATATGGAAGAGCATATCCGTATAATTACCGTTACTACGACTGACTCATGGCAAATATTTCCCAGTCATGTAGCTCCCTTCCTCCTGGCAGTTTGTGTAAAACGTGAGACTGAGTTGATACTACATGTAATACAACCTAAAACAATATTTGAGGAGCAAAAATTTGAGCTGTCCCATACAGCAAATTATTTTTCTTAACCACCTTACAATCAACAAATTGTCCCTACTTGGAAGTTCTTTGAACTTTTATCCTCAAATGTGAGCAAAAAAGAATGAGTCACTTAGAGACATAATCTGGTAACTATTTCTTTCCGAAGCTGTCCTATATTAGGCTCATAGAAGGTGTGGCCATGGGAAGAACATTACTCTATTAGGCTTAGGTGTCCGATATTGTGCATGTTGTGTTTATGTAAAGTATCCATGACTAAAACAACCCTAACAGGCCATGTATGTGCCTAACTATAACTGCCACATAGAGTCACAGGTGGAAAGCACAACTACACACACAGTGGATTACTTCAGTGCATTTCTCACCTAGGAGTCACAACCAGCTGGATAGGTCCTTTGTACCTCCCTCATAGAACCACTCCTGTTAGATCCGTAACCAAGTTAGATTCAGACTGTATTGCTTAGAGAATCCACTCTAATAAACCTGTCCATTCAATTTTAAAATTCTGCTTTAGTTAGTGGGTGGTAAACTCCGAAATTTTTAGAGGGTAGTAAACTACAGATGCTGAAAACATTAGTTGATTTAAGATAAATCTATGCTGATAGAGCATAAATGGGGAAATTAAGGACATATGGATAGAAGCCTTTACCTTGAAGGTTGACTGAAGGAAGATGAATAGGCGCCTGCAGGACAACCCATGGTGAATGTCACTGGCAGACTGGACAGCCGATGTCCAAGCCAATTAGCAGGGGCGGAGGGTTTGTTGCTACTTGTTCTGGTCGTCATTTTTCCAATGTGGTTGAAGCTCTGGAGGTTTAGTTTTATAAACATCTCATCCTCACTACTAATAACCAGAGCAAAAAATACGTGTGTAACAAAATGTGCAATCTAGACATCAAACCGTTTTACAAAAGCTTTAAAAACATTAATGTTTTCTTAGCAAACAAGGACATGCCCTTCAAACACTTGACTGCAATATTGTCCATTTTGCTCTCAACTTCATTACAGATTAATTTCAGCTCAAACTTGATCTTCTTCCCGATCTACGTGCTTCAACAAGAAACTATGAGGGTTCATTATCACCTATAAAATATTATGAAAATTGAACAATAAGTAATGGTAATTATTTTTATTAGTAAAAGAAATATATTTTTAATTGGTTGACTATGGTTGCCAGACACAAAAGGATTAAAAACACCTCAATAAATACAGAGTACAAACTCACAAAGAAGTTAAACTGCAGAGTACTTAATGAAGCAATCGTGCCTATTTTACTCCAAAATGAGAACTATATGATTTCACTCATATGTGGGATACAAAACGGAAAGCAAGAAATGAACAAGAGAAACAAACAAACAAAAACTCATAGACACAGACAACAGTTTAGTGGTTACCAGAGGGTAAGGGGGTGGGAGGGTAGAAGAGGGTAAAGGGGGTCAAATATACGGTGACGTAAGGAGAACTGGCTCTGGGCGGTGAACACACAGTGCAATATAGAGGTGACATATTATAGAATTGTACACTTGAAACCTATATAATTTTATTAACCAATGTCACCCCAACAAATATAATTTTAAAAAGTGTGAACAGACAATTTTAGATGAAAGGTAGCTAAGACCTAAATCAGGAAGTCAGTCTATTCTCCCATTTCTGAAGGACAGGGACAGATGCTGCACATGAGAACTTCCCTTATAGACGGTGTTTTCGTGGGATTGTTTCTGAGATGCCTGTAAATCCTGGCAACTACACAAAGCAATCACACAACTAGAAGACGTCCCAGGGAAACTTGCAAAGAAAATTCAGAAAGTTCTGGTCTCACTTTATCTCCATCCCTAGGTGAGCCAGCAAGTCAGTTACATGAGGAAATGTCTCGTGCCTCAGCTTTCTCACCTACTTAATGAAAAGAACGTCTGTGCAATGTGCTTTGGAGGATTATGTTGGAGCTGAATGAGGTAACATACAGAGACAGCACAATCACAAATGATGTTTCCTGTTAAACACCATCAGTACGTGAATTTTTAGCCCTTGTTTCTATTCAGTCTGTATTTCTCCTCTCTTAATGCCCTTTGTAACTACCGGAGTGACCTTCATGCTTTATGTAAAGTTCCCTTTATTTTCATCTTCTCTTTCCTCTCCATAACCGCCATCCCTTGCTCCAGGAAAGTACTCCGGCCTTGAAGCTACACCATGACTGGATAACAGAAATTGCATGCTCACTGAATAAGTAGCGGTAGAGCATAGCCTGGTCAGGGAATTTTCTCACCCAAAGAATCAGAGCAAGGGTCTTTCCCCAGATGAGTGGCTCAACTATGGTTGCCAGAACAAAAAGCAATGGAGCAGAATTATTGATCTTTTAATTGTTAGAGATGCAGCAGATAACTTGTATCGGAAGCTTCATAACCGAAGGTATTCCCACTAAGCCATGAAGAAGTCTGAAGTAATGGCCGATTTCCAAACCTGCCAAATTCACTGGCTGAATCAAAGCAAATCCCACCTACATTTTCTCACTTCTTCACAGATCAAAGATTAAGTAGCTATTTTCATCATAATGATAGACAAACCTCTCCTATGAAGTATTCACTCAATATGTACCGGGGATTATATGGCTCCAATCTCCCCCCATTGAACCCCTTTCAGATTTAAGAGAGAAATTGCTTGAAATTGAAAATAAACAACAAATTGCATGCTCTTCAAAGTATACACCCTTCAACTACAAAACCTTGTAGTGCATCCATAGGACAGTGAGGTTAATAAAGACTCAATGTCATCTCAACCAGCTGTCACTCCAAATTGGCCTGTCCTCCTGCTTCCACCCCTACGCAACCATTGCCCTACAATAATCAAGCTCATTAGTGGGTCAGTGCCATTGTTTCTCATTTAAATCCTCTCATAAAACATAAAATAGACCTTTTGCTCTTACATAGACTTGATTTTTTCAAAAGCCTGCCATGAGTGAGAAAAAGAGAAATGAGGTAGAGTATTATGAAATTGCTGTGCATTTCTGCTTTTTTTTTTTAATTATTTTTGCCCTCATCTGAAAATAACCACTGAATTACTCCATCTTTCCATCTGTCTACACACAAGTTGTTTGTGCACATTAAGTCATATAGTTACCAAATCCATTGGTTAATTCACACTTAACCCCAAATCTCAGCAGAAGAGAAAAGGGGGTTTAACTGCCTTTTCCCAAAAGAAGTATGAAGAAACTATTTTCTATTATTAAAAGCATAAGAAAAAAATGAAATTGATCCAAAAGTCAAGAAACTATTTTTGTATGTGAAAAAAAATATATATATATATATTCTTTAGCCAGACGTTGTAACATCAGTAATTCCCTTTGGAATCCAAATTTCCACTCTGTAATAGTGTTTCTGGTGATTAAGAACTGAGTCAGCTTGACCGTGATCCCTTTGGAATGCCAACTGACTACGGAAGTGTGAAGAAGGCTGTGTGGTCACTGACACTCAGCCAGGAACGCACAGCCCTGAAAGAAGGCTATCCCAGGAACACCTCCTGAGTGCTGGGTGATGTCACAAACAGGTTGAGCATTTCCACTCCTCTAAAAGGAAGAGAATGTGTCTCCCCTTTGCCAGGAAGAAGAATCTGACAAGCTTCTCATAAGGCAATTCTTTCAAGGTGAGTCATCCATACTTCCTGGGTGCAGATGGAGTTCCCAGGAAGGAGCATTCCACCTTTCAGGCCAACAGGAGCCACACATTCGGTTTCTGAATCCTGGTATTCAACTCATCTCCAAACCCATTTTTATCTAAATTCCTAAAGCCAAAAAAATACACCTGATCATTGTCCCCAGGCTTCTCTCCGTTAATAGGATCAGTAACTCCATAGATATTTAAGTGCCTATGTATGTGCCACGCATTGTACTAGGCCTTCAACAGAGAATGCTTAATGGGAAATAAAGCAAAAACAAAACCCAACATTCTTGAGTCAAATGGGAAAAACTGAGAAAGAGAACCGAGAAAAGTTCTGAGGAGACAAACCAGCCACTGTGATAGAGACTAACAGGAGAGTTTTGATCCAGGCAAGTCTCATTTTCTTTTAACATTTTTGTTAAAATGCAGGTTACAGTTTAATAGGTCAAGGGTGGGATCTGGGGTCATGATTTTCTTCCAAGACTCGAAGGTCTGCTGCTGGTCCACAAACCACCTTCTTTAATAGCGAAGGCCCCAGGGTTTCCTGGTATCAGTAGTTCCCAAAATGTGATCACCACACAGCAGCTTCAGCATTACCTGGAAACTGGTTAGAAATGCAAAACCCCAGACCTACTGACTCAGAAGCTCTGGGGCTGGAACCCAGCAATCTGTACTTTACCCAACCCCTAAGGTGACTCTGATGGCCACTAAACCCTGACACAACAGCCCCTAGCCACATGTGGCTATTGAGCATTCAAAATGTGCCCAGTCCTAACTGAAAAATGCTGTATGTGTACATTACACACCAGATTTCAAAGACTTGAAAAAAGAATGTAAAATATCTTATTAACAATTTTTATATTGAATGCAGGTTGAAATATGATTTGGGAGATACTGGATTAAACTAGCTATATGATTAATATTAGTTTCACCTGTTTTATTTTATTTATTTTAATGTGGCTACTAAAAAATTTTTTAAATTACACATGTGGTTAGCATTACATTTCCACTGGCAGTGTGGCAGTAAACTTTGAGAATTATTGCTATAGAGCAATAGTTCTCAACTGGGACAATACCCTTCCCTCCCCCCACCCCCCCGCCATGGTCTATTTGGCAATATATGGAGATATTTTGGGTTGTCACAAATGGAGGCAGGGGTTCTATGTGCATCTAATAGATAAAGGCCAGGGATGGAGCTAACCAGCATATAATGCACAGGACAGTCTGCCCTACAACAAAGAACTACTCAGTTCAAAACACCAGTAGTGCTGAGGATGAGAAATCTGTCCTACTATAGTGATTCTGCACGTTAGATGTACGCAGGGAGAGTGAAAAAAGACTGACACCCTTGCCCTTGGCCCAAGACTAATTAAATTAGAATCTCTGGTACAGAGGCCGTGGCATGGCTTGTTTATTTTGTTTTGCTTTTTTCAACTTCCCAGGGAATCGAACATACACCCAGGGTTGAGAATTTCTGTTATAGAAGGAAGAGCAGAGGCCTCACTCATTTGTAAAAGCTCTGTGCTGCCAGCACCCAGACCTTAGAATTTCCATTTCAGTCAAGTTTCCAAGTGATGCTGAAGCTGCTCGTCCAGTGTCCTGTGGAGCATTTTACATCTCATTCAATGCAGCACTGGGAATTTCTATTGTCCTGAAGGCCCAGCACACAGAGAAAGCAGAGACTCTCACAGACCTGGCCAGCTAGCTTCTTCCTGAGTAGTCCCACTACCAGTGGTCCCCCTTGATGGAACCTGACACTCGATCAAAGTCACTTTCCCATGTCAGTAAGGGAGATGCAGCTCTTTTACTGCGGGGAGAGGGTGGATTATAAAGGTCCAATAATCGATTAAATCCTTTCTGCCCTGCATTGTAAGCAGAAAACAAATGTCGATTACTGTGCCATCTTTGTGAAATCACTTTCACTTGACTCTTCAACTTCTGCCAACACACAATTCAAATCACTTTAAAATAAGTTTTTACAGATAGTAACATTATACAGATTAAAATAACTTGTCCCTAGAACTAATTCCTAAGAAAGAAGGAGCTGGGGAAAACTGGAACTTTACGGTTCCCTACTCCATAATAACATAATAGACACACACACACACACACACACACACACACACACACACACACAGGTCTGGCCTCCTACCTTTCCTCCCACACACCAGGCTCTTAGAGTCTTTGCTCTCAGACCCTTTACCCACTGTTATCTGAATGGACAACTTCCCATCTTCCCCTGGTCTTTGCTCAAATGTCATCTTCTTTCTCCAATCTGTACTCATCTTTTTCAACCCCTTCTTCTCTGCTTTTTTCCCCCACAGCATTTATTGTATTTTACCAGTACTACCTGATTTACTTATTCTGTTTATTGTTTATTGTCTGTCTCTCATGTAGGAATCTAAGCTCCACAAGGGTAAAAATCTTTGTTTTGTTTTTTGACATGACTCAAATGCCTAAAATGACGCCTGGCACATGGTAGGTATGCCACAGATATTTACTGATTAAATAGGTGGTTTTTTAATCCCAAAATATTTCATTTTTCTCACAACTTTATTGCTTTTATTAGATAAATTATTTCTAAAATTCTTTTTGGGGTCTGTGTCTTAGCTGTACCCCAAGCAAATAATTAGAAAGCCTATTTGACAGGCCATCACCAATTAAACTGAGAATTTGAGCAGCCTGTGGAACTGAAATGCTTCCACTGTGACTGTACCACGACGAATAAGGAGAACTGATCATAGTCAAGGTCAAAAAGGTCCACAGAGGCGAGGCTATTAGGGGTCTTATGAACCAGGGTAAGGAATTTGAATTATGTTTTTAGGTAATTAAGAAGCCACCAGAGGTTTTGGCAGTAGATTAGGCAAAGACACTGACAGTGAGAGATAACATGAGGTTGATAAGGCCCGCTGGACAGCTCCGAGGGTTGCGTTGTCCATGTTTTCTTCAAAGACGAATTGGTCCCTGATCATCTGATAATGCACAGTTTATCAGATGTGGCTCTGCTAATAGTGCTGTGTTACCTACAAGTACAGAGTCAACCCACCGTCAGATTTGCTTCATCAGCCTCAACGTAAACACCGTATTGTAACAGGTTAAATACAGAAGCCGGTATGAGAATATGGCGCCTTCTATTAAACCAACCATTAAGGAGATTTGCAAAAAATGCATTTTTGATGGATGTTTGGAAAATAGTTATTTTTCATAAAAATAAGCTATGTGAACATGCAACAAGTTTACTCTTTTAAACAAAATACATAAATTTTCTGTTTGAATTTCTAATACAGTATATATTAATAAGTAACCTATGTAAACAACAACTCTTTGAGTCCTCAACAATTTTTTAAGAGTATAAAAGTGTCTGGACATCAGAAAGTTTGAGAACTGCTATATTTGAGCAGTTACATGAAGATTGAAAAGCCTCTTGTGGGAAACAAATTTTTCAAATAGGCTGCTGGGTAAGCAGGATGGAACACACTGATAAGAAGAAAGAAAAGAGTCAACCTGCTTATAAAACAAATAAACAAAACCATGAGGAGGAATGGACGTGTCTAAATTAGGTTCTCAATGTTCTCTTTATTGTGGTTATTTATTCTGTCATAAATAACTGAATTGCTAAAACCATGTATACTCCCCACTTAGGACCCTGCTGGTCTCTCTGCCCAGAATGCTCTTCTACCAGATATCTGCATAACTAATTTCCTCACCTCCCTCAAGTCCTTTATCAAAAATCACCACCCCAATGATAACCACCCTGCCAACCCAATTCAAAATTACAACCCACCCCACTCCATGTACACACATTTCCAACTACCTTCACCCAACTTTGCTTTTTCTTATCCCATAGCACTTACCATCTGCTGAAACACCATGTAACTCATTTGTTTATTACATCTATTGATGCTATTTGCCCTTGCTAAGATGTAAGAAGAAGGCTTTTTGTCTGCTTTGTTCTCTGTCCCAATCATCTGTTCTAGAGCTGATGCATAGTATGTTACAATGTGAAATAAAGGAGATAGAGGCAGTGGAGCTTAGGAGATCAACACTAACTGCATGATTTAAGAAGAACCTGGATTTGAATCCTGATTCGGAAAATTGCCAGGTTCATAATCATCAGCAAATTATTAAACACTCAATTTTTTCACGTGAAAAATCTACCTCACAGGACTGTGGTGAGAATAAGATAATATCTGAAAACTACATAGCACCTGTTACTTAAAATTGATCAGTAAGCACTCTGCAATGGTCCTTGCATCATTATTAGCTATTTTATCTTTCATGTTCCCAGTAGCCAGAATCCAGGGTTTCCTGATTGGATTAAAGGCTATGAACAGCCCCAGGTTCACTTTTGCCACACAAAGTAGCTCAATTTTCCATTGCTCAAAAAGATAATATCTTCCCAGACTCAGGGATAAAAATAAAACAGATCTAACTCATAGCATGTCTGTGCTACAAGCATCATGAGAGTTCAATCTTCAGCTCAATCTTTATTTTATCTTAACAGGTGAGGAAATGTAGGTCGGAGGTAAAGAAGTTTTCTAAAGATCACACAGCTTGTTATTAGAGAGCAGAACCTAAAATCCAGGTTTCTGGATTCCCAGGCCAACATTCCATTCCAACCAACATAAAAACTGTATATTGGAACCCTTAAAAAGTCCCAGACTTTTTCATCCTGCCCTAGGGTTAGCACAGAGAAGTAGAAGATAATTGAGGTCCTGTCTGGGATGGACCCAGAAAGCCTCTCTATCACTCAGTAGCCACTGATAAAACATGACTGTCATCTTTATAATTTATAATTAATGTTTTGCACAAGAATAAACATTGGACAAATAAATTCTGCTTATGCACTGAAAGAACACTAAGTTCCTTCATATAACTACCTGAACATAAGATGGTTAGATAAGTCCGATAAGGAAAGATAAGATCAGTCAACTAATTGCTGCAGAAAATTTTCAACCTTAGTATATTAATTTTAGATCTCTTACTTTACCTACAAATTGCACATTTGGATTAAAATTCTTTAGCCAATTTAGTCAATTATTTTGGCTGACTTTTTCCCTGATTATTGTTTAAAAGTGGCAAAAATAGTAAAATCCATGGGATTTAGTTCTACTATTGTTGGTAACACCTAATTACATATTCAAAATTGGTCCACATTCTTACACATAGGTAAATAGAGTTAGCTCTTCCACAAATGATGAAATGATATAAACTAAAAGAGAAGCAGTATAAAAATTCAAATATGCAAGACGTGAAAGTCTGGTTTCTGACCAAGTGTCAAATATATACATATACATATATATATGCATATATATACATATATATATATGCATATATATATATATGTATATATATATGTAAATATAAATCAAGGGAACCAACAAAACAGTTGTTATGGAAACATGTTTGAATCACTGAAAGCAAATTAAAGATCCTTCCTACTTGCCAAACATTACCACTCAGACTTCACTGCACAATATAAGCCTGTGCAAATCAACATCATAAAACAATTTGTCAATATATCGAATGCAGCACCACAATAGACCTCAAAGATAGTGCAAACCACTGAAAAATAGGAGAGTCCCCACTGGTAGTTGATTATGAAGTCATTTACCGGAAGAATCCAATCTTTAATCCATCTTAAATTCATTCATTTATTCAATAAATATTTATTAAGCAAGTGGGGTTTGAAACACGTAGAAGTCAAAGATAAACAACATTTTGATATATAACCCAGCTCAGAATTTAGAAAAGAAAATCCAGACCAAGTCTGTTTTAAAAGCAATAGTCAGATAAGGAAACGAAAATAAAAACATCCATGTTTAACTGGGGTAGATGCCACAATTGGGCAAAGGCTGAATGTATACAGGGTTGATTCAAGTAGAAAAAGAAACAAACATGAAATGTACACATCGTTCTAACAGATTAAATCTAAGTTTCAGGGGTTGAATAGGAAATGTAAGCAGTAATTTAATCACGGCTAAACAGGAACTACATGATCAAGGAGAGACAAAAACCTGTCCAGAAACAATCATAAGTACTATTTTGAATGTAAGGGGAAAAACAAATGGGGTTCTGAGTCTAAAGAATATTTGGGCAACCACTGAGGAAACCAATCATGGTATCATCACAGACGATGCACGCTTTCCTGAGTAAGCATTAGGACAGCTCAGTCATAAAGTATATCAATCCCATCCCATTTCTTACCCCAAGAGACAATACCAACACAAGGCCAACACAGAATATGCAACACATTAGGTGAGACTTGGCAAAATACAAAGTAATATGGAATAACAATAGGTTTGGGTCATTATAGTCTTGTGTAAATCAAATGAATAAAAGTTGCCAGTTTAGCTCTGGAACAGTGAAGGAATGAGGCATATATGGCAATGCAACTTCCTTTCCTAGTTGCAAATAAAAGACTCTGGAAGAGTTCTTTAGCTATTAGGACCCTGAACTTCTATCTCCCTGCTCCAAAATCACGGCAGTCGACTAGTTTCTTAAATAATTCCACAAAAACAATTCAGAGCTACTCATTCACTTTTATCTGCTTTCATGTTTCCCCAGCTCTTCACCCTAAAGAGACGTCAGATATCATGGGTAAGGGCATAAACTCTGAAGTTGGACGGCCAGACCTCCTGGTTGCATAACCTTAGAAGAGTTAATATTGCTAAACGTTACTTTCCTCATCCATAAAAAGAAGAAGACAGCAGAAAACTACCACTAG
Source organism: Rhinolophus ferrumequinum (assembly GCF_004115265.2). Classification (NCBI taxonomy): domain Eukaryota; kingdom Metazoa; phylum Chordata; class Mammalia; order Chiroptera; family Rhinolophidae; genus Rhinolophus; species Rhinolophus ferrumequinum. The sequence goes on from NC_046290.1 coordinate 26,851,026, forward strand.
GAATTGTGGGGCTTTAAAAAGGCTACCACATGGTAAGAGTTCAAAAACCATGGCAGTGAGGAGCATATGTTCCTAGCAAAGGGAAATCATTGGCCTGAAGAGAGAGAATAGTCAGCATAGCATTTTCAATATTTCATTGTTCTTTTTCTTAGGCTACTTCTTAAACAAATTCCCCCCTTGATGTATACATACTATTTATAAAGTCCATCTATACTGCGTGGCTTCATAGCAGTCCTGTGGGGTCTCTCTGGATGTCTCCTTTCACCTGGGCGAATGCTCACATCTACAGGATTATGTCTCCATTTCCTTCATGAGTCAGGCTCAGAATCAGTCAGTTCTCATCCTAGCACTTCCTTTAATGTCGAAGGAAGTCAGATTCCACAACCGAATTCTCACCTCCAACACCATCCAATGGGCCATGGACACTCAGGGTACTGCCCTGCGCAGCCTGGCTGAGGGGGCAAAGTGAAGCAACAAGTGAGAAAAATTATTTGGACAGTAGTTTCAAGAGCTGCAAAGGCTTCTAGACCCAAGTGGCCCTGGTGGCCATGGTTAACTTGGTTTCCTTCTATACCAACCAGTTCCTGGACAATAAATTATTCCTGAATCCCTAAGGGAGAAAACTTATAGAGCACCTTAGTGATTCCTTAATGCATGCCTAGAATGCATTCATTATGTTCGGTGTACAATAATTAAATCTTCTAATTATCAAGCCAAGGATAACTATCAAAGTAAAACAACCACTATCACCACCCCAAAAAAAGTCTTTTTACATGAGAAAAAGACAAAAAAACAAAACAGTAACAGGAAGCAGAGTCATCATTCCTGACATCTTGGGTACCTGTGATCAGGATCTTTCATCTCTTTGGCCCAAAGCCCCAGTACACCATGGGTTAGATAAAGATTCCTAGGACCATTGTTATGGCCTGCAATTATTAGTGCTTAGAATACAGAACCCATGGATTCCTGGGTCCCTCTAAACCAAGATTGTGATGCATCGTGAAAATATGCCCTATTGGTGGAATTGGTCCAATGGACCCTATACACTGAGGCTTTCTTTTGGGGGCCTCCTATGCCAAGGGCTGAAGGACCATTTGATGGCCTATGAATCTACCCTGTTTCTTCCTTACCCCAACCTTCCACTTTTAGCCCCAATAATGCTGGAAATTGCTGTAAAGAATACTATATGACCCAAAGAGAACTGACTTGAGGCAAGCATTTTACAAATGTGCATCTTTTTAAAATCTGGCTGTCTTTTAAGAATTGTCAGAGTTAGAATTAAAATAAAGCACAAGCATGGCTACCTAGACATCATAAACCACACTCCAATAGTAGCGGTATATGTATGCTATTATAATAAGACAAATGCCCAGTTATCAGGCAAAGACTAATTGAAGTGTATGGGTTCCAAATGGAGATAGACACATTTCCCTGAGCGATTTCTCCCAGAAAAGAAAAAATATGCATTTCAAATATTTATGCACTCTTTCAATAACACGATGCATCCATATTCTCTGATGGCTCTTGTTATGTGCTGGTAAGACTACTATGTGTATTTTGTTTGTGGATAACCATAGACCAAGGAGAACATATACCTGACAACCAGCTAATGTGGAAAGCAAAGCTACTCTCCAGAGCAACAGGGAATGCTCACTAAAATAATCTGCAAAAGAAGACCAATCTTGTTATTCTGGTGTGTCTGAAAATTTTCAGCGCATAAAAAATCACCTGGGAATTGAAAACCTACAGATTCCCAGGGCCCCACCTCCTTGGAGATGCCTGAGGAGTAAAACAGGAATTTCCATTTGTAACAAGTATTCCAGGCATATGAGAGAAAAATGGGTTAGAAATAGGACCTTCAGACAAAGGCCAAAAATGTAAGTTATTTAGAAAAACAGAGATAGGATTTTGTTGTTTTCAAGTCTGTATATACAGATTACAGATATAGATATAGATAATAACGGAACAATTTTCTATTTTCACTAATCTGGACGACTTTGAATTACAACCGAAGATATTAAGATAAGACAGTTTAAGTGAACATTATGTTACTTGGAGATAACAATAAAGAACGGGAATTATAAATATTTCTTCTGGAGGAATTATAAAAACACAGTATCAGAAGTTCTTTCTGAGTGCTTCTAAGAGCCGAGCTGTCTAGAAACAGGAAAGACAAGCAGACTGCCTAGAAAGCTTTATCATCTGATTCCACCATTATTTTACGAAAGGAAAATGCACCTTTCCAAGGACTTGTTACTGTAAAACTGCTCTCACACGTTGGCCACATGACCCAGCACTGTTTACAAGGGTTTGTCCTGCTCTTGCCAATCATTTATGCCCTCACATAGGTGAACAAGGTACAAAAGAAACAATGCCAAATGAGTTCTGAAGAAACTGGTTTTGTTTAATGAGATGTTACCTGAGGGGAACAAAACTGGCTTTTAAGTGTACTCCTGCTATTCTTAAACCCAGCATGAGAGAGACCCAGAATCCTCTATTTTCAGGAAACACAAGCAGCCAATGCATGCAAAAGAACAAAGAAGTGGAGAAGGAGGAGTGGCGCGGGGGTGGGGCAGAGGGGGAGAAGGGAGTTAGAAGGATCTTCAGTGTGAGTAAACCCTATTTTCACACATGTTTGCATGACTATTGTGTAAGAATATGATAACTTTGAGGATGGGGCATGAAAATATATTCATTTTCTTCTGACTGCCATATAGAAAAATTTGTAAAAATTACATTCTTTTCCAATATGTTTTATTAGTACAGAGTTTCTCAAAATTGGCACCACTGACATTTTGGGTCAGATAATTCTTTGTTGAGGAGGCTACCCTGTGCATTGTAAAATGTTTAGCAGCACCCCTGGGTTCTACCAACTAGATGCCAAAAACACTTCCCCCATCTCCAGTTGTGGCAATCAAAAATGTCTCCAGATATTGTCCCTGGGGTACAGAATCTCTCCCAGTTTAGAACCACAGTACTAGAGCAGTAATTCAGAGTGGTAATTTTATAACCTACTTTCAATTGCTCAAAATAACTATACTCCACTATAGACTAGAATTTACCTATTCCTGAAATGCCATAATTAGTATGATTTCTGAGTCTCTTTCTCTGTCTTGTTTTTCAAACATAGCAGTATACTGGCAAAAATGGGCAAGCTTTCAGTAGTGGTCATGAGTAGAGCACACAAAACCAAGAGAAAATTATCACAGATCATAATCCACTACAGGAACTTCAAAGGGAGAAAAACTGGGATAAAGCCAGCGTGCTCTCAGGTACCCCACAGCTTATCCACAACCAAGTGGCCACAGAAAGGGGCCACAGTCGTAGCTCTGCCACTACCTGCCCCTTATCTGGACTGATCCTCTTCTGTACCCAGGCTTGAATGTACATAAAGGAGGGGTGTAAGCAATGTTTGTTTTGGTTGTCACCTTGGTAACCTGGTATCCTCAAGTCATAAGCTTTGGAGTCACACTAACAGAAGTTCATACTCCAGTTCTGCCACTTCCCAGCTCTGTTAGCCTCAACAAATTACTTAACTTACTTAAGTCTCTGTTTCCTCATCTATAAGGTGAGAATAATAAAATCAACTCCACAGTGTATGGTAAGGATAGAATGAATTAATGTATGTAAAACCCAGGTACAATGTAAGCACTCAATGAATTCTAATTTTTTCCTGTTGTTTTTGTTCTGACTTTGCTGCTACTGAAACACTGACATTATGGTTATGGCTATGGCTATGGCTATGGCTATGGTTATGGTTATGGTTATGGTCATGGTCATGGTCGTGGTCGTGGTCGTGGTCATGGTTATGGTTATACCAATGGATCCTCAAGTTCTTAGACTCTAACGAGCTCAGGAATTCCAGCCCAAGGACCACTGCTTCAGCCGCATTCCTTTTTTCTTTCACATCTAAGAAATCCCTACAATCTTCTAACAACTCCAACAAGTAAATTCATAGTAAAGTGTTATCATCATTGCCACTATCACTACCAATTTTATGAATATCTTTAAAAGAGTGCTCTCTATGTCTTAAATTAAAGCTATAATAATCCTAATGATGAGAATTTTAGGCACTCCACAGATTCAAGACCAGAATTTGGAGGTTTGGAGGATCTTATCAGTTGTTCTTCTTTCACACTTGTAAGGGGCCACTAAAGATTTAACATAATCAGCTCTTCTAGCATCACTCACTTCAGTCAGTTCTGGGGAAAGAGGGTGAACACGCAAACCGAGACAGAGAATTTGGCTGGTGATAACACATAGTTGTGAACTTCCAGTTTCAACACCCACTTCGATTTGAAAATGAACATCTGCAACATTCTTCACCACTTTAATTTTTCTTGAATCTACAATCAAAATTGGCAGTAAGAGAACTCAGAGGATGTTAGCTGCACATTCCCCTTCTATCTCACATGTAAAACTGTGCTGTCACTGAATTTAAGCATATATGTCATCTGAAAAGTACTAAATAAGGAAAATTAACTGTTGAGACTATTGTCTTATATATGATTGCTTGCTGTTTTAAGATGAGAAAAGCCATATGGACAGAAAATATATTTCTAACACAGTTTTCATAAGGAAAACCGTAATTACAAGGGCAAACAGGAAATTAAAATCAACTATAAATATATATCTCTCAACATCCTGCATTTTTTTCTTTATTCAGGAAATCAAATGATGCCGAATGACAAAGATTAAAACTCTCACAAGTGTTTGAGGGAAGTACAGCACTGACTTAGAAGACTATTTCAAAAGATGCTATAGTCAGGAGGATTGATTTGAAAAAATAATCAATGCAGTGAAAAACTAATTACCAGGAAAAGTAAACCCATTGCGGCCCATGCTTTTCTGTCTCCAAAATTTGCTTTTCATATAATTCTATGAATATGGGTGGGTTTGAGAGATAGCCTACTAGCTAATTACAGTGGATTCCACAGGATTAATATTCCACAGGATTGATAATTACAGTGGATTCCACAGGATTGATAGTGAGAAACACGGTCCCTGCTTGGCTGTGTGATTATGAGCAAAGAATTTTAAGCCTTAACTTTCTGGGAACTGAGAATAATTATATTAAATGACGAGGTTGCTCTGAAGATTAAATGAGAAAATGTACAACTAAAACACCTGGTCTAGATAACACTACTCACAGGTTGATTTTTTTCATTATTCCATTTGTATTTTTTAAAACTCTTGAATTTGGATGAATAGTAAGATGATCAAAAGATGTAAAAGATTTCAAGCATACATCATTTCCGTAAAACTAATGACGTAATGACTTACAACCTGATCGATGTGGCTGGCAGATTTATAAGGAAACTCAAAAGGAACAAATAGGCTGGCATTAACACACAGCAGATAATGTCTATTAAATCTATTTGGTTAATGATACAGGATCCATTCATTCAGCTAATATTTATTGAGTATGAACTATGCTTCATGCACTCTGTTCGATGTGGACAGACAGTATTGAGTAAAACAGGGCTCCTACACTAACAACTTAGAATCTAGTGCAAATAAAAGACATTGAAAAAAATTCATAATTCCAAGTGTGCAGTAGTTTATTTAGGATATGACCCTAGGAATCATGGGGGGGCTAGGGAAGTGAGACGGTGAAGGGAGGAAACCCAATAAGGAGTGCACCAACTAGCCAGCTACCTCTGTGCTAGTCAACTATCCCAGTTTATGGAGGATTGAGGGCATTCCCAGGACCCAGGACTTTCCATGCTAAAACTGGGACAGTTCCAGGAAATCTGGAATCAGCTGATCACCCTACCTATGGGTCTCAATTATTCTGGAGGCCTTCAGAGAGGCTGTGTGAGATAATTTACAATTATCTCATGGAAAGGCAAGGAAGTAGAGTATTTATCCACCAACCCTCAGTGCTTGCAGGTGACTCCAAGGCATTATCTTTCAGTTATGCCCCATCAGACCTGTGCAGTGACAAAGCATACTCCTGTGTCTAGAGAATGCCTTCTGGAAGAAAGACGCAGGAAGATGTCGGCGTGTCTAAGATGTGTCTGCAGGCAAACTCTGGGGGCAGCCAAGGGGACATGGATGGGTCACCAACGCCATCTAATACATGATTATTTTTTCCCCAATCTGATAGGCAAAAGGATGATCTCACTGTTGTTTTCATTTGGATTACATAATTAGTGGGGCGTTTAGACATAACTTCATATTTGTATCCCTTTCTGAGACTTGAGTTTTTAGGCATTTAAAGACAGATTTAGAGTAGGTTATTTTCTTGGCCTGGGACAACTGACTTCCATAATAGAAAACTATAAAAAATTTCACTCAATTTACCTAGAGTATGTTGTGGTGGAGGTAGAGGTGGGCAGAAGAGTAAACTTACGTGAGCCAAGGTGAGAACTGACAATTTAATCATAGTGTTCCCAGTGGCACAATACTTGGTTCACTTCCCTTTACCTTTAAAGCAGAATGAAGATCCCTGAGTGCTGCAAGTCACGTTTATAGGTTCCCAGAGAGTTGGTTTATGGTCATGACTCATACCTGTGTCTCCTCCTACATGCGCGTTTCCTCTCAGGTATATTTTCAGATCACTCCTAATTCCCCATAAGCCTGTAAACTGTTGTGGGTATGCACTGCCTCCTTTCACTTCTGCTGTGACCACTGCTGTCCATTTCTATTTTCTTTAAGCCTCACTCACTGCAGCCTATTTTAAATTGGATGCTAGCTCACTAGTGGAAAACCAGGATGTTTAATGGAGCTCTCAGAGCAGACATTACTGCAACCTAACACACTTAACTCTCTCGTGTAACTTAAAACCCATGACACTGCTTAGCCTAGAAGCTACAGTCTGGGGGGTTTCACCATATCATAATAAGAATATGAGCTTTGTACATTCCAAATATAACTAAACCATTTATTTATACTTTACATTATGTCACTTTATTTATGAAGCTCTTGAACACTTCTCCAACTACCTAAGCCCCGTCATTATTAATCTTACCTAGTTTCATGCATTCCATCCTACCACATTTCTCAGCACATATGTTATGGTCTTTTAACAAGCTTATCCTTCAATCATGATTATAAACTGACAGGACCTTAGAACTGTGAGCTTCTGATGATTTTATTACTGATCAGGAAGCAATCTATTTAGTTGCTGTTTCATTAACTATAATTGCTTAGACTTTCCATGCTACTTATTATCTTGCCCCTATTTCAAAGAGTAAACCAGCTCTCAATTCACAAATATAGCAACTAAGATTCTAAGATATTAAGTCACTTACCTGAGGTCACACAACTCATGGCCAAGGCCAGAAGTCCTCTTCCTAGGCTACTTGGCTTTCGTGTACATCATCCATCTTCTTGCTTCTCTGGAAAGAAGAGAACGTGGTCAGGCAAGGATCTTCCCATCACTCCATCTGACTCAGATGATTCAGGATTTTCTTCTGCCACCACCATGCCTCATCCTTCAATCATTCCATTCCAGAGAAGTTAAGACTAGCTTCTCTGCAAGCCTCTTTTGGGGCATCGACCTCCATAGGCATAATCTCCCACACATTTGGTACTCCTCACAACCTATCTAAATATTTATTCACCTCTTATAGATAACAACATATCTGTGTGCACAACTCAAATTCAAGACCCCTGAGAGCACATGTCCTATTCATAGAATGCTTTGAATTCCCCATCCTGCCTCAGTGCCTATCACTATGCATATGCTAGACATTTCACAAATATTTAATGAGAATTACAATAATTTCACGGGCAGAATCAGTTTTTAAACTGATGTTGTAGGCCCCAAAATAAAGTAAATATATGTATAACCTATATAATTACATCGTTTATATATTATAAGCTATAATAATAATATATATTCATATATTATGTAATTATACTTTTATATATATGTATATATAAAATGTGTATATGTGTATGTAATATGTATACATATATACACGTGCATAATATACATTATACATTATAATATATGCACACATAACTATACAGCTTTAATTTTTTATTCTTGAGGAAAATTTAATTATATTTAGTTTTGAAAAAATGAGATATTGCCTCCCAAATACAGTGTTGGCTGTACACAGACCAGAGCAGATTCTTCATAAGTGTGTCTATCTGTAATAAGGCAGGGGACTTGTTTGCTTTTTTGTTCTGTTTTTGTGTTTGTATTTGTTAAAGCAATCACATTACAGTCATGAAGAGATAAATTTGCATTTAGAGAACTGACTTCTGATGTGAAATGTTTTTATTTAACTTACTTCCCAGAGATGGCAAAGACCCTGAACCAGAAGTCAAATTCTCCAACATTTGGGCAATTGATGAAACCCAAAGGCAATTTCTGTTCTCTAGTTCAGGGTCAAAAGAGTATTAGACAAAGAAGGACACCTCTGTGGGACAGTGTCATGTCCTGCACAACAACAGCTGTGGGAAGTAAGAAGGGCGGCACAGGGTAAGAAAGTCAGTATTCAAGAATAGAGTGCAAGTGGGGCCAAGAGTTTCACAGCTTCAAAGGACTGAGAGCCCCGAATCGGGCCAACACATAGCTTTTTTTGGTTAACAAATGAGGAAGTAAAGCTTGTCAATCTCAAGAACTGTGAATTTCACACATTATACTAGGAAACTGATTCAAACCAATCACCCTTGCCTGCAGGCAGCCGGAACCGAAAGTCCCAGGATGTCTTAGTAACTGTTGTATGTACCTCCCCAAGGGACAAAACCTTTATGCTGAAACTTACTGGTAAGATAGATGGAGAACTGATGTTATCACATCATTGAATCTCTTCCCAAGCAGGTTGTGAGAAGGAATATAGCCACAGAGGCAGAAGCTCTCCTTAGCTGGGGGAAGATAGGGGTCTGTGCCCACCTCTATCAACCCCATGTATTCTCCAGATGGCCCCTATGTGACTGTGCCTGTCTTAGGTTGTTCCTCCCTTGAGGAATATTACCCATCATTGACTAACCAGCCATCCTTTGGGGCCAAACAAGGAGATATAAGGTGTAAGCACAAAGGTGAAGCAGTCCCTGAAAGGATCCGTCTCACAGACTCTCCTTTCTTTAGGGGCAGGTACAAGGGGACAGACGGGTAGGCTGCTGCGTGACAACAGGACAGGGAACAACAAAGCCAAGGAAAGGCAACTCACATTTTCACTCCTGCCACAAGATGGTAGGAATTCGACATTCTACCGAAATTTCTCCTTTAATGTGTATGTGGAGATCTTTAAAGTGAGTGATGAAGAAAGAATTAAGAAGTAGAACTTAAAAGACAAAATATTTTATAAAAAGAAGAAAAGAAGGGGAGGTTGTAGCTAAACAAAGGGCAGAGGGTTTTGTGGTTTTTGGGTTTTGTTTTTTTTTTATCTTCAGGTATTTAAAAGTAAGTAATAGTTTTAATGTAACTCTTAGTTAATCTTAGTCACAAACTGAGGCAGGTTTAAATCATCACAGGGAAGTTGGGGATTTTGTATGCAAAGGAGAAACCATGTTAGGAAAAGAGGACATTCTGCTGAGTTGACAAGTTACCTTAAGTGCCTAAAACTAGGATTTCTGCAAAGCAAAGGGTTTGAGCTGCCACTTGGTGGCTGGTACAATGACAATAGAAGTTTGCAAATCTGAGTATGCACAAAATTCCAAAAGTGAAAAATCTTAGCCCAAACTTGTAACCTAAGTCTTCTCCTGTCCTAAGGGAAAGTTAATAATAAGAAGGCAGTGCTTTCCGTGGCCCTGGATGGGTGTCATCTGGGGAGAAAGGCTCCTAGTAGGACATTAGGGGTAACTTACTCGGCGTACATAAAGCCATCCAAGTGTCTGTCAAATATTTGGGCCTTTTAAACAAAAACTCATAGATGCAGACAACAGTTTAGTGGTTACCAGAGAGTAAGGGGGGAAGGGGTGGTAAAAGAGGGTAAACAGGGTCAAAAAAATGGTGATGGAAGCAGAACTGACTCTGAGTGGTGAACACACAATGTGATATATAGATGATATATTACAGAATTGTACACCTGAAACCTATGTAATTTTACTACCAATGTCACCCCAATAAATTTTAATTTAAAAATATATATATTTGGGCCTTTCAGGGTTTAAAACTATCAATTGAAAGTAGTCAACAAAAATGAATGAACTTAATGAGCTATGCCCTTCTACAAAACATACAAAACCCTAGAAGGATATAGACACTAACACTGACAACCATTCCATCTGTTCAGAAGCAAAGAGCTAAAAAGAACAAGAAGGGTGGAAACTGTCACAGAAACCACTGACATATGTGGTCCTGTGGCGTTAGAAAGCAAAACAGAAAAATTCACATTTGTAAAGACTGGAAACACATGTACATACATATATAGTTAATGAGGGAGTGTCAAGCAAGGAAATGTGGTTTCTCTGCTTAAATAGAATTGATGGGCTCTGGCACAATTCCATGCAAGAAGAACGTGCCAAACTTGTCAGTATTCTTCATGTAAGGTGGCATTAGAAAAAAAGACATTTTCTGGGGCATAATTTGCTTTCTCTATAAAGATCTCAGGACATCTGGATCAACGTGAGACTTTCATGGACAATACTCTTACATTCTGCCTCAAATTCTTTGGGGAAGTTAGTAGAGATGAAGCATAATTTTTTTTTAATAATATGGAACTATGAAAGTTAAGTATGGCACAATGGCAAGAAAAAGTATTTAATTCTGTCTTCATACCTGGATTTGCAAAAGAACAGTAACCATCCTGGCCATTGAAGTAACATTTCTAATCCACATTATCCTTCCCTAGAACTGGACATCAAGGTCTAAAAGCCAAAAAGCTGTCACTGACCTTTGCCTGCACAAAACACGCAGGAGGCTGGACCTAAGCCGGCTGGGCTATGTTTACATTGTTAGATCAGGTTTGCTATGAGTTAACCCCTGCATTTTATAAGTTATCCCCTACCTTTCATCATGACTTAGCACATGTGGCGACTGGTCAGATAAGTATAAGCATTTCCATAGGCATTTTAATCTTTCTGAACAGCTGTCAAGACCCAGTTCAGGCTACCAACTGAAATAAGGGGAAATCACTGAGTTGGATGGTGGGGGCAGAGGATGTTGCTAGTAAGCAGGCTACAACTGGTCATGTTCCTTCTACACCTTGACCCAGGCTTCCTGCTAATTGCTCAGCCAGCCTCCTTCTCCACTGCGTTTGGGCAGTCTCAGCAATCGTCTGGTTTTATTCTCACTGGCATCAGTATGGGCTGAACAAAGTATCTATTTCTTGCCTGTCATCTAGCAAGTATTCAAAAAATATCTTTAATTGATTTTCTTTCCCCTCTTAACCACAAAATAAAAATCAAGGGTCAACTCTATTTTCCAATTAAGAAATAGAATGACTTACATGTGCTCAAATTCCAAAAATATTTTTGATCAGTAGAGAAGGTTGAACTCTATCTGAAAAGTGTTATCAATCTCTTTGAGGGCAGAACTCTTAAACCCACCTTGTCAATGAATCTTGAAGAACCAGAACTTTGGATAAAACTCCCAGGTGATGCCAAAATGCTTCTAATTACCTTAAACCACTTACTTCCCAGGCAAGAAATTCTAGCTCCCCAGAGAGTTCTTCCCACATTTAAAGAACTTTAATTGTTCTCTGAGATGACTTGTGGCCACTGTCCCACTGAAAAGCTTCATTTCAATTCTATGCAGCATGCTACTATGTCAAACGTTGAAATGCCCACATGCTAAAATAAGTCAGAGATGTCTGGCCAGATTAGGAAAAGAAAATTGTAGTCGGGCAACCTGAGATGAATTTGGCAAGAAAGGACGTCAAGGGGATTTCCAAAGTCTTCACACTGATAGTGATACACATTACAAATAAGTCAGCAGTGAGTTAGAGAGGAGAATCCACCAGTGGCAGAAACTGTAATATTTTTTAAGGAAAAAGGAGCTTAAGAACTATAAAAAACAAATGTCAAGAATGTTCCCTACAATTGCCCCTGTCACTACTGTTATTCAACATAGGATTGGAAGTCCTAGCCAGAGCAATCAGGCAAGAGAAAGAAATAAAAAGCATCCAAATCACGAATGAAGAAGTCAGATTGTCACTTTTTGCAAATGACATGATTCTTTATATAAAAAATCCTAAAGACTCCACACACAAAAAAGAAGCTATTAAAAACAAAAAACAAAAAAGCTATTAAAAACAAAAAATGAATACAGTAAAGTTGCTGGCTACAAAATCAATGTGCAAAAATCCATTGCATTACTATATACTAACAGTGAAATTTCAGAAAAAGAAATGAAAAAAGCAATTCCTTTTGCAATTGCAAAAAAGAATAAAATACCTAGGAATAAACTTAACAAAGGATGTGAAGGACCTATACACAGAAAACTACAAGACATTATTAAAAGAAATTAAAGAAGACAAAAAGAAATGGAAAGATATTCCATGTTCATGGACTGGAAGAATCAACATAGTTAAAATGGCCCTACCAGTATTACCCAAAGCAATACACAGATTTAACGCAATCCCCATCAAAATCCCGATGCCATTTTTTCAAGAAATAGAACAAAAAAAATGATCATATTTGTATGGAATCACAAAAGACCTCGAATAGCCAAAGCAATCTTAAGAAAAAAGAATAAGGCTGGATGTATCATACTCCCTAACTTCAATTTGTACTACAAAGCTACAATAATCAAAACAGTATGGTATTGGCAGAAAAACAGACACAAGGGCCAATGTAATAAAACGGAAAACCCAGAAATAAACCCACATATGTAGATATGGGCAGATACTTTTCAACAAAGGAACCAAAAACATACAGTGAAGAAAAGAAAGCCTCTTCAATAAATGGTGTTGGGATAATTGGAAAGCCATGTGCAAAAGAATGACTGCTATCTGTCACCATGTCCCAAAATTAACTCAAAATGGATCAAAGACCTAAACATAAGACCTGAAACAATAAACTGCACAGTGAAAGCATAGGTACTAAACTTATTGACCTTGAGTTCAAAAAGGATTTAATGAATTTGACCTCAAAGGCAAGGAAAGTAAAAGCTAAAATAAATGAATGGGACTATATCAAACTAAAAAAGTTTCTGCACAGCAAAAGAAACCATCAACAAAACAAAGAGGCAACCAACAGAATGGGAGAAGAAATTTGCAAACAATGCCTCCAATAAGGGGAGAATATACAAAACATGTAAGAACTCGTACAAATCAACAACAAAAAAACTAACAATCCAATTTAAAAACGGGCAGAGGACCTGAACAGACAGACACTTCTCCCAAGAAGACATACAAGGGGCTGACAGATATATGAAAAAATGCTCAACTTCACTAGCTGTTAGGGACATGCACATCAAAACCACAATGAGATATCACCTCACACCTGTTAGAATGGCTATCATCAATAAGACAAATAATAACAAGTGTTGGAGAAGCTGTGGAGAAAAAGGAACCCTCATACACTATTGGTGGAAATGTAAATTGGTACAGCTACTATGGAAAAACAGCAAAAAAATCAAGAATGGAATTACCATATGACGCAGCAATTCCTCTCCTGGGTATCTACCCAAAAAATCTGAAACCATTTATCCATAAGGATATATGTACCCCGATGTTCATTCCAGTATTATTTCGGGTGGCCAAGACATGGAAACAACAAAAGTGTCCTTCGATAGATGATTGGATAAAGAAGATGTGGTATATATACATAATGGAATACTATTCAGCCTTAAGAAAAGATGAAATACTGCGATTTGCAACAACATGGATGAATCTTGAGATTATTATGCTAAGCAAAATAAGTCAGACAGAAAAAGTTGAGAATCATATGACTTCACTCATATTCGGGATATAAAACTGACAACAACAAAGGAACAAGACAAACAAACAAAGAAACAAAAACTCATAGACACAGACAACAGTTTAGTGGTTACCAGAGGGTAAGGGGAGAGGAAGGATGCTAGAGAAGGAAAAAGGGGATCAAATATACTGTGATGGAAAGAGAATTGACTTTGGGTGGTGAACATACAGTTCAATACATAGATGATGTATTATAGAAATACACACTTAAAACCTATATAATTTTACTAGCCAATTCACCCCAAAAAATTTAATTTAAAATGTGTATGTATACAATAGATATTATCAGTAATTATTGACAATTGCTTAATATTAACAATTGATGACCCTAGGAAAAGAGTGTATCAATGTTTATTGTAATAGCATTTCAACTTTTGTTTAGACTTGAAAATTCTCCAATTAAAAAGTTGCTTACCTTAAAAAAAAAAAAAAAGAAGAAGAAAATAAAAAAACAAGAAGGTAGCTTCTTGTTTTTCACCATGAAGGAAAAAATTATGGGAAAAGACGCTTCATAGAAAACCACTTCACAATAAATTCCAAAACTCTTTTCCTGGCAAGGTGGTACCACCTTTTCCTGGCAAGGTTTTACAGATGTCTGCAGAAGAATTTCTAATGGTTTAGCTCTCCAGTATATTATAAACCATTTGTCTAAGATTTGTGATATCTCTATTTTTTATTTATAATAATAACCAACAAATTCACAAGGATATTACTTATTAATTTGAGCCCAGACAGGCCACAAAACACCGGCTCCAATGAATGTACAAAGTTCTACACACACACACACTCCTCCCCCCAAGGACAGGCACCGGAACTGCAGACCAGTTTTCTCAATTTTCAGTCGCTGCTTTGTCATGAAGAGTCCCCTCCCTCCTGTACCTCTGCACCACCGAGAAAAGGAAACCAAAGTGTGTGCTCTTAAGTTTTATCACTAAGCCAAACCCTTTCCCTTCTCTGTGTGAAAACTTCAAGTGCTGCCTACTGCCCGCAGAAAATGTACAACCAAGCCCCACAGGCCTGTGTGACTTTTTTTAAAACAAGGAAATGCTGTGGCCGCCTCCTACAGCGCAATGTCCTCAGGCCGCTCAATAGGAGCCACAGCCACTTCCGGCTTGCTCACAGTCCCGACCACCACAGGAAATGCACAGAGGTTCGCAGCCACCAACCATTGCAGGAGAAAACAAATACCCCACGTGACACACAGAGAAAGCAACTGTTCTGACAGTGTGTGGCCTAGAGCTGGAAAAAAAGAAATACAGTTAGCAAACGGGACCCAGAGCAGGGAAGGGTCTAGAATTCTCCCTTAGCTGGTGAATCTGCATGGTTCTGTCACCTTGCTGGCCTCAGAGCTCATCAAAACTGTAGCAGAGGAATTGTCCTAGGAGATGGGGAAATACATGTCTTTGAAATGCCTTCCGTGTCCATAAAATTTTGCTGTATTTAAATAATATTTATATTCTGTTTCTGTATGTTTATCATAAATGTTTTTATATGTTACAAGCAACTGGATTTTCTCTCAGAAACTCTGAAATACAAGCCAAGCAAATCCTCCAAAAATTATTTCTACTGGGAGGAAGTACTGAGACAGTTCACCCACATATACAGTCATATGCAGCACACATACTTTTAGATGTTTACTTCTCTCTGATGTCTAATCTTCAGGTCACACAATCAGGCAAAACAAAGGCATCTTCAGAAAACCAGAACTCACTTCTTTATCAAAAAAGAATGGTACCCCAGTAATAGGCCTGTGCCTGGAAGATGGCAGAGGAGAAAAACCAGACCCTGAGCTGACATTATCTTGGTTTGTGTATTCTTTAGCTACCTATTTCTATCCAGAGAGGGGAAACGATTTTTTTCTTTTCAGTGAATGAAAGAAAGAAATTGGCATGTCTTTCAGGTACTTTGCATGTAGCAATAGATAACCAGTATACAGCCTCTGAGAAGAGGACACAATTTTATAAACAAAATCTCCAATTATGGAAAAGTTAATATATTTCAAATTTTAGCCACCAATTAAAAAGTGATTACAATCTAAGTGTGTATGATCCATAATATGTTTAAGAGGAAAGCTAAGTAGAAAAGATATGTGCCTGTTGCCTCTTGGCAAGGCTTCCCAAAACAGATATCATATGTATAATAGGCTTGCTTCTGAAAGTTGTATGGAAGCTGGATCACTGTAAATCTTTGCAACAAATATCTGTTGAGTAACTTGTTACACGTCAGTGACTATTTTAACCACCAAGGTTGTAATAATGATCAAAACATTTCTATCCTGGAGAATCTTGCTCTCTAGTGGATGATTTGCTAGTTAATACGTAAATTTATAAACTGGCTTAGAACAAAGAGGCAAACTTTTCCTGTTAACTAGCCAATAGTAAATGTTTCAGGCTTTGCAGACCAACTTTGCCAAAATAGTGCAAAAAACAGCTTTAGACAATACATCAGCAACTAGGTTCCAATCAAACTTTATTTTTAGACATTAAAATGTGAATGTCATATTACTTGTCATATATCTTAAAATTATATTCTTCTTTTAATTGTTCAAAAATCATTTGAAACTGTAAAAACAATTCCTAGCTCACAGCTGTGTAACGATAGGCAGTGGACTGGATATGATCCTCAGGCTACAGATTGCCAACCTCTGGTATCAATTTTGACCGGATGGGCCTAAAGCAGGTGGAAGTTGCAAAACAAAGAAAGAAATAAAAGGTTAGTCCTATCAGATAAATTTACTGATTTGGATTGCCATGGACACAAATATCTACTTTCTATTTCTGATTTCTTCCATGCACAGGCCATGAACCACAGTCTGCAAGAGCAGGCTTAGATGATTCACCAGGGAGTAGCTCTTGAAAGCATCACGGACCCAGGCAAGAGAAGTAGGCCAAGGGCAGAAGGAACCATAGAGACGAGTGGGAGGGCATATCAGCAAAGGCAACCTGAGGTTGCATACATGTTAAGCAAGAAGCACTCAAATAATGAAAATGGTACTTGGGGGGTGGGGGGGTTTGCAGGGAGCAGGACAGGGTGCCAATACTTAAGAAAAATCTCCCAGCTTTGTAAGCACCTCCTCTTGGAGAATACTTAAAATACCTGGAGCCAGGCAAAATGGAAGCATAGAGATAAATAAGGAAGAGAATTTAAGAAGGCATTCTTGTTACTGAATAGCTATTTCTGGGTTTTCGTCAGGTTGCCGCCCACCTTTCTTTTAAACTTTGCCATTCCACTTTGTACTGAAATCAGCTTGTTTTGGCAAGAGACTTGATACGGTTTGATGCATTGCATATCGAAGTTTGGGTTTTGCTTTGCTTTTATACAAAGACTTCAAAAACTATTGTAAACTTTGAAAATCTATGGAATAACTCTCCACAGGAAGCCTGGTACTACTCCCCCTGCCCCCTACAACCAGCCCACCCCTTCTGTCCTCCAGGTATGACTACATGAAAGAGCTATTTTTCTTGAAAGTCAAAGACACACATTTCTACCCTTTGTGGTGAAGAGTGATGTGTCTCCTATTGTACATCCTTCCTGCTTCCTTCTTATGTTTTCAGTGGCATGAAGATGTGCTCTCTGTCCCCAGAGTCCAGTTATCACCTACATTTTCACGTTCCAATGCTCTTTGTAACTTCCTCTTCTCCTCATGGGGCCCATGATGCTTTCATTCAAAGTACTCTTTCCAATAGCTGGTGGCTTCCTATCTGGCAAGTCCCCAACTGTTTCCACCATTCTGCTCATGCAGATACCCAAACATTAAGAATTAGGTAAGTATAGAAACCAAACTGACCTAAGATAGGTCTAGTCTGCTTTGGAGAAAAAGAACGGAAAATCCTTTCATGACACACAGGCCACATTTTTGTGTGATTTATATAACATCAACTAGATGACTAATGACTTACGTGTTTCTTTTCACTCAGAAGGTCATTATGATTGTTCTCTTAGGTCCAAATCAACCACTTCCACTTTGCTTACCTTACAAAAAGAAGGGAGGGGGGTTTGCTCCAACAGTCAACAGTGTCATTTTTTAAGTAGCTTCTGTTACACCTCCCTCATCCTGCAAAGCATGCTCTTTTTCACTTACTGCTTTAGCTCTTATTGGCAAATATAAATAAAAGTTTAAAAATGTGAATGTGTATAAAGTTTTGCTCCTATTATTACTGTTGTTTTCTGTTAGAAGAAGCCTAGCTTTGGCTCTAGGAACACAAAGCCTATTTAGATAAGAGAAGTGTTTCTATAATCAGTTTCCCAAAACACATCAACAGCACAAATTTAAAGGCAGGCAGGCGGGAGGGAGGGAGGAAAGGCAGGCTCAGTTGCAACCAAAGACATATTTGGCTCAGAGTTTCACCTCTTTTAGTTGGGATTCCGACTCTCCAAGTGGCGCTCCCCACCCATCTCTCTGTGTCTCACCTGGTGAGTAGCTTGGCTTTTCCCCCTACTGGGAGAATCACCCTTACCGTGTTTCCCAAAAACCAAGTCCTAGCCGGACCTTCAGCTCGAATGCGTCTTTTGGAGCAAAACTTAATATAAGACCCAGTGTTATATTATATTATATTATATTATATTATATTATATTATATTATATTATATTATATTATATTATATTATATTATACAGTAGTACCTCGGTTTTCAAACATCTCCATTGACGAACATTTCGGTTTACAAACGCGGTAAACCGGGAATAAATGCTTCGGTTTTCGAAAATGACTCAGCAGTCGAACATGTCACGCAGCTTCCGCTGAGTGCAGGATCCTGAGGCCTAGCTGTTGGCTGTTTTCGAACATCTCAGAACTCAAACGGTCTTCCAGAACAGATTACGTTCAAAAACCGAGGTACTACTGTATTATATTATATAAGACCCGGTCTTATTTTAAAATAAGGAACCTAAAATCTTATTTTAAAATAAGACCGGGTCTTATATATAACATAATACAGTAGTCTTACATTAAAATAAGATTGGGTGTTATATTAATTTTTGCTCCAAAAGATGCATTAGAGCTGATGGTCCAGCTACGTCTTATTTTCGGGGAAACACGGTAGTACTGTCCCTTTGCAAACAGTAGAACAACCCAATTAAGTCAGTGCACAGTAGGTGAGGAACACTCAGCCTGCTGTGTATTTACCAAATCTTCCAAGTATGACACACAAGCTCTCACTTCTTCATTCTACCAAGCTACTCATAGTTCTTTCACCATGGCTGCCCTGTCATCATCTGCAACTGCGAAGAGCAGGGCAGGAGGCTTTCCTTCCAAGTCAAATGTCCAGTCTTTGATGACCAAACCCTAGGTCCTGGAACATTACGCTACTGTTTAGGAAGCTATGATAGGCAAAATATCTCCCCAAAATACCAACGTTCATCTCCTACTTCCTGGAGCCTGTGAATATGTTAGGTTACATGGCAAAGGGGAATTTAAGGTTGCAGATGGAATTAAGATTGCTAATGAGCTGACCTTAAAAAAGGAAGATCACCCTCCCTTATGTGAGTTAGCCCAACCTAATCATAAGGGCTCTTAAAGTAGAAGAGGGAGATAGAAGAGGAGATCAGGACAGGATGTGAAAACAACTCAACCTGCCATTGCTTCTTGGAAAATGGAGAAAGAGGGCCACAAGCCAAGGGATGTGGGCACCTTCTAAAAAGCTGGAAGGGGACAGAAGTGTTTCCCCTAGAGCCTCCAAAAAGAAACACAGCTATGCTGACACTTTGATTTTAGCCCAGTGACATCTATGTTAGACTTCTGACCTACAGAGCTGTAAGATTATAAATTTGTGTTGTTTAAACTACTAAGTTTCTGGTAAATTCAGTACAGCAGCTATAGTACACTAATACAGAAACCACTGGCGCAAAGCAAGTCCATGCCGCTTCAGTCGCCATGCTCCTCATATCCTAGACTCCCAGATCCAGGCCCAGGCCCACAGCCATGGGCATGTGGTCCTTGTCTTCCCATTACGCCCTCCTGGAGGCTGACATGAGATCACATCTGCACTGCCCAATCTCTCTAGGCTTAACTTACTTCTAAAGTTCCCTTCACAATTCTAAGGAAGTTTGTGCAAATGGTTGGATTGATTGACCCGTAGAAAATCCTTGTAAATGTGCAGAATGAGCCCAACTCTTCACTCTTTCACTGAAGAAACATTTATTGTTGAGCCAAATTATCTCTAAATTGCCTGTAGACTCTTAAGACTTTAAAAGGAGCTAAGCACTCATACATGCGAAAAGATTATAGTCATTACTTATAAGAGCTAATGTTCAAGAAAATAACTACTTAAGTAAATGCTTCTGCCATTACTTTCATTTTCTCTCAATTTGGTCTTCTCTACAAATCTCAGGAACTATAGATCAAAAAGCTCTAACTGACATGCCGTTCATGGCTTTGCCTTTGTAGGAACTTGTCTTAATAGGAAAAGCTCTTTGTTTGGTTGAAATGTAAATGAGTTTCTCAGAGAACCAGCCCTTTACTGGTGGCACAGTGCAGGGGTGCAGGCCCAAACCCCAAGGCAGACTGCTCAGATTCAGGATGATGCTGGCTCTGTTTCTCATAAACTATAGAAAGGAAAATTACCTCACTCCTTACTGACTCAACTTCTTCATCTGTAAAATGAGTCAAATAATATCTACTTCACAGTTGTATGGTTGAAATAGTCACACGTGTAAGAAGCCAAGATCATTGCCAGGTGGAGAGTAAGTACCACTGATCACTGTCATCCTTTGTCACCTCTTTGGTTCACTCATCATCACGGTTTGGATATGCTGATAACTTCTGGTCTCTCCAAAGACCAGACTTTCCAACCTATAACTTTCCAAAAGAAAATATGATTTATTCCCAAAGGCCATCTGATGCAAAATCCATGTTTGGAAAACTTTGAAATCCTTCTTTTGTACTGCTAATCTCCCTTTAGTTAAGGTTAAAATAATGTTCTCCAGTGATTTTAAAGCATAGCTCACTCAAAATTAACTCTCTTAAGCTGTTTTATAAAATTCCTTAGAAAACTAATTCTTCAAATTATAAAAGGCACGCTATCAGCATCAAAAGTCCCAGAGGTGTCTGTTAAAATATAAATTCATAAGCCTCACTTAAGATTTAACAAATTGGAAAGGAGGCCCATAAATCTAAATATTAATAAGCATATTATATATACTATGTGATTCTCATGCATACAAAATTTAAGGACCATTACCTTAACAAATCTTTAATTTAGAGCTGACCCTAATTTTATTATGCTAGATAATTTAGCAGGTAAAACAATTATGAAGAGAGTCCAGACTTAACTGACTTGTACATCATTCTCTTGTATGATTTTTTAAAAACTAAGTCATTCATCTGTTTTTTCAAGAAAGAGAAAGAAGAAGGCCTGGCATACTAAAGAAAGTGACTCATTAAAGAGAAAAGAATTATCTCATAGCTCAGACACAACTGGGATAAATGAATATAATTCAGTCTTAGCAACATAATTACATGTGGTTTTCACAATGGACACTCTATTAGCAGAATCTAGATGCTAATATTAGAGTGTTTGAAGGGCACTCATATGTGTTAATAATATTGAAAATGATAGTTATAACTGTATGCATCCCTTATTAATTTTCCTTCAACATGTGATATAATTAACTGACAATCATCAGCTCTGAAAGCAAAAGGAACACTGCCTCAGCATGTTTATTATGAAATGAATGGGTTACGTGTCAAAAATGTGCTAGGAATAGAAGAGCTGACATCATCTACAGGTTGATGATGAATTTTTCTTACACACCTCCAAAAAAGGAAAAGAAAAACTATGCTTTGGTAGGCAATGCCAAATAGTTCTTAATACTGTTTTTCATTTTTATTGCTTTTTCTTTTTAACTGTGGTAAATTAATGTTCAAACTCAAATATTTAAGGAAAATAGTTTTTGGCACATATGTGGCTATCTTTTCATTTTCTTGAAGTATGAAGAGTAGCTCAGCTTCATCAGAACCTTCTGTTTTTCTTCTTTCAAACGAAGATTTCTGAACCAACCTATAGTCTCTGAGGTTCAGGCCTAGAAACCTGCATTTTTAACAAGCTTCCCAAGTGAGTTTATGCACGTTAATTTTTTTTCTAATTAAAGTTTATTGGGGTGACAATGGTTAATAAAGTTACACAGGTTTGAAGTGTACAATTCTCTAATACATCATCTATATATCACATTGTGTGTTCACCACCCAGTCAGTCCTCCTTACAACACATTAAATTTTGAGAACCACTTCTTTGAGAGTATATAATGGAATTTAATCTTAATGATGTATTTTTTTCCTTATTTTTGAAGTATTTTCAAATTATCTTAATGGTGAACTCAATAAACAGAAATTCAGAACATTAGCTCAAGATGTTCCCTCTTCAAAAGAAATCAAGTCTAAGACTGCAGTAAAAATATTTCCAAATAAATGAGTAACAGTAATTAATACATGAGGAAATAAAATTGAGACAGTGAACTATGAATTCTTTGACTTTACCAGTATCAAAAAGATAAATCATTGAAGCTATATTATCTCTATTAAACTTGTATTCACAGGCCAAAGTTGACTACATAAAATAATCTTTCAACCTATGTATCGCACTGGAAGTCTTCATTTGTTTCCTCACTTGTAGAGGATGGGAGGACTATTATGTACCTACCAGAAACATGAATAAAATGTAAACCAAACCAACAAAGGGATGCAATTTGTTGTTGCTGTTGTTGTGTTATCTTTGTTTGACTTTTGAGAATTTTCTGGGTGCAGGTAGTGTTAGCATCCATCCAGGAATTAGCATCCAGCTACATGAGTTCATCACGGAGGAGGCTATCTATGGTCAGGATTAATCACTGGCCTCACAACTCATGAGTCCAGTTCACTAGCAATGCAGATAGCAATCTCCTGACTGGCTACTCTTCCCACAATCTTGGTTTGTCCTAGTCTGTCTGATAAATGACACTTGTCTCCATATAATACCAAAAGCAGTGCCGCAAGCAGCACAGGGTCTACCCAGCACCCAACAGATGAGCTGGGATATCTACAGCATTTATCATTTCTATTAAATCACCCAACTCTATGGATACCAGTTTCCTATTTAAAATTATTTTTAAAAAAATTTGTTTTAATTACAGGAAACTTACAACATGGAAAAAATTTAAATCATTTTGACATTATCCCATGTTCTTATTACAATTAAGTATTAATCTGTTTGTAATAATTAAACTCCTTTTTCACTTAATAATATATCAATTTTTTCATATTTACATTTATTTTAGTAATTGTATTATGTTCCTTCAAATGGGCACACCATGGTTCACCTAAACTATCCCTATTGTTAGGCATTTATGTTGTTTCCAATATTTTACTATCATAAGTAATGTTTTGATGAGTATTTATGATGTTTTCTATATTTTAAAATATTACCTTGGAACAGGTTCCCAGTTCTGGGATTAACAAAGCAAAGGTATAATGTGTTTACTGATTTGGAAAAGATTATGGCAGTTTACAGAGCCCCAACAAAGGTATTACTAGTTCGCCGTTTCATAGCCTCCTTGTCAAAATTAAATATACTTCTTTGTTTTTGCTAATCAAATCAGTAAAAAGCAGTCCCTTTGCTAGTACTGCATTCTGCAGTCCTTTGTTGTTTTTCTCCAAGTCTATTTACAGTAAAGTTTCTTAAAAACTGAAACTAGGAATGTTGCCAACAAGCAGACTCTAGAAGGACTGATACACAAAACAACTACAAGCAGCCAGAGAGTAAGGCCGGGAACCTACCAGAATAGCTGCAGAAGGAGGAAGACACTGACCGAGTGGAAACAGAATGAGTTCAGGGTCTGGAGGAGCTCTGCAGTGGCCAAGTGGGGAGCCCACAGGGCTAGGGGCTCGGAAGGAAAGTAAAAAAAGAAAGCAAGAGAACTAACATTTGTTGAGTACCTACTACATGCCAGCAACCATGGTAGACAATTTACAGATATTATTTAGTCCTGCACACAAGTGCACTGGGTTAAATAGTATCCCTCTGAAATGTCATGTCCACCCAGAACTTCAGACTGTGACCTTGACTGGAAATAGTCTTTGCCGATGGCATTAGTTAGGATGAGGCCATACTGGAGTTGAGTGGAACCTAAATTCAATGGCTGTCCTTATAGAAAGGCCATGTGAAGACACAGACACAGACACCAACACACTGGGAAGAAGACTTGTGACGCCAGGGGCAGAGATGGGAGTGATGAAGCTGTGTGACAAGGGACATCAAGGACTGCCAGCAACCCCCAGAAGCTGTGAAGAGGCAAGGAAGCCTCCTTCCCTAGACCCTTCAGAGGACACACGGCCCAGCGACACCTTGATTTTTGGACTTCTGGCTTTTAGAATTGTGAGCCAATAAATTCCTGCTGTTTTAAGGCACCAAGTTTGTGGTAATTTGTTATGGGAGCCCTAGGAAACTAACACAACTATTAGGTTGGTGCAAAAGCAATTGTGGTTTGTGCGATTATTGTTAACCTTTTAAACCACAATTGCTTTTGCACCAACACAATAGATATCGTATTCTGGTTTTACACTTGAAAATGAAATTCACAGCAATTCAGTATCCTCGAAGGAGCTATAAGTGGCACAGTCAGGATTTAAACTAAAGTGGTCTGACTCCAACCTGTGTTTTCTTCCACCTTTTTCTGCTTCATAGGAACTGTTGGTTCTAGGCCTGATAGTGCCACCAATTAGTTACGTGGCCTTGAGAAGTACACATAATCTCTTTTGGGCCGAGTTCCTTGTGTGTAAAACCAAGTTACGGGATGGGTGATTTCTGAGGTTTTTCTTTCTCTACAGCATTCTGCAAGTCAGCTGCCCAGCTATGGCTTCAATCCTAGGAGCACCTCCAGCAAGGGAGACTCAAGGACCCCAGGAATCCTTGCTTGCGGTTCCACTAAAGACATTTCCTGTGTCCTGCCTCAATGCACACAATCCAGGTCCACAATAGGTCTATAGAAAGGGACGTACAAGGAAGAAAAGAGGCTTGAGATTCTTAACATCATGGAGTTTGAGTCAGAGGCCAAGTTGTATCTTATTTAAAAAGCAGATTAAAAGTTACCACTCTAAGAGCAAAACACTCTGCAACCAACTCTGTTTTTCCCTATTCCTACCTTCAGTGACAGCTTTTGCCAATACCACATTATTCCTGCATTAGGCTTCACAGTCCATTATAAACACCTGGTATTAGACTTGTTACCTATCTTCAAACTATAAGTAAAGGCCATTGTGAATGATTTCAAATTCTTCTGAACCAAACTATTTAGTATCTCTTTCCATTGTTAATGAGAAATAAAATAATAACAATAACAGCTTTCTATTACAGAGTGTCTGTTGTGTGCCAGGCAACGAATGAACACTACATATACAGCATCTCATTCCAACCCTCAGAACTCTGGACACTATAGTTGCTGTTATTAGTCTCATTTTTTCTAGGAAGGATATGAGGACCAAGAAATGCAAGGTCATTTAGTCATTCAGCATACCCTTATTAAACATCTCCATATATAAGGAATGAAAAAATAATAATAATACATGGTCACTAAATAATAACAATTTTGATTAAATGTATACATACAATGGGGAAAATCTGGAAACATGTGTTACAAAATATTAAGAACTATAATATTTCAGTAAAGCATGACTTTTTGAAATTTTTATTAAATTTATTGGGGTGACAGTGGTGAGTAAAATTATATAGGTTTCAAGTGTACATTTCTATAATACATCATTTATGTATCACATTGTATGTTCACCACCCAGAGTCAGTTCTCCTTCCATCACCATATATTTGATCCCTGTTACCCTCTTCTACCTCCTTACTCTCTGGTAACCACTAAACTATTGTTTGTGTCTGAGTTTCTGTTTCTTTGTTTGCCTTGTTCCTTTACTGCTTTCAGTTTTATATTCCACATTTCAGTGAAGTCATCTGGTTCTCGACTTCTTCTGTCTTATTTTACTTAGCATGATAATCTCAAGCTCCATCCACGTTGTCCCAAATGGCAGTATTTCATCTTTTCTTATGGCTGAGTAGTACTCCATTGTGTGTGTGTGTGTGTGTGTGTGTGTGTGTGTGTGTGTGTGTATGTATCACATCTTCTTTATCCATTCATCTATTGAAGGACACTTTGGTTGTTTCCATGTCTTGGCCACCATGAATAATGCTGCAGTGAATATAGTGGTACATATATCTTTATGGATAAATGTTTTCAAATTTTGGGGGTAGATACCTAGAAGAGGGATTGCTTGGTCATATGGTAATTCTATTCTTAATTTTTTGAGGAACCTCCATACCGTTTTCCCTAGCAGCTGTACCAATTTACATTCCCACAAAAAGTATATAAAGGTTCCTTTTTCTCCACAGCCTCTCTAACACTTGTTATTATTTGTCTTCTTGATGATAGCCATTCTAACAGGTGTGAGGTGATATCTCATTGGGGTTTTAATTTACATTTCCCTAATAGGTAGTTACATTTCTTCATATATCTATTGGCCATTTGTATATCTTCTTGGGAGAAGTGTGTCTGTTCAGGTCCTCTGTCCTATTTGATTGTTTGTTTTTTTGTTGTTGTTGAGTTATATGAGTTCTTTATATAATTGGGGTATTAGCCCCTTATCAAAAGTGTTGTTTGTTAATACCTTCTCCTATTCAGTTGGTTGCCTCTTTGTTTTGTTGATGGTTTCTTTTACTGTGCAGAAAATTTTTTAGTTTGATATAATCCCATTCATTTATTTTAGCTTTTACTTCCCTTGCCTTTCAGGTCAAATTCATAAAATCCTTTCTGAATCCAAGGTCCATCAGTTTAGTAACTTAATGCTTTCTCCTATACAATTTGTTGTGTCAGGTATTGGTTTTAGGTCTTTGATCCACTTTGAGTAATTTTGGTATATAGTGACAGATAGCAGTCCAGTTTCATATTTTGCAAATGGCTTTCCAATTTTCCCAGCATCATTTATTAAAGAGGCTTTCTTTCCTCCATTATATGTTTTTGTCACTTCTGATGAAAATTATCTGCCCATTTATATGTGGGTTTATTTCTGTATTTCCAATTCTGTTACATTGGTCCATGTGTCTGTTTCTTTGCCAATACCATACTGTTTTGATTATTATCACTTTGAAGTATAAATTGAAGTCAGGGAATGTGATACCTCCAGGCTTGTTCTTTTCTCTTAGCATTGCTTTTGCTATTCAGGGTCTTTTGTGATTCCATAGAAATCTGATGAATTTTTTGTTCTATTTTTTGAAAAAAATGCCATTGGATTTTGATGGAGATTGTGTTACATCTAGATATTGCTTTGGGTAATAGGACCATTTTAACTCTGTTGATTCTTCCAGTCCATGTACACGGAATATCTTCCATTTCTTTTTGTCCACTTCAATTTCTTTTAATAATGTCTTGTAGTTTTCAGTGTATAGCTCCTTCACATCCTTTGTCAAGTTTATTCCTAGGTATTCTGTTCTTTTAGTTGAAATTGCAAAAGGAATTGTTTGTTTGTTTTTTCATTCCTTTTTCTGAAATTTATATAGGAATGCAACAGATTTTTGTACATTTATTTTGTAGTCCACGACTTTATTGTATTTGTTTACCGTTTCTAAAAGTTTTTTGGTGGAGTCTTTAGGTTTTCTATTTATAAACTGAATTATTTGAAACTTTATGTACCTTGGATGAAGAAGAGAAATTGCACCCTCTAGAAAAAAAGATTTTATGCTATTGGTTAAGACTAATGATAAATAAAAGCTAAAATCTATTTTAAAGCGGCTGTTTAAATCACAGGCATTTTCAAAAGCAAGCAATACACTGAAGTACACATATAAGGCTGTAAGACAAGTATTTTCATATTTTGTAGAATAAGTGTATTTGGCAAATTCGACAGAAAACAAAATATTATAAGGTAACTCTGTTTTCCCAGAGACTTACATTTTTAAATCCCACACGGAAAATTTCACATTTTAAAATGTCCTTTAGTGAACTCAGTTCAAAATGATGGTAAGAAGAGATTCAGGTAATAGCATCAAAGTCCAAAATGTGAACATACCCACTGGCAGCCACAGTTTTTCCCCCAACATATCCCCAATCTGTTCATTTCATTTGCAGATTTTCTATGATTCAGATCCTTTTTCTTTGTTTCACACCTCTAATACCGCATCCATTATGCAAATCCCACCCTTACTACCCTCAAACCATAAAACCTGCCCCAGATTTGGGACTCAACAATGCCAGCTCCTTGCATCTACCTCTTGTCTAGGGCATCCTATATAACATAAATTATATATTATATCATATCATATCATATCACATATGGTATATAATGTCACCCCAAGAGTGGGTGCTACCTTCCAAAACACTTTCTAGACTCATAATTCTGTCCATTTAGGCTCCCAAATTATGTAAAACAAGCTATCTGGTTTATCATATATCAAATTTTAAAATCTTCCATAGTCGGAATTTCTTTAGAAAAAACAGTTATAGTAGCTAGCTAACTGTCACTGAGTACTTAAATTATGTCAGGAATGATTCCCATGTATTATTTAATCCTCACCCAACCCCATTAAGGGGACATCCATATTATGACTCACTTGCAGTTATTCACTATAGTTAAGTAGCTAGTTAGTTATAGAGATGAGTTTCAAACCCAGTCAGCCATGCCCTGAGGCCCTCCCTCTGACTCATTTCAATATATTACCTCAGATATCTGATAAACAGTTAAATAACTGACGAATTCCTGATACTACCATAAAGTCTGACTACAGAAAGCAGGTGCATAGCAAGCAAAACAATTCAGAATAATTATTTTCTTGGCACTTTAATTGTACCCTTTGTTTTTCTATCAGTTATAAACTATTGGGTTAACATACTACTTCGCAACTGCCCTGATTGTTCCCTTTCCAGGCCTCAGTCAAAAGCAAATATTACAAACTTGCAGTTCTGGAATCCTGGGGTTATTAGGGCTTTAAGAAAAGTATCATGGGACCACTCAATCATTGTTTTGAGAATAAAATGATTTTCTGCTAGAACTGATACACAGCCAGTAAAACATACAATAGATGATACACCTGAGTGAGTTTTAAAGCCATAAATCAGATGAGATCACTTCTGTGTGCAAATCCCTACAAGGTTTCCTAGCCAGCAGAGATCAAAGTTCTCCAAGATACAGCCCTGAACTGTCTCCCCCACCGCCTTTCCTTTTTTCCACACTCGTTTTCATCAGGTTGCCTCTTGTATTTCATTCAGGTTCCTATTTAATCACTTTTCCTCACCTCTCTCACCATACCTGAAATTATATTTTATGTTCGTATGTTTACTTGTTTTTTTCTCTCCCCCAGCATACTACATGAGGTCTTGACTATTTACTACAGTAACCCCAGCACCTAATAAATATTTGTTGACACAAAAATAAATATCTATTGGCTGAATAAATGAATGAATGAACTAATTGTTCCAGACCTAGAAATGTATACGATACTTCTTAACTGATCACCTAGAGACAAAATACACTTTGCCTTCTAATCCCCTTGTCCATCTCAATACATCAATGATCAGCCACATTTTAATTCAGTGCCTCAGGACTGGAAGGTAAAAATCAAACTCTGCCCTCTCACTTTTGCTTATTCTTCAATTTCCCCTTTCCGTTGATGTCAGCACTTAAAAGAAAGTGATTTTTCCCTTTAGAACCAGCCAGATGATAATAACTTCAAATTGTTTTGCCATTTTTTTACAGCAAAAGCACTACTTAGTAGTTGAAATGCTGATGAGACATACTGTAGTTGCACAGCTTACACCATGCACACACACACACACACACACACACACACACACACAAACACAGTGAAAACCTGCTAAAAACACCTACCCAGGGATGCGGGATGAAGACACAATATGCCACAATCACATACATTATTTTACAAGCGAAAAACACGGACTATCAGTTTTTCTGCAATAGATGAAAATGTACTGCCATTAGAGAAATAGTTATTACCAAGCTGCCCATATCCGTCTTCAAATCCATCTCAACCCCAGAAATAGCCGCAGATGCAATCAGCAGAACCACTCATGACCAGACTGGCAGGTAAAGGGAACGTGGTAGTTTCAAGAATTTACACACCCAAACCATGAACATGTTATAACAGCCCCTGGTAAGTGCACATACAAAACCTTGCTTTTATCTTCAAAGAAACTTGTATCACCCACATAAATTGACCTGAATTATAAATTGTGGATAGTTGTAAAGATAAAATTTTTAAAGTTGTGATGTCTTAGTTTCCAGTTTCCCAAACATCCTGGGCTTTTTCTCTTTGTGTGGCCCCTGGTGGAAACCAATTAAATGACTTGCGCCTCACCAGGGTGATGCATCCACATCCTGGTGGCACTGGCCTAGACCCTGTTTCTACTGCTAACCAGTGGCTCCAGCTGTGGCTGCCAAGAAAATGCCAAAGATGGAGGATGAGAGGCAAAACCAGGTCACACACAAAGCCTCAAAGATATTTAAGTACTGCCTTTTACTGGGATTCACCTAAGGCAAAAGTTGCTTATCTCATTATCCTGGGCTACTCATCTTCTTTTTTGAGACAAAAGCCCAAAAGGCACTCGGGAAGTGACATGTCAGATGACATCACCAATAACTGAAGCTAAAGCAGACTCAAAGGAAAAAAATTGTATTTACTCAGCTTGTATTAATGATATGACTACCTCCAACTTCTTCAAAAGAGGAGCCTGCCACAAAGGGGTAACAAAAAACATAGCCACAAATAATCACTGATTTGTCCCAGAGCATCCCTTTCCGGCATGTATCTCCATCCAGCTGGGAGAACTCATTCCATCATCCCTGCTCTTACTAACGGCTCTGCCCAGAAGACCACACACATTGCCTAGCCAAGGACAAGGGCAGGGAAATCATATAGGCTTCACTCTTGCTCTTGACCTGTGCAGCTAATCCGAAGGGACATAAAAATCTCTCATTTGAGACATTTACCACATGGAGCAGGCCCTTGCTGGAAGTGAGTAAGAGCTTTGGTACCCTGTCCCCACATGCCCTTCAGAAAGATCAGCACGTCAGCCAGGCAGAGGACAGCCACGGCTGACCAAATGTGCTTTCTCTTTCACCTCTTAACCCTTCTTTCTGCCTTTGGTTGTCCATGGCAACCTGAGTTTTCAGAGAACTCTAAAGTGACTACAAGAAGCTGCCTGTGCTCTCAGTCTGCTGAAGGCATTTAAAATAAGGTGTTCCAGTTAATTAGAGAATTTTTAAAAATCTTTGGAGTGTATGGCAAATTGACCCAAGTCATCTTAATCAGGCACAGCGCTTAAATTCTTTTGGGTGGATAATTGCTAAAACTGTTGGATGTACACATGTATTAGCTACTCACCACAGCCTCTTTACCAGATTATAATAAAAGCAAGTCTCATGCCCAACCCTGCCACCATGTTGACTAATTAACTTCATTAGCAAGCAAGAACAAAACAATAGATGCAAACTTTTCTTTTATTCCCAGCTCTCTGTGATCCTTGGTGACAAACCATCATAGTCCATGAAAGGTTCCTGTGAGGTGGAATAATATTCTGAAGGCGGGATCCTGGTACTTTTGGGCATCAACCAACCAGAAATCCTCCTCAATAAATGGCTTGAAATGGGATCATCTAGAGAGTAGATCTCGAGCACCATCCTTAAAGAACAGGTTATAGAATTCACTACCTCTTAGAATTTGTTTCTGCAAAAGTGGGAAGTGTCTTTCAAAATATTTTAGCCACTCTACATGTCTTGAATTACTTTTTGTTTTATCAATGGGAGCTCATTTCTGGTCTCTAGAAAACAGGCCAAAAATTTCACCAAATAAATATATCTGACCCTCACCATGCTAACTAACATCACCTCTGGTGTGAATTAAGGTATGGCTAGCTGAAGCACCTGTGGTAGCCAACTTTGTAGGGTGGGTTTCTGATGTAATGTTTGTCTCCACCCTTCAGATGTGGATTCTCCATTAGGGCATCAGACTACTCCAAGAGTCGAAGCTCTAGTTAACTAGAAAGTATATATAATACCACACAGTTCTAGGCTGCAACATTTGAAATTAAATTGCCTGCATCATAACTGGATGGGAAAGAATAGAGTTTTAATAATTAATAATGAATGAGAATTATTTTTAAAGCTAATTTAACTCTCATTCTCATTTCGTTGGCAGACATTAAAGAAGGCAATGTAGGAAGCCCTCTTCCCACAGAGACCTCTGTCACTGGGCCCGACAGGAAAGTCCTCTAAAACTGTATGTACGTTTGAGGTCTTCTTGCCTCTGGGGAGTGAGATCAGAGCAATTGAGTGGTGTGTGTATGTGTGGGTGCATGTGTGTGTGTGTGTGTCTGAAGGTTTGTGCGTGCGTTCTGTGTGCACCCACTGCCCGATGAGGTAAATATTTTCTTTTCATTTTTAGTGTGGTTTGTTGATCTGTTCCCCATCTGGGTTGAGTTTAACTACCAATCTCCACTCTATCCTTTTGTGAAAGAGGACTTGCTGGAAGAGGAAACCCGAAATACGACAAAATCTTTAAGGTTATGTACCAAGAGACTCTAGAGCTTAGAATTACAGACACTTCCATTTAAAGCTGCTTCATAGTTTGGGTTTCAAAGCCAGGAAAGAGAAATTCAACAGGACTAACAACTGTTCCTAAATATACTTTTGATATTTAATACTAAGATAATTTAAAAGGCATTGTTTGGAAATGTTTGCAGTAAGTAATTTGATCAATAAAATTAATGAGTGTGTGCTTATTATCACCAACAATATTTAAAAGAGATGTTTTGTATTGTGAACACGTTCTTTGATCCCTCAGAATTGTGGCAAATATAATATAATCTCAGCTTTGAGTTGGAGAAGTTGTCCTGCTAAAGAAGGACTTTATTTGTTCTTTCTTGTTCCTGGAGGCAAAACGCAACTCAATGGGTAGAGATAATTTAAGAGAATCATTTTTACCATCAGAGTTGTCCAACAATGGATTGTAATTTTTTTCAAACAAAATTGTATTCTGGTCACTACAGGTAAATTGATCTTGATTCTCTCTTTTTCCTATATTTCCAGTTACTTTATTCTCCTGCATTCCACTTTTCTCCCTCGCTACTGACACTCCTCCACCCCCACTTCCAAACACAAATCCATAAATACAAGCTTATATAACCCCACCACATATAATCCTAAACAGATATGCATCTTGATTTCTTTTGAGATAAGATTTCAAAATGAACTTACTAACAAACTGTGTAGCAGAAGAGGGAAGGAATAAAGCACAGGGACGTAAGAAGAGATCCATTTGTAAAATATAATTGGTCTGTAAGCTAAAGGAAGGCATTTTTCCATCTCGAGTTGGGGCCTCAATGCCTCTTAAATTCTATTTCTTAATACTTCCAAGATCATCATTTCTGACTCTGATCTACTTTGCCTCTGCAAATACTGCTCTTCGAGCCCCAAAGCTTCTGTCTCTGAACTGTAAATACCCTACAGTTACCGTTTTTATCTCCCTCAAGGATCGCTATTATTGGACCCTAGAGTACCTTATTATGTTTAGTGCCTGAAGCACATGTATTGGGGCAGGTGTTGGCTGATTTTACCTTTCAGCAAAGTTAGGCTATTTTGCCTACTGCTCCAAGCTGGTGCTATGCAACGTTGACGGTAGAGTCCATCCCACCTCAAATGTGTCTATTCATCAAGCCTCTCATTTTGAAGCCTGCTTTCCCTTTTGGGATGCCCACTAAAAGCCTTTTTCCATTAGATGGTGTTCCGAAATCTTAGTTCACTCAAACATTAGAAATAATTGACAAATTGTGAACCCGGTTAGTTAAGCCCTGCCTGACATAGGGTAGTAACTATTCACTTCCTTAGGCTCTCTTTTGGTGCATCAATCCTTGGCACTTCTCAGGGAAGTGGTTTACCCAACTGTTATTTTTATAGTGATGGAATACTACAACACCTGATTATGTAAAAAGAGAAAGATACACATTTTCCCCCTAAAGTAAGAAGGACATTTCATTACATCACTGAAAGATACCTTCCAACATGACATAATGTTATAAATTACAGAAAGCAGTCTTTTTCTTCCTAAGAAGGTTTAAATGCAGGTAGCATACAACAATTAGCTAAAAATCTAATGTGTGTTCAAGAACAGTGGTGTTCTGAGAAACATTTAGAATGTGTGACCCCTGAGCTTGTGCAAAATGATTGTAAAGCAATTGGGAAATCAAATAAAGAAGCCCTTCTTTGGGGGCCTGGTTTACAAAACGTGAGTTCCCATGACGCACACTGAAAACTACCCCTAGGAAAAAGACACACAAAAACTGAAGATTGGGAACAAAATCAGCCTAATGGGACCTTTTCAAACTAAACTAAGTTTTGGGAAGGAAAGTTAGAACAATTGCTGCTGTGGGGGAAATTTTTAGTCCTCCTTACTGCTGAAAGATATAAAGAAAAGAAAGAAAACTCGGAGACTAATAAAAAAAATTGGAGAACAAAGTACAAGAAGTTGGTCTGGCATACACATCTACTACAATAGCGCCCAACAAGCAGTCTGAAGCAGCAAAGACTTCTTAAAGAAATCTAAGGTCATATGCGTCACTCGTGTGCATTTCTCCTTTCCTTCCATCATGGTTTTCATACAGCAGTGTGTAGTACAAATGAAACTTTAGTTCCATAATAGATACACTCATACATATTGAAATGTTTTCTGTTCAATATTTTTGGTATTACTGTGTATATTCTACTTTTTAAATTAATTCCTTTTAGATATAAGTTCCCTTCCTTTTCCCTCTGACATTTTGTTAATGATATTCATGATACAATAAAGTCAAATAATATTTAAAGAGGTATCTCCAGTGAATTTTTGGCATTTACTGAGGGAGGTGCCAAAAATAAATTTGGGCTGTTCTTCATTCAAGTTATTTACACTCTAACATATAGAATAAAGCATCATTAAGTGAAGCAATATAATAAATAAGAAAGGCAAAATACATTTTATACAAGATGCAATCAATTTAAGTAATAAATACAATAAATAATACAACATAAAACAAATGAACACAACAAACATAATAAATGAATACACAAATACAATATACAATAAGTTCAAGTAAGAAGTGCAATAAATACAAAAAATACAAAATAAAATAAAGTCAACAAATACACAGTACTTTTAAGCAATTCAAACAATCTACACTCGAGCATTTACAATCAAGTACCAAATATAATACTCACTATAAGAGATATAAGAATTAAGCGTTCCATTTCTCTCTTCCCTGACTCTAAATTGAAAATTCAGTATTTGTGGTCTTTAGTGCCCTTATCTACAAAATGAGAAAGCAATGTTGGTCTTCGTTATCTCTAAGGTCTCTGTGACTATAAATATTGTACAGTTCTACAAATATGCGTATTTGCTGTTTGAGGAGGAAAGTGAGAGCACAAACACTGCTGATAGTCTACCCAATATTAAGAGAGTCTTCTCCTTCCTTATTAGGAGAATCCTCATTTTGTTGGGGACAGCAATATGCGCGTGCTAGAAGTAGCCATGTGAGATCCTGACACGGAGACATAAGCAGAAAGTGCCAAATGCAGTGTTAGGGAAAGTCTTTTCAAACAGAGAGACCTGGCTGACACTCCCCTTTGACCCTTTACATTCACTGTCATATGCCTGCGACATCTACGCGATTCTGGAGGTGCAGCGGCCACCCTATGACTATGAGCTGGCCAGCAAGAGGTCAGATCTTACATTTTCAGAGAGAACAATAGAAAGAATCAGTCTAGGTGACACCTCTGGATTAAATTCCCCCAGATTTCTGTGTGTGTATGTGGTATAAAACACAAATAAATTCCTATTTATCTAAGCCACCGCTACCGTGTTTCCCTGAAATTAAGACCTAGCTAGACAATCAGCTCTAATGCATCTTTTGGAGCAAAAATTAATATAAGACCCGGTATGATATGATATGATATGATATGATATGATATGAGACGCGGTCTTATATTATAGTAAAATAAGACCTGGTCTTATATTAATTTTTGCTCCAAAAGATGCATTAGAGCCGATTGTCCGGCTAAGTCTTATTTTCAGGGAAACACGGTGGTTGTAACCTCTAATGGAAACCCAGTTCAACAACACAAGAAGAGTGAAGGAAGACAGAATCACACCCATATAATTGTTTTCATTAAAATATATTTAAAATGAAACACAGATGTCTTTATCCAAAGGGGATTGCCTTTGGAAACCAAGATAAGAAACATGAAAAAGACAACTCTCATCATAATCCATAAACAAACATGTAACTGCATAATGAGGCACTTTTCAAGCACCTGACTTTTGAAACCTGAATAATAATTGTGTAATGTCTACTAGCATCATCCTCATTTCAATCACAAATAAGTACTCAAACGGGGCCTGACTATGAATTTCAGTTATATCAACAGCCACAGTTTCCAGCAGGTTATTCCCTGGGATACGAGCTTCTAATGCAGTGGAGCCTTTGCCCACTGTGACCGGTGATATGGTGGTGGCCCTGTGCGCAGATGGAGTGAGTTTAAAGGGGGCACCAAGTGGGGATGGATTAAACATTGTGACAGACAGGAAACCCCTGAAGACACGCGGCTCTCAAATTTTGAATCGTATTGTTGTCCCCCAAAAAATCAGCTGACCAGTCAAAAACTTGCATTTTTAAAAAATAAATAATGAATGGTTCCTTTAAAAATCCCCTAAGCTTTATTTAAGTGTTGGGTATAACCCACACGGAAAGTTTGCTTCCTCATTCCCTTTTGCCTAATGAAAATAAGAGCAACCTGGAGGTATAAACATACTCACACTTTCCCCAACTGGGAATTTGAGCACTTTGAAGGAATAGCATTGTTTTCATTTTTTTCTTTGTACCTCTAATTCTTATAGTCTTTAGCTCAATAGAAGGTTTACGAAGCATTTGAAGATATTTATGGAGACTACTGAGCCGAACTGCATCCAAATCCCCGTTCTACCACTTAGCAGCTATGTGACCTAGACAAGTTAATTAAAACTCCCTGTACCTCAGTTTCCTGATCTGTAAAATGTATAATAGTCATGTTTGAGTGTTGTCAGAATTAAATGAGTTGGACAAGTCATTTAACCTCTTTGTGACTCAGAGGCTCCAGGACTGATGGTAGATTAAATAATATTAATATATCTGACGCACTTGAAACCATGTTTGGCATAGTGTAAGTGCTCATTAAATTCCGCTGATAATTGCCAAGACAATTCAGGGAAAAATTGAAAAATTGTTTGAAAAATTGGCGAGCTTGATACAACACTCTTTTTCTGGAATTACAAGAATTTGTCCTTTAATTTAACGAGAGAGTGCAAATAGTATGTAATATTCCTTATATATGTTTTCATAATGCCCTGTTCCTATGTTTCATATTGGATATTACTTCCTATAATGGTTGCCTTGGTAAGATTTTCATGCCACCATTCCTGGCTAGACACTGTCCCAGTTTCTTCATTCCAAAGCAACATTGATCAAATTCTGTGCTACAAATTTTTACTAAATCTGGGGGGATTATGGACAGAGATTACGATATAGTACAAAACTGTATATATGCTTTAATACAAAAACTTAAAAATATTAGATTCACTATTTTAAAAACCTACTAGCCATTTGCTGCCATAAATAATTTATCTCTAGTTTATTCCCCTCATCCACCCCAGACTATCGCCTCAGCCTCTCTATCTTCCACAGTCAACTCTCCTCTCATTTATAGCAGCCAACCTCGAATACCTCAATTCTGTCACTTCTTACCCATACACTTTAGTTCTCAGCTGTCTACCTCTAGCTAAATTCCACCCGAATTTGTATATTCAGTATTTCTGAAGTCATCTTCTATGCACTCTTTTTCAGTTCAAAGAAATTGGCAGTTGCTTTGAGATTTAAAGCTACAAAATCAGATTCCCTACCTACTAGTCTTTCAGTAGAAATTCCTGTACATCATGAGTCCTTTCTTCCTCTTTCTGCCTCCTAAATAAATAAGACCTACTCACTACAACAAACCTTTATTAACTACTACCGTGTTTCCCCGAAAATAAGACCTAGCCGGACAATCAGCTCTAATGTGTCTTTTGGAGCAAAACCTAATATAAAACCCGGTCTTACTTTACTATAAGACCGGGTCTTATGTAATATAATATGAGTATAGGTCTAATATTAATTTTTGCTCCAAAAGATGCATTAGAGCTGATTGTCCGGCTAGGTCTTATTTTCGGGGAAACAGGGTATCTATGTAGCAGACACGTTTAATATTGGACAAACAGAAGGAAAAACAAACAGTTTCTTGAAGAATCTCAAAGAGAAGCTGAAGACACAGATGTTGACAAATAACTATAAGACACTGTGATCACTGCCAAAAGAAAGTTGTGTATAAAATAGCATGGGAATAAAGCTAAGTCCTGTCAAATATGATCTTCAGAAACTTCAATATGCTTTCAGCACAGGTGTGGTGGCTATCCTGGTCAGGTGACAACACACCTGCACAAATACCTTTTGGCATACAAGTAAATCTATGCAACTTCTTCTAACACCCACCCAGCTGTGCTAAGCTTCAGCCTTGTACAAGCTGTATTGGGTAGATTCTTAGTATTTCTCTACATATAATAATTTTGTTTTGAAAATATTGTTAAAAGTAGGAAGTAACATTTTCATTTCCACAGTGAGATTTCCTTCATGTTTCACTAAAGAGATAACATCAATGGGTTTTCTTTACATTCATTTTTGGATCTAACCCGTGATGTATCCTACTGTACAGTAGTTCATACATAGATAGCACAACACCACAGACTAACAGTCACCAACTTCGCTACTCTCACCCAGCTTTCATACTTAAACAGTCAGCTTGACAAATAATGATTCAGCAGTCCTTGGTACCCAGTAGGGAAAGGGCCATCACCCTCAGTATTTCCAAGAGGAGAATATTATGGCAGTTAGAATGCAACCGTGAGTCACAGAGATGCTAATCCTAGCCCAGGCCCTGAGTCATTCTGTGACACCTGCCCTACACTCTCCACCCATGGTTTCCCAAGATATTGGGATACACTCCCCTATTTACCTATCAGAAGTAATGAGCTATATTTAGAGATTATTTGCTAAAGTCGTGAGACCAAAAGTGCTGCAGACTACATGACACAGATTTGGACAACACAAAATACTTGTTCATAACACAGTGTTTCAATGCTTAAGTATCTACCAGAGAAAGGATTCAAATGTAGAAATTAGGCAAACATTATCAAAGCATATTTTGTAGGTTCAGCCAGTCACCTTTATCTCCTGCCATTCACAGATGTGTACACTGAAGCCCAGAAAGTTAAATGACCTGACCAAGGTGACACAGCTCTGTGGTAGCTAAATCAGCACTGTCCAATAGAAATATAATGTAAGCCACATGTATAATTTTAAATTTTATAATAATAAAAGTATTAAAAACGTAAATTGAATTTTAAAGATATATTTTATTTAACCTAATATGTTCAAAATATTATCATTTCAACAGAGTCAATTTTTTTAATGATTAAATAAGAACCACATAACTTGTTTAAGCCTGTCAGAGTATTACCTTCACCTGTTCTTTAACTCCCTGTGACACTTTTTTCAAAGAATCTCATCCTTCTATAAAACTCCTTTTCCCCATCCCATTCTGGGACTTAGCCTGATTAAATTCCTTCGAAATTCACTTTAAAAAATTCCATTTCTATTTACTTAAGATAACTGAGTATGTCTAGTGGAATTATCAGAAGGAATTTTCCCTTTTATCCCCTTACATTTGATTCCCTTTACCCGCTGCTACCACTCTTCCACCCCCTTATCCTCTGGTAAACACTAAACTATTGTCTGTGCCTATGAGTTTTTGTTTCTTTATTTGTTTGTCTTGTTTCTTTGTAGCCTTCAGTTTTATATCCCACATATCAGGGAAATCATATGGCTCTCTACTTTTTCTGTCTGACTTATTTCATAAGCGTTATAATCTCAAGATCCATCCATGTTGTCATAAACGGCAGTATTTCATCTTTTCTTATGGCTGAGCAACATTCCATTGTGTACACATGTGTATCACATATTCGTTATCCATTCACCTATTGAAGAACACTTTGGTTGCTTCCATGTCTTGGCCATCATAAATATGCTGCAAGGAACACCATAGAACATATGTCTTCATGGATAAATGTTTTCAGATTTTATGGATAGATACCCAGGAGAGGGATTACTGGGTCATATGGTAATTCTATTCTTAATGTTTTGAGAAACTTCCACACTGCCTTCCATACTGGCTACACCAATATACATTCCCACCAACAGTGTATGAGGGTTCATTTTTCTCCACAGCCTCTCCAACACTTGTTATTATTTGTCTTGTTGGTGATGGCCATTCTAACAGGTGTGAGGTGATATCTCATTGTGGTTTTGATGTGCATGTCCCTAATAGCTAGTGAAGTTGAGCACTTTTTCATATATTTGTTGACCATTTGTATGTCTTGGGAGAAGTTCTGTTCATGTCCTCTGCCCATTTTTTAATAGGACTCTTTGTCTTTTTGTTGTTGAGTTGTATGAGTTCATTATATATTTTGGATATTAGCCCCTTATTGAAGGCATTGTTTGCAAATTTCTTCTCCCAGTCAATTAGTTGCCTCTTTGTTTCGTTAATACTTTTTTTTTGGTGTGCGGAATCTTTTCAGTTTGATATAGTCTCATTCGTTTATTTTTGCTTCCCTTGTCTTTGAGGTCAAATTCATAAAATCTTCTTTGAATCCAAGGTGCATAAGTTTCGTACCTATGCTTTCTTCTATGCAATTTACTGTTTCAGGTCTTTTTTTTTTTTTTTTTTTTTAATTTTTTATTGGGTAACTGTGTTTTGTCCAGGAACCAGCAACCCTCTTGTTAAGAGCTCACACTCTAGCCAGCTGAACCATTTGGCTGCCCCTATTGTTTCAGGTCTTATGTTTAGATCTTTGATCCATTTTGAGTTAATTTTGGTACATGGTGACAGACAGCAGTCTAGTTTCATTCTTTTGCTTGTGGCTTTCCAATTTTCCCAGCACCATTTATTGAAGAGACTTTCTTTTCTCCATTGTATATTTTTGGCACCTTTGTGGGAAATCATCTGCCCATATTTATATGGGATTATTTATGGGTTTTCAATTCTATTCCATTGGTGTATGTGTCTGTTTTTCTGCCAGTACCAGGCTGTTTTAATTATTGTTGTTCTGTAGTACAAGCTGAAGTCAGGGAGTGTGATACCTCCAGCCTTATTCTTTTTTCTTAAGATTGTTTTGGCTATTTGGGGTCTTTTGTGATTCCATACAAATTTGATGATTTCTGTTCTATTTCTTGAAAAAATACCTTTGGGATTTTGATGGGGATTGCATTAAATCTGTATATTGCTTTGGATGATAGGGTCATTTTAAATATGTTAATTCTTTCAATCCATGAACACAGAATGTCTTTCCATTTCTTTGTGTCTTCAATTTCTTTTAAAAATGTCTTATAGTTTTCAGTTTATAGGTCCTTCATATCCTTTGTTAAGCTCATTCCTAGGTATTTTAACCCAACCCTGTGCTATCTCCAAGAGATGTATCTCACCTACAAGGACAAATATAGACTCAAAGTAGAAATCAATACCCCAAGCAAATGGTATCCAGAGAAAAGTGGGTGTAGCCATACTGATATCACATGAAACAGACTTCAGGTTAAAAAAAGGCAACAAGAGACACAGATGGACATTTCATAATGATAAAAGGTACAATACAACAAGAAAACACAAAACATCTATATATATTTCCCCAATCCAGGAGCACCAAAATATACAAAGCACTAACAAACGAAAGTGAGAAATTAACCAAAACACAATAATAGTAGGGACCTAAATACATCATTGACAGCTATGGATAGATCATCCAAACAGAAAATAAGTAAGGAAATATCAGCCCTAAATGACACATTAGACCAAATGGACATAATTGACATTTATAGAGAACTTCATACTAGAACATCAGACTATACATTCTTTTCTAGTGTACATGGAAACTTCTCAAGGATAGACCATATATTGGGACATAAAACTAGCCTCAGCAAATGTAAGAAGACTGAAATCATACCAAGCATATTCTCTGATCACAAGGCTTTGAAACTGTATATCAACTGCAAAAAAGAAAGCAGGAAAAACCACAAATATATGGAGATTAAACAACATGCTGTTAAAGAACTACTGGGTCAAAGAAGAAATAAGAGGAGAGATCAAAAGATACAGAGTAAAAAATGAGAATGAAAGTACGTCCTACAAAAATTATTGGGATGCAGTGAAAGCAGTAATAAGAGGGAAATTTATATCATTACAGGCCTATCTCAACAAACAAGAAAATTTCCAGATAAACAACCTAAAACACCTTAAAGAACTAGAAAAAGGATAACATATGAAACCCAAAGTCAGCAAAAGGAAGGAAATAATAAAATTTAGAGCAGAATTAAATGAAATAGAGAACAAAAAGCCAATACAAAAAAAATCAATGCAACAAAGAGCTGGTTCTTTGAAAAGATTGATAAAATTGACAAACTCTTGGCTAGACTCACTAAGATAAAAAGAGAAAAGACACAAGTAAACAAAATCAGAAATGAAAGAGGAGTAGTTACCACAGTTACCACAGAAATACAAAGGAACATACAAGAATACTATGAAGGACTACACATGTTAATAAATTCAATAACCTAGAAGAAATGGACAAGGTCTTAGAAACCTGTAGCCTTCTTAGACTGACACAAAGAATTGGAAAAATCTAAATAGGCTGATCAACAGTAAGGAAATTGAATCAGTCATCCGAAACCTTCCCAAAAGCAAAAGTCCGGGACCAGATGGCTTCACTAGTAAATTCTACCAAACATTCAAAGAGGATCTAACACCTGTCCTCCTCAAATTCTTCAAAAAAACTGAAGAAGAGGCAATGTTTCCTCACTTATTTTATGAGGCCAACATTACCCCGATACCAAAACCTGATAAGGATAACACACAAAAAAGAAAATTACAAACCAATATCTCTGATGAATACAGATGCAAAAATCCTAAACAAAATTCTAGCAAATCAAATACAACAATGCATTAAAAAGATTATACATCATGATCAAGTGGGGTTCATCCCAAGGGCACAAGTATGGTTCAACATATGCAAATCAATCAATGGAATACACCATATAGATAAAATACAAGATAAAAGTCATGTGATTATATCAATAGATGCAGAAAAAGCATTTGACAAGATACAACAGCCATTTATGATTAAAACACTTAATAAAATAGGTATAGAAGGAAAATACCTTAACATAATAAACTCCATATATGACAAACCCTCAGCTAATATCATAATTAATGGTGAAAAACTGAAGCCTTTTGTTCTACGTTCAGGAACAAGACAGGGTTGTCCCCTATCACCACTGTTACTCAACATAGTGTTGGAAGTCCTAGCCAGAGTAATCAGGCAAGAGAAAGAAATCAAAGGCATCCAAATTGGGAATGAAGAAGTTAAATTGTCACTTTTTGTAGATGACATGATGCTTTATGTAGAAAACGCTAAAGACTCCACCAGAAAGCTATTAGAAACAATAAACAAATACAGTAAAGTTACCGGCTACAAAATCAACGTACAAAAATCCATTGCATTCCTATGTACTGATAATGAAATTTCAGAAAAAGAAATGAAAAAAAAAACAATTCCTTTTGCAATTGCAAAAAAAAGGAATTTTCTTTATTATTTGGAAATTACCTTTAGTTCCTAAAATTTCTGCCTGTCTGAAAGCATCCCCAGCAGAAACTAGCTATAGAACCAGCTTCTGCTGCTTCCACCATCAGTTGGTGAGTTCATGGGGAAAACTGAAAGAATTGTTAGTTTCACTCCTCCCAGGAGGTTGATCTAACTATGTCAACATCAGGTTTGTTTTCAATAATACCACACCTTAAAATGATGTCTCCTTGAATCCTTAAACAGAGCAAGGCATGATTCCAAGTTTAGGGATTTTCAATGATGAATATTTCCATGGCATAGAATTACAGTGAACCTAGATGTCCACATAAAGTTAGGGGGTGAGCGGGTAAGACCTGGGAAGTATGCTCCTCTCTCTTTGCTCTCCCAGACAGAACACATTGCTGTAACTTCCAGGTTCACTACGGACAGTTGCTAGGGCTACAATGGCCCCAGTAAACTATTCAATGTGCAACAGGGCTGCATTTTAAATTTCTCTTCACACTGCCTTTTTCTGTAGACAAATAGTGGAATGAAACTAACGTAGACCCTAAGCAAAACTGTGAAGTCCACAGGACTGGATTCCATGCCACAGCATTCATTTTCCTACTTACAAACTACTGTCTAATCTGAATTACACATGAGAGTGTGGAATCCAGCTGAAGGTCAACAAGTCCATGGCAGCAAGAAAAGGGGAGGATGGGGAAAGACTTTGCAAAGAATGCAAGGAGGCAGGACAATAATACGGTCTAAGACAAGAAACCATCTCAGTGGCTAATAAGTGTGTGTGTGTGTGTGTGTGTGTGTGTACATTTGGAACAGGAGGACTATGTCTTCAAACAT
This sequence comes from Rhinolophus ferrumequinum, assembly GCF_004115265.2. NCBI lineage: Eukaryota > Metazoa > Chordata > Mammalia > Chiroptera > Rhinolophidae > Rhinolophus > Rhinolophus ferrumequinum. The sequence continues at coordinate 26,895,448 of NC_046290.1, forward strand.
TTTTTAATCATGCTGGGACCTATTAGCTCTACAAAACAGGATGTAGGACATCAGAAAAGAGGCATGAATCAGGCTGCCATGGGCTACTGGAAAGGTATGTTGGATGGAGAACACCTGGATTCTACTCACAGTTCTGTCTTTGAGTGTTTATTTGATTTAGAGCATGTAGCTGATCTTCATTTGCGGAACTTAATCAATTTTTAAGTACCCTTAGTGATCAATAATGTAAAATTTGTGAACAGAAGCACAGAGATGCCTAACACTCTAAACTTTGCCAACGTCTAGCTGGGTGTCAGAAGAAGAGAAATTTGCTCCCTAAAAGGAGGTGGTGTGGTTGGAAATACGTAGGAGAGTGTTAACAGCATCTAGTTTCTTTCTTGCCAATCGTCCCATCTCTATTACGAGCTTTGTATTCCCCAAGGCATCTCTGTGCTTCTGTTTACAAATTTTACAATATTGAGCATTAAGGGCACTTACAAATTGAGTAAGTTCTGCAAATGAAGATCAGCTACATGCTCTAAGTCAAATAAACACTTAAAGACAGAACTGTGAGTAGAATCCAGGTGTTCTCCATCCAACATACCTCCGTTCGCATCCAGCCACACTTGCTATCACCAAGGAGATCCTGGAAACATAAAGGTAACAGAACAAGGAAGCCTGGGAGGAAGGGCTAGGCAAGGCAGTCCATGCTAACACAAGAACAAAAGGTTACTGATGCCTCCTCTCTCCCCTTTCCTCCGACTTCATGCCCAACCCTACCTATTAACAGTGTTGCAATTATTATAAAAACATTAAATATTAGATATAAAATATAAATGAGTTTTACTGTTCATGAAATTTCAACTTCCTAATCTGTAAATCTATAATCTACACAGAATGCCATAATCAATAACCAATTAGGATGAAATCTACTTTTTGGTGATTAGTTTTTAGTGATTAGTTTGGACATTAGTTCCCAAGATAAGTTCACCCAGCTCTGGTCCTTGGAGAAAGTCTCCATTAATCCTTGGCGTTTCCAAGGAACAAAATAAAGCAACAGAATATCAAATAATATCTGTAGTCCGAAACGCCCCAAACATAATATGATGACAACGTGCTTCTATTTATTTGCTATCCTGATATGAATTCCCCTCTCTGTGGTGCTGCTGACCTCCTCCCTAACATCCGTACTGTTTTGAAATACCTTGTATGCACAGTAATAGAATCTATGGAAAGGCTTCAAGGAAGCCTTGCTGTTTCATGAGATTTGCAGCCACAAAAGTTAAACATTTAATCTGGCAGGAACTCAAAGTTCAGGCTGCCTGTAGTGTTTTAGCAAATTGTGTTCTAAAAGTATGTAGATTAGAATTTAGAACATAGATCCAAATTTCAATAGAAAAAGTGCTGCACGTGGTAGTTAGGTTCCTTGGTCAGCTTCCAATGGCCACTATAGCTATAAGTTTCCAATGGCCACCCTAAGTTTATAATAAATAGGGTTGGAAAGAATATTGTTTTTTAAATTCGGTATAATGATTCAGCTCTGCATATGCCTCTACTTTCAATTGCTCCTAAGATTATGGGGATAAACATTCATCTATTCAGGCTCAGTACATTTATTCAGTATAAACTATGATATACGATAGCTGGTAAGTCTTTCATCTGATGTGGGAATGGGGCATGTATTTTATTTTGGAAATATCCAAAATTCTTCAGATTCAGGACTAATAAATGAATTAACTTGAATGATTTGTTTAGGGTTCAAAAACATCAGCCACAGTGATTTCCCTAGACATTTCCTCCAGAAGACAATACAAAAACAGGAGTTCCACAAATTAGCAAATGTAGCACTGCACTCTATGTTAAGGTTACTGCTAGGAAGAGACAATGTTCATTTGAATCTAGAAATCTGGATATGTTTTCTTTGTTTGTTTTTTGTTTTTGTAGTCACATTTCATCTCCTATAAGAATATCTAAACAAGTTATCTAAATGTCTGCATTTTAAAGACATAAGATAATCAATCCTATGAATTCCACGACTTAGAATATTAATGTGCTTAACCAGCTCCCCCACACTCAGTCAAAAGATGACAGGATCCTCTCATATTTGAATTCCTAGTCCCTAACTCCATACATCTCTTTCTTAAGAGAGAGAGGAATTAGGAAAGCTCTTCAACGATATAGATTGCTTAGGGGTGTACCCAACACACACACACAGGTACAAACTAATCTTACAAATTAAAAGGAAAGGAAAGGAAATAAAATACTCTGACTTGTCCCCATTAAAAAAAAAAAAAATTGTATCCTCTTCTGTAAAAAGGAAACACACACACACACACACACACACACACAAAAATATACACATGGATATTTGTTATGCTTTGTTTTTATAGGTAAGAGGCAGGAAATGAATAGAATAATCATATTTTCAAACTTTTAAGGATTTCATTTACAAAAGGTTTCTCCTTGAGTGATCACTATTTTGATATCAGAGATACATATCTCTTATCTCCCTCCTTTGCATCTGAGTAAGGATCATACTTAATCCACTTAATCATTCTTTTTGTGATAAATATGCTTCTTATATTATATATCTAACAGGTGATTTCTCTGTGAAAAAAATCCTGACCATACGCATAGGTGAACAGTTTGGGTTATTAACTTTATCATGATGTTTATATTTACAACTGTGATTTGAAATTTTTAAAAAAGAGGCCTAAATGAAAGATTCTTCCAGCCAAAAATGTAGCAATACAGATAGAACTAAAATAGCCTGTATATTTCTAAGTTCAAAAATGAACAAATATAGCTTCCCATTATAAATTCAAAATTTACCACCACAACAGGAATAGTTGGAGACTTCAATACACTACTTTCAGTAATGGGTAGAACAAACAGGCAGAGGATCAAGAAGGAAATAGAAGATTTGAATAACACTTTAAACCAACTAGACATAACCAACATCTATAAAACACTCCACCAAACAATGGCAGAATATATATTCTTCTCAAATGTACGTGGAACATTCTCTAGGATAGAACATATGCTAGCCCATAAAACAAATCTGGATACATTTTAAAGGACTGAAATCATACAAAGTATGTTTTCCAACCAAAATGGAATAAAATGAAAAATCCATAACAGAAAGAAATTTGGGAGAGTCACAAATATGTGGAAAATAAACATTCTCCTCAACAACTAATGGGTGAAAAAAGAAATCAAGAGAAAAATTTAAAAATATTTTGAGATGAATAAAAAAATAAAGATATAACATACCAAAACATATAGGATTCAGTGGGAAAAAAAGTACTTAGAGGGAACTCTATAGCTATAAATACCTATGTGTATTTAAAAACAAAAAATCTCAAATCAACAGCCAAAGCTTCTACCTTAACAATTTGGGGGGAGGGAGAAAGAGCAAATTAAACCTAAAGCAAGAAGAAGAAAGGAAATAAAAATTACCATGGAGATAAGTAAAAAATAGAGAAATCAATGAACTGACAAACCATTAACTAGATTGATGAACAAAAAAAAGAAAGAGTACTCAAATGACTAGAATCAGAAATGAAAGAGGATACATTACTAACAACTTCACAGAAATAAAATGTATTGTAAAGGAATACTATGAACAATTGTATGCCAAAAAATTAGATAACCTAGATAAAATGAACAAATTCCTAGAAAAACACAAACTACCAAAACTGACCCAAGAAGAAATATACAATCTGAACAGATCTGTAACAAGAAAAAAGAGATTGAATTAGTTATCAAAAAATCACCCTCAAAGAAAAACCCAGACCCAGATGGTTCCACCAATAAATTCTGCCAAACATTTAACAAAGAATTAATCCAATTCTTCAAAAACTCTTCAAAAAATAGAAAAGGAAGGAACACTTCCCAACTCTTTTTATGAGGAAAGTACAACTGTAATAACAAAACCAGACAAAGATATCACAAGAAAACTACAGACCAATATCTCTTATAAATGTGAATCCAAAAGTTCTCAACAAAATAGCAATGGAATACAGCAACATATGACCCAGTGAAGTTTATCCCAGGAATCCAAGGTTGGATTAACATCTGCAAATCAATTAACGTAATATGCCATATCAATAAAATAAAAAACAAAACACCATGATCTTTTCAATAAATTCAAAAAAAGCATTTGACAAAATCCAACAGAGAAGAGAACTTCCTCAACCTGATGAAGGGCATCTATGAAAAACTCACAGCTAGCATCATATTTAATAGTGAAAGACTGTTCCTAATATCAAGAACAAGGCAAGAACACTATCAAGAAAGTGAAAATGTAACTCACAGAACGGGAGAAAAATTTTGAAAGTCACTTATCTGATAACAGACTTTTATCTAGAACATAAAAAAATCTCTTCCAACTTAATAAAAGACAAATAACCCAATTAAAAATGGTCAAAGGATCTGAAGAAACATTTTCCAAAAATGATATAAAAATTGCCAATAAGCACATGAAAAATGTGCAACATCATTAGTCATCAAGGAAATGCAAATCAAAATTCCAATGAGATATCACTTCACATCCACTGAGATGGCTAGAATCAAAAAATCTGACAAAACTAAGTATTGGCAAAGATGTAAAGAAATCAGAAACTTCATACTTGTATGAGATGGTAGGAATGTAAATTGGTGCAGCCACTTTGGAAAACAGTTTGGCAGTTCCTCAAATGGTTAAATGATTAAACATAGAGTTACCATATGACCCAGAATTCCACTCCTAGGTATACAAGATAAATGAAAACTTATGCCCATACAAAAAATTTGTACAAGAATGTTTATGGCAGCATTGTTCACAATAGCCAAAAGATGGAAACAACCCAAATGTCCATCAACAGAGGAATGCATAAACAAAATTGATATATCCATCTAATGGAACATTATTCATCTATAAAAAGGAATGAAGTACTAATACATGCTACAATATGATGGAATCTTAAAAACATTCCATTAAGCAAAAAGAAGCTAATCAAAAAAGACCACAGATCATATGATTCCACTTACATGAAATATTCAGAATAAGCAAATTCTAGGAACAGAAAGCAGATTAGTAGTTATCTAGGGCCATGAGTATGGACAGTTAAGATAGGAGGTGATAGCTAAAAAATAATAGAGTTTCTTTTTGAAGTGATATTTTAAAATTGACTGTGGTGATGTCTGCACATATCTGTGAATCGACTTAAAAACCACTGAATTGTGTACTTTTAATTTTTAAATTGTATATATGAAGTATATCTTAGTAAAGTTTTAAAAAACTCAATACTGAACAAACATTAGAAATCTGCTCATTCTCTGCTACCTCTGAAAACTTCTCTCTGCAGCTCCTCCTAGTTTCTCAATTCAGAATATGTAGGCACTTTTGGAGTTTGTACCAACAGATTACCTAGATTATAGTGAACAATAGATCTCACCATGTTTTCTATCAGCATGCTAATTTAATTCTGTATCTTGACGGCGGAAAATCTGTGAGAGTTGTGTCTGGCTCACTGAAGGAGGTTAAGCCTTGTACTGAACAGATGTGGTATAAATTAAAAGTAGAGTATAAAGATAAATGAGAGATTATTCTCCAAGAATTTCATGGCTATCTAAGGAAGAATTGGAAATGAAAGAAAATGACTTGAAGATAAAATCATTTGTTGGACCTATAAGGATCCTTAGACATCTAATCCATCCTCTTCATTTAACATAAACTGAAGCCCAGGAAAAGTCAGTGTCTGATTCAAGATCATGCATCTAATTATCGACCAGTCATCCCAGTTTGCCTAGTGCTGGGACAGGCTGGGGGAAAGGAAGGGAGTTTCCAGTGCTAACACAGGGAAAGTCCTGGGCAAACCACAAGTTGATCACCCTTTGTTGACAGTGGCAATCAGTTAGAGTCCAAGGTGGCTCCTGACTCTTGACCCAAGGTTTTTTCTTCAAGGTCATGTTCTCTCAGAGAGAGCTCTCTACTTCAAAGGAACTTCTGTGTCTACTTTCCAATGACCACCCTCTAGATGAGCATTTTTCAAAATCCAAATTAGACAGTTAATTTTACTATATGAAAAAATACTTCTTTTTCAAGACCTAGTATTATTTTTTGGCCATGAGTCAACCATTTTACCAAGATATTTAATATAAGTTTAGCATCATATCACCTTTCTTCTCCTTTATCACATTAATTCCAGAGAGATTTAAGTTTTCATATGTCTGGAACTGATGTTAGCTATAGCATGCTTCTATGGAATGGGTATGTGGTACTCAGTCTATTATCACTGAAATAATATAACCTAAAAACACAAATATATCAACAAAAACTGTTTTGAGTAACTAATCCACCCAGCTGCTGTTATTCTATCACAGGCATAAAGATGTTTATATGATACTAGTTTCTTTTTGCTTACCTGAATCAACTGCCCATCTAATGCCCACATGATCATGTTGGAATCAAATCTTCCAGGAAGAAAAATAAAGCCCTTCATAGCCTAACGCTACATGGGGCTGCTTAATCTGGAGTCTGTGGACAGAGCTGGGAAATATGGGAAGTCTATGCAGCACATGAAATAGGATGCCAAAATTTTCATGTGTGCTTTGTAATGGAAAGAGAAACTATAACATTTGTTACATTCTCAAAGGGATCATTGAACACAAAAATGGTTTAAAAATGTAGCCTTAAATCTTTCCTAGAACATTATTTCATAATCCTGACACAGGACACACATGCAGAGTAAAGTAGTTAAGCCTGACTCAATGAGAAGATTGATTAATCCTTGATTAACTCTCTAGAGATAACAGAGAGCTAGCTATACATACTGAGTAAGAAAATGAATTCGGAATAGAAGTACTGAGGGGGAGACAGAAACAAAAGAGAAGCTTAAAATCATTTCTAGTACGTAAAGGAAAAAATTAAGAGTGAAGGGAAAAGGATATAGTTACTGTTGACGAGTTCGGCTACCTTAAGCCATTGAGACAGTTGGGATCATCATGAAATCTAATTAGAAAAAGCATAAATGTCCCAAAGCACAATGAGAAATCATTAACACCTGACAAGTTTTCTCTAAGAAACCACAGTAAGTGATTTCTCTTCATTACTTACCCCCTTACTTCTCACTCCTGAAAAACACATTTTGATATTGAGATAAAGCAGCCTCCTTTTCCTAACAATCCTGAGAAGGCAAATTGGAAAGCTTTAAATCTCATAAGCAACTGAAACAGGCAATAACCTTTTCTTCCAAAACCAATCTTTGCATGATTGTGCCCAGAGGCAAGGGTAGAACTGGAAGATGATCAAGTTGTCCTTTACACTTTAATTTTCTGAGTGACTGCGATTGAAAAGAATGAGTCAACCATATTCTCATCAAGTTCTCTTGTGTTCTCAAACATCTAAATACAGACTGCATATTTGTTATAACACAGTAATGCACTGAAAAATATTAATTATAGTCAAGCAATTGATATTGAAATGAAGGAATTTATCAATTTAACACTAAAATGCATCATTCTTGCAATAAAAGAAAGAAAAGCATTGGTTTCCAATCAATAAATGTGATCGATCTAGTAATGATAAATTCCTGAATATTTTACAAATCAGACTTAATGTTTGTTCCAAGGCCTTTTTCCTGCTCTATTTATGTTTGCTTTCATAAATTAGGAGTTTCAATTAAGGGCTTTTCAGAATGTATTTTCTAAAATACTTGCATAGACCATATATCACCAATGATCGTATGAATATATTTATGATCCTTAAACAGTAAAATAATTTTATGACTTTCCACTTTGTTATATAGGAAAACATCAAAATTCATTATATATCTTGGCCCTTCTAAAAGATTATGCTTACTAAATGCAATGTGATTTAATATAATTTGCTAGGGGGCAAAAATTCTGTCTTTTGATTAATTTATGCCTACTCTAATTCCATTCATACCGAGGCACTTAACATTATTCTATGAGACATAACACTTTAATGATGCTGGCTTATTGATATTCAAACATTTTTCTAACTGATGCTTTTCTATGCTAGTAGTTAGAAAATTTCAATGATAACATTACCACACAATCAAAATCTGAAGGCAAAAAAAATCTCACTTCAACTTAACTAATCATTGCTAGGATATCTATGTGTTGGGTAGTATGTTAAATACTATCAAGTTTATAAAAGCAGTAAACAATATTTTATATGCTCCCTAGGAGTGTGAAAGATCACTAAAAATGCAGAACAGACACAGGAAACAATTGGGAAACAAACCAGTAAATGACTAAATGTCCAATGTAAGGTGAAAACAATAAATGCTGGAGAACTCAGAGCAGAGATATTTCCATGAGCAAAAAAAAAAAAAAAAAAAAAAAAAGGTTGAGGAAAGTTTCAAAGTTTCAGGGAAAGAGGTCAGATCAAAGCTGGCCTTTTAAAAACATTTTTTTTTTAATGATTTAGAAATCTTAAAACATAACTCAGACAAGGAAGTGGGATTAGTACATACAAGCATGGACCTATTGCATGGGGGAAGATGATGAAGAAATCGACAACAAATAGGGTTCATTCCAGCAAATAGAATACATATTGAGCTATCCAGAGTCAATAGGTAACACAGAACTATAATGGGAACAGTTGTTGGGAATATAAGCTAAATCCAAACAAGCATGATTTGAAAGAGCTCTAATTCTCAAAATATGAATTGTCATAAAATAACCCTTTGTTTAATACTAAGAAAAATCTCATTGTGGAAATTCATTTTACAGCAGACCATTAGTTTTCAATCAAGAAAAAGGCAAGACAGGAGGAGGTAACAAAATTACTCACAGAGCTTTTTCATATAACCTGAGCCTGTGTTTGATATCTAAAACATCCCTCTAAAACCATGTGCCAAAATCTTTGGAGTGTAGTAGAGTGTGTCTAATTGGGAAAAAGCCCTATCTATACCCTACTTCAGATGAGAACCATAGCAGAAGGGCTTTGGAAGACCACATAATGGCATCTTTAATCAAAAACACACTGCAGGACCAACGCATTTTCCTAGCCCAATGTGTCTGACATTTAGATGCACAGAGTTGCTCTCCCACATCCTACTGTTCTCACCAAACACATGGCTTGGGTTCTGTTTTCAGTTGCTGCAACAAAACCAAACATCTCAACCAGAACAAGCAATTGAAGTTGAGCAATGTGACACCATGGGAACACAATAAAATCAGCTGTCATTAAAAAAAAAAAAAAAGAATTACCCAAAAGACAGTCAGAGATACCACAGGTTTATAGCCTGTTAACCGTCTATGACATGGATTCTGACATCATCTCTTGGCATTATTATACTTCTTTTTTTAAAAAAAAAACAACAAAGACTGAGAAATTTTAATTAATTTAGTAAATAGATTTCCTTGAATATTTTTTTAATTTATTGGGGTGACAATTGTTAGTAAAGTTACATCAATTTCAGGTGTACAATTCTGTATTACATCATCTATAAATCCCATTGTGTGTTCACCACCCAGAGTCAGTTCTCCTTCCATCACCGTATATTTGATCCCCCTTACCCTCATCTCCCACCCTCCACCCCCCTTACCCTCTGGTAATTACTATATTTCTTTAAAGATGTAGAAGTAGAAAGAAAAATTTATTTCGTTAAAAGGACATCAAATAGAAACATACAAAAAAGGTGAGCTCTTCTTACTATTTATCTACTAAATGAATATTTCATTAACTGTAAGGTTTAGCCAAGCATTTAGGGTTTTTATCTTTTTATTTTATTTATCTTTACAGAGTTTAGAATTTTCTGGATAAAAGTGTATTGACTAATGCAGAAAAATACATAATCATAACATGGCACATGTTATGGATACCCAGAAAATACCACATCTTGAGTTGGGGATCATCACAGATAACCAATGGGCCTGCTAGTTAAGAGGGACTAAGAAAATAGGACTCTTCATATTCCTTTCTTAGGAGGCTTGAGGAGGCAGATTCCATTAGGAAAAAAAAGAAATGATGGAGAAGTTTTGAACAAGTTCCTCACTTCCTTGATTCTAAGATACATTGTTCCTGCATTACTGTTTCTGAAATTGGGATACTTCTTTCCATAGGCACATGCATTTTATACAGAAACTTTTCCCAAATGCTGTTATTAAACTGATGATGCATCTTAGAGTCAAGGACATTTAAAAATATATAAGAGCATAAAAAAGAGAATGTGTGTGGGGATTTGTGGAGAGACAGTTGAGATTGGACAGTCCATGGTCAGGTTGATGAGCATATCCTGTGGCTTCCTTCCCATCTCCACCCTCCCACAAGCCTAGTTGATGTGACTATAATAAAGCATTCCTGACAATGCCTCCTCACAACCATGTGTTTACAATGAGCTTCCTCTCACATGTAGAGGATCGTGAATAAGAGATATAAAGGGATGTGAGCAACGCTCAGCACAGAAAAGCCAGGAGCATAATGGGGGGCTTCTGACTTCATCTCAGAGAGAGGAATTACGTCTGCCACCCCACCTGCCATTCATGTGATCAATTACCAATCCACCCTATGAAAATTTATGTAAACCTTCTTCCTTCTTGTCTCCTTCAAGAGAGATCCATGGAAACAAATATCAGGTCAACTGCTGATGTTATATTAGAGAACAGAATGTGGTTTTAGAGAGGAAAATTATCAAAAGAGAAAGAGTAAGGGTCAGGATTCAAGGACCTGATTTAACTGTGGCTTCTTCACTGGGGTATTATAAAAATGGCTTAATCTTTCCTTGACTTTTTTTTATTGTCCCTAACTAACAACATCCAACAGAGGATAATAAAACACTGACTCACTTCCCAGGGATGTTTTAAGCAACAATGAATAATATTTTCAAAGGCTTTTCACTGCTATTCTTAAAGTTTGGGATTTCAAAGTCAAAACAGTTTAATTTTCTTTAAGTTACTTGCTTCTTCAACGCACAATGCTCTTGTGTTTAATAAACAATTTCATCAGAAACCAAAGCTGAATTTGAGATGGTGGGAGGTGGGGGAGTGGGGCAGAGTAGAGTATATAACTAACCACAGAAAGCAAATTTGAAAGCTCGTATGAATGATATACCATTAACAATCAGCTACTTTAAGCAATACGCTTTCTTTTGAGTGTAGTAGAGTTTCTTAACCACCATCCACAGTCCACTAGGAACATGTGTGATGGTAGAATTCACAGATCCAATGCTCAGCAACTGCCTAGATCTGAAAAACAGGGCTTTTAAAATGGTTATCATCAATAAATCAAACAATAAGTGCTGGAGAGGATGTGGAGAAAAGGGAACCCTCGTGCACTGTTGGTGGGGTTGAAGATTGGTGCAGCCACTATGGAAAACAGTATGGAGGTATCTCATAAAACTGGAATGGAACTACCTTATGACCCAGCAATTCCACTCCTAGGTATCTATCCGGAGAAATCCAAAACTCTAATTCGAAAACATTTATGCACCCCTATGTTTATTGCAGCACTATACACAATAGCCAAGACATGGAAACAGCCGAAATGCCCATCGGTAGATGACTGGATTAAGAAACTGGTACATTTATACAATGGAGTATTACGCAGCCATAAAGAAGAATGAAATCTTACCATTTGCAATAATATTGATGGACCTAGAGAACATTATGCTAAGTGAAATAAGTCAGACAGAGAAAGACAAATACCATATGATCTCACTTATATGTGGAATCTAAAGAAAAGAATAAATGAATGAGTTAATCAGAAACAGTCTCAGAGACATAGAGGAAAAACTGAGGGTTGCTAGATGGAAGGGGGGGGTAGTGATAAGGGGGAAGGTGAGGGGATTAGAAACTACAATCAGTAACCACAAGATTGTCACCAGGATATGAAAGTCAATTTGGGGAATGTAATCAATAATGTTGTAAAGATTTTGTAGGATATCTGATGGACACTTGTCCCATTAGGGAGACCACCTCAGGGGTGATGTAGGTGCCTGATCACTGCACTGTACACCTGAAGCTGAAGCTGAACAATAATGAATGTCAACTACAATTATATATAACTATATATATAACTATATATATATAGTTACAAGAAGTGGAGCACAGCATTAGGAATAGAGACAATGGAAATGTAATGGATGTGTGCGATGTCAGAGGGGTAGTATATGGGGGGAGGGATGTAAATGATAAATGTCTAACTATTACATTGTTTGGTACACCTGAAATTAATTTAAAAAATACAAAATAAATAAAATAAAATACCCCCCCACAAAAAAAAAAGAAAGAAAAGCAAAACAGGCTTTCATTTGTGAGACTGTGCCAAGAACTGTTTTTGAGAAACTTAAAGTAAAGGACAAATAGCTTCAAACAGCAGTCAGTTACCTTGTGACCACTTTGAAGCCATTAATATAAATACAGATTCTTCCCCTGAGGAAAAATGTGAAAAGCAATCATGATTTGATGGTCTCCATATGGGGAAAAAACCCTAACTGTATAAAGTAAGCAGCTATCAGTAGATTAATATCAGATTCAATCATGGAAACACTTCTGTATGCGACTGTGACAAAATCAATCTTACTCAAGGTGAATAGGAAAGTTTGAAAGTTCAAGGCACACATAAAAGCTCTTTCCTCTTAATGACTAATCTGATAATTACTTCCCTGATGTCTATAAGCTACCCTACTAGACAGATATCAGCTTTCTAGAAGACTTCCTACTTGCTATGATAAATGTAAATGAATTAAACAACTCAAAATCAGAGATTGTCAGACTGGATAAAACACAAGGTGGAGTATTTGCAGGAGACATACTGTAAATTCAAAGATACAAAAGGTTGAAAGTAAAAGGATAGAGAAAGATGTATGGTGCAGATAACAACCACAAGAAAACTGGAGTAGCTATACTAATATCAGCCTAGAAAGATTTTTTTTTTTAAGTTACTAGAGATAAAGACAGACATTTTATAATGACAGAATGGTCAATCCATCAGAAGTACATAACAAATATAAACATATGCATTTAACAACGAGCCCCCAAAATACATAAACTGACAGAATTGTGGGGAAATAGAAGATTCAACAAAAGTTGTTAGTTTTCTAGAAAGACAGAAAAACTTGAAAGAAGATCAAAAAGGAAATAGAAGAATTAAATAACACTATAAAACAACTAGACTTAATAGACATCTATATGATGCTCTAACCAACTACTGTAGAATACATTCTTCCCAAGTACACATGAAAATCTCTCCAGGATCCACACATGCTAGATGATAAAACAAGCTTCAGTAAATTGTAAAAGATTAAAATCATATAAAAAGTGTGTCTATCAACCATAATGGAATGAAATTAAAAGTCAACAACAGAAAAAAAAATTAGAATACTGGCAAATATGTGCAAATTAAATACACCTTCCTAAATAACCAGTGAGTCAAAGAAAAGATCACAAGAAAAATTTTAAAATCTTTGAGATGAATGAAAATAAAAGCACAACATATTAAAACTTATGGAATGCATATAAAGCAATGCTTAGAGGGATATTTACAGTAGAATGCCTATATCAACAAGAAAGAAGATCTTGGAATCTAAAGAACAAAATAAATGAACAAAGAAAACAAACAGATTCAGAGATATAAGAGGAAAAAATCTGATGGTTGCTATATAGTGGGGATGGGGGAGAAGGTGAAGGGATTATAAAGTACAAATTAGTAGTTACAATATAGTCACAGGGATATGAAATACAGTATTGGGAATATAATCAATAATGCTGTAAAGATTATGTGGGGTGCCAGATGGGTACTGGACTTATCAGGGGGATCACTTCATAGACTGTGTAGATGCCTGACCACTGTGCTGTACACCTGAAGCTGAAGTATAATAATATTGATGTATATATATAGTCACCGTATGTGGAGTACAGCATAGGGAATATAGTCAATGATATTGATGTCAAAGGGGTAGTAGATTGGGGGGGTTATCATTTGTGAGGGGTGTAAATGTCTATTATATTGTTTTGTACACCTGAAACTAATAAAAAAAAGAAAAAAGAAGAAAAAAGGAGATCTCAAATTAGTAATTTAACCTTCACTTTACAAAACTGACAAAAAGCAGATCAAGTAAAGCCAAAGCATGCAGAAGGAAGGAAATGATAAGCATTAGATTGAAAATTAACAAACTAGGGGATAGAAAAGCAAAAGAGAAAAACCAATGGAATCAAAAGTTGGTCCTTTGAAAAGATAAACAATGCTGACAAACTTTTAGCTATACTGTCCAAGAAAAATGAGAGAAGATTGAAATCACAAAATTCAGGAATAAATAAAGAGACATCACTACTGACCTCACAAAATTCAAAAGGATTATAAGGGAATACTGTAAATCCATTCCAAGAAATTACCTAACTTAGATGAAATGGGCAAATTCTTAGAAAGACACAAATTACCAAACCTGACTCAAGAAGAAATAGAAATCTGAAGAAATCTATAAAAAGTAAAGAAATTACATTAATAATTTTAAAAGTCCAAAGATATACAAATGGTAAATATGTACATGAAAATATGCTTGACTCCATTAGTCATTAGAGAAATACAAATCAAAGTCACAAAGACATACCACTTCATACACAAGAGAATGCATATAATTAAAAAGACAAATAACAAGTGTTGGTTAGGATATGAAGAAATTGGAACTCTCATACATCATCACTAGTGGAAATTTAAAGTGTAATATGATGCAGCCACTTTGAACAACAGTTTGACAGTTCTTCAAAATGTTAAACATAGAATCATGATGACCCAGGAATTCCACTCGAAAGCATATACCCTAAAGAAATGAAAACATTTCACACAAACTCTTACAGATGAATGTTCATAGCAACATTATTTGTAGTAGCCAAAGGGGTATAAATAATTCTAACATCCATGAACAAATCAAGGGATTAACAAAATGTTGCATATCGATACAATGTAATACAATTTGACATTTTAAAACTCACAATATATTGATACATACTACAGCACAGATAAACCTTAAAAATATAATGCTAAGTAAAAGAAGCCAGAAACAAAAAGGCCACATATTATTCTATTCATCTGAAATGTCCAGAATAGGAAAATCCATAGAGACAGAATGTATGAGTAGATTAGCAGTTGCTTTGGGGTGGAAAGTTTGGAGGGAAATGGGGTGTGATTGCTGATGAGTACAGGATTTGTTTGAGGGATGATGAAAGTATCCAAAAACGGACGGTGGTGACAGTTTCAGTTTCACAACTCTGTGAACATAGTAAAAAGCAGAGTTGCATGCTTTAAGTAAGTGAATTATTTGATATATGAATTATATTTTCATAAGCTGTAAGAGAGGGGAAAGAGAGAGAGAACTTAGAACTTACAATGGCTTCCATATCATGTCCAAATTGTTGTCTTTCAAACCACTCCCTCTCCACAACCAAATCTCATACTACCTTTCTCTTTTCAAAATTATTTCCCACTGTATTAGTTATCTATGGCTGTGTAATAAACTACCCCCAAATTTAGCAACTTCAAACACAAACTAATTATTTCACAGTTTCTAGGGGTCAGCAATCTCGGAGTGGTTTAGCTGGGTCCTCTGGCTCAATTTCTTGGCATCTGCCAGGGCTGTAGTCATCTTGAGGTTTGACTCAGGAAGGATTTACTTCCAACTAACTCACGTGGCAGTTGCAACATCTCAGATCCTCACTAGCTGTTGACTGGAGACATCACATCAATTCCTTGCCACAGGGGCCTCTCTGCAGGGCAGCTCATCACATGTCAGCTAGCTTCCTTCAGAGAAAGTAATGATGCAACAGAGTGTGAGCACGATGGAAGTCACAGTCGCTTTGTAAGCTAATCTTGGAAATGGCACGCCATCACTTCTTCTGCATTCTGTCCCTTAGAAAAGCTAGTCACTGGACCCAGGCTACCCACAGGGGAGGGCACAGCACACGGCATAAACCCCAGAATGGAGACTCTATGGGAGCACCTCAGAGGCAGCCTACCACGTCACCTCACACCCACCTATCCAGGCAGGCTGCTTTCCTCACCATCGCACAAGCACATTTCACTCATCCCTGCCCCTGTGCTTTCACTCAACTCACTTTATTCCTTGGCCTAACTCCTTTACCAATTCAAAGTCAGACCATCATTCAAGATGAGCTCTAATTCCATGGGTTCCACGAAACTTGCCCTTATTACTCTCAACAACTGCATGTTTTATAATTATACTACATAAATTACCCCTTAATTATCCCGTCTTGCCTAATTATTCAAAGTATGTCTGTTCCAACAGCACATGCTTCCCCTGAGAGTGGGTAAGAAACGCAGAGTCTCAGGCCTCACCTCAAACGTACTGAATCTGCATTTTAATGAGAATCCCGGTCACTTTCATGTGCATAAAAATCTTGGGGAGCACTGCTGAATTGGACCGTTATTGTCTTACCTTTGGAAGTATCATACCTCTGCCTAGACTGTAAGTGCTTGGAGAACTAACACCATGTCTTCTGCTCTTACACACACACACACACACACACACACACACACATTAAACAGTGTAGTGTTGAGCACACGGAACACAAATTAAACCTGCTAAAGAGGAAACACCACTATGAACTGACTGAACTTTGACAGGCTAGAACACATAGATGAATTGAAAGCCGTAAACGGAAACCCCAGCTTTAGGGTTAGGGTTAGGGTTAGTGTGACTTTTGGCAAGTCACTTAATTACTTTGCATTTTCACGTCTTTATCTGAAAAACATGAGGGGACTACCATGGAATTGCTAATTTTTAATCCATTTCCGCGATAACATTAGAATGAATATTAGACATTGCCTAAACTATTAGAAAGCATTTTGGAATCCTTGAGTGCCTACATGTGATCAACATGAACAACAATAATAACTGCATTGTAGTTGTGGGGAAATGTTGCTTAGTCCACAATTGTTTAGTAAAAAGCATGTCATTGTACTTGTATGTCCTGTGTTTGATTCCTCTTGCAATTTAACCCACGCCACATGTTTACTCAATTGAAGAAATACAGTGTTAAAGCTTGAAATGAATTTTTGGCTAGAGAACAGGGAGCTAGCTAGGAGACTCCATGAAATCACCTGTTTTACATTTTGGGAATTTCCCCCACACTCCTTAAGTCTGCCTTGCAAAAGGTGTTTGCAAAATGAATTGGCTTCAAAAGGAAATTATGAGTTTCTACCTGGGTTCCAGCATCTTCTGTTGCCAAGAGAAGTGCTGAATTTGTTATCCATAGCGGCAGAATTAGGCTGAGTAAATAAAGACGTTGACCCATAAACGGATTGTTTTGTTCTTTTCTGAAGGCATTCAATTGAATTTCATCTTCCAGCTGTAAGTGAGGTTCAATCCCACCTGCAGAGTTTAAATTGGCACTTCCCCTGAGGACTTGGACTCCAATTACATCTTATCTTTTGATCTCTAAATCTCTTCAAGTTCAAGGACGTCACCTACTCTCCTGGAATAAAGGGCGGCACTTACCCTGTCACCTTGCTCCCCACTCACAGTCTCCCTCCTTCAGATTTCTACCTTCGTCTCTTTTGGAGAGGGTCATAATCCCCCAGCAGGATCAGTTTCCTTTATACATATTTATGTATATACTTTATAGTTAGAACAAGCCCTGGATGTGGGAAACTGGTCTCACGGTGAGAACAAGGCTGCATGCTTGTGAGAACTGAGATCTGTGGTTTAACTGAGAGGGCTGAGTTATGGGGCCACACATGGCCCCCACACTTGCTTGTCTAAACTTCATCATGGCTCTTACACCCTGCAGGACTGCTCCAAGGGCAGAGCCCAGCTACCTACCTTTAAATTTATGAGAAGAATGATGGTCGTGATGACGATGATGATGATGATGATAAGAGCAGTAATTGATGCTGTTGGCCGCCTCTGAGCAGAAGCATATTTTTGGTTTCTGTCCTCAGGCTCCAAAGTGGTTCACATGATGCAAATTGGCTAAGTGTACTCCGCATTTTGGCATTTTCATTTAGTCTATCTGCCCACTCCTCATTCTTGGCACCGACCTGCACTTTGAAATGTATTGCTGTTCCTGTGCAAACTGGACAGCAAGAACTATTCCCAGACTTTGAGATCATTCAGGACACACAGGTTCCCAGAGATCGTTATCCTAGAAGCACGAAGTCAAGAATAAACATGGGGAACTCAAAATCTGCCTAAAGAAGAGAATGCACGTACCCTCTGGCAGTTGTACCCGTAGCCAAACTCGGCTTTAGTAAGGTTGTCTTGAAACTATTCCTCCTCTAAAGTCGACAACCTCAGGCACCTGGACAGAAATAACAGAGCATACAGTAAGAATAACCCTGGACCAAAGAGGTACCTGGGTTCTAGTCCTAGTTCCATCACTAACTCTGACGTCACGTGGGCCATTTCTCCTCCCAGGCACACAGCTTTCTCATTTGTGAATGCAATAGCTGGATACTGCAGTAGTACTTTCC
Source organism: Rhinolophus ferrumequinum (assembly GCF_004115265.2). Classification (NCBI taxonomy): domain Eukaryota; kingdom Metazoa; phylum Chordata; class Mammalia; order Chiroptera; family Rhinolophidae; genus Rhinolophus; species Rhinolophus ferrumequinum. The sequence goes on from NC_046290.1 coordinate 26,913,866, forward strand.
AAACTTCTCTGTTCATAAATACCTTCCTGGGCACTTATAAATACAGATTTCCAGGCTTCCCCCCTCGAGATGCTGGGAAGTCTAGCAGGGAGGTTCAAGAATCTGCATTTTAACAGGTGAGCCAGGAAATCTTCCGTAAAGGCAACTTTAGGGACTTGGACCACATGACATATCTGAAAGCTCTTCCAGGTCTACATTCTGCAGAAGAGAGTTAATTATGGTCACTTTTAAACTTTCACTCGCTACAAGGTCCTGCGAAATCCTCAAGCTAGTAAAACCAATACCATCTCATAGCGTCAGTCACTACTCTCAATGTGTTACTACATGTGAACTATTTTAATCTTCATAACAACCCTATGGGGCAGACACAAAATAATTCTTATTTTAAATATACAGAAACAGGTGCAGAGAGATGAAGTGACTGGCCCAAGGTGACATGGACAATAAGGAAGCAGGGCTGGGATTCAAACCCAGGCATCAAGCTCCAGTTTCAGTCCGGAGTAGTTCAGAATCCCCCAGCATTAGGCTTTCGGCAAAAAATAAGAAAAGTCCTGGAGCAACTAATACTAGCAATTTAGCAATCATCTACTTCATCTGGATCTATGTCTCAGGAGTTACGGAGCCCAGAAGGCAATGGTCTGGGCTCCCCCCTGACCAATGATCAGCTTCAACCAGAGGAAACTGATACTATCTGTTTGATGCATCGAGGTCCATGGCAGATTTCACTGGGGAGGGGAAAAACAAGTGTTCTTACGATTGACAAATAAGGTGTTAAAAATCACTGGTCTAGGCCACTTCCTTTATAAAGACAAAAAAAGTGACCGCAAAGGATGAAGGAACTTCTCCAGAATCACATAGTAGGCCCCTGCCAGCTACCTTTAAAGCCCCAGGTTTCCAGACTCCTTTCTCAGAGTTAAAATGAACTTGTCAACCTGATGGACTTGAATCCATTACAATGAATATAGATTAAGAAAGGAGCCATCAGAGTATTGCAGGTCAGATGAAGAAATCAGGGCAGCAGCATTTGAAATGTGACATCCACGGTGACACTAGGTGGAAAGGAAGGTGACCCAGATGTGTCCACCCTACAGTATCTGTGAAGTCGAGAGCCATGACTGTCTCCTCCAGTAGCTGTGGCATCACCAAAAATCAAGAAAAAAGCCCAAGCAGCCTTCATTGAAATAGAAATGTAACTAGAATTGTAGTTAGAGGACCTGCATACGAACTGTAGCTGTGCCACTTCCTACCTGGGTAATGACACCGGTAATTAGACAAGCCCCTAAAATGAGGCTCCCATGAGATCATACATGTCAATACGTCTACCACTACAAAGGTATTCAACAAAGATAATCAGCTTTTAGATGGAAAGCTCCCACTCACAGCTTGGTTTTACTGGCTTGAACTTGTGAAATAGAAGGGACCTGCTAATATTAATATAATTATTATACCATGATGTTGAGAGGAGGACTGACCACATAAAGGACGACTAGAGACCAAAACCCTGGGAAATTTCCTCTCCCACCCCTTCCCTTGAACTTCTGTGGGCAGAGTCATAAAGAAATAATAAGGAAATTATGCAGTCCTTGGGCTTCGATTAGCTTCCAAGTACGTGTCATTGACTGTTACCACTGTGAGTCTGTGAATGACTCAGTTTCACCATCTGGCACCACTCAGAGGTCAGCGAGGTTTAAGGTTAATGGGCATTTTGGCACGGAAGCCAGTGCTGCTGACACCACACACTTTTCTTTCACACTTCTGCCACTGGTTAGGAGGCAAAGAGGGACTTATATATCAGTTTGAGAGCAGACTGCAGAGGAAAGGCACTAAAACACCAAAGTGTCATCATATAAGGAAGAGGTGTCATATATGTCACCCCCTCTGCAACAGACAGAGAGTTCTTAGAAGAAACAACTGATAAAATGTGAAAGTTCCTCCTCATCCATCCTGAATTTTCAACATTCATTTTATTGACCCATTGGTCCATTGACCCAACGGATCAAGTGTTGACTTCGTCTGTTCAGGCTACGATAACAAACTACCACAGACAAGTGGCTTATACAAAACATAAATTTATTTCTCACAGTTCTGGAGACTGGAAATCTGAGATCAGGTTGTCAACATGTTTGAGATCTGGTGCGGGTCCTCTTTTGGATTGCAGACTGTCAACTTCACGGTGTTTCCTCACATGGCAGAATAAGGGGGAATAAAAACATTTTCAAGCAAACATAAAGCTGAGTATCGTCCTCTAACAACTGCTGATTAAAGGGTGTATTTCAAGAAAAGGGAAAATGACCCAGAAAGAAAACCTGAAATATAAGAAGAAATGATGAGCAAAGAAAATGGTAAATATAGGACAAATCTGCACACAAAGTGTATAAAACAGTAATAGTAATGGAGAAAGTATGGTAAAAATCAAGTTTTGGCACTAAAATCTGAACAATATAGCATATAAACCAGAAGAGTATGATTGGTAATTGGTGTTCAAGTCTTCTAAAGTCTTTGTATTGTTAGAAAGAAGTATCTGAGGTCCAGTTTTATTTGACAATAAATATATAGGAGCTTTGCTTAATAAAATGGCCTCTCAGATGCAGTGAGGAAATCTTACAATCCTACAGACAAAATAAATACCACACACTGCAATGCTGACCTAAGTAGGAAAAAATGACAGTTGATGGAAAGGAATTTTAAAGTGAGGGGAAAAAAGGATAACTTTTATTCTCAAAGTTCACTTAATAAAAGAACTCTCAGAATAGTTTGGGACATCAGCATTTTGGCAAAATAGAGATTGCCCGCTCATATCCCCCCACAAAAATAATAATTTGGCAGCCATCCATGAACAAAAGTTACTTTGTGAGAGCTTGGGGATACAGGTAGGAGGTTGTTAAGCCTGATGGAGCCCAACACGGAGAAGGACTGCTTTAAGGAAGCAGGCAGATGCCTTGACGGCAGAAATGCTGACTGCGGTCCCAACTGTGGACCAGAAGCAGCCTACTCCCTGGTCGACTTGGCGCCAGCCCTGCTCTGCCATGGTTCAGGGGCAGTCCTGACCCCTGGTCAGAGGCCTACCATCTACAGACCCAACTGTGAACCCAGAAGTAGCCCCAAGCCCAAGTGAGCAAAAGGAGGGAAATAAAGTCAGAGCAGAAATAAATCAAATAGAGAACAGAAAAAAGTAACAAATCTAAGAGTTGATATTTGAAAAATAAATTTTAAAAAAAGAAAAAGAAAATTGACAAACCCTTAGCTAAACTAAGAAAAAAGAAAGAAGACTCAAATAAAACCAGAAATAAGAGAGGAGACATTAAAACATTCCAACAGATACCCCAGAAATAAAAGGGATCATAAGGTACTATTACAAACAATTGTATTCCAACAAAGTGGATAATCTAGACATATGGATAAATTCCTAGAAACATACAACCTATGAAAACTGAATCAAAAGGAAACAGAAAGTCTTAATAGACAATTAACAAATAAGGAGATTAAATTAATAATCAAAAACCTATCAACAAAGAAAAGCCCAGGGCAGATGGCTTCATAGGTGACTTCTACCAAACATCCAAAGAATTAATACCAATCTTTCTCAAACTATTCCAAAAAAATAGGAGAGGGAACACTTCCAAACTCATTTTATGAGTCCACCATCACTCTGATACCAAAGCCAGACAAAGACACTACATGAAAAGGAAATTACAGGACAATATCCCTGACGAATGCAGATGCAAAAATACTCAATAAAACACTAGGAAATTCAATTCAGCAGCACATTAAAAGAATCATACACCGTGACCAAGTGGGATTTATCCCTGGGATACAATAATGGTTCAACATATGCAAATCAATCATTATGATACACCCCACTAATAGAACAAAAGATAGAAACGACATGATCATCTCAATATATGCAGAAAAAGATTTTGACAAAATTCAACATCTAATCATGACTAAAACTCTCAAGAAAATAGGTATGGAAGGAACTTATCTCAACACAATAAAGAACATTTATGAAAAGCCCACAGCTAACTGACATAACCAATGGGGGAAAACTCAAAGTTATCCCTCTAACATCCAATATAAGGCAAGGATGCCCACTCTCACCACTTCTATTCAAAATAGTACTGGAAGTCCTAGTCTGAGCAATTTCACAAGAAAAAGAAATTAACACCATCTGAGTTTGCAGATGACATGATTACATGTATAAAAACCCTCATGACAGGACACTCATGGAGGAGAACTTCCAGAACAGCTTCAAAAAGTGGCAAGAATGATGGGATGAGTGTGTTCGAAGAGAGGGTGAGTATTTTGAGGGGGATTAATGGCAATGTGTCTTTTACTGTAATAAACTTCTTTTATTAAAAAAAAACCCTCGTGACAAAAAAAAAAAAAAGAATGTTAACACTAAGAAACAAATTCAGTAAAGTTTCAAGACAGAAAATCACATACAAAAATCATTAGTGTTTCTATATATTAACAATGACCGATCTGAAAAGGAATTTTTTAAATAAAAATCCCATTTACAATAGGAATAAAATACTTAGGAATAAACCTCGCCAAAGGTGAAAGACTTGTACACTGAACATTATAATACATCAATGAAGGAAATTAAAGAAGATACAAATAAATGGAAAGACATTCCACGTTCCCTAGTTGGAAGAATTAATTGTTAAAATGTCCATAAGACCAACCGTGATTTACAGACTCAATATGATCTCTACCAAATTCACAATGGCAATCTCTACAAATATATATATAATTTTTTTAATTAAAGTTTTTTGGGGTGACAATTGTTAGTAAAGTTACATACATAGGTTTCAGGTGTACAATTCTGTAACAAAAATATTTTTTTAATCCTAAAATTCATATGGAACTTTAAAAGACCCCAAAGAGCCATACAATCTTGAGCAAGAAAAACAAATCCAAAGGCATCACACTTTCTGATTTCAAAATATATTCCAAATCTTAAATGATCAAAACAGTAAGACACTGGCATAAAAACAGATATATAGGACAATGGAACAAAATAGAGTGTCCAGAAATAAATCCATGAATTTACAGTCAACTAACTAATCTTCAATAAGAGTGCCGAGAACACACAATGGGGAAAGGACAGTCTCTTCAATAAATAGTGTTGGGAACACTAGATATCCACTTTCAGAAAAATAAAATAGAACCTTATATCATACCATATACAAAATCAACTCAAAATGGATTAAAGACTTTAATGTAAGACTTGAAACTGTGAAATTCCTAGAAGAAAACATAAATTAAAAACTTCTTGACTTTAGTCTCAGCAATGATTTTTTGGATATAACATCAAAAGTACAGACACCAAAAGCAAAAATCAATAAGTGGGGTTACTACATCAAACTAAAAAGCTTCTACACATCAAAGGAAACAATCAACAAAGTGAAAAGGCAACATACGGAATGGGAGAAAAGATATATCTGATAAGGGGTTAATATTCAAAATATAGAAGAAATTCCTACAACTCAATCATAAAAAAACAAATAACCCAATTTAAAAATGGACAAAGGACCTGAACAGTCATTTTTCAGAAGAAAACATGGCCAACAGGTATATGAAAAGGTGTTCAACATCATCAATCATCAGGGAAATACAAACCAAAACTACACTTAGGTATCACCTCATACCTGTTAGGATAGCTATTATCAAAAAGACAACAGATAACAAGTGTTATGAAGGATGTGGCAAAAAAGGAACACTTGTACACTGTTAGTGGGAGTGTAAATTGAGATAACCATTATGAAAATAGTATCAATGTTCCTCAAAAAATTAAAAATAAAACTACCATATAATCTAGCAACCCCACTTCTGGGTATATATCCAAAGGACACCAAATCAGTATCTTAAAGAGATATCTGAAAATGAATGTCCTTTGCAGCATTATTCACAATAGCCAAGATATGGAAACAACCTAAGGGTCTATTGATGAATGAATGAAGAAAGGAAATGTGATATGTATGTGTGTATATATATATATATATATATATATATACACAATTATATCTTAATTATATATTATCAATATGCATTTTAGACATATATATTATTGGGACTTAAAAAAGAAGGAAACCCTGCCATTTTCAACAACATGGATGAAGCTGGAGGACATTATGCTAAGTGAAATAAGCCAGACACAGAAAGACAAGCACTTGGTCGCACTTATATGTAGAATGTAAAAAAGTCGAACTCATAGAAGCACAGAGTAGAATGGTGGTTGCCAGGTGTTGCAAAGTGAGAGAAATGGGAAGATGTCAGTCAAAGGGTACAAAGTTTCAGTTATGCAAGATGAATTGGTTCTGGAGATCTAACGTACAGCATGGTGACAATAATTACCAATACTGTACTGTATATTTGTAATTTGCCAAGAGCATAGATCTTAAGTGTTCTCCCCATAGAAACAAACAACAACAACAAATGGTAACTATGTAAGGTGATGCATACGTTAACTAGCCTGACTGTGATAATCATTTCATAACGTGTATACTCGTGTATATATCAAAACACCAAGTTGTATACCTTAAAAATATGCATTTCTATTTGTCAGTTATAACCCAATAAAGCTGGTCGGAAAAAAAAAAAGAATAATTCACCCAGCTCCTCAAAAGTGAAGTAGTAACCTCCATCCTAGCCTAGGAAAGGATATCATAACCTTAATCCCAGCTCAGAGCACACCTATCCTACCACAATTAGGCACATGCATGTGATGACGATGACGGTGCGTATGTGGTTTTTCTCTCTCAAGCTCTTCTACTGACTCCAATCATTAGAAACCTCCTATGAACTCAGGGTTCTCAAATTGGGGTGGGCAGGGGGTGCAGTGAGGTGGTGATTTCCTGAAAGCAAGCTCCGACACCCAAACTGAGACACTGGCTCTTACAAACTATCAAATCTGATTAAAATATATATATATATATATATATATATATATATATATATATATGTAATATATATATATATATATATATTTTTTTTACCCATGCAGATCCCTTAGAAAACTAACAACTAGATAAATAACCTGCTCTCTTAACCAGAAACAATCATCTAAGTGAATGAAACTACCTAGCTGAAATCAGTTTAGTGTAGAGTTATATTATACACGTTAAAATTATGCCTCAGGGAGATAGTCCTCAAAATTCATAAAGGTGTCAACTTTGTATTGTCCAGAGTATCTAGGTTAAGGCATGAGCGTTGGGGTCAGACACGCTGGACTTGAACATCAGCTTTACTATTAACTACAGTACCTGATCCTCAGCCTCAACTCCGTCATCTGTGACGTGGAGATCATACCACCTGTCACATACGACTGTTGTGGAAATAATTGAGATAGGCACATAGATTTCATTTAAAAAGCTGGCAGCAAGAAGGCAATAAATCAGTGTTCGCTGTACTAATAACATCGATGGAGGCAGCATCGGTGTGACTAATCTGTACCAGGGGTTAAGTGTCACTAACACTGGACTTTGGAAATGTTGGAGATTGAGAGGACGAAAAGTTCACTCATTCCAACTCCCATTCTTTAGGTGAGGGTTTGAGACTCAGAGAAACACAGGGATTTGTCCAAATTCACACATCCACTATGGAAAACTCAAATGTGAACCTCAGCTTCTGGGCACCAGTCTAACGTTATTTCTTCTACATCAGAACTCATGTGTTTTCTTTTCCCAGAAAATAACATGCGAGGTTAATACAAATAAAATTGAAAGACTTTTCCTGAGCACACCCCAGTGAATGGAAGGAACATGGGAGCATAGGGTCTAGCCAAGGAAAAAACAAGTTTGAGGGAAAAATGTGTTTGGGCTTCCTGGATATAGTTCACCACATTGTGAAACAAAGAAAAACAAAGAAGCCAATTATTATAGGTGCATCTCGATATCTTTAAGACCGCATTCCTTTTGCTTTAGTCACCTGGGAACCCAATTTTCTTTATATTTTCTAAGGTGACTGCCCTTCTTGCACCGTCACCAAATACCAATGAGTGGCCCATGGTGTCACTCTGATAACCATCTTATTGAAAATCATACTTATTATCACTGGGTCCAAACTTTGTATATCATTATTTTCAAATTGTTTTAAAGGTGCTACTTTTTTATTATTATTATTATTATTATTTTTTAGCTGCTATAGCTATTGTAGGTTAAATTCAGTAAAGAATTTTTCCATCCTGTCTATGGGATTTCCAGCATGTTCTCATTCACATCCAGAAGGACCACTCTTCACCCCCAGGACCTGAGATTGCTAAATTCTAGACAGAGCCACAGGGCAGGTTCAGAAACGACAGCACAGCCTCTCTGCTAACAGGGTGAGCGAATGGTATACCTGGAACTGAGACATATTACCTCATGCTTGCCAGCTCCAGGTGGCAGAGGTTATTTCAAAGGTAGACTCCTTTCCCTAAAATCCACAGGTGTTAGCTCTTGAACCTAGGGGAGGACAGAAAGGCTAAACTCATGGAAACTCACAGGTGGAGGATGAGCTGTTCCTGGTTGCTTCTTTATAATAAGGATCCAACAGACACTGAGTTATTCACCATCTAGTTTTTCTGAAGGGAATAAGCACGTCATAGGTGATGAGAAGGTTGCAAAAACCTCCTTATCTGTCTTTATATGCTGTAAATTGCTATGTCTTTATGTGAAGGGTCCCCCAGCTTAAAATATAACTGCCCCCTACAGGATAACAGCGATCTCCATCAGCAATGTGCAGCTCCATATGAATGGGTCTATCAGATCCGTTTATGAGAGCTGAATTGGATAAGGGAGAAAAGGGAGAAAGTAGTATCTCTGTGTGTAGAAAACAAGGAAGCAGACAAACTTTGACTGCTTTACAACTCAGGATAAGATCAGCCCTGGTCACCTATGACTAACAGGCCTGAGGAGTTGCCTGGGACACGGGATTTCAGTACTAAAATCAGTACAGCTCCAAAAAACTGGGATCGACATAGGATTGAGAACTAATCATAAGATTGGTCCCTCTATCACTGATCCAAGTTTTCCATTTGTTTCATGCTCAAGAATGTGTTTCACTGATCAGTTCTCTGAAGCCAATCCAACTGTCTCTTAATGGGTCAATGGATAAACAAACTGTGGAACACCCATACACTGAAATATTAGAATAAAGTATAGTTCCAGCAAACGAAATAGTTTGTTCCAGCAATAACAAGAAACAAACTGTTGAGCATGCAACATTGTAGATGAATCTCAAAGGCATAATCCTGAATGAAAGAAGCCAGTTTCAAAAGATGACATGCTGCATGAATCCATTTAAAGGACAACCTTAAATATGATGACAGTAATGAATAACAGGTCATTGGTTGCCAGGAGATAGGAAGGGGAGAGGGTACAAATATAAAAGGATGGGTGACAGGAGAAGTTTTTTCAAGATAATGTAACTGTTCCCAATCCTGGTGATGATTATACAAATCTATACATATATTAAAATTCACAGAATTTTACACCAAAGGAAAAAACTTATCTTCAGTATGTGATAATTTTTTAAATAAAATAAATGCATTCATGAAGAATGTTCTTAAAGAGAAAATGTTTATCCAAACATCCAATAGCGCACAGGACAGAGAATACTTACTGCATAAGGAGTAAGGAAATCTGAGTTCTTAACCTAATTTCTTTTAACTTGATGCACATACACTTGTGAAATCACTAAATTCCAAGTTTCAGTGTTCTAATCAATAATAGCATCTTGAACTATATGTCTCTAAAATATATATGACTCAGCTCTAAAATTCTCAGAGGCTAAAATCTTGCATCATATGGAATTCCCCAAGTTGTTTGTCTTAACTCTAGCAGACTAAAATTAGAGAAGGGTGGTAGTTGGAATGGCAGACATTAAATGATGGTACTTCCTAATTTAAAATGCTCGGAAAGGAGGGCAAAAGTCTTTACTACCATAAAAAAAAAAAGTGAATTTCAAACTCTGTTAGCTTTCTTAGTTTGAGCATTTAGTCGCACAAAGGACCTAGTAGAGAATTTCATGTAAATTTTAAAATCACCTTCTTCCCTTCTTACTCAAAGCAAGACTTAAAAAGTAAAGGGAAAGAGAGAGAAAATCACGACTCTCTCTGCCTGAAACTAAGACTTGGCATTTTGGGTTTGCCTCTGTATGTTAGAGATAAGGTTGAAAAGGAAGAGGGGACTTTTCAAATGCTACATGAAAAGATTTGAAATTACTCAAGTGGGTATGCATTCTAGCTGAAAATAGTGAAGCTGCTTATAGCTTCAGACTGAAATTCCAGAAAAGAAAACAGTGCTGTTTCAGTTACATTGCAATGTCCCTTAAAATTTTTATCTCCATTTCTAGTTGAGAAATTCCTGTGGAACTGAAAAGAGAAGGACCGTTTTATACAGAACTTTACGAATTCCTAAAGGATATTAAGGGCAAATGCTCTAACAAATCAGTATCTTGTTGGTACGGCGGGGGCGGGGTGGGGGCGGGAGGGTGAGGAGGAAGGATTTTAGAGATGATTAAAGGAAGTGTGAAAAATGCAATCTTTCTTAAACTATGTTTTAACTTTTTAAACCGTTGATGTCATAGATTAGCTCCAAATTGTAATCTAATACTGAATAATGAGAATGTTAAATTTCATATATGGTATTTTGATTCTTAATACTTAAAAGTTTTTGAGTATTAAAAAAAAAAGTGCAGTTCACATGGTCTTTATTTATTTTCACTTATGTCACCAAATTGTAGTTTCATAAGAGACTCAAAATGTGCTAAAAACTGTACTGGGTTTTTTTGGGCGTACTGAATTTTCCTACTACACTGTTATCTCATAACAGGCAATTTGAATTGTATGGTAGAAATAAATCTTGGAAACCACTACCTCTTAACGCTATTTACATTTAAAGATATAACCCAGAAATGTGAAGTGAGTTTTGAACTAAGCAAAATATGGCTTCCCAATCCATTATCTCTTGAAATCTTAGAGCCCAAAGACCTCAGTCAGCATCAGATGCAATCTCCAAGCTGATGCTGAAATTCCTCTGTACCCCCCTCGCTGGCACATTTGTTCCAGGAAACAAGACAATGTGCTGAGGCCAGATCTGTGCGGAGATTTCTATCCCTGGTTCTGCCCTTAAGGATACCAAAGATGTTATATTCCTTTCACACATCTGTCCTGTGGCCATAAAAACTGTAATCATGCTCCTGCCTCAGTTTTCCCTTTTTTGCAGGAAACGTCAACTTCCTCTTCAATCAGCCCTCGTGTGACTTGATTCTCAGTCTCTTTTGATGCCGTCTGCCCTCTTTTAAATCACTAGGTTGTCTGTCAGTGACTTTTAAACACTGTATACTTAGAGCAGAACACAGTGTGATCCCAGTATACCCAACTGGCCGAGTCCTAACCTCCAAATGAACAATGTTTGTCGTGGTACTGATGGTATGGTTATTGTTCACCATGACTGGGACGCACTCCTTAACACGAACCTTCTTTCAATAAGGAAAGGAAATTGCTTCACCTGTAAAATGAATAGGTTGCATGAGATCATCAGAGGAGCTGTTTCATCAATTAAAACCTCATATGAAGACCAACATGCTAAGAAGCCAGGCAAGGAGGTGCCTGGTTAAAAGCAAGGCTACGGATAGGATGGAGGAGGCTGGATGTCTGCCTACTTGGCAACCCCCCACAACTATCCCCACCTTCAGACTTCTTAAATGTTCTACAAAGGCTTAGAGCTTTGCTCTGAAAGCCCAAACCCAACCCCATGATCCTCTTGAAAATGACGAAAACCTTTCTAACGGGAAGTGTTAGTGCTTTGGGATTCTTCAGATAAATACCCAGCATTAGAATTGCTGGGTCATATGGTAGTCCTATTTTTAATTTTTTGAGGAACCTCCATAATGTTACTTGCCTCTAAAAAGCTGCAGGCTGTAAAATAACATACTTTTCCCTGTCCTGGGTATTACACCAACACCTCACTGTTCACTCATGTCTTCTTTTTATAATTTTTTTCAATTACAGTTGGCATACAGCATTATATTAGTTTCAGGCATACAACACAGTGATTAGACATTTACATAACTTAAGGAGTGAGCCCAAATAAGTCTAATACCCATCTGAAACCATCGATAGTTATCACAATATTATTGACTATATGTCGTATGCTGTACATTAACTACATCCTCGTGACTGTTTTTATAACCAGCAATTTGTACATCTTACTCCCTTCCCCTTTTTTACCCATCTCCCTAACTCTCCTCCCATCTAGCAACCATCAAAATGTTCATTGTATCTATAGGCTTGTTTCTGTTTTATTTATTTATTTTGTTTATTTATTTTAGATTGCACATATAAGTGAAATCATATGGTATTTGTCTTTCTCAGTCTGATTTATTTCACTTAGCATAATATCCTCTAGGTCCATCCATGTTGTCACAAATGGAAAGATTTCAATCTATTTTATGGCTGGCTAATATTCCATTGTATATACATACCATATCTTCTTATCTATCTTATTCATCTATTGATAGATACTTAGGTTGCTTCCATACCTTGGCTATTGTAAATAATGCTGCAATGAACATAGGGCTGCATATGTCTTTTCAAATTAGTGTTTTGGGTTTCTTTGTATAAATACCCAGCATTCGAACTGCTGGGTCATATGGTTGTTCTATTCTTAATTTTTTGAGGAATGTCCGCAATGTTTTCCATAGTGGCTGCGCCAATTTGCAATCTAATCAACAGGGCATGAGGGTTCCCCTTTCTCCATATCCTCACCGACACTTGTTTGTTGATTTATTGATGACAGCCATTCTGACAGGTGTGAGGTGATATCTCATTGTGGTTTTAATATGCATTTCTGTGACGATTAGCGATGTTGAACATCTCTTCACATGTCTATTGGCCATCTGTATGTCTTCTTCAGGAAAATGTCTATTTCAGTCCTCTGCACATTTTTTAATTGATGTCATTGGCAAATATCCTATCTCATTCACTCAATTGTCTTTTCATTTTGTTAATGGTTGCCTTTGCTGTGCAAAAACTTTTTAGTTTGATGTACTCCCATTTGTTTATTTTTTCTTTTGTTTCACTTGTCCGAGGAGACACATTCAAAAAATACACACTTGCATATTACTAAAAGCAATGTCAGAGAGTTTACTGGCTATGTTTTCTTCTAAGAGTTTTATGGTTTTGTGTCTTACATTTAAGTCTAATTCATTTTGAATTTATTCTTGTGTATGATGTAAAAAGTGATCCATTTCATTCATTTGCATGTGTCTGTCCAGTTTTCCCAACACCATTTATTGAAGAGACTGTGTTTACCCCATTGTATATTTTTGCTACTTTGTCATAGATTAATTGACCATATAGCTGTGGGTTTATTTCCAAGTTCTCTATTCCATTCAACTGATCTATGTGTGTTTTTATGCCATGATGTTTTAATTATTGTAGCCTTATATAGTAAACCTCCAACTTCTTTCTTTCTTCTCAAGATTGTTGTGACTATTCAGGGTCTTGAGTAGTTCCATATAAATTTTAGGATTATTTGTTCAAGTTCTGTGAAAAATGCCACTGGTATTTCGATAGGGGTTCCAATGAATCTATAGATTGCTTTGGGTGGTATAGACATTTTAGCAGTATCAATCCTTCTAATCCATGAGCACAGTATATGTTTCCATTTATTTGTATCTTCTTCAATTTATTTATTCAACGTCTTACAATTTTCCAACTACAGGTCTTTTAACTCCTTGGTTGTATTTATTCCTATTTTATTTTTTTGATGCAACTGTACATGGGATTGTTTTCTTAATTTCTCTTTCTGACAGTTGATTATTGGTGTATACAAATGCAACTGATTCTGAATATTAATTTTGTATCCTGCTACTTTACTGAATTCATTTATCAGTTCTAATAGTTTTTTGGTAGAGTCTTTAAGGTTCTCTACATATAGTATCACGTTATTTGCAAATAATAACACTTTTAATTCTTGCTTTCTAATTTGGATGGCTCTTGTTTCTTTTTCTTGTCTGACTGCTGTGTCTAGGACTTCTAGTACCATGTTGAATAGAAGTGTTGAAAGTGGACATCCTTGTCGTGTTCCTAATCTTAAGGAAAACACTTTTAGATTTTTCCCATTGAGTATGTTAGCTTGTGTTTGCTATATATGGCCTTTAATATGTTGAGATATGTTCCCTCTATTCCCACTTTGCTGAGAGTTTTTATCACAAATGGATACTGGATTTTGCCAAATGCTTTTTCTGCATCAATTGATATGATCATGTGATTTTTATCCTTCATTTTGTTTATGTGGCATATCATGTTGATTTGTAAACGTGAACCAAACTCGCATCCTAGGAATACATTCTACTTGATCATGGTGTATGATTTTTTTAATGTAGTAAATTCAGTTTGATAACAGTTTGTTGAAGATTTTTGCATCTACATTCACCAAGGATATCAACCTAAAATTTTTCTTTTCCTTTTTTTTTTTTTTTTTTTTTGTAATGTCTTTGTCTAGTTTTGGAATCAGGGTAATAGTAGCCTCATAAAATGAGCTTGGGAGACTTCCCTCCTTTTGAATTTCTTAGAATAGTTTGAGAAGAATAGGTGTTAATTGTTCTTTGAATGTTTGGTAAAACTCATTTGTGCAGCTTTCTGGTCTAGGACATTTGTTTTTTTGGGAGTTTTGGAATAACTGCTTTGATTTCGTGAGTAGTTATCAGTCTGTTCAGATTTTCTGTTCCTTCTTGATTCAGTCTTGGAAGACTGCATGTTTCTAGTAATTTATCTCTTTCTTCCAGGTTGTCCAATTTGTTGGCATATAATTATTTGTAGTATATCTTGTAATCCTTTGTATTTCTGTGGTGTCAGGTGTGACTTCTCCTGTTTCATTTCTGATTTTATTTATTTGGGTCCTCTCTTTTTTTGATGAGTCTAGTTAAAAGCTTTCCAATTTTGTTTATCTTTTCAAAAACCAACTCTTGTTTTCGTAGATCTTTTGTATTTTTTTTAGACTCCATTTCATTTATTTCCACTCTGATTTTTATTATTACCTTCCTTCTACTCAATTTGGGCTTTGTTTGTTCTTTTTTTCCTAGTTACTTTAAGCAAGGATAGATTGTTTGAGATTTTTCTTGTTTCTTCAGGTAGGACTGTATTGCTACGAAATTATTTAGAATATCTCTGGCTGTGTCCCATAGATATTGGGTTGTTGTGCTTTCATTTTCATTTGTCTCAAGTTATCTTTTGATTTCTTCCTTGATCTCATTGTTGACGCATTCATTATTTGGTAGCATGTTATTTACTCTCCATGTGTTTGTGTATTTTTCTGTTTTCTTCTTATAATTAATTTCCATTTTTATACCATTGTGATCAGAGAAGATGCTTGATACGATTTCAATTTTCTTAAATTTATTGAGGCTTGTTTTGTGGCTTAATATGCGGTCTATCCTGTTCCATGTGTCCTTGAAAAAAATATATATTCTGCTACTTTGGGATAAAGTTTCTAAATATATCAATAAAATCCATCTGATTAATGTAACATTCATTTAAGGTCTACTCATATCTTCTTTTAACAGGAATGTGCAGAAGCCTTTTTGTTTGCTTGGTTGTTTGGTTGTTTGGGGGGTTTTAGTTCCATTTTGTTTGGGGTTTTGTGGGGTTTTTTTGGTTTTGGTTGTTTTGTTTCTAGCTTTGCAAACTACTTTCCAATTTACAGCAAAAATGTAAACTGGGGCCATATACATGAAATCGGTTAAACTTCATCTTTATTTTTTTCCAGTTTTGTTGTAATAAAGTTGACAAACAGTATTATACAAATTTAGGGTATACAGCATAATGTTTTTATTTATTTTAAAAAGAGTAAGACTCTGTTCATTAGGAATTATGAAGCAGGTTAAAAATCAAATAATTTTTTAAAGCAAAATATGTGTTTGGTCTAAAAAAAATTAGACAAACAAAAAGGGGGAAACATGGGGGGAAAGAATGAAGTAGAGAATAAAAGGCCATCAGAGATTCAAAACCTTCTATACAGAAGAGAGAGAAAAAGTGAGAGGAAGCATGGACAGAGAGTGAGAGAGTGAGAGAGAGAGACGCCACCACACTCCCATGTATGCGAGATGGGGGATGAGCGTGACTCGGTGGAAGGAGATGGGGATTCTATTGGTGAAGCACAAATGGGATATAATTTTGGTTCTCTCCACACTCGTCCAAGAGCAGAACCCTGATGTCCAAGAGGTTCATGTCAGTGAGACCCAGCCCTCCCAGTGGAGATCATTGCCCTTTCCATGTCTGCAGGAAAGAAGTGTCCATTCCAACACAATATTCTTCTCATCTGCCCCCTCACCGTACAAGGAATGAGGATAGATTTTAGTTCATACTTTTAGGATTTCTGGGGTTTGTGGGATTTTCAGTTTGTTAACAAAGAAAGACGCATTTTTTAAAAGATAATGATAGCCACTAGAGATGAACAACAATTTTAGGGTCACATATCCAGTCTTTCATTTTGCAAATGGAGAAACTAAGGCTTGACACTGAAGTGACCTTCCCAGGATCTGACAGGCGGGCAAGGGGGTATCCATGAACTAGATCAGGGAGGGAGTGGAACGCCAGTCCCATCAACATAAGGGCGGAATCATTTTCTGAAAACATGACACCATTAAAACAGCCTGAATCTTTGTCACCTCAAGTTTCCACCACCATACATCTGCAGACTTGGCTCTGTCATGTTACCACTTCCTGATGTGAGGATTGTTTTCCTTTTAAGGATAAATAAACAGTACAAGCAATAAACTCTAGAATGATAAATATCCTCTTGTCTCAATATTTTCTTCCCAGAAGATGGAATATGACACACAAGGAAATTTCTTTTCACCAAAATAAATATTTATAGTAAGATACAAACAAGTTGCTAAAGAAAGCCTTGGAGTGATTTTATTTTCTGTCAATGTAACATTTTCTCCACATCCTTGGGGCATTCAGCCCAAGGTAGACACGCAGAGAGTGAGACTGGCTGACTGATCCAGAACACCAGTTTGGCCACACTCCTAAGTCCAATTGCTCATAGGGGATGGGACCACTGAGACATGATACTGTGGTATTTGTTTCACTTAAGCAAATTCCATTACATTACCTGCTCCAATTCTACCCACATAGTGGCAAATATAATTCCCACTAGGGAAGTTCCAACACCTACTCATTCCTATGCCTCAAAAGAGATTGGTCCCAATGCCTGAGGGCCCAGTCAAGGAAGTATCCCCCAACAGCACAGGTCATTTCTGTGAGTTGGTACAAGCCACTCAGCAACACTCAGCCACAGCCCAGGATCTCATTCTGCTCCTGAGGAGATGAACCTTATGTCATCTTTAGTCCAAACCCTATTCACCCATTAGACACACTGAAAATTCCCATGATTCTGATCTCAGAACTGAAAGAATCCAAGTCAAATGACTTACCTCACTGATACAATGAAATTAATTAAACAGGTTAAAAGCACTTAATGAACACCTACTATATACAGGATACTCTGTTACAGGTTGCACAGGCATGGCTGGGGGAGAGTGAAAGGCAATGACATCCTAACATAAAACGGTTCCAATTCCAGTTCTGTAGGTGTTCATTCAGGTTACAATTGGCCTTTTGCTTGTCCCCATTCCTGGACTGCTTTGCCCACTGTTCTTACGAACGCCTCTCTGAGAAGGTAACATAGGAAAATTTAGGTTAAGCAAGACAATCCAAAAGAATTCTTTGCTAATATGAAAGTCAAAGATTGGAGCTGAATAGTATTGACTCTTGCTGTCTGAATCCCTTTTACCTGATTGGTTTGGTTTTATGGGGATGGTGGAGGGAGTGTTGTCAGAACATCCCCTGTGGCGGTGCAACAGCACTTCCCAAGTAAAGAGAACAGTCCTGCTGCAGCTTCTGATCCACACTTTGGGTCTCAACCTTTCTACTTAGAGTACAGGTGCTGATGTCTCTTCCTCCCCATGATCGCTTGCTGTTCATAAGGACTATGTCTGCCAACCACGTCAAGGTCTCTGATGTTAGTTAAAAGACCTGGTGCCTCTTCTTGTCTTAATAATCCTCTACAAATAAACAGCCAATGCACAGATAAATGACCTTTGTGATCTAGGATGCAGAGGTGACAGAGCATGCGTGTAATCAGGATAACCTCGCGGTGAAGGTGCAGATACCTCGGGTCCACTTGGAAGTACGACTGAAATAAATTGACTTAGACGCGATCCTGCCAAAGGCAAGGAACATACCAGATGACATTTGATGAATTTTTCTAACCTTATTAATCTGATTCTTGATTCTATACCCCTAAGAGATCTGAAATTAAAGGGAAGACGTTGGATCAGCATTATTGAATTCTGTAGAAAATACCGCCATAGGAGTGATGCACTTAACTTCCTTTACTGAGCATTCTAGTACAAAGAAAAGGAACAACCAAGATTCAAGGAGCTGCGGTAAATGTAACCAACATCTATTGCTAACTGTCCACATGAGCAATAAACTATGCTGACCCTTTCTTGGGGTGCTAATATTTTGCAGGTAAAATTTCCCATTATTTTACCCAGTAAGATATATTAAGCCCCCATTCATGTGCATCACAAAGTGCCAAGTACAGCAAGTCGAGAACAAAGGACGATGGAAAGCAATTGGTCACTGACTTTAAACAACTGCCTTTTTCAAGCGATAAGCTTATACCAATTGGTTAGTATTTCTCAAAGTGATTCTTATTGATCTTCTGCATCAAAATCCCTGTAAGAGCTTTGCAGAATTGCACAGGCCTGGGTCTCACCTAATATCTAGTAGTTTAGAATCTGAGCAAAGGGCTTTTTTACAAGGTTCCCTAGAGATTTGTACATACATTAAGATTTGGGATTGCTTCTATAGGAATGATCTCAAGTCTGTATCATTCAGTAGACCCCAGTGTAGGCCTCCATGAGGGAATGACTCAATAACATGGGGTTAAAGTTTACTAAGAGTCTCATCTTCCCATTTCTGTCAAGTTCACATTCCAACTGAATTCCTTTAGCTCTTATGATTGAGAGGAAATTGCTGAATGTCCCTGAATTACCCTTCAGCCACACTTGAAGAGCTAAATATAGTAATGCTTGATTAATTTATACCTGTTAAAGGAGAGATCACATTAATTTGGGAGGGGTCAGAGTCAGTGGATCTTTTTAATAGAGATTTTTCCCCCCTGTGGCATAATAGCAATGTATTCTACCTCCCACACTAAGGCTGAATTTTAGATCTGGACTTTTTGGCCCTGATGTGGGTTGAGATATATTGAAAAATCTCCCAAGCACCTCATCTATCCATCATTATGGACCATCATTGGTCCATCATTATCAATTGTTATGGATTTTCTTCTGCTGGTTTAACAAGCATTCTGGTTCTGAATCCAAACAACTAATGGTAAAGAGAAGGAAATAATCATTATTAAAACACACAATATGCCAGGCAGTGATTTCCTCTGTTCTTTCTCATATCATTTATTCATCATCATCATAACATTGGTGGGAGACATTATTAGCCCTATTTTACAGTTGAGGATCACATGGCTACTGAATAATAAAGTCAGCTACGATGCCATGTGTCTGCCCTCCAGATCAGGGAACTGCCTTTATTACACCTGCCAGCATCTTCTCTCAATGCAAATACACTTGAAGGAGGCCACTTGTTTGTTACATTAGGGAGTAGATGATGCAATGGGGAAAAGAGGACTTTAAAGTCCAACAGACAGAGTTTGAATCAAGAATGTGACCCTCTAACTAGATGTATAATCTTGAGCAGAGTCACTTCATTTTTCTGTGGCTCAGTTTCCCTGTCTATAAAAGAGGATACCTTATAAATTTAAATTAAAAAAAAGAGGATACCATCTATTTCCTTCCTAAGAGGAGTAACTGAAATTAAGAAGTAACCATGTGAATGTATCTAGCACCATAGTTAACAATTAATAAACTTTAGCTTTTGTTCTTCCCTTTTCTTGTTCTAATATCAACTAGCTCAATAAAGATATTTTTTCTACAGTATCACTGAGGCAGCTCCTGAAGAGAATGGAGAATCAAGAATAAAATCAAGCAGGTAAAGCGGACCTGAAGAGAGGAAGGAAAAGTGAGTATCAGTAGGTGGAAGAAGAATATAAATGGGAAAAATAGATGGAAACCCAAACCCAACTTCTTCTATTTGAGTCACTTGTGAAGACCATTTTGATAGCGGTCCCACCATGCCTGCCTTGAACAAAGAAAACTCACTTAGCAGCAGCAGCACATCATAAGGGACATGTTAAAGAATTCCATGAACTCATACTCAATAAAAGTTTCTCCCTTTAAGAATAAACATTCCAATAGTAGATGCCTGACCAATACACTATACATGTGAAGCTGAAGTAGAATAATACTGAATGTCAATTATAATTAAATATATATATATATATATATATATATTTACATATATATATATATTTATATATATATATAGGCACAGGATGTGGAGTAGAACATAGTGAAGATAGGCAATGGTACTGTAACAGCTATCTATGATGTCAGAGGTGTAGTGGATGGGGGCATACATCCTTTGCTCCTTTCATACTCATCTGACAAAACTCCAACCCATTAAAACCTAACTCTATGGCGACTGCACACCTGCAACTGAGTAGCTGAATGTGGCTAGAGAAAAACCATGCTGACTTGTCTTTCAAGTATGCTCTCAAATTTCAAAAAGGCCCAACAATCTTCTATATTCCTCTGACTTTCCCCCTCTAAAGACAACTCTTTTCATATTTTTTTTTCTTTTCCCAGACCTCCACACTAGTTCTATCCTTATTCTTAACTGAAAAATGTGCCCCTTATTTACCTAATAAAATCATTTAGAAAATCATTTCCATATCCTTCCTCCATCCAGTTTACCAGCTTACCTACATCGGTACGCATACCCTTTACCTTCCCTCCGGTCACGTGGGTGAGCGGTTCATACCCCGACCTAAAGCTAACCTGTCCTTTAATTCGCTTGATTTCATCCCCTTAGCCCTGCTCAAAGCCTCTGCTCCTTTAATTATCCCCTTTCCTAACTGCAACACCAGTTTTCTCATCAGTGTATGACTATGCTGCAATATCTCCCATCTTAAAAATACCTTCCTTAATCACACAACCTCCCCGGAGCACCTGGCCCACTTCTCTATTCTCATTTATAGAAAAAATCCTCAAAAGAGATGCCTGTGATAACTGTCTTCATGTTCTCAGTATTCCACTAAGTGCACTCATATCACCACACCCCGTCATCAACGTTTGGTCTCCATTCTATTCCAACTCTCAGTAGCATTGAACACAGTTAATCATGTCTTTTAAATATATACTTTGTTCTCTTGGCTTCCAGAACAATACACGTTATTGTTCTGCCTCCTGCTTCATAAGCTCCTCCTCCTCCATGTACTTCACAGAAGCCTCCTTCTCTTCTTAATCACAATGTGCTGGTATGACCAAGCCTCAGATCTAGACCTTCTTCTTCTTATGTAAGGCTACACCTACTCCTCAGGTGCTCTAATTCAGTTCAGTAGCTTAATATCCTGTCCATATGATGATGACTCCCAAACCGCCATTCACAACCATTCAGACTCTAAATTGCATATCCAGTCACCTACAGGACACCTCTTAGTATCCCCAAAACCCAATTCTTGATTCCTACTCCACAGCCTCTAAAATGTCTCCCTCCCCATTCTCTCAATAAAGGAGAGCCTATCTCACTACTACAATTATCCAGCCAAAAAGCTACGGGTACTCT
Organism: Rhinolophus ferrumequinum; assembly: GCF_004115265.2. Taxonomy (NCBI): domain Eukaryota; kingdom Metazoa; phylum Chordata; class Mammalia; order Chiroptera; family Rhinolophidae; genus Rhinolophus; species Rhinolophus ferrumequinum. Next base: position 26,935,629 of record NC_046290.1, read on the forward strand.
TTGATCTCTCCCTTTCTCAGACTCCCCACACTCAATCCATCATCAAGGCTGATTCACAGTATGATCTCAATGCATATGTATGGAATGAATGAATACACTAATAAACAAGCAAGTGTGTGCAACGGCTTTGTGCCAGGAGTAAAAATTATGAAAAACTACTCCTTACAGTCCAAAGATACAACCAAAAGCATTCATTTTTAACATGCCTTTTTAAGAACTTATGAGGAAATGAAACCTGTAATAAAGATGTTGAGATTTATAGCAAGAATCCTCACTTCTCAAATTCGGTCACTTCCCCTTAAATTACTGGTACAGTCTGTTCAGTGCTGCTATTTTAGGAGATCTAATTTCTCTTCTGTTAACTAGCTTAAATAAGTTCTGACATGTTGCATTTTTAAATCTTTGCTCTCCAAACACAATAAATCCCTAAACTTTTGTAATATATTGATTGCCAACCATTGACTTTGTTACTGCTCATGTGAAAAGCTTGAGAACAAAATTAATTAAACAAACTTTCTAGATGAAAGAAGCAATAGCTTTGGTATACCAAAGCAGAAAGATAATGAGTCATATCAAATTATCTCTGAAAACAACCTCTGAGGATGGAATAAAAGGTGTTTTCTTCAACTTAATAGTTTAATCCAATATTTTCTACTTGCTTTTCAAACTCAAATTCAATTAAAAATGTAAACAATTAATGTCTTTAGGAACAAGAAACATCAATTCACTTTTCTTCTGGTACAGAAAGAACATTAATTTCTATAAAAATGACTTGGGTCATTGCTTTTTCAATAAAGGAGCAGAAACATTGAGACAGGGTTGGCTCACAAATTCATTAGCATCTTAGTTTTATTGACTGTCATCCACATTCTTTTTAAGCTCTTTTGTGCAGAGAGGATTTAACAGATGATAAGTATATAAATCATACTTACTTTAATAAAATATTGTCTAAGGTCCATTGTAAATTCACTCCCCATACTAACAAATCAGTCACGAGACAGTTAATCTTGACAATGGCCTCCCACTGAGGTACCCAATGGTCACAAGCTCACCTAGAATGCAGAAAAAGCAGCCTATCTACCACCTCTGGAAAATCATTTCATAACACATACATTCTTAACAGGAAGTCTACAGTATTAATTTGAAAACTCTCTCACCTAGGTAATAAACAGTCATTTCTGTTTTTTCCATTTGCAATATGACAAAGCTAATGCAAATGAAAGGATAACGAAACTCTGCTGAAGTGAAGTGAAGAAACAAAAGACTTGGAGAGGAGCAGAAACTTTCAATATAAGAAGAGGGCAATCATAGAAGATGCCTGTGTCCACTGAAGGTATGACTGAAAGTGTTACATGAAGCACATTTTTTTTTAATCTTCTGGAAGAAATTCCTGACAATAAATAGACACTGGAGAAAGCTATTAAGTAAAACGTGGTTATTTCTCCACTAGACAGAGAGACATAGTGGTTAACAATGTGGGTTCTTAGTCATTTATGAAAAAAACAATAAACAAAGGACTTTGTGTACCTGCTTCCTGCAGAAATCATGAAAAACTACCAACGTCAAAGCCTCGCAACATGTGACTAATTATGTGGTTTTGAACAAGTTAACTTCTCTACCCTCAGCTTTCTCCCTAGGAAAATGAATAATAATAGCACCTCTCCCATGGGGCTGATTTAAAGTTTGATAATTATAATAGCCAACCATTGTTAAATGCTCACTGTGCACCAGGAACTATTAAAGTACTTTAGTAGTATAAATTCACTTAATCCCTAGAGCAACTCTTAGAATAGACAGATACTATTATTATCCTTATTTTGTAGAAGAGGAAACTGAGGCACAAAAATGTGCTTCAGGAACCAGAAGGATCAGCATCACTTTGGAGCTTGTTAGAAAGGCAGAATCTCAAACACTATCTCAGCTTACTGAATCAAAATCCACTTTTTAATAAGAGCTACAGACAGTTCCAACCCATGTTAAAGTTTCAGAAGCACTTGACTAAAGTACCCGGCTAGAAGTGGTGGAGCAGGTTTTGAACCTTACAGGTCTCACTCCATAACCACTGTACTATTTTGCCTCTTTGTACTAGAGGAAGCACATAAAGTGTCTAGCGTACAAAAGTAATAAGTAGTGACTATAATTATAGTATTTTAGGGATGGTTTGCACATAGTTCTACTTAGAGGTAAAAGAATATATAAAGAGAGCATAAACTAAAACAAACAAACAAACAAAGAGATAAAAGTATTACCTAATACTTAGCACTGACAAGAATTTCAATCACGGAATTCTAGAACCTCTACATTAAAAGGGAACATAAAGAGCTAAGAATTCAAATGTCTTGTTTTAGCTCTTTGGAAATTGATGCTGAGAAAGAGAGATAAAGTAACCTGACCAAAGTCAACCAGTAATTTAGGGGCATAGCAAGAACTTGAACTTGGACTTCATAGATAGGTCCCCAGTCATGCAATTATTACTGGCTTCTCTTTATTGCCTGCTACTGCGCAGGTCAAAAAAGACAATTGAATAAGTAAGCAATTAGGAGATGTAAGTGGTTTTACATTACTGCTTAAAGTGCTCTGTTGACCAAGAGACTACTTCAATAACTGTGAATATAAAATATCTTCATAATGTGATTCTTCAGAAACGAGTTGTTTACGGGCTTCATAATTTTCTCATGGGTATTTTCCTGGCATTTGGCCAGAACATTGATGCAAAAAATTGGTGTTGTGTATTACTGTATACATTGGGCAATAGTGTACTTAGCCTTCCCTAAAAATCCCTTTTTCTATCCAACATTAATTCTTATCATTCTATTCATCTTCATAGGAAATTTTTTTAAAGGATGACTATGCTTCGATCTTCTCTCTGTATAAAGGAGTCCCCATCTTATAAATATTTGCCTTTCAATTAGTCCAGCCAAATTTTATTTTCTGCCTGCTCTCTGCTCATTAATATTCCTTTGCTTCTGTTAAAATAGACACCTACTCTTGACCACTCATTTCTCCTCTTATTTCTATATTCTTCAAAGATGCTCAATCATGAAAAACATAAATGTGGAAACAAAGAAATATGTCATAAGATCATACACCATGATCGAGTGGAATTTATTCCTGGGATGCAAAGTTGGCTCAATATCCACAAATAAATGTGATACACCACAAAAACAAAATGAAGGCTAAAAGTCATACATATTATATCAATAAATGCAGAAAAAGCATTTTATAAAATCCAGCATCCATTTATGACAAAACTCTCAGCAAAGTGGGAATACAGGGAACATACTTCAACATAATAAAGGTCATATAAGACATACCCACAGCTAACAACATACTTAATGGAGAAAAGCTAAAAGCATTGTCCTTAAGATCAGGAACAAGACAAGAAGGCCCACTTTCACTGTTTTTATTCAACATAGTATTGGAAGTCCTAGACACAGCAGTCAGACAAGAGAAAGATATAAAAGACATCCAGATTGGAAAGAAAGAAGTAAAACTGTCATTGTTTGAAGACGACATGATACTATAGAGAACCTAAATGTTTCTACCAAAAAACCTATTAGAACTGATAAATGAATTCAGTAAAGTAGGATACAAAATTAATATTCAGATATTGGTTGCATTTTTATACACCAATAATAAACTGTCAGAAAGAGAAATTAAGAAAACAATCCCATTTACAATTGCATCAAAAAAAAAAACAATAAAATATTGAGGAATAAATTCAATCAAGGAAGTAAAAGACCTGTACTTGGAAAACTGTAAGATACTGAAGAAAGAAATTGAAGAAGGTACAAATAAATGGAAGCATATATCGTCCTCATGGGTAGAAAGAATTAACATTAAAATGTCCATACTATCCAAAGCAATCTATAGCTTCATTGCAATCCCTATCAAAATATCAAATGGCATTTTCACAGAACTAGAACAAATAATCTTAAAATTTATATGTAACCACACACACACAAAAAAAAATAGCCACAGCAATCTTGAGAAAAAAGAACAAAATTGGAGATATCAAGCTACCTGATATTAAATTATACTATAAGACTATATTAATCAAAACAGCATGGTACTGGCATAAAAACAGGCATACAGATCAATGGAATGGAATAGAGAACCCAAAAATAAACTCATGCCTACATGGTCATTTAATCCATGACTTAGAAGGCAAAAATATACAGTGGGATAAAAACAGTCTATTTAATGAATGGTGTGGAAACTGGATAGATACATACATGCAAAAAAATGAAACTAGACCACCTTCTTCCACCATATACAAGAAAAACTCAAAATGGATTAAAGGCTTAAATGTAAGACCTTAAACCATAAAACTCCTAGAAAAAGACATAGGCTCTCACATTGCACTCAGTAATATTTTTTTTTCTGATTTATCTCCTGAGGCAAAGGAAACAAAAGAAAAAATAAACATGTAGAACTACATCAAACTAAAAAGTTTTTGCACAGCAAAGGAAACCACCAGCAAAACAAAAAGAGAGCCTACTGAAAGAGAGAAGATATTCTCCAATGATAAGGGGTTAATATCCAAAATTTATAAAGCACTCATACAACTCAAAACCCAAAAAAAAACAATCCAATTAAAAATGGTCAAAGGATCTAAACAGACAATTCTTCAAAGAGGATTATAGATGGCCAATAAGATATGAAAAGATGCTCAACGTCATTAATCATCAGAGAAATGCAAATTAAAACCACAATGAGCTATCACCTCACCCCATCAGAATGGCTGTCATCAATAAATCAACAAACAAGTGTTGGTGAGGATGTGGAGAAAAGGGAACCCTTGTGCACTGTTGGTGAGGTTGAAAATTTGTGCAGCCACTATAGAAAACGATTTGGAGGATCCTCAAAAAATTAAAAATAGAACTATCTTATGACCCAGCAATTCCACTTCTGGGTATTTATCAAAAAAAACTCCTACACACTAATTTGAAAAGATATATGTACCCCTATGTTCACTGCAGCACTATTTACCGTAGTCAAGATATGGAAGCAATCCAAGAGTTATCAATAGACGATTGGATAAAGAGGACATGGTACATATATACAATGAAATATTACTCAGCCATAAAAAAAAAGGGAATCTAATCATTTGCGACAACATGGATGGACCTGGGGGGTAATATGTTAATGAAATAAGTCAGACTGAGGAAGACAAATATCATATGATCTCACTTATATGTGTAATCTAAAGAACAAAATAAATGAACAAACAAATCAGAAACAGACTTATAAATACAGAGAACAAACTGATGTTTACTAGATGGGCGGGGGGGTTCAGGGGCCAGGTGAGAAAGGTGAAGGGATCAGGAAGTACAAATTGGTAGTTACAAAATAGTCATGGGGATGCAAAACACAGTATGGGGAATATAGTCAATAATGTTGTAAAAACTATGTATAGTATCAGATGGGTACTAGACTTATCAAAGGGCTCACTTCATAAATTATATAAATATCTAACCAATACTCTGTACACCCGAAACTAATATAAATATTGAATGTCAACTGCAAAAAAATAGTCACAGGGATATAAAGTACAGCATAGAGAATATAGTAAATAATACTGTAATAACTATGTACAGTGTCAGATGGGTAATAGACTTATTGTGGTTATCACTTTGTGAGGTATATACATGTTTAAACACTATGTTATTTTGTACACCTGAAACTAAAATACATACATAAATAAACAAACAAACAAATAAATAAATGTCACAGGGATGTAAAGTACAGCATAGAGAGTATAGTCAATAATGTTGCAAAAACTATATATATATAGTACCAGGTCAGTACTAGACTAATGGGGGCGGAATCACTGCATAAATTATATAAATGTCTAACCATTTTGCTGTACACCTGAAACTACTATAAAATAATATTGAATGTCAACTGTAAGTGAAAAAACTTAATAAATAAAAATTTCAAAGTCTTGTTTTTACTAATATGAATTGTTGAGGATAAACAGGATTTTCCTAATTAGACATTTTATTAATCTTCACCATGCAATGTTATCTATACAGATACCGGTTATCCCTTAGCCTTATTACTGGGTTTTACTTTGGATGGTTTGTATGCCTTCACATATTCACCGTTCCTGATCCTCCTCTACCCCCATGTGTTCACTGGGGATTCACTTGGGATTCAGGATTTGCTGTGCATATCTGTCGAGAAGTAGTTCTGCCTTCTTCTTCTAGGAGAATATTTACATCCACGCTTCCTAGACTGTAAATATTTTTCCCTCAAATAAATTTCCTTTAAGGGCTTAAAGAAGTAGAAAGTTTAATGTATGCTCAACTCTATTATAAATGAACAGAAACAAATGGAAACCTATACACCAAAATACTAACAGTTTGGTCATCTAAGGATGTTTGGATTATGGATGATGTCAGTCTGTTTACTTTTGCTTTTCTATGTTCCCAGATTAATAAAATAGCACACTGACACTAATTTTAAAAAGGTCAAAGTTATTAGAAACAGAAGTTTGGGTTCATATTAGCATCCTCAACACATTGGCACAAACACCACACCAAAATTTAAACCAAAAAAAAGTTTCAAAACAAAAAGATAAAAAGCCCACCCAACCTACAAAAGTTAAGACTGATAGGTAATCACAAAACAGAAAAAATTAGATTAAAGTAAACCTACATAGGATTCTACTCACAGCACATTCCAATTGAACGTCATGAGGCAGAAATCACCAAAACAAGATGGTAGGAAGATCTTTGTTATTTCTCCTCATATGTTCTCAGACTCAAAGATCCAAGAAGTTACAACTAATGAACAAGATAGGTATTCCTTTCTACCTTGTGTATTCTATTTACTCAGTAAAGAAAGGAGTCACTTTGCCCATTTACACTCTCCACTACCAGATATTTTAATCAGTTGCTCCCCCCCAAAAAAAAAAATCTCATTTAATTCAAACAGCAAGAATTAAACAAGGTATATTTTCTTACCACAAGGATTAGAATACTTTTTTTATTTTAAGTGCCATTTGGAGATTAGAAAAATTACTTTTAAATCAACTTTGGATAGAACAAACCAAAATTACAACTATAGACCATTTGGAAAATAACAAAAATGAGAATACCACATGTAAAAACTTAGAAAATACTGCTATATAGTCAAAGAAAGTTATTTTGTTATTAATTTCTAAATTATAAATTCGCAAAGCATTTAACTCAAGAAGTTAGAAAAAGTAAAACAACGAATTTCAACAAGCAGAAATTACTAACAAAATACAAATCAATAAACTAGCAAATGGTAAAATGGAATTCATAAATAAATTCAAATGCTGGTTATTTTAAAAGATCAATAGTATAAACCAATTTGGGCAGGTATAATTTTTAAAAAGAGAAACAAAAAGCCAAAAACAAAAATAAATATACAGACATTATTTGAAATTAGAAGGAAAAAAACAAACTACAAATAATTTTTTAAAACCTTTTAATTTGGAAAAAAGTAAAAGATCAATAATCATGAAATGAATGGGGAAAAATTGTCAAAAAATAATGCATGGCCTACACAATTGATGAGCAAATATTTCTGATCTTTCAAGTAACAGATAATTCTTTTGCTATTTCAGTTGTTTAAAATTATACAAAAAAAAGATAAAATTCCTCTTAATCTTATCAATCTAAAATAATCAGAAATCTGACAGAATAGATAAAACAAAACTACAAATCCATCTAACTTATTAATATAAAATATTAGCAAATACAAACCTTTCGATGTAATTGAACATTTTTTTAAATACACCATAACCTAAGGACAGTTAGGAAACATTTTAAGAATGATAGAATGGTTCTTTAATACATAAAAGAAAAATCTTTAGTGTAATTTATAACATCAATAAACAAAGGGAGATAAAGCAACATCTCAACAGATGCTGAAATAGCACTTGGAAATAATTAAACATTTTTTTTTGATAATTTGGAAAATATTAACAAAGTAGAGAACAATGCCCTCAACCCAATAACCAAAGCCAATTTCAAACCAACTGTCAAAACACCAGAGAAATTTTCATTGACAAGTGTTCCTGAAGGCACAATTATTTATCACTGCTTTAAAAAGTCTGACCAAAACTAGTAAGATAAATTATAAATTTAAAAGAGAAAGAGACAGAATCATTATTATTATTTGCATGTAGTGTGATTCTTTACTTGTAAAATTCAAGAGAATTAATTCAAAAAAATTTTTAGGTTAGCTATTTATCTGAAAAGGCAAAGGTTAAAACATATATTTAGCTACTGGCTGTCTAGAAGAGTTCTCTAAGATTATACATTCTATTTCTTAAGGATAAGGTTTGCTATATCAGAGTGGTAATGGAACATATGACCTACTTTTCTCCACCCATGGAATTAAGATGCATTTTGTAAGACTATAGTTCTAATCTTTTTTAAAATTTTCTTCATTTTCATACTAAATGGAGGAATTAATTATTTATTGTCAAAGTCATTTAAGTCTTCTGAGAATCCCGTCTTAAATAGCATCATATATTCAGCAGTTGCCATATAATCACTCAACAGAATATTTTCTAAGTCCTAGAGCATAGCAATATACACTAAAGATACACAGATGAATTTGATCTTACCACACCGGTTATACAGCAGTAGAAAAAGACATGCACAAAAATTCAAGTAGGACATGTGCAGCATGTCCATAAAGAAGGCAGCGTCTTTACTCTTAGAACCGTTTGAAATACACATACAAGGGTCCTCACACACAACCATAGACCAACTCCTGTGAACTAAGAATAGTTTTGAAAATGAATTAATGTATCAGCTACTCCAGGGAAACCAAATGATGCCTTAATGTTCAAAGTTATCACCAAAGTATACATGGACAGCTACTTGCCAAAAACAAACAAAAATACCTTCTTGTCTGTCAAACAATCCCTCAAGAGACATTTTGTTCTTGTTGAAGTACAATGGCCACCTGACTGAAGTTGCTGCTCAATCAGCAAGTATGCTGCTGTGATGTACTACTAACTCCTTGATTTCCAATGGCATTACCTACTAACCCGTTTAACCTTAACTGTAAATCCTGAAACACAGCCAGGCTACGGAGGCCCATCTTGAGCACCTTGACCCACCATTAGATTTGTTGCAGGATACTGGAGCCGCAGCAATTTTTCAGGTAGAAGTAGGACAATCAGAGGAAGGACAAATCAAAGAACTGCTTTTGGACTCAGCAGAGGCCCAATAAATAATACTAGGGCTGTGAACTGAGACTCAGTAACCAATACACCAGGGTTCAGAAATCAAGAATGCAGCTGCTCTTATTTAAACACAGTCTCTAACCAGATCATAAGTCTAGGCGAAGAGTTACAACTTCGATGAGCTTTGCAAACAATGAATTTAGGCACAAATTACAGATTAAAATTATAGTGCAGCCTTCCCATTTGCTCAGTAAGGAAGAAAAAAATACTTGATTTGACATCAATCATTTCAGTCTCAAATACAGAGATGGTAATGAAATATTTACTGTGCATCTAATACTCTGTATTATGAACTACGTTAGGAGCTACGGAGAAATTCAAAAGAAGTGTAAGATACAACTATAATTTAAAAAAAAGAAAAAATATATATATATAGTCACAGGATGTAAAGTACAGCATAGGGAACACGAGTCAATGGCACTGTAATAGCTATGTTCGCGTATGGTGACAGATGGGTAGTAGACTTGTTGGGGTTATTTTTGTGAGGGGTGTAAAGGTCTAATCATGATGTTTTATATACCTGAAACTAATAATTTAATTTAATTTAATTTAATTTAAATTTAAAATTTAATTTAATTTAAATTAAAAAGTGTAAGATATGGTCTGTGGCTTCAATGCAATTACAGTCTAGTTGACAAGTCATACACTACCATAGTACCCTAAAGTAATTCTTCAAAACTCTTAATAAATTTTAAGTAGTTATTACACCAAGTTTTTAAACATCTATTGTCCTATGATGCTCTAAACTCCATGAGCTCAAGGACAATCATCACTTGGACCACTGCTTTATTTCCCATGCCACGTACATAGTAGCTGCACAACAAAAATGTCTTGAATAGATGAATAAATGGATACATAATTGACATGCTAGAAACATTCTTTAAACGGATATTATCTGAATTGTGTTTAGTGTAAATAAACACAAATGCTAGAGCGACCTCTAAGGGCTTGAGTGGTGGGGAAAAGCTAACTACTACCTTTAATAGCATCTATAAAAATTAAGACAGAACCGAATACAAGAGCTTAAAATGTCTACTTGATTTGTTAATTCAAACCTAACACTGCAGCTCCACAGCCCCACCAACCAGGCCTTACTCTCCCCCAGTTACTCCTCTGAGCTGCTATTCTCTCCCCATACCAATGTGCTAAGAGTGGGAATACAGTCCCATTCTTAATTCCCCCACAACATAGAAAACCGGGCTGTGAAGTAATCAGTGAATTTGGAGATAGCATGAGTACAACCCAGAGGAACCTACACTGTGAGAGGTGGCCACTCACAGCCACCTTCGATTGTCTGTTGAGACTGGCCACACCTTTTCTAATCATCACTGAGAGCATGCAGGTGCTTGCACAGGCTGCCTCATCCCTCACTTTATTGTGCAGATGCTACCAGGCAATGAATAGATTAAGTGTTCATCCAAGTACTGTCACCAAGATCAGGCTTTTAAATTGCCCAGCACATATGTGTCTTCTCCTGAATTCGTGGTACAATGAGTATCTGTTGTAATGATGGGAATTCTCTTGCTACATGCTTAAAAGGTTGGTTTCATTTGTTTCATTTGATAAAGGGACATTTTCATTGTCCCTTTTTCTGATATGCTGATAAAATCTAATCAACACTTCTCACATTTGTTTGATTTTTCCCATTTTTCCTTCAGAATCATTCCTATATTACATACAAATGTAAACTTTCTTATTTTCTTGCTTTTTAAAAAATGAGTTCTATCTTTACTTCTTTTTCATTTTCACTTACAAGCACTATTATTCTCACTTCTTTTGCTCTATTGGGTCATGATAAAATTAATGATATTCATAAATGTGGCAAATAATTAGAGGTCTTCAAATGTGGATGCAAGTGCTCCCCAAGTTATATAAAAATATTCTGAGGGTAAGCGAGCATGAGTAGTTGTAAAGCAGTGAATTTCCAGATCCTCAGCTTCATTCTGAGAAGACACCTGTAGTAGAAACATACTGCGAGACCTTGCCTTCCACAACTATGCATGTGGAAATCCAAATGCTTTTTTTAAAAACTTGGGCCCCAAGTCTTCTGACAGCTGTCACCTATCAACAACTTCTCTGATTGCTTAATCATTCATCTCATTTACCATAAATTTAGATTAATGAGAATATGCTGTGGTTAATATACCTTTAGTACACCTAATATCCTCCACGTTTTGGGCTGTTGGATCTATTGAACCCTATCTCATTCCAATAATCAATAATATTCAGATGTAGGTAATGAGCTAATGTACCGCTTTATGAGCCTTTCTCGGGGGTTCCAGTTCAATATGGCAACAGAACAGGATCCTAAACTCACCTTTTCGCATAAACACACTGACTCTACCACTATATACGGAACAACTTCCTCTGAAAAGAAGAAAACTAAAACATGGCTGACAACTCCTAAGCCTCAGGCTGATGAGAAGGCCCACATGGAAGTGGGTAGGAGAAGCTGGGACAGGATCTCGCCAGAAACCCTACCCTGTGGTCTGGGGACCCACAGGCAGGCGGGAGGGAGTTCAATACCTCGAGCCTCTCCCTGAGGAGCAAAGGGTTTGAATCCTACATCAGGCACCCCAACATTTTAGACCTGCATCTGAGAAATGAGCCCCCTAAAATACCTAGCTTAGAAAACCAATGGTGCCAGCATTGGGACTCACCTGCCCCAGGGTTCCAGCACAGAAGCAGCTGATGAAGGGGCTCCCCGACTTAGTGTGGGGAAGCTCATTTGCTTGTCTTGGAGCTTTGGCTTGAGAGGAAGTCCTCTGATTTGACATACTTTTGGGGCCTGCTGGGAGCTGGCCAGGGATGGACACTGGCGGGGACCATCTCCACACTCTCCCTCTGCCCCACTCCAGAGCACCAATACCTCCTAAGAAGGCTTTTACACGTATCTTGTGCTGTGGTTTTACATCCGGAGCAGGTTTGTATATCCGGAGCACCGGGTTTACGTCAGAAGCCTGGATTTTATGTCTGGAGCTACCAGTTTTACATCCAGAGCACAAATTTTACTTCCGGAGCCCGGTTTTACAACTGAAACTCCGTTTTTAGATCTGAGGTCTCAGTTTTTTTGACTGCTGCCCAGGGCACACTTCTAGACCACCTGGCACTGGTGGCCAGCAGGGCTTATGCTTGTGGTCCCACAAGACTGTACAAAGGGTGCCAGAAAAACGTATACACATTTTCAGAAAGGAAAACTGTATTAAAATTGTAATACTCAATATATACTGATAACGAAAGATGAATACAAGTCACATTTCACTTCTGAAATTACAAGAGGTGCTCAAAGTGGTTACCATCAGCGTCCAGACGCTTCTGATTATGGCAAACTACTGCTTGAGCAACGTTGACCAAAGTGTCCACTTGTATACATTTTTTTGGCACTCCCAGTATATATTTACATGAGCCTTTTTCATATAAAGTTTACTTTTATGTTTATAAACATAATTATATAACTATAAAAATTTGAAAAATAAGTTGCTTTGTGATAAGTTAAATCTATTGAGAATTGTGGCGGCCGGATGGCTCAGTCGGTTAGAGCACAAGATTTTAACAACAAGGTTGCCAGATCCCCTGCAACTAAGATTAAAAACAGAGACTGGACTTGGAGCTCAGCTGTGGCCTCCACAACTAGATTGAAAGAACAACAACTTGGAGCTGATGGGCTGTGGAAAAACACACTCTTCCCTAATACTCCCCAATTAAAATTTTAAAAATCTATTGAGAATAAATTTTTTCTTCCTTAGAGACATCACAGAAAAATTTTAATTTCAAATTTCAATTCATTACCTAATTTTAGCAAAGTGTATGTGATCAATATAAGACATTCAAGCATAAAAAATTACATTAGATTAAAATTTGTGAGGAAAGTTGAATGGAAAGGAAGTCAAAAAGAAAAGGAATGGTATAAAATTTCTATTAAAATTATCTTGTTCACTTATTTTTAAATATAGCATTTCAAATAGCTATTGAATTGCTATTGTATTAAGATTCCATTGAAAATATTTTAAAGTGATTCGATAGTTTGTTTTAAAGTTTTGTGTTTTTTGTTTTGTTTTTTTATCGGGGAACGGTGTGCTTTTCCAGGACCTATCAGCTCCAAGTCAAGTTGTTTTCAATCTAATTATGGAGGGTGCAGCTCACTAGCCCATGTAGGAATCGAACCAGCGACCTTGGTGTTATGTGCACTGCGCTCTAACCAACTGAACCAACTGGCTGCTGTTCTAATGTTAATATTTACAATTGGCCAGAAATAACATTATTTGCAACAACTTAAAGTATTTTAGCTGTTAATGTGGGAGAAATACATAGATATTTTCAGCATGACTTTAATTGATGTTCAAGCAAAAAGTCTTGAGTTGTTTTTAACTTGTGATTTATTTAAATAAGATGTAGGTGGGATGTGAGGTACTGGGTTATGTCGCAGCTGTATCATTTGGATGGTGCGTAGGCAATGATACTTACAAGGACTGAATAGGTTGGCTTTGCTAAGTCTTCCATAGTGGTTCCAACTTGAGAATACTTCCTTGTATGGGCTTTCCCTCCTCATTTGCTTCACTGGCCCTGTCCCTCAGTCCTGCACCCTGAATTGACAATCCCCAGGAAAGCACTGCCCAGAAGTACTCAGCCTCTGCTTTCTGGAGAAATTTGAGTAGGAGGGGTCTGTGTTTGAAGTTTCCCCAGAAAAAATTAAATTTTCCCCCAAACATTATTAGCCTCTCCTCTGCTAGAAAGTAAGCCTTACAGCAATCTTCTTTCTTTTTGCTTAATATATTAAGGTACAACTTACATACAAGGGCGTGCACAGATCTTACGTGTACAATTCAATGCATTTTTACATTTGTAAAATCCTTCTCGCCAACAAACTTTAAAGATAAATTCCCTCCCCTCCAAATATTTTAAACTCATACCTCCACAGGTGCTTCATTACATGTAGATCTGTTCTCTTTCTGTTAGTAAAATACCACTGCTCTAGCTGAGTTCTTCACTATCTGTCACTACAGCGGCCTTCCAACAGGCTTCCCCGGGGTTACCAGAGTAAGTTATCTCAATGGCAAATCTGACCTTGCAACTCCTCTGCTTAAAATCCTTCAATGGCTCCTCATTACCTAAAGGATAACACTGAGGTGACTTATCCTGGTACACAAGACCCTTCAATATTCAACCCTTGCTTACTTTTCTAACCTTATTTTCTGAAGGTCCTCAGAGTTCTTGCCTTACTTCTTACCATCTCTCACCTCCTACATTGGCCTTGCAGTTCTCCCAGCTAGAATGACCTCTTCTCTATTTTGCATTGCCCCACACCCCTGCCTATCTATCTGAATACATTTTACTCATCCATTACACTTCAGATTGCAGCTGTCTCATCCCAGGAAGCCTCATCTAGCTTCCTCTTCCCAAGCTGTACCCCAGAGTACTCTGTGCATATCCCCCTTGTTGTACTAACCACTTGATATTTTATGTATCACTTCTCCCATGTGTTTGCTTCTAAAAGCAAGTATCAGGTCACATGCATCCCTACATCCCCAGTACATGACTTATTACATGAGTCGTAATATGCAATCAGTACATTTTTGAGTGACTACATTAAAGGGGAAAAAAAATCTTCAAGACACTTTATTCAACAAATGTGTTCCTAAAAATGTAAACAGAACAGCTTTGACAAAACCAAATCTCACATATTCGAATTTCTGCACTGGGGAAGACAGATCACCCCTGTAATCATATGTCTGACTTCCTACCCTGTTGCTACTCAAGCATCTGCTAATGAAGGATTAAACTGCTCTGTCACAGGCATTGTCCTGGTCTGAGGCCTGGCACTCTAAGGTGTCCTGGTTACCCACAGTTCTTTGAGTCACCATTGAGCCATTCTCACCCATGGCCCATGGCAGCGTAGGACCCAACCTACTGGGTTCTAGTTTTCCATGTCCTTGGTATTCAGTCTTTGCTACTGCCTACTTTTTCATGTCTCTGCTTGATATTCTAGTTCCTCAAAGTCCAGGTCTTCCACCCTTTATCCATCTTCTACAAACCATGTCTCTGATCCCTGCTGGCTGCCATCCAACTGCACCTGGGTTAAATGCTTGACCTTTGAATCGCTATGAGTCACCTGCCACAAATCTTGGGTTTGGTTTGGACCAAAGGTATAAGTGAGCTATCTGTCCTTCCTACCTTTTGACTTGGCATCCAGTGTTATACCTTCCTTCACACTCACTTTATATTGATTTGCCTGGATGTAATTACAATCCTAACCTTCCCAGGTCCACTTTCACCTGTCAGAGCTAGGCTAGAACATCCCCAAATTACTAAGCTACAGTGTAAATCCATATTTTATAATATTGAATTTGCTTAAAGTGATTCAAAGCAGAACAAAGCTTTGAAGTGAATTCAGAGGTAATAATTTTCTCAAAGTGTATTCAACAATTCACCAAATTTTCTGACATCAAAGACCGGGTTGGGGAAGGCCAACAAACAAGCTCCTGTGAAGTCATCAGAAAGTGTACAATAACATGACAGCCACTTCATAATTCATCAGCCTCCCTCTAGCTACCTGTCTTAAATGATCTCATTGGCTTAGTTTATCCAAATGCCCTAAAAAGCAAACCATTTTTGCTTCCCCCACAATCTCTGGAATCATATTGTTGGAAAAGGAAATTAAACTTTGTCCCAAAGAAGACTGGGGCATTATTTACATATTTATATGCTAACAGTGTTTCCTTTATGTTCAGCATCAATTTGTTGATGTTTCCCTAAGTCATCTGCATCCTTCTTTCAAGTAATAAATTACTTCCCAGTTTATCATGCACAGGATAATATTTGGCACATCATGTACGGATGTCCCCCGCTTTGATGGATGTCATAGAATTTGATTATCTGCTCCAAGATCTCCTTGCTTCCTTCTCCTCTTTTTAATTCCCTGGAAAACTAAGACTGGAATTAATATGGATGTTCACACTATTTTCTCATCAGTCATTTCTAAATCACAACCGAAAAATGCTCAACCAGGTCATCTTCGGTTCTTTGGCTTTGTTTTTAAAAAAACACTTTTCCCCCTCATTTCCTTGTTATTATTTAGCTGTTGTAAAGTCTACCAAGTCACTGAACTGCTTGATCTGCAGCTTTTCAGGGAAAAGAATTGTGCTTTGCTGAGTAAAGTGCTGCATTCTCTACGTTGAAGATGAGGTATTGATTTTTTTTTAAATGATATTTGCTTTGGGAGTCTATATTACTGCTGAATTGTTATGTTTTTTTGCAAATTGAACACTTCACAAATAGATTCAAGATGGCCCTTTACGGATTAAAATACTTCTGAAGAGTACATTATCTATAACAAAAAAATAAATCACCAGTATGTGAATAAAATATTGATTATATCTTCCTTGCCCCTATTAATTTGAACTTTATATCTAGTTTTTCAGTTTTTATGTAATGAGATGACATTATATCCACATTGACTGCAGCCTAGAAGTGTTTTCAATTAAAATTTCAACATAAAAAGTGTTCTTTGATTCAATAATATTGGGCTGAAAACAAAAGCTAAAGTGGCATTTTCAAAATAATTTTGTGTGATTATCAATAGCTTATCAGTGACTTTTTCATGAACTCAGGACAATCTTGTTGAAAAATTATCTCATAAGCTGCCACACAATAGCTGAAAAAATAGATTTTTGTGTGGCTCTGGATTCAACCAAAAAGAGGAATTTGAAAACATTCATAAAGCTTATCTCAGCCGATGGAGAAAGGTGCTAAACAAGCACCTTTCTCCCACTGAGACGATACGAATGTGCTCTCTTTCACATTGTGATTGCACTCAAGGGTCCTGGAAACAACTCCCCAGTTACCATCCTCATCATAATCATCACCACCATCACCACCTATGTGTGCCCAGCCGTAAGGTGGGTATAACAAGAGAGAAACCAGGGATGTTCAAAGGGTCGATTCTAAAGAAAGAGGGTATAAATATAGTTCCAGATTAATATATTGTCAAAATTAAAAGGAAAGACCTGGCAGTGGGTCAAAGCGGAGGTTAGATCTCAGGTATCCAATATAAAGATAGTAAGAACTAAGTGTGGGAAGCACAGCTGACACAAGGTACTGTTTCTTGACTTTTGAACCATGGCTTTTTCATGGCTATTATCATCAATAACAACAGGATACAAAGCTCAAGTATGGATATATATTTACATTTTAGGAGAACAAAAGAAAATGACTCTTACGATTAAAAAAAAAAGTCACCAGGGATGAAAAATAAAAGAAACAATCATAAAGAAGGGTTATACTTGGAGTTAAAACTTTATTAAATCCTATAAAGTGACAGACATATTGGGTTAAACTATATCCTCTTCAAAACAAACTTTTGTGGTGTTGACACTATTTGTCCTACATTACAGAGGAGGAAATCGGCTCAGAAAGTTTAAGCAATATTCCCAAGATCACTCAGCTGAAAGTGATGAGGGAGAATTGAATACCATATTCAATGGATGCAAAGGTCATTTGTTCTACTATAGATGTCAGTGGCTCTCAAACTTAGCCTCATGTTACTACCACCTAAAGATCTTTGAAAAAGTACCGCTGCCTGGGCATCACTCAGGGTCGATTGAATATGAATTTCTCAGGAACCAAACACTAGTCCATTTAAAGTTCTCCATGGATTAAGAAGTACAAATTGGTAGTTACAAAATAGCCACAGGGATGTAAAGTACAGTATGGGGAATATAGTCAATACTATGGTAAGAACTATGTATAATGTCAGAGGGGTACTAGATTTATCAGGGGTATCACTTCATAGATTATGTAAATGTCTAAGCACTATACTGTACACCTGAAAGTAATATGAAATAATATTAAATGTCAACTATAATTTAAAAATAGTCATGGGATATAAAGTACAGCATAGGGAATATAGTCAATAATATTATAATAACTATGTGCAGTGTCAGATGGTAATAAACTTATTGGGGTGATCACTTTGTGAGGTATATAAATGTCTAATCACTATGTTGTTTTGTACACCTGAAAGTAATAAAATAAATAAATAAATAAATAAATAAATAAATAAATAAATAATTTTTCAAAAAGTTCCCCACGTAACTACAATGTGTAGCCAAGGTTGAAAACACTGTGCTAAATGGTGTGAATTAATAGACAGTGAAAAGGCCACCTGTCCAGGACATAAAGTAACCAATATTTCCAAAGACCTTATTGACAGAGTTCCTGGAACTGGCCAAAACAAATATTTTTGGCCAGAAGCATATCAGCAGATGATTCTTTTCAGCATGTTTACAGCTAATTCATAGCTCAAGGAGGAAGTTGAAAAACAATGATAAGTGGATATAACTTCCTGATAAAAACTCAGAATTGCATAGATATTTCCTGTAGGAAATATCTAAGTTAATTGAGGCATAAGAATTCACTTGAAAGGCCACTGCAAGAAAATAAACAAAGCTTAAAAGTTGTCCTGTTGCTTTGAAATAAGGCCTCTTTACTTTTCAGAAAAATTCAGTATCTAAAGCTGTAAGACATGTAGAAAATAAGATCAAGAGAGAGGACAAGCTGGAGTCTTACAACAAGCAGTTAGAGCTTATTTAAAGATTGGGATTGAAAGAAAGCACTTACAGCGAGGATAGCAATAAAAGAGAAGGGTACCTAGGACTGAATTTTAAGGGGCCGTGAGATCCTCTTATGAAGGAGTGGCAGGAAGACAGAAGGAAATGGGAGAATGTAGGAACTTGAAACTAATAGAGGTAAAGGTTTCCAGGAGTGAGAAATGTCCATCTGATCAATTATGGCTGAGAAATCAGGGAAGATGGAGACAGAGGAGTATTCATTACATTTGGTAATATGGATGTCACCAGCAGTCAGCGACACTTTTTTGCTGTCCACTTTATTTCAAGTGTACAAGTATACCTCATGTGTGCTCTGCCAAGAAATTATACTTCCTATTGTGTTTGATTGCCAAATAAGTTGAAAATCCTAACCTAGATCAATTTTACTACTTGCAATTTTAAGATTTCTTTTAGCACAACCTAAACCTCCGTTCTTTGGGGGGTGGGGGTAACAAGAGTTAGAAAAGCTGAACTAGAAAAAAGAAAAATACATATTTAAATTTATCTTATCAATTTTGAAAAATAAATTAGCAGCATACTTCTAGTTATTTCTCTTGACTTATAAAAATTGTAAATAAACTGTACTTTAATGTTTTAATTTCTTTACATTAAATGTTTGTAAATGACAAGATGCTCTTTAGAAAATTGTGGTTGGAGATATATTTAGAAAAGTGTGGATTTTGGTACTTTATTTACTATGTCATACTATATGATGTCAATTATAAGACATCCTGGACAGGAAATAGTAAAAATATCACTGGTTGCCAGGTTTTCAGAGGAGAAGGGGAGGACTGAATAGGTGACGTACAGACATGGAGACTAGTCAGGCAGTAAAATATTCTGTATGATACTGTCGCGGTAGATACAGGACATTATGCGTTTGTCAAAACCCATAGAACTTTACAGAACAGAGAGTGAAGCTTAATGTACACAAAAAAAAATTTTTTTAAACCATTTAGAAGGTCTGGGAAATCTCAGGAAGGAGTCAGATTATAACAAGAGAATCTAACTGTGTCACAAATGTATGGAATAAACTTACTGAAGGGCAATAGAGGGGGAAAGTGCTGATCTAAGTAAATTTAGAAATAGTGGAGTTGGTAAGACTAAAGGCAAAAGGAACTGCTTACACGCACTGTACTATAACTGATAAAGCTATTTCCGACCGGAGTACAAGCGTAAAGAATAACAATTCTGACTCTCCTGTGCACGTGTTCTATCACTGAACAATAAATAAATGGATAGCAGAGGACAGGAGGCAAGTTTCTCAATGTCGGCCTGGGAGGTTATAGAAGGGGACGGGCCTGGTATGGTCCATTGCCTTCCCCATGCCTATAAATGTCTATGTGGACACCCATAGGTAATGGTAACACACTGGGTCCTACTTCTTAAGGGACCTTGATTGTAGCTTCCCAAATTGGAAAATAGAAATTCCAACAAGTTTCCTTAAATGGAGTACTTATGCCTTATTACGCTGAACTACATGTTATATTAGTATTTTTTAAAAGTTACAATTTTTAAACTGTGAAATTCAAATAAATGTTAGTGGATTCTGTGATACCTGACAATTAGTGATGAGATATCTGGAAGATTAAATAATAAAAATTCCAAAATTCAATAACTTCTTGACAGCAAAAGAAGCCAAAATTCAAGAAAGTTCTCACTGGGGAAATAACATGTGAAGTTCCTTCTCAGTTAACTTATATTAGATATGTAAGCAAAGCACCTGTAGTTGGCGGTTGTGTCCGGTACCTGCCTGGTTTCTGACTCTTGGGCAGGAGGCAGTGGGTAAGGCTCATGCGAGACTGGGTTTTTCTCCTCCCCTTCAGCATAGCTCTTCCAAACACCCCTCTCAGTTCTGCGTGGGAGGAGATGAGAACTCAATTAAAATCTTAATTTTACCATAAAACAGAAAAGCCTGCATTCCAAATCCTAAAATGTTATCTTATTTCACTGGAACTTTAATTACCTTTTGATAGTTAATTCCTGAGAACCGGTTTGAAGTGTATAGACTTGAAATTTTAGACAGCTAGATTTATGGCTTGGTTTGGATATGCATAAAAAAGAATATATTTTCCAATGTATTTTCCTTCTCAAATTCTTTTGAAACTAAAATACTCTACCTTCTCTCAGGCAGCAAATTACCTAGAACTAGGATCTTAGAGCAAGACCGAACTTTACAAATCACCTTACCTACTTCATTTCCCCTTCTTTTTTACTGACTTGTTGTGGGGGGAAGTGCCCAGACTGAGTTGTTACTTGCTGAGCTCCCACTTCCTGACAGGCATCACATTAGATGTTGAATACACATTATATCATGCAGTCTGCTCAATAACTTCATGCAAAATTCAATATTCCCTAGTTTAAAAATAAGCAAACGAAATTCCAAAAGGTTAAGTAAAATAGCTGGGTCACTCTGGAAGTAAGGTCTTTATGGACACTTGAACTCAGAGTTGTGATCCAAAGGCCATGTTTCCTCTCCAACACCATGCAACTCAAACAGGTGACAGCCTGTTAAGCCAGTATGGCCACTTCAAACCTTACATTAACCTCGAATTAAACATAGTATTTCCTTCTATTGTCAATATGGACTAATCGCCTCTACCATGTTTCCTTGAAAATAAGACCTAACCAGAAAATAAGCCCTAGCATGATTTTTCAGGATGACATTCCCCTGAACATAAGCCCTAATGCGTCTTTTGGAGCAAAAATTAATATAAGACCCAGTCTTATTTTTGGGGAAACACGGTGGTAGCCACAGGTATTCGGGTACCTGTAACTTCATCTCCACGGGAATCTCAAAGATTGTAATATCACAGTATAGTTGTTTCAAACACCTGGAAACATTATTTGTGCTCATCACTACTGTGAAATGATGTGATCATTAAGTCTATGTACTAGATCTTGTTTGCCATAGAGTAATAAAGCATGTATCACAAATCCTCAAAAATACTGATCAATATCTTTTACTAATTTTGGTTTTGTTTGGAATTTTACCTGTTTGATTTTATGCATTAAAAATTTTATTCTGTGAAGAGAAAATAGATTTCACAAGACTGCCTGAAAGTTCAAGACACTAATAAGATTAAGAACCACTACCTAAAGCCATATAATTAGGGACATTTTAATACGTGATGACATACAAATTGGTTTTGCTTATTGCTTTTTGATTGAACTAAGACCAATTCTGTTAACCAGTAATCCCCAAACTGGGCATCACATATTTCTCAAGTAATTTTTCATAATATACACTCCACGAAAAGATCTCTTTGGTTAACTTATAAGTCAGCCTTTCATACTTGCGTCATCAGAAGACTCAGTTGTTCTCTGCTACTTTACCTGTTCTTAAATACTGCACCTTACACAGAGCAGGCGCGGTGGGATTTCAGGGGTACCAGGAAAGATTTTGTTCCCATCTTCCTTCTTCCTCTACTAGATTCATGCTAATTATTGATACCTGTAAGTCCTTTAGGAATTTAGAATTTAGGAGAGCCCCTTTGAAAGTTTTTGTGTCATGATAAGGGATAAGAATTAATAATGAAGTGCCCTTTAAAAGGGAGACCATTAGTAACAATCACACAGAGGCATAAATATCTGACAACAGAACTTTGTGCAAAGAAAAGTTTTAATAGAACTGTGCAATCAGCAAGAACCATCAAGGAGGGAGGAAAAGAGCACAGCAAAAGAAACAGGACACCAAGGTCTTTCTCAATTTTGCCTGCAGTCAGCCCTCAACATCAATGTTTCACTTAACTTCTAGTTATTCTCATTTCCAGTTCCTCAGTTTCTCATTTGTCCACAGGAATATTAATATGGTGCTTGCCACTCGTGTACAGGCTGTGTGGTGAAGACTGCCAGCCTCGTGGGTATCAAATGCTTTGTATTCACTAAAGCAAATGTCATATGCCACCATCAGTGATGGCAAAACCATCTCTTTGTTAATGATGGAACTCACCATGACCTGTCCTTTCCTTCTCTCATAACACAGTTCTCCAATCTCTAGGCTTCCCACAACACAGGAAGAGTGCAATTACATGTGCTTTTAGACTGACTCATTTTCTGATGGTAATGATCAGTATTTAAGCTAATTAGGAAGATTCTTTTGATGTCTTTTATTTCAATCACAATTAGTCTCCTGCTGTATTTTTTTTTTTTTTAAATAAACTCCCAGCCCATGGTGGGAGGAGACGGAATAATTTTACTATCTTCAATTTCTATCTAGTTTCAGGGAATTGCTCATCATCTGGCTGTTTCTCCCTTGAAAAGCCTATAAAATAGAAGATGTTTAGAGAGTGAGATTCAGCTACTCTGACCTGCCTCTGATAATGGAATTCTGAGTCCAGTCCCAAACAGGGACCTGATATGAGAAAGGTCAAAAGTCCCAGAATGCTCCTTCTCTTTTGGGTCAATTCCCTGTTTCCACCAAATCTCTATTGAAATTCCAGTTGAATTTCCAGACTGCAGCAGCATGGTGCCGATGAAGTTATTGATTAGCCAACATCAGAGAGCAAGACCCTAAAGGAATGAACAAAGAAATGGGTAAAATTAGATGAGAAGCAGAGGTTGGAGATCCTGCTGGAGAAGTTTGCAGTGAGCAATGCTCTTCAGTTTAAACAGCAAGAGCAAAAAACAAACAAATTAATAAATAAACTAATTAATTAATTAATGAGCAAGAGCATGGGGGGTCTACAAAAGTCTGTAAAAGAGACAAGCCCTCCCCCAAAGAAGGTCTTTGGCCCTTTAATTAACCACTGGCTTTATTAATCAAATGACTGCTATTCTGAGGCTTGAAACAAGGCAACTAGAGTATTAAGTGTCCAGCTGAATGGTGTTTTTCTAACAGGTCACAGGGCGATGTCAGGTGCACTAGACATACCGCTTTGTCCCCTTGGACAAGGAGGGTGGGCCTGTGATCAGCAGCAAACCCCAAGATCAGACTAGTTACAAGTTCTCCAGGATGGCTCGTGCCTGGAATTCACTCAGCCAGCATTTAAGGCAAACCTACAGAGGGTCCTAAGGCCGGATCCTTGCCCTGAAGGCGCTCACAATCTGGGATAGGAGAAGTGCTTGGGCCTCTCAGACACTGACACAGCTTGGCTTAGTGTCTGGGTGAGACGTCACAGAGCACTGCAGATGGAGCTCAGGAAAGCAGCGCCTCTGAGACCTCAGCAGGAAGCCCATTTATATTTAAAGATGGCACCACAGGTGGTGATCACTATCTTCTGTGTGCGGATGTGGCTGACAAAAAAAAAAAAGAAAAGAAACCAGTCTCCTCTACATTGCCTGTCTGTGAAGACTGACGCTCGTTCTCATTGCAGAAGCTGCTTGCTGTTCAGATGTCAGGGGGTTCCTGCCCCCATTCTGAGTTGGGCTTCTTGCTTTTGTTCAGACAAAAAAGTCCCTAACAAACATGACTGAACACTCCAAATACCCAACCCTGCAATAACTGTTGGGATCCTAAGTGTTTACACTTGAAAGGAACTTGGCAATCACCTGTTTTAAATTACCCCCAAAGGAAGAATCTTCTCTATAACATCTGGGGCAAATGGTCGCCTACCTCTGCTTGAAAACATCTATGGACAACAAGCTCCTTACTCTTTGAGTTATCGATGAACTTCTTTTGGGCAATTGTAGAGATTAATTGCTCAATAAATGTTAATGATGACATTATTATCATTATCAACTCTCAAACCCTTTTTATTTTGCTGATAATTCCTTCTTTTAAGATATAAAACAACGTACAAGGGGACAAAGCGGTACGTCTAGTACACGTCAGTTTGTGTAAAAGACAAAGAATATACATAAGTAGCACAGTATGGGAGGGTATGTGTTGTGACCATGCTTACAAACTTCTTGAAGAAATCCCCAGCTGCCCCTGAAGATGATGCCTATTGTGAGAACGCAAATGTCCACGCCAAGGATGCTGTCTCCCATCCTCTGATGACAGAAAGCTGCTGGTCTCTATGCCAAATGGGGGATGAAAAGCCCTCTCCCCAATCTTAAGCTGTATGTTGTCACCTGGAACTTGAAACAATACTGCTGTATCAAAGTTCTACAAAAGCCATCACTCGTCCAAGCCAATCCAAGACACTGGCCACGGCGTCATCCTTCCCACCTCCAACCATTCCAAAACTCAGCTGTTGTCACCTGCAATACTTAACCCCATTATCACCTGCTATCACTTCACCTCACTTTGGGAAAATGAATCTCCCACATACACACAACATATTTCCATAAGAATAGGTAACTGTCTCTGTATCAGTAGTGACATTTTCCCATATAGGACAAGCAATTATCCACAAGTACAATGTCTACAGAGGTGCAGCTCTGGCTAGAGTACATACACCTTTCAACATGGTTGCATAGAGCGGTTTAGTTACAGAGAACTACAGCTCTCAAACAAACACTTTTGTATTTGTGGGCTAACCTCTGCAATCATAAAACCAATTACCCCATTCCTGCAGCTTCCCCAACAAAAGAACGCTTTCTGCTAAAGGTGTATTCAAGTCTCCAGCTCACAGAGATACTCTAGCAACGTTGAAATGACAGGTTTTGCCTTCACCTTCTACCATTCCCATCCAGGTTTCAAAGATCTAAACTCTAAGGTCTAAGAGCCAAGTTTCAGTCAGTACTCAGATCTCAGGTGTTTATGTTCTGTTCCCCACGAATTTCTGCAAGACACTCACAGCCTAGGAATCTATGGGATCTTCACCTGGCTACCTAGTTATCTAAGATTTATGCATTAGTTCATTAAATAAACATTGTAAGTATTCAGTTTGTGTGAACCATATACCCTCCCCTGCTGTTTTCCCCTAGATATGTTCCTTTATGGAGTCCCATATGAAATGTGGAAAATCATGCCTACTTTCCTTCCCACTAATTCAATTAACATTCTGTTTTGCTGATTGTTCACTCCATGAACATTTTTCTGAATTTATGATAAAAATCAATACAAAGGTACAGTATGTATAATGCTAAGGTGCAGTATGTCTAGTATGTTATTGTTCTTTAACAGAAAAAGATTATACATAAGTATATGTTCATATAGATGTAAAATATCTCTGGAAACACGTAGAGGAATTAGTATCAGTGATACCTCTGAGGGTGGAAACATCACACAATACTGACATAATCTCAACAAATGTAGAATTTACTTCTGAATAAAAAAATTATCAGTCAGCTCCTTGATATACAGACTCTTTTTTTTTCTATCTCTTCTCAGTGACAAAGCTCTCCAAGCCCTGTCTCCCAGTGCAACAGAGAAACTGCCAGATCCTCACTTAATGGTAATAAATAAGTAAGTGTATTAGTTTCCTATTGTCACTGTAAAAAATTATTACATACTTAGTGGCTTAAAACAACAGAAATCTGACTGTATGTTAGAAGTCTAGCACAGGTCTTCCCAGGGTAAAAATCAAGGTATAGCAGGGTTGCACCCTTTCTGGAGACTCTAAGGAATAATCCATTTCCTTGTCTTTTCCAGCTTCTAGAATGCACTCACAATCCTAAGGCTGTGGTCCCTTCTATGTGTAAAACCTGTAATGACTGGCCAAGTCATTTTCATATTTCATGATTCTAACACTGACTCTTCTGACTCCCAATTCCACCTTTAAGAATTCTTGTAATTGTATTGGGCTCACTCAAATAATCCAGGAGAATCTCTCAATTTTAAGGTCGGCTGATTAGAAATCTTAGTTCCATCTGCAACTTTAACTCCCTTTTGCCATGTAACATAAGATATCCATAGGCTCCAGAGATTAGGACATAGACATATTTGGGTAGCCATTATTCTGCCTACCACAGTAAACAAATTAGATGATAGGTAGATAGATAGATACACACATACATACATACACACACACACATACATACATACTATTTCTGAAAAGACATAGCCTCCTCCAGGGGATAGTATTTTTTTTTTATGTTATGAAACATAATATTCAAAATCCTTGTCTGAAATAGATGCTTTGGGATTCCTTTGGCACAGTTGGGAGCCATTCCAAGACATATGAGGAGGTACTTAAGGTAGTCTATTAATATACAGATGGTGCCAAAAATATATACACATTTTAAGAAAGAGAAAAACTATTAAAATTGTAACGCTCAATATATACCAATAACAAAAGATGAATACAAGTCACGTCTGACTTCTGCAGTTACAAAAGTTGCTCAAGTGGTTACCATCAGTGTCCAGACACTTCTGATTATGGTGAACTACTGCTTGAGCAACGTTAACCAACGTGTCTACTTGTACAGATTTTTTTTGGCACCCTGGGTACGCTCCGGAGTCTGCCTTCCTGATTTCAAATGCCAGGCCCACCGCTTACATTATGTGATTTGTGCCTCAGTTTTCTCACTTGCAGAATGAAGACAGTATTAGCACCTATACCACATGGTTGCTGTGAGGCTTAAATGAGTTATGACCATCTAGAACAGTGCCAGTACTTAGTAAGTACTCAATACATGCCACCTAGTCTGACTTGACTCACACCTGCATGACCATGACCGAGAGTGCTCACGAAGGAATTGCCCCCAGGACACAGACATAGTCAGCCCCAAAGCAAAATGCTGTTTCTGTCCTAAGAGATTTAAGAATGAAATGTTGATAATGTTTTAAAATCCACCTTGGTTTACCTAGTTGTTTCCGTCTGATTTTACCAGACTGAAAGTTAAACTACCAGCTTGTCCAGTTCAATGCTAAGAACCTAGTCACCCTACTGGTTTTCTGCTATGGGTTATATGGATTGAGCCAGAGAGTCTTTGCCCTCTGGGAAACTGCCACATAATGGGTAAGTAGTACAAATAAATGTAGCAAAAAGATTAATTTCTAGAGCTCCATTTAGCTTGGATCAAATAAAGCAAGGGGAGCAATTCTCCATTTTGGCCTGTTGGCCCCAGTTGACTCGTACTGAGTCTGAAAGTTCTGTAATAGCAATTCTCATCACTAACACAATGAAATCTGGACACAAAAGTGTCATTCAAGGCACCTACTGTCAAATTCTAATCACACGATTGGAGCAAACTACATTTCATTAATCTTTTGGTGAATCTCTCCACTAGTTTCTAGGGATTGTTTCTAGGAAATAGCTAAATAGATAGCGTCTTTATCTCTTTAGATTTATTATGCTAAAGAATTATCCAATGCACAAAGTTCAAACACTATCACAGGAGCACAGGGTATCTGAGTTCAACACAAAGCATTATTTAAAACATAAAGATTACACTGAAAATCCTTCAGATTTTTACTGTTAGAACTTCGTAATAGGCTATCCTCGTTCCCATGAAATTACTGCCAAATTGGAATCAGTAAATCTACCTCTATTTATTATTCTTTCAAGTATCTTGGCAGCAAGTTCACCACATAATTTAAAGCATTTAGGAAACTGACAATACCTGAATGTCAACACCACAGAAAAGGAATACAAACTTGATGTTCTATATTTTATACTTTATCATGATTGTCAAATGAAATTCAATTTTATATTATCAAATACAGCAATTTCCCTCAATCCAGTAATATGTATAATTAATGAGCTGAAGAGAAATTAAATATTGCCTGCCAAGTATACTATTACAACCTGATTAAATCCAGTCTTCAGCCAATCCATAATTTTCATTACACCTGCTAAAACGTTCCGAACTAGCAGTCTCCTATTTTAAGTTTTCTATAAGTAGGATGAAATTTCCTTTAATGTGAATAACGTAGCCAGACTCTATGAAGTAAAAGGTTTAATAATATCTGTCTACAGCTCCCTTTTAAAATATCAAAGTTATAAAGCACATTAGTTGGTAATGTCATATTTGTTGGGATTTAAGATATATCATATTATAAGAAATCTTAAATGGAAAGCAAAGTTTCCTCTTTGCTCAAAAATTGTCCAACATTCCCAGTTCAGTGAAGAGAAGAGCAAAGATTTGTCAAAGAAACTGAGTCTAAGCCAAATAAGGGACTGTCTAACCACAGCAAAAGTCCTCAGTTTGACTGGATTTTATATGAGTGGACTTAATGGTCAAAGTGAGTTTTTAATGAGATTAAAGAAAAACACCTGAATTTATTCACTCATTCAAGAAATATTAAGCACTAACCAGTAAGTATAAGCATTGTTCTAGAAACTGGGGGTTCATAGCTAAGGACAATGGCCAAAGAAATGAGTCCCATCATCAAGATTCAAATATTGGACAATGGATAAATGTGAGTGCCTGAGAGTAGCTGAAATGGCTCTTGGAGAAGAGAGGAAAAGCAGAAATATTCTGGGAGTAGGGTCCAGCCAACTAACTTTTTAAAAGACAGAGTAATTGTTCAAAGATCTGGTGTTAAAAATAGTTGGAAATTAATAACAATTTTGATGACAAGACAAAGATAAAAAGCACATAAGACAGGCCCAAGGAAAAAAAATATCATGAGAAAGTGGTCAGCAAATACAAATAAATAAAACGGAATGACTGAGCACAAAGAAACTCAGCCTAGAAACTTCTAGTGGAGAATGAGAATCTTCGGAGAAGTAAATCTGACAACTCTGAGTGTGTCAGTCTCATCTGACTAAGTTTATAAAAAGGAAAAGAATGATGAACTTGGGATTGTTTCCCCTCATATTCCAATCAATAGAAACTTCCTTTTCACAATGAGACTTTAAACAATTAGGGAAACGTTTTGGTTTCCAGCTAATGGAGTTAGTAGTGATTGCCATTTCAGGAAAAGCACTTCATCCAATTGTAGGCATGCCAAAGGTGGAAGAGAGGGGAGCAGAAGCATAAACTGTACTAAAGGCCTTCACAGCTGGCTTTGAGTCACCATGAAAATAATATCCTTCCTCTAGTAATCCCTTAAAGAGTTGGGCTTTCTTTCTTTCAGGAGGAGAATGTGCTGGCCCCAGAACTGTGCTGATGCCTTGCATTCCTGAGTAATATGTAAGCTGTCCCTAAGAAAATATACATATAGAGGAGGTTCAAATACTTAGATAGCAGCTTCTACTTAATGGCACAGTCCAGCCTCCCACATTTTTTCTTCCTGCTCATCATCCAGGGCCTCTGGATATTTTCTTATTCTCTTGGTTTTCACCAGGGAGCATAGTCGAGCAGAGAAAGGACAAGTATCCTCGGTTACCAACAATTTGGCTGCAGATATCTTGTGCACTAGAAATAATCTGTTACATTAGGGCCTGCTTTTCAAGAATTCACCCTCACATTTGCCTCCACCACTGCTATATTATTTTAAATACATTGAAATATGTTCTTGCTTTAGGCAGGCATCAATATTTTAACTGACCTACCTATGTCAGCATATCAAAATTTGTTACACTGATGTTAATATGATATAGGGGGATAATAATTAAGCTTGGATAATTTTATGGATTAAAGATAATCAGCATTGAACTAATAAGGCACATTTATGCATTATGTATTTGCTAAGTTAATTTCTTATTCAGCTTCTTAATATTCAAATGCAGTCACTATTGATTTTGTTATTCTATTATGCCATTTGTTATGTGAATAAATTGTCCATTTAATTACAGTGTTAAGAGTTCTGTAGTGTGAAATAGAAATTTATGAAAAGTGAATGTGTAGTATACAATCCCTTTTAGGATATTCTGTCAATTAGGAATAGTATTAGCCACAAGTAACAGAAAACTTGAGTAGGGGGCTTAAACCACGAGGACATTGCTTAGTAAAAAGACCAGAGAGAAGCCATTCCAAGATTGAAGCAGTGGTTCAATGATGTCATCAAGGATACAGACTCTTTATAATTTTCTGCTTGGCCATCCTTGGTATGTATTCAATTATTTTCTAAAACAAGATCACATGTCCATCCAGACAAGTCACTGGCAAAGAACAACAAGATTGTCAGAATTACTTTACATCAAATGTGACTTAGAGTCAGAGCGGGTTGCACTGGGAAGGTAAGCAACTGACAGAGTCTGGCACGTGTGAGGTCCCTGCTGAAGCCAAGCATCTAATGACATCCTACTATGTAACTAAATGGTAACATGGTGCATCTTGCAAACTAGAATCAGAGCTGCAGAGAAAAGATGATTATCTTTTGCCTTTGAGTTCTCTGGCCTTTGATTGTCCCCATGGATTTATTTCCAAGTCAACAGGTCCTCACCTGCATAAAGAGGCACCAAGAAACAAATGCCACTATCTACTATCCCCCGGTGGGATTTGGCAAAAATAAAAGAGGGGAGGCAAGTAGACAAAGAGTGGAGAGCAACTTCATATATGCAGTTGGAGACTGCAAAAAACTATGAAGTCATAGGCCTTCTGGTAACTGCCCGTCAGCCCTATCCAGCTCTGACTTGCAGCAAAATAAATGGTCAAGGAGTTTCCACCCTCTACTCCATGTCCCACTAAGACTGTCCTGGAAAGCCTATAAGAGCTTTGAAGTACAGTTCAGAACACTGCTCAACTCCAAGATCAAAGCACTTAGGAACACGCCCATGCCCTCACCACCACCAAATCATCTTTGTGACGTTATGTTTCTCTTTTAAAATAGGGAGCAAGAGTCAAATATCTGGGTTAAACAATGGTCCCTACTAAGTACACATACATTGCAAACTAATTCAAAAACTGCTTTAAGAGCATAAATGTGACAATCTGTATCAAGAAAGGGCTTTCCAGATTTGCAATCAGAATGAAGGAAATCAGCTTCTGTCACGTCCAGCACGAGGAGGGTTGTGGGGAGCGAGGAGGGCTGCGCAGGGTTAAGAAAAGACAGTAGCCATGAATAGAGTGCAAGTGGGGGCCAAGGGACCAGCAGCCACAAGGTCTGGGCTGTGGGCCTATTCGGGCCTGGCATTAGCTTTTATTAGTTAGGTGGGGAAGTAAAGGAGATAAAGCTTGTCAATCTCAAGATCTGTAAATTCCATATACCATAACAGGAAACTGATTCAAGCCAATCACCCTTGCCTGCAGGCAGCTGGACCATAAGTCCCAAGGGACAAAACCTATATGCATATGAATAGATGGAGAGCACCTCATTGAATCACTTCCCTTGCAGGTTTTGGGAAGGAAGGCAGCCAGAGAGGCAGAGGCTTTCCTTAGCCTGGAGAAGGTGGGGGGCTGTGCCCACCTCTGTGAACCCCGTGGGTTCTCCTGTTGGTCCCCACTGGGCTCCGCGTATCTTAGATTGCTTTCCACGTGGAAAGTCGTACCGGTCATTGGCTGACCAGCCATCTTTCTGGGACCAAACAGGAAGGCATAAGGTGCAAACACAAAGGTTTAGCAAAGTCCCTGAAAAGATCCGTCTTACAGACTCTCTTTTCTTTGGGGGCAAGTACAAGGAAACAAACGGCTGGGCTGCTGCGTGGCGACAGCTTTCCAGATTTGCAATCAGAATAAAGGAAAAGAAAACAAAATATGAAATTAAAGCTATAATCAGCTGAAGTGGAAACAATACTATCTGTTCATGATGGCCATTCCCATCAACGGTTGAATTAGCCAAATTCCCAGACTGCATGACACCAAGCTGGAGGCTTCAAATGACTTAGGTCTGATATTCAGCAATGTCCTGTTGTACAAAGAGGCAAATTGCTTCAATTTGATGAATGTCTGTTTCTTTAGCTATAAAATTATGAAAACAAAGTTTGTGCTATCGGATTGGAAGGAAACCAAGTCAAACAAAATAAAAAGTACTCATTTATTACTATATTGATAAATCAGGTTATGTTCTTCTTGGGACCATCTTAAATATATGGGGCACTACATAAAATAAATGTATGGGGAACGAAAAGCCGAGAAAAGGATCTTCATATGACACATTTTGGTTCCAATTTATCTTTTCTCCAATGGCCAGATTGTCACATTATCCCATAAGACTTGTTAACTACAAATTATGGACATTTCATATATTTGGAAAAACTCAAGATGAAAAATGACATGAAATTCCAATGCTAGTCTATAAGCTAAATATGATTAGAAAAATTTTCACATGAAGCCTGATACTCAAAATAAATGTCAGAAATTTAAGCCAATGCTTAGAAATGTAAATATTAAACCATTTGGCACTTCATTTTCTTGTCTGTTTCATACTCCATCAACTGGGAATATAATCAATACATTGTGGGGAAAACTCTGAATAAATACCTCTTCCTGTTTTCTGTGTTTCTCTTACTCTCTCGCTTTCAGTTTTTACCTCAGTTTCTGTTTCTGTAGCACACAACCCCCATCCTCCACATGTACGCACGAACACACACACACACACACACACACACACACACACACACACACACACACACACACACACACACACACACACCTGGATTAATGAGCCAGGCAATGTTTTAGAGCCGTGAGGCCAGGAGAGGTGAGTTCCAAAGCAATCCAGTGACAGCTTCCTCTCTGCAGTTGAAGCTCCCTTGTACGCATACGAGTATGTTTGTATGGGTGGCCAATATGCTCTCATTTTCTACTTCTTTTATGCTTAATTGCTACCCTTGGTTTTTATTTCAGTCTACAAGAGACAAGCAGGTGGGGAGGGTAGAAAATTTCCAATATAATTATGCTAGCTCCTGACACTGAGATTTTACTCTCAGTGTCACTGCATCCGATTTATTTTCCCTGGGTGGGAAATATACCATTTTTTTCATGCCACTCCTCTCTTCTCAAAACTAACAGATTTTCTCGAAGCAACTATTTCATTTTTTATTATCTGCAAAGGTGGAACTGATCCTTAACAGGCATTTTCAGAATCAAACTTCTGTTTGCTTCCATTTCTAATTAATTCTCTGCTTTTCCTGATTAAAGTCATGAATTCTTTAATAACATTAATTTTGTCATTCTAACTCTTAAACGCTATGTTTACATGAGGGATACTGCGTCCCTTTCGACTCTAATTTTTTTTTTTTCAATTAGCTGTACACCATTTAGATATATACCCTTAAGAACAGATGGGTACCAAAATCTACAATGCATAGAAAAAAATAATAATTTGAGAGAAAGTTATTATATACATTTTCTTAGTATCCTAGAACTTTTACATTGAGAAGAGGCATCTAGTTCAACTATTTTATGGAACACTTCCCTTTTTTTTTATTTTTATTTTTTATTTTATTGGGGAAGGGGAACAGTACTTTTATTGGGGAACAGTGTGTACTTCCAGGACTTTTTTTTTTCCAAGTCAAGTTGTTGTCCTTTCAATCTTAAGTTGTGGAGGGCGCAGCTCAGCTCCATGTCCAGTTGCCGTTGCTAGTTGCAGGGGGCGCAGCCCACCATCCCTTGCGGGACTCGAGGAATTGAACTGGCAACCTTGTGGTTGAGAGCCCACTGGCCCATGTGGGAATCAAACCGGCAGGCAGCCTTTGGAGTTAGGAGCATGGCGCTCTAACCGCCTGAACCACCGGGCCGGCCCCAACCGTTTTTTTTTTGTTTGTTTGTTTTAAATTAAAGTTTATTGGGGTGACAACTGTTAGTAAAGTTTCATAGATTTCAGGTGTACAATTCTGTAATACATCATCTATAAATCCCATTGTGTGTTCACCACCTAGAGTCAGTTCTCCTTCCATCACCATATATTTGATCTCCCTTACCCTCATCTCCCACCCCCCCCTTCTAAGTTCTTCTATCTGGGCTAATAAATTTAAGAGAGACAGATTAACAGGAGAAAATCAAATATTAATACGTGTGCATGGGGAATTCACATAAGCATAAAAATTCCAAACACAGTGAAGCAACATTCAGTATATATGACATTTTGGATAAATTAGAATAGGTGTACGGTAGCCCATCAGATTATATTTCAGAAGTGAGAATGGGTGATTTACAGGTAGCTGAGGAGGAGAGGAATACACATGGCAGGCAAATTCTTGCTGGCAACTCAGAAGCTCTGGGACACAGCAGGTATCTAGCTAACAGGCCTGAAGCCTTCCTATTTACCATATTTAATTCAAATTAGGTTAAAGTAAACATCCTAAAATTTCCTTCCTGAAGCAGGTTTTTCTTTGTTTTTTCATTTTTTTTTTTGTTCTATTACGTTTATTGGAGTGACAGTGGTTAGTAAAATTATATAGGTTTCAAGTGTACGATTCTATAATACATCATCTGTATATCGCATTGTGTGCTCACCACCCAGAGTCAGTTAGTTCTCTTTCTGTCACCATATATTTGATCCCCTTTATCCTCTTCTACCTTCCCTCTCCCCCCTTACCCTCTGGTAACCACTAAACAAACTATTGTTTGTGTCTATGAGTTTTTGTTTCTCATTTGTTTGTCTTGTTCTTTTGTTGTTTTTGGTTTATATACCACATATCAGTGAAATCATATGGTTCTCTGCTTCTTCTGTCTGACTTATTTCGCTTAGCATTATAATCTCAAGATCCATCCATGTTGTCACAAATGGTCCTATTTCATCTTTTCTTACTGCCGAATAGTATTCCATTGTGTATATATACCACAACTTCTTTATCCATTCATCTATTGAAGGACATTTTTGTTGTTTCCATGTCTTGGCCATCGTAAATAAAGCTGCAATGAACATTGGAGCACACGTGTCTTTATGGATAAATGTTTTCAGATATTTTTGTAGATACCCAGGAGAGGGATTGCTGGGTCATATGGTAATTCTATTCGTAATTTTTTGAGGAACCTCCACACTGCCTTCCATAGCGGCTGCACCAGTCTGCATTCCCACCAACAGTGGAACACTTCCCTTTTCCTTTCTTCCTGCCACACCCACCCAAATATACAACATGTTAGAGTAAATAGGGAAATTCAAAGGGCATATTTTGAGTATTTAAGATGATGTAAATCAGCCACAAAATACAACTGATCTTTTCCATGTTAAATCTTGAATCATAGATGGCCCTGCTGTTCTAAATAGTCATGCCCTTCAAGTGATAATTTTCCAATGAGACGAAATGTAAAAAGAAGGAAATGGAATAGTTTTCTTTTCTCATTTGGAGAAAACAAAGAAGTGGTGGAGTTTGTCAGCAGGCTGAATCTCTTTAGGGAAATCTTTTTAAGATAATAAAATTGTTTCAGAAGCTCCCGAAAGGGAAAAATGAGAGAATCTTGATCTCAGACCCATTTTCCCAAGCCCCACCTTTGGCTCTATGAGAAGAGACTTTCAACTCAGTCCACAAACCTGCATCAAGCACCTATTCTGTGCCAGGCCGTGAGCTAGGGATTAAGAAGAATGAAACATAGTCATTGTCTCTAAAGAGCTCCCAGTTTGGGAGGAGAAACAAACACATGGAATAATAATTAAAATACCATGGGCTGAGAAGCAAAACAGGGACATGTGCAAACTGCTTGGGGCTTACAGCAGGGGCAAAACCAAGTCTTCCAGGTGAAGTCACAGAAGGCTTCCCAGAGGCAGTGATACATTATGGAGAATAAAGAACTCTACAAAATCCATGCAGGCAGGTCCTAGTTCTCCCTCTTATAATAGTTTCCCCAGAATAATTCCAAGGAGATCAGCCCAACAGTGTATTTCTCTAGGATGATTCATGAGGATGCTAGGCAACTGCCACCCCTAATGGCATCTCTAAGGAAAGTAATTAACTTGCAATTTTCCTTTATTATTCCACTCATCCACATAATTAAATCTTCTTACCATACTTATTTCATAGTATTTTATGAAGAATGATAATGCTGTGTTACCGTATACTAATAATAATATAATTAGCCACGAGTTTCACATGTTTTGATGTATTCTTTCAAAAACTTATTCTAAAATAAAACTCTAACGTGAGGTTAAGATTGCACTAAGCCTTTTCCTCTAAGACACTACTGCTTGTGATTATTTCACAGTGGCAAAATATCTTAAAAGGAAAAGGTTTGCCTTTGATTCCTCTGTCTTCAAGGAAAATATAAAGGTTTATTTGGATATACTAATAATCTCACTAGTCCCCCAAACATCATTCCTAAGGGATTTTGTACATTTTTCCATTTTGCTTTAAAACATGATTATGGTCATGGAGCTACCTTTGTTATATCATGTAAATATGCATATACACATACATACATACATACATACACATGTATAAATCTTTTGTATGTATTATATTATTTCATCTGTACACATGTATACACATATATAGATATGTAATTACATGGTTTTATATACATATGTAAGATATATATATATACAAGATGCCTTAACATTTCAAATTATATATATATACACATATATAGTTGTATGTGTATACCTATATATACACATATATATACATATATATATATATATATATATATATATATATATATACACAATAAAAAACCCTTTAACCTTGCCTCAGATCTCATCTCTGTGTATTACAAATATCAAAAGTTATTTTTCCTCAATCCATTTCCTGACATTTTTATGTCCCAAGATAAAAATGTTCAATCCTAGATGTGGTTTCCTCAGAGTTCTGTATTATGAAGCAGCATCCTGACTCTACTACAGCACCCCATGTAAACGATTTTGAATTCACTTTTCTGAAAGTGAGCAGGAGTCCATTTACTTCACTTACTTTCACTGTCACTTTGTGCAGCTTAGGGCTGGGTTTATCTAGTTCAGCGTGGCAGAGCAAGCCTTACAATGAAACAAACTGGCCCCCGTTGATCATCACTCGGACAGCTTGATCCCTTCTATTCTAATATCTCATGTGAGAGTTTCCTTTGAAAGTTACAATCTACTGCTTTTTGAGGTGGATTAAAACCCGTTCTTGTACTCAATGTTTCAAAAGATGACCTAACATTTCAAATAATACCGCCCTTATAGATAGCATTCTTATTTTCAATGCATTTTTATAACTAGCATCCTATTTATGCCCACAAAAGTTTACACGATAAGATGCAGGAACTTAGGACAGTTACCCCTTAAAAGTCAGGAGATAAGCTTAATAACCATATTAAAGCCTCCATTATAACAAGTTTGAACAACGACATGGTTATGTTTGGAGGGAAGCAAAGCCAAGGATTTGCCTTAAGTGACCAAAGGCTCTGTCTTTTTCCTCACTCATCAAAACACACCGCCGCTTTCCTTTGCAGATACAGACCTGGCACACAAAATTACAACTTTAGGTGCTGAGCCAAAGCTTACATGTTACCTTCATCTAGTTCACAAGTGCCACAGATAGTTGACTTCACATTTCTCTTTAAGCAGGCTTAGGGCTCAAGCCAGCTGGCCAAGATTGTACCAGGAACTTTCTGTTGGGATATTTTTTTTAATTTGTTTTGTGCACAATTCTCATTAAGGTCAACACAGAACTATTTATCCAAGTAAGTCACTTATCTGTGCAGTGGCTTAACTAAAATTAGTCTGTATCATTCTTTAAATACCTCATCACTCAGTGTTGCTGATGCTCCTATGTCATTAACCATACACCACTGGGATTTTCCAGCTCTGCTGTATATCGGCGGTTGCCTCACTAGAATAGAGGTGCATGTGCATAATTAAAGAACCTATTAATTAATGTCATGCGGAAGTGTAGAGTGTACACTTTACAGAACAGCTTGGGTTAAGGAGGAGGTTGGTTTTTCCAAAAACTAACTCACATGCTTCCACGCTTCTCAACAGTAGCAGTTCAGCATGGATAGTGAGAGATAAGATAACCGACTTCTGAGTGATTTCTCTACCTGTTTTGCCTATGAGCATGCAGTTGCCTTTTAAAGAAAGAAATATTAAAAGGAAGATGACCAAACATGCAGGGTCTACCAGCAATTCTAAATCAGAATGGAAGCTTGGGTTTCATTAAAAGGGATTCCCACATAACAGAGTCATCAGTACTTAGCAGTTCTCTCCCTCATCGTCCATCAGCAATCATTCATCAACTCCAGCACACTATCCATCCCTTAGTTGCTTGTGCTTGTTGCCTCCTTTCTATGTGAGTCCATATTGTCAACAAAAAGTAGCATAAACAGTTCTCAAACTTTACCCTTGTGGAACACTGAAGTTCTGAGAGATGGCCTGAGATTTCTTTTTTAAATCAAATCTTGGTTGTTTTCTTTTAAGATTTTCGGGAGATGGGATAATTAATGGATTGAGTTTTCTCAACAGAATGTGTTTGCCCTATGCGTTTTTCTTAAAAGTTTTACACATCTGCAGCTTGTCTACACTAGAATTTCATGAGATGGGATTTATAGGATGAAATTATATTCTTAGTTGCTTTAAGCTTAATATAACAAGGGTTCGTAATGTTTTGCAAAGACAATTATGACTTTTAGGAGTTCTGTCACATGAGCCCGTTTTGGCTTCTAAATCTTTTTTCTACTTCCAATTCCTCCCAGAACCATCTTCCTACAGTACCTCTGATCTCACTCCTCTAGGAACAACCTTAATTTGCTCCCCATTACCTATTGCACAAAATTCCAACATCTGATAAGAGCACTCAGGGGTCCTCTGCTCAGAGAAAAATAAACTCTCCTGGGGCGGCCAGATGGTTCAGTGGTTAAAGCGCGAGCTCTCAACAACAAGGTTTCCAATTCAATTCCTGCATGGGATGGTGAGATGCGTCCCTTGCAACTAAAGATTGAAAACGGCAACTGGACTGGGAGCTGAGCTGCACCTTCCACAACTAGACTGAAGGACAACGACTCGGAGTTGATGGGCCCTGGAGAAACACACTGTTCCCCTTATTCCTCAATAAAAATTAAAAAAAAAAATAAAGAATAAAAATAAAAACTTTACTTCACACCATAATGTTTGATGTGTGTGTGTGTGTGTGTGTGTGTGTGTGTGTGTGTGTGTACAGAGTCATATCACACAACACACATTGAAAGAGAGAGAGATCATTTTCACTCATAATACATTCCTGGAATCTATATGATTTCTTTTCCCAAAGAAGCCATGTTTGATTACATATTGTATTCTGAACAAAGAAACTTGTACAGCACAAATTACAGACATGCCCACAGTAATATGTGAGAAAATAAAACTAAAGATATATATCCTTAAATTCCTGGATATAATAAAATTATCCTTCAAGTCAAATAAGAAATATGATCAAATATAATTGTAGATCACCTAAGGGACTTACATATACATAGCACATAAGACTATTCTATTCCACAATATTTTACTTAAAATTAAAATGCAGACTAAAACAAACACTAAATTGCTCTTTAATAACAATAATGCTATATTTTAAGAATTTAGAAATATTTAGTTGATTAATTTGGAGTGTTCAGTTGGAGTCTCTCTAAGAAAGCTGTTCAAAGATCATTGGAGGGGTGTCTTTTCTTACAATAAATTTTCTTGCTGTGAGAAATTATTCAATCATTCTAGTTTCTCAGAGATATTTTCAGGTAAGTATGTCAATATGTCTTCATAAGTATTATGTTGTTTCCCCCACAGACAAGTAGTTTTTTTTCTTTAAATAAGGACTGTTCTGAGATTCCCCCATTTCACTTTCTTAAGTTTAGTGGGAGCTGGTAGCAAATTGAAGAAAGACCACCAAGAAAAAGTGGGTTTCATTCACTTAATATTTTCTTGACACTAATCAGGGAGGAATAATCATCTTTAGAGACTTATTTTTTTAATTTTTTTCATTAATATAGACAGTTTTAAAATGATTTTAAACGATCTCATATCTTATAAGGGAAGCTCATAGTGACATTGTCTAAGTGTCACCTTCAGTTCATCCAGAGAGGCACAGGAGTTTAGGATTTTGTTAAATAAGAGTTAGGAAAAGTTGATTAGGTTGGTGTGCTAGTCCTACTTGGAGAAATAAGTGTCTGTTCCCCCCCACCCCCCCATCCCCCTATGCCCTCCTCCAATTTCAAGAGAGAAAACCCCCCCTTTTTTTTTTTGAAAACCCCTTTTAAGAGGAATATTTAGAAGATTCTATCATGGAATTCGTGCCATAAATCGTTTTTCCTCCCTTGCCATTGCCCCAACTATCTCCCTTGAGCCCAGTTTGCTGTCTTGATGTTTCTATCTTACCCCAATTTTCTCAGAGTATGGGATTATCAATCTAAAATTAGAGTCCAGAATTCATCAATGTTATGGATAAAACTTTGCAATTATTTCTTTAAAAAAAAAATAGTTAGGGAAAGGTCAGTGATCCTGAGGATTAAAGGTGAATTCATTAGGTTTCTACTCTGCCACAATCTGATTTTAATATCAGGGCCCTTTGTTCAACCACCCTGTCTGCTTTGCACCTCTTGAATACCAATCAGAAGAACCCAAGGATGAGACAGTAAATTGGTATAATGACTTTAGAAAACTGTTTGGCAGTATCTACTGAAGCCGAATTTAGGCCTATCTTATGTCCTAGCAATTCCACTACTAAGTATTCCTTCAATTCAAATGCATACATCTATTCACCAAAGACATGTCCTAACATGTTCATAGCCAAAGTATTCATAATGGTCAGAAAAAGAGAAATGCTCAAATTCCATCAAAAATAAAACTGAAACATAGTGTATATTTCACATTATTCAGAAATTAGGATGATCAGCAACTATATGCAATATAATGACTCTCAGCACCACAATGTTGCATGAAAGAAGCCAGATCAAAGAGTACCTGGTGAGTAATGTCTTTAAGATGACCAAAACATGACCAAAAATATAAAGACCAGAAATAAAAAAAGTAGTCTATGCTGTTAGAGGTCAACAATATGATTATTGTTGGTGAGGAGAGGAGTTAAGGATTAGAACAGAGCATGAGGGGGTTTATGTGGTGATAACAGTGTTTTGTTTCCTGATCTAAGTCTGATTACATAGGTATTTGAAAATTTAACAATTTTTGAACTCATGTTATGTGTACTTTTCTGATACGTGTATATTTTAATTTGATGAAGTTTTTTTTAATGGACCCAGGAAGTCAAAAGCACCTTTCTGCTGCCACAAACATAATCCTTTAAGGATTTTAAGGTTTTCTGAATATCCCAGTAAGTACCAAAGGAAATAGTATTCATAGATGGCACAAATCAGCTACCATTCAATCTAGCTAAGTTTAGGTTTTTCTGGGGGGGGGGGTGAATTTTGTTTTTGTTTTAAGATAAAGACTATCAGAAAATTGGAAATGAAAGTAAGTTAATATCTCAGATCACATGCTGCACCAAGTAGTTCATTTAAAGGTCACTTTCAACACAGTTTCCACGAACTAAAATACTTATAATAGGCCACCCCAATTCTTTAAATCAGATCTAATTCCTGAAAATTAGTAAACTGATGGAGAACTAAACTTCATGGCGAATCTCAAAAGGTCAAGAAAGTGACAGCTTGTCTTCCTCTGGAAATTTGTTGTTGCTTCATCACCATGAAAATATGTATCTCCACCCTCACCATCACTTCCCCAAAATTGTTTTTCTTTTACAAGTCAAATATGCAGATAAAACATACTTACCAACTATTCTGCCTTTGTGACATTCCTGTAAACTATACTTCCCAAGACCGAGACATGATAACAGCTGGACATTTGGAAGATGTTAGCAAGTGACTGTGCTGATACTTTAAATCTGGACTTTCTTCAGATGCCACATAGCATATTTCTGAGATCATATTATCTGCTTCAGGAGTCAAACATACTTCACTCAGGAAGTTCCACAGAGACAAGATATAGAACAAACCATAAATGTTCAAAGAAGAGAATGTGCTGATGGGTCTGGCTCCTATCCACTGAAAAATTCAATATTCAGATCTGGGCAAGAACCCTAGCTTCCTTCATCATAGGAATAAATGCAAAATATCTCTGACTGGCTTCTTCTCTTTAAAGGCTCTTTTCCATTCACACCTAGAGGATCCAAACACACAGGTCAGACTGTTGCAACACAATATTGTTTATAGTCCCTTAAAATGTCTTTATTTCACCAAATGATTTCTTTATCACCTGAAAGGACATATGAGGCAAACCTGAGTATGAAAATAATATGTCTAAAGCATGTCACACTCTTGAGAATATACTCCTTTCAATGTCACAGATGTTGAGAGCATTAAGATTTGAAAAGGATATTTAGATCATCTGTATCAAAGCCTTCACTGAACAATCAAATTAAGAAAGTTGGATAAGGGACTGCAACTGATTAAGGCTTAAGCAAGGACTAGAATCCAGTCTTGCTAACTCCTAGCCTAATCCTTTTTTGTGCTAT
The DNA here is from genome assembly GCF_004115265.2 of Rhinolophus ferrumequinum. Lineage (NCBI taxonomy): Eukaryota > Metazoa > Chordata > Mammalia > Chiroptera > Rhinolophidae > Rhinolophus > Rhinolophus ferrumequinum. The sequence continues at coordinate 26,978,480 of NC_046290.1, forward strand.
ATCATGATTCCTTCGAGTCACAAGAAATTACATGAATGGATGACAATCTAGTTTTGTGGGTTATGCATTGCTACTCAAGCAAAACCAAGAATCAGTAAGTCATCAGTAAGTCACAGAGGAACTGTGACATTCTCTGTGAACTGGACATTCTTCAAGGAGGCACGTGATCTGGCACAGCTGCCCAATTCCACCAACTCCCACCGTTGTCAGATCACATGATGAACACCAGAAGAAAATATAAGAAAAGGAAAACAGAGCACATGCAGAAAACAGAGCATATACACACATGCTCTCTTTTCCCCTGTTTTATTCCATCCTGACGAACCACTTACATTCTAAGAATAAAGGTCAAGAAAGAGATAAGCAACAGTCTCCCAATTTTACCAGAGACAAAGGGAGGGATCAATTCCACCAGAGATGGAGTTGTTCAAGGGTTAGTCAGAAAAGAAAGGAATTCTCATTCATTCAATACATTTGTATTTTATGCCTGCCATGTCCAGGGGCGGTGCTAGTCAGTGGAGATGCACAGATGAAATACACTGGTCCCTGCCCTCAGGATGCTGGTGGTTAACTGGGCAGATGACAATTGCCAAGCAGTGTGGTAAATGTCATGTTAGAACATGGCAGCCGAGAAAAAGGTTCTACAAGAGATGGAGCGCGGGGGGATGTAGGAAAGTAGAAGGGAGAAAAGGATAAGGAAAAGCGTTAATGCTAAAAAGATCTTATTAAGAGTGAATAGTAAAAATATGAAAAATTGTGTCATTTTCTTCTCTAAGGGACTTTTCCACATTCTTACTATAATAGTTCAAGTGTTTTCAACCATGGCCCCAGGGCTAGAAGCATCAGCATTACCTGTAAACTTGTTAGAAATATAAATTCTGGGGTCTTACTCCAGAACAACTAAATCAAAAACTTAAGTAGGGTTCAGCAGTCTTTGTTGTAACAAGCCCGCCAAGTACTTCTGATGAGTGATAAAGTTTCAGAACCACTGTACTTACTAGATAAATCAAGGTAAAGTTGGATGAATAAAAGTTGGATGAATATGCTCAAACAGTTAAGAACAGGTTGGGTCTGGTAATTTTTCATGTAATTGTATCAATCTGAAAAATAATCTTTTGTCAGACATGTCCTAATTTATATTATATTTCAGAAAATACTGTTCTCTATTTACGTTTGGAGACCTATGAACGCTGAGTTTGCTAATATCAACTTTACAAATGACTGACATTTCTGAAGTAATGCTTTACATTTTATCTGCAGTCAAATGTCTTCGATGAGGCTCAACATAGAGCAAACTGCAGAAAGCACAGAAAGGTCTTATGGAACAAAGTACAGAATCTACTGATGGGACTCACAGGGACCACATCATCTCTCAGGCTATGTGATCTCTGATAGTCAGTGTTTACTTCTTTCTGTATACCCCCCTACCAAAAAGGGTTTCTACTTCAATTTATCTGTAGTTTGTCTATCTTTTGTCTTACTCTATAAGACCTTAGGGTCCCAGGGTCTAGAATATCTAACTACATTCTCAAGAGTCTAGACTTTCTGCCTCTTGGTTCAGATTCTCAAAAGAAAGAATTTGATTGTTCCCTTTTGGGCTCAATATTTCACTTAGTTATTGCCTCAGGACACAAGGCAGACAGGGCAAAAGAGAAGGCTGGCTATTGACCTTAATAGAGGTTATGGCCTTGGCGAGGAGACAATGCTCAGAAAATACAATGCAGTAGAAATGATCCATTTGTCCCCCCTGAGAGGTCTAACTTCAGGAGTCTCTGCAGCAATAGTGTGGCCTTAATTTCTGTGAATCCTCAGCAAATGGCAAGAAAATCATAGAAGGATATTTTTTTAATTCTTACAACAGTTTTTAAAAAGACAATTTTATTACATATCAAAAACCTTAATTATATATACACCCTTCATCCCAGAAGTGTAAATTCTAGGTTTTTATCCTAAAGGAAAAAATTGGGATGTGTTAATAAGAAATAAATAAGAACAACAAAAAAAGGATTCTTGTCATAGTATTGTTTTTCAGAGCAAAATTTTAAAAAGAAACTACCTAAGTATTAGGAATAGGGATTTTTATTAATGAAAGTCACTTTTAATATTTTAATTTAAAAAAATCATGAAGATCTATTTTTGTTGAACTTGTGTCCTTCATGAAAAATATCAGTAAGCCCTAACATTGTTTTAATACTGGCATAAGGAAATTGCAAGCAGACTGCCTCCCACATTCTGTTTTTCTTGTCTGGGTTACAGTCTCTATGATGATCAGACTGCAGCTGCTAGATGATCTCTTCCAGCTGCAGATTCGATCTGCTTCTACTAGTCCTTAATTGAATTTAGTTGCTTCCCCTCTCTTCTCTGCCTCAGCAGAGGCTTCCCAATCTTAGAGTCCAAGTCTGCCTCCTTGCCTCTATCCAACAACCCAACTGCAGAAAAATCCATGTCTTGAGAGCTAAAGCACAACTAGAACAAATTTTAGCCATTCTAGCCAATAATCTAATATAATTTTCATAATACTGGCTAAACAATTCTAGCCCTTGACTTAATATGAAATACTTGAGTTTCTATGTCCTCTGATTATCTTAACAGAGAAGAGCAGAATGAGCTGGAATGTTAGAAACACAGAATGAGATGTATCTTTTCTTTCAATATAATTTCCAAGACTATATGGAATTATAGTAGTAGCATACAAATAGCTAGAATTTCATAAACAGCGATTTCGCCTATGCAGAATCTTCTCTCTATCAGAGTAGTTGTTAAGAGGACATGAAATTGGGTTTGCATGATAATGCTTAGTCTATTGCTGAGAATGTAAGCTTGAAATTTGTTGACTCTAAATTCAGGACCTCAACTGAAGACATGGGTAACAAACCCAGAGGAGTTTAAGATCTGGCAACAATGTCAATAAAGGTCAAAGTGATTTACGTCATACTCAATGACTACAATTATGTAATAGCCCCAATAGCACTACATTTGATGTCCTATCACATGGACATCTGTGTGCAATATGGCTGACTTGGCTGAGGATCTCAGAAATATGATGAAAGCTAAACTCACTTCTAAAAAGAGTATGAAGAGCATAAAGAATACAGTGCAGTTCATGTGTAAGACAAATGAAAGAATCCTATTTTTGTGCCCTCTTAGCCCACCATGTTGTTGACCTCCGACACTCACTATCCCTACGTTTCTTAAAAGGAACTGTAAAAGGAAGAAACTTCAAAAGAGCTAACAAATAAAAGTTTGGAGCTGCTCTGGCTGAAATGATCAGGACAGAAACAATTCTATTACTCAGTCTCCCCTTTGATTCCCTTCATTTCTTCCCTGTACCCAAGATGGCCAAGATAAAAACCTTGGCAGAATCTAAAAGCTCTGCAGAACCCAGAGTAACAACCAATAGGCTATGTGATTTCTAAGGCCCCTCCTTACTAAAAAATCCTTTCCTTCTCTGTGCCTGTGACTTCTTTGTAAAAATAGGCATTGATTACCTAGCTTAATAGACGTAGCCAGCACATAGCAGGTGCTCCATAAATGTAGAATGAATGAACTTGAAATTGTATCTGTTTACCCAATGATCTAGTAAAACTTTCAGAACAGCAGATATTTCTAGGAACCTGGCTTACTAATGTTTTAGCAAATAAAATAGATCAAATTATAAACTATTTTTTTTAATTAAGGCACCTCTTAATTGTATGATTGTGACTCCCATTATTAATACAAGTAAGCTGCCATGTCCTTCCATAACCTTACCTGTGGTCATAGCTGATAGATGGAGGTCATAACTTCTAAACCAAATTCAACAATTTTGGGGTTTCAAGACATGAAACACCAGGAACTGAGGCAGTTTCTTTGGTGGTTGTAACTGTTATTTGTAAGGCTTATGAACGAAACCAAGAGCCAAGTTCCCAAATTTGACTGGAGAAGCAGAAGCAGGGATCTATGAGGGCAGCAAAACAGATAAGTCAGATGCACAGAGAGGAGCAGAGGCTGGAGACAGAGAGAACTGTGGCAGCATTTGAGGCCCTGTTCCTAAAGCAAAGTCATGTTCCTTGGGTTCTGCCAGTGACTGTCATAAATCCCCTTTTGTCTTAAGGTAGTTAAATTATAATGTATTGAAAAGGAACAAAGTTTTGCCACCTTGAAGCTGCCTTTTAGAATATTGATTTTAAGCTTGCTATTAAGAAATACAAGACTCAGAAAGAACCTTTGACCCTTCTTCCTTTCCAGCCCAAGAGATTCAGATAGAAAAACCTGCTTCAACCCCAAATAGCCAAAGCAATCCTAAGAAAAAAGAACAAGGCCAGAGATATCACATTCTCTGACTTCAAATTATACTACAAAGTGACAATAATCAAAACAGCATGGTATTGACAGAAAAACAGACATATAGACAAATGGAACAGAATTGAGAACCCAGAAATGAACCCACATATATATGGACAAATAATTTTTAGCAAAGAAGCCAAAAGCATACAATGGTAAAAAGAAAGCCTCTTCAATAAATGGTGCTGGGAAAATTGGAAAGCCACATGAAAAAGAAAAACTAGACTGCTGTCACCATACATCAAAATTAACTCAAAATGGATCAAAGACCTAAACATAAGACCTGAAACAATAAATTTCATAGAAAAAAAGCATAGGTTACTAAACTTACACAATCAGAGAGGATTTTATGAATTCGACCTCAAAGGCAAGGAAGGTAAAAGCAAAAACAAATTAATGGGACTATATCAAACTGAAGAGCATCAGGACAGCAAATGAAACCATCAACAAAACAAAGAGGCAACCAACCAAAAGGGAGAAGAAATTTGCAAACAATACTTCCAATAAGGGGCTAATATCCAAAATATATAAAGGACTCATATAACTCAACAACAACAAAACAAACAATCCAGTTAAAAAATGGGCAAAGGACGTGAAAAGACACTTCTTCCAAGAAGACATACAAACGGCCAACAGACATACAAAAAAATGCTCAACTTCACTAGCCATTAGGGAAATGCAAATCAAAACCACAATGAGGCGCCATCTCACACCTCTTAGAATGGCTATTATCAACAAGACAAGTAATAACAAGTGTTGGAAAGGTTGTGGAGAAAAACTGCTTATGGGAATGTAAATTGGTATAGCCACTATGGAAAACAGTATGGAGTTTTCTCAAAAAATTAAGAATAGAATTACCATATAACGCAGCAATTCCTCTTCTGGGTATCTACCCGAAAAAGTCTGTAAACATTTATTCATAAAGATATATGTACCCCTTTGTTCATTGTAGCGTTATTCCTGGTGGCCAAGACATGGAAACAACTGAAGGGTCCTTTGATAGATAATAGGCTAAAGAACATGTGGTACATAATATATACAATGGAATATTACTTGGTCATAAGGAAAGATGAAATACTGCCATTTGTGACAACATGGATGGATCTTGAGATTATCATGCTAAGCGAAATAAGTCAGAAAAAGTCGACAACCATATGATTTCACTCATATGTGAGATACAAAACTGAAAGCAACAAACGAACCAGACAAACAGACAAAAACTCATAGACACAGACAACAGCTTAGTAGTTACCAGAGGGTAAAGGGGGAGAGGGAAGGTAGAAGAGAGTAAAGGGGATCAAATATATGGTGACAGAAGGAGAACTAACTGACTCTGGGTGGTGAGTACACAATGCGATATACAGATGATGTATTATAGAATCGTACACTTGAAACTTATATAATTTTACTAACCACTGTCACTCCAATAAATGTAATAAAACAAAAAAAAAAAGAAAAAACAAAGAAAAACCTGCTTCAGGAAGGAAATTTTAGGATGTTTACTTTAACCTAATTTGAATTAAATATGGTAAATAGGAAGGCTTCAGGCCTGTTAGCTAGATACCTGCTGTGTCCCAGAGCTTCTGAGTTGCCAGCAAGAATTTGCCTGCCATGTGTATTCCTCTCCTCCTCAGCTACCTGTAAATCACCCATTCTCACTTCTGAAATATAATCTGATGGGCTACCGTACACCTTTTCTAATTTATCCAAAATGTCATATATACTCAATGTTGCTTCACTGTGTTTGGAATTTTCATGCTTATGTGAATTCCCCATGCACACGTATTAATATTTGATTTTCTCCTGTTAATCTGTCGCTCTTAAATTTATTAGCCCAGATAGAAGAACTTAGAAGGTGGGAGGAAAAGTATTTTATTTTTTTAGCCCCCAAAGTTTCAAAGTACTAAAAAAGAAAAAAGAAAAGAAATACAGAGTATTAACAAATGGATTAGGAGATGTAGACCAGAAATCTCTCTAGGAATGATTTATAGAGATATTCATATTCCAGGGCAGACAGAAGGTAGTGAAACTTCCAATACCCAACGAGTCATGTGTCAGTGACTGCCTACTCTACCTCCTTTTAAGTAGGGTGGCCTTATGTCCCAGTTTGCCCCAGAAAGTCCCAGTGTAGTCACTCTGTCCCAGCATACTACACAGTAAGCTTCCTCTGTCATGGCTGAAACTGTCCAGGTTTGAACAATAAAGTACGTGTCACTCGACTCATAAGGCCAGATCAGGCATTGCCAGCCCACTCTGTGCCATTTGCCTCCCTCTAATTCTATTGCTTTCACTTCTGCTTCTGCTGTTTTCACTCTTTGTAGGCACGTATTTGGCAAAATATTTATAAGTGCAAATGCTAGGAAGTATGGAGAGCATAGGAGACAGCTGAAAAAAAATCCATGAAATGATTAAATAGGGGTGCCAAGAGTAAATAATAGCAATGATAACAAACGAGGTGGCACATGTAAGGCACATTGAACAATTTTTGGAACACTATAAGCTCTCAATATTAGTAATTATCATCATTATGCTGCGTAATAAGATTAGCTCAACCTTTCCATGGACATGAATGAGGCAGTTCCTAAAAACTTAAAAGGCATAAAAATAAAAGAAAAATTATAACTTATCTCCTAAATATTTAATAAAAAGAATATTCCCTGATGCCAGTAATCTGAAGCAGTTTTTCTGAGTTCTACATGGAAAGTGATTTATCTAATAATTGTAGTAGAATTATCCATCTTTCTATTTTATTGCTTCATCAAACATGTTATTGCAGTTGGAATGCAAAACAGAAATTGTGTTACCTCAAGTATTTCCAGAGAGTTGGGGTTTTTTGTAATGTTGATATAAGGGTGGAAAACAGAGGTATACAAACTGAAACTTGTGAAGTTTCTCTTAACACAGTCAGAAGGAAGATGACCTTTTTTTCTTTTTTTATGTTGAAACAGGCAAAATTACCAAAAAGGAAGACAGGAAAGTACAGAAGACACTAGGGTATCATTATGTCATGATGGTACTAAGGTACAAAATTCTATCGTCTCCTAAAGTGATAAAAATAACTTTTATCAGTAGTATTGTGTTGTATTTTATCAGATTCTTTCCTCTCCTTCCAGATAGCCTCCTGTCATACACATTAAATCATATTAAGTCCTGAGTCATTCGGAAACATTAAGATAGGGGGACGTTAATAATAAATAAAAACACCTAAGATTTCTATACCAATTTTCCTCGCAAGAACATCAAGCAATCTCTATTATTTCATAACATTCCTCAGAAGAGGATACAGGTGGGCATCATTATTTCTATTACATGGTTAGAGGAGTTACACAAGAAAAGCTGAATAAGCTATCCTATAACATGGTGGCCAAGCTGGGATTATAACCTTATCTTTCTTGTTATCTCTTAGTGAATGGCAAAGAAAGAATGATGGGGAAAATATCACTGGAAAAATGGATGATTTACATTGCTTATTTATACATTATAAAATGGTTCACAGGCACTCTTTTAACTCAGATAATCAAACACAGTACATCCCAATTTCAATTTTGTAAATGTAATTTATACACATAGGTGTGTGTTACAAAAACGGAATCATACTATACATATTGTTTTAGAGCCTATTATTTTGCGGTAACAGCATGTTGTAAATAACTGTCATACATCAACATTTGCAATGGCTGTAATGTATTCCACTTACAAATATATCCTAATTTATTTACTTTTGGAAAATTTTTTTCCCAAAGCCAGGTATGGAAAACACACAAAGAAACCCCTCACAGAAAACTAACGCAGATTGGTTCCTTCAACAAACAATCGTCAGACACTCTGACGATCTGATAAGAATCTCCATCATCAACACACTCAAGCACCAAAAATTTAGGGAGGAGGATGAGCAAATAAGCTAGCAATTACAGTAGTATGTGGTCAGCTACTCTTATAAACTAAGGTAATATTTTTCTAGAGGTTAATTTGGTTAAATATATCAAAAGTCCTAAAACTATAAATACTCTCTGCCCCAACAACTCCCCTTCTAAAAATTTATCCTTAGTTGGTAACAGGACAAGTTACAAAGATGTTTGTACAAGGATATTTATGGCAGTGTGTTAAATAGCAGTGAGAGCAGGGGAGCAATCATGAAAAGAGAGGAGTTTAAATAAATTAGGATACATCCAAAGTGAATACACTGAAGCCTTATAAATGATGATGCAGATTATGGAACAATATTCCAGATATATTTATGATTGATTATACTTAAAAACGAAAACAGGCTACATCAACGTGTGTGTGTGTGTGTGTGTGAGAGAGAGAGAGAGAGAGAGAGAGAGAGAGAGAGAGAGAGAGAGAGAGAGAGAGAGTGTGCGCACTGGAAAAATAAAATCCTAAATACTAGTAGTGATATCTGGGTTATGAGGTTATTACAGACATTTTTCTTCATGTTCACTGGATTTTCTAATTTATGTATAATGAACACAGAATACTTACCCAAAGTAGAGATTAACATAAACACTTTAAATAGAATGTGGTACAAGCTATTATAAAGACAGAGTACTCTAGGACCCCCTAACTCAGCCTGAAGCTAAGAAGAAGATTGAATATGGACTCCCAAATTAGTGACACTTAACACTGAATCTTCAAGAATACGTAGTAGTTAGCCAGTTAAAGAAAACGGAATGAGCACTGTAGAATGAGGGAAAGCCTTAGAGGAATGTGACAGCAGGACCCAATCAAAGCAGTATGAGTAGCTCAATGAGAGGCTGCGGAGAGGGCAATTAAAATAAATCAATGTGTTTGTTAAATTTTGAAATAAGAAAATTCAATTTTGACCTTAGCTTGAGTAGTTTTGGTGAACAGATGAAGGCAGAAGCCAGAGGTCACAAGAAAAAGAATGAATAGGAGGTGGGAAAGTGTTGATGAAGGTGAACACTACCTTAAGAAGTGCTAGCATAACACTGAAGAGAGCGGGGTAACAGGGAGTTGGATATTGGGTTATGAGAAGGTTTTATTTTCTAAGATGGGAGAGCCAATGGATGTTAATAAGGGAAAAGAACCAATATAGAGGGAAAGGGACATTGACTAAAAAAAAAAAAAAGGACGGAGTGGATGGTAGTTTGATGTTTCTAATTGTGGGTGGCAAGGAGAAATCCAGAACTGAAATGGAAATCTGAGGACCTCAGCAGTCAAGCCAAGTGACATCACAGGAAGAAGGAATCATGACTTCAGTTTCTTAGAAGATAGAACCAGTAAGTTGCTGAGGGTAGAAGAACCCAGAAAATAATTAGTATAAACAGAAAATGTGACAGAAACAAAACAGAGCATTATTATCTAACCTCTGTATGACAACAAGAAACATTCTGTGAAATTTCTATAACCTCACCTAAAGAAAGACATACAGTATTAGAAAAAGTACTAAGATAGGAACTAAAATGCTTGAGCACATGGGAGGTGCATTTAGGAGTACAGACAAACAAGATTTGGATTTTATACCAAGAAAGAAACAAAGCATATTGAGAGGAATGTTTTATGCTAGTGGCTCCTAGTCTTTTTGAATATGAAAATATTTTTTAATATCAAAAATGTTTGAGCACATGTGATAGTATTTGAACATTTAATAATTATTGATTGGTAAAATACATTATGACAAGAAGCAGTTACAAACTGAATCGTTTTTTAAAATTAACTTGCATTTTATTAATCTCAGCAGTATCTGCACATTTTTGGTATGTGTGATATTGTATGTTTATCCTACTAAAGACAAACTTTGGGTACACATATGGAATTGCAACTCTCTTGCAATGATTCTGAACTAACAAACACCATTCCACACCAACTCAGGAATCCTCAGATCACATTTGAGAACCGCTGTCCTAATATACAAACCCTGCATTGGATGAATAGGCATCTCATCTTCTAATACCAAAAGCTAGTACGAAACTTGAAAGAGGAATATTTAAGATGTAAGCAGTTTTTTGGAAGACTTGCAAACATTACCTCAGAAAGAGTTTAATAAAAAACACAAATCATTTCCAAAATGTTTATATAAGTCATGGGACGATATTTCTGTCATACATTTTAAAGAAAAATGATCTTTCCAGAGGCCACAACCTTTGTGAGGACATCAAGGAATACAGTTGGGCTCTGCCATGACACTTCTTGGTGCTGCTGAGCCAAATGGACTGTAAGTCTTGTTAATTCTCATGTTTGTATCCTGATCAAGCATAATACAGAGGCACACATATGCTCAAAATGTGAGAAGAGCAAATGAATAAATGAATGAATCAGTCGATCAATCAATGAAAGCAATGTATGGACATTGGAAGAAAAGAAACCCAGTTCTAGGACTCAATAATTTCACTATATTATAGTTGATTTAAAAGATAGAAATGATTTAAACGCAGAGTTCTAAGAATGAATGTCATTGGGATTTCCAGAAAAGACAGAAACTATAGAGAAGCATGAAACGGAATGACTTAGATTCACTTTTTCATGACAAGAATGCATTTTGGAATTTGCATATATACAATCTCATTAAATTTACTTTCTAGAAAAGCCCAGTCAGTGGGCCCTTTTGCTGTTCCGTTAAGTAGATCTGTCCTGCCCATTTAATCCCCATGTTCAATCAGCCTTTGAATACAATGACCTCCCTTACCCGTTTTGGGTTATGGAGACCACAATCTCCTTAACGCACTCTATGAGCTCTGGACTAGTCATTCAAGAAAGATGGGCAAATGAACAAAATAATTACAATCTTCATAAACAATCTGAGTTCTGGCAAAATCTGCTTTTGTCATTACAAAAGAATAATGTGACTATTTCAGTCAGTCAATCAATAGATAAATAAAATTCTATAATAAAAATTCAGTAAACTGACATGGGCAAATAAATTCATACTTACATTCTTCCTTTTAAAATTAAAAAAACAACAACAAGCACTACATAGTTTACTGTTTGTTTTGTTTTGTTTTGTTTTAAAGAAGACTGTATAAAGCCCAGTTTCTGGATGTGGTTCCGTTAATAGCTGTGTGGCCTTGGTTAAATTAACCCCCTGTCCCTCAAATTCCTCTTCCACAATATGTGAGGTTGAGCCAGGTTAATATCTCTCTGAGCTCAAAAACTTCAGCGTCCCTCTCATTCTTGAGAAATTTCATTTCTCTTCAATATTCCTCTTTATTATTAAGAAAAAAATGGTGAAATTTCTTTTTTTTTTAATTTATTGGGGTGACAATTGTTAGTAAAATTACATGGATTTCAGGTGTACAATTCTGTATCACATTATCTATAAATTACATTGTGTGTTGACCACCCAGAGTCAGTTCTCCTTCCATCACCGTATATTTGATGCCCTTTACCATCATCTCCCACCCCCGGTCCCCTTACCCTCTGGTAACCACTAAACTATTGTCTGTGTCTATGAGTTTTTGTTTCTCATTTGTTTGTCTTTTCTTTTGTTGTTTTTGGTTTATATACCACATATCAGTGAAATCATATGGTTCTTTGCTTTTTCTGACTTATTTTGCTTAGCATTATAATCTCAAGATCCATCCATGTTGTCACAAATGTTCCTATATCATCAAAATTTCTAATTGTAGTTCACCAAAGACATCAGCCAAAACATCTCATTCCTTAACTAAGCCCATAAAATATTCCTGGATTGCTTCTGGAATTAACAACTTTTCATTTTCTGAAATACAAAGACAACATTGGGATCACTGTAGCCCAATCATTTCAGATTCACATTTAGAAAAAAGCTAACTCATCCATTAATTTAACATATAATTAAGTACTTAGTGGATATTAGAATTAGCAACCCCTGGGAGCACAGAGAAGAAATTATACCTAGAGTTCCCTTCAAACATGTTACAATTAGAACAGAGGTAGACATGTTACTAGACATTTATAATTCACGGTGATAATTTCTAGGATGGAGCAAATTATACATGTTTTAGTTATACATTACATTGTGATTGCTATGTCTTTCTTCCACTAGATTCTAAGTTCTATGAGGGCAAGGATCTAGGTTTTTCTGGTCACTACCTCCCCAGGGCCTGACACATGATTGGTTCTCAAATCATATCTGTTGAGGGAATAAAAGAATAAATAAATAGCCAAGTCACAGGGACATAAAAGGAGTGAACCTGACTGTGCTGGGAAACGCACAGTTAAGGGCAAGATTACAGGCCACATTCTGGAAGTCCAGATTGTTTCCTTATCAGTTGTTTTTATCATTATATTTAAGACATAAAGAACAAAATTCATACATTTCCATTTCTTTTGTTCATGCTAAAGCACATTACAGAGCCAGGACATTTATAAAAATGGAGAATTTTCTATGTGGAATTAAGTGTCTAGAACCTATGTAAATGAAAAATGACCAGTCCAGATGGTAATCACTGCCGCTTTTGGTTTTGGTTTATTGATGTGACATTTATTGGGACCACCACCACCAGAATAAATAAATAAATAATCAAATTAGAAACCACTTTAGATTTATTGCTATCAATTTTTTGTTTTGCTAGTGGCTAACAGCAGAGATTCTGGAACCAGATCCATTCTGTCTAGAATGAGAACTTCAGCAAGTTACTTAACCTCCTTCTGCCTCAGTTTCCTCATTTGAGAAATAAAGACAATAATACTACTTCATAGAGTTATTATGAACATTAAATGAGTTAATATGTGAAAATTCTCAGGTACTCTTTATCTGTCACATGGTAAGTTCTAAGTAAGTGTTTGCTAAATACATAAAATAAACAAAATGAATATGTCATCAGCCTACTCATGCAGTGAAAGACAATGCATGATGAAGACAATTCTTTTGGAATTATGCCGGTGACATTTTCAAAGAAAAAGGCTGTGGATTCATGCAACCCAATTAAAATAAACGGATTCAACAGAGAGCTTGAAGAGAAAATAACAATTTTTTTAAACATGCTCAGATGAACTAAAACAACACACTTAACCGCTTCAATTTTCTCATTTGAAAAATTCCCCTCAGGGGAAAGTGATGACTCAAAGTTAGAAAGGATACTAACAGTAATATTATTTTTGAAATAGTGCATAAAGATGATTTTTAAGGTATTAGGTTTCATTCACATAATTTAGCAAAAAAAGAGTAAAAATCTATTCAGTAAGTGCATTCATAAAATTTGAAAATAATACCAAAAGAGCACACATTATTGTAGTGATCTCCAAATCTAACCATGTGTCACAATTATCTGGGGAGCTTTCTCAAAACCGACACTCTGGAGATGATAATTTAAGAAGCCTGGGGTAGAGCCTAGGTATCTTTATTTTTATTTTAGCTCCCCCAGTGACTTCCAAAGTACATTCAGGTCAGAATGGATGGACTCTACACTTGCTGCAGAGAGATCTCTAGTAATGTGGCAGGACTGTCCCTACTGCCTGCAACCAAGTTATCAATAATGATATCAAAAGTCATCAACAGCAGACAGGATAAGGTCATGAGACAGGCGCACATGTTGCCTGACCAACCCAAGAGTCCAAAATGGGCAGCAAAAAATGAACCATAAATCTCATGACAAATGAGCCTGCATTCAGGTTCAAAAATCAAACCCCAAATTGCAATAAACAGGTGCGATGAAAAACGCTTTCAGTTTTCAGTTGAAAATACTTCCTAGGACTGTTTTGCCACCAGACACACAACCTACTGGATGAGGCAGACATCTGCAAGCGGACACAGTCCTGCGATACCATCTCAGACAATCTCTACAGTATCATGTTCTAAACTGTAGTTATGTTCTGAGACGGAGGTTGACTAGGCTCATTTTCGTTGAGCTGCGCCAATAGGGCTGGATTGTTGAAATACTGCCATGCCTTAGTACCAGTTGGTAAACAACTGCTGCTTAGAGCCTCATGTCATTTCGGCCCCTCACAACCTCCTCAAACCAAAAGGTTAATGCCAGGCACAGCTAGGTCTCCATTCTGATGGGTTGCTACCCACGCCAGATATATTGTTAATATTTTCAAAATGGAAATACCAAAAAAGCTACTAACCAGAAGTGGTAATTGCCTGACGATTATATCAGAGGAAGAATCATTAAAGGTTAGCCTGGAAAGAAGATTTGAGATGAGACAGGGATTGGAGCAATCAGAGCACTGCCTTCAAATACATGAATGGGCTCATGTGGGAAAGAGATTAGATTTATTCCACGTAGCTCCAGTGGGAGAAATGATACACAATGAGTGGAAGTTACAATGAGGCTGACGTCAATTCCATACAAGGGAGAACTTTCGAACGCTGGTGTTTCCCAACAATGGAACTGGCTTTGTGAGAAAAGCACGTTTCCCGAAGTGGCACAGGCAGGACACAATGACTCTGAGAAGAGCGTTGCAGCTGCAGGTCCTTCTGCTCCAGATGGTGAACTAGAGAATTCAGTGATTCCCATATCTGAATCTTCCTCTGAATCCTCAATGGAACCATTTTTCAAATAGACTACTTTTAAGAACAAGGCTAGGTTCACAGTAAAATTGAGTCAAAAGTACAAAGAATATCCATTATACTCCATGACCTACATACGCACAGCCTCTCTTCCTATCAACGTCGTGCACAGAGTGGTCCATTTGTTACAATCCATAAACCTGCATTAATACACCATTATCACCTTAAGTCCACAGTTGACATTAGAGTTTACTCGTGGTGCCATACACGGATATTGACAAATATGAGATGTGACAATTAAGTTCACAGACTTGCTGCAACGATGTTACTAACCTTTTTTGTTATCAGAAGGATTATTCATTATGAATTTGTACCAACTGGACAGTTAACCAAGTTTACTATTTGGAAGTACTGAAAAAGCTGCATGAAAAAGTTAGACGAAAATGACCTGAATTTTTCACCAATAATTCACGGCTCTTGCATCATGACAAAGCACCAACTCACACTGTACTGTTTGTGAGGGAGTTTTTAGCCAGTAAACAAATAACTGTATTGGAACACCCTCCCTGCTCGCCTGATCTGGCCCCCAACAACTTCTTTCTTTACCCGAAGATAAAGGAAATATTGAAAAGAAGACATTTTGATGACATTCAGGATATCAAAGATAATACGTCGACAGCTCTGATGGCCATTCCAGAGAAAGAGTTCCAAAATTGCTTTAAAGTGTGGATTAGGCACTGGTGTCGGCACATAGCTTCCCAAGGGAAGTATTTTGAAGTTGACCATAGTGATATTCAGCAATGAGGTATGTAGCACTTTTTCTAGGATGAGTTCACGAACTTCATTGTCCGACCTCATGTATCATAACATACTCATATATCCACCATTACCAATGGAACATTTTAAAGATCATAAGGCCTGCTCCCCGCCCCCAAAACTACTAAATCAGTATTGCTTGGCATTGGAGTTTGGGAATTTGCATATTTTAAAGCTCTTCAAGTGATGTTGACACACAGCTAGTTTTGGAAATCTGCACTCAGTGATCCCTACGTTTCTTTCCAACCTTCAGATTCTACAGTCTATTCAACAAAAATCGCAATAACTTTTTTTAAAGGAGTGCATGACCCTTGAAGCCTGCCCTGAGCTCAGAGAAGAACTGTGAAGCATATGTAGAATGTCAAGTGCTATGCTAGACCCCCTTAATTCTTACAAGAACTCTGCAAGTTAATTGTTAATATACATTCCCATTTCATAAAAAACAAAATTGAGGTCCAGACAGGTTAAGTAAGCTGACCAAGATCACAGAGCCAGTAAAAAGCAGATCTGGGACTCAAGCAGATTTGATCGACAGTATTTCCCTTACACCATTTGACCTCCAACAAATTCTCAATTACTTGAAATTAGCGAATGATGACACAGTTTCAGATTACTAATAATGGAGGTGAGGGGTTGAGTTTTTGTGTTTGTTGATTTTTTAAAATAATATTTCAGCACTTGAGAGGGATATTTTGCTTTAGGATAACAGAAAGCCAGTTGATATTCCAGAAACTTGTAAGATTTTATGCACTAGGGCCTTATGTCAAGCCAAGAGCTAAATTAGCCAACACATTTGCTCCATAAATATGAAAAGTTGGACTAAGGGTTCTCTGATACCTAAACAGAACATGTAATGAATCACCCAAAATAAGAAAAAGGACTCACCCACATCTTTGCTCTTCATAATGGACTCCAGACCAGACAGGTAGCCAATTCTGCATGTTCACAATGGAACCCTGAGCCAAAGAAAAGACAAACCAATTTCCTAAAGCTGTACTTGGACCACTCCAATGGGATGTAAAAATAAATTGTAATGGTTCTTAAGAGCACACACCTTTGAGTCAAACCTGGATTCAAATTTGGGTCTGCCACTAACTAAATACATAATCTTGGGGAAATTACCTAATATCTTTAGCTCGTTTTCCTAGCTGTAAAATGAGGCTGACGATATCACAATATCTTCTCCCAGAGTCACCATGAAGATTGGATGAGATGCTGTATGTGAAGTAATTAACATTCACCTGATACTTTAGCAAGCACTCAAATTGTTTATCTTATTACTTATTAATCCTTCCTTGGGTGATATATCGTATAAATGGGCCATGTGCTAACTGAATGCAAAACGATACCATTTCTGATTAATGGGGGGGAATGACAGCATAAGCTAATTTGTACAGTTAGTTTGATGGGGTAGAAAAAAATAACCCATTTAAACTCTTCTCTCAGATAGCATTTTTCAAATGCCTCTTTTTAGATCATTAATTTTTAAGGCCAACCAATATGTTGTGTAGGGATACACATTGAGAAGTACAGTGAAAACAAGGAATTGAACAGCCTGCTATCCTTGTCAGGATACTTACCTACAGGAGGAAGGAAGAGGGTTAGATTGGATGGGATCATTCAGGAAGGAACCAGCAATGTCCTGTTTCTTGACATTACTGGTGGGTTTTATATATACTGGTGTTTGTTCTTTATACAGGAGTTTGTTTTATAATTCATTAAACTAAATTAGTTTTATCCAAAAAAATTAAGGCATTTATCAAAGAAGTATCTAATAGTAGTTATTTCTAGTTTTTCCCACTCAATTGGCAAAAGAAAAAAATATTATTTATATATATTTATTAATCCTTATTAATATATATATATGAGAATAGTCTATTACAGTGACTGTCATTTTCCTTAAAATACTTCAGTATCAGCACTGTAGTATTATATAAGTGCTGAATAGCTCAAATTTTCATTCTAGAGATATTCAGCAAATATCTTTTAAGAATTCATCGTCCGGAAATGCCAGCCAGCATTATATCAGAAAGGGCCATCCTCCACGGTTGGCTACTCTAAGTCCTCCTGATAGTCACATCTTGATTGACAACTGATTCTTTGCTAATTAGCACATTATGTCAAAAGTGGGTTTTACTGGTGAAACTAATAACTATTTATTTGTATGATGCATGCTAGAAATTTTCTCCCATGGGTGCAATTAATAGTATTCAAAGAATGTGAATTGCTTAGAGTTGTTAAAGATTTGCCCATCTTTGCAAGCACAAGAGAGGTGAGTATTCTGGTCCCTTAGGGGATGGAACCTAATCCCAATACATAGTATATCCAGTCATTGATTTGATGACATGAGACTGACCAGAGGACATAGAAACATGCCAACGTGTACTCTGAAACCTGAAAGAATAGATTACTGGGACTTCAATGAGCCTCCAGATCAAGTTTATAAATTATTGTGTGCCTGCTTGTTAATAAATATTTGTTGAATACATATTTGACTATATAGCAGAATTTAGTCCGAGACATATATTCATTATATTCTGGTAGTGAGGGCATGGGAAAGAAGCTAACCATTGCTACCTCAAACAGCATTCGTGGCTACTGTTATCTACCAAAAAGAATGAACCTAAATGTTTTGCATAACTAATAAGGCTCAGGTTGGTTCTCAGTAGGGTTTTCTGCTTTTTGTTGAAATTACTGACATTTTATAAATTGAGTAAGAGTTATTTTGCAAACAGAAATTAAAATATTCAGTAGAAAGATAAGCAAAAGACGTATGCAGCCATTTCACCAAATAAATTTAATGTGGTATATAAACACAAGGATGGGAGCAGGGGAGCAGTTATGAATGCTGCAGTGGTCCAAGAGAGAGGGCAGTGGTTTAAAATAAGGTGATGGTGGTGGTGGTGGAGATCATTAAGTTTAGTCAGCTGGAAAGATGGTTTAAATGTGGAGCTATGAGATAAAGAAAGGATCATGAATTCCCCCCAATGCTTTTGGCATAAACAACTGGGTTGAGAGTGGTATCATTTGCTGAGAGAGGAGCACAGACAAAGAATATGTTTCTTTGGGGTGGAGGGTAACGTGGAATCAAGAGTTTTGTGTTAGAAATATTAAATTTGGGATGCCTATTAAATATGCCAGTATGGATGAGTAGACAACTGAGTTTCAAAGTCTGGAATTCTGGGGAATGGCCAGCCCTGGAGTTAAAGAGACTGCATTGAAAAGCACAGAAGCACATGAGATAATCTAGGTGAGAGAGAGAAGGCACAGGAAGAGGAGTTCTAAGAATGAGCTCTGGGGCATTCTTCATAGGTAGAGGTAATGAAAAAGAAGGCAGATGCAGCAAAGAGAATGAGAAGGACCAGCCAATATGACAGGCAGGAAAGCAGAAGTGTTGATGCTCCAGAAGCCAAAAGAAGAAAATATTCCAAGAAGAAAGGAGTGAAGACTTGTGTCAAATGCTGCAGGGAAGTCACCTGGGAACTGGCCGTGGAATTTATCCGTGTGAAGCACACTGGAGACATTGATAAGAAAAGTTTCAGTGGCATGGAGGGAAAGGAATTCTAACTGGAATGAGTTCAAGAGAGAGTAGGAAATGAGAAAGCTGAAATAGTAATAGAGCCAAATTTGAAAAGTTTATTCAAAAAATATATCCCACAGAAGAAAGACACTATTCATGCTTCATGCCAGAAACCAATGTGTCTCATGACTTTGAAAGAAGACAAAATTTTATCACATTTAGATGACATCTTACCACAGAAAGTGGATTATTAGAGATGTCATCAGGAGCAGGAGTCCCCCAAGGATCCATCTTTACCCTCCTAGTTCTTTCTTCTACGTCTACTCCCTTGGAAAACCCTCCATAACCCAAGTCTCTTTTCTCCTCTCCTCTCCTCTCCTCTCCTCTCTTCTCCTGTCTCTCTATTCATCTAGGTCCGCTGACTACATGATTGATTACTTATTTCCTTACCACCTCCATCCCTCCTCTGTGAATCACCAACCAGAAGCTAACAAGCTATTCCAGGTCAGATATTGTGAGTCCTTCAGACACCCTAGCCTGTCACTGGAACCAGAAATGCCTCCAGGCAAAATTGTTCTCTATCTCCAAAATGCCTAAACCAGCCTGAATTTGATCAAAATTGGTTGACAACTATGCCCTTTGTCCTAGCCTGTTCCTTGAGTCACTGCTAACTGGGGGAAGATTTACGCTCTCTGAGAGGCTGTCAGTGAAATCTGATCTCTCGTAACAAGGGGCAAGGACTCTAGGTCTGGAGACCAAGCTCAGGTGGGAGAAGTTACCTCTTCTCTCATTTCCCCTAGTGGAAAGAGTAGGAGTTCTCTGTCATTTTATGGCTGCCATATCGCCGCCCTTCCAAACCTACCTAGGTCCATGTAAGTGAATCACCTACAGAAAACACTTACGGCAGGACCATGCTAGCTCAGGTTCCCATGGAATCTGAAAAACAGACCTTGGTAGATGTGTTTTGGCCCTTTGGCTAAATTGTTTTAGAGTCACTGATATTTGTCTGAGGCTCAGAACCCTAAGCTACTGCTTTTTCTGATGACTACCTAGATTTCCTGGTATTCACTAGATTAGGTCTCTGAGTAAACCTGTCCTCCAGGGACCAGATGGGAAAAAAGAGGGCGAATGAAGAAAACAAGGCAAATTTAGAGATACTGCAAACAGCCAGGAACATTTCTAGCCAGAGGTGTCCTTTCTGATGGTGCTAAATGTGTTAAAAAGCCATCTCATCAGATCAGAGGAACAAATGAGAAACCAAAACTGTGAGTCAATAGGTATTGATTTACCCCTGTTGTGTTTTAATGAAGTTTGAAAGGAAAAATTATACCCCAGTAGAGGTACACATCTTCAGTGGCCAACTTTCCTGAGGTCAATGGAAAGTCCCACAAATTAACTGCGTAGAATTTGGACATGTTTCTGTTTAAGCTGTATTGAAATAGAAATCTAAACTTTCTGCAAATATAACAGGTGAGACCAGAAAATTTGTCTTTTCACCTTCAATAGTTCATATATTTTGCTAATTCAATAATAAGGGCACCGATTGAAACAGAACCTAGAGTTGTGAACTAGCTCCAAGTTCCGTAAAGCTTTTACACTGAGAAACAGGCTAGGACCTGAGTATTTTACCCCAAAATACTAAGACATATTAAATACTTCAGGATCATTTGAAATTATTCTGTATCTAAGGGGGGAAAATATTTAATTGAATCAGGTTTTTTTTATACACCCACTATATTCACAAATTCTCTCTAAATAAGTTTGGGGATTGCAGTGTTAGTATACTGATAAGAAAGAAAGAAAAATTACTCGGGTCCAAAAAGAATATAGCTAATTTTACGAAAAGGAGCTTTATCCCATACAGAAATTGCAGGTAGAAAGTTCCTGCTTTGGATGCAGGGCATGGTCAGCCAGGAGACAGGCCAGAAACTATAGGGAGAAGAACACAATGCCATCAGCCAGTTCAGGGGTAGGGTTAAGGGTGGGAGTGGAGGGAATCCCTTGCTTTTTCACTTTCAGGGGCAAATCCCTCACCGTTATTTTCTCTTTTATAGCGTTTTCCTCCTCCAACTAAAATTTCTTGGCTTCACAGTAACCCCAGCTCCCTTTGAAGCTTCCTTGAGAGTCTATTGAGTCATGTTGATAGCTGAAAGCAGTCCCCTATTTTTCAGAAAATAAGAAGACCAAAGCTGTTAAACCCAGCATGTAAAGTCAACTGCGGAATGAAACAGAAAATGTATTTCAATAAGCCCAGAGGCCAAAGGCCAGCAGGCTGGGCTTCACTGGGCTCTATTCCGATAAACGCACATGCTAGAATGCTAACCCACACCAAAAACATACATTTTAAAAATAACAGAGGAGGCCGGTGAGCATGACAGCCTCAGATCCCTTAATTAACACCGTCCTCCTCTAGGGAGATGAGGAAGAGGAATTATAGAAAGACAAATGTCTATCTTTTGGCAAAATCTTGAGCTAATACAAGGACATCAAATAAGACGATCTCTAGGAAGAAAATAGAGCATTTCTGCATACTAACTAAGCAGGTCACAAGAAAGCTGCTTCTCATCTCCAGTGATGTTGAAAGACTTCTTCCAAGAAGTCTTCCCTCTGACTAATGGGAAGAGAGTTGTAGAAAATCACGTTTAAAGTTCCTCTCTCAGGCAAAATTGTAGTCTTGGTAAAAATACGTCTTACAGTTTTTCTGATCCCTCTTCCATCCTAAGTGTTTTGTGTTTCATGCACATCTCCATTCCTAGGGTCTTACTTGGGTGAGAACACACCCCATACTCTAAATATTTCCTACCTTTTCCTTTCCATGTAAAATATCTCTGCCCTGTGTTCTATTTCCCTAGCTCCTGTCCTCAATTAAAATCACAATGAATTACTCATATAAACAAATTAGCTACCAGGTATGCTACACTGATGTGCTACAGATTAATATGTGTAATCTTGTTTAAATGCTTGTTTTTGTCAAAAGCCATGTGATGATCTTTAAAGTCTCTCCAAACTCCAATATTATAACATTTTATAAGTAACTCTGATCAGAAAAATTTTAGACCTTGGGCCAAGCTAGTCGGCAAGTTGACCTTTTGGGGCCTTTCAAATTAGTCCATGTTGTCATTGTTACTGGGTGTAAACATGTCCGATATCATGGTTACCCTTCAATCAAAAAGTTTAATAGCAATTTTTAGAGGTTATTATTTCATGCCTTGCTGTATATTATATGTCTTTATCTTATGGTGAACTGAAGACAACCCAAATTATTTGCTATTCCTCTCATGAAGAAATTAGTCTATTTTTTCCTCTGACGTAGAATCAGGGCTGGCTTTGTGACTTTAATCAACAGACTATAGTGAAAGTGACACTTTGATAGTTCTGACCAGGACTTAAGAGGTAGGGAAGCTTCTGCTTTCATACTCTTTGGAGGCCTAAGACACTATGTAAAGAAATAGTCTGCTGTAGAGACTACATAGAGGAAGGGATGGAGAAAGGGAGGGAGGGAGGAAAGCAAGGAGGGAGGGAGGGATGGAGGGAAGCAGGGAGGGAGATGTTGAGTTTGATTGATCCCTGGTCCGCCCCCTTCTGTTCCAGGCATTTCAGCTGAGGCACCAGACATGTGAGTAAAGACATTTTGGACTTACAGCCCTAGAAAGCCTCCAGATAACTGCAACTGCATGAATAATCTTAGACAAGACTAGCCGAAGAACCACCCACCTTACCTCAGTCCACAGATGGTTGTTATTATTTTAATCCACTAAATTTCAGAGTTGTTTGTTATACTGCAATAGATAACTGAAACATATCCCTAAAAGCTGGCCTATTCCTTCCTTTGAACAAAGAAGGAGTAGGGGACAAGAGAATTTTTTAAATGAAGTTCCTAATTATTATCATAGTCATTCCACCTTCCAGCATACACTTACTCCTTCCTGTATACAATGGCACATCCATACATTTGTTCAACACTTTCTCAACTGTACACGTCTTTAATATCTTTCGCCATCCATGCAGTCATAAATTATAAGCTTCTGCAAGCCAGGAGCCAAGAACACTAATAGGTCTTTCTTAAAGGCTTTTAAGCAATAATAATTTCAGCAGAGACTTTCAGCAATGCTCAACACTGTTTTCCATAAGTCTTGCTACTTTTCCACACTGAGAAGTCTACAAATGGAACCTCAGAGAGAAACTCCACTTTGAAAGCCTAATGTCATCCTTTTGACTTTAAAGATCATCGAAGCCGTAAGCCACTTTCAGTGCACTCCTCCCAACAACAAAATGCATTACCCTGTGGCCACAGGCTTATTCTTTCTTTATTTTTTTAAGTTTATTTGGGTGACAATTGTTAGTAAAGTTACACAGATTTTGGGTGTACAATTCTGTATTACATCATCTATAAATCACATTGTGTGTTCACCACCCAGTCAGTTCTCCTTCCATCACCATATATTTGATCCCGTTTACCCTCATCTATCACCCTCCTCCCCCCTACCCACTGGTAACCACTAAACTATTGTCTGTGTCTATGAGTTTTTGTTTTTTCATTTGTTTGTCTTGTTCTTTTCTTGTTTTCAGTTTTATATACCATATATCAGGGAAATCATATGGTCCTTGACATTTTCTGTCTGACTTATTTTGTTTAGCATTATAATCTCAAGATCTATCCATGTTGTAGCAAATGATGCTATTTCATCTTTTCTTATGGCAGAGTAGTATTCCATTGTGTGTATATACTACAACTTCTTTATCCATTCATCTATCGAAGGACACTTTGGTTGTTTCCATGTCTTGGTCACTGTAAATAAACCTGCAATGAACATTGGAGCACATATGTCTTTATGGATAAATGTTTTCAGATTTTTTTTGTAGATACCCAGGAGAGGGATTGCTGGGTCATATGGTAATTCTATTCTTAATTTTTTGAGGAACCTCCACACTGCCTTCCATAGCGTCTGCACCAGTCTGCATTCCCACCAACAGTGTATGAGGGTTCCTTTTTCTCCACAGCCTCTCCAACATTTGGTACTATCTGTCTTGTTGATCACAGACTTATTTTATAAGAGTGCTTTTTATTGGTCGGTTATGAGGTTGGTTATTCCTAAAGGGAAATTTTAAATTTCTATGCCATGTATTCATGTGTGACAAATCATTGATACCTGTGTGGAGATTCCTAGGCCAGAAGCTTGTGTTCTTATCTTGCCACCCTAAGCCGAGGAGTCATCCTGAAAGAATCCATGGATAAAAGAGATTCCAGGGTAAACAGGGTCAAATATATGGTGATGGAAGGAGAACTGACTCTGGGTGGTAAACACACAATGTAATATATAGATGATGGATTACAGAATTGTACACTTGAAACTTATGTAATTTTACTAACCATTGTCACCCCAATAAATTTTAATTTAAAAAAAAAGAGAGATATTACAGTGTGCTCATTTCAAATGCTTAAAGTTTAAAAACCTTCGCCAGAATGCCACTAAAACCTTCATTATCTTTCAAATGTCAAAGAAAAGTGAAATGCTGATTTAAATTTTTTTCATAAAATTTTCAAAGTTAAAATGAGAGGGAATTTTTCTGGGGTAGAAGATATTCAATTTTTATTTTATATACTTCTAAATTGTTGGGAGTTTTCAGAATATATATATTATTTCAGTAATTAAAAAACCAAGTATGATTAGCAGGGAAATTAAATTAGGTCTAAAGTATCCATATCAATATTTTTCTTCATTCTTTCTGGAACAGTCATAGCATAAGTCCAGAAACTATGAGGTGCCATAATGAAAGTAGAAAAGACCATTATACAGGTCAACAAAGGGCTGATATTGTCATGCTTTATCTTAATGTAACAATGATTGGTTTGTAAATGCACTGGTATAAATACATCAAGCCCTTTTCCGTGCGCTGCATTAATCCCCACATCAAACACCAAACTCTTAACCCAAATAATGTAAAATGCCAGTATCTGTTTGTAATGTCAACTGTCCCCATAAAACGTAATCTAAAAGTCAAGTCAGCCATGCTCCCTAAATCTCTTCTCTACTAGCCTGATTCTGTGCTTGAAATTCCTACCAAAGCCATTCTTTGGATTCAATTGTTGTAATGCCTGCAGGAGACCTTTTCATAATACAATACAAACAGTGGCTTTCTTAAAAGAGTAACTAATTAACCTGTAAGAATCAATGATTTTAGCTGATTAAATCATTACAATGTAAGGCCTGACTCCAAATAAATAATGGTCACTGTTAATTGGGTTTACCTTCCTCATCCATCTTTTGGCTGTCTCAAGCCAAAGACCGTGTTCCTTCTACACTATATAATATTTAAGGCGAAGGAAGCATTGTACCTATGACAAAGTTACAGAGTTAAGTGGCTTCTAAGGAAAATTCCCCTTTCTCTGCCATATTCTTGCCATCTAGAGCGAGTGGCAGAAAGAAAGCCACTGCAATCACTTGCTCTCACATCCAGTTCTTCCCCTACATGCACCTCTTCTCAAGTTCTGGCCCCTGGCCAAGCCTCTGATCTAGCCTGTCCCCCTCTAGTTTCCCTAATCTAATTATAGCTCTTAGAAGACTCACTAATTCAGACAATAATCACAACATCCTGCTGAACTCAAACAAAATATTTTTTTAAAAACAAGGATAATTGCACTTCAAGGTGTTTTACAAATATTAAAAAGATAGTAACTCTTCAAATTCATACAATGGGTGTTCTTCCTCCTCAGAAAACTTTACAACTATTAACTCATTGGTGCTTTAATATATCAAACATTGAACCTGTGGAAGCAAAAATGTCCTAATGTAAGCAATTCTGACTCTTCTCGCCTGACAGCACGGGTGCCTCTGACTCTCATTTTACGGGGAGCAGCCTTTCTAATACGATGAGGATAGAGCAGAAAGTAAAGTGAGAACAAAGGCCGGATGTTTATGGAAATCTTTGCATCTAGAATCCATGCTGCACATAAGGCACTTGTTTTGATAAGATGTTCCTTCAGCCATATAATTTGCTATTTTAAAGGTGGCTTCCATCAGTTATAGTGATGTATATATGATGTAAGGGAAAGCTGAAATCCCATGAACTATGGTACAAGAGTTGATCGCACAATGGATAAAAACTAAGCTAAGAGTAAACACATGTGTAAATTTGCTGCCAACTAGCCCTCTACAACCTAGAGGGCTTGCAACCATGCTTCGGATGACCAAATAATATTTCCCCGGTCCTATGCTGGCTTGTACGTGGAACCGTGGCTGATTTTCATTGTTTTACTGTAACATGTTCTAATAGTTAAATAACAACATTTCTCTATTAATTTCTTATTAATTTCTCTATTATTTGAAGACTTCCTATAAGGATTTCCAAATGACCACTACTTGCCTAAAAACAGTCTCTTGGGCACAACTTTGAAACTGACTCTAGAGAAATACATGAGACCTTTCTTGGGTTCTTAGAGCTGAAAGACACATAAGTGCAATCCATATTCAAAAGAATTCTGTACAGAAATGTGACCACATACAACATTCCAGAAACCAACTCTGTCAGAGTCAATCAAGAAAGAAAGAGACTAAACTTCACCCAGCAAATCTCTTGACAGATTGATGTGCCTTAACAAAAATTGCAACAACTTGAACCAGCCTCCTTAATTAAGGCTTAGTTATTTCATAGTCCTGAACAACAACAACAAAAATCTAGATTGACCTTTAGTATGAAAGGTTGATTCTCTTTTGGCTTAAGGAAAATGCTTAATCGATATTCTGGTAGCTTCTCCTGTATTCTTATTCTTCCCTCATACAAGAGGAACTCATCTCTCATCAGTATTTCTTAGACACTGTTACAGACTGAGTGATTTCATCCCCCCAAAATTCATATGTCAAGTGACTGTATTTGGAGATAAGGCCTTTATGGAAGTAATTAAAGTTAAATGAGGTCATAAGGGTAGAGCCTTGATCTGACAGGATTAGTGTCCTTATAAGAAGAGACACCAGAGGACTCGCTCATTCTCTGTCTGCTATATGTAGACACACTGAGAAGATGGCAGTCAGCCTTCACCAAGTACCTTGATTTTGGACTTCCCAGCCTCCAGAACTGTGAGAAAATACATTTATGTTATTTAAGCCCGAGTCTGTGGTATTTTGTTATGGCAGCCTTGGTAGACTAATAAAGATACCAAATTAAAAAGAAAGTATTCTGCTAGTTTGATGAGAACCATATGGCAAAAGAATATTTACAACCTATAATCTGCAATGGAATTGCTTGTATAGTTTTTTTTGTTGGTTTGTTTGTTTTTTTTCCGTTGGGCTTCCATGGAAGAGTCTAGCTAAAGATCCTAGAAAATCATTACATCACAAAAAGACAACTTGACTTTTTTGTAATTGCCTTATATGTTTAACTTATTTTAATAAAAGAATTTCCCACAGAACTAACTGGCTGGCTCATCTGGACATTTACATTATTTGGCACTCAGCTCAGTACCTAAGGCTACAGTGGAATCCCCAAGGCTCTACAGAAATCCTAATGTGTCAAAGACAGTTAATACTCATCAAATATCCCATGAGCTCCATTTATATTTCATAGCCTCTACAGGTACATGAGGAGTCATGTGACTAATTCTAGCCAAACAACTCTGAGTGGAAATGCATGTCACTTCCAGGCTAAGGCAGCTGAGAGCCAGTGAGTCTCTGCAGCTACTTTTCCCCACATACAATAACCTCAGAGGCCACACGTTTCAGATTCCATAGCTGTAAGATGGACTAGGAAATAAGCAAGATATAATAAGCATCTATTTGGTAAGTATATGAGATTTCAAAGTTTTATTTGTTGTGACAGCTAGGACTAATTATCTTTCACCTTGAAACTCTCATTCTTACAGAAGACTCTGTGATTTCAATGTTATTTGAAGCTTGAATGTAGACTTGATATTGCCTGCTTAGTTGCAATAGACTATCAGCAATAGAACATGGAGGTAACAAAGCCGATCAAGCATCAGTATCTCCATAAGAACCACTTATTAAGCTCCTTGGATGTTCCTGATCTGAGCTACGTGATGTGGAAAGAAAAGAATGAAAAAGACACAATCAAGGCTCTTACAATGCTCCTCCCAGTGATATTCTCAATAAGGTTTTAAACTCCTGCCTCTTCTAAGCAGAGTGTTACTAAGGTCCTGGGGTTGTGTTGCTTAAGGAATTCCATAATTATTCCCATTGAGGTTTTATGCATACCTACAGTGAGGATCACATGAACCAAGGGAATAAGAAACGAGGGTTTAATGGATGCCATGGGTTTCAACTCCAATTAGAGCAATAAAATTCATAATTTGATTTACAGTAACTTTCTCCACCACGTCCTTGCCAATGCTTGGAGGCAATAAGGGCAATTAAAAATAATCAAAGAAAATAATGCTAATTAAAACCATAAGCTAGAACTGGGGTGATGGTTAGATTAATTGACATCTTAGCCTGTACATTTATTTATCTTATTTCAAAAGACTGGGCCCCTTCTTTTGTTATTCATGTTTTTACAAATGGGAAAACTGAGGGATGTGGAAGTTATCTGGGTAGGAAACATGGAAGACAGACTAGCCTGAAACCCATGTGGACCAGTAAGTTTATTTGTAGGCCTGTGCTCCATCACAGTCCTTACACTCTTTCCCTTACCAATCTCAGAGGTCACTTTTCAGTTCTCAAAAGACAAAAAGTTTTTGTTTTTGGTTTTCGTTGTCATTTTGGTTTTGCCTTTTTTGCTTCTATGGCATCTACCTGTTGCCTTTGAGTTTCTGGGGAGCGAGGAGCACTTCCCAGTGACCCTCCTCCACTCGCTGATTCAAGTGGCTGCTTTTGAAAGGAAAATAGAAAGAGAGAGAGAAAAAAAAAGAATGACTTACTTCATGGATTTCGCCCCTCTAAGGCCCAGTGGCATCCTAATTATCAAAGCCTGATACAGCAACCTGTCAAAAGCATGAATTGATTGGTTCATATTAGGCCAACCCTCTCTACTGAAACCTCCCTTTACTCAGATTAACTTCTTTTAAATTTTTCATTGATTCTTCCAGCTATTGTAACAAGCATTTCAGTTATTTCCTCTGAATGTCTCACAACAGAAAAAAAAAAAAGTTAAAGAATGTTATTTAAGAAAAAGAAGAACAAGAAAAAGAATGCCTGAGTACTTGCTAGACTATGGGTCAAACACAGTTTTATTTGTATTATATAAGTTTATTCATCTAATTGACTAACAAAAAATTATGAAGTATAAACATAGGTATGACATTTTGGACCAAATATGGCATGTAAAAAAAGTCATCATTATGTGGCATTAACACTAAAATATTAATTACCTTTTTTGATAAAGTGTTTCTCTGAGAATTAAGTTGTTCAATCTTCTTTGCAAAAATCATAATACCATAAGTCTTATGTTGAATATAAAGGCATTTCCCCATTTGTATTATTCTAAAATATGTCTGAATAAATCAACATACACTATAACATAAAGGGAGATTCTTTTGCTGGGTGTTATCTCCATATAATCAGGAAATAAGTTACTTTTATTCACTGTTTTAAAGTGAATTACACTGAGGAAGATTGGAAAGAAAATGGAACTGAGCATTAAAACACCTGCATGCTGAACTTGGCTTTGTGTCTTAGCCAGCTGTCACTTAAGGAAGTCACTTAACCTCTCCATGACATACTTCCTCATCTATAAAAGTTCTCTTTTTTTGACAAATATTTTTATTTCTTTTTTTTTAATTAAAGTTTATTGGGGTGACAATTGTTAGTAAAGTTACATAGATTTCAGGTGTACAATTCTGTATTACGTCATCTATAAATCCCATTGTGTGTTCACCACCCAGAGTCAGTTCTCCTTCCATCACCATATATTTGATCCTCTTTACCCTCATCTACCATCTCCCTCCCCCCTTACCCTCTGTTAACCACTAAACTATTAGGAGCACATTTCTATATTGTCCGTTCTGACTGAAAAAGCTAATTTAGGATACGTTATTAATCATCCACTTAAGAATATTTTCCATTTCTCTTAATCTCCATATTTCCATCATATAATAATCAATAATCAGTCACCTATAACATGTCAAACCCTGCTATATACTAGAAATACAGCATGTAAAACATTACCTTTGTCCTCTTTCACAACACCTTAAAAACCAGTGCTCCAACCAACTTAGCCATTGCCCTAAATAAAATTTCCTACTGACCAGTTGCCAAAACAAAAACCACAGTTCACCTCTTTTTTGATGTGAGAATGAATCCAAAAAATTAAATGGAATAGAATATGGAAATGGCTTGAAGATATAAATAGAGTCAACTGAAGCCATCCAAAGAGCCCACAGTTGCCCTCTCTCTTAAGGAAACTCCATTTTAGAAGTTCATAGATACCCTGTGACTTTATGGCTTCCTCCAGCTTAGAAACCCAAACTTCTGCATAAGGAATTCTAGCCAAAGAATAAGCTTCCATTTCCATTTGGGGATATTCTCAACCTATAAGAACATATACTGACATACATGTGACATGGTGGCTCAAGCATCTCTATTAGGACATCCATAGCAGCACATTCCAACCAGCCTTTATCAGTACACCCAGAGTTGTACACTCCAACCTGCTTCTAGTAACACATCCCAAGCTACACACTCCAAACAGCCTCTATCAGTACACCCATAGCAGAGCATTCACACTGAGCTAACTAACCTGTTTCTTTGCATCAACAACTGTATCAGGATAGTATTGAGGCAGAAAGATGCACAAGTTAGGGTGGCAATATGCCAAAGGGAGTGGAGTAAAACCTAAAGACATGTGCACAATGAGACCCTCGACTGGGATCTTATCTTAGATAAAATGAAAACTATCCCTAGATAAAATGAAAATTATCCTCCTTATATTACAAATAAATCCTTAAGTCTGACAAGAGTTCATTAAAAGGGGGAATATGATGCAGTGTTAGCAGGGCTGTGGAAGATTACAATCCTTTTTTGGAAAGTAATTTATTCATCTGCATCAAAAACTTGAAAATGTTCATACTCTTGGACACAGCTTCTGGGACATAAATTTATTTATAGAAAAATATTTATACATGAAGATGATCATCACAGGATTGTTTATGGTAATAAAAATAATACAGTACAATTCAAAAGTATAACAATAAAAAATAGTTTACTGAAATTATTGTACATTTATATCATAGTACACAATAGACCCATTAAGTAGAACTTAACAAAGTGTTTATAAACCCTTGGAAAACAAATAGTTTACAATATTAAAGGAATCAACCAAAATACATAATTGAATAAACAATTGAATTTTAGATCACGACGACTCTTTAAAAATGCATATAAAATAGATTGGCAGGAAATATACCAACAAATTTCCATTGGTTGTCTTTGAATGAAATTAACTGACGAACATTTATATTATTTTAATTTTAAAATTTCCCACGTCTTCTCTAATGAGATTCAGGAAGTATAAGTAAGTGCATTGAATGCAATAACTCAGAATGACCCTGATTGTGTATGGTGTTAGATATTCACAGATCCACAGAGAGCCATACAGATCAATGACCAATAGAAGCCAATACAAAATCCAAAATGATGTTAGTGAACTGAAAAACGAAGGGAGGCACAGTGATATAAAATGGGAAAGTTAAATTCACAGAACTTAGGAGTAATAGCAAGATAAATGCAGAGAAAGATGCTATTATAAATGCATCTGATTAGCAAGAGTTCCAGTCAAGATGGCAAAGTAGTTAAATGCTGTGCTTACCTCCTCCCAGGACTACATCAAAATTACAACTATACTACAGAACAACCATCTTTGAGAACCACCTGAAGTCTAGCTGAGTTGAAGTCCTATAACTACAGATATATAGAAGAAGCCACATCAAGACTGGTAGGAGAAGCAGAGACGCCAAATGGGCTGGCCCCCATACCCACATGTGGTTGTTAAAAATTGGGAAGGATATCTCTGCTGCTAAGTTTCCCCCTGAGTAGCAAGCAGTCCCAACCCCACATTAGGTACCTCAGCCTGGGGTTCCAGTGCTGGGAAGAGAAATCCCTCCAACTTCTGGCTGTGAAAAACAGTGGAGATTATGACTGAGTGAGCTGGAGGTCTGCTGGAATCCTAGATGCTCCTCTTAAAGGGCGCAGGCATGGACTTACTCGCTGACAGACTCACTCGCTCTGAGCTCCAGTGCTGAAGCAGCAGCTCAAAAGGTGCCAGGGACATACAGGGAGGAACTAAATTGTCTGGTTTTATGGCAAGAGCTGGAGGAACAGCATCTTCCCAAACAGAAGTGCTAGCAGAAGCCATTATTCCTTTGTTGGGCCCTACCCCCTCCCCAGGCTACACACACAAGTGAGCTCCATAGCTGAGTCTCCATCAACCTGGCTAACACAATTCTTCCCATCCTGTGATTCCCTGACACCCTGTCCCACCCACCATTCAGGCCCACCCAAGCTGCTTCCAATGGTTTTCATACAAACCACATGTCTTGAATCAAGGTGTGGACTTTCCTAAAATCTCTCAAAAGTCCACAAATTCCAAGTAAGCAGTAGCTGGCCTCAGTGTGCCCCATACCTCTTACTAAGCCGCCCCAAGCTCCACACTAGCAGCAAGTGGCCTCAGTTCCCAGCTTAGCCTCTCCCAGGCACCTCCAAGCCCAGCACACATAGCAATCATCTGCAGATTACTTTGTGGCTCATACCAAGTAGCTCCAGGCAAAGTACAGGCAATGGCTGACCTGGCCAGCCTGAGAACCCCTCCCAAGAGGCCCCAAAATCAACACACCTGGTGGTCAGCTTTAGGCCACACCAGAACACCACCAACCACCTCCACAAATGACACAACCAAAGGGCAGACTGGGCAGGCACCAGAGTCCCACTAAAGTGAACCCTGCTCTGTAGGACCAACCCTTGCATAACAGCTCCTCTACTGTGGTCATGGTCAGTCCTCAAAACCAATCAGCCTAAGGGTGAGTCCTGCCCATTGACGTGCCAACAGCAATCAAGGCTAGACTGCAATAGGAGGGCACACACAACCCACACAAGGGACACACCTGGATCCAGGGACTCAGGTGACCAAGAACACTGTACCACTGGGCCTCACAGGACACCTACTACATAAGGTCACTCTACCAAGACCTGAAGATGTAGCAGGTCTACCTAATACTTAAAAACAAACACAGAATGAGAACACAAAGAAACATGTCAGAAATTTAAAAATTTTAAAAGAACAAAACTCCAGAAAAAGAATTAAACAAAACGGACATGAGCAATCTACCAGATGCAGAGGTCAAAACACTGGTTGTAAGGATGCTCAATGATCGCAGTGAGAACTTCAAGAGAGAAACCATAAAATGGAGACAGAAAACATAAAAAGAACCAGCCCAAAACGAAGACTACAATAACTGAAATAAAGAATACATTAGAGAGAATCAACAGTAGATTAGATAAAGCACAGGATCAAATCAGTGATTTAGAAGATAAGGTATCAGGAAATACACAATCAGAACAGCAAAAAGAAAAAAGAATCCAAAAAATTGAGGAGAGTTTAAGGGGCCTCTGGGACAACATCAAGCATACCAACATTCACATCATAGGGGTACCAGAAGTAGAAGAAAGAGAGCAAGGAATTGAAAATCTATTTGAATAATGACACAAAACTTCCTTAACCTGGCAAAGGAAATAGATACACAAGCCCAAGAAGAACAGAGAGTCCCAAACAAGATGAATTCAAAGAGGACCACACCAAGGCACATCATAATTAAAATTCCAAAGAGAGAATCTGAAAAGCAGCAAGAGAAAAGCAGTTAGTTACCTCCAAGGGAGCTCCCATAAGACTGTCAGCTGATTTCTTCATAGAAACTTCACAGGCCAGAAGGGATTGGCGGGAAATATTCAAAGTGATGAAAAGCAAGAATCTACAACCAAGATTACCTAGTAAAGCTATCATTAGAATCAACGGACAGGTGCTCGCTTCGGCAGCACATATACTAGAATCAACGGACAGATAAAGAGCTTCCCAGACAAGAAAAAGCTGAAGTAGTCCACCAAACCAATATTACAAGAAATGTTAAAGGGATTTCTTTACGAAGAAGAAAAAGGGGGAGGAGAAGTAAAAAATATGAATAATAAAATGGCAATAACTACATTTCTATCAACAATTACTTTAAATGTAAATGGATTTAATGCTCCAATCAAAAGACACAGGATGGCTGAATGGATAAGAAAACAAGTCCTCTACATATGCTGCCTACAATAAACTCACTTCAGATCAAAAGGCACACACAGACTGAAAGTAAAGGGATGAAAAAATATACTTCATGAAAATGGAAATGAGAAAAAAAAAGCTGGGGAAGCACTACTTATACCAGATAAAATAGACTTTAAAATAAAGGCTGTAACAAGAAACAAAGAAGACCCAATAATCCCACTTCTGGGTATTTATCCAAAGAAACTCAAAACATTAATTTGAAAGGACAGTGCATTCATATGTTCATTACAGCATTGCTTACCATAGCCAAGATATAGAGACAACCTGGGTTTCCATCAATGGATGAATGGATAAAGAAGAGGTAGACATATATGCAATGGAATATTTAAAAGAAAATGAAATCTTGACATCTGCAACAACATGGTTGGACCTAGAGGGTATTGTGCTGAGTGGAGTAAGTCAGATAGAGAAAGATGAATAGCATATGATTTCACTTACACATATATATGGAAGCTAAAAAACAAAATAAATGAACAAACTAAATAGAAACAAACTCATAGACACAGAGAATATTTTGCATGTTGCCAGAGGGGAGGGGGTCCTAAGGAGTGGGTAATAAAGGAGAAGGGAATAAGAAATACAAATTTATAGTTGCAAAATAATCATGGGGATGTAAAGTATAATATAAAGAATATGGTCAATAATATGGTAATAACTGTGTATGGTGGCAGATGTGTACTAGATTTATCAAGGTGATCACTTTGTAAGTTTTATAAATATCTAATCACTACGTTGTATACCTGAAACTAATATAATATTAGTAATTGAAAAATAAAAAAAAATATTAAAAGAAAAAATACATATTTTCTACTGTAAAAACATAAAATAAAATCAACTGATTCGCAAAAAGAAAGAAAGAAATGCATCTCATTTTCAAATAAACTGCACAATAGATAAATTCAGAACCTTAGTTTAACCAAAAGATTAATTCAACAAATCTTTATTGAGAATCTGCTGTATGCCAGGTACTTGCCCATGTGTCTGGGACATAAAGATATATATGACATGGTTTCTGCCTTCCAGAAACTTACCAGAGTATGGTTCAGTGCTATGGCTTTCATTATATCTCAGTTTAATTAATGGAGGTACCATCCCAAAAACTGCCTAAAGATAAGAAATTTAAAAATATTTCATTTGGACTAGTAGGAAGGAAGGAATGTTGAATTTCAAGGAACGGCTAATGAAAGAGATTAAAATTTGGAGCTAGAAAGTCAAGTTAAAAGTGCAGTATTTCATGCTGAGATCCCACAGCTGCTAATACCAAAACTGGCTGGAAGAAGAAGTCAGCTTACCAGAAAGGAATCAGTTGACCACGACCATTTGTTGAGTACCCACTGCAGACAGAAGCAATGTAAAGGCATTGGGAACAATGCGCAAAAAATAGAACATCCTCGATCTTCCACCAGAAGCTTCCAAACTGATCTGGGAAACAAACCACACAAAAGAGTCAGATAAAAAATGAAAAAGAAAGGAAGAAAGGAAGGAAGGAAGGAAGGAAGGAAGGAAGGAAGGAAGGAAGGAAGGAAGGAAGGAAGGAAGGAAGAAAAAGAAAGGGAGAAAGAAAAGAAAATGTATAAATTTTATCAGTCAATAAACCCAGATTAAAAAATAATAATAATACATGGGCATAAAGAGGGCACCACACAGAGCAGGGAGCATAATCTAGGGTGTGAATGATAGAACATTCACTGGGAAGATGTATTTGAAGCTGCATTCTGAAGGTAATGAGAGACATGGACAGAGAAAAGAGAAACACAGGTTCAAATTTTTGAACAGAGTTCTAGCTTTTGACCTATTCTAATGATGCAGAAATGGCAAGTGATTTAATTAAGATATTTACCTAACTACAAGATGAGAGCTCTTCACAGTAATCAGACAGCTGGGTCAACATCTGGTGTTTCTGGAAAATCATATCTATCGCTTTGTCTCTTCTCACATAGGATTTTATTAGAAATGTAACAAAAAAGAAAAGATGTCCCATTGCACTTTGTTTTGAAATAGGAAATATAATTGCTTTGTAATTTAGGAGAAATTCTTTATCATCTATTGTTTCTCTGCTCACATTTTTAAAAACTTTTTCCTTTCATCTTTTCAGAGCTTGTCTGAAAAGAAATGTCTCCACTCGGCCTGATGCCATGCACTATCTAGAATAGCAGGATTATATATCAATAGAAATAAGACATTAATAAATTAAACAGGGTTTCTCACACTCATTTGTTAAAGACTGTGACTGACTTTAAAAGGTTGCTCCGGATTATCTTATACTAGAAAAAGAGATCTAGTCACTCAAAACAGTGAATTTGTTTACAAAGTAAAATTAAGGACATTTTAGGTAATATCACCCTCTGCTCAAGGATGAGTAGACTTCAACTTAAAAAAAGAAAAACTTAGCCATATCAAGGAGGAAAATGAGAAACCATCCTATCAGCATAGAGCAATATTGATATAAGCAAGTTAAACACATTAATTGCTTTGTGATTCTTTGGGAAACCGGAAACTGGATCTATTGAGAGGTTCTGGGTTTAGGTATAAGCAGAGCCAATTTACTTGAAGGACAATTTGCAATATATTGCCAACTAGAAACACAGCTGAGTTCTTCTGGCCTTAAAACACTAACTTTGTAACTTCAACCACAAAAATCATATAACCTCTATACATTTTCCACTCTACCTCCTTTTTATACTAGTAATCTTATCACTTGAAAACCTTGACGTCTCTGTTAAAATTTTAGGCTCAAGTTCAGCAACTACTCTCTATGAAATAATCATTCATTCATTCATTCATTAATAAGTTTGCTGATATTTTTAAATATCAGTCATTTAATGTCCCTCTTTCTGGTCTATTCCTCCTCCCTCAGATCCACATACGACTCTATCATAAACCGCATCATTTATTTTTAATTGGTATCAGGCTTTGCACTTCATTTGAACTCTGCACTGGGGATTTTCGGCAAAGCTCTGTCAGTCTGAATTTCTCTGGAAGTAAGAAAATAGCATTATGTAGAAATTTCCCTGAACTACCTTTCGAAATAGCTTACTGCCCTCTGGCAGGGAAACTTACCCTCTGAGTCTCCTGAGTTACCTGGAAGGACTTTTGGGGTGGAAGGATCTTCTAACTTATTAGATGTAAGACTGGGGCTTCTGCATAGGTCAGCCTCAGAGGGATGCTCTAAGATAAAGGCTTTGGCAGGGCTGCCCAGAGGAGACACAGAAGTCTTCCCTGTTGGAAACACAGGCTGTCACTTTATGTAATAGGTGTAAATTCCATGTCTTCCCATTTTCACTCCCTACGTCTCTTATCACTACACACTCTATGCCTTATTCTTCATTTCAAAGTGAAAGAAAAAGGGAAGTGAAGGATGATAAAGTAATTCAAAGGTTACATAATCAAAGGCAGAATTCAAACCATAAAACAAGTTGCTACAGGGAAACCACCAAACCCCAACTGGAAAAATACACCACCAATGGAGGCAAAGTCTTAGACCTAAATTTGGCTCATTGGAATGAAAATATTTTAGAAGGGAGGCCAGACCAGAAGTCAATCCCACGTGAGGGTCCAAGTAGTCATATGCTCTTAATATCTAGAAGAGGCTTAGACAGAGTTATTGTCATCAGCAGCCCACGATATGCAAAGCTCTGTGTCCAGCATACAGCTCAGATTTTTCCTTTCTCAATCAGTTGTGCACATATCATGCTTTTCCCTTCCCTTTTTCCTTCCTTAAATTACTACTTTCCACAGAAACTAGGTTTTTGGTTATCTTTCTTTCTGCAATATAATGCTTTGACATAAATGCTTGTTGAATTAAAAACTCTAAGTGGAGACTGCGCTATTTACACAGGTCTTTTCATTGCAAATACACCAATGGGAAGATCTATTTCTATACATACAGACCAGTTCTACACGACCACTACACAGGAATTTCTTGCAACAAATTGTTAGGATGTCATGCTTTTAAGCATGTTTTGCATATAGCATTCAAATACTATATGTTAATAATTTGAATGTTATTCTTTAAACTTGTTATTTTAGGAAATGTTATTCAACTGTCAAAGTCTTTCCTTCATATTCTAATACCAAAAATAGCAAACAAACAAAAAACATGCAAGGCAAGGGGGGATTCAGCAATTATACCTCCACTACACGACACAAAAAAGTTACTTTAATTTAGATACCCATAAATATTAACTCTTATACTTCAAAACTTGACTTATAGTTTCTATCTCAACACTGCATAACAGCAAAAGGGTTTTCCTTTAATTTTTTAACCAAACCAAGTTGAAAGGAAACTGAACATATTTTCCATAATACCTTGAGTCAATAATCTTCATAGTTACTGGATTTTCTCTAAATTAATTTCACAACTCACAAAAGTAAGGTAGTTAGAAGAATTTTTTCAGGTAAAAAAATATCAGGGGTGGCTGGATGGCTTAGTTGGTTAGAGTATGAGCTCTGAACAACAGGGTTGCCGGTTCGATTCCCACATGGACCAGTGAGCTGTACCCTCCGCAACTAGACTGAAGGACAACGACTTGGAGTTGATGGGCCCTGGAGAAACACACTGTTCCCCAATATTCCCCACTAAAAAAAATAAATAATCAGGTCAAAAATATCATACATTAAGTTCTCTGGTCATCTAGGTTAAGTACAAGAAGTAAGGAGAAATACATCCACATACAAGCTGCTGTCCCCACTTCCCTTTGCATGTAAAAAATTCTCTAAATACAATAGTGATAATAACAATAATCTGAAATTCTGACTTTGTTCAAAGTTTTACACACCTTATCTCCAACATCCACAACCTTATGAGATCAGTATTGTTGTTATCCCCATTTTACAGATAGAGAAACTGAGGCTTAGAGAAGTAAAGTAACTTGTTTGCTTCTTCAGGCAACCTTTTTCTCTTCTTATAGGAAAAGGGAAAAGGGAGACTTGCTCAAGGTCCCACACTATAAGAATACAAAAGAGAGAGGATTGAGGCTCTATAAAATTTTGAGGAAAATAAAGCTGAAATAATTAATTTACATGGAACCATCAGTGCTGAGATCAGATGCCTTTCTCTTATCCCAGGTGAAAGGCATTGGCTCCTCTTCTCAAATCAAACAGAAAGAAATTCCCCATATGGTAGTGAAGGCAGCCCAAATTTTCACTGACTAACTAGCTGTGTGGCTTTGGGAAATATCCTCAGCTTTCTTGGGCCTCTTAAAATGAAAACAAGAAAGATTTGTTTGTCTCCTAAGGTGGTTGTGAGGGTTAAATGAGATCACCTACGAAAAGTCCCTACTATACAGTAGTCACTAAAGAAAGAAACTTGGACTGAAAAAAACTTATACCAAATCCTCAATAGAAGAGAGAGAGATCCTGGGCTCAGGAACTAGAGAGTTCAGAAGCCGTTAGCCTTAGAATAACAGTCTCCACATTCAGAAGCTACTAGCCCGTCAGTACCAGAACGGGGGCCATACCTGGAACCGACTCTCCCCGACCACTGCCCCAGTCCCAGGAACACTTGCCGACACCTGGCTCTTAGGAACAAGAGGCCTCCCCTTCACCCCATTCACAGCTATAGGAACATCCATGAAACACAATTTATTATATAAAACAAGGTGTATCAAACATTCAGTGTCAGAATAGCTCCAAAGGTGGGGGTCTGGACCTTCTCCCTTAAAACTTCCTCACCCCAACACTTGCTAGGCCTGAACTCGTAACTACAAATCTACATGCAGACACACTAAAGCCATCTCCCCTACATGAGGTCAGGAGAGAAGAAAGCAAAATAAGGACTGATTCAGTTTATGTCACTGCTAATCCCTTTACTACGGAGGAAAACCTATAGAATCAGTTACATAATTTTTTAAGCAAGTAATAAAATTAAACTAGAAAAGATTCCATGAAGCCATTCTCATCTCAACACGGTTTACTCATTACCAAACTATTGTACATATCTCAGGATCTAACAATTCCTATCTTTAGAACTTGGTCCTAAAAGTCCCTCTAAATAATATATTTTAGCTCTGTACTAGCGTTCTTTCTCAGTGATCAAAACTGGGAGACACGATTTAAAATAATTATTATAAATATTTCCATTTCTTTGAGTCACATTCCACAGAGAGATGTTACCGGAACCTAACCGTGAAGACCCGTTAGGAAACATTAGCATAAATAAGATCAACAACCAGGAACGCTATGAAACCTCTCATTCAGTTTGCAAAGCGTGTAACATCAACTCCACAGGAAAGGTTAGGAATGACACTTGTGATATAACCAAGCGTGGGGGAAAATGTAAAAGGACACTAATATGGAAAAAAAAAATACTAACAGTTTTAAAAGGTTATTTTTGTGTAGTGCACATCTGAGTGATTTCTCCCTCTTTCTGCTGTTGTTATTCTCTGTATTCGTTTTAAAAATAGAGAAAAATCTGTATTTCATAAAATCTAAGATATTTTTTATTTACTTTTTTGATCAGTTTTAGTGATGTACAATTTACATACAAAAAAATTATGAGTTTTACTTATGCGATTCAAAGACATTGACAAATAGATGCATTTGTGACCAGCATCACAATCGCGACAAAGAACATTTCCGTTATCTCAGCAAGTTTGCTCATACAACTTGGTAGAGTCTCCTAACCCCAATCCCTGGTCTTTGGCAACTAGTGATCTGCATTCCATTGCTATGGTTTTGCCTTTTCTAGAATTTCATATAATTGATATTATGCAATATAAAGACCTCAGCACCTGGCTTTTCCCTTTTTAAGATTTATCCATGATATTGTATGTATATATAGTTTATTCATTTTTATTGCTGAATACTATTTCATTATATGTATACACCACAATTTACTTATCTGTTCACAGCTTAAAGACATTTGGATTGCCTCCAATTTAGGCCTACTGTGAACATTTGCATACAAGTCTTTGTGAGGACATGTTTTCATTTTTCTTTGATTAATACCCAGAAGTGGAATTGCCAGGACATATGCTAAGTGAGTGTGTTTAACTTTTTTGAAAAGTGACCAGCTGATTTCCAAAGTGGCTATCTAATTTTTCATTCCCACCAGCAATGCATGAGAGTTCCAGCTGTGCCACACCCACCAACAACTGGTTTTGTCAGTCTTTTTATTTTTATTATTATTATTTTTTTTGTCAGTCTTTTTCATTTTAGTTATTCTAGTAGGTATATAGCAGTATCATATTGTGGTTTTGATGTGCATTTACTTATGACTAATCATGAGTATAAGATGCCATTGATATTTAATGTTGCTACTAAGGAAAAAAATGCTATCAATTAAACTGTGACACAATGCTTTCTTATTACATAAAATTTTATTAAATAGCCTCTTTCAAAACCTCTCTTAGATTTATTTAGGCATAGTTTTTTTAAAAAAAAAATCATATATCCCTCACATATAAATAAAAAAAGAATATGTAAGCAAAATTTGGGGTGAGAAAAACCTAAAAACTTCTTCAAATTTAGAGTCCAGCTTTTCTAAATCATCTTTGGCACAGAGTTATCAATATGTTTTACACATTGTGTCAACAATGGCATTGCAAAGGCAGCCTTTTACTCCAGAAGTCTGCACCATTGTTGCTTCCGAGATTTTTCTCCAAGCCACTAACAACATTCTGCACATTTTGATGCTGACACTTACTAGACGGGATTGAATTCCTTATTAGAAAAGATCCACATTCCTTCTTCAAATAGCTTATAGACTGACATGATGAAGGGTTTCAGTTGTCCAATCATGCGACCAGCAATTACAACCTAGATTGCATGTGCCCAGACAACGAAAAATGAATTAGCCACCCAGAACTAGCTATTGTAAAATATCAATTGTAAGATACACCCCAGTTTCAGAGATGTAATAATAAGTAAAGAGGTGCCTCTGGGGACACAAAACCCGGTATAAAATAAGCATACTTTTGAAAAATTGTCTTCATCCTAGATCTGTGTATTTCAATACAGAAAACACACCGATAAAAGTTGAACACACATCATTTTTAAATTGCGTCACGCAACTAATTAATTAAAATATACTCCAATGTCAGTCAGTTTGCTCTCCCCAAATAGACTATAGTCTGTCTCCTTCAGAAAGGTCACCTTTGATTCCTCTCATATTGATTATATCATTGTTTTACAAACTTTATGTAATGACCCATTATAGAGTTGTGAAATCA
The DNA here is from genome assembly GCF_004115265.2 of Rhinolophus ferrumequinum. Lineage (NCBI taxonomy): Eukaryota > Metazoa > Chordata > Mammalia > Chiroptera > Rhinolophidae > Rhinolophus > Rhinolophus ferrumequinum. The sequence continues at coordinate 27,020,964 of NC_046290.1, forward strand.
TTTTGTTGGGTCATAACCATCACTTTTCAAACAAAATAGAATAGAATAAAAAACGCAAAAGTAAAATTCATAGTAAAGGCAAGAACCACTTCATAATCCTTTTGTTTTTGTCAATTGTATTATCTAATGTGTGTACTGGCTGTGATATTCAATATACTTCCATAGCATGCCAAAACCAAAAATGTTAGGAAAACATTAATGTAATACCATAAGGAACTTTTGATAATACTGATTGACTTTTGCAGACTGAAGCCAATTTTAAACTTTTTTAAGTGACCCCAAATGTTGGTTCAAGTCTTTAAAAGTTATTATCAGGTTAGTAGACTTATCTTCTTTCAGCGTGGGAAAATATTGGAAACACCCTTGCAATCTCTCAGTGTATCTGTATGACTACAATATCACAACCTAATGTGTATTTCTGTTTCTAAGGGGAACTGTCTCAATCCCTGACATGCAAATGAGGAAAATCTGAGTTCAGTCATCTGGACTGGCCCCAGACTTTTCAGTTCTGGGAAGCTAATTATTTAGCACCCTTTCAAACTGAGACTCTTTCAACATTTATTCAATATGTATTTGAAAGAAAGCCTTCTGCTCAGTTCTTCATTCAATGAGTCTGACCCCAAATCTGCCAATTCAAACCACTGACACAAAGACCCTGGGAGTAACCAGACACATCCTCCCATTAAAGCAGTTCCAGGACTATTCATTTGCAGTTTCTCAAACACACGACTTGGAAGGACCTCACCTCTCACGCACATAACTTATCAAAATATATCTTTCAATCAAATTTGATAGTCTTTCAGGGAAAAGTTCTGGTACATATAATTTATTCCATCTCTATTACTTTTCCCGTAATGTCCAGCTCCCCAGAAAACTGGCTTCCACCAGAGCTGCCTGGATAACCTACCTAATTCTCTCTTTAATCTAGTTCTGGTTATAATAGGAAAATTTCTGCCTTGGTGCCAAGATATTTGAGTGCCTATCCTGGCCACGTCACACAAGTGAACTTCGGCATTTTATTCAGACTCACTGGGCTCCAGTTTCTTCATGTTCAGACAAAATGAGCTCTCTGACAACGTGATCTAACGCTCTTTTTATCTCCATGATTCCATATCTTTGATGAACAGTTTTTATATCTGCTCGAAGAGATGGAGGTTATGAGAGGTGGGGTATGGATCTCAAGACCATGCCCTGCTTTAAGCCACAAAAAGTCTACTATCATCAGTTTTGTTTGTGAAATCTATATAAGGTTTCATTTGAATAAATGATTCCTTGGACAAAATAAATAAAATTAAAATATTATAGAAAAAGTATTTATTACAAATATTTGTTGAGTAGTCCCGATGTGCCAGACATTGTTCTAATTGCTGGGGTTTTCCTTGTGGATAAGATAGAGATGGCCCCTGCCCTGATGGATATATAAAAGAGTACATATGTTAAAGTTATTTGTAAACTTAAAAGCAGCACACAAGATAACATGCTTACTAAACTAAGTGGATACAATTTTGTAAAATATAATTTCATATTTTACCATCAAAATATTTCTATCTGATCTCGTATTGTTATGGTTCATAAGAAGAATGTAGTTGAAAACATCTGTATAATCAACTGCAAAAGGAAAACATTTTATGAAAAGAACTGAATTTCTGTAAACTATATCTCACTAAATGAAGTTAACAAAGATATTACAACATTTCCTTTCAAATAAGGAAGTGCTGACAATCTATGAGATTAAAATCATGAGAGGAGAGAAATAGGTAAAAAGCATACCAGTATTGTTCTGACTTTTAGTAATAGCTATCTCTTTTACAACACTATAAACTCCAAGGGCAGGAGGCATGCAACTATTAAACAGAGGGTATCAAAAAAATGTATAAAAAAATATTTTAAGAAAGGAAAAAACTGTATTAAAATTGTAATACTCAATACATACTAATAAAAAAAGATGAATACACGTCATGTGTATATATTTGTTTGGCACCCCTGGTATATCTATTTCTCTCACAGCACCTACACTAGGACTTTATTCCACATTAACTTAATGAATGAAATATGCCAAGCACTCAGCTCTGGGAGAAAATACCCCACTGCCACCACCATCATAAGTAGAGTGACCACACAACCCTGGTTTACCCAGGACAGGCCCAGCTTAAACCCGTCGTAAGGTAACAGTGCCTTTTTCTACTCTCAGAAGGGTCATGTTTGCCAAGATAAATCATATGCTTGCCCTTATCATAAGCCTCAGTCATATTCATTCTACTTTTAGTTGATTTTAAAGTAAGGAATTCTAGAACTTTCTGGCTCAGGTTCTGAATTTATTTTACTCTGTAAGGAAGTAGAATAAGTCTTGACCTTAAGAATTTTATTCCTGTTCCACTCTCATTATAGTATTATGAACTATAATCCCTTAGGGGGAAAGTTTGCCTTTGGGAGACTAAGCAAAATCACAAGCACACCTTGACCTATGAAGACAAAGCCACCAAGAAACTTCACCAAAAAGCAAGAAATCTCAAGTTTCCACCACAAATAAGACATGATCTGGAGAAAACTGTCCACCTCAATCCTGGTGATCCTAAACTTCTAACAGGCGGATATGCCCTGCAGCTTGCTACATTCCAAGATTTAGGAGAGTAATTAGATCACATCTGTTAATCACTTTGAGTCCCATAGTAACAGATGCCAAATAAATTCCTGGTTTTGTTAGAGGAATGCTGAAAATACCAGACTGTAGGAGAACTTCTCACTAGTCATAATATCAGGGAAATTATCCTAATCTGCACTTCAGCTTCCATCAAATACACATAATAATAACCATAAAAATAATAATTATAATAATAATTATAATAATAATAATACGGCAGCACCCATTTGACTCTTGCCATCTGCTCTCTCACAGCAACACTGTGAAAATGGACAGGGAGTTAACATGTTGGGGCAAATAGCAGCACACATTTATGTCAGGGAAATGATGGCATGAGTAGTCAAGTTGTAAACATGGAGAATCACCTTGAAGAGAACTAAAGTAAAAGCAGTCTACATTATTTGTGTTTATGTAAATAAAGTTCAGATCAGAGCACTGAGCCAGGGACTTCTAATTTCTAATCCTCCCTCTGTTCTGGGCTTGGCAGTGATGTAAGCAGTTACGTGGCAGCCCCAATAACATAGCAGATGCACTAAGGAGAAGGTCCCAGAAAAGGAAGCACCACCTCCCTTCTTCCTAAGACGAAGTAACTCCTGCCTAAGTCGTAGAAGTCCAAAATTAGATAAAAAAAGAGTTCTGGAGGCATCAGTCTAACCCTAGGGTAAGTCTGAAGCTACGTGCCCATACTCGGGTACTCTTGAGACAAGAAGTTTATAAATACATGTCAAACTGACAGGTTTAGGTCACCCTGGACCTATATAAGACATATATCCCAAATTTATTTCTGGTAACAGGTTAATATACTTATCTCTCTTTTCCGCTTTCTTTATTACTTCTTAGCTACCCACTTTCTTATCCAAAAGTGACAAGTCCCTTAACTTCTACCTTTTAGTTTCCTCACTGGCAAAATTGGGAAGTAGTAGAGGGACTCCATTTAGCCAACAACCATCCCAGAATGCTGGGGAAGCCCCATATTTTTTTCATGAAACAAAGGCATAGCTATTATCTCCTTATCCCAATATCTTGGCAAAAGGTAAGAACCAAAGTGAAAGGAATATCTAAGGCAAGCTAATTCTGTCTCTACAACAAAAGATGGTTATAGTGTAATCATTCCACAAAACACTTCATTTACCCACAGTACTCATTTTGGTTCCTTCCTGGTTTCTTTTCCCTGTGTCTTCAACTTGGGGCTCAAAGTCAAAGCAACTTGCCCACTCATTGGCCCCAAACAACTTACTCCCATATGCCCTGTATAGAAAGAGCACAGAACCAGAAGTTGGAGACTGAGATCTAGCACACTTCCAAATAATAACCGTTTGACTTCCTGGAGCAATTTTCTTCTTCTGTGCAATGAAGGGTTTGGTTTCCATGAACTTTAAGATCCCTTCATATTCAAATAACTCTAATCTTCCTAAAACTCCTCACTCGTTCTTTTGCATCCCCTCCTTTTTGTCTTCTTACAGTTGTTCTCATACTCCCAAGCTCCTATATATGTAATCACCAGGCAGCAGCAGAAGAGCCCAGAAGTTAAAAAAAAAAACCCAGTTTGGAAACCAGAGAAACCAGAATTCAACTTCCAGTCCTGCTCCATACCAGCTGTGTAACTTTGGTAAGATATTCTGCCTTATGGTAAAATGAGAGTATTAATAGTACGTGCCTCATAGTGTGGTGAAGATTAAACAAGTTACTGCGTGCAAAATTCTTGACACATATTCATTTAGTTATTCAAGCCCTTTCTACGTGACAGGCACAGAGCCGGACCCTGGGAATACAGCAGTGAGTGAAACAGATAAGGTTTCTGCCTCTACGAAGGTTCCCTTCGAGTGGAGAAGTGAGCTCTTGAACAAGTCATTGCTCAAGTACAATGCTATGAAGGAACAGTGCTATGAAGGAATCATCCACAGACAAAATGCTGAACAGTGTAACAGGGAAGTTAATTTTGGTGGCGGCATGGCAAGAGACTGTCCTTAAGGAAACTAAGTATGAGTAGGGTGTGGTCAGGGAAAGAGTGGGTACATGATCCCAAGCAAGGTTGGGGAAGGGCTTGTGGAAAACCCTAGAGTTGCAAGGAGTGGCCATGACCAGAGACCCTGAGTGCTAGAAAGGCATGTGTTCCATCACGGAGGCAGAGTAGGCACAAAAATGTTAACTGTTGTCCTTATAACTGTCCCCCCAAATGTAACATCTACAATGGAATCAATCTTTCGGCCTAAAGCAACTCCTCCCTCCAGCCTTCCCCCGTTTCTCGCCATGGTAATGTTAATTTGCTGACCCTCACGTTTTGAAGTCCTCTTTGGTACTTTTAACCTCTTATCCTCTTCCATTCATTTATTCCACAAGATACGTCATCTAGCATTTCAACTTTCAAGAGTGTCTTCCATCCTGTACCCTTGTTTCTGCTCCCACGGTTCCCATCCAAGGCCGTATGACCTCACGCCTGAGTAATATTAATAACCTCTTCACTGATAGTCTTATCTCTATTCTTTAGTAACTTTATAAATCCCCACCCACAGGTGAAATGCCACAAAATACTACTTTATTCTTGTTTATTGCTTCTGAAAAAAAAAAAAAATTCGTGGCTTTCCGTCAACCTTCAGATGAGACCAGTTTTCAGAGTCCTTTGAGACATTTCCTGCCTGCCCAGGGCTGCTTCACAGGGGAAGGTAGACTGATCTCGTGTCCTCCAAACACATAAGATTCATTCCAGACTCTAAGTCAGTGATTCTCAACCCCATTGTCAACCTAAAAAGTTCTGAAAATACCCATGCGTGGGCTCAGTCCTGGAGATTCTAGAGAACCTTAGCAGTCCACATTTTTTAAGCACCCAGGTGATTGAAATGTGTAGTCATGGCTGGGAATCGCAGCTCTACGCGTGCATTCTGCCCTGCTGTTTCCCTGCCTGGGACATCTATACTCCTTCCTTCCCCACCCTATCTCCTCTGTCCTTGGAGGTCCAGCAATTTGGATTGCCCCTATCTACTCCTGACCATCTAAATTCCATCTTTTCCAAGACCCTCACAGTAGTAATGGTTTGAGTCAATTGTTTGGCAACTCCATCATAGGAAAGGTGTTTCCAAAACTTCTTACTAAGTGGGAGTTCCAGAACTCAGTGCCTCAGCGTGGAATAAAAAGACTAACATGAGCCAGTCTTAGAACCTAACCACCAATTATAAAACTGTATCTATGCAAAAGCAAAGCTGCTCTTACTGAAGAACCTGAAAACCATTAGGAAAAAGTGTTCAGATTTTCCAACTTGACCCATCAATCATGCCTTTCTGCCTACTTGCCCTTGCCAACTCTATGGGAGCAAGGAATTCCATTGCCCCAATATCTTGCATACTGGTACCCACAGGACAAATCTTCAAGGCCCTGGTGAGGCTTCAATGCCCTGAGGCATCTAGTAGGGCTTCTACCACCAATCATAGTACCTGCCACTTTGCTGAGTATATACCAGGGGGTGCCAAAAAAATATATACAAGTGGACACTTTGGTCAACATTGCTCAAGCAGTGGTTTGCCATAATCAGAAGTGTCTGGACGCTGATGGTAACCAGCAAATACAAACGTGACTTGTATTCATCTTTTGTTATGGGTATATATTGAGTATTACAATTTTAATACAGTTTTCCTAAAATGTATATACATTTTTTGGACACCCTCTGTATAGATAGTATGTGTGCTGCATAAGTGTACTAATTTTCTCTCCTTATCTTTCAACGAAAAACCCGTAACATAAGTAGACTTTCTAAATAGCCTAACTTTACCTCTTTGGATACACAAATTTTTTTGTTCTTTCTTTTTTCTAAATTTATTTTTCAATTATAGTTAACATACAATATTATATTAGTTACAGGTGTACTGCCCAGTGATTAGACATTTACATACCTTACAAAGTGATCACCCTGTTAAGTCTAGTACCCACCAGACACCATACACAATTAAAATATTATTGAATGTATTTCCTATGCTGTACTTTACATCCCTGTGATAATTTTTACAACTGGCAATTTATACTTCTTAATCCCTTCATCTTTTTGCCCCTCCCCTACCGTACCCCCATCTGGCAACCATCAGCTTGTTTTCTGAATACATAAATTTTTGTCTTAACCATTTTGACAGAAATCTACTTAAACATTACATTCTTACATACCTTACTGAATAGAGTAAATGGATTGAAATCATTTCTCAGCTACTCAGAACCCTTATTATAAGCCAGTGGACAAGCCATACAGCATCATATAGACCCCTGAGAGGGGTTTTAAGTTATCTAAACTCTCCCTCCCATATATATTTAATTATCTCAGACAGAAACACTTGGCATGAATAACTGAGGGAAGTAAAAGAATGAACGACCGTCTATCTTGTGCCTGAACCTTTCTGTGCATGTCCCCGTGTGACCACGCACCTAAATTTTGCTATTCATGTTCTATGTATTCTGGATAAAGTCCTGAGGGTGACTTCTCTCCTGATCTCCAATAGCATACTAAAATTCAGTGATAGGGTTTCTTTTCATTGCTTAGAGGTCTCTTTATTTCATGGATCATTAACCCCAGGTGGCCAGAAGGCTGAAATCAAGTGAACGTGTAAGAGGGACCTTCTTGTTGAATAAGGGTTACTTTGCATTAATTGCACAGTGATGCTAGTTCCTAGGTGGAAAAATTGCAATAGTCAATGACCTGCAACTGAGTGTTAGGGCTAATATCCCACCCCCACCCTAATCATATGACATAAAAATCTAAGTACCCTTTGTATTACATTGAATGTCTCTTTGAAATTAGAGACTCATTGGCTTAGACCTTTCCTAAAAATTTGCTTGGCCCCAAAATGCATAGCTAAATCCTTGAATATATTCCATGACCCACATGTGATAAAGGGTCACAATTCCCTGGTTAAACGCTATACACAAGTGCCTGGAGCCTTCCCAAAATACCCATCACATCCAAAGTAAGACATGCTTTACACCAGGAAAAATGAGGGGAAGAAAAAGACATGCTTTAGATTTAGGCCAAGGTAAGCACTCATATCTTAATATGTTACCTGCAGCTACAACCATAAGATTTATTTGCCCTGTTTGATAATTTTCTGATGGTTGAACTTGTGGTAAGTATTTTAATGCATATATTTTCTTCCTACTTGAAGCTCCTGTTCTTTCTCAAAGAAAAGTAAAAACTAAAGCTATTTCTGCACCTACATTATTGTTACAACATCTCTATATCTGCAAATAAATCCTCGTTTGTGTGATTTGTTGGTGGTTTCTCTCTCTCTCTCTCTCTCTCTCTCTCTCTCTCTCTCTCTCTCTCTCTCTCTCTCTCTCTCTCCCCCTCTCTCTCTCCCCATCCGCACCCCACCCCAATTATTGAAAACTTGAAATGAAAGTGAATCAACAACCGACTGCTTAAGGAACTGGATGATCGGGTTTGTAATTCATGTATTGGCTCCTGAAGAAACTTAAGTACTAACTTCTAATTTATGATAAAAAGTATGAGTAACAACACCTCTTAAGCTGCATCTGATTCATCTTACTCATTTTAACCAAATCTAGGGTCTATATGTAGTTCTCACTCTATATTCATTCACCAGTAGTTTAATCCCTAAAGGTGGGACTACAGTCAAGCATTTGCATTTATCCAAAATGCCTTATTTCTAGTTTTGAAACAAGCCATATCATAGTGTCTGTGATAGTCTCAGAAACCACCACTGTTCTACCTGATGGGAAGTAGCATTAGACAGAGGAATTATTTCTCAGGGGACTATGGGAAAGAAGAAAAGAGAGAAGAGGGCAATCACTTAAGAAAAGCATTCATTAATAATAAACTAAATATTTTCAAATTTTTCTCAGGATCATTTTATTCATGTCTTTCCTATCACATTAAATCCAAACTTCTCTGGCTTTCTAGATTTGGCACTGTCCTCCCTGTCTAACTGTATCTTCTACAAAGTGTCTGCCCCCTTACGTCCCACAGAAGCTCGGCACACTCCTAGCTCTGTAACAGTGTGACTTGACTATCTAGAAGGTGTGTGCATATTAGGAGATGGTAAGCCTGGATTTTATTCCTTTCTTGCTAATAAACTGGGTGGCCTTAGCTCTGTTACTTAACCCCTCTGAGCCGCAGTTTCTTCATTTACAAATGAGTTAGCTTGACACTGTCTGTGATTAAATCACTTCTTAGAGCATTCTCCATCCCTACCTTACTAACTTAAATGTTCTTTTAATTTCATAGTATTTTTCATCATTTGATATGACATCTAGTTTACTTATTTATATCTTCTTACCTACCTCCATTAGAATGAAAGCTCTGCGTGGGGAAAGTTTCCTCCCATTTTGTTAACTGCTATATTCCCAGCACTTAGAGAAGTTCAATGCATCATAGCCACTAAATAAATGTGTTGAATGAATGAATGCACTAAAGCATCATACATATTATTCTTCCTTAAAGATGCTCTACAGGTCAAATTCCCTTCATCAGATTCTGCTGACGACCCCAAACCCAAATGTCTCCCTTCCACGACTTCTAACGCAATTACAGTTAGTGCCATAGAGTTCAGTATTGAAGAATTCTCTGAATATCTCAGATATATCAGCACTAACTTCCTTTGTTAAGGGTATACATTTCTCAGGACCATGTTTTATCCTTAGTCTGTCATATATTTGCTAGGTATTTGATTGAATTTAGGGAAAATTTTGGCCTTGTCTTAAGCAACTAACTCAGATTTCAGTCATCTGCACCTCTTCTTTGCTAATTTCTATATCCGTTCTCTGGACAGGGCTTATGGGGGTGATGAAACCACCCAAGATAAGTCTCTGCAAGCAGCAGAGGACCGCAGCCAACGTTTCCTTTGCCAGCGACTGTCACTATGCCAGCATACAATAGTATCCACTGGTATTACAGAGACTGTGGGGGGCAGAGGGAATTTGGGGACAGAATCAGAATTTAAAAAACTGGATTTTTTTAATAGGAGAAAGATGAAATAGAGGATTTGAGAAGTGAAGAGACCTGCCTAAAGGGACACGAGATTATTTAGTGAAAGTACAACGATACTGCTCATCGAACTCTGGTCTGGTAAATTGTATTTCCTCATTAAGGTTTTACAGGAAACCCATTTGATTTGCAGCTATGATCACAAGGCTTTCTAAAATACATCTGCCAGGATATAAAACATATTGGGACATTTACTTCTAAGTATAGCCTAGTTAAAGTAATTTAACCTGCCTTTGATATTTTAAGAACATATTACTGGGCATCAATTATAGCAGTAACATATTAAAGATGTAAAAATTATAGGAGCTGGAACTGAATTGTGCTTGGCCCTGACAATGGATTTTGGAATATTTGGTTTTTATAATAAATTGTTTTCTTTAGATTTGTTTCTTTCTCCTAAAAGTCAAAAGGCAAATAAGTAAATAAATAAATTAATATTAATTAATTAACTAACTAACTAACTAACTAAATTAGAAGTCCAAATAAGTTCATTTTCAGTTCTCATTTTCTCATCACAGAACAGGGTTTTTTAAAATATGAATTAACTATATCATTGCAGAAATTCTGATTTTGCTTTTATGAAGAGGTGTTAGTGAGTTTGTGAAATATATATTGACTGTGCTTCCATGTCCATTGCAGAATCATAGACCTTTGGATTTGGAAGATAATTTAAAGAACACCTTGACCTATCCCCTCACTTATCCATGAGGGAACTGAGGTCCAAAGAGGTTAAGTGACAAGCCCAAAGCCATACAGCCATTGTTAGGACCTCTAATAAGATCTTACTGGTTAACTTCAGGACTGGACCGCAAGACACCCTAGTTCCTAGAGGAGGCAATGTCTCGCAGATGGGCAGGTGGTATCTCTTCGTTGCCATAAATCATGACTCACCCACACAGCTTCCTTGTGATTCCACTGACCTATTTGTGACAATGTAATTCTTAATAGCTGGACATTGCCCTATTGGTCCTGAACAGGCTGCCAAACGAGTACTCCTAAAGCCTTAGTGCATCCTCAATCCTTTCTGTTGTGTAACCCACAACATTGGAGCCACACCTGTGGAATTCCGAATAAAGCTCAATCTGTGATCTAATCAAATTTCTGAAGTGACTCCTTTCTAATGAACTCTGATCAATCCTATCTGGATTTCCCATCAGTCATTGCATTTTTTGAGCATTCATCATGCATAGCACTCACTATAAAAGATCCAAGGAAGCCACTGTTTCTGAAGGATGCTCTGCTGGGAAACTGAAATTTGGCCGGGGAAGCATAAATTAATTTCCCAGGTTAAAATGTACTTTGTTCAAAAATTAATTAATTAATTAATTAATTAAAATTAAAAAATGTAATTTGCTTGTGGAATACATGTATCAGTGAAATAATTTTGTTTTCTTTGTTTGTTTAATTGAGTGCCATCACAAGTACAGGAGACAGGTAAATTAGCTGGGTTGGGGGTCAGGCAAGTGTCTACACACCTATTCCAGTGAACTGATAAAGAAATCTAAAAAAGCCAATACTTATTGCACTTATGATGCACCAGGCACTCTTTATACTGATCAACTCATTTACCTTGAGAAAAATGCTAAGAAGTAGATATTAATATTATCCCACTTTATAGATGAGAAACTCAGACAGCAAGTAACTTGCCTATTGTCACACAGCTAATAAGTGGAAAGGATTATGAACACAGCAGCTCATATTATTACCACTATGCTGTACCTAACACAGGTAATTTGAGAAAAGAAATTAAAACAACCTTTTAGCCTCCCTTTTATAAGCATTTCAGGTTAAAGTGTTTGGGGGTCTAAGAAATCATTTGGACAACTGACCCAATATTTAAAGACTTAACTGTGCAGTCACCACGTAATTTTTATAATTATGTTTACGTGTTCAGTTTTACAAAAGAGTCAAATGTATGAGAAAATCGGCTTCTACTTGACCTTAATAATAAAATATTTCATTAGCTACCTACATTGTGCCGGACTACATAGAAAAAAAAAAAAGTACCAATACAGGCAGCGCATGGTACATGTCAAACTGGGAGGCTGACAGTAAGTGTAACCAAAAAATTCTCCTAGAAATAATTTGAACACTCAGCATTCTAAACACTAAAGAATATCAAAACCTCTTGGCATAACTCAGAGTCAGAAAATTGGGAACAGTTTTATATTTTCTATTATAATTGTGGTGCTATTTCTTTTCAAATCTTGATGGAATCATATGAACATTTTACTAAATATCTGTGATGGTTAAATTTCTCTGATAACGCTTCTAAAAGAATTTTGAATTGGATACCAGGTAAATATTTCCTTTGTCACTGAATAACAACATCTTCTATTAAAGCTTCAGTGTGCTTAATGTTTATCCTTCTTTCCATGTCTGCTTTTCTTTAACAAATGATAAAGTAACATAAGTCTCTGACTATAATACTAGCAAGATTTCAAACTAAAGCACACCAACTTCAGAAATGCCAGCATTTTTAACAAGGTAATTTCCTTCCCCCTGTAAATTTACGATTTCTTGCGTATTCTTTATGCCTTGTATAGTAGCATGACTTTGCTTGCATCTCAATTTGATCTTCAGTTTTAATTGTCTTTATTTTGCACAATGGGTTAGTGATGATCTACTGGTCTTCAGTAAACTATAATCAGAGAATTTGAGTCTGAATGTTTATAGTTATTTTCCTTCTCAACCCATTCTTAGCAAAATCTGCAAAAAAAAAATAAAAAGCTCTAGAAGAATGTATTCATTGTTATAAACTGAATTGTGTCCCCCCCAAATTCATGTCGATGTGTGAACCTCAGAATGGGACAGTATTTGGAGATAAGACCTTTAAAGAAGTAGTTAAGTTCAAATGAGGCTGTTAAGGTGTGCTGTAATCTAATCTGATCGGAGTCCTTATAAGAAGAGATCAGGACACACCAGGCATGTGAGCCCACAGAGGAAAGACCGCGTAAAGACACAGTGAGAAGGCAGCGAGCTACCTGCACTCCAGGAAGAGGAACCTCAACAAAAAATGGAATCTGCTGGCAACTTTACCTTAGACTCCCAGCCTCCAGAACTGTGAGAAAATACATTTCTGTAGTTTAAGCCGCCCAGTCTGTGGTACGTGGTTATCGCAGCCCCAGGAAACTAAGACACCCACAAAGGCGCTTGCTTTCCTCTCCCACAAAGCCAATTCCCCATAGTCAGAATTCTGGTTTCTCCATGTTACCTCATTTTCTACCTAACCTCCGCCCCTTGTCAAATTTCTCCTCCTCTATTTAAGCACACCTAATTTTAAAATACAAGCTATGGCTCTTGGGAGAGAATCATTTCTGAAACACATGCAGAAATGCTGGCAACTTTTTTATTTTTAGCAAAGACAGTATAAAGGATCAGAGCAGAGTGTCTCTCCAAAATCAAAAGCATTTGAGAGCCTCTAGCTTTTGTCACGATCATTTTTATTACAACTGTAATTTGCATCAATATTTTTAAATATCAAACAATATGAGCATATCTGCCAACTGGAACAGAATGTCAGCCTTTGCAGGCAGCCTTCCATAAAGTCCCAATAAAAGAAGCCCAGAATTGCTTAAACATTATATATATATAATTAAACATGAAAGCTACCTCTACTTGCTGATCATCCACCAAATCCTTCTCCAAAGAACTATCCACTATTGGCAATTTAGTGTGTAAAACTCCTGCTTTAAATGGAGGACTCTCCTTTAAAACACATTTGCAATACTCTACAGACTGCCTCCATATTCTGTGAGTACTGCTCTAGCAAATGTCTCACTCCCTGGAAGAAGAGACACCTCCTTTATTTTTAAAGCTGGAGACCCAGTCATGGTTTCCTAACCTAGATATCTGCCAACCGGAGCAGAATGGCAGCCTTTGCAGGCAGACTTCCATAAAGTCCTAATAAAAGAAGCCCAGAATTGCTTAAACATTAGATAAGTAGCTGTTCAGATTTATTTGTTCCTGATACAATATGCCAAGCCTTGCAGTTTAAAATTAAATGACAATATACTTCCCCTCTGTTCCACAAAGCAATAACCTGTTTCTCTAGTGGATAGTCAGAGGCCAAAGGGTGGGTAATTTATCACAAAAGAGAAAAGGGAGGATTGCCAAGGGTAACAAAGGGGCAGTGATATCTTTGCTCCTACTCTATGGCACCGGTTTAATGAAGGCAAAGCTAACAAACTTTACCTCTGATTCCCAACCGTGTAAGGTCAAGTTCAGTCTTCTCCTTAAAGCCAAGGTGGCCAGCCAGATCACAGAAAATATGTCGGAGGTAATAGAAACCACGTTAATCACCTTTTTTATAATCAAGAGCTATATTCCTGGGACTACTCTGTTATAATCTAGTAGGTTCCTTTAAAGATCTCTGATAATATTCTATACAGTCATGTAAATTAATGTAACCCATCCTACCAGGAACTAAAAGAAATCAAGACAGGCCTCAGGAAAAAGATGCAAAGCCATTAAGAAAATGAAGTCCTGTCTCTTTTTAAGAAACAATTTATAGGTTATTTTTCATGAGGGATGTGCGTGTGTGTGTGTGTATGTGTGAAACCTCTATGTTTATTCTTGTAATCATGTGATAGCTGAGCTTATTTAGCAACTTACTGGAAATGACAGAGGAAATAGAGAGTATTAATAAGTAGACGAGTAGGTAATGCAAATTTTGTAGCTGCTATATTTTGTTTGCAGAGTCAAACTTATATACATGGGAAGGGTGACTGGCTATATACACAAAATTAAACAAGAGAACTCAAAGAAAGTACTTAGATAATTAACACAAAAATACGTGTAATGTTATATACAAAGAAGAGATGAATTACATGTCTCGTGGGGTAGGGAGGACACATCCTTAAGGACTATAGTAGTAGCAGCTAATGTTTATTGAGTGCTCACTATGTAGCAGGCATTATTGAGTGCTTTACACATATTAACTCATTTAATCACCACTACAACCCTGTGAGGTAGGTTATGTTATTGTCTCCATTTTACAGATGAGGAAATCAAGGTCCAGAAAGGCTAAGTGACTTGCCCAAGTCACATCATTAACAGGTGTTGGCGAAATTAGTGAGATGGCCATCTGGTCCCAAGTCCTATGCTCATCCTATCTCATCTTGAAGTAGAGATTTTGCAAAGTCTGAGCAACACACACACACACACACACACACACACACCAGTCGTGGCACGCTATATGTTCTATCAATGCCAAATTATGTGTATGTGCCTGAATATAAATTACAATTGGAGTCCATCGTGATTTTCTGTACATGCTCTTCCCTATTTTCAGATTGCTCCTCTCTGTGTGATCTTCCTAACTGATTTCTATTCATTCTTGAAAATGCTGCTTAGATATCATCTATCTTGCCAGTCCTTCCCTGCCCACACCAGAACTAATCTGTCCCACCATATAATTTCTCTGCCTGTAGATACTTACATTTTTACATATGTCACATTGGAGGAGACACCACCAGCCTGGATGACAGGGACAGAGAGAGTACAAATGAAAAAAGCCTTTAGACCCCCAAACTTCTACAAGCAGGAAGAGGGCTGCAAAAAACTACTCAACTGCAAATACATACTACCTTTCATTTAAAAAAAAAAAAAAAAATGGCACGTAGGGTGGAGGCAAGAGCCATGAAAAATTATTTCCAGAACTTGATTCCTCATCAAGAACTCTAACCTGTGTCCAGCTGGATTTTGGAATTGCCATGGACCAAGAACTGTACACATTCCATTTTCCTTCTTTTTTAATGATTTTCTATAGTAGTTATGCTAGGCCCATCCCACTATGGTAGGTTGGCTGTGGGAGGCGGAGGTAATTTGTCTCTTCAGTTCACAAGTGTTAAGATCAAGAAGAATGATATTAAAGGAGCTACATGTATACTTAAGGGATTATACCCAAGGAGTCTCTCCACACTTTGACCTTATGTTGAAACAAACATCCTGGATTTGGGGCTGATAATGTAAATGAGTCTTTTGGGGGATAGTGGGAGGAGTTTAGTGTAGTTTGCATGTGGGGGCCATGCAAATAATTTGCAACCAAAAGAAGAACTGTGGCAGTTTTCCAATATGCCCAAAAATTTTTTGATAAACCTCCCTTCAAAAGATGGGATTTCCTCTCCCTTGCCCTGTACTTGGTGACTTGCTTTTAACAAATAGGATGTAGTAAAAGTGACAATATGTGATTGCTCAAGTTAGGACATAGATGATGTACTTCTTGAATCTTTCTCTCTTGGATCATCTCTCTGGGGGAAGCCAGCTGCCATATTAGGACAACACTCCAATAGCCCCATAGAGTGGCCCATGTGGCATATAACTGAGGCCTTCGGCATATAGCCTTAATAACCCACAAAAACATTAGCTAGCGCTCTTAGAACAGACTCTCTAGCACCACTCAAGCCCTCAGATGCCTACAGCTCTGGCTGAAATCCTGACTGCAACTTCATGAGACCCCAAACCAGAGCCACCCAGACAAGCCACTCCAAATTCTTGGTTCACCAAAACTATGAGATAAGAAATTTGTGGCATTTTTTTTTCTATTTAATAATTTATTTTTCAATTACAGTTGACACACAGCATTATATTAGTTTCAGGTGTACAACATAGTGTTTAGACATTTATATACCTTAGGAAGTTTTCACCCTGATAAATCTAGTACCCATGTGACACCATACATAGTTATTACAATAGTATTAACTGTATTCCTTATGCTGTACTTTACATCCTCATGGCTATTTTGTAACTACCAAGTTGTGCTTCTTAATTCCTTCCCCTTTTTCACCCATCCCCTGCCAAAACCCCTCCCATCTGGGAACCCTCAAAATGTTTTCTGTATCTATGTGTTTGTTTCTGTTTAGTTCACTTATTTTGTTTTTCAGATTCCACATATAAGTGAAATCATGTGGCATTTGTCTTTCTCTATCTGATTTACTCTACTCAGCACAGTACTCTATAGGTCCATCCATGTTGTTGCAGATGGCAAGATTTCATTCTTTTTTATGGCCAAGTAATACTCCATTGTACATATGTACTATCTCTTCTTTATCCAAACATCTATTGATGGACACCCAGATTGCCTCCATATCTTGGCTATTGTAAATAATGCTGCAATGAACATATGGATGCACATGTCCCTTCCCAATAGCATTTGGATTTCTTCAGATAAATAAATAGCCAGAAGTGGGATTATTGGGTCCTTCTGTCTCTTGTTATAGCTTTTGTTTTAAAATCTATTTTGTCTGTATGAGTATTGCTACCTCAGCTTTTTTGTTGTTGTTGTTGTTTCTCTTTTCATGAAATCTTTTTTTCACCTCTTTACTTTCAGTGAGTATGTTCCTTTTTTATCTGAAGTGAGTCTCTTATAGGCAGCACATGTAAGGGTCTTGTTTCCTTATCCATTCAACCACTTTATCTTTTGATTGGAGCATTTAATCCATTTACATTTAAAGTAATTTTTGATAGATAGTTACTGCCATTTTATTATTAATATTTTTTCTCCTTCTTCCTCCCCTTCTCCTTCCCCTTCCCTTCTTCCTCTTCCCTTTCTTCTTCTAGAAGTCCCTTTAACATTTCTTGTAATACTGGTTTGGTGGTGGAACTCTTTGTTGTTTTAAGTACATATTTTAAGTAAATGTCTAAGTTTGTGCATTAATTTGTAACACCACAGTAGATAACTAATACATGGGATAATTATAAATCTTTACTTTTATTCATTCAGGGCCAGGTTTTACGCTAGGTACCGGGAACATGATGATGAACAACAAACACAACCATAATCATTTCTCTCAAAACAGACTAGTGGGAAAGGCAGATATTAACAAACACATGCCTTTATATTTACAGATTGTGATAAATACTGAGAGAAAAGAATATGCAATGGGAGAGACATAATTTAGATTTGGAGGATCTCTCAAAGGAAAAGGCATTTAAACAGAGATGTAAAAGAGGGGCAAGATTCAGCCAGGTGAAAATTGTGGGAAGAGACTTCCAGGCAGAGGGAAGAGCTGCACAAAGACCCTGAGTGAGGGAAGGGCTTGGATGGGTCAAAGAACCAAGAGAGTGAGGCAGGCAATGTGACTTGGGTGTGATGAGCAAGAGGAAGAAGGGATTCAGCTGAGGTTGGAAAGGAAAGCCAGAAGCAGATCATGCAGGATCGTGTGGGCCATGATGAGGACTTTTCAAAAGGGCCTGAAGGATTTTAGGCAGAATGACATGATTCAATTTATTTTATTAAAAAGACAACTCTGCAAGTCATGTGGAGAACTGAATGCAAGAGGCAAGAATAAAAGGGGAACCAGATAGGAGCCTCTTTCTGTGGGAACAGAAGGTGGATCAGCTTAGTGGTAGTAAAGATAGAAATAAATGGATTTAAACAATATTGAGAGGTATAGAATCGATAAGACTTTAATCCATCAAGTCCAGCAGAACCAACAAAACCTCCTATTAAGAAAATTGAAAGCAAAAGCCACACCCCATTAAAATGTTTCTGTGAGTTATTACCTAATATTTGACTGCTTAGTAATCACTCTGATTTTCCTAAAATGACTCTCCAAAAATACTACATGAACTCTAGTGTGCTCAATGTCTAGAGAAAGGAAACAGAGGGATAATTTTCTGAACCTTTCTTTGGCCTAGAAATTTGAATTATCAACCATTTTATAAAATGATCAAATTACAAAGCTGCAGCCCCAAAGAGGTGAACTTAGGCTAAACAGAATACTATTTAGGAAAGGGTCAGTTGTTTGTTTGTATTTTATTGCTACTTGTATAGTCCATGTATTATAAAACCTTAAGTTACAGCATTTTACCTGGCTACCACAATAATACAGATAACATACCCACAGGATTGCC
This sequence comes from Rhinolophus ferrumequinum, assembly GCF_004115265.2. Classification (NCBI taxonomy): domain Eukaryota; kingdom Metazoa; phylum Chordata; class Mammalia; order Chiroptera; family Rhinolophidae; genus Rhinolophus; species Rhinolophus ferrumequinum. Next base: position 27,039,440 of record NC_046290.1, read on the forward strand.
AAGATAAATAAGATAAGGGTGGTCCTTTGAAAAGCTAGACTCATTGTACCAGGTCAGTTCTAAAGATGTTGTAATCAAAGGGTGTGTTCTGAGCTAGAGGTTTCCTGTTCTGGTGACACAAACTATGCCAACCCTGTATTAAATACCAAGTGTCTAGGTCTACAGTAAGAAAGCCTAGAAGGGACGAAAGAAAAAAAACATTTCATTGCATATTTTAAAAACTGAGGTGATGCAACGGAAAAGGGTTTCCTCAGGTAACTCCTTCAGAATGTCTTTTTTCAAAAAGAGACGTTTATCCTGCAGAGGCATCTGTATAAATCAGCGTCACCCAAGGTGCTCCTGAAAATGCAAATGCTAGTTCAGTGAGTCCTGGCTGGGCCCTTGGAATCTGCGTCTTCAATAAACCAGGAGGTAATCCCTATTTAGATGCAATAGAATTTAAGTACCTGCACTACAGGATACAATAGCAGGGCTAGCATAAAAACTCAGAGTAAATGCAAAGTTATCCGGTAAGCAAATAACAGGAAGCCATTTCAAAAGAGAGATTTTCAATTTTACTTTATGAGGAGAGTAACAGTGTTAAATACATATAAACCTTTCGAAATCGTCCGTCCTTCACGATTTGAAAACTTTCTGCTGGCTGTCAAAACTAAATTAGTCAAAGCAAAGTCAGTTTTCTTCAGAAGTCTTAACACACAAAATGGTCTTTAAAATGAAGTAAGCACAGGGACAGCTTCTGGAGGGTAGATAATGTTCTGTTTCTTGATCTAAGTGTTCATTTTGTAAAAATTTATCAAGCAAAACCCTTGTGATATGTGAACAGAGTATCCTTCAAAAAAATTAACTGGTCAATAAAAAAATTTCAACCTCATTAGGTGTATGATATTTCTTGCCTTTCACATTAATAACCCTCAGTGTTGACAGCTGTTGAACTGAAACGGTGATTCTCATATACATTGCTTTTTGGAAATATAAACTGATGCAAGCCTTTTGGAAAGCAATTTGACAATCAATATTTGTTCGAAGCTTTTAAAACAGTCATACCTATTGACCTAGTAATTCCACTTCTCAGAATCTATCCCAAGGAAATAATCATCAATGTGGAAAAAGAGCTATTCCCAACATCCAAAATATAAACCCATCTAAATAATCACAGTAAGGGTGCTACTAAGTAGATTGTAATACATCTATATGGTGATACAAATACACTGGTGGTAAAAGTAAAAAGAAAAGCAAAGAAATAATTGCTAAAAATTCTCCATGCAACTGGGGAAAGGCACAAGGGGCTCCTAGGTGTCTACTAACATTCTATTTAAGTTTGGTGTATATGGATATTCCTTACATTACCATTATTTAAACTATACATATATTTTACATACTAATATATGTGTATATACGTCACATTTTAAAACATGCAATTTTCATTATAATCCGGAAAAAAAAAATGATTACCAGAAGTTTATCAACATGAAAACGGCTCATGTTAAAATGCTGAGTTAGAAAAAAGGACATAAAATTGATTACAAATTACAATATATTGATTACGTAAAAGGTTAGAATCTTCACTACAAAGACACAGAAATCATCTCAACTACTACGTGACATTGTGCTGAAGATACCATTAAAAAACTCCTCTAGAAAAATGAAAGGAAGAACGCAGCTCACCTGGTATTCTTTTCATATGATTATGAACCTAGAATTTTCAAGACAATCAACAATGTACCAACATGAAACACAGTTCAGTAATCTGACCAAAAATTATGCTAGACACCAGTGGTAATAATAGCAGCTGACAGTTTTTGAGAGTTATATATCAGACACTGTATTAAGTGCTTTTTAATACATTTACTCATGTAATCCTGAAAGCAGTTAGTATTATGATCTTGATTTTAAAAATTAAAAGTACCCTATGGAACAGATAGGTTAAGAAACTTGTGTAAGATCACACAGCTAGGAAGTGACAGAGCCTGGCAGTTTGTGCACATAACCATTACATTATATTGCCCTAACAATAAGCAGGTAGAAAATGTAATAGGAGACAGGATCCCATCCACACAACAATCAAGAATCATTTTTTAAAAATCAAAAGAAAACCAAAAAACTGTACAGATAAATGTAACCAAAAAAAAAGTCGTATTTTCAAAAATTTAAAACAAGACCAGATTGGAAGAAAAATACTATATAATGTGGATGTCAATTCTCCAAAATAACAAAAATCTTTGGGGGGTAGAGAAAAAGGACGGTAAGCCTTGCCCTCCAGAGTCTAATCCTCCTGCCAGACCTTTAGGGAATTGCCTGGAGTTAGAAATTCAAGGTGCTCCATTCACACAAAGGTAGCTCCAATCCAAGAATCTGGTTCAGCTACTTTGAGGAAAGGAACTTAAGGAGACCCCAAAAAATGACGCGTGAAGGAATGAAACATTCTGCTGCTCTGCCACCCAGGGACTAAAGTATTAGCGTGACAGCCTGGTCAACATTGACTAAGGTGCAGTCAGTGCAACATCTGTCCACTGTTTTCCTGGTAAGGATGGCAATGGAGGCTACAACTCTCGAGAACTGCAGAAACAAGAGCCGTCCCTGAGTCCCAGGTGCCTGAGGTCAGGCCAGCACTATAACCTCCCATTCACACCAATGCTGTTGAGCTGAAATCAACCATAGATAGTCTCCAATCCAGCTCTCTCTATTTACAGATAGGGAAACTGAGGTCTAGAACAGCTTTTTCCTCCCAGGTCACAAAATTATCTTAAGCCAAAATTAGAGAGCTCACTACCCCTCTCCCCCAGGTTTCCTGACAACCAATCTGAAGAAGGGAATGGCATGTAAAGGTGGGAAAGAATTGGCCCCTTGTGAGGTAAGGCCAAAGTAGCTGCAGCATAAAGAGTAAGAGTTTGATAGGAGGTACAATTGGATGCATACTGAATACTGGGGGTGCCAAAAAATGTATACACATGACTTGTATTCATTTTTTGTTATTGGCATACGTTGAGTATTACAATTTTAATCGTTTTTTTTCTTTCTTAAAATGTATATACATTTGTAGGCACCCTCTGTATATCCATATTACTACAACTTATTTACATTTCTCAACCCTCAAACATTCACCTACCACCTTCGTGATTTTGCCATACTATATACTATCTCTAGTACATTATTCACTTTATATTTTCTTTAAATCTACTCCTTTTCACATACATCAATTTAGCTTCATTCTAAGCACCAATATCCATACAATCATGAATGAGATGTATATTTTTCCTAACCCATCAAAAGAAATATGTATCTACTGAAATTACAATGTTTGTCTCTGAATCACTCCCCACAAAAGTAAACCATCCTTTGAATATTTGGAAAGATCTCCCACATGTGTTCCAAAGAATTCGAAACTGTATCGTGTTAATAGGTGTTGTTGATGAAAGAGTGCATGATCAAATAAACCTGGAGGATGCTAACTAAAATTAAGTAAAACAGTTCTGAATTTTTTTATTTGTTAGACATCTCAGGGCCTAATAATATGCAACAAGACTTTCTAACGGGAATACAGTATAGCATTTCTGGAAAGTATTTGACCATGAAACACTTTCTTCTTGTTAGGATCAGTATTGAGAACATGTTCTAAGCTGTATTAATCTTCAAAAGGTTAAAGGTTTTCTTTTTGAGCCCTTAAATTATAAAACTAGACACTGTCTATAATAATTTAAACTGTATCCCTATTAACATATTCAGAATATTTTTATGATGGGGAAAAAAGAATGGGTAGAGAAGCATAATATTTCTTCTTATTATTTTCAAAGGGTCAGTCTCTTGGGGAAAGGACACTCACCTTGTTCAGAAAGGAACATCTGCAATGAGACTGAGCATTCTAAAAGAATATAAATAACTTCTAATAAGTCATGCAAATCTCCTATATTATTAATAGTAATTGATGACACACAACCTTTCCTTTCAGGATTATTTTTGCTGCCTTAAAGCTTTTAGGTGGCTTCAAGAGTGACATGCCCATAATATCAGGTCATTACATTTGATCTGTGGGTGTGACTGTGAGAAGAAAATGTGTAACTGATTTACCTCCCTCCCTCCCTGCTTCCCTTCCTCCCTCTGTTTTCCCCACACCCCTTGGTTCTTTCCCACCTTCCTCCTTCGTTTCTCTTTTCCAACCTCCCCCCTTTCAAATGCTTCGATATAAAACACTGAAAAGGACTTTTTTCATGTCTGGCATTTTTACCTTTAAGTATTTGTGTTACCATGGGGAAAGCATCCCGTAGTTACTAAATTATTAATGCTTTAAACCAAAGCATGTATTTCTTTCTATTGCATTTTCAAATAAAATTAAAAACTAAGATTCAAGGCAAAGAAAATGCTGTAATACCATCTTCAGTAGTACTTATGTTGATGAAACTAAGCATTACATTAGTAAGAAAGAATGCTGACGTGTTAAGAACAAGGTGTTCTTTATCCTAACCATGCACCACATCACAGACCATCTTAAGTACATTACTCTTAAATACTTATTTTTGTACCAAAAATCAAAATTTCAATATATTCATTCTTCCTCCACACCTTTGGAGCTTATCAAGTTTTAAGTGAATTCTTCTTCTATAGAATGCTTTCTATTTTCTCGTTCAGAAAGCTATACTTTTCTGAGGTTCCGCACCAAACCCTGGAGGTCAGGAAAATGACTCAGCTCTTGCAAGTGCTCACATTTAACACTAATGCATTGCAACAGAATCGGCCTGAGTAAGCTTAATTCTCTGAAACATATAAGCAGGTGGAAACTGAGACTAAAAATTGAGTTTACTCCTCTCTCTGGTTCTAGAATAAATCGTGTACTGCACTACATACATTCATAGCCAAGAAATAAATAGCATTTTACCATTTTGGTAAAGGAGATAAACAAGAGCTCAACTTGTATAAATACTTAAAATAAGTATTCTACTTTATACAACTGAGAATTATTAAAATGCACAAGCATCAAGAACAAAAGACAAAATAGATGTAATTAATAAATTAATCCTTTAGGGAAATATTCCCCCAAAGGACTCCATTACTATAGGAAGCTTTATGCCATTGGTTTTAAAAGATTCAATTTCCCAAATATTCATTTTTATGTATGTTTAAATATAATAAAGTATCTACTTAATAAAGTAAAGCTATGTTTTAATGATTGCAATTCATCTTTTTTTCAATCATTTACTCCCTACTTGGTTCCCAAAATTCTCTTTGAGATATTAAAGATTTAGCTTGTTTGTTAAGAGCTGTAAAAATACAAATTTAAATGTCACAATTTAACCCAAGTATAATCCATTCCTGCCTCTTCAGTTTGTGTTCTGCTACTCCCCGAATTATAAATGTGGGTATTTTGCATAAAGGCATTTATTATACTGTTAAATTTCAGACATTCTTGAGGTTTCTTTTTTATAGGGGTGAACATGCTTTGCAGGACCCTCCATCCTGGGTGATGTTACATATCTAATGATCAAAACTCTCTCTCCTACTATATACCCTTCATATTCTTGTGGCACAAAGTTCTCCCTCCAAAGCAGAAATCCTGATGAAAGATCTTCATAGCCTTCCCACAATTGCCTAGGCAAGGAGATCCTCACATACATACCGTACCTTCGTAGGTTTACCAAACCACATATTAGGGTCTCTTCGAATCAGTCTGTACACATCACATGCTAAATCAAGCATGGCAAATAAGTTTCTTCTGCTGTCGCTAGTTGATTGGTAGTGGGCCCTTGGAAGAAGGATGTTGATAAGCAATGTCTGTAATAAGCAGAGAAAGACCAAAAGGGATGGATGACTCTTTCTCACTCCCACCATTTGCATCCCATTAGATGGATGCATTTTCAAATAAAATTAAATCTTTTGTGTTTATTCCCATTCTCACCCCATCTCCATGAAAGAGATACACCAAATGAATGAAAATTTTCTTACTGCCTTTACATCCTGATAGGGTGGTAGGTGCAACAATGTCACCTTCTTTGAAGGTTTACCATAGGCTTATCTAAGAGCAGTGTAAAGGGTTTAGTATAATCCCTCGCACATCATTTATACTCGATTGATGTTTTTTCACGTTACTGACAACACTCTCCATTTTATCGTTATGCATTGGCTCAAACTAGGCAGAAGGTTGATTTTGGCTTCATAAAGAAGTATTTGATCATTTAAACTTCACAGAAGTTGTTGTCTTCTTGATAGTTGCAGAAGTGGTGAATTACTCCACATAAAATAGAAAATTAAGTGATTATAAACGCAAGTCAGAAATATTGTGAAGGATTTTCTGCTTTTTTTTAAAACCAATGGCTTTTGGCATCTGCTTCCTGAGAGCAAAGAGATAGGTGGTGGTGGCTAGACTAAATATACCATTATTTTCAGAGAAGTTGTACCTTTACCTTGTATTGGAACATGGTGGCTTTGTTCCTTTCTTTTTTAAGGGGTGGGCAGAGGTGTTTAGGAGTGGAGCGCTAACTAGTGCTGAGGAAGTGGAAGCAGATGATAGAATGCAGTGGTCAGTCAGCCCACCCACCTAGGTCATCATTTTGACTCCTTGCTTCCAGGAAGATTTGCATTCACCTCTCCCAAACAAACGTGGTTATTCTGACAAACACCTCAAAATGAAAAATCAGAAACTTATTCTGGAAGAGAACCAGGTGAACTCTGCATCTGGGGTAAAATTCACTCTCTAATATCTACCCTGTGATTATATAGTCAATGTTAAATGTACTCCTGAGCAATTATCTAATGAAGTGAAGCAGTATAAGTAGGCAATATAAGTCATTTCATTGAAAATAATTCCTTCCTTTTCATCAAAAAGACATGAAAGATATTGCCTAAATTATATGAATATTACTTTAATTTACTCTTTGTGATTATGTACACAACCAGTCTTCGGATGTTTTGGGTTAGGTCCAGGCAAAAATAAGTTTATCATAGTTATATATACTCAACTTGTTGATAGAGAAAAAAGGGGTTCTTGTACCATCGCAGGAAGGCATTCCAGGATGCACAAAATAAGCCACGCGAACTAAGCCAAAGAGAGGATTATTAAAGAAAAAGAATACACTCCCTGAATAATGGGTGTGGGCAGGCCAGGAAAAAGGACAAACTGCCCCACAGAACAAAGAAACCTAGGATTATATTTGAATGAGGGTGTGAAATATTCAGGGGTGGAGTCATAGGTGTTCCCAGGGCCGGTCTTTGCTGACCACTCCTTCCCAGTGGGAGGTAGGATTCCCTTGGAGCAACTGTCATGGTGACATAAGAGATGGACATCTTTTCCTGTCCGTGCTGCTAACAGTATTATAATCTATTACAATTAGCTGTAGCTGCACTTTTTCTTAAGAATGATGTCATCTCCTGTTTTTGTTTCCCGCACTTCCTCCTTCCTTTCCTCTCTCCTCTCTCCCCACAGCCCTGTGCTTTCTGCCTACGGTAACTTTATCATGATGCCCTCTAAACAATGTATGCCCAACAGCAAACCATACAATTATCAGATATGAATTTTTGGGACAAAATTGTATATTAATAATAACTACAATAATAGACTAATATTTATTATTTTTAATATGAGCCAGATATTTTATTTGTATTCATTATTATAAATTACTTAACCTTCAAAAGAACCAACTTAATAAAAACTTCTTTTCACTAAGGCAACTTACCTACTGTGACCTTTAACCCAGACTCTCTTTATCCTACAGCCAATGATAATGAGGGAGAAAAAGAGAGGACAAAGAGTCATATGGTTGGAGTTTCAGTCGGGCTAAGAAATATAGAGGTTAGGGGTGCAGCTTTGGGGATCAGACAGATCTAGATTAAAATCTTTGTTCCGCCATGTATCAGCACTGTAATCTGTAATTCACTCAACCTCTCTGTACAGGGTAAGGGTATATTCACAAGCAACAGAAACTGAGTATGATCAATTTAAGCAGGAAAATCATTTATTGGAAAGACAACCAGACACCCAGAGTGGGAAGGCTGGCAGCAGCACGCAGCCTAATCCAGGCTTAGCATCGCACCTAATCCAGGTGTGGATGCCTGTCATGCAGGGTCTCTGGTCCCACTCCTGGTCTATTTCATTAAGCATGTCTTCCACGTTACGATGCAATGTGGTGAGGAACATCCAGCCCACATGGCCAGCTGTACCTTCGCCTCCTCAGCAACCACTCACCTAGAATCTGCAGGACCCTCTCCTCGCTGGCCAGAGAGCCATCCATGTCCTCCCACCCCTCGGGGGTCCAACTCCTGAGAACAGTGGCTACCGGATACCACACACTGCGTGGGGGCCACCTGTCCTCCTGCCCACCTTTCCTACCTGGCCAGAATCCTGCTCACTGCGCCAGGCATCTGATTGGGTGGAGGCCTCGGTGTAAAATGTCCACAACTCTAGGAGCCCATGCCAGTAGCAGACCACCACAAGGAAGATAACGCTTGCTTTGACCAATAGGGCGGCGTGCCATCCGGAGGCTTGAGAGGACCACCAATTCACCGAGGGATCACGTTTCTCCCAAGCAGATCACATTTCATGTTCCCAGCGCTGCTTCTCATGGGTTTCCTGAGACTGAGTGCTCATATGCACAAACTGCTCCACCGACCGCCCTTCGGAGAGTTCTGGCCGACACCATACCCTGCTTGCTACACCACATCTCATGCAGGGTCTCAGCTCCTGTTCCCCGCACAAGAACGAAGGATATGGCGAGGCCAAAAAGGAACACCATCAGAGCCATAGATAGGGCAGTCATACCACTATGTTCTCGCTGGCTTCTGGGTTGGAGACACAGGAAGCAGGAGCCACACGATCTGCAATCCGCCATCTGCTTCTCTGCCAACCAACCAACCCCACCCCCAGCATAGCCATGGCAGTTATATCAGTGGCTAATGGGTAACTTGTTACAGCTGATGGCCAACTAGTCACAGCTGATGGCCATCTACTACCTGAGCCAGCACCTTTCCACGTGAGGCCAAGAGCCTGGAAACTGCTCTCTGGGACTGTGTCCCCACAATGCCTCACACTGGCAGCCACTTCTACTGCAGGACCCACAGCACCACCATCCCCCGATGCTGTGTAGTCTTTTTAAAAATGACAATGTCTTCCACATTCCTAAATCAAATTTCAGTTTGCTCATCCGTAGAATGAGCCTATTACTGTGTAGTACCTTCCTCATAGCTTTGTTGTGAGGATTAGATGTATAAAGCACATGTATAAAGCATTCAGCAGTGTCTCACACAGACTAAGCAATGGATAAATTTCAGCTGCTCTTACTAATTCTTATGCCTTTGAGCAACTCACACAGCTTCTCTGTGCCTACATTGTCATCACTGAAGAGAGATGATTCCAATCATACTGTATGAGTCATAGGGTAACAGCTGAAACAAATAGCCCCTCAAGGCTCAATGGACTGTTTCTCTTTCACTTCACTGTCCAATGAGAGTCACTGGGATGAGAATGAGGTCCCCACTGCTTGCAGACATTTGTGGACCCAGTCACTTTCTATCTTATGGCTCTGCAGTACACTGGGGCCTTGTGTCTTGTTGAGAGAAGATAGAAGACAGAGAGCATGGGGAATCAGGGTCTTTTAGAGACCAGGACTAGAAGTGGCACACATCACTTCTACCTGTATTCCATTGGCTGAAATCCAGTCACACGGGCTTCACCTAACCACAAGTATGAGAAATAACATACAGTTACGTGTTAAAGAGGAAATGGAAACAGGATTCAGTAAAACATGACAGTCTGCATCACATGTACCTAACACCCTCAGGAGATTACTAATAAGATCACGGCAATGTGAAAATGCTATGGAAAGTAGTAAACAAGCTACAGATGATGCCGCTGTTGGCGATTAAACCAGGGATTGTCTGTGTATTTTCTGAAGTGCTATGATATACAGCAACTCACAGGGTGTGAGAAGAAACTGAAATATAATCAGAATGTCCATCTTCTGCCTGAAATCATAAGGCTTTATTCCTCCACCTGTATCTTCAAAAATGAGCAACAGTAAGAAAATAATCCGTTTTCTTTGCTCATTAGTCCAATCCACAATGGGTGTGCAGTGGAAACATTTGTTTGGAGAAAAAAAAAGGGGGGGAAGAGAAAAAAGGAAGAAAGCCATCACTTTGAGGAGTGTAATTATCAGAGAAGGAGGCAGCCTGAAGCAATCACTCGGTGGCAACCAGCCTCCTCAGCAGTCATTTATCACTACATGAAGCTGTTGGGGAGTTAATCATAGTACTGACATGTGTAACGACTCCACACACTAGACTCAGCATAAAATTCATGCTTAGAAAATGAAAATAATTAGAAGAGCACACATTTGAAATGCACCATTAAAATAGGAGGGCAATTATTAGGCCTACAAACACAATTGTGGATTTTTCATGCCCAAGGTCAAGTGAATGGCATTCGTGTAATCCACTGAACCAACTGGGTAAGCATGTGGAAGGTGGAGGTGTCCAAGGGCCCTGTGTTATTTGCCCCAGCTAGATGCCCTTTTCACTGTTATGAGTATCTGCATGGCCTGTCATGAAAGACAGAGAACAAACACAATTGGCACAGGCTTTGCTACATGAATGTTAGGGCTTTCGGAATGCTCTAAGAGCTGGCCAGCTTTGGCTTAGTAAGGAGTCCAGACCAGATGTGATTCAACCGGCTGCCTTCCTCCTAAGAATTATCCCCTTGCTTACCCATTCCTTCGACCCAACGAAGGTTCAACCGAGTCCAAAAGAATGTGGCTGGTAGCCCCCAAGTAGCCTTTGCTTTTAAACAGGTTCCCACGTTATGGTAGTCAAATTAGAACTAGAGAGAGCAATCAAACTGATCACACAGGCCATTTTTAGACTAGTTCAAACCCTCAAAGAGGATTTAATGACAGTTCTGCAGAATTGAACCAGGGTCTTCCAGGGCAGAGAAGTAGGGATTGAGACAGAAAGGGAAGGATAGAAAACAATTTTTAGAATAAAAAGCTCTTCATTGAAAATATAAAAACAGTGACAAAAATTGCTCACATAATCTTGGCAATTCATTTCCTTTTGCAGTGTAGATTCCCAGTAGAGTGCGAGGGAAACTGAACTATACTGTCCCAGTTTTATTCAAATTAAGAATGATTTGTTTCCCAAATCTTCGACTACTACTTCCCAAGGCTAAACTTAAACTTTAAGAATTACTCACCAGTGGGGCCAGCCTGGTGGCTCAGGCGGTTGGAGCTCCATGCTCCTAACGCGTAAGGCTGCCAGTTCGATTCCCACATGGGCCAGTGGGCTCTCAACCACACCATTGGACTCCAGCAAGGGATGGTGGGCTGTGCCCCCTGCAACTAACAAGGGCAACTGGACCTGGAGCTGAGCTGCGCCCTCCACAACTAAGATTGAAAAGTTCAATAACTTGACTTGGAAAAAGTCCTGGAAATACACACTGTTCCCCAATAAAGTCTGTCCCCCTTCCCCAACAAAATCTTAAAAAGAAAAAAAAGAAAAAAAAAAGAATCACTCACCAAAAGAGGATACAGCTAAACCTCATTATATTGTTTTAGTCTTGTGTCCTGGTTTCTTATTTATTTTTATCTTCCTAAAGCTACTGTGGAAAGAAAATTTAAAGGACTGGTAAGAAAAACAACACCGTTAATAACAAGCACAATTTATCAATAACATGCTAAAGCCTGTAATATACACTATCTCAGATTATTATGTAATTATCTCAGCCGTGTGACTCAGTTTTTATGTTTAATATGCTCTTTATTTTATATTAAAATATGTACCACTCCTAATTGTTCTCCATTTTAGGAACTTCAAATAGAACGAAAACTGGAAAAATATTTTTATTAGCAGAAAATGAGTATAGGTGGAACTTCCCATCTCCCCCTTCATATATTTACTGACAACCACCTGACAGGAGAGAGTGATGCAATGTGGTCAGGGAAGAACGGGGGAGGGCTGGGGCAGAGTGTGCAGTTTCCTGTTTCTAGAGTTGATCTGTTTTCAGTGCTGACATGATCCCCATCCTCGACATTACTACTCAAAGGAAGCCTAGGCAACAGAAGTTGTCACAGTGGCGATTAAGAGAAGACCCTGAGAAACGGACCGATCGCCATCAATTCTTTTCACATTGGCTAACAAATGTGTGTTTTTCCAGGAATCTAAACTGTGTGAAGGCCCACACCAGTCTCACTTTAAGGTTTTAAAAAAATGGTAAAGCAGTTATAATTACACCATAAAGTTTTACAATCTTCTTTGTCTGTTTTCAGTTCTGATTTTAGGAAATATAGCAGAAAGGAGTGAATAATGAGTATACGGGAAAACTGTTCCCACCACAAAAGAAGTCAAACTATAATTCAAAGAAAAAATATAAAGCAAATAGGCTTTTCCAAGAGTTAACCATGGAGGTAATGACTGGAGAATTCCTTTACACGCATGACTTTCAAATCCCTGTCTCACCCTGCATGAGCCTTTCAAAGGATTCATGGTGAAGGTGTCTAATGTGAAAAGCACAAAGGCGCAGAGCTTAGTTTAACCGTTCCTACTGGGCGGAGAAGTTCCCAGGAGGGGAAAGGTCTAAGCGGTCAGACAGGCAGCTGTCCCACGCTCACTAACTCTCCCATGTGACACCGTCGACCGGCCTAGGGAGAGAGGTTGCTGGGGTTTGTTTGTTTGTTTTGCCTGGGGCTGCCCTATAGAGCGCTGCACAGCCTGGGCACTGCCAACTAACTCCATTTATCGTGAGAGCATAACTTCTTCATTTTCCCCCTGCCCCAGCCTGGTGCCCACGCACCCACCCCGTGCGCTGCGCGCACCCTACGTCTGCCCGGGTGCTACACGCGCGCGCACACACACATACCCTATACTAATCCCTACTTCTCCTCCTGGGGCCGCGAGTGCGCGCGCGTCCACACACCTCAGCCGCTCCAAGGCGGAGTCCTAAAGCCGTTGACCTCCCTTCCCAGCACCCAGATGTTGCGACTCGCATGTAAATAGTGTGAGAAATAGTCCACTCGGAGCAGGAGGCAGTGAGGGAGAGATGCTGGTTTCAGAGCTGGCCCCCCTGGATGCCGAGTTCACGGCGGCTATGAAGGTGCCCGGGAGAGCACCGGCTTCCCAGGCTCCCTGCCGACAGCGGCCACTTGGCCTGAGGCGCCGGGACCTGTTTCCACGACTCCCGCCGGAGCAGGGCGGGGAAGCCGCGGAGAACGTCCCCACGCGGCGCGGTGGGACCCGCACAGCCCGCAGCCCCGCCCTTCCAGCTCAGCTACCTCCAGGCGCAGAGGAGGGAGGGCGCGCCCCGCCCCTTCCCATCCGACCAATGGGCGTCCGGGCCGCGCAGAGTGTCCCCGCCTCCGCCAGGGAAACTTGAAGCAAGAGAAAAGTTTGTACAGAGGCTACAAGGGCAAGAGCGCAGCTCGAGACCCGGCATCCCGAGAGGAAGAAGATGAACGGTGTCAGGTCAGAGCCTCTGGCCCAGAGGACCTCAAGCCGCCAACAGGGCGCCAGAAGCGGCCTCAGCGGCAGCCGCCAACCCCAATAACCGCTCACGCTGCCCAGGATTGTGGAGGAGAGCGGCCCGAGCCGGGGACTGAGGCTCAGTGCCACCTGCGCGATCGACCGCACACCTGAGGGCTGGCCGCCCACGGACGGGACTTGCGGGCTCCGCAAAGCTTGGATATTCTTGGAAGGAACGGAAAAATAGCAAGAAAGAACGAAAGAAATCCAAGAGCAGAGTTCACTGACCCATGCCACTGCCCTTCTGGTTCCCCAGTTTTTTGAAAGCTGTACACTGACTCCAGTTTCAGAAAATTGGCAGCCACCGAGACCCGGCTCTGAGAAGGCAAAGACTTGGCAAGCTCCACATTGCGCGGGAGGAGGCTAAGGGCAGGTTAGAGGAGTGTCCAGGGCATCTGAGGCTTGACGCTGGGGGCTCACGCTGCTACCACCGCCGCGGTCACCGCAGGTGAGATGGGGTTGGCGGGGTCTGGGCAGAGAGCAGTGGGTGGATGTCCCAGGAGCGGAGCCAGGGAGAAGAGAGCGCGCTCTCCAAATTGTCTTTCATAATTTGTTTTCCATGAGAATTTTGACTCAGAATCTGTCGGGAATTAGAGCGAGCCACTTTTCCCTTGAGATACGTCTTGTTCATCTTGGTAGTGAAGTTGGGTTTGGGCGAGGAAGAGAGAATGGCAGTATCAACTTACAAATACTAATGCCAGTAGAGTGGTACTGCTGGCAAGACGTATCCGAACCTGGAGATTTCGGTAGCCGCAGGTGGCAAGTGGCTAACAATCCACAATGTAGAATCGAGTTGCTCCCCTTGTCTCATCAGCATATTGTTTCTTGGGCGCGGGTCTGACACCTTGCAAGTCGTAATTTCCGCTTACCGCGCCTTTGTCTCTCTCTTACCACCCCCAGACCCAGCCTCACATTTCAAGACTCCGTACCACCAGCCATGGCCATGTCCACACCTGAGACCAATGCGTCCGCCTCCTTCAACCCGAACAGCTCGGTGACCATCCCGGCGGTGATGTTCATTTTTGGGGTGGTGGGCAACCTGGTGGCCATCGTCGTTCTATGCAAATCGCGCAAGGAGCAGAAGGAGACGACCTTCTACACGTTGGTATGCGGGCTGGCGGTCACTGACTTGCTGGGCACATTGCTGGTGAGCCCGGTGACCATCGCCACGTACATGAAGGGCCAGTGGCCCGGCGGCCAGGCGCTGTGCGAGTACAGTACCTTCATCCTGCTCTTCTTTGGCCTGTCGGGCCTCAGCATCATCTGTGCCATGAGTATCGAGCGCTACCTGGCCATCAACCACGCCTACTTCTACAGCCACTACGTGGACAAGCGGCTGGCGGGCCTCACGCTCTTCGCGGTCTATGCGTCCAACGTGCTCTTCTGCGCGCTGCCCAACATGGGCCTCGGCAGCTCGCGGCTGCAGTACCCCGACACCTGGTGCTTCATCGACTGGACCACCAACGTGACGGCGCACGCCGCCTTCTCCTACATGTACGCGGGCTTCAGCTCCTTCCTCATTCTGGCCACCGTGCTCTGCAACGTGTTGGTGTGCGGCGCGCTGCTCCGTATGCACCGCCAGTTCATGCGCCGCACCTCGCTGGGCACTGAGCAGCACCACGCGGTCGCCGCCGCAGCCTTAGCCTTGGCCTCTTGCCGGGGCAATTCGGCTGCCGCCTCCCCGGCCCCGCCGCGCCTCAGCGACTTTCGCCGCCGTCGGAGCTTCCGCCGCATAGCGGGCGCCGAGATCCAGATGGTCATCCTACTCATCGCCACCTCCCTGGTGGTGCTCATCTGCTCCATCCCGCTGGTGGTGAGTGGCCCCACTCGGCCCTTCTCCCGCATCCACCTCCCTCCTGTGGCTCCCCCTTGCCCTCTCATGCCTTGGTAGTGGGCATGGCTCCTGCAGGTGTCTCCTCCTGGTCCTGGCTGAGATCGCCAATCTCGGCTTCTCAGAGCTGACCGAATCTCCTTTCAGGTCGCCTCCCTAACGAGATGTAGTGGGTGCTTTTCCCCTACGTCCCCGAATTTCTTTCCCCGAAAGCCTAGTTTCCTTTCAGTCCCGGGACAGTCCCTACCCCTTGCTGCCTGACAAGGGCCTTGAGCCTTCCGGGAACTCCTGCCTTTCTGTCAGATGTGGAGGGGAAACCGCTGCAGTGTGACTTAGCCCATCCTCCACGCTGTGAACAGCAGAATTCAAACCGTCAGGGGTGGTGATCTCTTTTGGTGTACATCATTCCCTCCAGCAGTAGGATTTGGGGTGTTTTGATTTATGTAGGATTTGGGGGTTTGGATTATATAGAATTTAGAGCTAGAAGACATATTAAATGCTTTTTAGTCTAACACCCTCACTTTCCATAGGAAGTGACTTGCTTAAAATAATCTAGCAGAACTACACTGTGGAGCTAGATTCCCTATTCTTTACCATGGTGTGACTGGGAGAACGTCTCACTGTGGGTAGGGGTTACAGTTCCAAAACAGGGCATGGCCCAGACTCAGGCTGCTTCCTTCTCTGTAGTGACCAGAAAAGCAAGGTTTCTCAGGGGTGCTATTAAGGGCAGGCTGATGGACATGGGTTATTGAATATGAATTCTCAACAACTGAGAAGTGCAGTCTAAACTCTGTATCTTGTGATGAAACAGACTTCTCTTACTCTAAACCCTGTAGTATTACATCATGTCTCCCTTCTAGAATGCTTCTAATTTTGGCTTTTGTACAGTGTGTGTGTTTGAGTTTTGGTACACTTCATTTTTAGGACATCACCTTCTTTTAAAATTGCGTCTGGATTAACTTTTAAAATGTTATATAAGCAGTAAGGTTGAAAGCCTATCTAGTTCTCTACTTTGCCTGTCATTAAAATGAAATGCACCAGAAACCAATGGGCAGATGCATAATGCTTTAGAGTATCTCTTAAAAGCAACTAGTTCTGAGTTTTTTCATCTCTCAAAACACTGCATTCCTGGAAATTCTAAATTACCAACTCAAGAGGTGACTTCTTTCTTATGCTAATTGGGAGCAAGAGAAAATAAATGTAATGGTCTGTTATTCCTTTCTTTCCCTTATTAGTACTGTCCAGGGATATTTAATATAAAAATATTATATTTCTGATAAGAGTGACTGTACATGGAAGGAACTTAGAGGTGGCTGAGAGCCAGCATACAGTAGCTTCTTGCCAATTTGTATAAACAGAAGTAAATATAATTGGCCAGAAGGGCCTCTAAACCATTCCAGGACCCAATATAATTTACAGAGTTAAGTCACACTTGAGCCACATAAATATATTTTACTATGTGTAATGGCAACTCAGAATAAAGTGAGATTTTGGAAGAGATGACACAGCTCCTGCTAGGGCTCCCTTCTCTGGCCTCTGCCTTATGTTTTACAGAACCATAAATGACAAAGTGAGTGGTTGTTATTTACAGAATATCCACTTTAAAGAACAGAGGAATTAGAACTGGAAGATTAGCAACACACACGTACTTTTTAAATGTGTTGTAGTTGCAGGTAAGCATGTGAAGCTATTGATTATACAGTCACAGATGAATTGTTTTCTTCCAGCATCTAGAGAGGCATAAAATGCATAATTCATCTTATTGGCTGAAGTGGCAGACCTGGCTCTATGGTGCAGGGGGTCATTTATCAAAAAGCCTTTGAAATTATTGGAGAAGTTAGAGGCAAGAAATTATGCAAGCTACATTTGTGGTTTGCAAATTCACCACATTTTAACTAACATATACTGTCCATTCTATATAAAGTCCATAACATGTAGTAGATATTAAGTACTTTTACCCTGAAAATTGAAATTGGCTCAGTTAAGAACTAATCACATAGGGAAGCTCTAATACACCTTTGTAAGTAATAAGGAATCATACAAGTAGTCATAGCTTCAGTTTTTAGCCTTTAGTTTTGGCGACCAAAATCTAATTTCAGAATCAACTGAATTGTAAATGAATGATATGCAATAAAGTCATTATACTATCTATCCACCCACAGTTTAGCAATTAGTGAAAGGAGTAAAAGGGAAACTTAATCCACAACTATAGACTTCCTAGGCTTCCTCTTCCAACTCTCTTGGATTTTCATGTTTCTCATATTCCTATTGTTATTTAAGCGTAAAGTTTCTGAACTCTGACATTTAAAACAGTCGGACCTATCTTCAGTTCCAAGAAAACGAATGAAGCATCTCTTTTCTTAACTTTATCAAGTTAGCTGCTAATCCTATTTGACGAAAATCAAACCCTTCTAAGCATTTAAAAACTTTAGGAAGGCTAATAGAGCAAATATAGTTTACTTAGAATTTCAGAAAGCTTGATAAAATATATAAGGAAAGCAGGCAATCACTAAGAAGCAGCCCAGTTTTTGTCTTTTGGAGACCAGAGAAGGAAAAACTACAGTGGCTCTTAAAGAGCAGTTGATAACTGAGTTTAGCATAAGTAAATTTTAATTTGTTATCCAATATACATATGTTTCTCAAATAGAGCTTGGAATGGAAATTTGAGAAAGGTTGGGAAATTAGTTGTGGATACATGGAACTGTGCTGAACTTGCAAACTTTTATAAAGGGAGTCATAATCAATGAACAGAAGGTGTGAGTGCAGTCTACAAGGATCATTTGACAAGATTTAGTGGGAAGGTGGTTCTTGTCATTTTGTCTATTCTTCTGTTTATATCCAACCTCTGGATTTTTTTTTAATACGGAAGAAGCTGAAGAAATGAAAGAGTATACACTTAAGATAAATAAAACGGATTGCATTTTTTAGAAATATGCAAGCACGACAGCCTCATAAGGTTTGGCATTAAACTGTAGCTAGATCAACTTCTGGTGCCTAAGTTTGCCATTACTAATGTTAAGATAACAATTATAAGCAAATCTTTTGCCTCAGGGCTAAACAGTTAACTGTAAGATTTGGAAAGGCATCCCCACTTCTCCCCCTCCCGCGCCCCAACCCCCAGCCTCCCCACCCCCGCAGATAAGGTTGTGTTTATTGCTTGTTTCTTTTATTTTCTTTTTTACTTCCTCTGAAGTAACAAGTATTCATCTCTGTTAGGGGTAAAATGGCCAATTTGATTAATCTTCTGCCTGAAACTTAGGTCTTTAGGAAAATAGCTTCCTGTGAATGTTTATTTGGTTGCTTACCATAAACTAATTGTATAAAGCCTTCACCAGCATTGCATCAGCAAAGGTTTATTAGGGCAGATGAAACCTGCGTAAATAGATACACTTTGGTTTACTGCAGGCAACTGGAAGTGGAGTCATAAAAACAGCTGATGGGATTTCAGATGAGTAGAAATCATATCTATAGATAACAAGAGTAATGTCATACATACTTTGGGTACTGTTACAGCAGACCCTGAAGGATTTGATTATTTTTCAAATAAATTTGGCTAAGTTTAAAAAATAGCAATTCCTAAAAGCAGTTTTTTAGTCATAACATAAAATTGCAGACCTGTTAATAGTACCTTGAAAACTGCAGGGTAACATAAAAGTAAGGTGTTTCCACATGGGGGGGGTACCTCATTGAAAAAAGCTCTCAGAAGTCAATAGGGCTGGCCAATAGTTTCACTCTTTCTGCACTTCAATTTCCTCAACTGCAAATGAAGAATTTCTATTATCATGCAACTTACCGGGTGGCTGTGGGTGACTCCTAGTCTAAGGCTCTTTTCATCATGCTTTGCTGACCTGCCAAGGCTTGGTTTTATTGAACTACTATTTCCTAACGAGATGTCTTTTCCCCAGAGCCAAAGTGATTCTTACAGTCTCCTAGTAGAATGTTGAAAGTTAGAGTTAAAAAACAAAAACAAACAAACAAAAAAAACTTCAGAAATAGATTTTCGATGTAGAGACTGACCTGTAGAGATTAAGTAACTTGCCTGCAATAACTGGTCAGTTAGTGACCCAGAAGGAAGGAGAACCGAGCTCGAAGCACCCAGTCAAGAACTCCACTATCCTTTACTTAAAGATACATATTTTTTTGTCACTAAAAAAAAAAAAAAAAGTGGTAAGAATTTCTAGTAACAGCTGTGTCAATTTGGGACTCTTCCCAAGTCAGATAACTGAGCACACACAGATAATTCCTTTTATGTGCTTGAAACAGAACAAGTAGCATACACACACAAATCCAATTACAGGATCTTCTCATTTGTTGGAAAGCATTTCTACCTTGACAGTCAGTTACTGAAAATCAGACTAATCAAAACGTAATCACTGTTTTTCAATTAACCATTCCCTGCCAACAGGTTAAACAGGAAGTGCGTGTTTTTGATACCATGACATTAACTGTCCCCCAAAGCTACCTCTTAGCTGTGGTTTTCAAATTACTGATGTATTCCACAGTGGCCAAGTTTCTACATATGCGTTACCAAAAAGTGACGACAGCCAACAAATATGTTATATTATAAGGAGCAGAGCCAGCATCTGAATAGAGGTTGGTTTGATTCCAAAGCTTGGGTGTCTACAGCATATAGCCTCCTTATAGCTTTGCTGTCATCACATCTTCTGTTGAATTTATCATAGTTTCTCCAAGTTATGTTCCTATGCTTCTGCACCCTAATCTCTAGTCATCCTCAAGAAGTTGAGAATATTGTAATGTATGCCAATATTAACAATAAACCACAAGCATAAATCTCTAACTACTAAAATATAGACTGACTTCTAAAATTGCAAGAGATTATATTTGTTGTTTGTATTCGGTGAATTTTTTTATGGTGTGTTTTTCCCGACGCAGAGGTTCTGTTTTATCAGCAGCACACTCTTCCAACACTGTAAACTGCCTGAACATGTTTATTTGTGTAAAATATAGGGCCTGTTGGACAAGAATTCCAGAAAGTGCTTTCGCCCACCCATATGATATTGAAGTGCTGCTGCGCATATTTCCATCATAATCCAGGGTTTTGCCTTTTGGGAAGAGCAAATCAAGTAGCCTGTAAAGTGAGACAGATTGCTGTATTTTCAAACATTACTTACTGCGTGGAGCTTTTATTCCTTTTTGTCTTTTTTTTCCTTACTTCAAGTCACTCTTCATTGAAAACATACTTCAAATGCAAGCTCATTCACCTTGATTCTTTTCAAATAATTTAACCAACTTTTGATCGTGTTTTTGCCTGAGTTTGGGATTTTGCTTTTCCTACTCATCTTTTTGTCACCCTGTGAACGTCCCCATTACTGAAACAACATTAAGCAACTAGGCTCAGTGGCTTGTGTTCATTGTAAGCTCCCCAACCCCCACCATGGAACTCTAAAATAGGGCTTCTTTGGTTCTCTGCCTTTATCTGCCTAAAAGCAGAGCATAAATTTCCCTTTGTGAACATCGCCTAACTTTCCTCTCTCCCTCCCCTGGACCAGGATGAGGAAGGAGAGTGACCTTTATCGTGAGAGACAGAACCAGTACCAAGATGAGCCTGCATAAATCTTACTAAAAAATAAATAACTCTTATCTTCCATGAGGTCTCCCATGCATTTCCTAGTTATGTTCCCACAATTGACCTCTCTTGATGCTCAAACCCTCTCTTCTTTGTTAAGAAGGGTATATAGATAGGCTCACAAGTCTGCTTCTTTCATTTACTGTTTTGTGAACTTTTATGCATGTAAAAAATATTAATAAATTTGTATACCTTTCCCCCGTCAATTAATTAATAAAATAGGGCTTCCTATCATTGCCTTCTACAGGAGTCAAAATTAATTACTGCTGTGGATGAAGTGAGGCTCAGAGATAATTCTTCCCTTGCCTGCCGTCATCTTTGATTATGAAAGCCCATTATTAATTTTTTTATAACACTGTGACTTTTCTAAAAGGTTGTAGGAATTTAAAAAATAAAATGCTACCCTCTAATACATTCCTTTAAATAGCTACAAATTTCATTCCTTTTATATCCATTTTAACTGTTCAAAACTTTTCCTCCTTTCAGTAGTAACCATGTTTTCTTTGAGATAGTGGTGGGAGAAACAACCAGCAACAAAACATGTAAGTGTTAAAAAATATCAGAAATGCTAAGTTTAGACTTAACCAAGATTCTGTTCTAAAAGAGGGTTTTAGAGATTAGGGCTGTGGGACATTTCTGGGGAACCAAAAAGTCCCAAGTGGAGCAACACTGCCACCTAGTGGTTGCAAGTCTCAAGTTCACACAAACCCTGCTACAGGTTTGTTTCTCGAGCCTAGTACACACACAGAGAGGACCTGATAATAACAGATTTAATCCATCATTCCTTTTATCCTTCGAAACATAGTATGTGATATGAGTAAAATGTAAGCCTCGTGCTTTTTACTAGTAATCCCATTGCTAGGAAATAACTGTTAAACAGAAAGCCAGCCAACATAGAGGTCATCTGGAGACCTGGGGCCCAGACCAGAGTCGGCCACCAACAGAGCAGGGAACCTTGATAAGTTCCTCAAAACCTCTGTCATCTGAGAATAGACCCATAGACCTAAAGGAAATTAATCTCTCAGTGCCCAGGAACAGGTGAGAACCTCAGTAAATATCATGGTAGGAAGAAACCAAGCAGCTTTGTTTCACTAGATTTTGTAAAGCTAGAAAATCAGTCCTGCTTATTTTTGATAGTATCATTTATCCCCAGCAGAGTTTCTAAAAGTATTTTAAGAGAAGTCATCATATACTCTCGTTCACTCTATTTCAATTTTTATTTAGCGGTTTTCCAAAGATCAAAGTATTAATTTCATCTAAATTAGACCCATTTCATCACTGTATTTTATGAGATTTACAAGACCATAATCCCTTACCAAAATATTTAGGACCAGATGTGTTTTAGAATTCCGAATTTTTTGGGTTTTAGAAAAGTAATTTAATAACATATTGTATAACAATGTAATATCTCCATCAGAACTGAGACAGTACCTCTGGAGCAAAACATAGGAATATTCATACCAAGTGGAGTCAACAGAACTATAATAGCCTCATAATCTCGTCAGTTCAGGCTTTGCTGCCAAAATCACTTTAGGTCACGTTTTGCAACCAAAAACCAATGAATAACAACAGAAGAACAGCAAGTGGACAACAATAACAATTTCTTGATTGTGGACCTGTACCCGATGAAGGTCTAAATTCCAGTTACGGAAGAAATAGATATACAGTGACACCTCATTGATCTAGCATCATCTAGGAGTAAGTTTCATATGAGTTGAGTTTTACAGATTAATGAAATTTCTTTAAACAATTTCTTTAAAGTTTTAAACTTTCTCCTTTTATCCAAATGTTATAAATCTTTCCAAAAGATCCCTACTCTTTCTTAATGATTCATACACCGTGAATATTATAATTATACTGTTAGGGAAGGTAGCAATCTCCTCAAGTCTTGTTAAAGTTAGAGATATCCACCCCTAGTTAAATGGCTCCAGCTCTGCTTTTGTGAGTTCTTTCTCCTTTTTATGGTTTTTATGCATCCTCCTGGGCTGAGACTCGCCTCTTCTCCCTAACCTAAAATAAGTACCAAAGGCAAGTAATAATTATTAAATAATTACTAAAGACAGGTGGTAATTATCATTAAACCATTATTTTCATATGAATTACAGGTGAGATTTTTATGTAAAAGGTCCTAGTGGAATTAGAAGAGCTAGACTAATAATAATACCTTAAATAAGAGTAATTTATATATATATATATATATATATATATATATATGTTTTTATTGAGATATAATTGACATATTACTTTCAGATGTACAACATAGTGATTCTATATTTGTATATATTGTGATATGATCCCAATAAGTCTAGTTACCATCCATTGCCATAGATAGTTGCAAAAAATTTTTTTGATGAGAAAGAGATCTCTTTAAGGGTAAATTTGAGAGTGTGCATTTAACAGGGTGCTTTTTTCTCTCGTGGATAAAATGATACTCTTCCTTAAGTTTACACAAATTCATGGTCTCTTCGTTGAATCATTTCAAGTTCCCAGGAGTTGGCATATCATTTCATTCTTTCATGACTGGACATGAAATTAGCTCTACTTGAAATGTTATATCCTTCCTTCTAAATTTAACAAACTCCCACTCATCCATCAAAACTCAGTGCACTAATTCAAAAACAAAAGTTCAGTGCAAGCTTCCTCTTCCCGGGGAAGCATCTTCTAATGCGCTCCCATTCAGGTCCGGAGTAGCTGTGCCCTCTGAGGACATACCTCTCCCATTTTATTTCCTATCACCCCAGCAATAGTTGGTCTACCTTCCTGTCTTATACACTATAGGTTACTCACTGCCCTCAATAAGTTTATGGCACTTAATGGAACTCTTTGTGGCCAGAACCTAGCACAATGCCTAACACAATAAGTGCTTACTGTTAAATGATTACATGCATGCAAAAATGTGAGTGAGCAAATATTTTTAACTGCCAAAAATAAGACCCCAAAATAGCAAACAAGTTGTTAGGGTCTCCTTCTGTTTACTTCATTGAAGCCGTACCTGGCCGGTAGTGGGCTGGCAGATGTGCCTCTTGCTTTCAATAGGTCAGACTGCACTAGAAGGAGCTGTCATTCCTGCTGGTATGTCGAGTGCTCCTTTAGCACTTGGCTATTTACTGGCTCAAATGCCATACAAGCACAAAGGAGTTGATTCTGATTGGAGTTTCAGGATGGAGTCACTGAGTGGCAGCTGTTAAGCAAAAATATAGTTCAAAAGCAGCACGGAGCCATTGAAGGTTTAGCAGCTGAGTAGCATAATCAGATCTGCATTTAAGAAATAATCTTGTGGCAGTTTGGAGGATAGACTGGAAAGGAGAGGAATTGGAGGTGGGAAACCTAGTTTCCTGGCTGATACAATAATCCAGATGAGAAACGCAATTAGAGGGAGAAGACTGGGACAGGTTTTTGAAGGAAGAGTTGATAACACTAGATGATGATTATCACTGGGGAACAGACTCAGAGAGAAAATAAAAACTTCTCTGGTCATTCTGGATCATAGGAGATTCAGATGTTGGTTTAAACAGTATATTCCAGTATATTCTTCCTAGTCTCTAAAAATCATCTCTGGGCTCGTCTGTGATGACTCGATGGTTACTTGACTTAACAAAATGAATTTCATTTAAATATATAAAATGGCAACTAGGATAAGGGAAATCAATGGCTATAGGAAAAAAATTGATACTTCATTAGAATTACAAAAGCTTAAAAGCACTCACAGAAATGAAGTTAATAAAATGCTTCTCAAGGGAACTTGATGCATGTTACCTGTACACACGTTGCATTTTTATATGCCATCTTTGATCTAGGAAAGATATTCATAAGTTACCAAAATATTTAAAGTTATACTAACCCAAAACATAAATGTGATTGTACCATCAGCAGTTTTTCTGAGGCTTCTGCTGTGTTTCTTTTTTCTGACACTTATTACCAGAAAAGAGGGCAGTTACCAAATGTTGCTAAGTTCGACATTGCGTGCAAATGTTTCCCCAATTGTTTAGTGGTAAAATCTAATTGTGGGCGTCTCATTTTATGCAGGTCCGAGTGTTCATCAACCAGTTGTATCAGCCAAATTTAGTGCGAGAAATCAGCAAAAATCCCGATTTGCAGGCCATCCGCATCGCTGCTGTGAACCCCATCCTGGACCCCTGGATATATATCCTCCTGCGGAAGACAGTGCTCAGTAAAGCCATCGAGAAGATCAAATGCCTTTTCTGCCGCATCGGTGGGTCCCGCAGAGACAGTCCGGGACAGCACTGCTCGGACAGCAGGAGGACTTCCTCTGCCATGTCCGGCCACTCTCGCTCCTTCCTGTCCCGGGAACTGAAGGAGGTCAGCAGCACATCTCAGACCCTCCTTTACACGCCAGACCTCAGCGAAAATAGCCTCGGAGGCAGGAATTTGCTTCCGGGTGTGCCTGGCATGAGCCTGTCCCAAGCAGATACCACCTCCCTGAGGACTTTGAGAATCTCTGAGACCTCAGACTCCTCACAGGGGCAGGACTCGGAGAGTGTCTTACTGGTGGACGAGGTTGCAGGCAGTAGCAGGGCCGGGCCTGCCCCAAAGGGGAGCTCCCTGCAAGTCACATTTCCCAATGAAACACTGAACTTATCAGAAAAATGTATATAGTAGCTAAGGAAAGAAATGCAGCACTGTTTCTGGAAGCTTCCACTCCTGTGCAACAGACACATAAGTGACATGTTTAGCTGTGCTCAGAAGGGCTCCTTTTGTCCTGTGACTCACTTTAGAGAACATCTGGTTTTTGAGCACTTTTCAGACAATCAAGTTGATTCACGTGTCTCCTGAAGTCTGAAACACATTGGTTGCCAGCTCTCTGTGACACAGGATTTCAGTCACAACTTGATCGCTGGGAAGATCTACCTTCAGTTTTCTACTTGACACGAGGATGGCAGAAGTTTTGCTGTTTTCATACCATCACGGGCTTTGTATCTGGCACACAGCAGAAGGCCAGGTATGGAAGGGCTGTAGTTCAATAAACTATGAGGACTATGTTATGGATGATTTAAGTGTCTCACTAAAGCATGAAATGTGAATTTTATTGTTGTAAATATGATTTAAGGTATTTAAAGTATTTTCTTCTCTGTGAGAAGGTTTATTGTTAATACAAGGTATAATAAAATTATGCTAACCCCTCTCCTCCCAGTATAACCAGCTGAATGAAGTTGCAGGTGTTAGATTTTTTTTTCACACACAAGTTCAGGCCAAGGTGTTGAATATTCACAGTGACACTCATATGTATAAAATGGATATAGATTTTTAAAGAAGAGTTTAGCACTATTAAAAGAATAAAGAAAAATAGCTTTTAAGACATGAAAATTACAGTCCAAAATACTGATGTTCTTACCAAACTATGTGTAACGCATAGTGAAAATTTTTTAGAGATGGCTACATGTGTTTATCCAGAAAACTGATTTCAGGAGAATGTAACCTGCTGGCAAATGTTTTCTACTTTTGTCCCCATGAACTGGCACTTTTTAAAATGTAACAAATTTTAAAAAGTCTAATGAATAACCCATAGTTGAAGTGTACAATAGAAAAATAAAAAGTCTAAACAGCTTGTTTTCCCCCTGAAATTGTGCATAGTTTTACTTTCCTAAGGAATGATACAGAATTATCCTTTAAAATTTAAGAGGAAGACAGGTTGCACCATAACGGCCGATACTTTGAGCTGTGAGAGGATTGGTTAAATTAGCCTTTCACAGAGGTAAAGAGTCTAAGATAAGAGGTGCTGAACCTGGGCACATAAAGGTCATCTTCTAACAGTTTTGTGTCACACCCAATAATGCTGTACACACATTTGGAGGAAACTTTCTCAAAGAAATATTAAGCATGTTTTGTTGCTTAAAGTGTTTTTGTGAATTGCCTGGTTGTGAAATTCTGAGCCTGATAGTGATATGGTTTTGCGCAGCAATTGTACCAACTGAAATTATTTTGGAGATTATAATAAATACACTCAATCTGAGTTCCATATCCTCAGTTTTGGAGAACTGCGTGATTTTTGTTCATTTCAAGTCATCTTCTGTATCTTTTTCAATTGGAATATTTAAAATTTTTTATTTTGAAATGTGAAATTTAGAGAAAAGTTGCAAGAATGTGGTGCAAAGCCTTGGATCCACTTAGTGAAAATGGTATTTAGAAACCACGATCTGGGTGAGAGCCCTCCTCAAAATCACTGGTTTATATGGATGGTGGGGGAGACACTAGTACTTCCTGCTAATAAGTTCTCTAGATCAGTGCTTCCCAAACTTGGGCATGTATCAGTGTCACCTGGAGAGCTCTAAAACACAAACTTTCTGATTCAGTAGGTCTGGGATGAAGGGGTGTATACATTTCTAAAAAGCTCCTAGACGATGCTGACACTGCCAGTGTGAGGCTACACTTCGAGTAGCAGTAATCCCCCGGAGCGAGGTCATAACACGCTGTTCACAAGTTTTTAAAGAGATTTTTGGATGATGTCAGAAAAACCTAACTGTCATTTTCATAGACCTGATGGAACAGTGATTCTCAGCAGAGGTAGGGATAGCTCAGAAAACAAGCATCTGGCTCAAACTTCTACAATGTTCTATTTCACTTAATAGAAATAGTTCTTTTTCCCCAACTTTTGCTAACCAATGCCTAAGAAATAATATTTTTAGAGAATATTTTACTGTGACTGGTTTTTGTTTTTCTTCCATGTATACCAACGAGACAATACCTAGATTTACACACACACACACACACACACACACACACACACATATATAAAACCATATTTCCCCAAAAATCAGCATAGCCAGACAATCAGCTCTAATGCATCTTTTGGAGCAAAAATTAATATGAGACCCGGTCTTATTTTACTATGAGACCGGGTATAATATAATAAATATAATAAATACCAGGTCCTATGTTAACTTTTGCTCTCAAAAGACACATTACAGCTGACTGTCCGGCTAGGTCTTATTTTCGGGGAAACACGGCATATACATGTATGTATATATGTGTATATGTGTGTGTATATGTATACATAAACATTATAAATATAATGTTCATCACCCATGTTCATGGGGGAAAAACAAAAGCCTCATTCACAAATTAGCATTACTAATACTCAGGGCAAAATCTCACTCATCCTTTACTTCAGGTTCACCATCCAGAACACTGATTCTGGCTTATTCTTTTTTTTAATTGAAATATAATTCACGTATTATAAAACTCATCCTGTAAATTATTTTCGTATGTTCACAGAGTGCAACCATCACTGCTAATTCCAGAACATATTCCTCATCCCAGAAAGAAACCACATACCCATTTGCATTCATTCCAGTCATACAATGCGTGGCCTTCACTGCCTGCCTTTTTTCACTTAGCGTATTTTCAGAGTTCATCCATGTTGTAGCATGAATCAGGACTTCATTCCTTCTTTATAGGTGAATATTTCATTGTCTAGATATGCCACATTTTGTTTAGGCTTCGGTTGATGGGTTGTTTCCACTTTTTGGCTGTTAATAATGCAGATAGGTGCATTTATGTACAAGTTTTTGTGTAAACATGTTTTCAATTCTCTATATACCTGGCAGTGAAATTGCTGGGTCATAATGATAACTATATGTTTAATGTTTTAAGAACTGCCAAACTATTTTCCCAAGTGGCTGTACCATTTTACAGTACCACCAGTAATGTACAAGGGTCCCAATTTCTCCACATCTTTATCAATACTTGTTATCGTCCATGCTTCTGATTATAGCTATCCTAATGGGCATGAAGTGGTAGCTCACTGTGGTTTGGATTTGCATTTCCCTAATGACTAATAATGTTGAGCATCTTCTCATGTCCTTAGTGACCATTAGTATGTCTTATCTGGAGAAATGTCTATTCAAATCATTTGCCCATTTTTTTAATTGGGTTGTATGGCTTTACTAGTTTGCTAGGGCTGCCTTAACAAAGTACCACAGAGTGAGTAACTTCAACAGAAACGTATTTTCTCACAGTTCTGGAGGCTACAAGTCCAAGATCAAAGTAATGAAAGGCTTGGTTTCTCCTGTGGCCTCTCCTTGGCTTGCAGATGGTCTTTTCTCTGCGCCGGCATCCCTGGTGTCTCTCTTCTTATAAGGACACTAGTCATATTGGATTAGGGCCCACCCTTATGACCTCGTTTAATCTTAATTATCTCCTTAAAAGCCCTATCTCCAAATGCAGTCAGATTGGGAGTTAGAGCTTCACCTATGAACTTGGGAGGGGACACAATTCAGTCCACAACAATATCTTTATTTTTGAGTCTGGCTTATTATTAAAAGAATAGCCAAGGAAGAAAAACTCCAACATTGTTCGTCTTCCACACTTATTCATAAGTCTTACCAGCTCTGTTATGCAAAGATGGATTCTTGTTGTGGAAAACATGTTCCAAACCATTTAGAGCTTCAAATTTTCTGTGCAAGAAAGTTCTGATTGTCTAACTGGCTGCTGTGAAATTTTACCTGGTTCCAACAGGATATAGCAGACAGGTAATTTTAACATGATCTCATAATATCTGACAATCTAATCAACCAGGTCAAATATGTTAGAAAAGGTTGTAAGATTGTTAGAGCTATTAAGGGTACTTTGACCAGAAGGCCATGGAATGCAAGAGTTTTTTCCCAAAGCACAGTGACTTCTCTCCACAAGTTTCTTACTGGAGCCACAAACACAAAGGGCCATGGAAAAATCCAGGCAAATTTGTATTTAGTGTTGGCTATGCCTTTGGCCATAAACCTTAACCCAGAAATACTCATTTTCACTAAATCACTTGTACTAGTTTCAGAACAACACAAGCCATGAAATTTGCTCTCTTCCACCACTCCCCCACCAAACCTGAGCCTAAGATGCTGCAAGTATCGTCTCGTGATTGTTCTCCAGGTACACCAGAAATGAAACCAGAGAAAAATGGACTCCTAGCAAGAGAGAATATTTGACTCTTATAGGCTACAAGGTCAATATACAAAAATCAATTGTATTTCTAAATAAAATTAGGAAATGAAATTTTAAAAATACTCTTTGTAATAGCATCAAAAAATAAGAAATATTTAGGCATAAACTTAAAAATATGGGCAAGACCGCTTCACAAAAAACTAACAACAAAAATTACGAGAAATTAAAGACCTAAAACAATGAGTTATAATACCATGATCATGGATTCAAAGATACGACATTGTTAGATGGCAATTTTTTCCAAACTAATTAATAGATTCAACTCAATTCCAATAAAAAGTCCCAGCTGACTTGCATGTAGAGAGAGACAAGTTGATTCTAAAATGTATATGGAAGGGCAAAGAAACTAGAATAGAATAGCAAAACAATTTTAGTGTGATAAGACAAATTTAGAAAAATCACACTGATTTTTAAGACTACAATTTTTAAGCTAGTAATCAAGACAGGGTATTGGCAGAAGAATTGACATACAGATCAGTGTAACAAAATACAGAGCACAAACTTTCAATACACGGTGACTTGATTTTCAACAGATGCCAAGGATTTCAACTGGAAAGGATAGTTTTTTCAATGAGTAGTGCTTGAATAAATGGACATCAAAAAAACAAAACAAAACTTGACCTTTACCTCATACTACACATAAAAATTTACTTGAAATGGATCACAGACCTAATTGTGAAAGCTAAAACTGTAAAATATCTAGCAGAAAACAAAATTTTTCTGATTTTAGAGTAAGCACGGATTTCTCAGCATAAAGTACAAACAAAACAGAAAAAGAAAAATTGGCTTCATCAAAATTAAAGACTTCTTTCTTCAAAAGGTATCATTAAGAAAACAAAAAGGGAAGTTACTCAATTTTCTTGGTCTCTCCCATACACAGGAAGGATACGTGTCATTTAACTTTACTTTTTCTCCTGCTAATCTGTCTCGTATTAATTTAATTATTAGTCTAGCCAGAAAAACACAGGAAGGCGAGAAAAAAATTATTTTTCCACCCTGAGTTTTGGCAAGTCAGTCAGGAGAACTCACTGGCTGAGATGCTGCTTGCTTCTGAGAAACTGCTGCAGCTGAGAAATCTGACAAAAAGCTCGCAAGAGGACCACATCAATTACAACTGAACTACAGAACAACTACCACTGAGAATCACCTGAAGTCTTGCTGAACCAAAGCCCTACAGCTACGGACATACACAAGAAGCCTCCTCGAGGCTGGCAGGAGGGGCAGAGACACTGAATAGGCTGGTCTCAGAGCCACGTGTGACCATTAAAAAGAGGGAGGGATATCTTGGCTGCAGAGGTCCCTCCGAGGAGCAAGGGGTCCCAGTCCCACACCAGGCTCCTCAGCCCAGGGTTCCAGTGCCAGGGAGAGAAGTCTCCGTAACTTCTGGTTGTGAAAACAGTGGAGACTGTGGCTGAGTGAGGAGAGCAGCTAGAGTCCTAGGTGCTCCTCTTAAAAGAACCGCGCACGGACTTACTTGCTTATGGACTCACTCTCTCTGAGCTCCAGCACTGGGGGAGCAGCTTGAAAGGCACCAGGGACATACGGGGAGAAACTGAATTGTCTGGCTTCGGTGCAAAGGCTGAAGGAGCAACTTTCGCCCGGATGAAAAAGCTGGCGGAAGCCATTGTTTCTTTGTTGAGCCCTCTCCCCTCCCTGCGTGCAGACGCTGTATCTGAGTCTCCATCAAACTGGCTAACACTCTTCATCTGCCCCAATTTAGTGATTTCCAGGGACCCCACTACACCCAACTTTTGGGCGCACCCAAGCCGCTTACAGTGGCTTTTCTGTACAATCTGTCCGCTCACACTGCAGACTTTCCTAAAATCTCTCAAAGGTTCACAAAACCTAAACAAGCAGCATCTGGCTTCAGCATGTCCTATATCTCTGGCTGAGCAGCCCTAAGCCCAGCAATAGGACAGTCAGCCTCAGTTCGCAGATTAGTCCCTCGAGGAACCTCTAAGCCCAATGCAGGCTGTGGCCATCTGCGGATTGCGTTGTGGCTCATACCAGGTGGCCCTGGGCAGAGCACAGGCTTCAGCTAAACTTTGCCTGCAGAGGTTTCCCCCAGGATACCCCAGGCTGGCACACCCAGTGGCCAGTGTCAGACCCAGCCAAAGCATCACCCAGCTACTTCCAAGGACAACACATCCAAAGGGCAGACTGGGCAGGCACCAGAGCCCCGCTAAAGTCAACCCTGCTCTGTAGGGTCAGCCCTTGCACAACAGCTCTTCCACTGTAGTCACCGCCAGTCCTCACAACCAATCAGCCTGAGGGTTAATCTCTCCTAGTGATATGCAAACAGCACCCAAGGTTCAACTACAACAGGAGGCACACACAACCCATACAAGAGACACACTTGGAGCACCCAGCTCTAGTGGCCAGAGAGACTATACTACCGGGTCCCACAGGTCACCTACTACATAAGGCCACTCTACTACAACTGGGAGACACAGCAGCCCTACCATAATACATAGAAACAAACACATGGAGGCAGCCAAAATGGGGAGACAAAGAAACATGTCCCAAATAAAAGAACAGAACAAAGCTCCCGAAAAAGAACTAAACAAAATGGAGACAAGCAATCTAACAGATGCAGAGTTCACTTAATGATCTCAGGGAGAACTTCAACAAAGAGACAGGAAACATAAAAATTGAGATAGGAAATATAAAAAAAAACGATCAGAAATAAAGAATACAATGACTGCAATGAAGAATACATTAGAGGGAATGAACAGATTAAATGAAGTAGAAGTTTGAATCAGTGATTTAGAAGATAAGGTAGCACCAAACACCAATCAGAACAGCAAAAAGAAAAAAGAATCCAAAAAAATGAGGAGAGTTTAAGGAGACTCTGGGACAACATCAAGCATACTAACATTTGTAGGGTACCAGAAGAAGAGAGAGAAGAAGGAATTGAAAATCTATTTGAATAATGACAGAAAACTTCCTTAACCTGGCAAAGGAAATAGATATACAAGCCCAGGAAGAACAGAGTCCCAAACAAGATGAACCCAAAGAGGCCCACACCAAGACACATCATAATTAAAATGCCAAAAGTTAAAGACAGACACTGAAAAGCAGCAAGAGAAAAGCAATTAGTTATCTACAAGGGAGCTCCCATAAGACTGTCAGCTGATTTCTAAACAGAAACTCTGTAGGCCAGAAGGGATTGGCAGGAAAACATTCAAAGTGATGAAAAGCAAGGACCTACAACCAAGACTACCCGACAAAGCAATCATTAGAATCAAAGGATAAAGGGCTTCCCAGACAAGAAAAAGCTAAAAATGTTCATAATCACCAAACTAGCATTACAAAAAATGTTAGAGGGACTTCTTTAAGAAGAGGAAAACAAGGATCAAAACCATGAATAAAATGGCAATAACTAACTACCTACAATTATTTTAGATGTAAATGGATTAAATGCTCCAATTGAAACAGAGTGCTTAATTGGATGAAAAAATAAGACCCTTACATATGCTGCCTACGAGACTCACTTCAGATCAAGAGGCACACACAAACTGAAAGGAAAAGGAATGGGAAAAAGATATTTCATGAAAATGGAAACAAACAAACAAAACAAACAAACAAACAAAACTGAGGTAGCAATACTTATGCCAGACAAAACAGACTTTAAAACAAATGTTAGAACAAGAGACAAAGAAAGACCCAGTAATCCCACTTCTGGGCATTTACCTGAAGAAACCCAAAATGCTACTTTGAGGGGACATGTGCATCTGTATGTTCATTGCAGCATTGTTTACAATGGCCAAGATGTGGAGGCAGCCTGGGCGTCTGTCGATGAATGAACGGATAAAGAGTAGGTGGCACATATACACAATGGAATATTGCTCAGCCATGGAGGCGAATGGGTTCTTGCCGTCTGCGGCACCATGGATGGACATGGAGGGTATTGTGCTGAGTGGAGTATGTCAGGCAGAGAAAGACAGATGCAATGTCATTTCACTTATATGTAGACTCTAAAGAGTAAAATAAATAAAACAGAAACACATTCATAGATACAAAGAACATTTCGATAGTTATGTTCTTTGGGAGGGGGTTTGGGGTGAGTGAGAAAGGGGAAAGGATTAAGAAGTATAAATTGTCTGTTACACAGTAGTCCTGGGGATATAGGGTATAGTATAAGGAATATAGTCAATAATACTGTAATAACTATGTATGGCATCAAATGGGTACAAGACTTATTAGGGTGATAGGAGGGGGTTTAGGGGACAGGGTGAAAAAGGTGAAGGGATTAAGAAGTACAAATTGGTAGCTACAAAATAGTCACGGGGATGTAAAGCATACAGAATACAGTCAATAATATGGTAATAACTATGCATAGTGCCAGGTGGGTACTAGACTAATCAGGCGGATCACTTCTTAAATTATATACAAGTAAATGTCTAACCACTATGCTGTACACCTGAAATTAATACAATATTGAATGTCTAAATAAATAAATAAAGTATAAAAAAAAATGGCAAGGCACAAATAGGGACAAAATATTCACAACATATGTAAAGGATTTTTACCTAGAATATAGAAAAAAATCTTACAGCTCAATAATAAGATAACCCAAACAAAAAGTGGGCAAAATATTTGAACAGACACTTCCCAAATGAAGATATACAGATGTCAAACAAGCATATGAAAGATGCTAAACACCATCAGGGAAACGCATATTAAAACCACAATGAGATACCACTACACAGTCACTAACATCACTCAAATTAAAAACAATGACAACACCACGCACTGACAAAGATACGGAGCCACAGAAATTTTAACATATTGCTGGTAGGAATGCAAATGGTACAAATACTTTGGAAAAGTTTCACCATCTCCAACTAACGTAACACATACACTTACCATAAGACTCAGCAATTCCACCCCCAGGTATTTACCCAAGAGAAATGAAAACGTAACATCCACACGTAGACTTGTGACATATATACCTAACAACTTTATTCATAATAGATCAAAACTTGAGATATTCATCAACAACCTAGATGTCCAACAGATACGAAAAGCTACAAACTGTGGCACATCCATCCAATAGAATAATGCTCAGCAATAAAAATGAACGTATTACTGACATGCACAATAACATGGAAGGATCTCAACATGGATGGATTTCAAAAGTATTATGCTGAGCAACAAATATCAGACACACAGTACATTTTGTATGATATCTTTATTTGAAATTCCAGTAAAGTCAAACCCAATTTATAGACACAGAGAGCAGATCAGTAATTGAACAGTGCTGTTTGTTGGGAGTGGAGAACTGACTGCAAATGAGCATTAGAGAACTTTGTGGTTGGTGGACATATTCTACATCTTGATGGTAATGGTGATTGACTAGATGCTTACATTTGTCTAAACTCCTCAAACTATAAACATATAATGGGTGCATTTGCTATATGCAAATTATACTTGAAGAAAGTTGACAGGATGGGGAGACGATATCATGGTTCATTTCACATTCTTTCCTTCCAATTAAATCTAGAGTCAATATTGTGGTCTATCACAATTCCAAAGTCAGTAGACTTTTTAAATATCGTGTTTCCCCGAAAATAAGACCTAGCTGGACCATCAGCTCTAATGTGTCTTTTGGAGCAAATATTAATAATAAAAATTATATTATGTAAGACTGGGTATTATATTATATATTATATTATATTATATTATATTATACCCGGTCTTATATTAATTTTTGCTCCAAAAGATGCATTAGAGCTGATGGTCCAGCTAGGTCTTATTTTCGGGGAAACATGGTATCTTCAACAAATTTCCATGATTAAAAAAAAAAAATCTAAAATTATTTTTAAAAGTCCCTATTTGGTTTTTGACTCATGCTTATTTTGAAGTATAATCTGCACTATACTTCAAAGTTTTGCCAGGGTTAGAGGGAGTCATATTAATACCCCTTGTCCCCTGACTTGTAGGCCACTTGAGAGACAAAGAGTCAGGCAGATAGATTCAATACATCAGACTAATGCTGAAGAAGTCTAGGTTAGAGGATGTAATATAGGTTTGTGCCAACAACGGCCACCTAATATCAAACCAAGAATTAGACCTGCTCACCAAGGCATGGGCAGTCCTGCATAACCATGGGTCTTTCTTTGCAGAGGGAGAGCCTTCATAGGCTCTCTGCAGGCATGACAAATCCAAAATAAGGGAAGAAAGAGCTTTTATGTCCAGTTATTTATCCCGAACTCCCTCTCTTGAGGAGGTGGGAGGGAGGAAGGAAGGGACAGATCAGGACTCCTTGGTTAATGAATGTCCAAAGAAGCACTATGAACAGAAGCCATCTCCACCCTCTGCCTTCCCAACAAAGTATAGATCAACATTTCTCAACCTTTTTTTCACCTTGGCACATAAAACAGGTGAAGTTCACACACAGCACACATTAAGGCACAATTCATGGTACACTAGCTATAGGGCCACTCCTCTTCAATTCAAGTGAACATAATTTAATTGCAAATGAGTAAAGTGACATATTTCAATTTACTTTGGTAATGAGTAAACCATTTACACATTTCTGTATTACTGGTTTAAAAAAAACACATTACTTTCTCAATCCTAAAATGCCATCAATTGCAAATATACCATCGGTTTAATAGTAATCTCTCAAAAAAAACCCCACACCTTTAATACAGTCATTGATTTGAAGATAATTATAAAACTATGGCTCTTGTGTCAACTCACAAGTCATTTAGATATATTATGGCATGAAATCAAAGTCCAGAGTCAATTTAGAAGCACTTCTGACTCACAAAGCCTGAAATTAAAGAAATGATTGAGAATGTCCTACTGCTGGGAAGGGCAATGAAATAAGCTGTTGACGTCATTACATAAAGCATAATTTTCAAACTAAACAGACCAGATTGATCAGTTATAATCAGGGAAACTCCAGCTTTCTGTGACAAAGCTTTTTATTTAAGTCTTCGTTATAGTTTTGCCATGTAACATCAACTTAAAAGGTTTTCATTCTTAGACTACAACGGTACCATAAAATTTTGCACATAGACCCCAATTGCAGTAGATTTAACTTCTATTATTTATACCATGCATGACTTTTCAATGTTTATGTAGTATTTGTTAGCACATTTAAGATGAATACAATCTAAGAATCTGTTGTCTAGAGAATAATATGTGATTCTCAAATTATCAGGCATGGTCTGGATGTGTAGTATTCTGACTAATGAGTGTCTATGCCACACAGTTTTTAAACAAGAAAAATACAAATTATATACAGTATAATTTTGGTGTTCAGTGTTGTTTCACAAAGTATATTAAACATCTTTATATTATCACAAACATCAATTTTTTTTTGATTCAAAAGAATTTGTTATTACAGTTAACAAGCTTAGCAGATTTCAGTATATCACTATTCACATCCTTATAAAATAATATATATATTTTTCTCTTCATGCATAGAAGAGTGTTAGCTAAGCATTTTGGGGGCCTAGAGAAATGAGCTGCTTTCTTTCTCCATAACTCACTATTTCTTTCTTTCCTCCACCTCATGTGTAAACCATCTTATGTCTTACATGTGAGTAAGGAAGGGAAGAACCTGGCCTACCCCTGTCAACACAGAGAAAACACTGGGTTCTTCAACAGAATCTAGTGGCTACATGCACTCCACCCTGGGTCTTGCCTCTTGGGGTTGAACATAGACCTTATACCAATAAGAATCCCCAATTGATAAACCATCTGTCCTATAATATCAGAAGTAGTGACTTCTGACTTTCAGATAAGGAAAAGATTACAAAGAAAGTTCTGCTTTCTTACAGTCAGAAGAAATAGAGGTTAAATATCTCCAAACTAATTCAAGATCTTCATAGAAAAAGCTAGCATTTACTGAGTACTTCAGATGCGAGACACCATACAAGATACTTTACATATTTCATTTTTACATGAGAAAAAAATAAATCTAATTTTTCAAAAGCTAGCAACACAAAATAATAGGCAAATCTTTAAAATACAGCAAAAACTATTCACAAATTATACAATAAACAAATACCCATTACTTAAAACAACATACCAAATGATAAGTGCTCACTTCTCTAGATACCCAACTATCTACCCTTTGAGAATATTTCTTATTTAACAAAATAAAATATAATTAATATTTGTGGGCGTTTTTTCGGATCATTCTAAAACTAACCTCTCTAACCAGAGCTAACTTTCCAATATAACTTTGGGGGAAAATATAATACTTTTCAAGGCAAGTGCCGACTTCTCTGACTCTAAAAAAAAGAGGTGAACATTCCACTAAAAGAAATATTTTAAAAATCATCTCATAAAAATGTAGACCATTATTTATATGCTCCAAACAAGGTAAGATTTCTTAAAGTAACTTACTAAAGGATAAAATTAATTTTACACCAATAACAGCTTCCTGAGTATCAGAAGTAACAGTACCCAGTAGTTTTATATAATTACACTACAATATATGCAGTATAAAAATAATAATTCACATTAGCAGTGACAGTATTGATTTGTGGATGTAACTATGGTGTTTCAAAGAACTATTTCTTCAATATATTCTTCTTTACTCATGGGATCGTACTATAAATCACATTTCAGTTTCCATGTATGTTGTGCCTAACTTAGTCACTCACTGGCACTCTAATAATAACATCCCTACTTTTTTATTTTTAGAAAGATATAATTTAGCTATTTAAAATTGTGATTATTTCTCATTTCACTGAGTAGTTCCAAACAAGTTATCTAGAAAAGGACTACCAAACCATCAGCTGGAAAGTTACAAGCAAAAGATAAGTTACTTTCAAGGTTTTTAAGCTTTTAAAAATGAAGAAAATACTGCTTTTGACTGGGACAACACTGCAGTACAATTTATGATGTAGCTGGAGAAGAGCCATTCATGTTTTTAAAAAGCACATCTTAAAAATGACTCACTTGTGGTAAGGACTATCTACTTTAACAATTAAAAAATAAAACCATCATTCTTACACTTGTTAGTACTTCACACATCCAACACTGAAGGCGATAACTACCACCGCTATCATAATTTTAAAGTCAAAATATAAGCACAAATCAGAATAAGAGAAGATACAGAAAATGTTCAGAATGTACATATTTGCATGCATTGCCAGCCCAACTTTCAAAGAATCTACATATAACCAATGACAACTTTGAATCACAATGAATGTCAAAAATATTCAAGCTTTGTGACAGACTTACTCCAATGAAACAAGAAAAATAGAAGAGCGAATAGTAACAGCAGTATATTTTTAGGAGGGGAAGAAATCACCAACCTCCTTTATCATAAAACAGAAGTCAACGATCAACATTTTAATAACACTGGCCATCAAGTTATTCACTATTTGAGAATTCACTTTTCAAGTCGTGTCTTTAAAATGTATTCATTTATATATTTGGATTAAATTTATTAATCAAAAACCATTGTACTCAGAATTCTAATCTTACGAAGTTTAAATCATAACTTATCAAAGCATAGTCCAAACACTATA
Organism: Rhinolophus ferrumequinum; assembly: GCF_004115265.2. Taxonomy (NCBI): domain Eukaryota; kingdom Metazoa; phylum Chordata; class Mammalia; order Chiroptera; family Rhinolophidae; genus Rhinolophus; species Rhinolophus ferrumequinum. The sequence continues at coordinate 27,078,798 of NC_046290.1, forward strand.
CAATAATTCTACCATTTAGTTTTTATGTCTCATCTGAAAAACTTATTTTACAAACAGGAGTTTTACCCTGTTTCTCAAGAGTAAATGCCCCCATTCCTAACTCTTTAAGTGGCAATCAAAAAGACAGATTCAATTAATTCCTGCTATGCTTCATCGGGCTTTGATAAAAACAGAACCATCTGGTGGTGTAGCACCATCTTCCTTCTCAGTTACAGTCTCTACAGTCCCAGAAGCTGACACAATAACCATTGTTTTATTTTCTGAAACTGTCTTCTGTTTTTCAGCAATAGCTGCACAAACAGCAACAATCTCATCACTTTCAAAGTCATAGTCAGGAATCGACTTTGGTGAGATATGTGTTACTTCCGCTGGCGCTTCACTTTTTTTAATCCTCTGGGCTGCCTTCTGCTGCTCCTGAAGCGTTCTTGCCCAAGAAAGGTCTTCTTTCCATATTTCAGGGTTCATTGGATAGATGTGAAGGGCTATCTGAAAACTTCGAATTGCCTAGTTAGGAAAAAGGTCAGGGTTTTTCATTGGCTTTGTTTTAAAAAATGAGTGTATTGAACATAATCCACTATATATACATATACACATATATATATATGTGTGTGTATATATATATATACACACACACACACACACACACATATATATGTGTATATACACATATATATATTTTTTAAAGGATGCAAGTTAGCACTATACTCTAACCACTAGATGATGGTTATGATGGGGAAAAAAAATGTTATAAAGGTGTGAAAGAAAGTGACTGACATAAATTGCTGATGAGGACTAAGAGTCCATATTATGGTTCAAAACAACGCAAATGCATTTCTCAGCTTCTGCAGATCAGCAAATATATGAATCTAAGTATTTCCTAGGCTAAACCATGATCAGGAAGGTACCAGGAATACACACCTTTGAAGCCTGGAACTTAGATCATAATAATGCTAACATGTATTGAGTGTCACAGGAGACAAAGGTAGACATTGCATAATGAAAAAAGGGTTAATTCCCCAGAAAGAAATAACAATTATAAATATATATGCACCCATCATCAGAACACCTAAGTATATAAACATTGACAGAACTGAAAGGAGAAATAGACAGTTATAGCAGATCAATAAGGAAACAGAAAACTTGAACAACACTACAGAGCAAAGAGACCTAACAGACGTATACAAAACATTTCACCCAATAGCAGCAGAATATACATTATTCTCAAGCTCATGTGGAACATTTTCCTTATAGATCACGTTATGTTGCAAACAAGTCTTAATAAATTTAAGAAGACACCCAAAGCATCTTTTCTGACTACAATGGAATAAAACTTGAAATCAATAACAAAAGGAAAACTGGAAAATTCACAAATATGTGGAAATTAAATAAATAACAACTGAGTTAAAGAAGAAATCATATATATATGGACACACACACACACACAGAGGGTGCCAAAAAAATGTATACACATTTTAAGAAAGGGAAAAACTATTAAAGTTGTAATACTCAACATATACCGATAACAAAAAATGAATACAAGTCAAATTTGACTTCTGCAATTACAAGAGGTGCTCAAAGTGGTTACCATCAGCGTCCAGACACTTCTGATTAAGGCAAACTACTGCTTGAGTAATGCTGACCAAAGTGTCCACTTGTACACATTTTTTTGGCAACCCCAGTGTGTGTGTGTGTGTGTGTGTGTATAAAGAATTATTAGATGTTAAAAATTTTAGTTTGCTTTCAATATATTTTTCATAGTATCCCTTCATTATGATATTGAGTAAAGTCATTTTTTAATCATTCCAGTCTTTCAAAAGAATTAAGTTTATATAAAATTTACAAATTTAAATTTTTTTAAGTAGAGCCCTATAAAAATATTAAATAAGGACAAAATAACACTTTTAATTTCTCCAAGAATTTCACAACATAATGGACTGAATCTTATCCATAGGGAAAAAAAAAGTTGAACTAGTACTCTCATTTTAAAAACTTGAAATATTAATTTTGCTTTTATTGATTGATTCAAAGTATCTCTGTAGTCTCCCCTGCAGTATATTTTCTTTCCTTATAGGGAAATTTTTGCTAAACATTCTATCCTAGAGATTTTTTTCCCATTACCATAAGCACTTATAAGCAAAAGAGATAATAATTAAGTGTGTTTTTTTTTAAACTTTTATTTAGTTAAGTGTGTTTTTCCAAAACCCATCAGCTCCAAGTCAAGTAGTTGTTTCAATCTAGTCCTGAAGGGCACAGCTCACAGTGACGCATGTGGGGATCAACCATGTGGGCAACCTTACTGTTTCGAGCACCGTGCTCTAATCAACTGAGCTAACCGGCTGCTCCGATTAAGTTTTTAATAAAGTAGAAATGGGAAAAAGTATTATATGATAAGTTTTTGTTTGTAATCCTGTTAACCTATTAGAAAACTAAATTCCGTGAATTTATTTTTTCCAATTCTGGTATGGTTTAGGACTTCAGGAGAGAAAAGATGTCTATATTAAATGGCAAGGAAAGAAAATGGCCTTTGGTTAAACTGGTTTTGTTCACCGTGAATTTCGTTTTAGATTATCATTTTTAAGTTACGTTATTCCAATCAACTCTTTTCTCATCAACATTCCCTACTTATTATTTCTGAGACTATGACAAACACCCTTTTTTGTAAACAGAAATAATAATATGTTTACAAGAGTATCAGAAAAACCTAAGGTATCCATAGCTTACTAAAGCCATTGCTAGCACAGTTAAATTGAGGGTTTACCAATAATTTTAGCCTTGAAAGAAACTTTTGCTTTTTATTGTTTTGCTTTGTTTTTAACCATGAAAGGCCAACAAAAGCATGAAAAATCTTAATTTACTTAACGACAAAAATGAAATTGGCACTACTACATTTTTAAGAATTTAGTTGTCAGGGATATATATGCCCTGCCAAAACAAAAACAGGACAATTCTCACAGCTAATTATCACCTATTTGGCCTTTGCAACCTACAAACTATAATCCAGAAAAGTTGAGAAATGCACTAAGTACCAGTTTATAGTAAACTTTACACAATGAGTATTTCATTTTTATAAGCTCTACCCTTCCCCATTTTTCCCCTCATTAAGCCTAGCAACTTCTCAGTCCATTTCTCACCATTACGCTCCCATATCCTACCTTTTCCCTCCCTAGCAAAATTTTTTGGTGGCTTCATCTCCATGGTTATACTGATACCATGTCATAATGTGGTAAATTTAAAAGAACTAACCTAAAAGTTGCTCGTTTTATAATTAAATAAGGTTTACCAAATGCCAACATTTTGTGTTCATTTTTTTTTAATTTCCATGATTTCAAGCACCTGAAAAATATTCTAACCCTAATATAATTGGTGTTGATAATGGAAAAAGATGTTCAATACTAACTCTGATCTGTATTTATAGCTTAATACCTTTAAAAGATAGTTTGCTATTCATTTTTTGCATATATATATTTGATAAACGACTAACTTCTAGGTTCAGCTGATCAAAAACATGTCAAAATAAAATTTCAGCATTATAATCTTCTGACTTCCTTACCAAGACTATCTCTCCTAATCCAAGCTGAGCACGTCCCAAAGTTTGCCAAGACTCCCATGAATGTGGATTTCTCTGGACAGCCATTTCTGCTGCATGAACTGCAGGGAACATTTCATGAAGAGACATAAGGACCTGTAGCCAAAAAGAAGAAACAAAACCTGTCAGTAATATTCATAAACTAGCCAACTACTAACGGATAACCATACATAAACAACCCTTTTTATTTTTAAAAATGTATTTTTAGTCTGGTAAACATAGCATTTTATAGCATTTCAGTGGTTTTGACCCCCTCCTCTGCCATTTAGGGCCAGGAATTATATTCTTCTTCCTACTCCTGAAATAACTATAAAAATATAAACTATTCCCTTTCTAATTATTGAACCCTATCATCCATCTAGTCAAAACCATGCTGTCATACTTTAGCCACGGTGGCTCTGAGCTATTTGAAGTATCAATTCCACTTCTATTTATTCTACTTACAATGTGGTTTCAATGTCGTTTTTAGGGTACCCCAGGTCTTGCTGTTAAACTAGGTAAATTTAAATTTGCTCAACCACCCATCCTATCCCTAGGAACATCTCCCTGCTATAAAAATCATTTAAACACTCTACAAGCCTCCCCATAATTGAGTTCTTCATACCATACAAATCATAAAAACCAGTGTGTTCCAGAACCCTCCACCTTCCATCTATGGGAAAGGGCTGGATTTTATCTACAATCTTTGGGACCATATGCATTTCACAAAATTTGTGACACAACCATCATTATCAGGTTACAAATTAAACAACTCATTTCACACAGTTCACCACAAATCCTGCCTTTAATATATACATATTCAAAATTGAAAATTAAAGACATTCAAATGAAGGTCCTCATAGCACTTCACTCAATAGACATAATTTATTTGGGTTTTTCCTGGATAAACTAAAATCAAAGCTGATAAAGACTGTGTCCTATGTTTGAGATCATCATCAATAAGACATCTGTTAGGTGTGTAGATCAAGGCTGAATTGTAACTATTCCCTGCCAAAAATATGTGTAATGCTCTGAAATTTGAAACATCTTGGATAACTAATTTAAGAGGTTTTCCTTATCAACATTCTCACAAAATATTAGATACGTGTTTTTAAGCACAAATGTTATTTTTAAACTATTAATAAATTGAGTCTATTCTGACTGTTTCCTAAGGAGTAGGCCATTTTTAGAGAAACATCATCATCCAAAATCCAATCTATCCATATTCTGAAGGAACTAAGTTATTTCTAAGTCCACTACAATTAATTTCCAAGGAAAGCAGACACATTTCATTTATGTAGGAGATCACCAGTGACTTTTTAAAAGATACCTATCTACTCGTATTTTACCATAGGTTGAAAAACCAGTTAACTTCATGGTGAAGATAAACGAATTTCTAATTTGACACATAAGGAAGAGCCATAAATAATATGGTTACTTATTTTTTTCCATGTAAATTATATTTTAAAAAGAAAATGGAAGGAAATGCATCATTGCTTACCAAACAAACATAGCGCAATTTTATAACGAAAGTGAAATTCTCCATAATCATTACCTGTGATTTCATCTCATACAGCGTAGCATCATTTGGGGTTAACTGTAGTGCTTCATCCCACTTCTGAATAGCCTCTCGATATCTGTGGTTGTTAGAGTTACATTAATATCATATTTTCAGTAAGTCCTTGAGCAAATTTAAAAACCAGATACCAAGGAATAATTGTTTATCAAAAAATATCTCTATTCAAGAACTGATAATAATGATGTTACAAAATGCAGGAAAATTTAAGAGATGAAGAGAAAGGATGGCAGGGGAAAAAAGAGCAAAATATAAATGAAATAAAAGAGATCTTGGAAATCTTTCTCCATGTTTTTAATTTCTGGCTGAGAAATCCCACCAGAACTTCTCTTTTTTTCATCAACCTCAATGTCTGCATATATTGTCATTCGTTTCAGATGTACTATAAAGAAGTTTTTTGAGGAATTTACAATCCAGTGGCAAATCCTGGCGTCTACTGCAGCCATCTACTGACAGCGATGACAATTTAAGATTCTTCAGGTAATTTTGTAAAGATTCTTCAGCTTTAACTTTCCTTGTCTAGAAGCTCCATAAGCACAGAGACCATGCCTTGTTCATCACTGTTAATACATGGTAAGTTCATAAGACACGGGTCAAATGAATGAAAAACAGTATGGAGATGGTAATTTCCACTACCACCTTTTCATTGATGTTCTCCCAGTCAGAAGCTCTTGAGCTCCAAAGCCATATATCAACTAACATCTCCACCGACATGTCCCATACATGTCTCAAACTCAACTGATCTGAGCACATTTCGTACCAAATCTGCAGAAGCATAGCAACACTCTTTTTTTTTTTTTAAATAAAATTAAGGAACAACTAAGTCCTACATTTTATACAAAGCAGTCATCTTCACAGCAACCTTTACAAGTGGTGAACTCATGTATACTTGAATATTCCCACAAGGAAGAAGTTCTAATTGCCAGAACATTTTTCAGTATAATGAGCTGAAACTTTCTATCTTGTACTTTCTTTCCCTCAATGCTACTAGTTCTGCTTTCTAAAGCTAAACATAAAACATATAATCTATAAGTTTTCATTCCTGGTTACACAGAATGATCTAGGGAGATTATGAAAGGGAAACACACACACGCACACGCACACACATGCATGCACACGCGTTTGTCCCTGCCTCAGATTAATTAAAACAGAAATTCTCAGGAAACAGAACCAGGCGTCTATATTTTTTTAAGTTCCCAAGTAACGCTAATAAAAACCAGAGTTGTAACCACTGATACATCTCACAGTATATTAAGCCCTATCATGTGCTATTCACTTGAATCACATTTAAGGAGAAATATCATAGCATTTTTGTCTATGTCAGGTAAAATATAACTACAAATGATTATCATTTTCCATTAGTATCATGATAGATTTCTATTATTTGTAACACACAATTTTATGTGCTTATGTGGCAATACCAAAACAAATTTAAAAGCTATTCCTATATAGCTACATTTTTAGCAAATCAGTAGCTAATATTAAGATTCATCATTTTATTTCCTCATTAAATATTATGCTGTCAAGAACATTAAAGTTTTCACCTTGCTTTATATTGTTTCTAATAATATTTATAATAATTGTGCCCCAAAATGTGTAATGATAGAAATAACTTTTCTGGCTCAGTACAGATTTTGTTATTGGATGTGACTGTCCTTTGTTTAGTAAATAGTATTTGAAATCAAAAGTTTATGGATTAAACATTTGAATGTAAGACCTGAAACCATAAAACTCCTAGAAGAAAATGCTGGAGGTAAGCTTCTTGATATCAGTCTTAGCAATGATATCAGAAAGCAAAGACAACAAAAGAAAAATTAGCAAGTGGAACTACATCAAACTAAAAAGCTTCTGTACGACAAAGGAAACCATCAAGATGTGAAAAGGCAACCTACTGAAGGGGAGAAAATATTTCCCAGTCATATATCTGATAAGGAGTTAATATCCAAAATATATAAAGAACTCATACAACTCAACAGCAAAATAACAATTCAATTAAAAAATGAGCAGAGGATCTGAATACGCATTTTCCAAAAATAAACATACAGATGGTACATGAAAAGATGTTCAACATCACTAATCATCATGGAAATGCAAATCAAAACCACAATGAGATATCACTTCACACCCTATTAGAACAAGGCTATTATAAAAAAGATTAAAAAATAAGCTTTGGTGAGAATGTGGAGAAAAGGGAGCGCTTCTGTACTGTTAGTGGGAATGTAAATTGGTACAGCCACTATGGAAACCAGTATGGAGTTTCCTCAAAAAGTTAAAAATAGAACTACCATATGATCCAGCAATTCCACTTTGGGGTATTTATCTAAGAAAACAAAAACACTAATTTGAAAAGATATATGCACCCCCACATTCACTGCAGCATTATTTACAATCGCCAAGATATGGTAACAACTTAAATGTCCATCGATGGATGAACAGATAAAGAAAATGTGGTATATATATAAATATATATATAAATATATATATATAAAATAGAATATTATTCACCATAAAAAAGAATTAAATCTTGCCATTTATGACAACGTAGGTGGACCTTGAGGGTATTATACTAAGGGAAATGAGTCAGACAGAAAAAAGATAAATACTGTACGATCTCACTTACATGTGGAATATAAAAACAAAAACAAAACAAAAAACCAATCTGATGGACATAAAGAACAGATTGATGGTTGTCTGAGGTGGGGTGGAGAGGGGGGCAGAAAATGGGTGAAGGGGATCAAAAGGTACAAATTTCCAGTTACAAATGAAAAAGTCATCAGAATGTAATGTACAGCATGGTGACTATAGCTATAATACTGTAGTGCGTATTTGAAAGTAGGTAGGACAGTGGATTTTGAAAGTTCTCATCCCAAGAAAAAAATTTTTTGTAAGTATGTACAGTGATGAATATTAATTGGACTTAATGTGGTTTTTTGCAATATATATATGTGTCGAATCATTACTTGTACACCTAAGACTAATAATACATTGTTATTCGATTATATCTCAATAAAAAATAAAGTTTAGTTTACATCCTTGATTTTGTGGGAGGCTCCAAATAGACATTATAATAACAACTGAAAACAGTTTTAGATAGATCTAACTTGACTGATAATCATGTGATTTCCAATGGAGGTAAATTGGGTTCCAACTGTTAAGACAATGATCAATTTCCTGAATTAAACTGAAAGAAAAAAAAAAAAAAACCTCTATATTATTCTGAGTTTCTCTGTCTAAAATCTGGAGTAGCATTCTGAAAAAAATCAAGGACAAAATAATGTACAGTTACATACAATGAGCACTCATCACAAGGAAATTTCCCATAGCTTAGGCAAGGCTCAGAAAGAAAGAAAAAAGAAGCAAAAAACAATGAAAGAGAAAAAAATATATTTCCTAATTGCATATTTTCTCAAGACAGCCATATTTAGAGAAAGGGAAACCGATCAGGAAGAAGTGCTGAGATGACGCACAGACTAGAGTTCCCATAAACGATATAAATATACTTTAAAAATAAATACTAAACTACTCAGAGTTTTCCTTGCTATACTTTATTAAAATTATGTGGATATAGGATTAGGTTAGGTCATAAAATCTACTTTCAATAATAATTTAAACTGTTTACCTACACAAAAGAACAAACATGCCTTTAAAAGGTTATACTTTATTATACACAAGAACAAACAATTAGGATAGATCAATTCACTCTGGCAACAGTAGGGAGGAGCTCTGAAATTACATGAAGGTGTATACACACCGAATAAATGTCATTTTCCAAAGCAAATTAAGACAATGATGCCAACTTCTACCCTAGCACAGGACATTTCTTAGTTGTTATAGTACTGGAAGCTACTACCCCTTTCTACTTTTTGCTACACTAGACAATGAATTTTCTGAAATAAGTAAAAAGTCACAATTTTAATCTCCCAATTTCTACTTCAGATACAGGGATCATTCAAAATATTTTTCCACCTATCTTATTCTTTCATTTAGCATACACATAAATATCACAAAATAAAATTCACAGGAAATTAATTTCCATATCATGGAATAATTTGGGTCAAATAAAAAATATATATATGTATATATGTGTGTATACATATATATATACACATATATTACATACACACACACACACACACACACATTTGTGTGTGTGTGTGTGTGTGTGTGTATGTATATTCGTAAACAGGCAAGACCATAGCATGTTGCCTTATTTTAATGGTAAATATGTGATAAAAATCACAAAGTATGCAAAGGCAAAGCAATAAACAGGTCTCCCTCCCTACGCCTGGATGAACCCAATCACTTGCCTTCTTGCTTCCTCAAAGAAACCTTCTGTGGCCCCTTACCTAAATCATTCTGGTGAATATTGGCTCATGGTACCCAGTTGATTCTTCACAGAACAATTAAGAACTTTACATTTATTTCAGTGTTTGTTTAAACCAAAAACTCTATGTAGACAGTGTGATAGGTATTTTGCTCATCAGGGTATATGTAGCTATAGCACCTAAGACTTATCGTAATTTCTGAAAAAACAATAAGCTGAATACAAGGAGTCCCCACAGCTTTGTGGGATGAATCGGGACAATACTGAACAGGCCCCTGACAAGAAAATAGCTGTCACTGCCTAATCCAAAGTTTTAAATTCTGCAATTAGAAATGTAGTCCTAAGAATCCTAATGCATCTCAGCACATTTGGGGAATGTAGCAATAAAAATAGAGTACACTTTTGTCCTAAGAAAGATGCATCATCTGAGAAAAGAGAATTAATCCTAATGATCACTGAAAACTTTCTAGTTTGGAAGATAAATACAAAAATCCTAAATAAAGGATTAGCAAGTTAAATCCAACAATTTATTAAAGTATAAAATCCACATGACCACGTAGAGTACACCTCAGGAAAAAATTAGGAAAGGTTTCAGGTGTAACAGATAATGGAGAAAATAATTACATGACACTCAACAATACTTAATATAATTTAACACTCACTTCTGATTATTTATAGCTATTCCCTCTAATGTTCCACAAAAAGTATATATACATCAAAGAAATTTAATCTCTTGGTGCTATTCTCCACTAAGCCTTAATACTACCTCTAAAAGCAGGAGGTGATTTCAAGTCTACCTTTAAATAATATTTCCAAATGTTATAGCTACAACGTGAGAAATTTTGGAAATATGCTATGTTCTGTCTTCTTTCTCTGGAAAATTAACTTATTCCTTCATAATGATCTTTTTACTCATAATTTTCTAAGAAATGAAATAGTAATAAATTTTGCAGCACTTAATGGCAGCAAAGGTACTTCTTGCAGTATAAGCCCATCTGTCCAATCTTTGTTCTACTACTCCGCACCCACACCTCTGCTCCTCAGCTGTGTCTGCGGCGTCCCTACCCACACACCTTGCCTGTGTTCAGTGGCCTCCAGTGCACACACACATGCACACCTAGGATTCTGTGTCTCCTTCTCGTCACCTATTCAAAGGTTCTCTCTCGTCTAACACCAATTTAAAATCCTATGTTCTTCACGAAGTCATGACTACCACTTAACTGACCACACAGTAACATTCATGTTTTCAAAAGCATTTTAAATGTAATTATTTAACATACAATTATTTTCACTTAGTACTGATAAAAGTCCTATAAGACTGGCATTACTTGTTCTCATTTTACTGATGAGCAAACAAAGTCTGAAAGCCGTTACAAGACTAATCCAAAGGCACATGATATGAACCCTGCAAAAACGAGGATCCGACGATAGCTCTTTAACTACAGACCAATGTTTTCTCCAACTACCCCAATGCTGTCTCCCATCTAGTTTTTCTTTAATTTCTCCATGTATTTTTATCTTCTCTTTACTAATGAGTTCAGGGATCAAAGGGCAGATTTACTTGCATTCTCTACACCACCCAGAACATGGCGGGGCACATAGACAGAGCGAACATCTACCTCATTCGTCCTACCTCCTCCAAGAGAAGTCAGGAAGCATCAGAGAGAAGCGTGGAAGACATGAAAAGAGGGGACAGGCGTTAGCATGCTGATAATACATCCCCCAAAATAATAATTCTACCCTAAGACAAAAGCAGCAAACACTTTAATCCTTACTTTGTTTCATTTCACCATTCCAGGTACAGAAATTCCAAGAAATTCCACAACTAGAGGATTGGGAATATGAGTAGGAAGAACCAGGAGATTAGAATGGCAGGTACAGCACAGGGACCATAAGAAACTGTGGTGTTTGAGGCTTCAGCAGTCTTTGTGCCTTTTGAGGAAGAGGCTGGAGGTCTTGGGTGTCTAGCCCAAGGGTCAGCATAGTAAAGGTCCATACAGTGACTTGTTTAGGCTTTGTGGGCCATACAGTCTCTGTGACAACCACAAGACTCAATTCTGCTGTAGCACACAACAAGCCATAGACTATACATAAACAAATGGCTGTGTCCCAATAAAATTTTATAAAAACAGGGTGAGGTTTGCCAACTCCTGCTCTACATGGCTCAACCACTGTTAAAATTCACCACATTTGTCAAATGTCCTTTATGCTTTCGTTCCTATTTTCTGCCTAACTCAAACAGGAGTAGTTATGAACCGATGGAAGGCATTTAAGGCAATATAGAGAGGCATTTTGTGTTGTCGCTCTGAGATGGAAGCGCTAGTGGCAGGAAATCAGGGCTCCTCCTGGAAGGTAAAGGGCACTCCTGCACAACAAAGAATTGTTCTGTCCAACATGCCAATAGCACTAGCACTGAGCAACAGGACGGCTTACCCCATCCCCACCCCCCCAAAGCTGCTTCGGTACCTAAGTTTACATTCTCCCAAAGTACAAAATAAACTGACAAGTTCCAGATGACACTGACCATCACTAGATTCATTTTCTCTCTTCATTAGGCAGACATGCATACGTGCACACAGATTCGAAGAGAAAAAAAAATGTCCTCTCCCTCGATTGCACTGCTTTTACTTTGAAAACACAACCACAGCTGGCAGCAGAGGCACTGCTACATGAAATGTGCTTTGCTGCCCACAGGGCACACGAAGGTTTAAAGGAACCGTGAGCTTCTTTCAACTGGTTGAAAGAGAAGCAGGAATTGTACGCAGTTACTTCACTATTGCCAGCTTGTTGAATTCCCTCTCCTCCCTCATTTCTCTTTGATTGACTTCTCCTGGCCTACAAATAAAGGCTAACACCACTTAGTTCCTCCAATTTTGGATCGCAGGAAAGTTGGCACCTGATAAATAAATGGTCTCTCACAATTTCTACAGCATATCTCTTAATTCAACTTCAGTTTGGAACACATTGAACAGACACAGCCCTACTGCAGCTGTTGGGTAGGAAGCATTAAAAGATAAAAACTTGGATCAAGGTCACTATGGTTAATAAGTGACCACAGTCTGATTCAGCCAGTTTAAAGGCAACCTTAACAGGACGCAACTGAACCAGCACAAGGAAGGAAGCAGAATGAATAGCTCCAGGGATACACAGGGCAATGTGAGATAATACCCTACAATAAGGTAAGGAACAGCTGGTGATCAAGCCAAATAAGTTAGCACACTCATTTACCAGATACAGACGTCCAAGTGTTTCACTACTTTGCTCCCGATTAGATTTCTAATTTATTATAGCTTCAAGTTTAATGAGCTCTATATTATCAGCTTATTCATTTAATAAATATTAAGCACCTACTTTGGACCAGATAGTAGTCTAGGTAATGAGAATGCAGCATTCAACAAGATATAAATGGACCCCACTCTTCTAAATCTTACATTCCAGGACATTTGAGTGTGGAAAGAAGGTAGAAAAAGACAGCAAACGTTAAGTCAAAATGTAAGTGCCACGATACAAAACAAGTGGAGTGATGTGATAGGAAGTGTCCAGATGGCGACTCAGAATGCATGGTCAGGAAAGGTCTCTAGGAAGACATTTGACCTGGGATCTGAACGTTTAAAAAGTCGTCAGCCAACTAAAGATCTGGAGAAAGTTCGTTCATTCCAGACAAGGGGAAGAAAGAGCCAAAGACAGGACTAAACACTCCATGTGTTGAGGAAAGGAAAGACAACCAGTACGGCTCCAGTAGGAGGAGAAAGGGAAGTGAGAGGTGACAGAGGTAGGTCAAAGGCACAATCACATAGGGACTAGTCAGCAGACCATGGTTATATGAGTACGGATTTAGCTGTACGAGTGATGAGGATGCCACACGTTTTTATGCAACACAGAGACCTCAACTGATTAACATTCCGAAAAAGTCAGTCAGGCCGAGGGGAGGAGAATGGGCTGTAGGGGTGTAAGAATGAGCACAGGAGACTAGTTAGGAGGCGACAAGAGTAAAGCACGTAAGAGATGACAGCAGATTAGGGCAGATGACAACATGAAAACAGAGGGCAGGATAAAAGAGTATGTTTAAATAGTAAACTCAACTTGGATTGGATGTCAAGAGTTTAAAAAAAAAGGAAAGGAGGGCCGGCCCTATGGCTCAGGCGATTAGAGCTCCATGCTCCTAACTCCGAAGGCTGCCGGTTTGATTCCCACATGGGCCAGTGGGCTCTCAACCACAAGGTTGCCAGTTCAATTCCTCAAGTCCCGCAAGGGATGGTGGGCTCAGCCCCCTGCATCTAAGATTGAACACGGCACCTTGAGCTGAGCTGCCGCTGAGCTCCCGGATGGCTCAGTTGGTTGGAGCGCGTACTCTCAACCACAAGGTTGCCGGTTGCAACTGGACCTGGAGCTGAGCTGCACCCTCCTCAACTAAGACTGAAAGGACAACAACTTGACTTGGAAAAAAAGGAAAAAAAATCCTGGAAGTACACACTGTTCCCCAATAAAATCCTGTTCCCCTTCCCCAATAAAATCTTTTAAAAAAATAAAAAAAAAGAGGAAAGGAATCTAGGATGATGTTTTAACTTGGGTTACCTGAGAAACAGAGCCTGAGGCCTACACTTCCTGGCGAAATCTGCAGGGAGTAAGATCCCAGGGAAGCAAGAGTGAGGGGAAAAAGAGAAGTAAGGCAAGAAGAAAGGAGAATAAATATTATACAAGTTGCATGTTAAGCTGGCAACAGTTTCAAAAACCAACACAGATGATTATTAATCTTGTGAAGCTTCTACAGAGAGACTACATGAAATCTGTGTCATGGAAACAGTCCAGTGCAGGGGGAGGGGAGAGAAGGAGAAAGAACTAACCTGCAGGCTCCCTCCCAGGCCCTGTCTCCCACTAAAGTCTCCCCTACAAGTGTGATCCAGTCCCTTCAGATTGGATCTACAGGTCCAATCTGGCCAGTGTCAAGGTATAATGAATGGTCCTTCATTGTCAGTTAGCACTACACACGGCGGCTCTTTGGTCTGTGACAACCGCAGCAGCTGCCAGGGCTTTATAGTCATAGGAACCGCATGAGCCGTCTCAAGGGCAGGGAGTTGGAGGTGAGTGGGATGATTAGCTCCGGTTGGCACAGACACCAGCAGAGTTGACTCCTGGCTTTGGGGTTAAGTAACTGGGTAAACTGTGGAGCCTTTTCCTGACATAGGGAAGAGTGGAAAAGACGAGATGTTTGGGAGAAAAATCAAGAGTTCTGTTCAGTACATGTTAGCTTTGAGATACTAATTAGACATCCAAGTGGGTATGAAGTAAGCCTCAGAGATTTACGAATCAAATTCAAGTGGGAAGACAGTACTGCAGACATAAATTTGGGTCATCAGTGTACCGATGGTACTGAAAGCAGGAGACCGTGTAAGTTGAAGAAGGAAAAGACTGTAAATGGAAACGACATGAAGTACTTTCTAAATACTATGGCTGCACCAATATTTAGAAAATGAGCAAAAGAAAAGAGCAAGCAAAGGAGATTAAGGAGTAGACATGGAAACAAAGAAAAAGCATGACCGTGCTGTAGATTAGGAAGCAGCATTTTTAGGAGGGGAGTGAGTGGTCAACTATGCCAAACTGTGAGAGGTCCAGGAATGAGGACAGAGACAGGATGACTAGATCTGACAAGATGGAGCTCACATAACCTTTACCAGAGTGATTTCAGTGGATTAGTGGGGACAGAAACCTGACTGGAATAAACTGAGAGGATGATTCATCAAGAAATGAAGTTTGTGGCAAAGAGGAGCAGAGAAATGAAACAGTAGAGCACGTGGAGTCAAGGGAAGCTTATAAATGGAGGCTCTAAGGTATATCAGTGAGAAGGCGCCAAAAGAGGGAGAAACAGGTGACATCAAAATAAAGATCACCGTCATGAAATATATCCATGCTGACACTCAACAGAATGTGGGTCACATGGCCAAATCACCCTCAAATTCACTTTGATAGATACACGTTACTAGACCAGAGACAAATTCATGGTAAATTTGAATTAAATTCCTGCGTCACACACATACACATTAATTCTCACAGAGAAAACCGGACCACTTAGCTACATAACCAGATATCACCACCTAGTGGCTGAAACCTTAAAAGCCAACATAGCAAAGTTAGGACCCACACTGTGACTATTAAGAAGGCATATCCTAGTTAGTAATAATTCTAGAAAAAGATATCCAAACAAAAGAACTTACAAAAAACCTTTAGTACTCCATGAAATGTACCAATCACATATAAAATCCTAAAATATAGTATCTAAACTACGTGTATTGTGTGCCTATAAGGTGCCAGGTAGCATGCTAAGCTTTTACATGGACTGGCTCTTTAATCCCCCAATAGTGTATGAGCTAAATCTAACTGTTTTACATAGGAGGAAACTGGAAACTGATACTTAAAAAGTTAATAATCTGTCAAAGGTTATACAGATAAAAATGATAAAGCTAGGATCTGAACAGAGGTAAAATGACTTCAAGCTCCACACTCAATCTCTAGACTCACTATACCATCTCTGTAAATAACCCCAATTACTTAGAGGTTGGGTAGAAGAGTAAACCAGTTTTTGGTTACAAAGAATTATGAGTACTACAAGGTAGAGCTTCAGAATTTAAAAACCATTCCGTTGCAAACCAAATTTTTCTAAGAGGCATTACACTTAGTTACTAAGGAAATAAATAAGACAGTGGGTGACTGAAGCTAAAGAATGGCACCCCTCTTGGAGGAAGGATGACATTCACACACTTGGACCGTGTTACATTCACTGTGTTCAGACAATTCTCTATGTGCTAAATAAAACTGAATGAGAAAATACTGAGGGTTAAAAAGAAGAAGAAAATCACAAGGAAGCCAAAGAACGTATCCCAGAAAGAAGTGGCTCCCTTCCTTCATCAACCTTCCTCCCAGCCCCCTTCTCTAAGCAATTCCACCAGAGGCATCCGTATTTCTCTAAACCCTCTAAGGATTATTACAAGTTCAAAGCTGTTCCATACTTTGCTGCACTTAATCCTTACCATGATTTAAAAAAAAAAAAAAAAAAAAAAAAAAAAAAAAACAAGCAAAAGCCATTCCCAAAAATGTTACGTGATTGTTATATGTCCTCTGAAATGCTAAAATCAAGGTTGTGAGATTCAAACTCAATCTGTGAATACACGAAACTGCAAAAATCCCCACCCAGCTTGTAGATTAAGACTGGGGACTTCTGCCACCGGTCCCAGAGCAGAGGACGGACTGAAGAAGGCTGACAGGGTGATACAATGATCAAGACCCCAAAATCTGCAATATCCAGAGTCAGAGTTTTACTGAAATCTAAATGTCCCTTCTATCAATTAACTAGCAAAATAATAGCAAATACAAAACAAAAATACATCCTGAACATATAGACAGATATGAAACAAATACAGAATTATTATACACTTCATCAGCACTCAAGTTTGGTTTTTTAAATCAAATCTCCTGAACTATATATAATTTACATACCAAAACATGTATCATTTTAAGCCTACTCTTTGAAGGGCTTTGACAAATGTATACACCCATGTATATACCACAACCATCACAATAAAGAACATTTCTATCAACCCAAAAAGTTCCCCGTGGCCTTTTTCTCAGTCACCCCACCACAATTCCTGGCCCCACATAACCACTGATCTTCTGTCACTATAGCTTAGATTTGTCCTTAAAGGGTTTTGCATAGATGGAATCAGACTATAGGTACTCTTTCTGATTTCTTTCTCTGAACATAATGGTTTTTGGATGTATCCGTTATTCCTTGTCATTTCTCAATAGGATACTATTGGATGGATATATCACAATTTATCCATTCACCTACTGATTGACATTTTGGTTGTTTCCAGTTCATGGTTACTATGAACAAAGCTGCTAAGAGCATTGTTAGACCAGACTTTGTGTGGCAATGCTTTCATTTTTCCTGAGTAAAAATTTAGGAGCAGAACTGCTGGATTATATGGTAAGGCGTATGTTTAACTTTATAAGAAACAGCAAGACTGTTTTCCAAAGTAGTAAAACTATTTTACATTTTCATGAGCAATGTAAGAAAGCTTCAGTTGCTCCACATCCTTACTTGACATTGTCAATCTTTTCAATATTAGCATTCTAGTGGTTATGTAGTAGTATGTGGTGGTTTTAATTAGGAATTTTCTTATGACTAATCGTACTTTTCTTGTGCTTATTAGCCATTTGTTTGTCTTCTTTTGTAAAGCTTCAATTCAAACTTTTTGTCCATTCTTTAATTGGATAGTGTCTTATTGAGTTGTGAGATTCTTTATAAATTCTAGAAATAAGTCCTATGTCAGATATTTATTGTAAATATTTTCTCCCAGTCTGTGGCATGACTTCTCATTTCCTTAATTATGCCTTTTGATAACCAGAAGTTTTAATTTTTGATCAACTGACCATATGTATGTGAGTTATTTTTGTATCTTATATTATTTTCTTTGGTGTATATATGCTATCCTTACACTAATACTATAAAGTTACAGAATGTTGTAAGTGTTGAAATAAAATAGTATAAGCTCTCTATGTTATGTTTTGTTCCATAAAACTATTTTGGCTAGTCTAGATTCTTTGCATTTCCATATATATTTTAGAATAAGTTTGCCAATTACTACAAAAACATGCTTGTTGGGATTTTGATTGGAATTGCATTGAGTGTACAGCTCGATTTGAAGAGAACTAATGTCCTAACAAAACTTACTCTTATCATGAAAAAAAAAATACATACATATATATATATATATATATATATATACACACATACATATATGTCAACTCATAAGGCCTTCTTAAATTTTTCTCAGCAATGTTTTATAATTTTCAGTGTACCTTAACACTCACTTTGTTGAATAGTTTTCCTAATAATTTTGTTTGGGGATGGTACTGTAAATGGTACTTCTAAAAAACTTTTAATTTCCCATTATTTCATTTTATCCCCATTATTGGCTTATGAGTCTCTCATTTTTTTTTTTTTAGTGGTTGGTTACTGTTTAGATTCAAATAATAGTCTACCACTTCACATACGAGTATAATGTAAGAGCCTATCAGCAATATAATTCCATTTGTCTCCAGCTGCTTTTTGTAACTACTGTTGTCATACATTTACTTCTATATGTTACAAATCTCCAATATGTTGCTATAGTTTTTCAAAATCAATTATAAGGGTTTTTGTTTGTTTAATACATCTGAAAAGAATGCATAAACAAAGAATTGAAACATGAGAAAGCATTGGTTCAGCACTAATGAATCTATAAGAATTAAAATTTGGGGAAGGTGGAGATTACCTAAACATTTTTAAAAATTGGAAACTACAACAAAAATAAGCTGATAAAATCGCTATTCACACTTATGAAGAGGCATCTTCATAAGACTCTCTCCATGGTTTTTATTAAACTAGAGAGCCTCCATCGGCTGCTCCAGGGTTCCTCATGCAAACAGAAATAAGGAGATTCCGCTGACTGGTCCCCACGTTGTTAAATGCTCTCCGCACTCCTAGCTTCTTAATGAAGCAGGTCTCCATCCTCATAACTTGAAAGAGGATGTGAATCATTCCACAGACATCTGTCTTCTAGCACCATCCCTCATATATACCAGGTCTTCAGCTGTGTTCTAGAAACAGCGTATTATAGACTATTAAGCTGCACATATGCTAAGTGTGTAAGACAATAACTGACAGGGAAAAAGTATTTTTTTAATTACATACTCAATTCATTTGGTGTATTTCAAAAGGTGCAATACTTTTCTTCATTTATCAGTGAAAGAAGTTAGAAATTAACTTCAAAAACAAACCAGCAAACAAATTTCCTTGAAAGTCACAGTCACATATACAGAGGGTGCCAAACCAATGTATACACATTTTAAGAAAGGAAAAAACTGTGTTAAAATTACGCTGATGGTAACCACTTTGAACACCTCTTGTAATTGCATAAGTCAAACATGACTTATATTCACCTTTTATTATCAGTATATATTGAGTATTACAATTGTAATAGTTTTTTCCTTTCTTAAAATGTGTATACATTTTTCTGGCACCTTCTGTATAATGCATCCTAGAAAAGAGAAAGGGCAAGACAGGCTCCACCCATCCTCAAATACTGGACCTACTCAAGGGTGGAGAGAAAAGGCAACTTTCAAAAAGGAGTACATTATTTTTTTAATTCATTTTTTATTGAGGTATAATTGACATATCAGTTTCAGTTGTAACCAGATATAGTTAAAATTTGTCACTATACATATTTACAAAACAAGTATTTTTTTTGCGATGAATACTTTTAAGATACTCTCTTAGCAACTTTCAAATAGGCAATCCAGTATTATTAACTACAGTCACTATGCCGTACATTACAACCCTATGACTTACCTACTTTATAACTAGAAGTTTGTACCTTTTGACCACCCATTTTGCCCACCTCCCACCCCAGCCTTTGGCAACTACCAATCAGTTCTCATAATACAGTATTTTTGGATCATCGTTGGTCATTTTGGAAAATATCATATTTACTTACTTGGATGATTTTTTTTAATTTTTTAAGATTTTTATTAAAAAAAAGCTAACATACAATATTATATTAGTTTTAGGGCTACACCATACTTATTCAAGATTTATATACCTAAAGAAGTGATCACCATAAGTCCAGCAACCATGTGACACCATAACATGCTATACAATATTGACTGTATTCCCTATGCTGCATGTTATATCCCGATGACTTATTTGTTTTATACCTGGAAATTTGGACTTCTTATTCCCGTTTACCTTCCCTCCCTTTTTAATTTTTCAATTACAGTTGACTTTCAATATTATTTTATATTAATTTCAGGTATACAGCATAGTGGTTAGACGTTTATATAATTTAAGAAGTGATCCCCAATATATGATGATGGAAGGAGAACTGACTCTGGGTGGTGAACACACAATGTAACATGTAGATGACGTATTACAGAAATGTACATTTAAAACCTGTGTAATTTTACTAACCATGTCATCCCAATAAATCAAAAAAAAAAAAGAAGTGGTCCCACTGACTAGTCTAGTACTCATCTGACACTATACATAGTTACTACCATATTATTGACTATATTCCCTATGCTTTACTTTACATCCCCATGACTATTTTCTAACTACCAATTTGTACTTACTCCCTTCCCCTTTTAAAAAGAAGTATATTATTAAATGAGCACCTTCCTAAGAGCACCTGGTGGAGAGCATGTTTTCTAAACTAGATCTATGAGGTAGAATGTGGAATCACTCTGTCCTCCTCCCCTTAAGGCCTGTCTAATGGTCAATGAATTTTTTAAATAATGACTAAATAAAAAAAAACCCCATACACACTCCCCCCCACCAAAAAAAGAAAAACAAAAAACCTAAATGTCCCAGGTTACTCTCTGGAGTGGACGTGGCAGCAGCTTCAATAACCTGTTAGTCTGTTACAGAGTCATCACAAGCATGCCTTGCTTTTGAACAAACAAATTTTCAACAAAACAAAAACTAGTACTGACCACTTTTCTGACAATACACAAGTACTCAAAATTAACCAGTATGGAGAGAGGGAAAGGGGCCAGACCTCTGGGCCTTGTCTCACACGAGTGCCTGTGGGTAGGCGCAGGGCATTTGTCATTATTGCACAAATAAATTTTAATTTTTAATCTTTAGTTTGACTTAAACATTGCTTTTAGTATGATACTGACACGAGCTGTGTGGAAAGTGCTCTGGCTGGAGAGATGTTCACGGCATCACACGCCTGCCGTTCTTCTTTGGTCCTGGAGGCTCCAGGGCAGCCCATACTGCTGCGTCAAATGCATTCCTTAGGCCTTTGCGTGTGAGCGCGGAACACCCCACATACTTGACACCCCACATACTTTATTCATGGGCCAGCTTTCCAGCAGTCTCTGGAGTGATAGGCTGTTGGTTCTTGGCAAGTTTCTCAATAGCAGACGGGTCATCTCTGAGATCAACATGGGTCCCAACAAGCAAGAAAGGAATCTATGGACAGTGCTGAGTTATCTCAGGCACTCACTTTTCTTTCACACTTTCAAATGAGGAAGGAGAGACCACTGAAGAACAGACTAGAAATATATCTATTTGTGGGCAACTCCGAGGTTGTAATCTGTCGTAATCCACTTACCCGGCAGTACCAAAAAGTCCAAGAGTATATGGCTCTCCACCAATCATAAGTGTGACTGCATAGTTGTCAAAAACAGCTAGTACACACTCAGAGGGAAATGTGTTCGTTGTATAGGATACCGGGAGACATGTTTTACCAACAGCACCATCGCCTACAACATGCTTAATTGTTTGCATTGCTGAAATAGTTTTCTATCCACTTTCAATATTTCAGATCTGATGATGACCTCAGCTTCTCACAGGGGGTTCACAGCACTGCCCAAATCAATTTTCTTGTAAAAGAATATTAAAGCTTTAAAAAGCAACATTAGTCTTCATACCCATATGTTTACAATTTCCAGCACCCTTCATTCCTCTATTTTCATACAAATTTCCATCAGGTATAATTTTCTCCCACCTAAAGAACTTCTTTTAATATTTCCTGAAGTGCAGGCCTACTAGCAATGAGCTATCTCAGCTTTGGTTTGTCTGATAAAGTTATGTTGCCTTATTTTTTAAGGACATTTATGTGGTATGTGGACCTCTAAGTTGACAGTTTGATTTTCTCTCAGACCTTTCTAGATGCCATCCCATTATCTCGAGTGGACCTCCACCTCAGCTGCTGTACTCTGAAATCCACAGCCACATTTTCCGGAAGTTGGAGTTTCCCATGGCTGTTCCCTGCAGTGACTGAGAGCAGTAGGGATACTAGGACAGGTCCATTCTTACAGGGCATGGGCCTGACAGATGACTCTGACGTAAAGATTACCCAACAGTCCAACAGCCCACGATACTTGCACCCAGTCTTCCTTCTCTGCTTCACTCGGGATCAAACATTATACACTGACGGCTCTCCCACAGTACCCAGGTCCCTTACCATTTTCTCACTAATAAACTCTTTGCATGATGTTTAATCTGGTCTTGGCATCTGCTTCTCGAAGGACTCAATTGACAAAGATATTTATCCCATTCGGTGTATTTTTTTATTTTTAGAGAGTGTATTTTTCACCTCTCGGTGTTCCATTTGTTTTCATCTTTCACTCCTGGTTAGGTTCATGTTACCTTTTAAATATTTGAACACAGTTATTACCATTTTTACTTCTTTGTCTATTACTTCTATCATCTACGTCATTTCTCAATCTATTTCTATTGACTGATTTTTCTCCTGTTATGGGTCACAATTTTCTCTTCCTTTGCATGTCCAGTAATTTTTTTTATCGGATGCTGGATACTGTCAATGTTATGTTTTTGACTGTGAACATTTTTGGCTCTGTTCAGACATGTAATTAAGTAACCTGTGTATCAGCTTGAACCCTTCAAAACCGGTTTTTAAGCTCTGCTAGGACAGGTCTAGAGTAGCCTTCCCTCCAGGAATAGTGCAGTCATTCCACTAAGGCCCTGTGCCTACCCACAGTAGACTTCGTGGGGACTCCAGTTAATATCTCTGGTGACCACCAAAGACTTTTCACTCTGGGTGGTTGAAGCTTGAACATCTATCTATCTCTCTGGTCTACATGAATTCCGGGAATGGTCAGCTTACAACTCCCCAGTCTTTTTACCTGGACTTGTGGAATTTTCCCCACAATTGCATGGGGTAAAGTTCAACAAATACTCAAGGGGACCTCATACAGCCTGCTGCAGCTCTTTCTCTACGTAGCTCCCTCTTCTCTGGCACTCTATTCTACAACTTCTAGCCGCCTTAGCTCTCCAAAATCCGACCTTTATCTCCTCAACTCAGAAAGTTGGTCTATCGGGTTTCCCATCCATGGGCTTATATAGCTTGGAAACTGCCTTAAGATAGAAAGTAAGGGGATCATAGGAATCACCTCATTTGTGTCCCTTCCCTCAAAGATCAGAGTCCTACGCTATTACCCAATGTTTATAAACAGTTGTTTCATATCTTGTCCAATTTTCTAGTTGTTTGGGGCTGTCCAAGTCAAGTTCTTGATACTATCTCATGGCTGCAGGTTAAAGTCCACACCTTATTTTTAAATTATTTTTGTATCCATCATTAGATTTCAGCCTCACAAGAACCCCATAAAGCAAACAACATTGCCAGTGAGGAAATATATCACTAATAAAGGATACAGAATAAATGACAATATTATAATAAATAATAGTAACAATAACAGCTAATATTTATTGAGTACTTATTATGTGGCAGGTACTATGTTAGGTACTTTACATATGTATCAGTTCATTTCATCATCACAACAGCATAAGAGGTAGGAATTTTTTGCAGAAGAGGAAACCTAAATACAGAAAGGCTGAATAACTTGCCTAATATTACAAAGCTAGTAAATGGCAGAGCTATTTAAGAAACAAGGCCATCTGGCACTAAGGCCCAAGCCCTTAACCCACTGTACTGTAAAACCTGTTATTTTCCTACTGTATAAGTAAAAGCCTTTTGCATAGAAAACAACTTGGAAGATGAGGGGAAGAAGTATGGGTTATGAGGAAAGAATGAGACCTAGAAAAAAACGATTATTCTCAAATGCCATATTCTCATTCAGAAGCAGGGTAGGAAAATTCTATTCCCAAAGGCCCTTTGTGGTTGGGACGTAACATAAAATATATTCTCAAAATACTGTGCTCTAATTTGGAGTTTAAAAATATATACTCCCATAGATACAATGCAATAAATAGTAGTTAATCCACAAAAACCTATAATAATAATATAGCAAAAACAGCAGCTTTATATTCAATAAATATGTATTGAGAGCCTAGTAGGTGCCACAAATTGTTCTAAGAGCTGAAGATACAGTACAAAAGTTAGACAAAATCCCTACTGTCCTGAAGCTTACATTTCTACAGAATACAGACAAATACATAAACAGAAAAATTAAATAAGTGTATAAGGTCACTTCAAAAAGGAAGAAATGCTAAAAGAAAGTTTAAAAGGCTGATATGATGGAGAAAGAGGGAGTATGGGTGCTACTTCAGACTGGGTAGTCAACAGTGGCTTGCTCAGAATATGACGTGAGAAGAGATGTGAAGAAGAAGACAGACATCAGAAAGCAGAAGATAATAAAGCTTTTCATACAGGAAGTTATAAGGTAAAGTTGTATAAGAACTGTATTAAAAAAAAAAAAAAGAAGAACTATATTCAAAAACACAAGGAAGGCCAAGGTGACTAAAATGTGAAAATGAGAATGATTTAAGATGAAGTTGATTTGGAAGGCAAGGATTGAGTTTCTTTTTTTTTAATTTATTTAACTCCACTATTTCTCCTTATATTATTTTCTACTACTCATATTATTTTCAATCAAGTTTAATATTCTCTTAGATATTTTAAACTATTATTTCAATTTGGGGGGGCATAGAGTTGTCAAACTACTCAATTCCACTAGATTCCTTTAATTTGGTTCAGTTATTTCCTAAAGTTGTACATTACTCTAAAACAAATCCTAACAAGCAAAAAAAAATCATCTCACAATGTTCTCCATTCAAAATAAAGCATCTATCCCAGCTGATTTTAGTGAAATGACTCAATGTTTTGACATGCAGGGAAAAAAACAAGTTATTTTGTTTATCTACAAAGTTGATGTCCGTTGTCTACCACAGGAAATTCAGAGGGAATCCCTTGGCAATCATTGAATACCGTTTCCCTTCCACACACTAGTGTGGTCTAGAGAAAAAGGCAAAAACAACAAAGTTAATGATCTTTTAACAAGCATTTACAGGAATTTCTAAAGATGTTTTAGTGATGTTCTGAAAGTGATTTCATAAATGTGGACATTTTTATAGTTGGTTTTTCTTCTAAGACAAAAATTGTCAATCTCACCAAGTTCTACAAGAGAAAAATTTTTTGTACCTAAAATACCGCAAATGAAAATTCACGATCTAACATTAGGCTGTTAAATTGTTAATTATCCTTGATGTTATTTATTTTCTACCTTTCATTCCCAATTTGAATGATAGCTTACGCATCATTTTATGTTTCATATTAAAATGTATTAAAAATAGATCATACCCAGAATCAAAATAAAAATAGACGTAAAAACTAAAATGTTGGTTTTTCAACTTTGACTTATTTATGACAAAAATGATTAACAAGAAATCTTCTAACTGATTAAAAATCTTTACCAATTAAGAGAAAAAAAAAAGAAAAGATGTTATACCTTTACAGCACTACTTCTTTTAATTTCTCAGACTCTTCAATATCACCTGGAAGATACCAGTTAAAAGCACTCTAAACACAGGCCTAATTTTTGATCTCTGGATGGTATGAAAAGTATTCTGTCCTAACCTATAACCTATTTACATACAATTCCTGCTGACCATACAAATGTCTTCTAAAAATCATATGTTTAGTGCAAATAAATCAACAGTCCTCATGTTGTCAAGTATAATTTTCTTAATATATTTCCTTCACCAAAGATAAATGTTTCTAAGATTTTTATAAAAATGTTTTTCAGTGAACATTATATATTGCAAACAGACTGACATATGCATGATGTCTTTCCAATGGCTGCACTAATTACAACCTGATGTCATTTACCTCCCAATATGATGCAACATAAAGCACAAGCATTACTTCATAAAGTACTCTTGCCCAAAATGTTCAAAAAGAATTTAAATCAGATGTCAACACTTAACTTTCAGTTTACAAGAAATACATGAGATAGAGGAAAAAATTAAAGAACCAATCAAATAGAAAATTAGTGTGAATGCTTCAAAAAGTCAATGTCATGGGGGATAAAAGTAGTGGGTCCAAGGAGACACTAAAGAGAAATAATCAAATGCAATGTGTGGGCTTTGGATCTTTGTTGTTTGGTCTGTTTGTTTGCTTGTTTTAAAAAAACAATACAAAAAGTGAAAATTGGAGAAAAGTAAATGTGGACTTGACACTAGATTACAAAATTGTTCATTTTCATAGATTTGATAGTTATTGTGTTTGGTAAGAAAATACCCTTACTCTTAGGGGAAGCATGCTAAATTCGGGGCCACGTGTCATAATGTCTGCAACTTACTTTCAAATAGATCAGCAAAAAAATTATACATATACAATTACGTGTGTATGTGTCTGTAGAAACAGATAAATAAAGCAATTATTAAGAATTTTTGTCCCATTTACAATTGCTTCAAAAACAAAATACCTAGGAATAAATTTAACCAAAGAAGTAAAAGACCTGTACTCAGAAAATTATAAGACACTGAAGAGAGAAATCAAAGAAGATACAAATAAATGGAAACACATACTATGTTCATGAACAGGAAGAACATAGTTAAAATGTCAATACTACCTAAGGCAATATATAGATTCAAAGTAATTCCTATCAAACTACCAATGACATTTTTCTCAGAAATAGAACATATAATCCTAAAGTTTATATGGAGCCATAAAAGACCCTGAACAGCCACAGCAAATCTTGAGAATAACAAAGTGGGAGATACCATGCTACTGGACATGAAATCACAGTACGAGGCTACAGTAATCAACAGCATGGTAGTGGCATAAAAGCAGACACATAGATCAATGGAACAGAAGAGAGAGCCCAGAAATAAATCCATTCATATATGGTCATTTAATCTACGACAATGGAAGCAAGAATTTACATTGGGGTAAAGACATTTAATAAATGGTGCTGGGAAAACTGGACTGACACATGGAAAAAAATGAAACTGGACCACCTCCTTATGCCATATAGAAGAACAAATTCAAAATGGATTAAAGACTTAAATGTAAGACCCGAAACCATAAAACTCCTAGAAGAAAATATAAGGAGTAAATTTGCAGACATTACCCTGAGTTAGTATTTTTACTGATATATCCCCTCAGGCAAGCGAAGTAAAAGAAAAAATAAACATATGGGATTACATCAAACTTAAGTTTTTTTCACAGCAAAGGAAACCATCAATAAAACAAAAAGGCAGCCTACTGAATGGGAGAAGATATTTGTCAATGATACATATGATAAGGGGTTAACATCCAAAATTTATAAAACACACATTCAACTCAACACCAAAAAAACAAACAACCCATTTAAAAAAAAAAATGGGTTGAGGACATGAAGAGACATTTCTCTAAAGAGGACATACAGATGGCCAACAGACATATGAAAAAAATGCTCAACCTCACTAATCATTAGAGAAATGCAAATAAAAACCACAATGAGATATGACCTCACTCTGGTCAGAAAGACTGTGGAGAAAAGGGAACACTGGTGCACTGTTGATAAGATTGCAGATTGGTACAGCCACTTTGGAAATCAGTATGTGGTATCTCAAAAAACTGGAAATGGAATTACCTTATGACCCAGCAATTCCACTCTTAGGTACCTATCCAGATAAATACAAGACACTAATTCAAAAAAATATATGCACCCCTATGTTTATTGCAGAGCTATTTACAATAGCTAAGACTTGGGAACAACTGAAATGCCCATCGGTAGACAACTGGATTAAAAAACTGTGGTACATTTATACAATGGAGTATTACTCGCCTATAAAGAAGAATGAAATCTTACCATTTGCAACAATATGGGTGGACCTACAGAACATTATGCTGAGTGAAATAAGTCAGTTGGAGAAAGACAAATACCATATGTTCTCACTTATATGTGGAATCTAAAGAACTGAATAAATGGGCAAAGTAAACAGAAATAGTCTCAGAGATATAGAGGAAAAAATGATGGTTGCTAGATAGGAGAGGGGTGGGGATGAGGGAGAAAGGGAAGGGATTAGACAGCATAAATTGGTAACTACAATATTGCCACGGGGATATGAAAGTAGTTTGGGGAATATAATCAATAATGCTGTAAAGATTTTGTAGGCTGCCAGATGGGCACATGTCTTATTAGGGAGACCACTTCATGGATGGTGTTGATGCTTGACCACTGCACTGTACACCTGAAGATGAAGCTGAATAATATTGTATGTCAACTATAATTTAACATATATAGGCACAGGAGATGAAGTATAGCATAGAGAATAGAGTCAATGGAATTATAATAGATATATATGATGTCAGAGGGACAACAGATTGGGGGTGGGGGTTTATCACTTTATGAGGAATGAAATGTCTATTACATTGTTTTGTACACGTAAAACTAATAATAAAAAAAATAAAAACAATAAAAAATAAATTTTTCGGTCGGCCCGGTGGCTCAGGTGGTTGGAGGGCCAGCCATACTCCTAAAGTCAAGGTGGCCGGTTCAATTCCCACATGGGCCAGTGAGCTGCGCCCTCTACAGCTAAGATTGTGAACAACAGCTCTCCCTGGAGCTGGGCTTCCATGCGCAGCCAGAGATTGGAATTGGAGTGAGCTGCCCTGAGTTGCTGTGAGTGGCCAACCGACCACCTGCGACTGACTGCCTGGGGGGGGGGGGGGGGGGGGGGGGGGAAGAAGGAGGGAGAGAATTTTGAGTCCACATAGAGGGAATATGGGCGATTCAACTATTCTTTCAACTTTAATATAGATTTGAAAGTTTTAAAAATAAAAATGTCCTTCTCCACCTCTAGGTTATAAAGATACCCTTCTATTTTTCTTTTATTAACTATGTAGTTATACCTTTCACATTCAGATTTTTGATCCTTCTAGAGAGCATTTTTGTATGTAGTATTAGATACAGATCATTTTATTTTCCTCCATACAGAATTCCAGCTTTCTCTACACAATCTACTGAACAATTTGTCCTTTTCACACAGATTTGTGGAAGAATAGTTTTTGGTCCCACTAAAAGAGCTAAGCAGAGGAAGGAAGAAAAGGAATAAGAAAAACAGGAAAAAAGAGCAAAGTGAAAAAGCAAAAAGGGTGCATGTAAGTATAAGAGCTTAGCTAAGGAAGGGCTAAGAATAAATGAAGCTATTATCAAATTCCTATGCACCAAACCATACTTACTAAAGTATATAACAAGTCAATAGAAAAAAATAACTGAACACTTATTTAAAACACACACACACATACACCGGGGGTGCCAAAAAAAAAATGTATAAAAGTGGACACTTTGGTCAATGTTGCTCAAGCAGTAGTTCGCTGTAATCAGAAGTGTCTGGATGCTGATGGTAACCACTTTGAGCATCTCTTGTAACTGCAGAAGTCAAATGTGACTTGTATTTATCTTCTGTTATCGGTATATATTGTCTATTACAATTTTAATACAGTTTTTTTCCTTTCTTAAAATGTGTATTTATTTTTTGGATGTGTGTGTGTGTGTGTGATCAAAGCTGTTCAGGAAACATCTAATTTATCTGGTACATAATATCACAAGGAGAAAGTTTCCAGAAATTAGACCATCTCCTACCAACCAATAAGTTGATTACATTTTACTTAACATTTATTCCACTTTACATAGAACAAAAAGGATGGCAAAGCAGAGACATTATAAGCATCTTGAAGACACTTTTACACTTTGAGATTCTATGGGAATATTAAAAGGTGACTTTAAAACTTCTTATTTCTCTGATTAATTTAGCACCTAGACCAGATTTTTAAAACATAAATTTATAGAATTCGTAACTCTCCATCCAATTACTGATAGCAAGTCAGAAAATGTAAACTGTTCTCTATAAGAAAACTCTAAAAACATACCTTTTATTTTCAGCCATACTGGCTCCTTCATCCTTCAGTTGTTTACTTTTCTCAGCACAGTCTTCAAGGAGAATTTCTTTCCTACGTTTAATGGCGTGGAGCCAGTTCCCTTCGTCATTCTCAGCTACATCCTTTTCATCAGCAGCTTCAGCTTCAAACTGCTGGGAAGTGAGCTTTGAGACCTTCTCACCAATCTTCCTCTTCCATCCAAAGGAAGCCATTCTGGAAAATGACAAAGAAACAGCTTTAACTTTCAAATTTGGCCCTTTATACAAGTACTGTTTTTCCCCGAAAATAAGACCTAACCGGAAAATAAGCCCTAGCATGATTTTTCAGGATAAAATCTCCTGAACATAAGCCCTAATGCGTCTTTTGGAGCAAAAATTAATATAAGACCCGGTCTTATTTTCGGGGAAACACGGTATTCCAACTAGGTGAAGAAGGAATAGCAGGAATCAAACTATTACCAATTTTTAACTCCTAATTAAACAGTGGAACCTAGGCAATAATCATCAAAAATCATCACCTATTAATGGGTAGGAACCTTATTAATACAGATGGATACATAGTGTGTTTATTAAAGGCAAATTACATTATGACTCATTACATTATGACTCAGATCTGTAGATTATTGGGAGCAGGTGTCAGGATGAAGAGGAAAGAAAAAGGCAAACAGACCCACATGTATTTTTTAAAAATAGGTCACTCTGACTCCCATTACCATCCTCCATCCTCCAACCCAAACCACTGTTATAAATGCTGAAGACAGGTATGGCCCCAGATGATAGTTCTGAACCACGTATGAAAAAGCTACACATCTCGATGCCTCAGGCGTGTCTGCCATTCTCCACAAATCCTTTAAGACTTTCTAGAGATCAGAGGCTGTGAAGGTCAAGACAGAATGAGGTTGTAGGAGTATAAAGTCCTGATGACCACTAGCAATTGACAAGTTTAGCCTTGAAGAGAGGAACAAGAATACCATTCCTCTCAGACAAAAGCTAATCACTGAATGAAAAGTATAGGCAAGTTCAGAGGTAGAGGGAAAAGAAAATGATGGATTTCATACCCCAAGCTTCACATTTCTCAAAGAAATAGGAGGCTAGCCATCTGCTCCAAGTCAAGGGAAAAGAAATGAATCTCAGACATGAGAAAAATAGAAAAGATCTGAAACAGCCACCGTGGAGAACAGGAAAAGCAACAATAAGGGATGAGTAAAGATGCCAAACAGTATCAAGGGCCCATTGAGGTTAAAAAGCATGAATCTGTTACCAAGGCCATTCATACAGTTTTATATTTTCTTCAAAATTGTCTAGAGACCGCAAGATTATAGTCAATTACAATACAGGATAAGTGCTATAAAAGAGTAAACAAAGGATGCTATAATGTCAGAGAAGAAACGCTTGAGGTTCAGCGGAGGGTATAAATTTTGAAGAATAAAAAATTAGTCAGGCTTTAAAGGAGAGTGAGTCCTGTAACGTATGCAAAACAGTTTCTGCCTTCGAAAATGTAACACTCCGAGTTGACTCGGGTATCTTAAATAGTACGAATTTATTGTTCCTCTAAGGCTAATTGAACATTAAACTAAAACTTCTTATAAAGAAAATTTTCTTGCATCTGTAGTTAGATGCACAAGGCGCCAACTTCCTAACCTTTACATTTTTCACTAGGATAAAAAAAAATCATATGGGTAAATCATAATCCTATGGGTTGCATGTTAAACTTATAAAACAACACAAATTCGCTTTATGCAGAATTATAGTTAATTAATGCCATGAAAATTCTAAACAACGACGTTGTATTCTAAATTCCTTTGCTGGTATAAGATCCCTATAGTCGGCGCTCAATTAGGGTGGATGGCTTGACATTTTACCAAGCCACAAGCCAGAGAACGCTTGTCTTCACTGTGTCGGAGGCTGCAGCACCCACGGCGAGAAACCACTGGATGCACACGATCGGGAAATCAAAACAGAATCCTTCTGGGTACAGGGATGTATTCGGAGGTGAGGAATTCAAGAAACGGTTTACCCGAAAATGTCACAGCAAGAGAGCGTATTAGCGACTTCCCTTCATTTTCGACTACAATAAAACTGTGCGAAGTTCCTAAAAGCGACCCTTAATGTCACCCGCGAGTGCACTAGCCCCGCCTTCAGCCGCAGACACCGTCAACGCCGAGTGGCAAGCTAGCTCGGTTCCGCTCCTCCCATTGCAAAGGGAAGGTCAAAGCCGCGCAGACCGCCTAGAAAGCGCAAAAGCCGCCCAGGGCGCCGCTGCACGGGAGGGCCCAACCCTCAGCCTCGCTCCTCTCTCTCTAGAAACCTACTGTTCCGGCTTTGCCACAGCTCTGTAGAGTCTCACCTCCAACTTGTGAAGCTCCTTCTTCCCTTAACCACAAGACCCTCTCGCCTCCTTTTCCTGCTCTTCCTCCCGTTTCCACCACGGTCTGGGTAGCCCCAGTTACCTGATAACCACTCTCCAGGTCCCGTGTTTACATTCCTCTTGCCCTTTGCCACCCGGAAGCGGAAATTACCATGCCCGACCTCCGACCTGTCTACCTTTGGTATCTGGTCTCCCTAGATACAGTGTGGACCAACCTGGAGCGTCCGAACCGTCCTGAGAAAAGGGCTTGGAAGAAGCGAGTCTCAGAGTATTTCACATCTGCCAATCCCTTCCCCTGGACCACAAATCCCAGAACTCACTGCGGCCGCCCCCACCCCATTACCTTCTGGGAGTTGTAGTCTGGACCATCCGGGCCTGGAGCGCCCACTAGCAGCCGGCAAGAGTGTCGAGTGCGCGGGCACCCGCAGTGAGGGAGCGAGGGAAATGCGGCTGTGCGGGCTGAAGTGCGCTCAGAGAGACGCAGGCCGGGCCAAACTGTGTGACCCATCCAGTCAGCAGGTAAAGCTGGCGACGCGCGGGGAAAACAATTGGGGGGGGGGGCGGGGAATTTAGAGCATTAAGATGTGACCTTTCCCTAAAGGAGTTTATACCCTAGCTGATAAGGCCGGCAGGACAGAGGCAAAACTCATTGAAAAAGTGTTAAGGGAGGCAGATCAGGAAGGGCCATGGCTGAACTGTGGGCTTCCCGTGGGAAAAAGAAACAAGTTCAACTCAGAAGAGAGAATTGTGGCCTGAAAAAAAGCTGTGGTTCAAGTCTTGAAAATAAAATAAGTGGGGAAAAGTAACAGTGGAAAGTCTTTAGGAAATTGAAAGATTAAGATTAATTTATCATTGTAGTTACCTTGTGCGAAGAAAGCCATTTTTGTAGACCAGTCCCCTCTGTAACATTTCAAACTGGATAATTCTTTGTTGGAGGGAGAGGGGCTGTCCTGTGCTTTGGAGGATGTTTAGCAGCACTCTGGTGATCTCTACCCACTAGATGCCATTAGCATCCACCACCAGTTGTGGCCACCAGAACCGTCTACATTGTCAAATGTACCCGGTGAAAAATCGTTCTGCCACCCTGCCCCACTGAGAACCACTTATGTGAACCAGTGATTCTCCAAAGATGGTCCTCAGACCCGAGGGTCGCTGAGATCCTTTCAAAGTCATAACTATTTTCATACTAATGTAAAGGCAACATTTGCCTGAATTTTTCACAATGTTGACATTTGCATTGATAGTGGAAAACAACAGTGGGTAAAGCTGGCACCTCAGCTCGAATCAAAGCAATATAAACTATACTTATAGTCATAGTATTGTTTGCCACCACTCACAGTATGAAAAAAAAATGCAGCCACTCAAAAATGTCCTTTATGAAGCACTAAAAATTTTATTAAAATGACCCTTCAGTACATTTCTTTGTAATACTCTGTATGACAAAATGAGGGAAGTATTCATAAAGTACTTCTGCTGTACACTGAAGTATGATGTTTCAGGTAAAAGCACTTGTGAGATTGCATTATAAACTGAAATAGATAATTTCTTCATGGAATACAACTTACACTTACACAGAATGACTGACAGACTTAACTGGTTATTCAGGCTTGAGTATTTGACAGGCTTTCTTAAAAATGAACAAAGGGAGCCTGTTACTTCAAAACAACTGATAGTGTTGCCAGTGATAAAATTCAAGAATTAAAGCAAAAATTATGATTTTGGAAAACATATTTACTATAATGATCTTGACACTTCCCAATACTTCCATACTTTTCTGAGATCAGTGGTGACATCAGATGTAATTCTTATTTACATTGTTGGATTATATGCATCAACATTTGTTAAGACCTGCAGAAGTGAACTAGTATTTTCAAAATGATCAGTGCCTGATTGCGGTAGCCAGCATCCGGGATGGTCTCCCATTGACCCCTACTCCTGGCATTCACTCTTGGGTAGTTCCTTCCCACCTGGTACCAGGATTGTTCTGTGCTGCTTATGTAATAGGGCATAAGTGATAGTATATCACTTCTGATATTAATTATAAAAGACACTAAGGTGGTGGCAGTGTTTATTAAGCTGGGTAGAGGTTTACATGGCCATGTTCACTACAAACCTAAAACTGAATATTTATCGAGTCAAATTTATGATTTGTGCACTTTTCTGTAAATGCCTCTACACCAGTCTTTAAAGTGTGTGTGTGTGTGTGTGTGTGTGTGTGTGTGTGTGTGTGTGTGTATCCCTAACAAGACATTTAGAGCAAGATTTATGCCTTAGTCACATTTGTAGTGCTTGGTTCATAGTAGACATCTGAGGGGATATAGTTTGCAGAGTAATCAAATGGTGCTTGAAGCTGTACCCCTTTCTGGGGCTCTTTCCTAAATCTCTCAAATAACCTTGATCCACTTTACTCTGGTGTAGGCTACATCCACCCATCACTTCCCTACTTACTTTGGTCTATGTTCTTGATGCGCCTATTGATACATTTAGTACATTTAACTCCGCTGTTTATAGACCACATGATCCTCTTCCTAATTGCCAGAAATCCTCTAAATTTATCATGGTTAACATTTATTGTCTTCCACAATAAATACAACAGCTCAATATTGATTTTCAAACAAGAGAACTTCTTGTACAGTTGTACAGTCAGGGTAAATACCTGGAGTAATTTATGT
Organism: Rhinolophus ferrumequinum; assembly: GCF_004115265.2. Classification (NCBI taxonomy): domain Eukaryota; kingdom Metazoa; phylum Chordata; class Mammalia; order Chiroptera; family Rhinolophidae; genus Rhinolophus; species Rhinolophus ferrumequinum. The sequence continues at coordinate 27,113,974 of NC_046290.1, forward strand.
AAGTTCCCTAAAAGAACCTTATGTGGTGTTCCTAATAGTCTTTAGTAGTGCTTTCTTAAAATCATCAAGCTATTTTAAAGATTTAGAATGCCAATCTAGCACAAGCCTTGCCTAACAATGTGACATTGGATACAAGATTTAATACTAAACTGAATTCTAACACCAACGGAATTCTAACCAAATCCAATGTTAGCAACCAGTGATAAATAGTAGTTGCTTTGGCTTTTATCATATATATCTTAATGTTTTGTTCAGATGGTTGATTTTTAGATGAAATCAAAACTAGTTGAGATAAAATCACATTTAAGTGCTAAAATCTGTTCAAGCACTGTATTTTATATTTAGGCATGTTGTTTAAAAAGGAAGGTGCACAGATGGTCAGCCATAAACAAGTGCTTTGTTTTGCATTTAGTTTTCCCAGAGATTAAAAAAGTTAAGCACATTGTAACAGATGAAAAATGTTTTTATTATCCATTTTCTAAATCAAAGTATTTTAAATTTTATACTTAAATATACTGTTTAAAACAAACATGAACACATCTCAGAATATTGTACCACAAAGATTGATTTCTACCTTACTACCAATTTACAGTTATGTTGTATGTGGAATTTCATTCATCTGGTCAGGAGAACTCAAAATAAAAATGAGAATTCTACTGTGGTGGGGGAGATGGAAGGAATTAAGGAGAAAATATTTAAACAACACTCATTTCTTTCATTCCAAATGTGCCAGTCATAGCATAGGTGCATAGAGTTCTACATCTAGTCATATTGCACCAAGGATTAATTCAGAGTGAAAGTATCACTACAAGGTCAAAAAGGGTGGGGGCAGGGGTATGAGAGGGCTGGATTTTTTTGTATAAAATCATTAAAACTCTGAAAAAACTACAAAAGCATATCAAGAGAAAATATAATCAAAGTAAAAGCAATGGAGTTTATTTCAGTGAAATTATTTTTAAATTAGATATGATATATTAAGCTCCCATATCCCCCAACCTGGTAGAAAAGTTCCTCTCAGTGAGAAATCATTTATTTTAATGGCAAAATTTTTACATATCAGTAAAATCTGTTATATTTAAAACTACGTATACAGTACATTTCTGGCAAAAACCTTATACGTCTTTCAGGTGTCAAGACAAAAAGTAAAAATATGGTTGCATAAAATCACAAAAAATATAAATTGCTGAAAAGATAATAAAAAAAGATTAAAAATCATTTGCATTGACTCGCTTACATCTTCCATTGGGAAGAATTTGCAGACTACATAAAATTTTGAAGTCTGATGCAACCTTGACATACTCAACCAAAAGCTGTCATTTCAAATATCCCAGCTTAAAAAAGAATTTACTGCAATAGTCTGTGCATTTATCATACTATGTGTACAAGTGCAATATTTAAATATCTTCAAAATAAAACTCAGTAACTAAAAGGACTCATAATAACTTAAAAAGAAGCAAAGTTTACAAAATTAACAATTTTTAGAAGGTCCTATTTAATTGGTTCCTCTTTTTGTCCCCCCCCTTCCCCACAACAGCTTATAGAGACATTATAACAATGTCTTAGTTCTATATACAAATTTGTAATTCTAAAAATACAGTCTTCTGTTCTTAACATCAGGAATAATGGTGCACTTAGAGAACCTATGTAAAATCAGTATCTTCAAAACAGAGGGCCACATACAAGTTACAAATACAGTTGTGAACTTATATTTAAATGGTACTCCTATTATTTTATACAGCTTTGAGAATCTTAATGAACAGAACAATCCCTGGACAAAAAGAAGCCAAGATTTTTCTTTTGAATTCAGTGCTGGAGCCCAATCTATAACTACAGTAACTATGCAAGCTATCATGACATTTGAGTACATTATTGTCTGATTATACAGATGCTCACTGTAAAAATAACCCTAAATTTAAGCCTTAAAAGAAAAAAGGTAGCTCTATTTGCAATGGAAAAAACGATTAATACAAAAAAATCAATTTCTTGAAGTTAAAATAGTATAAGGCAAATATGGGTAATACTTATTAGCATATACATGATACCAGTTTTAGCTGAGGTGACTTTAAATCTTCATTTACATCTATTATGTAATACTATTACTAAGAGGAAGATAATGTAAATCAGATATCTTAGGAAGATTGAGCATCTTTAGGAAGTTCCTATAATGTTACTTTTTACAAAGTAATTGAAATCCAAAACAATTGTGACCATTTAGAAGAATTAACCAATTTGTTCCATATTTTATCAAAATAATAATGTCATACCTGACTAAGGAGACATAACCAAAACTAATTGGATCTGGTTTGAAATAACCAGTTATAAAAGAAATTTGGAGGAAACTGGGGAAATCTAAATATGCACGATTAGATGACATTAGGGAATTACTAATTTTATAATAGAATTATGTTTTTTAAGGGAAATGTCATTATTTTTAGGACATGTCTAAATAGTTGAGGGGTGATAAGTATATCTACAACATCCAAATGATTCAGGGAAACAAAGCAGCTATACACATATATAACTATATCTATATATACATATAGATACAAAGCAAATATGGCAAAATGTTAATAAGTATTAAATCCAAGTTGTAGATACACATGTATACACCCTATAGCCTTTCAAATTTCCTGTTTTTAAAAATGTTTATAGTAAAATATGGGATAAAAAGTATATCTGAACATTTAAACAGTTAAGAGATATTCTTTTTGTGCACTGAATCAATTTAAAATATACATAATCAAATGACAAGAAATGTTTGCATACATTCAATACTGACTGACATGATAAGCAGAGGAATTTGTGAGATTGGCAAAAACATGATTTATTTACAGTATATGCAGCTCTTGTGACAAAAAGAGCAATTTATGTACAGAATAAAATGGGACAAATTAAAATTAAACTTAGTGCCTAGAGTATCTGAATATATTAGTTCTGTGTGTTTTTGGACTTGACCAAGCTAAAGAAAAAATTTTCACTTGTCTCCTACCTTTGATGTGACTTATACTATAGAATATTAAGAGGGGGACATGGAAGAGTCATCCAGACTGCCCCTACTGTTGGAAGATACTTGCTATTTAAAAAGTTAAAGAGCCCAGAAAGCAAAATCACCCATAAAGTTCTCTGGGGAGTCTAGGCAAATATTTATTGAGTAAATTTATGAAACAAATATATAACACATCAACATGTAATAATATATGAAGGCCTTTATGGTAAATTAATATTCTACAAAGCCCTGTGTATACTAAAATATAAAATAGCCAAAAATCAAGTGAGCCTGAGACCTATATTCTTGTGTGTGTTATATTATGCTATATGCCTACTGAACAATGAACAAAATTATCTTAATTCATTTTTGCACATTAGGCTTTTAACTATTAATCACGTTCCAATCCCTGTGCAAAATGCATTCCAAAAGGCCAAACCTCAGTTATAATTATGTATAACTTTATTATAAATGGAAGCATTTGGCTATGATTTATTATGCATGCTTATTGCTATCAAAGAAATAAGCAAAGTTTTAGGTTTACTGTGCAAGAATTTTAATTAGATTTGCACACATCTCAAAAAATTCTATTGTGTGACTTCCAGGTCTTGGAGTTAAGTCAACAGGAGAAGAGTCGAGTGAGGTCACAGATGAGGTAAGAGAAGCTTCTGTGGATTTTCCTTGAGCCTCAGCATCTGAATCATTCCTTTGGCAAGACCGATAGTTGCTAACTGACCCCGATCTCTGTGGTGTAGCAGTCCCTGATTTGGCTTCAGTAATTTCATCTGGGTAAAAAAAATTTAATTTATTATAATCCATCACACCCCCAAAAAAATTTTTACTACTATTTAATTTCCTTCTTTGAGTGTAACCATTGACCAGCTATCAAGAGCACATCTGTTTTGAATACCATCTCAAATAGAGGCAAAGCATCTCTGACAAATCACTCACCTTTTTTACGCACAGCGTGGATTCTGATGGCTAAGTGAGAACTGGGTACAGTATGGAGCTACTCATCAATTTTGCATTCCAAGATTAAGAACCCAATAAACTAAGAACTTGGGGGCTTAATAAACATCATTCCCTAGCAATAAAAATTAATCCCCATATTAACATTATAGAATAAATGAACTTAAAATTTGGAAGGAATCTTGGAAATCATCTCATCCAACTGTTTTCTCAATAAGAAAACATAAATCCCCAAAAGTTAAGTGATTTGCCATAAGTAACAAATGAACAGAGTCACCTAACTCTCATCTCTGCTTTTCACTCTCCCACTTTCTCTTCATATTTGATTTAAGATCTCGTAAAAGAGCAACAATGAATACAATCAAGGAAATGAACAAAAATCAAGGAAAAACTAGAGTTGGGAACACAACACAAAAATAAATGGTCAGTCATTCCACTGGTAAACCCAGACAGATGCTAGTAAACCTAAGGTTGAGAATTTGATCCAAATAAAATGAGAATAATAAAACCCATCCCATATCTCAGGCTGCATTAGTATGCATTAGCAGATAAATACCATTTGGACATAAAGATAAGCAGACAAACAGGATTGGCCAGTATATCACAGCTCAAACCTATGTCTTTTTGATACTGTCTTTGAGTTTATAAAAACAAAGTTCATAGGTGAATCTAACCTAATAACTCCACACAATCTTAAATGAACAAAAATGGCAACATATCTTAATTTACTTGGCCAATGAAGAACTGCCATAAACATTTACCTAATTAAAGGCTTTATTTGTGAAAGAACTTTTATATATACAGTTATATCCTTTCATAACGATGACGTAGAGAAAGAATATTTACTTGCATTATGAGTCAAATGTGTTCCAACAGGCTTTTTAATAGATAAGGTAAGTTAGGTGTAAGAGCATATACATGGAAATCTGCACTGATGTAAATTTCAAACCACGTCATGATAAACATACCAGTTACTGTAAGTCTCGTAAGTAGTCTACTTATATATATATATATATACACTTTGGTATATATTTTTCCCAATTAAAAAAAAAAACTCAAATATCTGCTTTCTACAATTAATTTATTACCTCAATCAAAATAGTTGAGAAGGAAATATTCTGGCAAACTACACATAATAATAATCAGAGATATATATTTTAAGCATACATTTTCATTTTTAAACTATTAAAAACAGTACAACAGTCTTCAACATAATTAATGTTTCTTTAATAAATTTCACTAACGTACTTTAAGATCTTACAGTGCAATAGGGTCATTATTCTGATGACCAGTTAAAATACCTAATTTAACATTTTAAATATTTCAGTGATTTGATCATCAGGTTGTCTGTGATTGTTTAAGACAGTTGGTAATAGAAATGTACAGCAGTCTAGGTTTAAGATTGGCAATGTCACTTTTAGCTAATTGATAGTTATCTTGGACATAAAATGCTTTAGTCTCGGGAATCATACATTTCACACAAAAGTGATCCATTATTTACTTTATTGAAAGGGAAATAAAATTGGAATCATGTAACTCTCACAAAAATTATAATGGATGCATATCTCTGATTATGTTTCTAGTGTCAGGATAGGAGGAAAGGGCTGGTTCAGAGGAGAAGAATAATCAGAAATCCATACAAAACATTTCTCTCTCAGTACCCGACAAGAAACCCTACTCAGCAAATAATTCCTAGTACTGTGAGCTACTAATCAAATCTATTTATAGTGCCTTGACTCAACTCTAAAAGCTAATAACTATAATCCTTAAATGAAAAATTAAAAAATTTATTAATATCAGATATGAAAATTATTTCATAATAAAAACATATAGAAAAGTCAACATTTATTTCTAAGTAAAACATTTTATCTTACCAGAATGAACCACATCAAAAAACAAATGTGGCAGAAACTATCACTTTAGGATCAGACTGCATCTGGCTTTAAGGATTCTACAAGATAATCTTAAAAAGATAATATATACTCTAAGATTACAAGAATAAAAAGATTCACAAATGATGTCATCACAAAAGCACAAGAATCTCATTTTCCATTCTTTTGCTATTGGGTTACTAGGAACAGTTCAAGAAACTTCAAAAGAATCAAAGTGTAAAAGACCAAATTAAGTAACAAGGTCTAACATGTCATCTATGGTGTTTTGTGATGTACATACCATCAATACTACGGAAATCCAATAAGTACGTTCTACTATCCACTTGGTATAACTGTAGACTCATTTTGGAGTATGTACTTGTCACAGGATTCTTTCTTCGAACACGCAAATAATACGGGTTTACAACCTAGCGTATGGTATGGATGGACAAAAATAAAGTCAAAAGCAATTCTTTTATAAAACACTTTATAGACTACAGGTTAGCCAAATGTGCTAATAATCAGAATGCTTTCTTTCCTACCTTCCATTCATAATCCAGTTGTTTAATTGCTCTACAAACTTCTGCCATGATATCATTTGGTCGACTTTGACTTCTAATTCCCAAATGCCATTTTGCTTTCCTTACACCTTGGTGTTTGGATTTCTGTGGATTTAATTCATCGAGGGTATGGCGTGCCCTTGGTGTTTCAGCAACCAAGAATGGTACTCTTTCAGGATGGGGCCGAGTCAAATGGTGATCATCGAGAAAAGAATCAGGTGGGCTTGTTGCCAAGTAAAAATCTTTGGCCTCATTCATTATTCTCCTGTTATCTATTATGAGGTGGTAGGCAACTGCCAAAGGGTCCTGGTGATTTCTGTTATACAGGCAGCTGAGAACCTCCTCTTCTGAACATTCAAATTTTTCACATACTTCTTTTAAGGCTTCATCATCAATCATGGTCGAACTATATGATGGATCCTCAGGAAAGAGATATTTGGGAAGATCCTGTTTAAACCATTCATGTTCCCTGAGAGAAAATGGCAGGGTCAGAAGGATTCTGAGTAAAGATGAGACTGAAAGTAACTGGGGAATTTACGATATGAATTCATATATATTTATACTCATACTGTATTATTGTTTCTTTAAACTGAAATTTTCCTCTTCTGGCTCACATTTTATTGTATATATTGGGAGAAATGCTGCAGCTTCCCTGATTTTAAGAGGGAGAAAGCACTGCTGTAGTAACAGGAAAAGAAATGTCCATACTTTAGATTATTACATGTAAATTGTCAAAAATGTGTAGAACACAAGAAAAATCATCTCACTTAGATATTTTTAAACATAAATTTTAGAAAATGATTTGTCCTTTTCATCAGATAGTAAAATCATGCCCTGATAGTCTCACACTCTCTTTTTTAGCTAGTCTACAGCATATGGAGTAAGTGGAAAGGGATCAAGTTCTTAAATTCTACATATAATCTTTCCTCCTTCTTCAATATCCTAATGCTTTCTTGTTTACTATTCCCAGATCTACATCTGATTGTTTTCTTCCTTGTCCCTCCATCTCAGAGAGATGTGCTGTCTGGCCATTATAAGATCAAAGGGACATTTCCATAGGGGGGGAAAAAAGGAAGGAAACAATGATGGTAGAAGAAACATAGTTTGCAGTGATTTTTTTGTAAAGTCTTCATCAGAAATGGCTCACCCAAATTTGATAACATTTTTCACCATCACTTTTACTTATTTAAACTATTAGGTTGAACCATATGAAACTGGCAATACTGATAAATTTAACTACAAAACAGCAATTTCATATGTGATTTAATCTCTACTACTACCAAAAAAGTCATTGATTATATTAAAATTTTCACATTCCTTGAGATGAACAAAAGGAAAAGATATAGTAAAATTCATGAGATTAGAACTCAAATAGCAACACATAAATTTACTATTAAAAAGTATTAATTCTATGAAAATACATTAAAAGACAAATATGAAGCATATTATAGAAAACTTAAAGAACCACTACAAAAATCTAACACCCCATCACTTTTTTATTTTCTATTAGTTTTTAATTTAAAAAGTAATATAATGTTCACTATTACAATTTCAAAACAAATAAAGATGATAAATAAAAAGTGAAAGCCCTCCTTCCTACCAATCTTGCTTCCCTAAGATAGCCAGTATAGTGTGTATTTTTAGATACCTAAATAAATGAGTCTATACATTATTTTTAACATAAAAACAGGATTACATTATACATACTGTCCCACAACTTTTTCTTTCACTTAACTTGTATCATTGATACTATTAGATCTGATCATCTCCAAGTTGCTTTATTACCTGATATCTTTGATTGTGGCCCTCTTCATGGGATCCACCTGCAGCATATGTTTCAAAAGGCTAATCACAGAAGGATTTAAATACTGAGGGGTATAAAAGATTCCATCACATATCTTCTTAAAAAGAGTTGGCACATGATCATCATCAAATGGAAGGGTTCCACATAATAAAGCATAGAGAATAACCCCACTGCTCCATATATCTACCTCTGGACCTGCATACAATCTGTAACAGGAAATACCCAGTGGATTAAATAATCATTAGTGACTGAAGAGTCAATCATTTAATCAAAACTTTTAAATATGGATACTTCATAAGGAATTATTAGTCAGAATATAGTTTCTATAATAGCTGCTATGTACTTACTACACATAAAAGATTGTATCAGTATTATCTTTGAAAACAAAAATCAAGAATTTTTTTTAAATTACAGACTATAGGGCCAGACGGTGGCTCAGGTGGTTGGAGTGCTGTGCTCCTAACACCAAGGTCCCCAGTTCAATTCCCACGTGGGCCAGTGAGCTGCACCCTCTACAGCTAAGATTGTGAACAACGGCTCTCCCTGGAGCTGGGCTGCCATGAGCAGCTGGAGGTTGGCATGAGCTGCCGTGGGCCACCATGTGCTGCCATGAGTAGCTGGCGGCCAGCATGAGTGGCTGGCAGCTGCCGAGAGCTCCCATGAGCCGCTGACTGACGACTGGCGACCAACTACTCCAGCCGGGAGCGGGCGGGGGGGGGGGGGCCCACAAGGCTCATAACACCAGCATGGGCCAGAGGGCTGTGTCCTACACAACTAGACTGAGAAACAACAGCTTGAACCCGAGTGGGAGCGGGGCAGAGAGAGGGGGAGGCAAAATTATGGACTGTAGGTAAAATTCTATTCTTACTACCTTCCTGTGGTCCTCCATGAGACCAAGGGCCAAGCCTTGAACAAACAGATCATCCCTGAATTTAAAACTATTGTTGTTTGGTTACAGAGGAGAGATTAAATGATCTTTCATACCTGAGAATATTCTTTACTGATGGCCTCTAAACCAACTCTCCCAAATAACCCAAGACCTCCTACCAAGGTAAAAGGGGCCTGAGGCTGTGGAAGGAAGCCAAGCTAACTGGTTCACAGAAGATTCTAAACTCCTATTTGCAATACACTAGATTAGGTGCAGACTAGTTAGATAATCCATCCAAAGTCTGGCTTCAGAGAAAAGATTTCTTTAAATTGGTCAAATCAATTGTTGAAATGATCAATAAATACTATTTTGAAAGTAAAAGTTTCCATTCATCCAGACCTCACAGAAAAGCTTTATCCAAACTAGGAAAGTTAGACTTCAGTCATGGCCCATTACATATATGTATAATTACAATACATTTGTTTTTATTTATTTAGCACTGCCCCTAGTATCTAGATCCTGAATTGTTTTCTTCACAGAAGAATTTAGACAACACAGATGAAATCATTTTATAAAGAATTCTGAACATTAAGTTAATTTTAAAAGAGATAAAGCTTGATAAATCAAAAATTAGGATACTTCTGCCTTATTCACAGCCATGACTTTACAGAAATATAATTTCTCTGAGCAGGCTAAGCAAGCAAGTGTCTGAAAATAGGAAAAAAAAACTACAAAATTTCTCCATTCTGAATTAATATAAGGATGTGAAACATTCAAAGAAATGTGGTTTGAATAAAAGAGAATTATAAAATCTAGTAAACAAAACCAACCTTCTCTGCTTTCAATTTCAGTGTTATAGTGAAAAATAATTACTCTTAAAAACTTAAATTTTCCTATCATCTAAACTATTCAAAAAGCTGTATGGTACAAAGATCTTCGTGTTCTCAAACATGAGGTTGGTAAATTGAGAGATTAGAATTCTTATAATATTGCAGTCTCTAGATTTTAAAAATGAAAATTCAAAATAAAGTCTGAAGATTTTATTTTTACTTGAGTCCTGTTCTCTAGGACACCTTATCATAAAACATTAACCTACTACAAAATGCCATCTATTTGAAAAATTAAAGCTACACATTGCACTTTTTTTTTTTTTCTTTTTCCTTCAAGGATGGCGCAGCCCACAGTGGCCCATGTGGGGATCAAACCAGCACCACGCTCTAAACAACTGAGCGCACTGGCCACCCCTACACATTACACTTTTAATTCTTCACCTAAGTAAACAGTAAGCCACTTCTAACTACTAGATATTTCTGTATTATTCAATTTTTTAATGTCTTACCTATCTTTAAAACTCACTAGTTTTAAACCTTCAATTTCTTCTACCAGTGGGAAAAAAGTGTACGTACGGACTCTCATCTAAGTATTTTAACATCATATTGACCCGGATACCAACATTCTCCTCTCTAAATGGAGTCCTTAATCTCTTATGTTTTATTCTTAAAGAACACTTTTTTGAAAAGAAAATAGTAAGTCTGAAATTTCTTTCCTTTCACTAGAATCAAACACTATACATTATAGACTAACAAAATCTAGGAGAAAAAGACAATTACAGATGCATGGGGGGAGGGGGTCAAATATTACCTTCCTGAAATTACTTCTGGTGCAGCATAGTTGGGTGAGCCACAACTTGTTCTTAAAAATTCACCATCTGACATCATGTTTGAAAGACCTGAAAATGCACAAAATCAATTACTCAAGATTTCCCAAGGACAAAAATAAAAACAAAACTCCATTAAACAGTAAAATTGAGTTTGCAATAAAGTAATAAATCATTTTATTCTTTGCTACAACAAAATCCTACAGTCTTTACTGTTCCCACATAGTTTTCCATTACGCCCTAAAAATTGAAATCTTTCAACATTTAAAGTTAGTGCATTTTTTTGGAGTTTAGTGAGTATATATCAAGCTATTGGTTACTAGAATAAACTTGGCATGTTTAAGTTTTATTAATACAAAAATTACAAGAAAAAAATGTAGAACAGATGAGAATTAAAAGTTTCGGTTAACCCTTGTTCTGATTCTTTAAAATAAATGATTATTTTCAATATTTTCAATAATCATTTTGAAAACCAAGGCACCTCTGCCTTCTCAAAAATGCACTCTACAAAAATAATTATGGCAATGAGGAATAAGGAGGTCAGTCACCAAGAAACAAATCAAAAAAACAGCTCGGGGCTGCTTGGCACTGTTCAGTTAATCTATAGATTAAAAACTATATATTCAAAACTGAGGAAACTATTTATAACAGTCTCCTCTGATCTGAACTGAAGCTAAGCAAAAGAAAGTTGCAGAGATTCCTTTTTCTCTTAGGTTTAATAATGTGAATGACAATTTATATAGGAAATAAAGAGAAGATAAATTCATTTTTAACTATCCAAATAATGTTCCTCAAGCTGAAATTATTTTCTATCATTTAAAATACGTTACCTTTTTTCCCAAAATAATTTTGTCCTTATAGTTTACTTTCTGGTTTTCAAAGTTTGAATAACTAACTCCACCCGGTCTTTTTCCTTTTGCTCCATAATTGATCAAAACAACACATTGGAAATCAGGTCACTAACTTCTCCTTTACATATAATAAGCTCTTTCAAATGTCTCTGTCTCTACTGCCACAAATTTAAATTGTTTACATACTGTCACAAAACTCAATTTTAAAGACATAAAGCTAAAAAAAGAGAATGCCTCATCTTTTTCCTTTTTGTATGCTCGTGAACAAAATGGTGAGGCTATACTACTTTCGGATATTCACTCTATTATTATACATGAAAGCAAAAGTTATCTGAAAAATGCTACTGATGTTCGTTAAACATAATGAACATATGAAACTATAAAAATCTCCTTACCAAAATCAGCTATCTTTGCATTCATGTGTGCATCAAGCAGGACATTTTCAGGTTTCAAATCTCTATGAACCACCATATGCCTGTGACAATAATCCACACCAGAAAGGATTTGTTGAAACAGACGTCGACTTTCTTTTTCATCCAACTAAGAAAAGTAGAGAGACATCTTAAAAGAGTATCTTTCAAAAGAAATCATCCTACCTATAATTCTCCAACCTATAAAACGGCCAAAATGCATGAAACCTTCCAAATGAAACTCACTCAGGAGATACTCTGGAAATGCAGAGGAGATATATGCAGCACAAAACAGAAATGCTAAGAGGATCTTGGAACCCAAATCAGTAATTCAACTTTCTAATGTTATCCCTCTCATGACTACATTGTAATAGCTTGCTTTCCTTATATCTCATGAGCTATTTCAAATAATTTCAATTTCTACTTGAAACGAGTCAAAACTAGGCATGTTTTCCCCTACAAGTTCAAAACATTTAATCGTCCGTTCCTTTAACAAATATTCATTGAACACCTTCAATGTGCCATGCACTGTTTTAGACAGTTATGATAAAGAAATGAATAAGACAAAGGACCTAATCCAGTTGATGAAAACACACAATAAACAAGTAAATATAACATCAATGAGTGATAGTGCTTTGAAGAAAAATAAAGCAGGATAAGGGCACAAAGTGTTATGTTGTGGTGGGGATACTATTTTAAGACCACATGGGGAAGTAACATTTAAGCACTGGTAATGAATTAGCAAGCAACCATTTATTATATGTACTGAAATAAAACGTTAATTTTAACAAAAGAAAATCCTTAATTCATTTATTTTATAAAACATGAAGGCATTTAGCTTTAATCTGCTTACTGAAAAAAGTATTTCTTATGATGCAATTACTTTTAAAATATTCTTTAAAAGCTTCTCTTTCCATTTATCCATGTCTTCTTATGTTCTTTTCCTTTAGTGATAACCATTACTTGAACATTTCCTGTTCCCAAGAAGTCATTTTTAATAAATAAGGTATTAATCCTCTAGGCAAAGGACTCTAATATGCAATTCTCTAACACAGGTCACAAATTAGCATTCTAAAACTAGAGTCTTATACCTTAAGTGACATGGATAATCGAGGAAAAAAGATGAAATAAATTTTTTGAAAGCAAAATGAAAACTATCAAAGTACCATGAGATACCCTTCCTCTGAAGAAAATATTAATGTGTCAGCAATTTAATTGATTAAATAAAATGTAAGAGGTAAAATAATTAGATAGGCTACAAAAATGAAGATTATACATGTTAATAATGCAGTACAAAAGATGAAGAAGGGGAAATCTACAAAGGAAGATTAGAAAAGTCAAAGCGTATTTCCAGTTAAACATGGCATACTGAACCTTCTGTCTACACTCCTTGCAATATCATTAAAATGACATCAGCATATAAGGACAAAATGAGCAAGAGAAGAGACAGCAGAAATCAAGAGGAGTCACTAAGCTGGAGAGTGAACAGTGATAAAGACTTCACTACACTAGCCAGAGGAAGCTGTCACCTAAACCTACAGGGACAGAAACCAATAATAAACTTGTCTGCACACCGAACCCTGGAAAGGCTCAGAAACTGGAATCATTAGGAATTTCTAAAGGTAGAAGTGAGAGGTGGGCTGAAAACAAGGCAACGGGTTGAAGTAAGACATTGTAAACTCAGCCCTACTGGGAAATAAGACCCATGATTTACTCTTTAATAAGGATGACCCAGCTCCTCAAGGAAGCCAAGCAGGGATGAGGCACCAGAAGGAAAACATGGGCATTGAGTGAAAGTCAACATACTAACTAGTGACACCTGCAGCCCTCTTCCCCATTCTGCTTCCGAGTACTGGCAGCTAAGATGATGACCTCAAGGAAATTGCAAGGTTCTTCTGAAGCAGCTATCTGATCTAAGGAAAGATATTTGTAATTACTGACAGTTGGTGTACCCTAATAAAATGGACAGGACCCTACCTAATCAACCTACGGGGAGGCCCACTACAATAAGTTCCACCCACATAAGTTTGGCATTTAGTACCTCACTCTCAAATGAGTGGACAACCAAGAATCACCAAACATCTGAGGAAGGACCAATATACAAAAGACAAAGACCAATAAAATGAACAGGGGGGGAAAGGGGGGGAACGGAGCAGGGAGCACAGAACATACAGAAACAATACGGAGAAAAGAAGAGAAAAAAAATTTTTTTAAATGAATGGTCATCTTCAGACATACAAGATTATTACATCTGTGGAGCAAAAATAAGCTATTTAAAGAAAAGAAAATTTCAAAAAATAAGAAAGATCTTTGAAATAGAAAATATGACAGCTGAAATTTTAATATGCAACAAGTAAAAACTGAAGAAAATTCCCATAATGTAAAGCAAACTGACCAAGAAATGTAAAAGGGAAGCAAAAAGAGAAGGAAAACAAGATACCAATTCAACTTGTGCCTGTTTCCAGTTTTCCAGGCAGAACATGGGGGTGGGGGGAGGCACAGTTACAGTGAATAGAGAAGGGGCATACCTGAAATTTAAATGAATCATGTTAATCAAAATTAACTTGGTTAATGAGTTTGAGTTTGATGAAAGTAAACATGCTATATAGCACAAATGAATGAATGATTTAAAGACCTTTAGACTGGGCGGGAGAAAAAACTGGATTCTCAGTACTAGATGTGTCTCTTCCAGAAAGAGGTTTTTCCATACCATATACCCAGATGTGAGAAAAAGTATGGGCAGGGGGCATTCAGTTTTTGTATCTATAACTTAAGATACGTTCAAAATGTCTTCTAAAGTTCCTTCCAACTCTAAATTCTTTAAGTCTAATTCCTACCTCCTTCATGGAGCCTGTTCTTACTACTTCAGGTACATCAGATTTCTGAAACCAAAAAATGAATGCAATTTACATGTGGCTAGGTTTGACTGGTAAGGCCTAGATCTTTAAGTATTAAATAATACATTTTGTAAGGATTAAATATATACTTTAGGATATATATTAAAAGTATTTGTATGCCCCCAAAGCATTAAGTCTGAGGATCATGAGTTCTGGGGTCTCAATCCAATTCTGTCAATAAATCATGTGACCTTGAGCAAATATATAAACTGTGAGTCTCAGTTAACACATCTGTGTAAGTAGCCTAAGGAGATAATCTCTAAGGGCCTTACTAGTTCTAGATTCTAAACAAATATATGACTAAGGAAATTGGTTACTAAGTAGACCTCTTAACAAAATTGCTTTCTGACATCTTGAGGCTAGTAAGGGATAAGGGGAGTTACAAAATAGATACAGGATTAAATCAGAACTGCTTACCCTTCCATTTTTACAGATATAATCAAATAGCTCTCCTCCTGAGACATATTCCATCACCATGAAAATATCAGATGGTGTACTGATGACCTGGTACCTGGTGAGAGAAAACATTATCTACCAATATTAAAACATGTATATTCATTCATTCAATTAATATTTACTAAGCACCTGTAATATTCCAGGTACTCTGCTAGGAGCTGAGCAAACTGCAGGAAACAAAACTCTGCCCTCGTGGAGTTCATGTTCTAGGAGCCAGGAAACAAACGTTAAATAAATAAGTAATATGTCAGGTGGTGGGACGTGCTATGAAAAGAAACAGAGCAAACTAAGGGAATCTTTCATACGGGTTGTTCAGGGAAGGCCTCTCTGATACAGTAATATTTGAGCAGAGTCTCAGGGAAGTAAGGGAGCAAACTGCCGTTATCTAGGAAGAAGGTGAACCAGGCAGAGGGAACAGCAAGTGCAAAGTCCCACAGGTGGAAGCTTGCCTGGCATGGTCAAGCAGTGGTAAGAAGCTAGAGCAGAGTGAGCTGGGAGAGGGAAACAGGATGTGGAGTCAAAGAGGTAACTGGAGACCAGACACAACCTTACAAGCCATGATGAGGCTTTCTTTGGCTTTTACTCTAAGGAAGATGAACTTTTAAGCCGTCGCCATGTGATCTGGCCTATTAAAACGGTAAGTATGGCAGTGATGTGAAGAACTGAGTATAGATGGTAAAGGGAAAGCAGGAGGCTCCCAGCAGGCCATGAGAGATGAAGGGAGCTCAGGCTGGGCTGATGGCAATGAGGAACGGAGATGCAGTCAGATCCTTAGATATACTGAAGGAAGAAATGAATGGATGGCAGGAAGGGAGAGAAACGGATGTTAAGGATGGTTCATAAGCTTCTGCCCTGAGGAACCAGGTATTAATAGATGGTGAACACTGTGGGAAGAGCAGCTTTTGGATGGTAACAGAGTTTAGTGCCATGTCGAGTTTCACGTGCCTCGTGGACATCCAGATGAAGATGTAAAGTAGGCATATGAGTCTGGAGGTCAGGGAAGAGGTTTCAGAGCAGATGTGTATTTAGGGGTCATTGGACCTCAACAAATGAGAAGAGGTGTGAGGGAAACATTTTGAGTCAGCCAGTTCATTACAAAAGTCTAAGCAGTTTTAATTTATGGCCTGTACAATAAAGCTGAGCAGTAAATAAATGATCTGAAGCCCCTACAACTGGCAAGTGTAAAACAACAGAATGTTATTGCCTTTTTGAAATACTGTACTCCTAATATTCTATGTTTTATCAGATGTAAGCATCACGGGGGAAAGCCCTTTCTGAGGCACTGTCTCCAGTGGGGCTAATGTATATCATGTGGACATTTGGAGGTCAAGAGCTTTTACTAGCATCATTGTTGGCTCTGCAGCAATGGGAGTTGAGCATTATCTATCAGAAGGGCTCTGATCCAGAAGACAAGAGAGAATGAGAAAGATAACTGCTGATAAGCACAAGCGCAAAACAGGAACACGGGCTGAAGTGACCATGAATGGGTTTAGATAAAGACAGGAACAGGAAGAAACTTCAAAACCCTCAGGGAAGACCAAGGAAAGTCAGTTATCTTTCTCACTTGTCAGATTAAGCAGGTTAACAAAAAACGATGAAAAAATGATGACTATGTTTATATAACCAGATCTTACAGTTTAATTATATGAGGATGCCTGAAAAGCTTGAGGTTCTGAATTTCTCTGCGGATTTTTCCTACCACGTCAAGGCTTCGAATCTTCTGTCGATTGAGTATCTTCACAGCAACTTTATGCCCAGTCAACTCATGTTTGCCAACTGTAGGAGAAATCATTTTAATAAATTAGTGCCAGGCTTGACAAATAACATATTTAGACATATTCTAAGAGTAGTAATCTTAGCATTCTCAGAAAATACCAAAGCAAATTTAAACTCAATTCTGTCTGATATACCCCTGAGTGTTTACATATTTAAGAGTGAGTAAGTGGGAGAATACATGAGAAACTGGTAGCAGTGATTTATCCAAGAAGGAAAGTTGGGAGGCTAAGGGAGAAAGAGGAGAGACTTCCTTTTTGCTGTATACTTTTTTATTCCGTTAAATTCTCTTTATTTTTCATTTTTTTAAACTATCAGACATGTAAATTAAACTTTTTTCTTCGAGTTCTGTGGATTTTAACACATGTAGAAATTGGTGTACCACCATTAGAATCAGATACAGAACAAGTTCATCATCTCAAAAAATTCCCTCATGCTATAAACAAACTTCTCCTGTCCATAACCCCTTCAACCTTTTAAAATATGGTTCATGAGCATGTATTTTCTGTTTTTTAAAATAAGAAAAAAATAAATTTCTGTTGTTAAAGCCATTCAGTTTGCAGTATTCTGTTATGGCAGCCCTAGTAAATTAATACAATATTTTTTTTACTATTTCTTAGTTGAATACTCAACATTAATATTTTAAACTTGTCTTTAAAACATTATTTTAAACAAAGAATTTTTCTCATTATTCCAATCTTAATAGGCTTTCCTGCTTGATCTGGGATTTCAGATGAGAACCTACAGACCATCGGGTTCAACGGTTTTCAACAATTCAACATTTTCCCCACCAGGCTGTCTCAGACAATGAGTGATGGGGTCCTCTGCCCCACCAGCACCCCTGCAAATTGGCAGGGGTAGAAGAGGGGATGGGGTAGCTCCTCATTATTTTGAATTTTTTTAAGCATTTGCTACTTTGTTCAAGTGTTTTAATTAATATTAAATCCAAGGTCAAATTATAGATATTTCACAATGGAAAAAAAAGTCTTTGTTAAATAAGACTCAAAGAAAAATGTTGGTTACATCAGAGTCCTAATTCTCATTCCTTTTCAAGAATACAACCTACCACCTAAGTTCAACTTTCATTTCGTCTAGATCCTTGTTTAACCTTCACAATACCTCTACAACGTAAATCTTTGCAGCAAATGAGCAAATGTGCAACTGCAACATAGTCTCCTCTAACCAAAAGTATTATCACAGAATCCTGAGGTAAAAATGCCATTTTTAAACTACTCCAATTTAAAAGGAATCTCTAAGTTTAACTACCCTTTATACATAATATAGCTCAACTAATCTCAAAACCATCCATGGCTAAGAAACTATAGCAGCTTCCTCAAAGATGGCAGATTAACAGATTGCACGGGATTTACTTCTGTCAAAACCTCATAAAAATATACATGAAATCAGTGAGGAAGAAAATCCTATGTCACAGCTAAAATGAATTGTGGAAATCAAGCACATTCTTATTTCTGATAAGGCTTTCTGCAATCTCCAATACCAATCAGATGTGATTAAGAACAGTCAACTTGACTGTTAAAACCCAACTCGGGAAGTATCTTCTTTCTGAGACCTAGTTTATTAATCCCTGAAGAAGTACTAGTCTCACCTGTCCAAACTACCCGCACCATCTCCAAGCCCCCTGGCTTACGAGGAACCTTTTCTCATTAACTGCACAGCTGAAACAGGACTGGGAAATAGGCACAATACTGGACAATACTGGCTGACTGAGACTTGGAAAGAATATTAAAGCAGAATCCACTCAGGCCTGAACTCCAATTCATCACAAATGAACCAGTCTCCTCTCATATCGTACCCTGCTCAACTTAATCTCAACCCCAGTTAACTTTAAGAAACAACTGGGGCTTATCCAAAACTCTAGATGTATATTCTGTCCTTAAATAAGGTACTGGAATAGGAGATTCAAAACATTTTCTCAAATTCATTCATCTGGCATTCAATACAGTTAATGCTGCCAGGGAAAACAGTACAGACGAAAAGCAACCCGGTGTCCGCAGACCTTCCTGGGCTCTGAAGATGACAAATAACTATAACATGAGGAAAACAAACACATTTTACAGTGCAAAAGAAGAAAACGGGGGGGAGGGGAGGAGAATATGCACAAAGCTCACCCAAGAAATGAATGTTTTAAGAAAAATTAACTATTTCAGGGTGACAGGGGAATACAGAAGTTATGAAATAAGAGCAGAGCAAGACCTATTTTGCAATAGAAAAATTAAAATCATTTAGAAAGCAGTAAATTGCAACAGAAATGTGGCAAAATTTTATGGAACACATACCAGAAAATGAGGAAGAAATCAGCAGGAATAGGAGGGACGGGAACAGGGGATCAAGTAAGATTCAACTTACGAGTCATGAGGGCAGAATATTATGTACTCCACCTTAGCAGCAACCCCACCTCGCCTCCCAGAAAGGGATGAATGGAATGAAATCAATAACCAATCAAGATACAGCTCAAAACGTCTTTAATACTTGAGCATTTCATCAAATTATAAATTAATTTGAAATATAAAGGCATAACGTCTTCACTTTTGAAACAATAGAAGAAATCACGAAAGTATGATTCTATAAATAGTCAAAAATTGAACCGGTGGCAGGCGGGGGTAGGTGCCTCAACAGCAACTGTAAAGAGAGAGAGTTCAAATGCATACATGAAGACACTGAGAACTAAATAGATAGGATAGTGATTAGTTTGTTTTTTTAATGAGAAATTAGAACACTAATTCCTTTTTCATGGCTGGGTAAGCCAAGAGAACATTTTGAGGTAGTAAAAGGGTAGTCAATGTCCTAGAATAGCACTAAGGGTGGTATTTCATTTTTTTTAAAAAAAGGCAATTTTAAAGCTTTTATTTAAGTGTGTTTTTCCGGGACCCATCAGCTTCAAGTCAAGTAGTTGTTTCAATCTAGTTGTGGAGGGCGCAGCTCACAGTGGCCCATGTGGGGATCGAACAGGCAACCCTGTTGTTCAGAGCTCGTGCTCTAACCAACTAAGCCATCCAGCCACCCCTAGATATTTTTTAAAAATATAAATCTAGGTGATATGTTATACTATATTGTAATTTAGGTATAGAATTTACTAGTTAATATTCATGACATACCCACTTCGCACATACCAAGAGCTAAATAAGTAACAGCTGTAATTTCTATGCCTCTAGCTCCCATTCCCACAAACTTCAAACCCCCCAATCTGTTCCATCCTCACCCTTCCAATCATCACCAATCCTGAGAATTGTGGCTTCCAAAGTTCAACCCATCTCCTGACTTTTTCAACAGATTACTACCGCTAGACACAGATACCCATAGCACCAAATCCTTGACAGGGATTTCAACTACTACCTAAAAACTCTATGAATACTTGGTCAGAGGAGAGCACAGAGGCAAAACACAGGTTCATTTACTTGAGTATAAATTTTAAATGAAGACTTTTTAAAAATTTAAATCTAGGTGACATATATTATACTATATTGTAATTCAGGTATACAATTTACTAGTTAATATTCATGACATACCCACATCGTACCCAGGTGTATGAGTAACTCTCACTAACCCTGGAAGATTGGTATAACTAGCAACACTTTACAGATAAATGAAGCATAGGAAGATGAAATAATTGCCCAAAGTTACACAGCTAGTGACTTGCAAAGCCAAAACTTGAATCTAGGTCTGTCTCAAAAACTTGTGCTGTTTCCAAAAATAGTAAGTGAAATGTGGTAACTTTCTAAAAAAGACAATCCTCAAAAGGACATTATACAGTTTAGTAATACAAATATAAATATCCTTTTAATAAAACAAATAGAAGTTAACATATTAGAGGAATCCTTAAGTTATAGTCTTGTAGTTCAAAAAATAGACTGAATTCCCCTATACTAATAAGAATTATTCTAAAAATTGATTCATTCGTTCATTTAAGAAACTGTTGTTGAGTACCTGCAACTATTATGTGCCAGGTACTGCTACTATGACCTTTTTCCCATATGAGAAAATGAATCCAGTCCACTAAAAACCCACCTTATGTCAATGTCAGTATTTTAAGACAAGATACCAAGAAGACATTGTATCCATTCTATCAAACCAATTTAAAAGTTCCTCAAAACTTAAGGCATTATTAAGGAGAAATGAAGAGCATAAAATTATAAGCGTACAAAATAGAATGGCAAGTGTAGTGGGGTGAATAGTGTCCCCTTCCCCCAAATTCATGTCTACCTGGCACCACCTCTGAATTCAATCTTATTTGGAAATAGGGTCTTTGCAGATGTAATTAGTTAAGGATCCCAAGATGAAATCATTCAAGATTTAGGGTGAGCACTATAGCTAATGACTCGTTTCCTTATAAGAAGGGGGGGGGGGAGAGAGAGAGAGAGAGAGAAAGTGGCCATGTGATGACGGAGGAAGAGACTGGAGTTTTGCTACCACAAGCCAAGGAACACCAGCAGCCACCAGAAGCTGGAAGAGGCAAGGAACCAGATTCTCTCCTAGACCTTCAAAAGGACTGTGACCCTGCTAACCTTGATTTTGGACTTCTGGCCTCCAGAATTGAGAGAGAATAAATGTGTTGTTTTAAGGCACCCAGTTTGTGGTACTGTGTTACTATAGCCCTAGGAAACGAATACAGTTAAGTTTATCAGTTTATAAGTGAGTTTTCTAAAATATGATATTCACCATTAACAAGCAAACAAAAGTAGTAGTATTTTTGAAAACAGGTTTTCTATACTGTACTACACATGCCTAAGTATTCTTCAATGGAACACACTGTACATGACGCCAGAACCAAGCAGGTGTTCAGCGTGTGTGAGCATTAGTTACTCCCCTGTGCCCTCACCCAGTGACATCCATAGGAGTTACTTACCTGCATAGGACTTCTCGCTCCTAGACTATTACTATGTTCCAGCGTGTGGTGTTCTGCTCTCTGAAGTTGTGCCTCATCATTCACAGACTATCAGGAGTCAACTCTTACAGCCCCCTCTTCAGTGTTCTAATTTGGGGATTCTAATTTTCTATGGGCTAGAAAAGTCATAAAACTAAAATTATAATAGATTTTCTAAAGTATGCTCTACCAAACACTAGTACTGGAAACTCCACAGAAAAAGATTTCATCATCTTTTTGTCCTGGGAAAGGACTTACGTCCTGGGAAAGGACATACGTTCTCTTTTTTGGAAACTCTCACTATGCATATTAACACAGTAAAGGCTCTGAAAAGCCCCATAGTAGAGAATCCTGTTAAAATTTGTTTAACCTGGTATTTCCCAGGCTTAATTGGATACAGGTTTTTCCTTCCAAGGTTTTCAAATGTCCCAACATTGATGACTACAATATTTTCTTTCAGTACAGGCAGTATCCCTCTGACTATTCTTTTCCTCCCTCTTTCTTCCCAGCAATCTTGGTAATTTAAGGCCATCATATGATGATAATCTGTTATGTTTTCCTTACTTATAGGAACAGAAATATTTGCCTTGATCCCAATTACTAAAATATTTCAATATTAGAATTCCAGTAGCATAATACTTTTGAAAATACAGTGTCTTATAGCTCAGGAAACACACATTATCACATTTGAGCCTCACAATAAACCTATGATGCAGGTAATATGAGACAAAGAGAGATGATGCAATTTGTGGAGGTAAAGCTATTAAGTGATTCCGTTGGGACAGGTTTTCTGACTCCGAGTCTTCTGACCTATCCACTATACCCGACCATCACTGTGCACGAGAGGGGAAAAAGGGCTTGGCACAACAGCAACACCTGAACTCTTTCCTCAAAACTACACTCAAGATTCTCCATTGACTAAACTCAGCTGCAGCCAAATTAATTGCTGTTCCACAGTCAATCGATGTCGTAAATGGACTTTGTCAGGAATATGCATTACTAAGAGAATTCCCCCTTTTCCAAAACTCAAAATTGTATTCTGCACACTGTGACTGTGACAGCAGTGCTAAGGTGCTACTTTTGAACGAAATAGAAGACAGATACTTCTGCCATGTAAGATCTGTATATCATTCATAGGAAAAGCTACCAGAATTCATCACAGCAGATTAGTCAACTAAATATTAGCTACCGTGTTTACCCGAAAATAAAACCTAGCTAGACCATCAGCTCTAATGTGTCTTTTGGAGCAAAAATTAATATAAGACCTGGTCTTATTTTACTATAAGACCAGATCTTATATAATTAATATAATAAAGTATAATATAATATAATACGGGGGGAGGAGGGAACACGGTAGTAACAACCTGTTCTTGCTCTCTAAAGGGAACTTTTTCAAACTGTAAAACATTGTAACAGATGCTTTTCTAATCAGATATGTAATCCTGAAGTGAAACAAGATCATACTTTGAAAGAGAGGATTTTAAATAGTAAAGAGATGTCACAAAGACAAAAATATCTACTGAAGATATTAAAATAACCTAATGATTTCATTCCCATTCTAAAATTAAAAGAATACAAATCTCACTTATAAAAGTATTATGGAAAACACAATCCTGGAGAGGAGTTAAACTTTAAAAGCTATAGGTGGAAATTTGAGCATGCTACCTTTTCTTAACAAAACATTTCAGGCATCCCAAAAGGCAAACCAAGTACCCATGTCTCACCCACCACTAGCTTAAGCAACAAAACAGTATAAATATAACTGAAGCTCAGCAGGACTCTTCCCAGATCTTTCTCCCTCTTCTCTCCCCAGAGATAACCACTATCTTGAATGTGGTGTTTGTCTTTCCCACAAATGAATCCATAAACAATACAGTAACATTGTTTTTCATATATTTATGTTTCTAATTTAATTTTCTGTATTCTTTTGAACACATAATACTTGCAATACACAATTCAAAAGTACAAAAGGATATACAGTGAAATATACCTGCTACCTGGTTCTCTCCTGAACAACTAGTGTAACAGTTTCACGTGTATCTTTAAAAAGACACTCCATGCAGTTGCAAGCAATTACAACTAGATACATATTTGCCCTGCTTTTTATATATACAGTAAGTATACTACACACACTATTCTACTACCCCCTTATTTTTCCTCTTTAAAATACACCTTGGAAATTACTCTCTAAATATATAAAGTATCTTGCTTTTTTTCCTTAGTTTCCAAAGTATATCACGGTATTAATAAACCATAACGTAACTATTGTCCTATTAGAAAGGTTACTTCCAATCGTTTGCATGTATAAACAATATGGCAACGAATAACTCATTGTTTCACAAGCATGAATGTATCTTCTCCCTCCACCTGACAGGGGTATCCTCCATTTTAGGGGCCATCAATTTTATTACTACAATCATTAACATAAACCCCCCCCCCCCCCCCGCCCTATCTCAATACCAAACACCAATCTTCGCACGGTCTGTCCTAATTATAGTTGTACTCCTTCTGCTATCCCTTCCCATCCTGGCCGCCGGAATTACCATACTACTGACCGACAGCAACCTAAATTACTACCTTCTCTGACCCCCTCAGGAGGAGGAGACACTATCCTGTACCAACATCTGTTCTGATTCTTTGGCCACCCCGAAATCTATATTCTCATTTTACCCAGATTCGAATCATCTCCCACATTGTTACCTGCTACTCAGGCAAAAAAGAACCCTTCGGATACATGGGTATGGTCTGCACTATATCAATCAGTTTCCTGGGCTTTATTGTGTGAGCCCAATAAATTCCATGAGTAAATTCCTAGAAGTTGAATTAACTGGGTTAATTTTAATAAATACTTTCACACTATCGAGGCAGTACCAATTTATACTCCCACCAGCAATGTATGAGTGTTTTTGCATGTTTTTTAAATATATATGAATAACATGACTGTACATATTCTTGTACTTATGCTTTTGTGGCCTAACCTTACATACTTGAGATTCACTCATGCTGATATATATATAGCTCTAGTGCATATACAGATGTTTTTAATTAAAGAAATGTGCAAATAACTTCCACTGTGATTCATTCACAAAAAGAACAGTCACCTATTTACCTGAAATTGCAGTTTTATGTAGAAATACTCACCAACTTAATAGGTTCTATGTATAAACAACTTCTTTGCCAAAGACCACCCACCCTACTAAAAAGACAGCCTTCTCTTCTCTTGGAAAATTAACCAAAAGTGCCATTTTAATTTACTGCAGTAGTCACAGGACTTTGTTCATTCATGCTTTTGTAACTGTTCTACCTGGGAGGAAAGGGGAATGGCCCAGCACGAGAGTAGAGACTAACACCTTGACAACCAGAAAAAAACAATACCTTAGAAGTAAAACAGGAGAATTCAAGCATAATTCCAAATTAACCCTACTTGTCTGTTTAAACTTTCCCCTCAAAATGTTATTGTTACCAAAGGATTTTTTAAGCCTGTAACAGGAAAAAAATAATCACTATGAATTTACAGTCCACTCCTTCCCAAAAATTAAATTTCCTCTAAGCGTGGACTATTACATTGGGAATTTTTCTGTATTGCATTATCACATCTAGATTTCTTTTCTATGATTAATTCACCAATATATTTAGTTTTAAAAGCTCTATCTACTCCAAATTGTCTCCATTGAAATATATGGCTAATCATATTAGTCATAAAAATTCTTACCAAATTAAGGCCAGTGTAAGATACCAATGTCACCAGTAAACTAGCTAATTTTGTCTGCTCACTGAGCATCTATGTACCCGTCTCTCTCCTAATAATTAATACCCATTTCTGTGTAGGTATCTATCCTGTCCCCTCACACCATCCAAGTACCTCAGAAGAAGATGCCCTTAATAATACTGAATGTCAACTGCAACTGAAAAATAATTTTTTTTAAATGCCCTCCCCCCAACACACACACACATATATCCAAGAGTGGGCCATATTCCCCCAAGGGTAATTCCATCTCCCTTGCTAGGGCCTACTTAGGAACACAGGCCTAAGCCATTGGCACAAGGCATCCCAGGCCAGAGGGACTGGATAAACCAACAAGACTCATGAGAGGTACGCTGGGACTTCCTTGCTCTGGAGAGAACCAAGGGAAGAGATTTTCTTGGCTAGGTTGAGTTGGATTTTCTATTACGTGGGGCAAAAAGCATCCTACCTATTTAACAACTTAAAAAATGCACTGGTTGAGGATTTTGACCGACATCAACTAATGTATTTATGAACAAATTGAACCATACCTACGAAACCTATGATCCTTTGACTACTGTTGTCCTTGCTACATTTGGAGAGGTTGCTGACTTTGACAGTGTGTGGGACACTTCAACAGAGGCACATGTGGAGGAGTGAAGGTTAAGGAACAGCGGTCACTGGAGGGATTCATGTCAAAGCCACATCACAGATCAAATCCAGAAAACAAAAAAATTTCCTCTTGCTTTCCTATCTGCCATGCCAAAAGCCACCTAGCAAAAAAGAAAATGAGACCTGACTCTGCTCAGATCTGTATTAGGAGAATGATGAGCATCCTAATCCAAGCAGAACTCTGGGAGGGGTGGACATCAAGATTGTCATCACTATGTTGCGGGCATTAATGAGCATTTCTTACAAATACCGTGTTTCCCCAAAAGTAAGATCTAGCTGGACAATCAGCTCTAATGCGTCTTTTGGAGCAAAAATTAATGTAAGACCCAGTATTACATTACATTAAAGACCTTTATAATATATATTATAGTGTTATACCTTTATATAATATGTTTTATCTTTATAATATATAAATACATTATATATCTTTATTATATAACATAATATAATATAATATAATACCGGGTCTTATATTAATTTTAACTCCAAAAGATGCATTAGAGCTGCTTGTCCAGCTAGGTCTTATTTTGGGGGAAACACAGTACCTACTTGTAAATTAAAAGAAAAGTTTGGAAACGCTAACATAAAAATAGAGACAGCACAGCCAAAATAAGTAACTTCAAGGACACAGAAACATCTTCCTGACCTAATACAGACCCACCCTAATGGTTGTGATTACCCTATTCTGGCATTTGCTTCTTACTTTCTTACATTGTAGGCCTTGCTGATTTTTCACAAGGTTTAGGCAGTTGCTTCCTGTGAGCTATACAGCAATTTTCCAGTTCTATGACTCAGAAAGGACAAGAGAAGGAAGGGTTCTCCTCTTCCATCCCTAGATAAAATCAGAAAATGTTTATTTAGCTCTGGTAGAGCAAGACTAATTTAATTCACTGTACAGATTTTCACAAACTTTTTTTTCTTTTAAGTATTTACCTAGCGCTTAGTATAGTCAAGTCACACACTATTATTTATTCAAAGCCTTTCCATGAATTATTATCAGCTCCGTATTTCCTTCCTTTGCATCATCCCTAATAAAAAAGTCAAATACCTAAAAAAATTATGCGTCACAAAGTTTGCAATTAAACCTGTGCCACAATTGGTAGATTGGAGCAAGTTTGCTATTTTCAAATACCGTGTTGAAACACAAGGGTAAGAGAGTCCACACTTTTCTTAAAAAAAAAAAAAAAAATCAAACGATGTGCACTAAATTGTTCATTAAAATATAAATACCCCGTGAAAACACATGGAAAGGAGCTGCATTAATGAACTAATATACTATCTGGAGGCAACATCTGCACTAACTACCGGGTTTGGCATACAGACTGCAAAACTGGTAATTCAGACACACTAAAGGCACGGAGTCTGCATTCTGAATATAAACCATGCATCACAAGTATTGGACCAGTTTATGTTCATTAACTGCTCCGAAAAAAATTAGTTATCCTTTCCGACAAGATGGCTTTTTTTTTCTTTTTTTTTAAATGATTCTCTAAGCTACCCCGAGACTTTGGTGCTAACAGATTTCACACTGGAGAATCAGCCTGAACAGGTGAGTAGACAGCCTTTCTAAAGAGGACAGAAATAAGGACAATGCTAAAGAATGCCAGGGAACCGATGGGCTGGTCCTGAGCGGAGGGAGAACAGCCTCTGTTCCCCGGGGCTCTGGGAGGAGACCCCGACGCCCCCACCCAGCACTCGGAGCGCGCCGCGCAGCCCCCGACCGCCCACCTGAGAAAGTTCGCACCTCCGCATCCCCGCCCCTCGCACGGACCAGCCCCTGGCGCCGCCGTCGCCATGGTGACCGGTCCCCACCCCACCCCCACCCGGCCCGGGAGGGCCGCGCCGCAGCCCGGCGGCCGCGTTGGGCTCCGCTCCCGCCGGCGGGAGGACCGGGGCTGCGGAGCCCGAGACGAGGAACGCAGGGGCCGGGGGAGGATGAAGAGGTGTGAAAAGCGGAAGTCGCCTGGGTCCTGGGATTGGGCCGTGGCTTGCCCCGGGGGTCCTCACCCTTCACTTTGCCGAAGGTGCCGACTCCCAGCGTGTCCCCCAGGATGTAGTGGCCGATCTTCACCCGCCCGTCGTGTTTCTGCTTCTCGGTTGTCGCCATCTTTCTCCAGGAACTGAGTCTGCGCATGGCGCCGCGGGAGGGGGGCGGAGGGGGCGGGCAGGGCCGCGCCGGGGGCGGGCGGGCGGCCGGGCGGGGAGGGGGTGGGGACGCGGGAGGGCAGCCGCGCCGCGGAGCCGCCGCCCTGCGCAGCCCGCGGAGGCCCCGCCGCCCGCCGTCGGGCGCAGACGCTCCCCCTGGCGGGGCGGGAGGGGGTCGCTAGGAGGGGCACCGGTGTCCCCTTCCTCGCCCTGCATCCCTTCGGCCTGGGGCGCCCGCCCACCTGCGCGGCAGCCCCCTGGCTCCTTTCCTCTCTGCGTCTAAGTGTTACTCTGGGTGGGGGAGCCGCTCTCCTTGTGATTCCAAGCGGGAAGATGGGCACGGGGAAGCCCGCTTGGGTAGGGCAGATGGACGGCTTGTTACTCGTGCAGCGCGAATTGGAACCTGGTTGGAGATACCGCACTGCCACTGTCGTCAAACCTTTTGGTTTTCCCTTCGCGGTGGGATCTAGAAACCTTTGGGAGTTGTCACTTGCATCTTTGATAGTTTCCATCGCCTCCTGTCTTCCCTCCCTCCCGGTCTCCAGCGTCTCTTTTTATTTTTACTGTGAACCAGAAGTTGTTACTATTGGGCACCTGGACAGCTCAAGTAACGTTGCCGGTCTCTCTTCCTGCTGGACGCTTTCCTGAAATTTCCTCCCCAAAGCAAACTCTGTCGGAAGGAACAGGTTAGGGATACGTATTTGTGTTCGGGGCCTGAGATGTATAGGAATTACTATTTTAGATTATCAGTAAAATACAGAGTTGAACTGAACTGAAAACAAGGATTACTGTTGCATCAACCAGATCAGTTGACAAATATTTATTGTACTAGAAATGAGTAAGATTTAGTCTATTATCAATACAAATGGGATCACGCCATATCAGAGGGGAAGTTGAGAAAGTATACTTATTTGTAATAGAATTTTTAAGTGAGTTTGTTAGTCAATTATAATCCCCTAACATGGACAAAAATCAAGTGCCCCCCCCAAAAAAAACAACAACAACAGTTTATAGGATCTCAATTTTGCAGTGTCATAGCATTTGGGCTAGTGTCAGGCAGAGTTGAACTCATCATGAAAATAGTATAAAAAGTAAAAGACTAAAAATATCACCTTTTTTTCTAGTGAAAGTTACCCAACTCTCCTGATTTTTATATACTTTCTGTTTATGACATCAAAGTACCATGTTTTAACTGCTTTGATCCAAGCAAGGTGCTGCAGGAGAAGCAAAAGCATTTGAGTTTAGAATTACATAAAATAAGCAGAGAACAGTTACAACTCTCCTTGGGTAGATCATCAGTTCCTACTCTACTATGAACAGCACATATTTTGAAGGGCAAAAATGTTAAGAAATCTTTGATGTGAGATTTGGGGCGGGGGAGGGGTGGGCAGGCAGTGGTTACTGTTGTAATTTTTGCTTTCTGGTTTCTTCACCTTTACCCATTTGCCTTGAGAGTTTCTGCAGCTCAGGCTCTTTGGATAGCTACAAAGCAGAAAGAGATCTCTGGATTCTCTTAGAGGAAAAAACTTTTAAGTTTTCCCACCAGAAATAGCATCTTAAATTAACTTTAAATTTGCATCATGTCTAGAATTTAGCCCAGCAAGTTTCTGTTATTTCTTTTAACCTAAAAGGGAAAAAAAAAAAGGTATCTCAGCTCTATAGGGTGCCAATTAAGCCACAGAGCATCTTACCAGGGAGCAAATTGAAGTTGAATTTTGAAAACCCACTGCCAATATCTTTATGAAACTTTGAAGACCCAATTAAGAAAGTAATATAGACTATATTTTAGCAGAAACATCAGTTTGTTTCTGCTTTTGTATTATTTTAGATTATAATTCTATTTAATAAATATTCATTAAATACCACTATTTACTCAAAAGCATTGTTGGGGGAAACAAAACCTAAAATCATAGATCAAAGAATTGAATAGGAACTTAGAAGCCATCTTATCCAATCTCCCATAGTCTGTTTAAGCAACTTTTATTGCTGTTTCTTTTTTCTTATGTTGTGTTCAAAACTGAATCCGGTTAACAGTTTCTAAGAAAGTAATGAGCTGCCTTTAATCCTTTGCTTTATCTCTTTCCTTCATTCTTTTTTAAAAATTGTTGTCACATTTTCTTCCACTCTCTCTTCCTTTAATTCTCCCATTGATCCATTGTCTAGACCTTCATTTCCTTCTTTTCTCCCAGCATCTGTTAACCTCCAGACACTGTGGACAGATAGAAAATGAAAAGTCATGTTCCTTACCCTGGAGGAGCTCATAATCTGGGATGGCAGTTCCCCCTCCCCTCCCCAAGGATAGATAATATTCACATGTTCAACATTTTCCAGGGTAAAAGCAAAGATAAGGTAGACTGGCTTACACCCAGTTTCAGGACCCATCAGTTGCAGCTTTGCCACTATCGAAGCAAAGTATATTGGAATGTAAGTGGGCAGGAGTGACATTATAGAAGTAGCCTTGAATCTACTCGAGTTTAAGAGGAGGGGAAAAAGTAGTTTTCATACTTCAGTACTTCAGCTTTTATTAGCACAAATAAGTTGCAGTACATCACAGTGCTGATGAAGACTACCAACCAGGTGGACCCATCGCTGGTGGAGAACCTCCGGTCTCGGAGGAGCATTAGTTACTTGTCAGCTGCTTGCTCTGTAGCCCTTCAGAGATTCTAAGGGAGATGTGAGTCCTTAGTCTTTTCTTAAGACTGTCACAGTGTTAGTAGACCCTGCACTGTCAAGTGGATATTACACTTCCTCAATGCCTATCTCTAAACATGGTGTCCAGAACTAAAAATTCTGAGAACTACACTGCTTTTAATGCAGCCTAATATTTCCTTAGCTTAGTTGTCATTACATTGTAACTAATATTTATTGAACAACAACCAGGTAGGCATTAGGCAGTTTGCTCGACTCTGAGGACTCAAAAAGCAAAGGTTCACAGTATCTGCCTCCAACAAGGCAAAGCAATATCATAGGTGCTATAATAAAAATATATATGTATGGTCCTAAAAGGGCATTATGAGAGGAGGGCATAACCTTTATCAGTGGAGGTCCACAAAAGTTTGAACTTGAATCCATTTAAGGGAGTATTTAGACATGGTGCTTTGTACTCAAGGAAAAACGTGGTATGGGGTATCGGGGAACTTGGAGGAAGCATCCCAAGTAAGGGGACCAACATATGCAAAATCACAGGGAAGGAAGTCTTAGGCTTTGTGGAGAAGAGCAAGTGGTTACAGGGGATGAAATCTGGATGTACACAGCGACTCCTTAGAAGAAAGGAGAGGTAAACAGAACTAAATCCTGAAAGGCCTCATGTGCGCTTCTCAATTTGGTCATTATCTTACAGTGATGAGCCATGGGAGGATGTGAAGTCAATGCATTTTAGAAATACATTCTTTACCAAAGAAACTGATGGCTATTGGTGCCTTTAGCAAGGGAACCTGGGTGACTAAGTCCAGCACAAGGGGCAGACTTTCCTGTGTATCCTTTTGCAACTTTTTGTTTTCAAACCTTATGAATATATTACAGAGTCAAAAAAAATTAACTTTAAAAAAATATATTTTTAAACTCACTTTGTATGGAAGATATACTGGAGAAGAGCAAGACCAAAGTGGTGGTAAAACAGGAGACTTGCAATCATCGAGTGAAGAAATGAGGAGGCAAGCACCACGTATGAAAAGGAAAAACTCTAGGAGTATTTAGAAGTGGAATTAGCGAGGTACAGAGATTGATGTGGACAGAGAGAGAAAGGAAGAAATCTTAATTACCTCCTAGGATTCTGGAGAGATTGTTGGAAGGATGGGAAATAGAGGGGTTCAATAGAAATAATGAATCCATTCATAACGTTAGGGCATCTAAGAGACATTCAGGTAAGGATATCCAGGAATATACTCCAAAAAACCGTCAGTCTAGAGATACACATTGGGTATCATCACCAAACAAATGGCCGATGAAGTAGGGCAATGATTGAGGATGAGATCTCCCCGGTTTGTAGAGTTAAGGGATCCAAGGACAGAACACTTCCTTAGAGAACATGAATAATTAAGAAGATCTGCAAGCAATATAAACCTATGGAAGACACAGAAAAAAAAAGTAGTCAATTTATGTTTGAATGTCCCCAAGAAGTTACAGTGATTACAATTAGTTTGTGGATAATTGTTAACTAGGGTAGATGATTCCTAACTCTTGGTTTGAATTTTTTTTTTAGGTTAAAACGTTTGCAACCCCTTCATGATGACGAATTTTAAGCTTCAACCTTAATGGTATAAGCCCAGAACTGTTTTCTGGGGAAAATCTTAGCACTGTTCACAGACTCCCTTGGACTATCTCTATCTAGGTGGGTGTAGTTGGTTGGTCCCGATAAGGTCCTTGTAATAAGAAAATGTCAACCCTGCTGTCTCTCAGTTGATTCACTGAGTATCAGGCACATTGATCTTTGTTGCTCTATTTTAAGGGAAATAGATGGAAGGGTAGACTGATAGTCTAAATTGTACCCCTGGATCAATTGAGATCATGGGTGGGGGGAGAGATAATTATACTGCCCTGTTTCTGGTTGCTGTTAAACATGCTTTTACTCAAATTGGTAATACAAGGGGTTGATAAACATCGACACCTTGAACAGGCTAATAATTTGGCTCTCTATTCAGACTAGTAAGTTGGTCCCCATCAAAACAATATTCTTGAAAAATTTTTTCAACATTTAAGTTGAAAGAAAGAGGACTGCTGAAACAGTGTACCAGGGAACAGACACTGTGGTGACCAGCCCTGACTTCTTGGACAGCAGTAACCGGCCATCTAAACATGCATTTTGTGAGGTGGGAGGTCTTATCCCACTCCAGGTGACTTATCAAAGTAGTTGTTTTTAGCCACATCCTTCCGAGCAGACCTTGGATAAATGAAAATTCGAGTTATGCTTTGGCGCTTCAGAGATGTGTGGTCTCCCTTTCTAGACTGGCCCAGTTTAGCTCCCTCCAGTCTGCTGCTGCTGCTCTGTCCTCAGTGCAGGAGTCCACTGAGGGTGCTGGAAAAGCAGACATGCAAAGCAGCCTTACTTTGGCTCTCCCCAATTTACAGCCTACCTCTAACAAAAATGAACCTGCTAAAGGCATGTGTTTTAGTATTCCAATCTCATCCCTGTATTTATTGTATTTTCCTTCCCCTAAGTTCCTTATTTCCTCATTTATTTATTTTGCTGGAATTATTACTCTTTAGGTTTCCCAGATACTTTTTGTTTTTTAAAAGACTATTTTTTAGAACAGCTTTAGATTTATAGGAAAAATGTGAAGATAGTACAGAGTTCTCATAGACTTGGTTTCCCACATTATCAACATCTTACATTATGTGGTACATTTCTTAACAATTAATGAGCCAATATTGATTTGTTATCATTAACTGAAGTCCATACTTTATTCCAATTTCTTTAGTTTTTGTCTAATGTTATTTTTCTGTTTCAGAATCCCATCCAGGAGCCACATTATATTTAGTTGTCATGTCTCCTTAGATTGGCTCTGATAATTATTCAGATATTCCTGGTTTTGATGACCTTGATACTATTAAGGTGTATTGGTCAGGTATTTCGTAGCCCCATCCATACTAATTTAAATATGACTTCATACTGATCCATATAACCAACTCTAATCTATTACACATAGATTATTTTAGCCTCTTCCCTTAGCTTATTTGTAAACTCCCACTCTAACAGGAAGAAATCTAGCTTCCATTATCTAACATTCATTTATTTAATTGTTCAATTTGAGTATGTATTTGCGGAAGTAACAGAATTCTTAACCTTACCCCTATGGATAACGATTTTATCAACTTGAGTCCAATGCTTGATACAGATCCTCTTGTCTTTTATCTTACAGACCCCACTCATTTCCAAGTGGTAATCTTGTACTCCACCATTTTCTTAGGTAAGCACGTATTCCCTCCACCATTTTCAGTGAGGTGGTTTCATACATGTATAATTCAAATAGATTATATTGTCACAGTCTGCATTCCATCCTAGGATCCCCCAACCTCTGTTTTAACTGCCTCCTATTCACCTTGTTGGTGAAGGAGGAATTCCCTCCGTAGGGTTATGAGGGCAAAACACACAATACCCAACACAGGACAGATGATATCAAATCTTCTGTCACACAAACATCTATTGGTCACACAAACTCACAGCCTAGGGGAAGAAGGCAGTACATATCACTCAGGGCCACATGGAGGTTGCTCTCAGGATCAGAATGAACAACCTTGCAGTATCAAGAGGGTGGGCTGGCCCCTGGTTCCTGTAAAGAATGTGATTAGCTGTTTGGATAATTCTACAAGCTGCCAGTGAACTGAAACCCACTACTCAGGGGTTAGCAATAACTGTGCCTGGTCCGTTTGGTAAGGAGGGTTGTATAGCTAGAGAAACTTACCTATGCGAGCAGAGTTGGGAGGGGTATTTACAGTTAGGACATCCTAGGCTCTACCAAGTTTTCCAATGTCAAGATAACACATAATATGGAGTTTTAATATTAGGCCTTACACCACAACCTCCCAAATGATTTATTTTATTTATTTATTTTTATTGGGGAAGGGGAACAGGACTTTATTGGGGAACAGTGTGTACTACCAGGACTTTTTTCCAAGTCAAGGTGTTGTCCTTTCAATCTTAGTTGTGGAGGGTGACGTTCAGCTTCAAGTTGTTGTCCTTTCAGTCTTAGTTGCAGAAGGTGCAGCTCACCTCCAGGTCCAGTTGCTTGTGCTAGTTGCAGGGGGCACAGCCCACCATCCCTTGCGGGACTCGAGGGGTTGAACCAGCAACCTTGTGGTTGAGAGCCCACTGGCCTGGCTCATGTGGGAATCGAACCGGCAGCCTTCAGAGTTAGGAGCACGGAGCTCCTACCGCCTGAGCCACCGGGCTGGCCCCCAAATGATTTTTTAAAATTTGCATGCATTAAGTTTCACTCCACGCTATAAAGTTTTGTGGGTTTTGACAACAGTACAATGTCATGTATCTACTATACGGGATCATACAGAATATTTCACTACCTTAAAAAATATGTGCTTCATATATTCAACCCTTCTCTTTTCCCTGTCTCTCTAATTTTGCCTTTTTCAGAATGTCATATAATTGGAATCATACAGCATGTAGTCTTTACACACTGGTTTCTTTCCCTTTGCAATATCCATTTAAAGGTTATCTATATCTGTTCTATGACCCTTAAATGCTTTTAAATAAGGAAAATCTAAAACATTTTTAAAATTAAGGAAGGTTGGTCTCCATTGTAAAATATTTTCCTCAAATATTTTAAAATATTTTATATTTCCTGAAAGAATCTTACAATGATACAGCTGTGTTACAAGTTATGTTAAACATATCAAGAGGATATACTCTGAAAAACTGAGCCGTTATATAGCTTTAGTGGTTTCCTTCAATAACCAATAAATTACATAAGAAAATATTTTGATTTTTTTCTTTTTCAGTAATATTATTCCTTACATATGTAATCAGTACATATTATTAATTTAATCTATTTCTCCTACACAGAGCAAAATATTTAAATTCAGGTACACTATGAAACATATAGAGCTTTTAATTTCAGAAATTAAATTGGTTTAAATTAAATTAAATTGGAACTCCAAGGTTGTTCATTCATATGGAAATTTTGTTTTCTTCATGTTAGGAATTTGTTCTAACTCTAGTATATTTTATTTTTACTAAAATGGTTATAGATTACTTGACTGAAATTTTAACATGGAGAATCTTCTAGTTGCTTTATTGGATTATATACATTATAATTGACCTATACTAAAAAACTTTTTGTTTTGTCTGGAATTAATACTTTGTCATGTTTTTTTCATTTGCTTAGATTTCTATGTACTTATCACAAATTCAACCCAAACTTTTCCTAAAATCTCTCAAGACATTGAAATACATGAAGTGTGTAATATGCAGAAGGTGTTAATACATTGTCAGCAGATTTTATTCAGGTTGATCTGACAAAGAGCTCTAAGCTGTGTTAAAACGATCTTTGGTAAACTTCAGAGAGAGGCCTGTGATTTCTCTAGGGTCAAACTCCTACAGTATGGGGTGGATTTCCCAGTGCCAGGCCCCTGCAGTGTGAGCGGCTTCTCCAGTGCCCGGTTCCTGCCATGAGCACTGGCCGGAGGCACCTGGTGACCAGCTTTCCCCAGAGCCCCTTCAGGCAGCTTCACAGCAGAACGCTGTTGGGCAGGGCATTTTCCCATGAAGGACTTCCCCAGTCATCCCTCTGGTGGCTTTCCAGCAAATTCCAGAAGCAAGACACTTCAACATCCAGTGAGCTATGCTACACCTTTTCTGACATCTGCATCTCAGCTTCAGGGGTGGGAGGCTTTTTCCTTGGGTGCTCTATCTCAGCTCTAGGCGTACTGGCTGCTCCTGATTTCTGCTCTTCCCACATTCGGTAGAGTTCTCTTTAATTTTTACTAGCCAATCCCTTAATACCCCAATCCCTTGTATTAAACCTTTCCTGTTCAAGTTACTAGGTGATTTGTCTCCTCAATGAACCTTGACCTATATACCAACTATTTTTGTTAGATGTTTATATTTTTATCCTCTACATGTTATTTCTGATATTTATATAATGAAATATTTTTTTTAGTCAAATAACTGATGCTTTCTTGTTTTGCAAATACTAAATCCATCTACAAGGATTTTAGCATTGGTCTAAACTCAAGACAATGAAAAATACCAGAAGACAGAATGGGATACTGTCTTTGAATCTATTAGTTGATCTATTCAGATTCTAAGAGTTGTCTCTGATGAATATGAAAGGTATTCAAAATTTAACTGTTCAAAAATTTAAAACTATTGAGGATTTTATTCCATAATGTATTCTCTCATAAGGCTTTTTTTTGGAGGAAGGGGATCAGGAAAGAGCAGACTTGCACTGATCAAGATGACTGGAAAATGGCTTGCTATTGCCTTATAAAAAGTTAATTCAATGCTAAAATTATGTATGTGAATGGTATCTTGATCTCTATATTTTACAGTGTATGATTAGCACTGTGGCTCCACATCCAGGCCATAGATGACTAAGAACTCTATTGAATGAAGACAAATGTGCTATAAAACTCTTACATTGTACAATGTCTTTATTAATTAAAAGAATGCATTCCAACAACACTCACTGTTGTCAGAATCTTTACCAGAGAAAGAAAATATATACCTTTAACAGATTCCTCTGTGCCTTAGTTTTCTCCTCTCCCAAGTAGTTTTATTACACCATCTCTCGTCTCTTGCAACTTTAAAAGCACAGTGCCCTACTGAGCTATCTCAAAGGTTTTGTCCCCAGAGGTTTCTCTCCAGAGCCATCCCTAATTGGACAGTACTTCTCTCTGAGGCTTCCTGCTTCCTTTCTCTCTCCTCCCTTGGGAAGCTGCTTCTCCTCTGAGGGTTGCTCCCCTGTGACACAGGGTCCATGCACAGGTTCAGCTCTGACTCCGCCTTTTCCACTCTGAGGTGGCTGAACCAAATAGAGCCAACCTTTCCTTTCTCCTGTTTGCTCAACATAGTTGTTTCTAAAATAATACTGTTTGTCACCTGGTATACCATTTGCTTCCTCCTCAGTGCCCTCTACCACCTGCCCTAACTTGAAGCTAGACCTTTCTCTAATACCCTGTTTTACCAGGCCTTTTTTTAAAAAAGAACTTTCCCCTACAGGCCTTACTAATTTCTCCGTAATATAACACTCAGTTTAAATCATTTGAAACATTTTTGAGAGCAAAGCAAATACTTTTTATATTCCCTAGGTGTTTATTTGCAGAGGTATGTAACACTATCAGAATGGGGCTTTTCTTGCCTCAGAACTACCAAAACTTACTTTCACTCACACACACACACACACACACACACACACACGCGCGCGCACCTGCGCGAAATGTACCCAAGAGTCTGGTAATAGCTTTCAGAATCCTCAGCCAGACCAAGGACATACGAGTCCAAGGAAGAGATCCATGAAGCAATTTTTTAACTTTTTTTCCTAATTTAAGTGTGTTTTTCCAGGACCCATTAGCTCCAAGTCAAGTAGTTCTTTCAATCTAGTTTTGGAAGGCGCAGCTCACAGTGGCCCATGTGGGGATCGAACCGGCAAGTGTTAAGAGCACAGCGTTCTAACCAACTGAACAAACTGGCTTCCCCAAAATTTCTTTGAAGAAGGTTTTAAGTATTCAATCCCATCTTCTTATTAAAGGGGGTTACTACCTTCTAGCTCTTAATCTGGTGAATGGAACTTCAAAGGAACCACTCAGAGACCTCTGAAATGTGTTTTCTGTAACTGTTTTTGCTGGGGGGCCAGGAGAGGGCTGCTGTCATTAGATCTCCTTACACTTAAGCATTTGTTCAGATCAGGGTGTGGGAATGTTTCCTGTGGACCACTCATGAGAGAGACAGCGTAGGCTAATTGCAGATCCTACCAATAGGGCCCTCAGAGGTAGAAGAAACTGCAGAAGCAGCTGGATCCCGGGGTTCTAGGAAGGAATCACAAAAGACTATTTCAAATTGAGATGGGAACTAAGGGAGAAGGAACCCAGCAAGGAACCTCCAAAGACCTACAAGTGCCTGGGAGAGAAAAAGTCAGCGTAATCATCTGCTGGGTCCAGAGACTGTGAACCCATCCAGCCAAAGGAAAACCTTCCATCCCTTCATCCCCTTTCTCCTATCTACTCTTTAGCCCCACTGTGGAGTGAAACTGCCTGTCACAAGCCCCAGAGAACCTACACAGGGAGAAAGCTGAGGTCAGAGGGGTCACATCCCCTTCTCCACTGCTGATGGAGCCTCAAGCTGGAAAATGCGAGTTAGAGTTTTGACTGTTACATAGGAATAGACATTTTATTTATTGAAACAAAACGTTTTACAACTAATGACTGGAGGGCATTTTTTTTTTTATGATAAGTGATCTTAAAAAAAAACTTGGGTCAGAACAAATCTTCATCCTGGGCACTGGAGTTTATTCTCACTGTATAAAGGACACAAAAATAAAGTTTTTTGTTTTATCTCAATCCACATACCATGCCTGTTCTATGAAACACTTCCATACATTAGAACCATTTTTTATTAGAATTTTCCTTAACAAAACATCCTTCTACCATGTAAGAAAGCTTTTGCTTCAGATTCCATTCTTGGTTCCTGAGGTTATTGATAGTCTCTGGTCTGTGCTTCTCTTAGATTATGATTCAAAGTAACTTTTGTTTTGAGAAGAAACAAAAAAAAAACAATATAATCCCTATGTACTAATGTGAAAGAGAAAACTCTCTGAAACAAGTAAAATAATTTTATAGTATATTACTTTGACGTTACTTTTCTTACACGAATATACACTATTACCAAGTTCAGCTAATTACAGCCAAGGTTAAATTTTGCAATCAACCCAGAACTCAAAAAAGGCTGAATACAATCTCTGCCCGAATGGCTGTTCTTATTTCTGTAGGGATGGCTCATCATTTACCTTTTTTAACCAACTTTCTAAAGAAAGTTCCTCCACTCCCCCATCACACTCATTGTATGTCTTTTCAGCACTTAATCACGGCCTGAAATTGCTTACTTGTCCGCTGTCACCCCCCATACACAACACATACACAAGCATATGCACACACTGCTGAAATGTCAGAGCAGGGTCCTGGTCCATCTTGTTTTCCACTTGTCTCCTGGGCCTACAACTGTTTCTGGCACATGGAGCTCACTGAACAGATAGTTGGTTCATGAACAGAGGCACTATTATCAGCAACAGAAATGAAAGGGAACCATAGAATATGTAGGTAACCTTCCCAAAGCATCTTTTGTGTTTGAAACTAAACTCTCCATTCCTCATTGCCCCATCTCCCTTGAATCGCTTGCAAGATGGCTTTTTTTTAAAACTTACTATTTTTCAAGTGTGTTTTTCCAGGACCCATCAGCTCCAAGTCAAGTAGTTGTTTCAATCTAGTTGTGGAGGGCGCAGCTCAGTGGCCCATGTCGGGTGGGGATCAAAACGGCAACCTTGTTAAGGGCACCACACTCTAACCAACTGAGCTAACCGGCCACTTTCAAGATAGCTTTATTCTTGATACTCTACTGAAATGAGGTTTATGGAAACACTAACCTAAATTTTGCCAAATCCAGAAGTCACTTATTTTTTAAATCTCCCTTCTCTTTGGCCTCAGCTACGTAGGACCAAGTGCCCCCTCAAATAACCCATCACTCAACCCTCTCCTTGGTCCTGGGCTAATTCTACCACTGGAGTCAACTGTCAACTTCAACCATGTCTGTTCGATCCCACTGTATCTCTAAATTGGCCTGCTACATAGCAGTTACAGCATCACGTTATTATGCAGAACAAATGAATGAACCACTCTCTGGTCTCCTACCGTTTCCCCGAAAATAAGACCTAGCTGGACAGTCAGCTCTAATGCATCTTTTGGAGCAAAAATTAACTTATTTTACTATAAGACCGGGTCTTACATTTATTTTGCTCCAAAAGACGCATTAGAGCTGACTGTCCAGCTAGGTCTTATTCTCAGGGAAACACGGTATGAACACCTCCCCAAATCTTTTTTGAGTCTCAACTTTGGGGTCTGTATATTTTCAAATGGTTTCAACCATTACTGAATCAAGGATGGTTACTGGAGTTCACCCGTGAAGAAACGGAACCCTTTTCTCACCATTTCTACCAGACCTCACCTTCGCCTCTTACCAGTATCGCTGTTTAAACTGTCTTCACCATCCTAACCCTAAAGTCAATTCCCTTTCACAACTCTGTTCATTACCTCCAAATGTGGACTTCCAGCCGACTTTCCACTTGAACTGCCACCAGGCTTACTCAGACACATCCTTCTGGTGTCCCACAGGCATCTATCGCAACAAAACCCCTTTATTACCCACACCCCCTT
This sequence comes from Rhinolophus ferrumequinum, assembly GCF_004115265.2. Lineage (NCBI taxonomy): Eukaryota > Metazoa > Chordata > Mammalia > Chiroptera > Rhinolophidae > Rhinolophus > Rhinolophus ferrumequinum. Next base: position 27,155,375 of record NC_046290.1, read on the forward strand.
GCCTCCGTTCTATATTCCCTCAGTGAAAGCACCACCTCCTTGCCCTAGTCAGAAACCTATCATTGAAGATTCCCGTTTTCCGGGTATTTTTGAGGACCGCTGCACTAGACACAATGCTGAATTCTTCTGTGATCCCACAGAACCCTCACAGAGCCTGTCATACAGAAAGGGGGTTTGGAAGCTATTTCCTTTGATTCAAACTTTAGATGTTCTCAGTACAGACCTCCCCGCTACAGCCAGCCCTTCTGCCACTACCTTAGCCCACGTCCTCAGGATTTTCACATGGACTATTTTCAGAACTTGTTGCCTGGTTTTCCAGCTTCAAGGTATCACATGCACATCACCCTCGACATTAATCTTGCTAACTAATGCCACTGGTGTGCTAGAAATCAATGACTTATCATTGCTTCAGGCTCAAGTCCAAACTCCTTACAATGGTACTCAAGACTTTCATCTGACCACTATTACCCCTCTAGATACTTCTACCAACCCCCCTCCAATTTTCATGACCTGACAAACCACAATATGTGATAAAAGGCCAAGTAAAGAAGACACAAGGCTGTGTTCCTGGGTCTCATTTCAGATGTCCACTGGTGACACCCATGTGGTCCTGAGTGCCCTATGCCCAAAAAACTTCCTTTGTTGTGCAGTAAGGTAACCACGCAGCAGGTCTTGGCCAGGTAGACTGTCAATCTCACTGGAACAAGAGTGACATTGGCCCCAGACATCTGTCAAATGGGGATCCACTGCCCAAACCTCAACTCTGACCTCAGGACATCCTCAGATACGTCAGACAAGACATGCAAACTAGGACTCCAAGACCAACTGAATCCACCTGTTGGCACCTTACTCTGAATGTTAACCTAGCCCCATCTCTTTCCCATTGCTTCCCCCTGGGTATTAAAATCAACTTAAACTGTAATCAGTGCAGCTTCATTCGGCCTGAAAGCCATCTATGATTTATGGGGATAATTAACCATTGCACCAGAGTGTTTTTCCACTGAAACCTACTTGGTACTAAGGACCACAGACACTAGCAAGAGGTAAGCTCACCTCGTTCTCAATACACACACCTTTCTTAATGCATCACTGCCCACCTCTCTTTACCTCTTTGTGCCAACTGCTTTTGCTGACCCAGGATTCAGCAATCACAAAAGTCTTCAGGTCAGTGCCCACTTGCCTAAAAGCCCAACATTTATTCCACACTGAGTATAACTATCTATCTGAACGGGTCCGTCCATCACTTAGGAATCAACCATTAGTAATACTGGATTTCAGGAAAATGTTAAGAGCAAGTCAGATTTCAGTTCTCTCAAGCCAAAATATTCATATACTGGAAGCCCAATGTAGATTCAGACAGCAGGGGCTTCTGTATAATTGAATATAAGCTGAGACCTGTGCGACTTTAACTCTTACTATATTCTTTACACCATCTTTCAATGTTTCTGCTTGAAGGAATCCTGGAATTCTGCTTGTTCTCATCCTCTCAAGTAGTATCACAACCCAGTTCAAAAGTTAGTGCTTCAAAGCAGTCACTTAAGTAAATCTGATACTAAGTTGTGCCATTACCACACCTACAGTAATTCATTGGTACTATAAGCATATTAAAATACCTTAGCACACCAGATATATTTTAAAATCAAAACATTTATTGTGCAACTAATCGTTGAAATCCTTAAGAGGAACTGGATGCTGCAACAGCTGCCCTCTTGGGTTTAGGTGTTGTGCCTTCACGGAATCCATGCCTGTACCATGTTAAAAACAACAACCATTACTTTAGCAACATCACATATACATTTTAATTTTTGCTAAAACAGTTTTTAATGAGCTTATCTCAGTTAAATGCTGAAATCAGTATTGAATTCATATGTTCAGACATTTATTTTTACAACATCACCGATAAGCTGCAACATTTTATTTCCTTTTGTTTCAAGATATCCATTTTAGGAATACAGTTAACTGAAATTGAAAAAAAAACAAAACTCAATTCATTGAGCTAGTATTTCCCCACTGCCTGAGAGATCCAAGGTACTTGTGAAAACAGGTCCCTATGCTGAGGCAGAAATCCTTACTTTCTTTTAACCAAGGGAAAACAAGGAGCATGTTTAATGGCAGACGTTTTCTAAACTGCTTGACTATGCTTTATACTTTAACTCATTTAATAGTCACACCTGCGAGGAAAATGTACTATTATCCCCCTTTAAAAGACTTATGAATTGAGGCACAGAAAGTTTAAAGTCGGGCTTCAGTTTACGCTCTTTATTCCCACATTAGAGTAGCAGACCACTCACTACTAAATCTATACTATTCAACAATAGCTTTAAGTACAAATCAGAAAGATCACTGAGCACACGGACACAAACACAGGTAAGGGTGTTGTTTACAAAGCTCCTGCCTTGTCATCTTTTAAAATTAGAAAATCTGGAATTGAGTGTGTAGGGGCCAGGGACTCTGCCAAATATCCTACACTGCATAGGAAAGCCCCCACAGCAAAGAATTAGCTGAGACCTTAGATGGGTTAACCCTTTAAAAGCTACCACTAAAATGGAGTTTAAAAGTCCAGGTTGGGCTGAAATTTCTGCATCTCTAACAAATTCTAAAACCTCACTATGTAACAAGAACTTAACATTTTCCTTTCTATACAAACGCAACAGCAACTATGAGTTTTCTATAGCACACGAAGCAACAAAATTGAAGGCCTGACTCCAGACCCCAATCTTGACAAATCTGGTATGAAAGAGAGTTGTATTACTAGTAAATAGCATCCCAGTTGAGGGATCTAGCTCAAACCATGCTCTAGACATTTATAATTCATACTATCGTTTACCGAAATATTAAAATCTAGATTAATGGATCTAAAGGTTATGGTGGCAAAAGAAAACACCTGCCAACACTTCATCCCCACTAATCAGGCTAGTACTCTTATTTTACACCAGTTAGTTAATGAGATGATTTTTATCAAGCTCACAAAAGCAATTATAATCCAAACATGAAAACTGTACCTGAATCTGCGGTATACGATTTTTAGGTGCCTCATTCGACCAGTCCCAGTGGTATTTCGTCTTTTAGCCTTAGCACTCCAGTTATCTAGAACACAAAATTCAGGTAAGGTCCTAAATGATTTTTCCCAAACACCCTGTCAGCACTGTTGGTCAATATAGTTAAGTGCTTTCCTTGGGTTTTAAATCCGCTTCCTCAGCATACAGGTGCACACCTTAGTTAGGCACCCAATAATGTCCAAAGCCATGCCCCACTTAGGCACGATGCACACCAAAGACTATCTTCAACCTAAAAATCCATTCCAACACCTAACAGTGGCCTGGAAAACATTCAACTTACACTTTCTCTTGCGCTTGGCAGGGTAGCCACACTTGCCACAGGTAGACTTCTGAAGGTGGTAGGCCTTAGAGCCACAGCGGCGGCATAATGTGTGCGTCTTATTGCGACGCTTTCCGAACGATGACGTGCCCTTCGTCTGTAAATTAAAGGGATAAACAATCCTGAAATCCAGCAATTATATACATGTCAAGTACAGAAATTACAGAAAAAGATAAAATTTAAAGGCAGTCATGAGAACAAACTGGGAGAGAAGTTTCTAACTTTTCTTAAATGCTAATCAGAAACTACTACAGGAATTTCACGTTTATCTAAAGCTTTCCGCAAGAATCGATGTTTTGAAAAATCTAAAAAAAGAGGCGTAAAGGGAAATATGAAAATAATTTGGTTTTCCTATTAACCCTTAATCCAAAAACCTAAGGGCTCCTGCCAGGAACCACCACCACCACCACCAACAAATTCCTTTGCTTACACAGAGCCCAACACTCCAAAATCAAGCTTCTTCCCTTAATTTTCATTCTAGAATAGGGCCGTGTGGGCTCCCCAAAAGTCAGACCGAAGTAAGAGACCTAGAGCGGCTCCAGTTCCACGACTGCAGGCTCGGCACCCCAGGTAGTTAGAGGCCATTCTTCTGGCTTTTGAGGGCCACAGCATGCATCTTTCCTGCCCACCCGCTCCCTTTGTTAAGAATCTTGCCGGCAATCGCATGGATAGAAATCAGCGCAGCGTAGGAGACGAGGATGGAAGGCGATTAGAAGAGCCATTACAAAGAACTCACCATCGCGCTTCTGCCACCGAGACCAAAAAGGCCGGAAAAGAAAACACTTCCGCTATATCGTGCTCAAAAGATTCCGCCCAGAGGAATACTTCCGGCGGGACGCGGTGCATCATTCTCAAGTGTCCGACGCCTCAGTGTAGGTGGTGTCCACAGAAGGATCCGGAGCCAGGCGGGGCCAATAGAGGTTTCAGCTCCCGGCAGGCGGGCGGGGCCAGAAATCTGGTGTCTGCGCTGCCGCTGCCGCTGCCGCTGCCGCTGCCCCTACTCCTGCTCCTGCTCCTGCTCCTGCTCCGGGGCCTTAGCGCTTTTTCAGAGTTGTGGCCACGTCGTGGATTCCGGCCCCCTAGCTGATGGAGAACCTGGGATGTGAAGCTGACCCTCCCGGAATACCCGTGCCGACTCAGGGCTTCCGGCGTGTGTCTAGGGGTCGTGGTGGGTGTTGGGATCCTGATCCGGGGAAAACCAGCTTCTCCAGATTTCTCTTCACTCAGGCTGGAAACTTTTGGCGGAGGCTGGTTTCCACTGAGAGTTCTCTAGGAGTCCCAAGGCAAAGAACGCTTTTGAGGAGCTAGGCTCAATCTCAGAAGAAAGGCAAATGTTTTTTCTGACTGTAGTAATTTAGAGGCCAATGTTTTCATTCCAAATGTCATCGTGCCAAGAAATCACACAAAGAACTTGTTAAATAGTTACCTGCACCCCAACGTGAGGAAATCTGATTCAGCAGCAGGTTTAGGTAGGGCCAGAAAGTCTGTACCTGAAAAACACTTTCTAAACAGTTTCGAAATTGGTGGTTCCCAAACTTCCTTGATAAACGCTAATCCAGTTGTAACCTCTTACCCAACAAAGCACCCACCCTCACAAGATGATCAACTATTCAAACATTTAAAAATAATAGGGAAAACAATCCCAAATAACCCTATAATATGCTTTCTAGAGCAAACCTAGAATTCTTTACCTAGTGTACGTGAAATACCAGCAAAGTTAACTGACTCACCGCTAGCAGAACAAATGAACTCTAGCAATGAGGTTTAATTTTGACAGATTAAAAATCGATTAGTACCTGATAAGTACTAGACTCTTTAATGTGGGCCGGGAATAGAAACATTAAGAGGACATAGTTCCTAACCTCATGGAAGTGGTAGGTGGTGTGTGGTGGGTGGGCAGCAAGAGGAGAAAACAAAACCAACATTTGAGTGCTTGGACCAAATTGCAATTCAGGGGGAGCTTTCTGGATTAGGAGCTACATTAGTTTGCTATTGCTATTTCAACAAGTTACCACAAATTTAGTAGCTTAAAACAAATTTAATTAGCCACTATCAAGTTTCAATTACACAAGAGGAATGAATTCTAAAGGTCTGTACAGTATTGTGCTCATAGTTAACAGTACTATATTGTAAACTTAAAATCTGTTAAGACTCTAGATCTCCTGTCAAGTGTTCTTACCACAATTAAAACACACTTCGTTATCTTATGATTCAGGTCAGAAGTCTGAGATGGGTCTCAATGGGCTAAAATCAAAGTGTGGACAAGGCTGCATTCCTTTCTTGTAGGCTCCAGAAGATAATGTTTTCTTCCCTTTCTCAGCTGCTAGATGCTGCTGGCAATTCTTGGCTTACTGTGTCCTTCCACCTTCAACGCCAGTAATAGTCTTTCTCACATAACACTCCCCTGACTCTAGTCAGCATCCTTCTTCTACTGTTAACGCCTTATTAAATTAAACAAGGAGGCCCTTAGACCGAAGTGGCTCTAGTGCCAGGAAGGCGTACATAAGATCTAAGCCTGTAAATGCCTCAGGGTTATGAAACCAAAATGCTAAGGACAACCAATCACAAACAGCCAACTAGGCTTTAAACTTTAGCCAATTAAGCAATTTCCTTTCTTCACCTCGTGCTTTATATGTCTTTCCCTTGGCTTCTGAAGTCTGAGTGCCTCTACCCACTTCTGGTTTGGTACTGCCCTCTTTGAGTTAATTTTTGCTCAAATAAGCTTTTAATTTTCAATATGCCTCAGTTTACCTTTGAACAGCCCCAGTGATTCCATTGGCCCCACCCAGACAATTTCTTCATCGCCGGGTCAGCCGATTAACAACCTTAATTCCATCTGCAACCTTAATTGTGTTTGCCGTGTAACTAACTGGCTGTATTCATAGGCTGTGGTGATTAGGACATAGTTACCCTTGAGGTGGTGGGGGAGGTCATTATTCTGCCTAGCATGGGTGTTATGAGAAATTAGAGCAGTGTAGAAAGGGTAGAGCAAGTTGCAGCCACTGAGGAGCCAAGCAGTGTTACAGGCACTACGTGGGAGTACACTTACCCCAGACGCTTCCAGAATTGTAGACGTCAGAGGAAGCGACATACTTTTCCCTCTCCCTGATATGAAGTGGTTCTTTCTGGTGTGCTTGATACCACACTATTCCAGCCCTTGGCTCTACAAAGGCTTTAGAAAGCCAATTTACAACCTCCAGGTTTCTATCCAAATGACAGGTTTAGGTTGGGAATAGATCAACTTCTGAAACATAATCTATGCTATTACCTAGGCGTTGGCCTTATGACCTTTTTCTTTTGACAGAGAATGATAGGAAGAGACTATAAATCCTGCATCCGTGGTTCTGCTACAATTCAAGTCTCTTGACAACCAGGACTTGGCACTAAACCTGCTTTTTTTCCTACAGTAAATGAAACAAAATTACTGCTGACTTTTCTCTTAAAAAAATCACGTAAGTTAAATTTCTTAGCTGCAAACAAAATTTTACTCCTGTGACGCTGGATTGGATTTGAAGGATGTATTTTTAAATCTGCATCTCCTGGCCACACTTCCCTCAGCTCACTTCTATTTGCATTCTATGCCTTGGTATACAAATTTCCTATTACCAAAGAACTGACCTTAAACTTCCTTAAATTTAAATTTCACTGCTATATATCCCATTTCAAATAAACACTTTCCTTCCCATCGCCTTTGAAATCTCCTGGGGCAGGTTTCTGTGGGAGGGGAGGATATTTAGGCTGGAGCAGTGGGGAGGTGATGAGACCTAAGCCTGTTACTAGAATGCCTTACCAACCTAGGTGAATAAAAAAGACTGGCAAACTTAAATTCTGTCGTTAGTATGTGGTATGCATCTCTTGGTACTTTTGACACATGTTAGAACTCTTACCTAAAATTAATTTTTTTAGTTTAAAAATACTTTATTGCCAAGAAAAAATGGTAATCATTATCTGAGCTTTCAGCGAGTCATAATCTTTTTACTGGTGGAAGATCTTGCCTTGATGTTAATGGCTCTAGATTAATTTTTAATGTCACATAAGGATTTTCTTTTTTTTTAAGATTTTATTGGGGAAGGGGAACAGGACTTTATTGGGGAACAGTGTGTACTTCCAGGATTTTTTCCAAGTCAAGTTATTGTCCTTTCAATCATAGTTGTGGAGGGCGCAGCTCAGCTCCAGGTGCAGTTGCTGTTGTTAGTTGCAGGGGGCGCAGCCCACCATCCCTTGCGGGAGTCCAACCAACTGAGCCATTCGGGAGCTCAGCTGCAGCTCAGCTCAAGGTGCCATGTTCAATCTTAGTTGCAGGGGGTGCTGCGCACCATCCCTTGCGGGACTCGAGGAATTGAACTGGCAGCCTTGTGGTTGAGAGCCTACTGGCCCATGTGGAAATCGAACTGGCAGCCTTTGGCATTAGGAGCATGGAGCTCCAACTGCCTGAGGCACCGGGCCAGCCCCAAGGATTTTCTTAATTTTTTTCAACCTCAGAGGCAGCAGAATTGAGTTCATCACTATCCTTGGATCCTAATATATCCTCAGCGTTGGTCCATGCGTGGCTTGCTTTTTTTTTTTTTATAACATATTTAACCATCTTCAATAAATAATAATCACCTATAAACTCATCCCTGAATGATATCCTACGTCTAACTCCGTGATGTCTTTGTCCCCTCATCCCATCCCTCCAACCTCGGTAATCTATCTTTATGAATATCATATTCATCATTTCCTCACTTTTTTTGGTGTATAATTTTAATGACTCCATGTATATTTCGAAAATATGTGTATGCTGTGTGTGTACTTATTTTCAACTTTCAAAAAGGGTATCATGCTTTATTAACCCATGTTACCTCAAAAATTTTTAAAGGGTGTTATGCTATATATAATCTTTTGGAACTTAAAGATTTTCCTTGAAACTTCCTAGAGAATGTTTTAGAAAAAGTTACGTGGAGGGGGTGTTTTGCAGACTCCTGAGCTCCTGGCTAGTATAGGGCAAGGATGTCACAGAATGTACAGCCAGAGTCCCCAGTGCTATAGGCAATGAAGTCTTGAGGAAACTGCAAGAGGGGGAAAATGAGACCTTTGGAGAAGGCATGGCTTCCAGATAGTACACACCAGGCGCTAAGAGTAAGTCACTTGGATGCACTTGAACCATGCGGCCCTGGAACAGCTAGTTTGGCCTCAGTTTATTCAGTGCCTCCACGGATTTAAGCCAGGGCTGTTAGTCAGCCCTCTTTAAACCAGAGGTGAAAACATTCTTGTGGAGACTCACCATTGCCTCTAAAATGCCGCTGTGGGACAGTCAGTTTTAAATATTCAGTACAAAAATATTTTTCCTCGAACCTGAGATACCAGAAGTAAAAATCAAAAGCTCTGGTATGCTGTATGTACAATTGGTGGGAAGTAGTTAGAAGAAAGATGCTACGATTCATTTCAAAACCATCACTTAGCGTCATTCGGAAAAGCCAAACTGTGAATTTTGTGGTTGGACTTTTGAAATTTTGTAGGTTGATTAATTTCTTGATTTTTATTCAAAGGACCAAGTTTGCAACTTTGACAGAATGTCTCCTAGCATTTGTTCTGTATTTTGCAGGCTCCAAAACCTGCGTGAAGTTGGCTTTCGGTATACGAGTATAAATAGGGAGCTTCTCTGGCATGGTTTTGCTGAGTTTCTCATTTTTCTCTTACCACTCATCAATCTCCAAAAGTTGAAAGCCAACTTATTTTCACGGTGTATTCCTCTTACTGGGTGGGGATCCTAATAGTGACAATACATTAGCCACCAGTGGCAGACAGTGTTCTCTGTGTGGAGAGTGGCCCACCATGCCTCATATGATAGGACATGTCTTCTCGTATCTTCTGTTATTACTGGGTTAACAGTAGTTTCTTATTTGACATATACTTGTTGTGAGTGCGGCACAGGGGTACGCAGTGTGAAGCCACTGAAATCAGGAATTGAGGTGTCAGAAGTGAATGCTCTATAGAGACGAAAATTGTTTACTCTGAGGAAAGCTGTTTTACCAGTATGTTTAAATCTCTAATATTAGTCATCCTAAGTCTACCATTTAGGTATCTTTTATGAGGGCATATGCTTCTTAGCCACTGTCTTCTGTTCCTTGCCAGGCATGACTAAATTCTAACCACTGGAATTCACATGATGCAAAATATATCCTGTAAATGGTAATGTGTTTTTTTAAATTATTGCGTTCAAGCTTGAATGTCAAGAAGAATGGACAGTTTTGTCAGATGACTCCTAAGAATGCTCCTCCATTTTGCTACTTCCTAGAAAAAGTTTAGACTCTCAAAGTAAAAGATTGCGGAAACTCTGGGATGAGTGTGCATTTATTTTCAGAGACGGCTTCACAGCATCATAGTGTGACAGTCATAAGACCCTGTTGTTTTAAACCTTATGATCTAATGGCCCAGTTGTAATTTTAAACTTTTCTTTGAAGCCAGTATTCAAGGGGTTCAGTCAGCTCCATTCTCAGGCAGAATGATGGCCATCAGAAACTGAAGACTTATGTCCTGCCAGCTTTCTGATCCCACTGGAATAAGAGCTTCTTGCCTAATAGTTCAGCAAAGTCCAGGAGCTCACTATCGTTGGTCGTCCTTAGATTATATGCACATTCCCGAACCAGGGTGGACAAATTCTCCTCCCGATTACTCAAGCGTGGGTGCCAGCCCCTCACGTACCACAGGAACCTAAGGTAGAAGAGGAGGTATTTCACCATAGGAAACTGAGGTACCGTTATAAGAATGGTGGGTGATGGGCAGGCAGAAACAACAGATCCCTCCTAAAGTCAACCTTTACGTTCTTTATAACAAAAGTCTATGCGCAATCTTTTCTTTTACCCGTAATCTAGTTTGATAAGATATTAATAAGTAACTGAATGGTGGTCATAGATTACAGATTTGAAAAGATTAAATAAAATCAACAAGATTTTGTTACACCAAAAAACAAAAAAGGATTTTCCTTAATATTGTCATTATTTATATTGTTGTGGGTCGATGGAGTCATCCTTTTTGATTGGTGTATAATATTACATTATGTGTGTTGACGAAAGAAATGTCCAAACCTGTAGAGAATTTTTACAGGAGTTTATTTGAGCCAAACTGACGATATTTGCCAGGGAGCAAGATCTCAAATGTTCCAGAGAATAACGGTTTTGCAGCTTGTTTTATGTAACATGAAGGTGGGAGAAAGCAAGACGGGGACTGGATTGCAGGATAATTAAGATTACGTGCTTTCTTGAGTGTGGTTATGGTTTATGAGTATTTCAAAGGTGTGTTATATATGTTACATATTTACACAATACACATATTAATTTTTTAAACAAAAATGAGATCAATAACTTGCTGTTTTCTGTAACAATACGTCATGGGAATCACTACTTTCAAATATGTATTAATTTACTTTATCCTTTTAAACCACTTTTTGGTGTTTCATTGTTGATGTATCACCATTTATTCCACAAACCCCCAATGTATGGAAATGTCGGTTATTTTCAGCATCTACTATTATAAACAATGTTGTAATGCAGATTCTTGTGCATACATCTTTGGTCATTTGCCTGATTATTTCCTTAAGATAATTCCTAGAAATGAACTGAATGAAGGGTATGAATTTTTATTTTTTTCCTATCAACATTTTTTAGTTTATTGCTGCAGATTGCCAGATTTCACTCCAAAAAGAGTTCATCAATTCACGATCTTATCACAGATAGAGCTCAGAGCAGGGAAGTTCAATTTGAAGTTCAAGAGAGACTTCTCAGAAGAGTTGACCCTGGGGCCACGTCACGATAAGACTGCATTAAGTCATTAAAAGAGCAGATAAATAACCTACAGGGAGCCAGGGGCCAAGAGGGCTCAGGGCTGGATTCCCCCACTGCCTTGGTTTGTCTGTATCATCCCTCTCCAATACTAGGCTGCACTGACATATTTAATCCTTGCCAAATGGAATTACTCTGCCATTTTTTAAAACTTTTTTTCCTTTCATAATTGAGATTTTATTGGTTGTTCTGAGGATAAGTACACAGACAGTTCAGTTCATATTAAAAAACTAAAAAAACCTAAAAAGCCATGTGGTTGTGATTCTTTTTCAGACAGTTAATCCAGTGATTTTCCAGCTTAAAATTTGGAGGCAAAATTTCCTTAATAGAATATCAAGTACCAATATCTTCCAATGTTGATACACTGTTACATCAAAGTCACATTAATTCACAATTTAATATTGTATACACTACATAATCAAACTTTCAATCTTTCACAGCACATTAACAAAGTTACTAAGAAAACTGGATACCACACCAAAGATGTTACTGAGTGCACAAAATTCTGAGCAGGAGAGCCGAGATCAAAGAGTGGTTTTCTTTAGGAAACAATTCTACCAAAAACATGGGAATCAGAGTAACTTAAAATGTTCAAGACATGTTAAATGCACGACTGACTCCAAGTTGCCATTTAGTATACTTTGTATTATAGGATATAAAAACTACCCCCATCTACGGAATCTTAACCTAACACCCAAAACAATCAAAGCCTCCCGTATTCAATATCCTACCATTTTCTGGTTGCACCAAAAAGTAAGCAACCAGCAAATGATTTAATCTCTTAAAAGAAGCCTTTTCACTTAAAAAACGGGATGAAGTGGAATTCCCTCCTTCTTAAAAATGTTTTTAGAGCTATTAAAAAACTTGCATTTACAAAATAGTTTATAAAAGTATTCCTCTGGATTTTACAAGTAGGGAAACGACAACTGATAAGACCCGGCGTATGATATTAATAAGACTTGACTTCTTTCTGTCCTGTTTCATTAGATGCTGAACTCTCCGCGTTTTGAGTTTCTCTTGTTTTCTGCAGGTAAATCTTTAGTTTCTTGGTTAGCCACTTCAGCCTGTTTTCTTTTGCTCTCCTGACCCCTTTTGTTTGCAATATTTTGTCTGCGGAATTATCCTTTCCTGCCGCCTTTTTTGGCTTCGTTTCCACTTTTGCAGGAGCAGGTTTAGCTGACCACTTAGACGATCTCTTGGGTTCCTCCTTCGTCGTCCCTTGGAGGGAGCTGACTTCCCTCTGGGGCTTCGTGGGCCACCCCGCGCCGAGAGCCTTCGCGAAGCTGAGCTGCGGGGCCGCGGGACCTGCTGGGACCCGCCTGAACTTGTTTTGTTTTGATTGGAAGGATTTTGTAATCAACTTCCTAGTCCAGGGAAAACGAGAACAATGGCTACCGGGAGTGTTCCCTCAGAGATCATAGAAAGAGAACGGAAAAAGTTGCTCGAAATCCTCCAAGAAGATCCTGATTCTATCTTAGATACATTAACCTCTCGGAGGCTGATTTCTGAGGAAGAGTATGAGACTCTGGAGAATATTACAGATCCCCTGAAGAAAATTCGGAAGCTGTTAATTTTAGTGCAGAAAAAGGGAGAGGTGAGCTGTCAGCATTTTCTCAAGTGTTTATGTAGTACTTTTCCAGAGTCAGCTACCATTTGGGGCTTAAGGCAAGGTAAGTTGAATTTCTACTCTTTCTGGGGGGTGAGAGGGACGAGGCAGATTTGCTGAAAAAAAGAAAATTATCACCTTTTATTTTCATTTGTCTTTCTCTTAGAGATAATTTTCACTGAAATATGATAAAGGGGAAGTGGCCAGGATTTTACAAGCAGGAAACAATGTATCTTATATGCTTAGGGGGCGGTTGATAGTTTTTTGTTTAAACTGTATCCACAACTTGCAGTTGTTTTGGTGCTAGTATAAATTGTGCATTGTTATGACAGTGACACCCTGAAACACTCCTAGTTGGAAACAGATTACTGTTAATTATGACACATCAGGGATTTCTGTATCAAGTAAGGGAATATGAACAATTCCAAAACCACAAGCTGCATCTTTTACTTAGTATGGTCATTTTGAAAATACAGGGAAGATAATCCACATACATGGTGGATAAATAACTTCATTATTTTTCTGTGATAGGAATGCCTGCAGATGTCTAGTATTCTGAGGCAAATTCAAGTGCTAATTCTTCAATATTCAAAGATAATTAGTGACAGATGAGGGAGCGGTTCTTCCAGAATGGATTGTTTACCAATTTTGTAGATTACACCGGAGGAAAGTGTAACTCCTTTTCTAGGAATCTAAAAAAATATTGAAGATTATATTAAGAGATGTTAGATAGAAGTTCAGATAAAAAGGTTAATGTTAATGGTCCCTAATGTAGGACAAGACCTGTATGCTTAGAGAACTAGAACTAGATCTTATCATTTCTAGGATTTACTATTCCAAATTAGAGCAATTTGCTTTCTGATTAGAAATTGCTAGGATCACATTTCATTAGCAATGGCCCTAGGAATTCTGAACTGGTTTTGGGTCGCAGTAAATCCACAAGTAAGCACTGCTCATAAGATTCTAATTTTATTTCACTCATTTAACATATGAGCTTGCTATGAAAGGCTCAATATTTTGAGCAAGGCAGGGGTGTGGTCTCATTTTTTTTCTAGTGGGAATAGAAGGTTCTGTCTTATGGCCATTTATGTTGGAGGTAGTAAGTATTCCTATTCTCCAATCAAACAAAGAAGAGAACGCTTTGAGGTCTCGGAAACTCAAGTTATTAACAAATTTATTTTTGTTAATTTGGAAAGCAAAACAAAACTCCCCACAACTTTCTTGTTCTTTTCAGAATGTTTAAAACATGAGAACATAGAACCTCCTCAATCTATGGGGGTAAGCAAGAATCCAGAAGGTCTATTTTCCCCTGGAGAGAAACAGCCTGAGGATTCTGAGATCACAGTGTCCTTCAAAGACACAGAACACTTGGATTTAGGAACCTCTAACACGTTCGTGGAAGAGAAAACTAGTTATAGGGACACAGCTTGGTCCTCACGGGAAAACGAGAAATATGAATGCAACACATCAAAAGTCACGTTGTCACATTCGGTTGAGACTATTGACTATGACGTTCCAGAAATTATTGATTATTTACAGGATGGACAGACATATGAGGAGCCAGATAATTCTCTATACTTAGGAGAAGAGGAATATCTAGAATTGGTTGTAGACTCTGAAAATGCAGAAACCACTGTGGAAGAAGAGGATTATAATGACCCCACGCACCTTGTCTATGATGGCGAAGAGGGTTCTGAGTATGCAGACACCACGGCGTTCTCTGATGAAGAACCGAGTTATGAGGATTCAGAAACTGGCCTGTCATTGGAGGATGAGGAGGCAGAGGAGAAAAGTACAGAAGGTATGGGAATACTTTGTGATTGTTAGTTAGACAACAACATGGTTTTAGGCTGCCATGACATAATAGGTAGAGAAAATGAGGAGGGGCACCAGATGTCAGCAGAAAGATATCTTCTCAGAAATTCCTTGTACCTTTCTGACGTGGAATTTCCTCAGAGGCGGCTGTTGAGAGGAAGACCCAGAACCTGAGGAATTCTGGGCAGTATAAGCAAAAGTAAATATTGATCGTCAACTTACAGGTTTCTGCAGACACCTCCATCATACAAATAAGAAGTTGCTAGTCACTAATTTTAGGTGTTATTTTCTATTCCTTCGATTAAATCTCTTTACTCATTTTAGTGTCTTTGTGAGCAACTGGTTATGGTGATTCCAGAATCTCTATAACTACTGAAGTGAAAACAGGAGAAGAGTTTGTGGTGAATGGATAAAATGCCAAAATATTGTCACTTGCCTCCATCCAGTCCGTATATTGCCATCTTGGTAAGGGAAACTGTATCAGTATCTTGAATTAGAATATTTCTTAATGAAAATTCAAAATATGAGGAATGCTTTATTTGGAGAGGTATTGTCTAGGAAAATAAACATCACCAAGTTCTGAGTAGAAAAGGGGAAGATAACTATCATCTCACATTCAGTCCAAATCCTAAGGATTCATAATCCCGTTCTGGGTAGGGAAAGAGTAATTTTCTCCTCTCACACCGTGTGTTAGTTTGCTAGAGCTGCCCTAACAAAGTACCACAAACTGGGTAGCTTAAACAATAAATGACAGGAATGTACTGTCTCACAGTCTGAAGGCTAGAAGTCTGAAATCAAAGTGTCTACAGGCTTGGTTCCTTCTAAAGGCTGTAAAGAAGAACGTGTTCCTAGCTTTGGTGGTTTGCTGGAAATCTTTGGCATCCTTTGGCTTATGGAGGCATCCCCTCAGTCGGCCTTGATCTTCACATGGTTGCCTCTTGGTGCATGCGTCTATGTCCAGATTTTCCCTTTTCGTAAGGGCATCAGTCATTTTGGATTGGGGCCCATTCCAATGACTTCATCTTAACTAATAACATCTGCAATGACCCTATTTACAAATAGCATCACATTGTAAGGTACTAACTAAGGGTTAGGTTTTGAACATAAGAATTTGAGGGGTACATAATTCAAACCATAACACAATTCTTGCCCCACCCCTATGCCTTCCCAATATTTAGTTGCTTTTAGGCCTCGTTCTTAAATGTATTTATTTATATATTTCAGTTGTTGCATACGGTTTAATTAATTATTCACTGCATAGTACCATCATTATTCTGCAAAAAGCCCTGTTTGTTTATCTATTCCATTTTTTTCCCCATCCTCATTCACTATCCTCCACAGGTAACATTCTAATATTATATGTTTCTTTTTTTAAAAAGTTACTGCAGTTTTTATTAGAAGTGTTATCTAATTATTATCTATTCATTATATCCAATTACTATATCTATGTTATTTATATTATACTGTGCTATACATAATTATTATATCTAATATAATTATTATCTAATTATTAATTACTATCTAAGACATAGTATTTCAGCCTCTGTTTTGCCATCAGGATTAGAATCTTTGTTCTGCAGCTTCCTAGATGTGAACTTTGACTGGAAACTTAACATTTCTGAGTCAAAAACTTCTTTTCCTTTGTTTCCAGAAAAACAAGGGTAATTTATTTTTTTTTAAATAATTTTTTAGAAAAGTGACAGCAAGAGAAAGGAGAGAAAACACTCTCAGTTAATATAAGGATAACCTCATAGTAATAAGCAAACTGTCACCAGCTGTTAAGTTTGTTTTATTAGCAGTTAATTAAAAAAATTTTTTTTCTTTAATTTTTCAATTACAGTTCACATTCAATATTATATTAATTTCAGGTGTGCAGCACAGTGGTTAGACATTTATGTAACTTATGAAGTGATCCCCCCAATAAGTCTAGTATCCACCTGGCACCATACATAGTTATTACAATATTATTTACTATATTCTCTATGCTGTGCTTTACATCCCCATGACTCTTGTAACTGCCAATTTGTATTTCTTAATCCTTTCACCTTTTTAACCTAGCCCCCTACTGGTAACTATCAGTTTGTTCTCTGTATCTATGAGTCTTTCTGTTTTATTGTTCATTTATTTTGTTTTTTAGTAAGTGAAATCATATGGTATTTGTGTTTCTCAGTCTGACTTATTTCACTCAGCATAATACTCGCTAGGTCCATCCATATTGTTGCAGATGGCAAGATTTCATTCTTTTCTGTGGCTGAGTAATAATCCATTTTATATGTATGTGTGTGTGTATATATATATACACACACACATACATATCACATCTTCTTTCAATGGACACTTAGGTTGCTTCCAAATTGATTGTAAAAATATCCCAAATTAATGATTTTTTGGTATCCATATTTTTGCAATATTACTTTGCAAGAGGTAGAGTCGGTTTTTCTCCAACCTTTGAATCTATGCTGGCTTTGTGACTTCCTTTGGCCAACAGCATGTGGCAGAAGTTATAGTTTTATAGGTTGAATTGTCTTCCCCTAAAAATATATGTCAAAGTCCCCAGTATCTCAAAATGTTATCTTACTTGTAAATTTATTTACAATTGGCTATTATATATAATGCTGCAATGAATATTGAGATGCATATATTTTTTTGAATTATGTTTTGGCTTTCTTTGGATAAATACCCAGAATTAGAATTGCTAGGTCATAAGGTAGTTCTATTTTTAATTTTTGAGGAACCTCTATAATGTTTTCCATAGTGGCTGCATCAAACAATCCTCCCAAGAGTATACATGGATTCCGTTTTCTCCACATCATCTCCAACACTTGTTTGTTGATTTATTGGTGACAGCCATTCTGACAGGTGTGAGGTGATATCTCATTGTGGTTTTAATTTGCATTTCCCTGATGATTAGTGATGTTGATCATCTTTGCATAGGTCTATTGGCCACCTGTATGTCCTCTGGAGAAATGTCTGTTCAAGTCCTCTGCCCATTTTTAATGGGATTGTTTGTCTTTTTGATGTTAAGGTCTATGAGTTCTTATATATTTTAGATGTGAACCCCCCCCTTTTTTTTAAAAAGATTTTTATTGGGGAAGGGGAACAGGACTTTACTGGGGAACAGTGTGTACTTCCAGGACTTTTTTTCCAAGTCAAGTTGTTGTCCTTTCAATCTTAGTTGTGGAGGGTGCCATTCAGCTTCAAGTTGTTGTCCTTTCAGTCTTAGTTGTGGAGGGCACAGCTCAGCTCCTGATCCAGTTGCCATTGCTAGTTGCAGGGGGCGCAGCCCACCATTCCTTGCAGGAGTCAAGGAATCGAACTGGCAACCTTGTGGTTGAGAGACCACGCTCCAACCAACTGAGCCATTCAGGAGCTCAGTGGCAGCTCAGCTCAAGGTGCCGTGGTCAATCTTAGTTGCAGGGGGTGGAGCCCACAGTCCCTTGCGGGACTCGAGTTGAACTGGCGGTTGAGAGCCCACTGGCCCATGTGGGAATCGAATCGGCAGCCTTCAGAGTTAGGAGCATGGAGCTCGAGCCACCAGGCTGGCCCCATATATTAACCCCTTATAATATGTTTCTTTCATGTTATTGTTTTATTTGCATGTTTTTTCCTGTATCATTTATTTATTGTAACAGTAATGCTGCATAACAAAGCATCTCAAAATTCAGTCACTTAAAACAATAAGAATGTATTGTTGTTCATGTGTTTGTAGTTGGCTGGGCAGTTCTTTTGGTCTTCCCCAGGTTTAGTCAGGTATCTGTGGTCAGCTGGCTATAGGCTCACTTCTCATCTTCTCGAAAGCTAATCTGGGCTTGTTCTCAGACTAGATGGAGCATATTTGTCTGGTGAAGGCAGAGGAGTAAAAAGTGGGGGAGAAAGAGAGAGAGAGGGAGGAGGAGGAGGAGGAAGAGGAGGAGAGGAAGGAATAGAAGCAGGAGGGAGATGTATATAGAGAGAAGTGAGGGCCTTTTGAGGCTTAGGCTCAGAACTATCATGCCGTTTGTATTAGTTTCCTATGGCTGCCACAATAAAGTACTATTAATACAGATGGGTGACTTAAAACAATGGGTAATTTATTGTTTCACACTTCAGGCCAGAAATCTGAAACCAAGGTGTTAGCAGGGTCATGCTCTCTTAGAGGGCACCAGGAAGGATCTGCTCCAGTCTTCTTTTTTAGCTTCTGGTGACCTTAGGTGTTCTTTGGCTTGTAGATGACTGTCTGCTCTCTGTGTGTTTTCAAATCATTTTCCCTCTGTATATGTCTGTGTTTTCAAATTTCCTCTTTTTATAAGGACACTAGTTATATTGGAATAGGGCGCACTCTAAGGACCTCTTTTTAATTTGACCTCTGTAAAGACCTTATTTACAAAAAAGGTTATATTCCAAGGTACTGGGGACTTCAACATATCTTTTTGGGGGGGCAAATTCAATCCATAACACTGTCACTTCTGCCACATTTTGTTGGCCAAAGCAAGTCACAAAGCCAGTGCAGATTCAAGGGCTGGGATAAAATAGACTCTACCTCTTGCAAAATAATATTGCAAAAGGTATGGATACCAGAAAGGCATTAATTGTGGCTATTTTTTATAATCAATCTAACATCTTTAGCAAACACAGGTCAAGAAAAGTCTCAATAATAATGTAGTTATGACCTATAATGTAATTCTAATATCTACCAATCCACTCTAGTTGACTGGAGGCATGTGGCTATCCTTTCTTTCCTCTCTGTAGTATTTGTCTATGAAGCTGGGAACTGAAAAAAAAATCCAAATGAATCTGACTTAAAGGAGAAGGGTCATCATGCTTTTTGTCATGTTAAATTTCATGACCAAAAGCTTGCAATGTCAAATGAAAAGTCTCAGGAAGTCTTAAGGCATTGCTTTGTGTTTTCTGCACTCTATAAGGTCAACTTGTATATAGACTATATCAATCAATTTCCTTCCCTTCCAGCTTATAGTTGAGTTCAGCCTATGGTAAGAACCCACAAATTTACCATTTCCTGTGCCCTTTCTATTCTTCCTGAAGATCCAAGTTTTAATTTGATGTTATTTCCCTTTAGGCTAAAGAATTTTATTTATTATTCCTTTTAGTTCAGGTCTGCTGCTGGTAAATTCTCTTAGGTTTTGTTTATTGAAAACTGTCTTTATTTTGCCTTCATTATAGAGAATATTTTTGCTGGGTATAGAATTCTAGATTGGCAATTTTTGCCTTAATCACTATGGATATCATTCCTCTCTCTTTGGCTGCTATTGTTTCTGATGTTAAGTCTTTAGTCATTTTTATCATTGTTCCCTTGTAAGTGTTGTGTCATTTTTCTTTCAGTATTTTTTTCCTTCAGTTTTTTCAGCAGCTGAGTGATGTGTCTAGGTATGATTTCTTTGTTTTTATCCTCTGTAAGGTTTACAGAGTTTTGTGACTCTGTAAAACTTTTTTTTTTTTACTTCATTTGGAAAAATTTCCGTCATTATTTATCCAAATATTTTTCTGTCTCACTTGCTCCCTCTTCTCTCTCTCTGAGACTCCACGTACATGTATGTTAGAGGTTTGATATTGTTCTATAGGTTCCTGAGGCTCTATTCATTTTCTTACAATTTGTTTTTCTCTCTGTTCTTCAGATTGGATCATTTTATTCTTATATCTTTACACTGACTTTCTTCTGTCATTTCCAATCTACTGTTAAGTGTGTGTGTGTGTGTGTGTGTGTGTGTGTGTGTGTATGAGATCCTTGTACAGGGACCATGCTAACCTTCTCTGTATTATTTCAATTTTAGTATATGTGCTGCTGAAGTGAGCACCAGATATTGTGATTTTTAGTTATAGAAAGTTCATTTTTTAATACTTTCTTATTTTCTGAGAATTTCTATTTAATCATTTATTATGGGCTTATTTTATTTTACATTCTTGAGAATAGTTAAGATATCTGCTTTAAAATTCTTATGTGCTTTAAAATTCTGCTAAATCCAACATCTAGGTCATCTTGGGGTCATTCTCCATTGATTCAGTATTGGTTACATTTTCTGTTTGTTCCTATGTTTATTTATTGTGTCCTAAACATGTATATGATAGGTTGTAGAGACTCTGGATTGTTAAATATCTCAAAAGAGCCTTTTTTTTTTCTTTTTCTTTTTTTGGGGGGGCGTTGTTTTAGTTCCCAATTAACCTGACTGGACTCAAATTCAAAAGTCTCCTTTCAGTAGGTGGAAGCTGAAATCTCTCTTTTTTTCTTTTTGCTTAGCTGAACTATTTTCATGAATTTTTAAATTACAAAAAATACTACTAGGTCCTAGAAATTACTGCCTCTTTTTTTTTTTAATCCATCTCTGTGCTTATTAAATACATCATTGTTGCTGTGTATGTATTTACTCTTTTGATTCTGACTGCTTTATATTAGCCCTGTTAATACCTTCTTAATACTAGACATCTGGCCTGGACTGCCTAGGTACCAATAACTGTGCTGAAGGAGCAGAGGATTGTTGTCCTAACAGAAAATAGGGGATAGTCAAGAGCAGAACTTAAAAGCTTTCCTGCAAACTATCCTCTCACTACGTCCTCTAATTCTTCATGCTAGCCTCAACTCTTCCTTCTCCTTCTTACCCCAACACATATACTAGTTCAAGCAACTTTCAGACTACCCAAGGATTTCTTAGAGTTACTTCTGTTAATTCTTGTAATCCATACTTTTCTTTCACTTCTGTTGTTTCTTCTGATTCACCATAAAAATAGCGTTATTTTTATAGGGAATCAAAGAAGCTTATGCTAACTTGCTGTCCATCAGGGAAAAAAAAATGCTCTCTGATCTTCTTTTTCTACTAAGCACTATTTCTGTATTCCTAAGAAGTTGCTAGAAGCTGTATTAGAAAATGCAAGATCAGAAGAAATTAGGTACAACATGTAAATTCTGAGAAAAACCTTAATGGAAATAAAATCTTCCATTTCTCCTAACTTTAGTAAGAGATAGGTTTAAGAAAGAAATCAGTATCAACCTAGAGAGTTCCTCATACATGTGTATAATGCATTAACAAAGTTTTTCATTGATGCATACAAACATTAGCCAAAAAATTGGAAAATCTAAATGATCATCAATGGACAATGGTTAAGTAGTGGTTCTTCCAAATCATGAAGTGTGATGGATTAGCTGTAGTGAATTAAGTAGATCTTTATATATACTGACTGAGAAGAATTGGCAAGGAATACCATTAAGTGAAAAGAAATCGAGGGATCATTTGTTTAGTATAATATCATTTACTTAAAAATAAAATAGCATTCATTAAGTCAAACTATATATTTCTATATATGCATGTATACTTATGTACTTGTGTAGAAAAAGGATGGGAAGCAAACAAATCATACCATATTGACATGTCTCTTAAAAGAAAAGTAGAATTGGCAGAGTGGTGAAAGGGAACTTTCACTTTGTTTGTATTGTTTCATCTTTTTACAATGAGAATGTTGATTACTTGTTTAGTTTTAAAAGTCACTGAAGGACTTAGAATTTGAAAATGACATTCACTGAGCATCTTCTTTCTTACAGAAAGAAAAAAGGTCTTTAAAGATGTCCTGTCATGTTTGAACATGGATAGGAGCCGAAAGCTTCTGCCAGATTTTGTTAAACAATTCTCCTTAGATCGAGGATGTAAGTGGACACCTGAGACTCCGGGAGACTTAGCCTGGAATTTCCTGATGAAAGTTCAAGCACTGGATGTGACAGCTAGAGATTCAATCCTCAGACACAAGGTTCTGTGTGAGGATAACCAAGGGGAATTGCCAACTGCAGCAGAGAATTTGGAAGTTAGAGACATACAAACCATCAATCCCCTTGATGTTCTTTGTGCCTCTATGCTGTGTTCAGATAGCTCTTTGCAACGCAAAGTCATGTCAAGCATGTATCAATGCAAGTTTGCTCTTCCTCTGCTACTGCCAGATGCAGAGAACAACAAAAGCATTTTAATGCTGGGGGCCATGAAAGACATTGTGAAGAAGCAGTCAGCACAGTCTTCAGGAGCGCCTACAGGGGAGACAGAAAAGTTTCTGACCCTCATGAAGATGCCTCTCATCTCTTTTGTGCGTCTAGGAGACTGTAGCTTCTCCAAGTCCAGAATCCTCAACACACTGCTCAGCCCCGCCCAACTGAAATCACACAAAATATTTCTCCATCAGGATTGGCCTGTTCTGGTGCTTCCCCGGCAAATCTCTGATGGCCTGGTTGAAATAACTTGGTGTTTTCCTGATAGCGATGGTCTAACGGAAAACCCTAGTTTCTTCCAAAAGCCTGTTGCTGTGGCCAACCTTCGTGGAGAACTAGAAAGTTTCTGGACAGAATTTGGTTTCTTGATGGAAGTTTCCTCAGCTGTGTTTTTTTTCACCAACTGCCTAGGTGAGAAGGAATGGGACCTGCTCATGTTTTTAGGAGAAGCTGCCATTGAAAGATGCTACTTTGTCCTCAATC
Organism: Rhinolophus ferrumequinum; assembly: GCF_004115265.2. Taxonomy (NCBI): domain Eukaryota; kingdom Metazoa; phylum Chordata; class Mammalia; order Chiroptera; family Rhinolophidae; genus Rhinolophus; species Rhinolophus ferrumequinum. The sequence continues at coordinate 27,178,437 of NC_046290.1, forward strand.
CCCAGGCCAGGGAGACTGAAGAGGCTCAGATTTTCCAGAGGATCCTGAAGTTGAAGCCATCACAGCTACTATTTTGGGAGGAGGAAGAAGCTGGGGAGAAAGGGAAGAACATGAAGGGTCTCCAAGCTGCCCTCCAAGAAGTGATGTCCTCTTCACTCAGATGTGTGTCCGTGGAAGACATGGCTTCCCTAGCCAGGGAGTTGGGGATCCAGGTAGACCAAGACTTTGAGAATGTTCAAGGAATTCAGGTTCCCTCTAGTGAAAACTTGGTTGGAACAGTTGAAGAGGAAAGACAACAAAGACACACTCAGCCAAAAAGGTCATCTGAATGCCCAGCTGAGATGCCTGTAACAGAGCCTGGAGCTGGATGTGAGGTCAGCCAGATTCTTCAGAATTTCCACCTTACCCCAGTATCTATGCCTTATCTGGAAAACTCCTGTCCTTTACCAATCAGAATTGGAGGTAACTTAAACCATGGTTCTTTGAAAGCCCCTTGGATTATGGACCCCCACTTTTGGTCAGAGCAGAAGTCTAAGTGGTTCTCTCCTTCACCTTTTCAGAATTCAAGGTTCCATAGTCGAGGTAAAAGATTTGGGATGCAGTACTCCCAACCCCAGAGATTTTATTCAGGTAACAGGTTTATGAAATTTTCAAGACCTCCTCAGGGACGTCACATGAATGAAACATTTGTGAGACCACCAAGACCCATTCATCAGTATGTACAGGCCTGGCCTCAGAGACCACAGACAATGGGAGCTCGTGAAAGGTCTGCTGCACTGGTCTCCAGGGTAGGTCACCTCCATTACCAGGGTTCACAACCAGGAGGACAAGTTAGGAAGCCACAGCGTAGGCCAGCCCAACAGCCTAGGCCAGCCCAACAGCCTAGGCCAGCTCACGCCTCGGGAACACAGCCAACTGAGGCAACTGGAAAACTTACGAGAACAACACTCCATACTGCGAATCCTCACCCTAAAGCATTTCAACAAGCAGGACTCATACAAAACCTCATAAGACCTGCCTGTCAGCAAGGATTAAAGCCAGAGACACAAGGTGGGCCATCAAATCCAGCTTTCCAAATGGGATCCCATCCCATGTCCAGCAGCAAATTTTTACCCAGCTCTCAGTTCCAATCCAGTCAGCCCAAGCCGCCCCAGCCCAAACCCTTTCATCCTATGCCCTCTCAACTCAAACCCACTCAAACAAAACCCACTCAGCCCCAGCCCTCTCAAGCGAAATGCTCTCCATCCAAACCCACTCGGCCCCAGTCTTCCCAATCTAAGCCTTCTTGGCCCAGACCTACTCAACCCAAGTCATCTCAAACCGGTCCTTCACAGGCTAAGGCACACTATCCAAGACCAGGGCCCAAGAAGGTAGGGAAGCATTAAAGTGTTTACTCCAGAGACCTATGAAACTTATTCTTTACCCAGGCCATTCCTGTCATATAGTAACCTGAAGGAGAGTGGCAGTGATGATAAGAGACTACTGTCATTATCATGGCACAGAAAAGAAAAGAAAAGATATGCACAGCTTCATTGGTTATCATTAAAATATCTGTAAGAGTTGTGTCCCTAACAAAGAGGAAGAATATTAAAAGAATTAAGAATAGAATTAAGCAATAAATAAAGTAACTGAATACAGCCTTGAGTATTAGGTAATATATAACCTGAATCCAGGGAATGGGAATTGTGAAATAGCTCCACTTGACAAAGAATGGGGTTAGACTCTCTAGTTGCAAAATGATCATAAAATAGGGCTCAGGTTGCCTCAATGTTGCAAATAAAATTGCCCTAGATGTTGGCTGTTCCAGAGGTGTCTTAGTCAAGATTTTTGGTTATGTATCAGCTGCTAAGCAGGTAACCCTGTTTGTTTGAGATGTTTAAATCAATTTGCTTATGATAACAGCCCCAATTTGCTGGATAATAAAACGCTCTTATTTGACCCTTACATGTAGAAACAATGGACTGAACACCAATGAAATTAATTATTTTGCATTAACTTTAAGACTAATCTGTGTATGTTTCTATTTAAAATGTTTGTAATAGTTAAGATAATTGACTTACTGTATTCTTTGAGGATCTGATGTATTAGCCTCATGATTCTAGCTTAAAATGTATAATTGAGGTTTTAATTTTAGAGTTGTTGTTTTTTTTAAGTTGAAAATATTAAGCTCAATTTACAAAGTTTGTTAAAAGCGTTGAAATATTTAAGAGAACTTGCGATTCACAAAATTTACAATTTTAATTTATTAGATTTATTTTTGTCCTAAACATTTTGGCTAAGTTCTGTTAGTTAGAAATATTAAGTGAAAGGAATATGTTCAATTTAAAATACTTACATGAAGTTTAACTAAGTTTGTAAATGACACAAAATATTAATAAAAGGCCACTTTAAAGGTAGATGTTAAAATTCACTGGCTAGAAATAAAATAATAAGATTTGTAAATTGAATTAAGAGCCCTGGTTTTAGATTTGTAACTTTTATAAAATTAATATTAACTTTTTTATTTTTATTTTTATTAGTTTCAGGTGTACAAAGCAATGTAATAGTTAGACATTTACACCCCTCACAAAGTGATACCCCCCAATCTACTACCCCTTTGACATCGTATATAGCTGTTACTATACCATACTATAAAATTAATATTAATTTTAAGTACTAAAATAGCCACAAGTTGTCTTTTCTGGGTACAAAATTGTCTTCAAGGACACAAAAAAATCATACTGACAAATAGATGAGAAATGATCTTCGAAAAAGAACAATTAATCTCTGAGAACATTTTCATACTACAATAGATATCCTTCATTTGTACATGTTATTAAACAATCAATTTTGAGTTGTTGTTGTTTAATCCTTTACTATAAGGGTGATGACTATGAATGTGATTTTTTATCTTTGTCTTTTGGCAGTAGAAAAAGCGTAATGACAGTTTATAACTACAAAATCTTTGGAGTTAAAAGTGGTTTTTCTCTACTGAAGATAGTACTGTTTAACCTTTTGAAATGAGCAATAGTAATGATTTTTTTAAAAAAAACGTGTCTGAATCCTTGTTCAAGGTTAATTCCTGGAGGATCGAACTTGTTGGGTTATTGTCACCAATAGATCCTGGATCCTATATACGTGGTACATTCAAATTGGATGATTTGAGGAGAGTTTAATAAAGGGACCATTTATAAAGATCTGAGCAAGATGTAAAAACAGCACAAGGAGAGTGTAGTGCCCTGGATCTAGTAAAAGCGAGGCCCTTTACCACCCAAGGTCCAAAGTGGGGCAGGGAGTGCTTTCTCCAGTCAGAAGAGCTGTGTGGAAAGGGTCTTGGATCAGGCTGGTTGAGGTGGGCAGCAGGCTGCAGTGACCCACAGGAAAGTATCCCAGGGAATAAATATCCTCTCCTTACCTCTGATCTGCCAGTGCATCCCCTTGGCCAAATCCAACCAGAAACCAGAGAATAAGGAGCTCATCTAGTTTTGAAAATGCAGAAATAGACAAGAAAGGAACAAAAATAATCTGTAATATCATAACTCAGAGGAAGTAACATAGTCCTCTGACTCACTAATAATATTTTCACGTTTTTTATATATATATGTGTATATATATACATATATATATACACATATATATACACACGCATACATATATATACTTATATATATATATATATTTTTTTTTTCTTTTTAAATTTTCAAATCCATACTAGGGTTGAATGTGGCAAAGTCAAATCCAATGTTAGGTGCAGGCGGTATAAACAGCATGAAATACTGGTTTTCCAGATGTCTTAAGAAAGTGAATTCAGGACTGTTGTCACGCAGCAGCCTACCCATCTGTCCCCTCGTGCCTATCACTAAAGAAAGAAGAGTCTGTGAGACCATTCCTTTCAGGGACTTTGCTTCACCTTTGTGCTTACACTTCATGTCTCTCTGTTTGGCCCCCAAAAGATGGTTGGTCAGCCAATGACAGGTAAGATTCCTCACGGGAGGAACAACCCAAGCCAGGCAGAACTGTGTGGGGACCACCAGGAGAACTCACGGGGTCTATAGAGGTGGGCACAGCCCCCACCATCCCCCATCTAAGGAGAGCCTCTGCCTCTGTGGCTATATTCCTTCCCACAACCTGCTTGGGAAGTGAGTCAATGATGTAATAACATCAGTTCTCCTTCCATTCTTAACAGTAAGTTTTAGGATAAAGGATTTGTTCCTGGGGAGGCACATACCATAATTGTTAAGACATCATGGGACTTTCTATTCCAGTTGTTTGCAAGCAAGGGTGATTGATTTGAATCAGTTTTCTGGTATGATGTATGAGACTCACAGACCATGGAGGAAACAATACTACTTCCTTGTGTGTATATCAACGAAAGCCAGAAGGTGGCCCAATTCGGGGCTCTCAGTCCTTTGAAGCTGGGAGACCCTTGGCCCCCTGTTTCATAACTTTCTTGATTTCTGTTTCTTTCTTAACCCTTTGCCGCCCTTCTCGTTCTCTCACTGCTCGTGTTGCGCTGGACGCATCACAGGACATAAAATATGTATCGGGATGTCATTGTATGATGTACAAATCTAATTGTTTTAAGTCAAACTTGCGAAAATTCAGAACCACTTGTTTACATGTATGTTATTTATTAAACTGAGAGCATTTAATTTGCTACCTGACTTTTTGTGAGCAGACTGAAGAGTCTACCCAATGATTTACCTCTTTCAACATCTGAAAATTCTTAAACACCATAAGTCAATTTATACTTTGTACAAGAAAGCAAATAAAAAATTTAAAAAGTGTGTTCTTTTTTGAGATGCTTGAAAGGAGAGTACTCCAATGTGAAACAAAGCCTGACCACAGGGATGGAGCTGCCTCATAAATCCTATTAGCCTCATAAATCAACGTTTTACCTGCATGCATGGTGACCACCTGCATTTCCCTGTCTTTAAATTTTTATAGTCTTCTTTTGTGATTAGGCATAGTTCCCTTTCCAATATTTGCTACATAGGATCCATGTAAACAAAGTGTCTGTTGGGAAGGATAAATATGACATCGACTGCTAAGGACTCAGGAATCCTTAATTCAGTTAGTGGGTGGCTTTAAGTGCTAATTGGCTCAGGGAAGTAATTGGTTAGGATAAAGGCTAAGATGCTATAGCTCATAGAAGGCAAAAACATAGCAGCTTAAATAATACGGGAGTTTATTTCTCCCTTACGGAATCATTCAGCCTGTCTAGGCAGATAGAGCAACTTATTTTATTAGGGTTAATCAAGAACTAAGTTCTTTTCACCTTGTTCTTCCATCTCATTGGGCATTGTCCTTTTCTGCATGATTGAAGCCTGATTTGCTCTCATTTCCTTGATCCTATTTACAGGAAGGTGAAAAAAAGCCAAAGTTCATAGAAGTCAGCCTGACTTTAAGTTAGAGATGATTTGGAAATGACATGTCTTTCACTCATACCCCATTGGCTCAAACGTGGTCATATGGTCATGTGTAGCTGCAAAGAAGGTTGGGAAATGTAGTCATTAGCTGAGTGGTTATGCATCCCAGAAGAAGGGAAGAGGCAGCAGTTTGCCATAATATCATAGAATATCAAGAATATCAGAGGACCCAAAGAGGAATGTAAAGTCACTACAAGGCAGTCTAAAACAAACCTGAAATGTTCATTCTTACCACCTTAATCAGACTTTTTTTGGTATTTATTATAAAAGGTGAATTATTTTAGTGAATGGGAGGGGTGGTAATTGCCTGAATTGAAGAGAAGATTTTGCATAATGTTGAAATGAAGAAAGGATTTTAGAGTATGTACTCTTAAATAAAATAAGGTTGCTTGCTATTTGTGACCTGGGTATTGCCTGCCCTGACTCTCAATACAGTGGAGGGCCATAAAGTTCTCTATTATTCTATAATAGAAATATAAACTAGACTGTTCCCTAATTCAGAGTGTTGACATTCTGCACACCTTTTGGGCAAGTTTCCTTCCATTTTAAAGCAGTGTGGTTATAATTTAAGCATGCATAAAAACCACCCAAGGTGGTGTTAAAATCGCATATTGTTGGGGTCCCCCCCCCGTAGATTCTGATTCAGTAGGTCTGAGGTAGGCCTGAGGAGTAGCCACTTAACAGGAACTCCCACTGAAGCAGAAAATCCTGGGGCCACGTTCAGAAAAACCCACATACAGCCTGGCCTGCAAACCTGTTTTCTGGTGTTCAGACAAAGAAACTTACATCTGGGCCAGAAATCCAGGCTGGGAATTTCCTTCAGTATCATTCTCGCTAAACTCATTATTCATCTCCAGTTGGAAAATTGGGCACTAAAAAGATGGTGTAATGAGGTGATACAGATGTCAAAACTTTCATCCACTTAAGATTAGGTCTGTTCTGCCTATGGATTTCTGTATTTAACGCTTCTACTTTAGTCTGCAAGTTTTATACTCCATTATATTTAAAAGATGCCCTTTTATTTTTCAAAATGTCCTGTTTCTTTGCTTCATGGCTAAGACTTGATTTTTTTCTCAAGACTCAAGCATTTCTTCTTGCCCAACGTCACTGGTATATATTGTAACACCATTCTTTCATGACTGGGAGAACGACTGCCAGGGATTAATGAGGAGTAGTTTTTGGCTTGGGTGCTGATTTGACAGTAGCATGTCTCCGGGTCTCACAGACTAGGTAAATTTCTCTGGGATGGCAGAGGCAGAAAGAAAGGGGAATCGCTCCAGCTACTGGAATGTGCTGTCCTCCCGAAGGGCTCCTGCTCCCATCCTCAGTCCTTGGTAAATCACCTGTATGCCGCAGGGTGAGGGATAAAACCCAAAAAGGGATTAGACTACTGTGTGCCTTGGCGACAGAGTCCCAGAGAGCAGTGTCCAGGCTCTCGGCCTCATGTGGGAAGGTGCTGGCTCGGGTAGTAGATGGCCGTCAGCTGTAATCAGATGGCCATCCGCTGTGGCTGTGTGGCCATCAGCTGTTACTGGTTAGCCAATGGCCACTAGTATAACTGCCGTGGCTACGATAGGGGGTTGGTTGGTGGGTTGGTGGGCAGAGAAGCAGACGGCAGATTGCCATTAGCAAGTGAGGTTGGTTGGTTGGCAGAGAAGTGGACAGCGGATTGCGCAGCGTGTGGAGCCTGCTTCCTGTATCTCCAACCCAGCCACCAGCGAGAATATAGTGGTGTGACTCCCCTATCTGTGGCTCCGTGGGTGTTCCTTTTTGGCCTCACCATGTCCTGCGTTCTCATGCGGGGAGCGGGACCAGAGACCCCCGCATGACAGTGCCTTTAATGTCTGTCCCACTTCCCATAATTGGATTGGGTGAAGGGATGAGGTAAGGGAGGAGGAAATACTATTAATACAAAAGTATATCAGTTCATACTTCAACAAATATCCCATCACAACAGTAGCCTGGGTAGTGGGGACAGAGTGATAAGAGCAGCTTGAAGAAGGGCCGCGCGTTTCAGGGACAGGTACAAGGAGGCCCGGATGGAGAAGAAGAGCCAAGAGGGGTGCCTCGGAAGCCCGGCGTGGAGTGTTTCAAGAAGACAACAGATACTGTCTTAGGCACTTAATCGAGTTGGGACCAATTTCCTTACTCAAAAGTAGACCTACTTTTGATGGTTTTAAGATAAATGAGATGGAAGTTTCAGAAACTAAGAGACAGATCTGTCAAAAGGATTATTCTGCTGCCTCTTCACTCTGCCCAAATCGTATTTAAAATTATCCAACTATTAACCCGCATAGTTACGGTCCTGGGCAGCGCTGGGGAGTGAGCTGCTTGGTTCTCCCTTCACCTCCTCCTGGTGAAGAGGGTAGCTGGCTGACAGCCTCCAGCTGTGCTGCCCTGGGGATCCACTGCAGTGTTCCCAAAACCTCACAACTGGGCAGGCTGCCCTCAGGCACTGACTGAGCATGGGTGGTGAGGGGAGAGGGGTGGGAACTAAAGCTGGGCCAGGTCTTCCCACAAGGGGGCCTCCACCAGGCATTCTTTGCTCGGTGGCCTGGCTGAGACTTGCTCTTTGAGCTGCAAATGTCGTCTGATGCACTTCCTCCCCAGTCCTCCTCCCTTCTTTCTTTTCCTTCCCAGGTATCAGATCTATGGCACTATGAGGTTCTCCACACCCACTCCTGCTCCCTCCTTCCTTTATACTTTCACAGATTTTTCCTGCACTTAAATTCTGTCTTAGCATCTGCTTCCCAGAGGACCTGAACTGGTACAAGTTATTTGTGAAAAATGCTTCTTCTTTTTTCATGTCTGAGCAGCCTTGGACACACCTACTCCCTCCCACCCGCTCCCTTTTAGTGAGAAAGTAGACCCGGGGAATTTTGTCTATAACTCTGAGAGTCTACTTCAAAGAGGGAGAAATGCTTTGACTCTTTTTAATTATCTCTTTTAGGATGGACATTAATTTTGGACACGCAGAGATTTTTTTACAAGTCTTTCCACACATTGCATATTTCATCGGTTGCCGTGTGTCACTGTTCCTTGCTTAATAACGATACAGAATCATTTACAAGTTATTGTTTTCATTTATAGCCCACAAGAAAGAGGGGAAAAAATCAATAATATGGTGAGAACCAGAGTCCCTAGGAATTCTTACAGCATAAGCCTACTTTGTCAAATATCTCAGGAAAATCAGTAAGATGTGAACACTGTGTCTCATTGCACTGTATGGTCTGTTAATAAACTTTTAGAAGAAAAGGGCACAGAAGCCAGACCAAGGAGAGTCAAGGCGTAAATGGGAAGTGAGGAAGTGGATGCTTACATTTAAGAAAGAAAGTGCTATCCCCTACAGGGTCAAGAAAGGTTTTTCTTCTTTCTCCTTCCCCCACTGTCTTCCCTTTCTTCTTTTCTTTTCTTTCTCCTCATTCTTCTTCTAATTCATCTTCCTAGGTTATTTTTGTTTGTTTGTTTTTAATCCAAGGTAACAACATTTGGAAAACAATTCAAACACTGTAAAAATACGTGGTTTAGAAAGTCCCTCATAATTCCACCCTCTGGATAGCAGGAGTTCTCAAGATTGGCTGCACATTAGAATCATCTGGGGAGATTTCTAAACCTCCTGAGGCCAAGCCCACAGCCCATATTACAGACATCAGGATCTGGGAGCAGCATCAGATATCAGCATTCCTTAAAGTTCTCTAGGTGATTCCAATGTATTGTCAAGGTGCAGAACCACTCACTGCTCCAGGGCTTGGCTGCTCACTGTGGCCTGTGGACCAGTGGCAGCAGCAGCATTCAGCAGAATGTCAGCTCTGCGCCGGCTCTTTCCTTACTGAGTCATAATCTGCACTTTAACAAGATCCTTGATATTTCATATGCACAGTAAAAATTGAGAAGCATTTTTTAATTTAATTTTTTCTATTACAGTTGACAGTCAATATTATTTTATATCAGTTTCAGGTGTACAGCATGGTGGTTAGATATTGACATAATTTACAAAGTGATTTCCCGATAAGTCCCACCTGGTACCATACATAGTTATTATAATATAATTGATTATATTCCCTATGTTGTACTTTATATCCCTGTGACTATTTTGTAACTACCAATTGTACTGTTTACACCCTTCACCTTTTCACCCAGTCCCCCACTCCCTCCCATTTGCCAATCATCAGTCTGTTCTCTGTATATATGAGTCTGTTTCTGTTTTGTTTGTTTGTTTATATCATCCTTTAGATTCTACATATAAGAGAAATCACATGGTATTTGTCTTTCTCTGTGTTCGGACTGAGTCTGATTTGTTCCAAGATTTGTGCCTGAAAAGCCACAAGCCCAAAGAACACGCCAGGTGGCTGAGTGTGAGATGTAGGTTTATTGAGACTTACTGACTGGGGAGTCTTCAGTCAGTAAGGCCAGCTGGAAGGGTAGTGATCCACACCCAGGTGGAGAAGAAGCAAGGTTAGATAGATACAGCAAACAAAGAACATTCCGTGGAAGAAATCATCTGGAATGCCCAGCAGGCCTGCTCTCATGCACACAGCCTCCCAAGAAGTAAGGACACCCTGACGGCTCACTTATCTGACTGTGGGCCAGGTCCCTACAGTCTGACTTATTTCACTTACCACAATACCCTTTAGGTCCATTCATGTTGTCGCAGATGGGAAGATTTCATTCTTTTTTATGGCAGAGTAATATTCTATTACACACACACACACACACACACACATTCACACACTCACACTGTGTTTCCCTGAAAATAAGACCTACCCTGACAATCAGCTCTAATGTGTCTTTTGGAGCAAAAATTAATATAAGACCCGGTCTTATTTTACTATAAGACCAGGTCTATAATATAATATAATATAATAATATAATACTGGGTCTTATATTAATTTTTGCTCCAAAAGATGCATTAGAGCTGATTGTCCAGCTAGGTCTTATTTTCAGGGAAACACGGTATGTACCACATCTTCTTTATTCAATTTTCTATTGATGAGCACCTAGGTTGCTTTAATCTCTTAGCTATTTATTGTAAATAATGCTGCAGTGAACATAGGGATGCATATATCTTTTCGAATTAACCGTTTTGGATTTCTTGGATAAATTCCCAGAAGTGGAATTGCTGGGTCATAAGGTAGTTCTATTTTTAATTTTTTGAGGAACCTCCATACTGTTTTTCATAGTGGCTACATCAGTTTGCAATCCCACCAAACTGTTGGGTTCCCTTTTTACATCCTCACCAACACTTGTTGTTTGTTGATTTATTGATGATGGCCATTCTGACGGGTGTGAGGTGATATCTCAATTGTGGTTTTAATTTGTGTTTCCCTGAGGATTAGTGATATTGAGCATGTTTTTGCAGGTCTATTGGCCATCTAGATGTTTTCTTTGAAAAATGTTACCGTGGACTCAAAGGGTCCAGTTGCTGGCGTGCATCCAAGCCAAAAAAGGACATGAGCAGGAGTTTACAGCAAAGAAAGTAAAGATTTATTTAAGGAGTTGGTGCCAAGCCCAGAGACACAGGTGAGCTAGAGCCCTCAAAAAACCAGATCCCTGATGACCTCTAGTAGCTAGGTTATATAAAGAAAAAATCATCAATCATGGTTACTATGGAAGTTGGAGTCATGGTATCTACTGATTGGTCAGGGCTAAGACAGGAAGCAATTGATCATGGCTTCATGTCCTGGTGTCAATCATGGCATTGCTCTGTCTGGTTCCCAGGGGATGCAGTCTGTGGGGCTGTTCTGCTTTCCTGAGTCCAGAGCTGAAACAACTGAGTTCAAGGAGTTATCTTTGTTTGACTAAAACCTTATTCTTGTTTAAGATTTGGTTATTGCATCTTTGTCATAGTTGATAGACCTGAAGCTTTATTCTTAAGTGAGTTTGATGCTGACCAGAACCCAATGTCCTAAGGGCTTAATGATTAAAAGAATCAGACAGACAGTGTAAGTACAGGTAGGATGATCTGGGGAAAGAATGCAAGTCAGTCATAATTCTATCAAACTAAATAAAGCGAGCTTGGATTAGAGCAGAATGCATGTGTGGTTATAAGAAATATCTGTTCAGGTCCTCTGCCCATTTTAGAATCAGATTGTTTGTCTTTTTGATGTTAAGCTGTATGGGTCCCTTATAATTGTGGATATTAACATGTAGTTGTCTATTTCTAGAAAAAAATCACTAAAAGCAATAAGGGAAACTTTTGAAGGTAGAATGAACTCATGCTTGTAGATTGAGAGGAAGAATCTATAAAGGAGAAAGAATAGAAAGTATGAGACAGAATGTCATAATTGTGCTGACGTAAGAATGTCCAAACCTGTAGCGTATTTTTATGAGTTTATTTGAGCTGAATGAGAATCTTCCTGGGAATCAAAATATCTCAAATGCTCCAGAGAGTGATAGTTTTGCAGTTTTTTAAAATACATTTGGAATTAAGGAGGGAATAAGGAAGATTATATGAAGGTAGGAGAAAGCAAGGCAGAAATTGGATTATAGAATAGTTAACGAGATTATGTGCTCTCTTGAGGGTGGTTACACTTCTGAGGCGTCTGAAAAAGAGGTATTTCAAAAGTGTGTTAACGTAGATGCAGAAAAACAATGGACAGGGCTTGCTTAAGCCAAAGATAAACCTTTTACTAAAGAAGTTATAAGCCTCTATGGAAAGCAGTGTGGAGGTTCCTCAAAAAATTACAAATAGAATTACCATTTGACAGAGCAATCCCTCTCTTGGGTATCTACCAAAAAATCTGAAAACATTTATCCATAAAGACAAGTATGCTCCAATGTTCATTGCAGCTTTATTTACGGTGGCCAATCAATGAATGGATAAAGAAGTTGTGGTATATATACACAATGGAATACTATTTGGCGGCAAGAAAAGATGAAATAGTAGGACCATTTGTGACAACATATAATGCTAAGCGAAATAAGTCAGACAGAAAAGGCAGGGAACCATATGATTTCACTGATATGTGGTATATAAACCTAAAACAACAAAAGAACAAGACAAACAAATGAGAAACAAAAACTCATAGACACAGACAATAGTTTAGTGGTTACCAGATGGTAAAGGGTGAGGGAGGTGGGAGATGAGGGTAAGGGGGATCAAATATATGGTGATGGAAGGAGAACTGACTCTGGGTGGTGAACACACAATGTGATTTATAGAGGATGTAATACAATATTGTATACCTGAAATTTATGTAACTTTACTAACAATTGTCACCCCAATAAACTTTAATTAAAAAAAAAGTTATATGCTTTGGACTGACTACCCAACCATGACCTGCCCAGTGAGAAATTTATGATCAGAGCACCCTGTGAGGTTACTTTTGGTCGCTGGACTTGTCAAATTTATTATAGAGGCCCCTCTTTGTCCACAGTTGGTAGGGCAATGTCCCAGAAGAGGTAGGAGGGATAGAATTGACAGCCTGTTGGGAAAATGAACTTTGAAAAGGAACAGGAGTTTGTCTTCTAACACTGGAAGGAAGGGGGAATGGATAATAGACTTATAAGATTTAAAGGTGGGGAAACAATTGTCCCCTGGTGGCCTTTGTTTTGTGCTTTCCTCAGGGAAGTAGAAGGAGAGCTCATCTGCTAAAAATGAATGGAGCAAAGAGGAATAATGGCTACTGAACACTTACTATGGGTGACAAAGGGCTTTACATACAAATTAATACATAATCCTTCCAATAGCCTATGGCAATTTTGTTCTCATTTCTTCAGTCTCTGAAATCTATCCTGAGGTTCCTTTTCTATTTCTTCACTCCTTTGGTGACATCATTCAGTCCCCTGATTGTAAATATTATCTGCATGAGTCTGACCCCCAAATCTACATTTCTAGTAGAACTCCATCTGTGCTGAGAACTCCATCCAACTGTTTACTTGACATTTCTATAATATGCCTGATAGAAACCTCAAACTTATCATGGGCAAAAGAGAACTCTTCCCAAACCTACACCCCACTCTCGACCCTAACCATCATTATAATGCCAAAAACCCAGGACGTCTCCTAGCAGTGCTTCTTCCCTCCACCCCTGTCCATTCTAAATCACTCCTTCCCGCATCCCAAATCATCAAGAAGTCTTGTCAGTTTGATCTGTGCAGTATTCTGTGTCCACCCACTCCTCTAACATCGTCACTTCCACCAGTCCAGTCTAAGCCACCACCACCTCCTAAAGCAACTGCAACAATTGTCAATAATTTGTCAGTCTTGTTTTATTTATCTCTCTCCACCTCCACATTTTCCTTTTTAAAAAGTATTTAAAAGCGAATCCAAGATGCCATATAATTTCAACAACAAATATTTCAGTAGAATGATTTTTAGAAGTTTAACCAAAATGCTCATTCCATTCTTAGTGCTCCAGTGTGCTGCACATGTTTATATATTTTTATCTCATTTAGTCTTCACGATGGTTTTGTGGTGTGGACATTGCTAGATGATTTCGCTTACAAGGAAACATAGATTTAGAGAGTAAGGGTCTTGCACAAAGGGCTGAAATTTGAAGTGCGGGTCGCAGAATTCTCTGACTCTTGCACTTTCTGCTCCATTGCAGCTCCTCTTTCCTGTCAGTATGAGGTCTCCTCTACTCATTCCTTAGTGCCTTGCATTTCTTTCTTTCTTTTTTTAAATACGCAAGCAGGGTTTATTAGTGATACATTTGCATTTCTTGATCTTGCATTTTCTTAAGAAAAGAGAAAATTAAAACGGGAACAATCCATATATTTTCAGATTTTTCCTACTTAAATTTTTGTCTCTAAAATTTAGGAAAACTTCATTATACTGCCATCTTCTGGATCTTTTGAATGTTAGCACACCAATGATACTACTATAGATAAAACCAGGTGTCTCCAACTCTTTCTAATCTGGGGCTGACATGTTAAATTTTGTATATTGTAAAGACAATATTCCCGTTTAATGAAATTGAGAGTGAGGAAAGTTAATTGAGTTGTTAAAGATCACACAGCCAGCAAATAGTCAAATCAGGAATTGAGTTCAAATATTCTGAATTCATACGCAGTGCTCTTTCTACTATACCCAAATGGACCAAAAGGAAAAAAAAATTATTGGTGTAATTGCATATATTAGAATGCTTAACAATGTCTATGAATTGCCAATCCCATGGCCTGGCACATTGTAAGTGGTCAAAAATTGTTGGCTATAATTCTTGTTATTATGTTGAGAGGAAATAAGGGTAGGTTTTTTTCCAAGTGATACTGACGAGCATCCTTTCCACTTAGCCCTTCCACTGAAAATCCTCAGTTGCTTTGTTATGTTTTCACACTAAGATGCAACAGAAGCCCCAGAAGGTAGTTTGGTCTGTGATGGTCACTGCTGTATTCCCGACACCTAGATGAAAGCTCGTATTAAGGGCTCAGCAAACATCTGGCAACTAAATTGAGAAACCATGAGATTCTCTTGTTCTTCTTTTCTTTTTAACTGTGATATTGACAGTATTGGCCTACTATTGGTCTCCTAGACTGTGTGATTGGCCTGCTTTAGAGCAGTGCTTGTCAGGTGTTAGTGATTATGAAAGCTTCCGGGATCTTGCTAAACATGTAGATGCCAGAAAAAAGTAAATCCCCAGAAAGATTGATGATGATATACACATGTTAAGAGGTTATAAAAATACATAATAATGCTTTCTGGGGCTAGAACAGTTCCTGGGCAGGCTTCAGCTGGTCCAAAAATGGCTTTGGTGTGAGGTTTTATTGTGGTTAGGGTGTGGGACTCTGTGGGGACAGAGCCAGGAGTGCAGTTTCCAGGCTCTCTGCCTCACGTGCAAAGGCGCTGGCTCCGGTAGTAAATGGCCATCAACTGTGATTGGATGGCCATCAGCTGTGACTAGTTGGCCGTCAGCTGTAACGAGTGAGCCATTGGCCACTAATATAACTGCCGTGGCTACGCTAGTAGCAAATGGGGGCTAGCAAGAAGATGGTGGCTGAGCCTGCAAGCGTGGATTGCAGAGAGGCGGATGCCACCAGCGAGAATATAGTGGTATGACTCCCCCATCTATGTCTCGGGGGTGTTCCTTTTTGGCCTCACCATATCCTGCGTTCTTATGTGGGAAGCAGGACCAGAGACCCCGCAGGCCGCCCTGCATGACAGACTCAGGTAAGGTCTCTGCCATAAAGTTGCACATACCACTTTTGCTGATACCCCTTTAGCCAGAACTTAGCAAAATGGCCTCACCTAACTGCAAAGGAGGTCCAGCATCAGAGTTTCATTACTATATCACATGGGAGAATGAACATCGAACACCAAAACCAGTCTCTGATCCAGTTACTAAACAAGCATTAGACGGAATAGCATCAATTATTTGAAGTCACCTGTGTATGGTTTACTACTCCTACAATTTCTAGTTCAGTGTTCCAAAGGTAGCTATTTTTTAACTTATTTATGGGTTTTAATATGTTCCACAGCATACTATGTGGGCTGAGAAAGTGAAATTTAATGGAAAAGAACAGGAAACTAACATTTATTTCCAGAAACTAACTAATGTGCCAGGCACCTGATTAGGCACTTTAACATTGAGTTTTCTCCTTTGGAAGAAGCAAGAGAGATAAGAGGAAAGAGTTCCTTCATTCAGGGCCAACCGTAGGCAAAATGGTAAGGAAGGTAGTTTTCCTTTCCTAACTCATGCTTTTTCTTTCTTTTTTTATATTTTCATTTTTTATTTTATTTATTTATTTATTTTTAATTGGGGAGTGTGTTTTTCCATGATGTCAAGTCGTTGTTGTCAATCTAGTTGTGGAGAGCACAGCTCACTTGTCCATGTGGGACTTGAACCGGCGACCTTGGTGTTAGGAGCACTGTGCTCAAACCACTAAGCCAACCAGCCACCCAGCTTTCCCTTTCAATAGGTCTTTTCTAAAGTGTGTTCTGTGTATTCATTGTTTTACAACAGAATGTCCAGCATAGAACATAACTGAAAATATTCAGCTGTGCAAAACGGTATGTAGGACTTAATACAAAAGGAAACAATTTGTTAAAGTAAATACTTAAACATAATTTGGGGTCTTACAAAACAATATTTCAACTGGATGGTTTCTAAATCTGAGTGGTTGAGCTGCCTCACTTCTGGACCCCAAATAACAGTCATTCTTTCCTCATCCAAACTGAAATAAACAATACCTGAAAGCATCAGGGCCAGGGATTGGGTGCAATCACAATTGGTTCCTTTTTCTAGAGTTTCCCCTCGCATCCTAGAAATATGACCTGCCTTGCATAAAAAAACATCAGAAATTTCTCAAGAGCCAGTGGTTCACATGGTAAGTATTCTACCTGATTCCCTGTGTTCCCATTTCTAGGTAGACTGCATCCAGATGCCTTTCTTCAATGTATCATACCGGTCGAGCTCAAGGGCTCCATCCAGCTTCTGACGATGTTGGGTCATGCACCTGGAAAAAGGCTTTTCTGTCTGCAGTTTTGCAAATCTTCTTTCAGCATTTGAAGTTCCCAGTATACACAATGTCAGCTCTTTTGTGTCCACTTTACGGCATCAACCACTGGCTTGTAGTATCAAGGCGGCAGGAAGACAACTTGGCTTTTAAATTATTCTTACTCGGTAGATTTTCCAACATCAGCTGCCAAATGGATTCTGGGAAGATCTGATGGGTAGATGAAGGAGAGTGAAGCA
Organism: Rhinolophus ferrumequinum; assembly: GCF_004115265.2. Classification (NCBI taxonomy): domain Eukaryota; kingdom Metazoa; phylum Chordata; class Mammalia; order Chiroptera; family Rhinolophidae; genus Rhinolophus; species Rhinolophus ferrumequinum. The sequence goes on from NC_046290.1 coordinate 27,195,478, forward strand.
GCTACAGCTACTCCGTGAGAGATCACATTGCCAGCAAAACCCTCTGGTATGGTGTGTGCTTGCCTATTCTTTCTAAGAACACCTGCTTGTAGTTATCCAGAAAGGCAAAGGGAAGGGCTTGAGCAAGGAAATACCTGTTGACAGTGCTCTTTGGGAAGACAGGATATACCACCTATTCTACCTTTGTACAAGGAGTCAGCAGCAACCTGTTCGCTTGCATGTTGCATCTGCCACAGCAGCTTCACCCGCTTGGTAGGACCACCGCAGTCTTGGAGATGACTGTGATGATGCTGCAGTCAAGAAACTCCTTGTGAAGTAGGAGACCTGTTTAGTCATGGCAGCAGACTGGGCTGGAAGAGGAGGTGAGGCCAGGGTGGGAGCTTTGCGAGTGCTGGCATTGCTGGCTTGGTCCTGCCACAGACTGAGAAGCTAATAATGTGCTGTGTCATTTCTTCTTTGTGTCTTTCTTACCCTTCTTGCTTCTTTCTCTCTACATAGTCAGTGCTCTTCTTGAGTAGGACCTTTCAGTGGCCCAGCTTGGAGGAGGATTGTTTAAAGCAAAGGACAAATGGTTAAAGCTATACTCTCAAGCCTCATGACAGTGAAATATTTGGGTTAAGGAAATGTGGACAATATGTCTTGAATAAGTGCATGAAAATTGGCATGGGGGAATTCTCTTGGTTGAACGAGAAGTGAAAAATAAGACAGGGCAGAAGACAGAAGCTGAGCATATGGAAGTCTTTGCACTGCATTAGTGTTGCCAGTAACTCATGAGAAATGCTGCTTTAATGAATTTGAATCTATCCTAGAAGAATCAGGCTTAATAGCTCCTTTCCTTGTCTGAGAGCTCAATTCATCAGTGACATTCTGTCCATATATTTTTTAAAGGCTTTTCTCAGATGGAATATAAAATGCCTGAAAAATCCAATTTCAGTTATAGGCAGAATCATATATTTTATATTCTTGTCAGAGGGACTTTGGGTGAACAGAAGGTCAATTTTATCTTTTTTTTAATTTTTATTTTTTATAAATTTTATTGGGGAATATTGGGGAACGGTGTGTTTCTCGAGGGCCCATCAGCTCCAAGTTGTTGTCCTTCAGTCTAGTTGTGGAGGGTGCAGCCCACACTCCCATGTGGGAATTGAGCCAGCAACCCTATTGTTGAGAGCTCCTGCTCTAACCAGCTGAGCCATTCGGCCGTCCCTCTGGAAGCTCAGTGGCAACTCATTGTCTTCAATCTAGTTGTGGAGGGCGCAGCTCACCAAAACCAGAGAAAGATATTATCACAAGAAAACTACAGACCAATATCCTTTATTAGTGTAGACACAAAATTTCTTAAAACAATAGTAGCAAACTGAATCTGGCAGCTTGTGAAAAAAGGATTATATCCCATGAACAAACAGGGATTTATTCCAGGAATGCAAGGTTGATTCAATATAGTACGAACATCAATCAATGTAATACACTGTGTTAAAAAATAAAGGGCAAAAAGCACATGGTCATCTCAATAGATACAGAAAAAGCTTTTGACAAAATCCAACACCTTTTTATGATATAAACACTTGACAAAATAGTACAAGAGAGTTTCCTCATCATGATAAAGAGCATTTATGAAACACTCACAGCTAACATCACACTTAATGGCAAAGGACTTAAAGCTTTCCTCCTAAGATGAAGAACAAGACAAAGACGTCTGCTTGCTACTTCTCTTGAAGATTCTAGTCAAGGCAATTAGGAAAGGGAAGAAAAAAAAAGAAGTAAAATTACTTCTGTTTGCAGAGGATATGGTGTTACCTATAGAAAATTACAAGGCATCTATGAAAAAAAGAGCTAACAAAATAGTTCATCAAAGTTATGAGATACAAGATTTAAATACAGAATCAATTGTATTTTTATAAACTAATAATGAATAATTTTAAAGTAAAAATTTAAACATTTACAAGAGCATTAAAAAGAATAAAATATTTAGGAATAAACCTAACCAAGGAGGTTCTAGATCTGGAAACTGAAAACTTCAAAATTTTGATGAAAGAAACTAAAGAAGGCCTAAGTAAATAGAAAGACATACTGTGTTCGTGGATTGGAAGGCTTAATATTGTTAAGATGGTACTACTACCCAGTGCAATCTAAAGATTCAATGCAATCCCTATGAAAATATTGGTGGCTTTTGTTGCAGAAATGGGAAAACTGATCATAAAATTCAAATGACCCTAAGTAACAAAATAATCTTAAAAAAGAAAAACAAACTCAGAAGATTCCTATTTCCTAATTTCACAACTTACTATAAAGCTACAGTAATCAAAAGAGTCTGGTACTGGCATAAAGATAGACAGATCAATGGAATCAAATTGAAAGTCCAGAAATAAATGCATGCATCTACTGGGGGTGCCAAAAAAAATGTATACCCATGACTTGTATTCATCTTTCAGTATTACAATTTTAAATCAGTTTTTTCCTTTCTTAAAATGTGTATACATTTTTTTTTTTTTTGGCACTCTCTGTATAGTCAGTAGATTTCCAATAAGGATGCCAAAATCATTCAATGGGTAAATACAAGTCTCTGTAACGAATAGTGCTGGGACAACTGGATATCCAAATGCAAAAGAATGAAGTTGGACCCCCCCCCAACCCCTTACCTCACACCGTATACAAAATTAATTCAAAATGAAGGAAGACCTAAAAAGAGCTATGAAACCTTTTGAAGAAAACACAGGGCTAAATCTTCATGACCTTGGATTTGGCAGTGGATTCTTAGATATGACACCAAAAGCAAGGGAAACCCCTCCCTCCCAATAGATAAATTGAACTTCATCAAAATTAAAAGCTGTTGTCCACGAAAAGACACTATCAGGAAGTGAAAAGAATGGGAGAAAATACTTGTAAATTATATAGCTGATAAGGATCTAGTATCTAAAATATATAAAGAACTCTTGCAACTCAATAACAAAAGGACAAGAAACTCAACTGAGAAAATGGGTAAAGGACATTTTTTTTCAAAGAAAAAATATAAATGGCCAAAAGGCATAGGAAAAGGTCCTCAGTATTGTTAGTTATTAGAGAAATTAAGTTTGATGAATATCAAAGCCACAATGAGATACCATTTTGCACGCTTTCTGATGACTGATGAAAAAGATGGACAGCAAGAAGTGTTGGAGAGGATATGGAGAAATTAGAGCTCTCATACATTGTTTGTGGGCATGTGAAATGGTGCAACTGATTTAGAAAACAATTTGGTAGTTCCTCAAAATGTTAAGAGTTACCATATGACTCAGTAATTCTGCTCGTAGGTATATTCTCAAAAGAACTGAAGACATAGGTCCACCCAAAAACTTGTATATGAATGTTCATAGCAGTATTATTTGTAACAGTAGAAAAGTGAAACAACTCAAATGTCCATCAGCTGATAAATGAATAACTAAAATGTGGTATATCCACAGAATATTATTCAGCCATAAAAAGGAATGAAGTACTGATGCATGCTACAACATAGATGAAACTTGAAAACATTATGTTAAGTGAAGAAATCAGACACAAAAAGTCACATATGATTCCAGTTATAGGAAATGTCCAGAAGGGGCCAATCCATAGAGCCAAAAAGTAGATTAGTGGCTCTCAGGAGTTCAAAGGTTTAGGGCAATGGGGACTCATTGCTAATGGCTACCAGACTACTTTTGGGAAGGATGAAAATATTCTGGAATTAGATGGTGGTGGCAGCTTCATACTCATGTGAATAGTTTTGAAAACACTGAATTATACACTTTAAAAGGGTGAGCATTATGGTGTGTGAATTATATCCCAATAAACATATAGACTTGGCTGTACAGTGACAATAGAACAGAATGAAGGGATATATAAATCAGAAGTATATTCTACAGAACTTGTTAACTGTCTGTGTACGGGAGTCAGTGAGAAGAAGAAAACATTCAAGAATGACTCACAGGTGCCTTATCACCTTGTATTTAATTATTTTTTTATTTACCTATCCATCTTATTAGAATATATGTTCTTCAAGCCACCCTGGCTAAAAACAGCATCTAGTCTGGGGAGAGAAAAAGTAAGTGGCAGTTTTAGATAAACTTCAGATAAAACATCAGGTATGTCCATTTTCATGGGTCTGTTTTATACACTTCAAGGGTGTTATTCAATTTCCCCTGTGAACAGAGAGGTCACTTCTTGTGTTTGGACGGTTTTGAAAGTCTACTTCCCATTTTGAGGTTTCCCCATTTTAGCCTTGATGTGAGAAGCCACTAAAACTAAACTCCATTGAGTCTACATTAAACGTTAAATGTTCTGCAGAATTCTTCCCAACTTTTTCACAAATGAAGTGTCCTTTTTGTTTCACCCTGCATTGGGGCCACTTTTGAATATTTTGAATGTTTTGAATATTTTTTGGCAATAAGGCATTTATTAACAAAATTGGTTTTACTCTTTGCTTAATCAAAGCTATAATAACACAGCTGTCAACTGAATGTTCTCATTGGTGTGAGCTGTACCATCACAATCCCAGTGCTAGTTGCTATCATTTCAATTTAAAGAAAAGGATCTTCATACTTCGACCAGCCTGTACATTCTCATTTTAGATCATGTAAGTGGAGATCAGTAAAATAGCTCTAGTCCCCTAGTGACTCTCTTCCCAGATCCGTAAGAATCTAATGTCACGTAGCAATCTCCCTGGTAATTATTAACCAGGTTCCTTCTGGACTGAGAGTTTGCAAATTGATTTTATTGTTCTCAGGAAGTCTGACACCCAGACTGTGTATTGTTGGAGGAATATTTTTGGATAAACTGGTTTGCTAAATTTTTTCTTTGGCTCACATTCATATATATATATATATATATATATATATATATATGTATTAAAAAAAACCCACATTTATTGTTCATGAGTGTAGAGAACTGTATGTGCTCAAGATGCTGCAATGTGCATTTTATATATCTCAAATTTCATCAGCCCCATAAAGAAGGTTTCATTATCTTTATTTTAAGTAAGAAAATTGCAGCTTAAAAGAATAGCAAAGCCAGTAAATAGTAAAGCCTATATTCGAGACAAGGTCTGATGCTCTCTTCTGGCAAACCACATTTTCTCCCAAGAAACAGGCCCATACTAATAGAAGCTGAAGGAGGAGGAAAAAGGAAAAAGAGAGTGAAACTAGTCTCTTTATGCGTAAGGGTAACTTATTACTTCATCACGTATATTTAAATACATATGATCAGTGCACTTAACTCATATGCTCACTATGAAAGAGGGTACTTTTGGAAATATGGTCACATAAAAATCAGGGAACTGTATCAGCACTGCACTAAAGTGAAGATCTATGAATTACTAGATCTACCTTGCATCCAGACCATCTTTTTGGCCTTTTGTGTCCATGAAGTATTTCAGTAAGAATCCTGTTTCTATTATTGCAATGTATATTCTTACAATATATCCCAGTTCCCTCAAACAAACGAACAAATAAGCAAACAAAGGACAGAGAATCTTTAGGATGCTTATTCTATTGCATTCTGAATGATAAAATAATAGCAGCTAACAAAATAAAATTAAATAGTTTTAAATTTCATTTTTGAATAGGTAGTGCATTTATTAATGTACAATTAAAATATAAACTAGTATAAGGTAAAAAGTCTTAGTGCCATCTCTTTTTCTATTTATTCTGTTTCCATCTTTTCTCTCAGCCCCCTTCTCACATGCATCCCCAGTCAGATAATAATTTTTATTAGTTTCTTGTGTATCCTTCCAGAGTTTCATGTAAATGTATATTCATGTAAAATATAAAATATATAAATATAAAGTATATATTCATGTAAAAATATATTTATGTAAATGTAAGCAAATATGAATGTATCCTTATCCTCCTTCCTTTAACTCCAAAGTAACTTACTGTTTTTGTATCTTTCTTTTTTCTCCTTAACAATGTATTTTGTAAATCTTTCCACATCAGTGCATAGAGAACTTCTTCAGTATTATTATAGTTGTATAATATTCCATTTAATGTGTATACTGTAATTTACTTAACCAATCCATGACTGATGAATATTTGGGTTGTTTCTAATCTTTTGCATAATAGCTTGTGTTTTTTGGACTAAGCTGACTATATATTCTAAGCACAGTGCTAACTGCTTTACTTGGATCCATTTAACATAACAACCCTATGAGTTAGGTAATATTATTTCCACTTTTTAGATAAGGAAGCAAGAGGATCAAAGTAGCTAAGCAACTTGCCTAAGACTTGAACCCAGACTGCCTGCCTTTAGAGCACATTTTTATACTAGTGAAATATAACTTAGTATCCTTTATTGTTTTCAGGGAAATTCCTCCTTTTAAGGAGAAGTTTCTAGTTATGTGTTGGTGACTGTTCATCACTGATTTCCAAGGTTTTTTTCATAAACACTGGAAGAGTTTGTACAGTTCAGGAGTTTACTTCTTTCTACCATCCATTCTTTATTTTTTCTTGGCCTATGGAGTATATGATGATTAATCTGATATCAAACTATATCTGTTAGAGTTTAAGGAAGAAAAGTTTAAAATTAGGGAACAGGTTTTAGATAAGGACATTTTCTGAGAGTGATTTTTATTTTCGGGCTATAATAGGCTGAACTCTTGATCTGAAAAAAAAACACTTTCTTTGTAGGCCCACAAATTTAAAGTGTAGATCAAATAAATGACCTTGTATTTTTTTTTAATTGAAGTTTATTGGGGTGACAATGGTTAGTAAAGTTACATAGGTTTCAGGTGTACAATTATGTAATACATCATTTATATAACACATTGCGTGTTCACCACCCAGAGTCAGTTCTCCTTCCATTATCATATATTTGATCTCGTTTACCCTTATCTTGTCTTTCGATATTCACTCTTTCTCTGTAGGACTTTATCATATGTAGTGCAGTTGGAGAACAATGGAAATCTTTGCATTTTGTATCTTCCTTCTCAGAGCTGTTTGACTTAATTCAAATTTAAACCAAATGAAATAATATCTTGGCCTTGTAGGTTACTGCCACTTTGTGCATTGCAGGCAACTGAAAAACTCAGATGATAGTTAGAAACCCAAACAAATCTTGGCAGCCTCCTAAATTTAGCAAGTGCCTGTCACTATTGAAAACCATATATATAGTTACAGAAGTGCAGTACAGCGTTAGGAATAGAGACAGTGGAAATGCAATGGCTGTATGCGAAGTCAGAGGGGTAGTAGATGGGGGAGGGGAGTTATCACTGTGTGAGGGATATAAATGATAAATGTCTAACTATTATATTGTTTTGTACACCTGAAACTAATAAAAAAAAGAAAAAGAAAATCATAACGACAGAACATCTTATCACCTACTGATTGTAATTTGATCCTTGCTTTCTGCAGCCATCAGAACCACTCGGGCAAAGGCTTGTCCAGTGTTGTAAAGAGCAATGACATGTGTCGAAAAGGGAGGTGTGAAGCCCTGTAAATATTTCTTAATCTATTTAAACCTTAAACGTTCATACCAAGGACTGGATGCCAACAAAGACTACTAATCTAGTAACCTCACTTTAAACTAATGCACAAATTACAGTATTTAATACAGTGCTACCAGTAGTGATGGCAGAATCTTATTAGGTGTAATGATAAGACATTTAACAGCCATTATTTTGCTGAAAACTTCCTTTGGATAAGGCATTGCCTAATAGTCATTTTTCACTCTCAAAGTGAAAGTATCACACAGTGACACTTTAATGGAAAAAGAGATACCACCTGGAGTATTTATTAGCTTAACAAGCACTTGACTGGGAACCTAAGAAGATTCAATGTTTCTCACGTCTGCCAAGTGGTTTAACTCCAGAGCCTAATGTTATTCTTTTTACTCGAGGGACTGGAGCACGCATGCCACTAGGGGGTGCTGTTGCCTGTTTGCTCCAAACTCTGGCTTTTCAATTCTGACTTTATCAGTCTCGATAGAACAGAGCAAAAGTGGCTTTATCCTTCCCCAATGAGTTCGTTCCTCCTATTCCTCCAGTCAGAGGAATCTGTTGGAACAAGTCAGAACAAAACGAAATGGCTAGTAAATGAAATAGGCTTTTTAAAATGTTTTCAAATATCTCCCCTAGGTGGACCAGAACAGCTTCTTGGTACCATCAATGAATTGTTTCATTAGGGCCTGGGGATGTTAACAGTCTTTGAGTTGCTACCAAGGGAAATGAGGACTAATGGGGACAGGGGCTGTGTTGCAGCAGGAGATGAAGAGAGGGCTGGGCTCTTGTGGACCCTTTCCCAGTCTGGCAGAAATTTGCTTTCCCCCTCTACTGATTCAATATTGGTTCAGACACCGTTTGCCAAAGCATGCCGCATATGCCAGTTTGGAAGGTGTTAGAAATACAAGTTCTGGGGTCACATGAATTTAGGAAACCCTGGTTTGAAAAAAAGTTAAGAAGTTTTACTTGGTGTAGAACTTTCAGAACATTTAATTTATAAGGCACTGTACACTGTGCTTTGTGAATCTAAGGCTGGGCATTTGCTAGGGGTAGACATACCAGTCCTCCTTAATGGAGGTGTATATGTTTATGTGTGTGTGATTTTGCCTCCAGGGGACACCTGGCCATGTCTGGGCACATTTTTGATCATGACTGGGCAGGGTGTTACTGCCACCTAGTGGGCAGAGACCAGGGATGCTGCTGAATGTCCTCAAGACGCACAGGACAGCTTCCTCCCCGCCCCCTCCACCAATACAGAATGATTAAGCCAAAAAGGTCAGTAATTCTGTGGCTGAGAAGCTCTGCTTTATAATATATATAGCTGCTTCCACCTATTTAACCCCCAAATTAATTGTTTTGAAGTGTCTTGCAGCACCAGAGTGGAAAATATGTTGGGAAACTCTGCCTTCAGTTTATCTACAATGTTTAAATTGTCGGGCCGTGTGGTCTTCCATCAATACTCCTCTTTGACCTCCGTACAGTACTTGTCATTGTTGACTGACCTCTCCTTGAAATTCTCCTGAAATGGCTTCACACTGCATGGTTTCCGTTTTCTTTCTCCTTCTGTAACCCCCGCCCCCACTCCTTTCTGGCTTTTCTCCATCTTCCTACACCCTGATTAGGGGCATTTCTTGTGGTTTTTTACTTCATTGTGATCAGTCTCCCATGATGTCCACTGATGTCCACTCATGCCTGTGGCTCTACCTATATCCTTTTCCAAAATATTTCTTCTTGAAGAAATCTGCCTTTCCGGTTATATGTTGGACGTTTTCTCCAAAATAAAAATGTCCCCTCTCCAAAACCACTTCCTCCTCTTCAACTTTCTATTTCTCTTTCACTAATTTTTTCCTAAATTCTTCCAGTTTTCTCAGTCAGTCAGACATGAAACTATGTTCAGTCACTAAGCCTTGTGAATTCTCTGGTCCCTTGTCTATCCCTTCTTAAATGAGGCCTTGATTCCCCTTTGTCTGAATACTGAAATAAATTCCAAATCATACTTCCTGCTTCTCCTCCTTACCCCTACCATGGAGTCTGTACACTACAATGTTTCAATCATCCTCAAGCCTCGCTTTGATTGTTTAAAACTTCCAGGGAGTGAGTTCCCATTGTCCTTTGAATAAAGTCCACATAACATATAGTGGCAGTCAAATTTTCCTCGTTGTGGCTCCCATCTATTTACAGGCTTTGTTCCAATGGCTCTTCCATTGAAATTCCAGACAGAAGAAACACTGTTTGTGTGAAAGCAAAGATATGGAGATGTGAGAGTGCAAAGCACGTGGGGAAAGGACATTTTTGTAAATTTTTTAGAGTTAAATAATCTCTGGGAACTGAGCAATTCAAGTTCTAAATTTGTTGTAGGTGCATCTGTATGCAACGTGACTGATCCTCTAGACCAGGGGTGTCCAAACTTTTTTCAACGTTTTCCACCAAGGGCCATCTGCGGTAAAATACACAAACAGCCGGGCCACTCACTCGAGGTGAAGTACGTATTGCCTCATCTGGTTTATTTAAGTAAACTAAATATATTTTTGGAATTTGCTGCGGGCCAAATAACAATGGATCGCGGGCCGCAGTTGGCCCGCGGGCCGCAGTTTGGACACCCCTGCTCTAGGCCAAGGGTATTCTATAAATGGGCTTATTCGTATGATCTTATAGTATGTAAGGAATGAAAGTAAAGAAGGATATTGCTCAAGGTTTCTATTTGTCAAAGCCCATAGCCTATCATATGATATATCCTAAGTAAATATTAGTTAAATTTAGAATAAACAAACTAATACATGCATGCATGCATGCATGAATGAAAATCTAGTGTAGCAGAACTGTTGGTGTTCTGCCCATGTTCTCTCCGCACTCACCTCTACATGACAAAGGCAAATACCTGCAAATACTGTAAATACCTGCAATTCTCTACTTGAAGGCCTTTATTTTTTAATGGCTTACATGTATGTGCTCAGCCTACTCTCAGGGCACCCTCAACCAATGGCAGACAGAGTGTTGGTAGCTATAGCCCCCAGTTTCCTTACCTCTTAGAGTAACTCTGAGACTCGCTCTGCAATGTCTCCCAGATTTCCTCATTGGGACTGAGTTCTAATTGCCACAGTAGGATCTTGCATGATTTAGTACCTGTTACTGATTTCCTTTCCTTCCCAGTCTCACTTTTCCACCCCTCAGCAGTGCTTGCTAAGATCACTTCTCAAAAACGACAACAAAATCCACAAAGCAAATAATACAACTCCAACAAAACCCTCAAATCTCCCCCCCCACCAAAAAAAAAACAAACCTATTTGCAATTGACTCTTGTCTCAGAATCTGCTTCTCAGGGAACCCAAACCAAGACAGCCACTGAATGTGGAATTGCACATTGAGTATTTAAGAAGAGTCCATGACATCTGGAATTCATGCAATTAGAGTTGAATAAAAAAATGTATATCTTTCAGAAATCAGAAGTCATCTTGTTTGTGGCAAAATTTCTTCCACACAAATCACTAATAGTTTGAATAAAAGATGTAGAATCTTTGTCTCTGGAATTTATGAAGGGAGGGAATGGGGTGAGTCTCTATTATTCAAGTTCTTTGAATATATAAAAAAATCATTAAAAAGGGGGGTGAGGGTGGGAGAGGAGGGTAAGGGGGATCAAATATATGGTGATGGAAGGAGAATGACTCTGGGTGGTGAACATACAATGGGATGTGTAGATGATGTAATACAGAATTGTACACCTGAAATCTATGTAATTTTACTAACAATTGTCACCCCAATAAATTTTAAAAAATGGATAATATTCACTAATGGAATGTTTAGTTATAAAATTACTCTCAATTCAAATTTCATTTTTCACGTAACACTTATGTCTCTCCTACCCATAATGCCCTAGCAGCAGGTGTCAGAATATTTAGCCAATCCATGCAAACGAAACTGTAGCTCAACTTAAATAGAAAATCTGAAAATCTTACTAAAAATGCATTGTTTCATGAAATCTATTAACATGAAGTTGGAGAACTGCTGGAATCAATGCAAAGCCATGGAAAATGAGGATCTGTCAGAATAAGACAAGGTAACAGTTGAAGAAGAGAAAATGGACATGCGTGATGACCATGATAAGAATTTCACCACCGTGTGATCTGGATATCCAAGGATTAAGGGAAGTTCTTTGGGAAATTAGTGATGCTTTTAAATGTGTTTGCAAATAATGGTGCTTTTTATGATCATTCTATGAAAATCAAGTACGAAAGGTAGGTATTATATTGTATTAGCCCATACATATTTTTTTAGGGGTGGGTGGGGAATTCCACCCCACAATGTTCCATTTGCATTTTGAGTGACAGACTTGCATTTAGATCTTTGGTACCACAAAGTGTTTAATCTTAAAGTCTGGTGTATAATGTCCTTTAAGAGAATCATGAAAATATCCATTTGGTTTAGTAGATTGAGACAGGAAAGAGGCTTCTTCCTTGCCTTACACAGAGTCTCCTTTGATTGAAAATCACTTAAACGTTGAACTGAGAACATTTGCTGCCTTCCTTGATTTGCAGATGTTTTCTCAGAACTTCCAAATAGTCCCAGCTGGCTGGAGCTAAGGCCTGTATAGATTGATAAGATGCATCTGGCTTCAAGACACAGCCTGAGTACAGGGGCGGGCTCTTTGTGTCCTGGAAAATCTGATTGGGCTATGAGCTAAGTCTCAGGAGTACTTGCTCTATATAAGAGTGCCAAGTGACTCCCCAGCAGGGAGACACAGGGAGGGCGCAGGTTGCTGGGCTCTTCCTGCTGTTGAAAATTCACGGGGCGCTCACAGCAGAAATTTTCTTCCTCTCTTCTACCTCGACTGTTTTCCCCAACATGAAGGTAAAATTGTTTCATTACTTTTGCAAACAAAGCTATCTCAAGTAAGGCTTAACTAAAAGAACTCAAATAAGGAAGGGACATGGGCACATAAGGAAGAGAAAGATCTGAGGGTGACATTTAAACATTTTTGCTTAAATATATTCAATAGTTCAGCCAAAGTGAATTCCTTTTCCTTGTTTTGCAGTTAAGCTATGAGTTTAGAGGTCTGGGAATCAGAAACTGGAGAAATGTTTATGAAAGTCCGGAGAAAGCCATTGAGAAATACAAAAGTATTATTGTTCTTTCTTAAGGAAAAATTCCCTCCAGTGTATTTTTGTGTGTGTTTGATTTGGAACAGTGCAATGAGCCCCCGTGGTTTGACTTATTTAAAAGCTTTAAAGAAAAGAGAAATTGGAGACTCTGGAACTTTAGAATTTGGAATTCTGGATGAAAGTGTCAGGATTGTGAGAGTAGAAGCTACAGATAGATGGAATGTAATGAAAGATTTAGCAAGTACACATGTTGACCCAATGCAAAATGACCAAGTGTTAAAAAAAAAAAAATTACTGTTCAACAAAAGACAGGATCAAAGACGGAAGTTAGTATCATAAACTATATGTTTGGGATGCAAAAATAAGTTGAAATTGTTACTGTATTTCTATTATGGCAAATTAAATTTGGTATTTAATCTACAACTTTTTCATTATAATGCTGGAACAATAATTTCAATTGCTTTTGTGGTCTCTATGCTGTCCATTTGCAATACTGAATCTATGTTCACTTTCCAATGGGGTTGGAGGAGGAGCGAGATTGGGTCTTGAATAACTCATGCATGAAATTACATGGAATTAAATGATTAAAAGTTAGACAGAAATCACAAAGTTAATTTGTTTAACGTTATTATGCTAGAACACTAAGTAACCCTACACAGTTAGAATTATGATGTAATCTAATCTCTATTACTCTGTCTGTATTTTCATTTAAAATTTTAGAATACTTGTTAGCTCAAAAAGAATATGATGCTTTTCCTAGCATCATCTAGCTAATATACTTTTGCCTAATATTTGTATTAACCATCAACCGATTTCCTTATTTATTTTATAATGAGACACCTTACTAAATGTTTTGGGCTTAAAAAATTTGTTCACAATCATTGATTATTATGGTATTCTGCCATGATAGTAAATATACTTTTATCCTTGAATTGTCGGACAGAATACGAAAAATAAATTATTTTCCTGCAAGTTGCATGCAGAGTTTTCATCTATATTTGAAAGTAGATATTCATATTTTTACACTAAACCTGAAGGGCATGCTTTTAAGAGAAAGGAAACTTGGGCTATGAAAATACCACGAGAAATGATTTCCAGGTCTGGCCTTTTAAGGGGCAGTATTCTTTTGTCTCTTCCTCCCACTCATGTGAACTAAATTTAGAAATATGGTCCTACCATCCCCTTGGTTCTCTCTGTGTCTTTTGGATAGAAGATAAATTGGGTTTGAAGTGTTTCAGAAGGACTTCAGAGCCAAAAGGCCTTCCTTTTGAGCTGGCTGTGGTCCAGCCTTTTCCTCTCTCCTCCCTGGACTGAGGTGACCATGGGGATTGTGAACCTAAGGCAGGATTCTCCTGGGGCTGGGATGTGGTCATGTACAGTGATGTCTCAGGTCAGGGCCTCTGCTTTCTCTCTGTACCTTGAACTGACCTCAGGTTATCACCTGTCTTCTACCAGTTACATTGTGGTGGTATTTTTGCCTCTAAAAAAATGTCCTTTTCCAGATTACAATACTACCTTACTGGCAAAACTAAGTTCAAAAATAAGATAGTATCTATTATTTTTCTACCAAGAGATACCACTGTTAACGTTTCAGTCCATTTCTTTTCATACTTTTATATGCAATCACATTTTACATACAATTTTGTAACCTGTCAGATCCCCAATATTTAGGCTGGTGGTATCATGTAAAGATGATTGTAAAAGGTCTCCGAGGTGTTTCACAGACTGAAGGAGACACCCACAGAACGAAGGAGTATGACGGTCATCACTGCCCCTCTGGCTGGGGATGTGTCTCAACTTGTGATTCTTCATTTATGAAGTTCATTTCCTTTTTAATTCCTCAGCCCTTGGCACTACTCTTTCTTCCAGGCTCTCTGAGTGTCCTCATGGGTACTGGAGTTAGAGAGAAGGAGAGTGGAGAAAGGAATTAAAAGATGATGGGACCCTAAATAAATATGTGTGATCATTTAATTCAGGAGCATTTTCAATTTGTTTGTCCATAGAAATGAATATAGTAGGAGGCACATGCAACAGAATTACATTAAACTTTTATTTAAAATGGAAACTTAAAAGACAAGCATAGGTATTGAGACTTCTTCATAGTTCTTTCACTCTTTATATTCCTAAATCACAAATCTTGACTTGTACAAATGTATTCACTTTCAATTCATTAAAAATTGGAAACTAAATTAATGCTTTTATTTCTCCCTAGGCAATAAGTTTATTCATCTTGGTGGGATTTATAGGCGAGTTCCCAGATTTTTCAAGGTGAGAATTTTTTGGATTGGTGTGGAAATCATTAAAAGTTAATTTTTTTATTGGTAGGAAATTCTTTAGTACAGCCAGATTTCTACATTGGAGCCTGAGCACGTTTATCCATTCAACACTGTATCGTTCCACATTTTGAGAAAAGGCAGTGAAAGCAAAAGCTTGTTGTATTATTATCCTTATTTTACTTTATTTTATCTCTATAAGGAAGAAACCTGAAGATTAAAACTACCTCAAGGATTTTTCCTTGTCCCAGTTCCATGATTTTACCTGCATTTCAGAGATTTGCAGCCACCCTCCACAGCTTAAAGCAGAATTTGATCTTTGAACGTAGTCATTGCAAAACGTTCTTTGGATTTTAAAGGTTGAGCGTTTTGTAGGAAAATAGTTTTATTGGCTCTTGAGACTTGAAAGAAAGCTGGAATCATTCACCCATGGCTTTGTTTTGCTTTCACTGTCAGTTGGTGGGACAGGATCAGGTCAGTTCACTTGATCGAACTATCAGAATATGTGTCAGGCGCTGTGCTAGTGACTGGGGATACAAAGAGGGCCAAGACAACACTGAGAATCTAGTGGGTGATTCAGATCTTGAAACAGTTAATTTCAGTACAGATTTTCTAAGGGCTCTGCAAGAGGCCTGAACAGGGTGCTGTGGGAGCACAGAAGTGAGGCCAACCAAGCTTCCCTTCCTCAGCCTCGGTGTTTGGGGAAGGCTGCAGCCTGTCCCTTGGACACAAAATAGAAAAATAGCAAGTTCAGATTACTTAAGGGTTAAAAATTCTAAGGCATTTGGCTCACTGGGGCCATCTCATGACTACAGGTTAGCAAGGTTGGCCCCATAAAAGCACCTGAGTACACACTCCAGAATGGGACTCCTTACTTCCATGGTCACCTGGCATCCTTAAGATACCACCATGACTTAAGATGTTTCCAAGGCTAGAAATGTGCTCGAAATCCAGAAACTCAGAGTCTTCATTCCTTTACCCTTTGTAAGTGTGCTTTTAGGCTAGGCTTCCTGAATTTCTTAGGTCTAAGCCATGTGACCCCCTTGATGCAACTGGAGTCACGCAGTGCAGGGGAGTCAACCCACCATCTGCCACATGTATTTTATTTGAGTGGAATTGTTTAAACTCAAATATCCCCTGTATGCATGGGAGTCAACTCACCATCTGCCACATGTGTTTTATTTGAGTGGAATTGTTTAGGCTCAAATTTCCCCAATATGCAGGGGAGTCAACCCACCATCTGCCACATGTATTTTATCTGAGTGGAATTGTTTAAGCTCAAATTTCCCCTATATGAGTGTGTGATTAGGAAGTGGCCTAAGTAAACAGGGGAGCGTTGAAAAATAAATTCATGTCCAATTAGCCTTTGCCAGTTTTCAGTTTCCCACTTCTCAGAGGGTCTTTCTAGAGCTCCTTGTCTCCTAGTTAAGAGTTTCTGTATAACTCTTCCACTAATCATTCAGAATCCTTTCAAAGGCTATAATACCTTCCTCCTGTGTCTTCTCACTTATTCTTCCCAACTCTGAACACTCCCTTATCTATATTGCCACGACATATTATACTGTGCACATTTGTTATGAAATCTTTCAAACTAGATATACTGTATTGTGGATGGTGGTTGTATTATTGTTTTATGATTATTTGTTTATGCATCTGTGTTTTTGTCCTCCCCTCTTTCAATGGTAAGTGACCTATCTTGCTTAATATGTCTACAACTCGAGTGTCTACATAGTGCCTTGTACATTATAGCTGTTTAATAAATGTTAATCTCTAACAGTGAATTCTTTTTACATATATAATTTATATATTTTTTGATACTTTTGGTGCCTCTGAGGGGAAAAAAATTGTGAAGCAAGTTTTGACTATTCTTTGTGTCCCCTGTCTCTTATCTTTCTACCTGCTTTGTGATGAACACTGACAGTGCCTCCTCTCCCGTCAATTGCCAGTGGGATTCCTTTGGCCCTTGGTCAGAATGCAATGGTTGTACTAAGTCTCAGGTAGGACCATGAAAAAATTTTGTGTGTATTATTTATATGCAGAAATAGCTTAGGTATGGACAAAATGGCATTGAGTTTTGAATGCTATGTTTTATTTCTTAAAAATGTAATAATTTTAAAGAAAAAATATAACTTATTTAATAATGAATATTGTAGTAAAGGGATTTCTGCATTCTAACTTTTCTTGCAGGACTTTTCTAAATCTTATATTTGAGCCTAGAGATCTACATAGGATAAAAATGAAAAGCAACTCACTAACTCATGAGCTATTAGAGAGATGAAAACAGCATGAAATAGAGTTAGTAGATAATTCAAAATCTGTTTCATATTTATTGGGTTCAACGTTTCTTACTATTTGAAACCAACACTAACAAGCAGCAAAATGACTGCTTTGCTTTGCCTGACAAATGGTGAATGACCGTGAAAAGTCAAACATTTTGTGATGCTATGAAGTTCAATTCTTTTTTTAAAAAATTATTTATTTATTTTTTGCAGTTACAGTTGAAATTCAATATTATTTTATATTAGTTTCAGATACACAGCACAGTGGTTAGGCACTTACATAATTTGTGCAGAGATCCCTCGATTAGTCTGGTACCCACCTGGCACTATACATAGTTGTTGGAACATTATTGACCACATTCTCTATGCTGTACTCTATATTAAAGTTTAATACTTACGTAATAAAAATAAAATATCAAAATATCTTTTTTCCTTCTTATAAATTATTCATTGGAGATAAAACAGAAAGTATAAATAAAGAAAATACTACTTATATTTTCACCATTTAGTAGAAACCAATATACCAGCATTTTGGTATTTATTTCTTTCAATTTATTTTCTTTCTGTTTGTTTACAATTTTTAAAAGTAGGATTATTTGATTATAGTTTTGTATTCTAGTATTTTAACATCACATTGTACTATCAGCATGAATTTTAAAAGCTGGATTATAGTTCATTATATGAATATACAAATCTTACTTATCTACTTTCCTGTTGTTTGAGATTTAGGTATTTACATTTTTGGTTATTATAAATAAAACTTTAATGAACATTTTTATACATAAACATATATCCTCTTTTTTGATAATTGTCTTAGGATAAATTCCAAAAATACAATGTTTATTTTATTTTATTTATTTATTTTATTTTTGGCTTTTTCATAACTCCATGTTTATTACACAGATCATTGTTTATTTTAAAGGTTCTGAATCTTTGAGTGGTTAAGTATTTTTTTATTGAAATATAATTGACAGATAACATTATATTAGTTTTAGGTACACAACATAATTTAATATTTGTAAAATATTTTAAGGTGGATCAGTTTGGATGCAGTTGTGTATTTAAAATTTATTTTTTAATTATTGAAATAACAGAAACCTATTACAGAAATAATTTGGAAACATCCTCATAACTATCATTTTCATCATTTATTTAGTACCTCCATGCATGGTATTGACAAAACAAGTTACACAAATGCAGAATTTGGCTTCTGGCAAATACAATAATGATGACTCTGATTACAGGCAAATAAGTACATGAATAACAAGGCAAACATCAAACAAACACTAATCACAGAAAACATTTTTATAATTTAAAAACAAGTTAAGAAAGAACACTAAATTGAAATAGCTAGAAGGTGTTTTTCATATTAGTAATTTTTTTCTTTGAGTGAAGTGTCATCATGGATAGATACGTCCCTAGCTTATAAAATGAAAATTTTCATCCAGAAAGAGACAAGTGAAAATGAAAAAGGGGTCATAAGACCAGAATTTGATAGGAGAGAATGAGACTGCTGAGGGTGATCCCTTGTCAAGGTCATCCTGGGATAAGGAGAGGTGAAACATTACTTACACAAATAACACAGTCTGTGCTCTGGAACTTCAGAAAATGACCAATTAATGAGCCATACAGGAAAGGTGTCTTCACCATTTAAATACAGAAACTAAAACCTTGTTAAGAAATTGTCCTGAGTTCCATTCCCCACTGACATTCCTCTATGGTGCCTCTGCTTAGATGCAATAATGGGTGCCAGAGTCAGACCCAGGCTGATGCACACCACTCAGAGTTCAAATCCCATGACTGTGACTCTTTGTCCCAAGGAATCCCCACTTCTAACCCAATGTCAAATGGAGGAACAGATTCAATGTATCTAGCCTGCCCTGTTGGTCTTTGCTCAAGTATTAAATTCTCTGGAATCTCAGATTTTGTTCCTTTTCATTAATGGGGAAGAGGTGAGCATAGGAAGAGGCTAAAAGATGTACCTTTGATTGCCTTTGGGGAGGCAAAGGATTTTGTAGATCTTTCTTTTTGTTTAAACATTGGATACATGTGTTCATTCCTATTAAGTGAATTTTAGTATGATTATTTGTTTCTCATTTGGCTTGATGATTTCCTCAACTTACCCTACTTTCCCCCCAACTCTGTCCCATGCCATGCTTGCTTTTGATGTATTTCCCATTTCAGAGGTCAATGATTTTGATTGTCTCATAAAATTCCATTGTAGATGTAACTTCACCTCTGGACTGCTTGGGCTTCTCTTTTATGAATTTGACTTCCATATTAACTTATTTTTTTTTGGATTGTTTTGCCTTGCCTTGCTTTTCCTGAAGAAGGCTTAACATCAGTTGCCACCACTTTTTAAAAAAGTTTTCCGAACTCCACCTCATCTCAACCTCCTTCCCAGTACCCTTACCCTCCCTCCAGCGAAATTCATATTCACCTTTCTAACTAGCTCTTGTTCCATACCTTTGGCAAACACATTAATTATTCTATATTACAGTCTATTTGCTTATATGTCTACCCAGCTAACTCTTCCAGGTTACTTTCTTAAAGATTCACCAATTTTATTTTTATTTTTCAGCACTAAACTC
This sequence comes from Rhinolophus ferrumequinum, assembly GCF_004115265.2. Classification (NCBI taxonomy): domain Eukaryota; kingdom Metazoa; phylum Chordata; class Mammalia; order Chiroptera; family Rhinolophidae; genus Rhinolophus; species Rhinolophus ferrumequinum. The sequence continues at coordinate 27,215,158 of NC_046290.1, forward strand.
TGAGAGTAAATACATAGCTGGAAGCGCTCTATAAATAATAACCCATGTGTCACTGGGTTCAAGGACGGGTGGGTTTGTGGGTTCGTTGATTTTGGAGATTTTACTTCTGTGGGACACCAGAACCATTTCCCGAATATTGCTTCTCCAGTTGTGTTAATTTGTCTTAGATTTTATTTCTTAGATAAAGGAATCTGGAGATAGCGAAAAGCACTGCTGGTTTTTGTTTAGACTCGCAGGCGGTCAGTTGCTGTTTATGGGCAGTATGGTGGCCAACCTTGCAGCGGCAGTGCTTTTCAAACACAGTCGTGTGAACCTACTCGAGGATGTCCAGCAGAAGAAGGATGTGGAGAGCGTTTCCGGTGTTTTTCAGGTATTTGTTTTCCATAGCCTTAGCATGAAGCATGTAAATTCAAGTGTTATTTGTTTAACATACTCAGTATATGTTTGTTGAATTTTACTGAATTTATATTGGCTTATAAATTTTCCCCAAATAGCAGTCGGATTTTTTTGTTGGCCTCATAATCATACACTCAACTATCATTCTTTCAAATGCACGGGGAGGCATCTGGTAATAAAAGCAGGGATGTTCTTCGCTTCTTTGAAAAGAAATATGGCTATTGACAGACCCAAATAGTTCTTGACGTTGCATTTTTGGGGAAGACGTAGAATTCGTCTGGTATGTGTTCTGAGATTGGGCCGAAACAATGTTACCAAAATTATTATTATGTTTATAAGAAAAGCAACTCTAATAGCTAATCAAGGAGCATACAGGTCACCCCTATGCATGGGGTAACTGAAACATAGTTTTGTCATTATTATTTGATTTATTGTCTGTGGTACATTTGTGCAGTCAGAATAATTCAACGATCTTTAGAAAACATTTATTATTCTTGTTATGTTTCAGTTATAGTGATGAAAGTTGTGGATTTAGAAATGAAATACATAGCATCTTCCCTCGAAAGTAAATAAAATTTTATGGGCAAAATAGTACATACATAATCTCTATATTAGAAATGTTCCTTAACAACACCTGTCCAAGTCCTGTTTCACTTTCAAAACCCAAATTAGATGACACCACCTTTGGGAAGCCTTCCCTAAACCCTCAACTGATAGAGCTAATTAACAAACTAGCTCTACGTACATTGTACTATCTATAATCTGGAGTATTCGTGGGCCTGGATGTCTCTTGGTAGACTTTGAACCCCTTGAAGAAGACATGAATTATATTTCATTTTTGCATAAGAAGTGCCTGGCACATAGTCAACCCCTAACCAATGTTTGCTGTATTGGATCGAGGGTGTCATGCTGTACTATCAGGACAGTTGTGTGCAGTGCATACTATGAGAACAGAGAGGAAGGACATGCATAATAGCCTGTGGGATAGGCATGGTTTCTGAGAGGACATAATGTCTGATTTGATTCTTGAAGGACGAGTAGGTGATAGGTAGAGAAATCCCTTCTAGGCTGACAGAACTGGAAGTCCAAGGTCAGAGGAGATGTCAGAAAGCCTGGCCTTTTATTCATGTAAATGACCCATTATGACTACGACATAGGAAGCCAGTAGAATGGCTGCACATGATGGGGGGAGGTGGGCAGGGTACCCTCATTTGTACCCTCCAGTGCTTCCTTGGTACCCTGGGCTTATGTCTGTCACAACAATTATGTTGTTGAATTGTATTTATCTATGTCTTCATAGTCTTTCTTATTAGATTGGAAAGTGTGTGAAAAACCTGACAAATACTATTTTTATTCACACGTGTATCCCTACACCCAGAAGAGTGTCTTACACAGAGTAGGTGCTAAAGAAAAGTTGAATTTTAAACTTTTGACTCAATTCCCATTCTCTCAAAGCTTTCACATCTAAATCACCACGGAAAGCAGGACTTTGGCATTTTGGTCAGTGATTACAGAAAAGAAACCGAAAGTTGAAGGACTAGAAGTCAATCTATCTTCACAGTGGTTGACATTGTATGGTTTTGGAGGATTCAGACAAATTGCTGGATGCTTCTTGGTGAGAACCTGGAGTTGGAATTCGGGTTCTATTTTCAATTTTGTGTCTGGCCAAGGTCAGAATCCATTTTGTGTGTTGTAAAAGGAGGACCAAAATAATCACTAGTCCTTTCCTGGACACACTGAGTGAGGACTTATGTCAAATTCATATTAAAATGTCAGTGCTAAGGGTTGGGGGCAAAACCTTTTTGATCCCCCTTCTTCCCTCTTATTTTTGTGTGGTGGCTTTTCTTGTGGTTAGGTCAGTGCATCAGCAAATCTTTGGTTTGCAACGGGGATTCTGACTGTGAAGAAGATAGCGCTGATGAAGACAGATGTGAGGACTCAGAAAGCAGACATGTCTGTGACCTTCATAAACCTCCTCCCAACATAGAACTTACTGGAAATGGGTAAGGTGTGGGCAGCCTCTTGTGCATGTTGATGGGTTATAATTTTTCATTTTGTTTTGATTTATTTATTTGTAAGTCTAATAACAAATTGTCTAATAACCAAGCCTTTCTCTCAGATATCTTTGCCACATCCTGAAACAATTTTTAAATTCATATCAGCATACCTGTAGGTAGAGAATTGACCAATTGTTCCTGAACTGTCCTGGTTTTAGCACTGAGAGTCTTGCATCCAGGAAAACCCCTCAGACCTGGAAAAACCTGCATGGTCGGTCATCCTATGGGAGAGAAAAAAGGAGAGAGAGAGGGAGAGGGGGAGAGAGAGGGAGAGAGAGGGAAAGAGAGTGAGAGAGAGGGGGAGAGAATGAGAACTGATTCAGTGAGGTGGGGCTACTCAAGAGAATGAAGACAATAGAATGAAAGCAGGGAAAGACGAGATAAAGTAGTGTGTTCGAATATTCAGGCTGAAAAGTAATTGCCCAAACTAACTGGGAACTTTCATTTCCAAGTAAAGTTGGGACAATCCCGTGTTTGCCTTTTCAAAAAGAATTCTGAAGAAATTTTAAGGGCCAGACTCAAGATTTCAAGGCTTTAAAGCAATGTATTATAGAATGATAGATGTGATTTTTTCCGTAATATTTTAAAATTCATTAACAGAGAAGATAAAATTAGAGGATGCCAGTCAGCACACTAAGAGACAATTAGTTGAATTCGTTGCAGAGAGCCAAGAGTAATCTCAATTGTATTGGTTTTACCCATAGATTCAGTTCAAATCGAGCTGTTGCCATAGATACAAAAGGGCTGTGTATTTCCCAAACATGTTCTTAGGCTGAAAAGATGTTGGGTTTTCACAGGTGTTAGTTTTAGATATATGAAGCGAGGGAGGTTGGATAATGTATGGTGTGCATTAGGACACTGTTCTCTTTATTTGAGCTCTCTCAAGATATAGTTAACCATAATGTATTTCCGGAATTTCTAGAGTTCTTTAATGATGCCTTTTCCAGCAAGTTCAATTTCTGGTTATTAATTACCTTTTCTTCCTCCTCTCCTTTCTCCTCTTCCTCCTCCTCCTCCTCCTCCTCCTCCTCCTCCTTCTCCTTCTTCAAACAGTTACAATGCACTCACTGGCCAGTTTAGGAACAGAGTCATCAACACAAAAAGTTTTGGCGGTCAATGCAGAAAAGTGTTTAGTGGGGATGGACAAGATCTCTACAGACTGAGTGGAAATATCCTCTCCTATAAATTTCAGGTACTTAATTACATTGATTTTATTTATTTCTAATCTGTGAATTATTGCCAGAGATCCTTATTTGTATGATATTTATTTTTTGGTATTTGTTGAAAATTTATTTTAGTCTAAAATGTGGTCAGTTCTTATAAATGTTTTATATGGGCTTAAAAAGAATACATATCATGTAACTGGAGTACAGGGTCATGGTAACTTGTCATTTAAGCTGAAATACACTTTTGCTTTGTTTTCATTTTGCCTGTGTTCCATGTGGGCCCAAGACCTTATGGTCTGTCCCTGCATAAGTGTTAGAAATCAAGGCCCTGGCCAGGATTGGAATGATCATTTCCTTTACACTGCTACAATGTAATCTCACTTAAAAGTGCTTTTATTCTTTTTTAAATTTATTGTTTTAAATGAAATTCATTGCAATGACAATGGTGAGTAAAATAACAGTTCCAAGTATACAGTTCTGCATTACATCATCTATATATCACATTTTATGCTCACCATCCAGAGTCAGTTCTCCTTCCATTACCATATTCTTAAATTGTGAAATATTTCATACGAGTGTGAATGACATATACATTTAGTTTGACGAAAATTAATAAAACAAATGCCCATATGTGCCCATCATCCACCTTAACAAACAGAATATTACCTGTGACTTAAATGTTCCCGTTTACCCGTCTCTGATCACATTCTCCCCACCCCCACTTCCCAGGCAATACGATCTCATATTTTGTATTAATCATTTCCTTGTTTTTTTGTATATGTTTATCCCATACATCTTTGTCCTTAAATAAAAACTTGTAATTTCGTTTTGGCTTTTTGGCCATTTTGTAAATAACTTGTATACTCTATATTCTCCTATGGATTATTTTTTCACTCAAAATTATGATTTTGAAGGTTTTTCATGCTGATGTAGATGGCATTTTTATTGTTGTTCCAATTTTTTTCTTATGAAAATGCCTTGAACATTTTTGTGCATGAGTTCCATGCAAAATGAGGTAGAATTTCTCTAGGGCATACACCTGGAACTCGAATTGCTGCCTTGTCTGTGATACGCTTTACTAGGCCAAGTTTCCAACACGATGTATCAATTTATACCCCCACCAGCAGTGTGGAAGAATGGTCTGTGCTCCACAGCCTTGTCAGTGGCCTTCCATATTGCCTGAGGTTTCCATTTATTTTGCTTATGATCTCAGGATTGCCTCTGGCTCTAGGCTTCTGCTTCTTGCATACCTTTTCTGTCATACACACCTAGACTGATCCTGTTCCTTGACTGCAGCACAAAATCTACTCACACCAAAATATTTATGGCTTTGGCGGACAGTTCTGAAGATACAGAGGAGAGATTTTTTTCTGTTGCAATAGTGCAAACACATTCAACAAAAGCAGTTGACATCCTCCATATTAACATGTCTTTCTTTCCACAGTCTCAAAAAGTGCAATGTTTGGCCTCACCTGTTTTAGCCTCTAACTTTTCTTTTGTTTTCTTTTTTCTTCTCACTTCTTTTCTTTTCAACCACCGGAGATTGCTTTGATCTTGGCATAGGAAAAGTTTATCAGACACATCAGCTGAGAGCACCCACTGTGTGGCTTCCCAACGGCTCCACCTCCTCCCAGCCTCTTTCTTGTTGTCCTCTTCCAAGATCTCCTCTCCCACCCACTGCTTTCCGCCTTTCTTCCCAGAATGCCCAAAATTTCGAATTCAGTACTTTTTATCTATTACTCTCAAATTTGTAAACCAAAACTATTAGGATGTTCAGACAGAAGGGCCCTTGTTTACCAAAATTAACCCTCTGCAGAAAGCAGTTCTGATTATAAATAGCAAACACACCATCCTCCAGTTTACAATAGAATCAATTACATTGAAGAGTTATCGAATCATCAAAATGGAAAGTGAAACTGATCTGAAAAATTATTGTAGCTACCAATTTTTGAATATTTACTGTGGCGTCTACACTCGTCTAGTCGATTTGTATAGATTAAATCTTCACAGGATCTTTGGAAGGTAAGTAAATATTTTAGTATTTTATATATGTTGACATTGAGGCTCAGAGGACTTCAGCTGATTTGTTCCAAGTTACCAAATTAATAAGTAGTAGAGCTTGGATCCAGTCTGCTAGGCTTCACAGCCCTTTATTTCTCTACTATATTTTATTCTCCAAATGTATTATATTTAATTGCTTTTCAATTCTAAATTCCACATGGTGAATAATATCTATTGTAATTTAACCTGTGACCAGAAGGGAGAAAGTGAGATAAGCATTTGTAGAGAATTTTTCTCCGTTTATTCCTAGGAGGATGTGTTGGTAGTCTTTCATAACAACAAACGGAAGAATTGCAAAATTTGCAACCAATTTAGAAAGTTACAGAGCAGAGAAAATAATAAGGATGAGAATATCTGACATAGTTGGAATGTAGACATGCTGGAATTCTGCAGCTTCTGAAGAAGAGGAATAATTTAAAAACAGCATAATCCTAATATTTGTTTTCCTCAGCATGGCTTGGGTTTTGGACTGGCATCTGAAATGCCTTTCCAGTCACCAAATTTGTAGGTGTTTGTCACAGTGGAGGGAAATAACAGCCTGCTATTGAGGGAAGTATATAGATGTTTTGAGGATCCAGCCTGAGGGAAGTGAGGTGGAAGCAATAGGCAGTAAGTCAGTCATCAAAGTGCTAAACCCAGGTGCAGATATGGAGGCAATGAATGTCCCCCATAGTTCAAATATAGGATTGCTAGAATGTATTGAGGGTTCCACCGAGGTTGGAAGTCATGTATGGACTTATAGTGACACCAGTCTGTAGTTGTGTGATTTTCCTATAGACGTGCTAGGTGGTTTGGCTGCAAGCATTGATCCAGGGTTGGGTTTTTGCCAGACAAATATGGTGGCAGGACATATCTAGGCAAGGAAGTAAAGTTCGCTGGCAAGAGAATGAAATGGTTGAAGTCATAAACCACAAGGCTTAACTGCAACAGGAAGAAAGTGAGAAAATGAAGGTGCTGATAGGGAGAAAGAAGGAAAATAAATTGATTAACTTCTCTCTACGAAGCTGAATGACAGATGTGGCCATAATAGAATGAAAGTCAAAAAAAGTAAGAGATATCAGAATGTAGAATGTTTGAACTTATGATTTCAGAGGAAGGATCAGTTCAGGGGCACCCTGGATTCAGCTGGAAGGAAGAGAGTATTAGTTAAGGACAATTTAAGACGATCATACTACCTTGAAAAAGGATGATTCTTGTGTGTAGAGTAGCTGGGAGGGAGGAGATGCTGAATTAATCAGCTCAGGGGCTTATTTACATAAATTATAACAGAACTGGAAAGTGAAATCTATTACTGGATCACATAGAACATTCCAAAACAAAGTCCAAAGACTTTGATTGTTTCATATAACCTGTTTGCATCTCTGCTCCTCTCTATCAGACAAAAAAAATCAAGAGCCAAATGCTTTGTAGTTCTTTGCTAGTGTGGCCTTGTTAATTTGCTCACTTCTGGCCTAAATATTGACATTAAAGAAAAATGGAAGATTTGTGTACACAGATAAAATTTTGTGAATCACTTGGGATTGCCATTATTGATACCATGTTTCCTGCTTAACAAAGAGTAATTATAAAATGAACTCTATTCCTTATACTCATACAGGCCTCATCTTAATGAGAGGCACAGTTGTTTTGTGTCAATGAAGAGCTTTGTCTTTGAGAGAAGATTGTACGAAGAAAGTATCCACATTAAAAGATCTATGACAAAAGAGTCTTGATTATATCCAAGGTTTTAATTTAGTTATAGCAAAATTTTTCATTTTTTTTGTAGGTGAAAATAAATAATGATTTTGATTATGAATATTACAACAGTAGCTGGTCTTATGTAAAGAGTACATCAGCAGAACAGTCATCATCTGGAAGGAAAAAATTTTTGTTCATATTTTCATCTTCTTCTTCTTCACACAATTATAATTCAAATTACAATGAAAACCAGAAGAAAAAGGTTGGTATGAAATATTATTTAACTCTTTCATATGTTACTGGTTTAAGTATTTGTTGCATTAACAAAAGTGTATTTACCAAGAGGATCAGCTTTCACTTATTAAATAGGTCAATAGTATCTTCTTCAAAGAGATAATACAATATATTTCTTTAAAAGGTACAATCTTGTGTTGTTAATTCTCTGCGATATATTTATATTTTTTATATTTTCATTAAAGTATTTGTACTTAATTTGAAAATTGTTAAAAAAAAAAACACCCATTACGTTCAAATCTTCTAGTTAAAACTGCCCTGAATTTCTCATCTATGGTAACTGATGCTACTATTTTTTAGTGTTAAAATTATAATTTTAAAAATCCAATTAATGTGTGTTTCCTAAATGCTAACTCTAGAATCTTTTTTAGAAGGTGTGTGAAATTAAAAACTTTTAAAACACTTTATTACTTTTGAGATACCCAGATTTTCTTATGAGGAAGTTAAAAGGCTTATTTTGAGATATTTTGTTGTTTTGAAATTTCAAAACTTTCATCTTGGGCAACATGAACAGTTGACATGGATTGTACTAACTGATACACACTTAATGCTGAAAAAATTTTCAGGCAGATCATCATTCACAATATGCATATTTTATCTTAAAGCCAGTAACTTGACTCATAAATCACACAAGGGAGGTATAAAAGAATACTGATTTTGTTTTATGATTAAGAAGCTGACTGTGGAAATACGAGCTGTAAAAACATTTATCATCTTCATATTATATTGTGCACATAAGTGCGGATTTGGTATAAGGTAGATCTGTCTTGGATTTCATTGAAAGATATTTAATTAGAAGTATTTAAAATATCTCATTATAAAGTGGCTTAACTTGTAAATATACCGGTATTGGAGATAATTATACAGCCACCCTACCTATTAGTCATTGTCAAGATATGGACCGTAGGGACACATTATTTTATATACTTATTTGTGAGATTATTTAGCACTTAGTGAAGTTGATTCTCTTTTTTGTAGCTGAAGATGGCATAACAACTGATCTTGGGTTTTAAAGGTTTAAAAATTACCATGATATTCCTCAGATATTATTCCTACTTGGGATTTAAAAAATTCCTTTGATTGCCTTAAGTGAGTGGGCCCAGGAGAGACCTAATCATGCACCTAAAATAAAAATTAATGAAGATGGCACTTGATGAGACAATGGATAGGGAAACTAAAACTCCTTTTATTCTTTCTTCCTCCCACAGAGTTATCAATTGTTGGTTGTTCAGAACACAGTGGAAGTGGCTCAGTTTATCAATAACAATCCGGAATTTTTACAACTCGCTGAGCCCTTCTGGAAGGAACTCTCCCACCTTCCCTCTCTGTATGACTACAGTGCCTACCGAAAATTAATCGACACATACGGGACACATTATCTGCAGTCTGGATCCTTAGGAGGAGAATACAAAGTTCTCTTTTATTTGGACACAGAACAAATGAAACAAAGTGGTAGAGTATTTTAAAAAAAAGTTATATAAAAACGTTTCAGGTGTTGTAATGGGGAAATAACATGTAGCTAACTTAAACTTTAGAGCTTTAAAATAGGAGAAATAGGAATGAAATTGTAAAGGAATCCAAAGCTGCAAGAATCCATTATACTCTACTCAAAATCTCACAGGCTTTAAGAAAGCCTGCCTACTCTTTTAGACAGGGCTGGGAAGTGTGAATTAAGCCAACATCATTATTGGCTATCTCCTGTGGGTATTGATTGGATGTTTAGAATACTTTTTACCTTTCCCATTTCTCAGATTAAATAACATTCCTCGAGGAAAACTAATGAGGAACTTACTGTTATTGCAGAAATCAAGATGTTTTAAAGCAGTATTTATCTCTGTTCTTTAACACTCACATTCCTTTAAAAAAAATCTGCTCTAGATAGCACAAGTTTGCTTGCTACCTAATAATACTTGTAACAATGGCTTAAATTTATTGGCTGCCTTCCTTACAACAGGCAAGTTACGCATGTTAGCAATGATGCTCACTGTTACCCAGTGAGATAGCCATTATAATTCTTGTCCCACAGACTGAGGAACGGAGACTCAATGCTATGAGAAGACTCATCAAAGGGCATATAGATCGTAAGGAGGTTTCATGGGCTCTAAAGTCAGCTTAGTTTTTCTTATGCTGTGTTGCTGCTAGAAATGCCTGATTTTTGTTAGAATCAGGACATGACACTGAATTCATGCTTTGTTGATTTCACAATGAGAGTACAAACCTCACCAGCTGCCCCAATGTGGGAAGGGAGAGAATGGTGTCTTAGTATCCATTCCTTTTCTCCAGAGAACTTTTGGCCCTGGTTTATTAATGTTGCAAGTCAAACCCCCTCTGTCCCAACTTTGTCCTTAAGATGATGCCCACACTGCCTTCTCCATTCCAAATCATCTCTTCAGGATCTTTCTCATCAGATGTGATGCTTTTATAATCTCAGAGGAGAATAAGACTTCTTACATGAGATTCAGAGATTTTGTAGCCTTCTCTTATGGGTGAACTACAATGTTTTTGTGTATTTCCATTGGCTATTTTTTCCCATTGGACTTAATTTTTACCAATTAACATTTAAGTAGAATTTGAATTTTTCTAACCTCTCAGGTTGGGAATAAATTGCACAAACACAGATTTGTTTTTCTTTTCTGTTTTTTTTTTTTCTGTTTTTTTTTTTTAAACAATGACAGAGACAGTGTTTCTTTGGAAAATGAATCCAGCAAGTGGCTTGATCTAAACTCAGTTTCACTGCTCTTTTTTTGCCCGTAGCATTTTAAAAAAAATGGGGAGAAACTTTTTTAAGGTTCCCAAATTGGCAAAAGTTTATTTTGAGTAAAAATTTTACTCTTGAGCAGTTTCTGTTCTTCCTAAAAGTTTTAATTTAAATATAATCAAATCTCCTGGGATATAATATATGCCCCCATTTGTTCTTTCAGAAATATTGAGGTTATTATAATATGATTAGCAAAATTATATAAGAAAAATACATTTCCTTACTTTTTTTGTTTTCTATCCTCCTTTAAAAAATGCATTTGATAATGCATAGAAATTGTCACATACTAAGGTGATGAGTCAGGGAAAAGATGTTAGGCACCAGAGATAGTGAAGATGTTAAAGATGGCGATAGTAGAACCAGGTAGGGTTTCATGACTTAATTACTGTAGAATAAAAACCCATCTTTTAGCTTCTCCAGTAGGTGTGCTGGAGGCCATCATATGCCTATTTTTATCTCTTTGCTTGAGGTGTTGACTATGGATGGGTGAAAGATATCACTCTTTGGGGTATTTAATTTCTGCTCCCTCCATTGTTTTATGTGGAAATCACCTCCATATCCTTCCTTCTCTGGTCAAAGCTAATGGAAGCCAATATTTGCTGAACTATTTGAAAGTAACTTGCAGACAGATGATGCTTCATTCCTAAATAGATGCTTGCATCTGTTATTTTGTTTAACAACAAAAATTAAATATCCCTCTTACTGACCCTTGTCTCTTCTACAGCACTTGAAAATGTACGTATCCTTTCGCTCTTGACTAGATGGGCACAGTAGTAGGAAACAACCTCTTAACTGCACTCTTGGCTGAATTTCAAAGGTCCTCAACAAATGCAGAAATTAAGCACTTTTTAATTCTTCCCCCAGGTTTCAGTTCATCAACTATGAAGAAATGTTCTTCTTCAGAAATTAATTTTCTGTTTAAATCCTCAAAGAGCAAATGCAAGGACCTGGAAAATGCCCTAAAACTGGCTTCAGGTAAATGAGAAGGGGGCAATATACATTATAACCTTCACTTCCATCCCTCTGTCTTATGGTTAATTCCTGGTCTCCAAGGGCCTTGGAAATTTTAGCAGGTGTCCTATTTTGTGTTTTTCATGTATTTGGTTATTTTCGCCTCTGATCTCTATTTTATATGTCATGGCAATGAGACTCATGAAGAGTGGAAAGTTCACTAGTTATCTCCTGTCTACTGTAAATATGTCTTCAGTATACACCTTTCTCCCTCATGGTGACAGTTAGCAAACAAGCCTAGAAAAATGACACCATCAGGAGAAGATGCAGGTCCAGTCTGTGACATGGTTGCTCAGTGAAGCTTTTGGTGCATGCCGCCGCTGCTGCTGCTTTGGTGGCGACAGGGTGTTGAGGAATATGGTCTGCTAGTCTTGGAGTGACTGAAGAAGGAACTGGAAGAGTGAGCTGATTTAGACTGTGTCTAGATGCCCTGTTAAAGAGTTTGAATTTCATTCGGATGAGGAGGGGTGCCATTAAAGGATTTAACACAGGGAGTGATTAAACGAAAGGTTACAAGGATAAAGTTGTAGAGAAAGAAACAGGACTGAGGAGGAAGAGTCTGAAAGGATAAGAACCAGAAAGGAGCAGTAACATGGAAAGTAAGGGAAAAAAAGAGGTCAATAGAAATGCTACAGAGCAGTTAATAAGAAAAGGACTGAGGGCTCTTCACTGGATTTGGCAAATACCACTTAATTGCCTTAAAATGAAGAGATTCTTCGTGTGGTGGGGATGGAAGCAAGACTGCAGTGCATTGTGTGAGGCCATGGACTAAGCAATATTTGAGCTTAGGTTCTCCCGGGGGTGATGGCAGATGCTGTGGAGAAGGTGAAGACTGACCCAGGTGCCAAAGTTCTCATTGAAGAAGTGGGGATCCTTGGAATACTGGTAGATGACTCCAAGGTGGAGGGGGAGAGAGTAGTAAAACCACGTTTATTTACTCTATTGCTTCAATCCTCAAGTATTTATGAAGCCCCTAGGATGTGCCAGGAATTGTCCTAGGCACTGGGGATATAGCAGTGAATATGCCAGAGAATGTGCCTTTCTTCAGGGAGCTGACATGACAAAGGAGGAGGACAAGTTTTTGAAGAAGATGGAAATATAATGATCTGGAAATAGAAGTGGACATGGGAGCTTCGAAAAGATGTTGACATCAGTCACTAGCTGGCCTTGTGATTGGAAGCTGCTCACCAATTTCATTTTATTTTGTATCGAACAAAACGTAACACTAAGTGATTTACAAAAATGAACCAGTATAATCCTCCTACCTGGGAGTTAGGTATTATTCATATTCCCATTTTACAGACAGGGACACTGAGGAACAGACAGGTTACCCAATATCATGGTTGGTAAGCCTCAGACACAAGACAGAGATGCATACATCTGGCTTCACAATTTGGGTTCTTTGCTGTTGTACCCAGCTGATTGTCTAAGGGAAGAGGACCAGCTGGAGCAGAGCACTTACTGGGGTGTGGACAGGGAGGCGACAGGCTTAAAATAAATACAAAAACAGAGTTTTTAGAGTCTGTAGTTGGTAAACAGGGGTTCCAGTTAAGGCAGTGATTCTCAGACTAAGTAATCCTGGTGTGCACGAGGATTACCTGGGATAGCCTGTTAAAATGCTGATTTCAAGGCTTTGCTCTCAGTTATTCTGTCACAGGTCTTGGGTGGAGCTCAGAAATCTGCAGTCACTCCAGAAGATTCTGACTCAGGTAGTTCAGGGACAGAACTTTGCGATACACTTCCTTAAAAGGGTGACTACTTGCATATTAAAAAACAGCTAACAATGAGGATGAGGAAGAACTTCAGGGAATTTGTTAAAAATATCAGGCTTTAATAATTTCTGATGATAAAAGTACAATTTTTGAATTTGCAAAGTTTTATGAAAATTTTATGCAATTGTATAATTCAGTTAAAAGAAAGGAAATTACAATCACCCCAAATCTGATCTGCACGTTAGGAATTTCTGGTCATGACCAGTGTAAAAACCAATGAAAAATGGAGATAAAAGTATTTCTGAAATTATTAGGCACATAAATGGAAAAAAGGATTCAGTTAGTATTCCAACTTTTTGGAACACTTTTCATGTGTTACTGTATGCCTGTTAGTTAATAGCTTTTTTGCTTAGTTAGTATCCCAGATACAATGAACCCACAACATTTTATTATGACAAATTTTCAACATACAGGAAAGTTGAAGGAACAGAGTAATAAACACCAATATACCTACCTCCACTATGTAACATGTATTATTTTGACAGTTTGCTATCTACATACAATATTGTATCTACATATAATATTGACTATTTAGCAATATATAAATATTATGTATTTAAAATATTTGTTGAACCATTTGGAAATAACATCATGATGCTACATCCCTAAATATATGGATGTATCTTCCAAGAAGCAAGAATGTCTCCATAATATTCTTTATTACACGAAGAACATTAAGAATACAAACAATAAATCCCTAATGTCATCTATTGTCAGGCAATGACTATTTTTCTTTTCTCTTTCTATTTGAATAGGTATTATTTTTTAGAGTAGTTTTAGGTTCAGAGCACAATTAAGCAGAAAGTAGAGGGTTCCTCTGTACCCCCTTCCCCATACAGGCACAGCCTCCCCGCTCTCAGCATCCAGGGCCACAGTGGTTCATTTGATACAATCGATAAACGTACTGATACATTAGCATCACCCGAAGTTCTCATGAGGGTTCACTCTCGGTGTTGTATGTTCTATGGGTTTAGATAAATGTACGATGACATGTGGCCACCATTATAGTACCATAGAGAACAACTTCACTGCCCTAAAAAGCCTCTGTACTCTACTTAATTCATTTCTCCCACCACCGAGCCCTGGCCACCACTGATCTTGTTACTTTCCATGGTTTTGCCTTTCTCAGAATGCCATTCAGTTGGATGGGGTGTGTTTTAATACTTGATAGGTTTTTCACTTTTATGTTCTCATTTTCATTTGTGTATCCTGACTTACTTTATTTGCTTTCTTTTTGTGTAGGGACTCAGAACAATGTGTTGCGAGGGAACCCATTTGTCAGAGGGGGACATTTAAAATTTGTGTCTGGCCTTAGTTTCCTGGAGCTGGACAATCCTGCTGGAAACAAACAACGATATTCTTCCTGGGCAAGATCTGTGACTGATCTTCCCCAAGTCATAAAACAAAAGGTATGTGAGGGTCTGTTTAAAGCAGCGGAATGTAGTCATGTTGATTTGCTCTGGGAAAATGAGAGTAAATCAAGATGGTTAAACAGAAAGGCTGTAATTAGCATTTTCTGTATCCCAAATATGTTTTGTATGGTAAAATGAATGCATACATAATAATAAGAAAAAGGTTTTATATCTTGTATGTCCATATTTCAGTTGTAAAGGTTAAATGTCCTGTAAATCCCAAGAGAAACTAGTGACAAAATTTGCATTTTAAGCTTTTGATCTAAATTTTATTATTTCTCTTGTTGCCTAATTCAGAGGAATTATAGATTCTTGCAGGAGGAGGCATTAGGCTTGTTACGTTTGTCAGATCACCTTTCTTCCTGTGGTTATGGCTTGTAGGCTCCTGGAGTCATGTAAATTAAGATAGAACCAATTTGGTTAGCAGAATTTTAGGATGTTTTAGATGCAGTCAGTTCTTTTGTAAGACAACAAATGAGTTCCTAAAAATCAGAGAGCGAGGCAAAATTGCACAATAGAAAAACCATCAGATTTATGGGAACAATGCGGTTAGGGACACAACACTCAAAAACTTGATCTGTAACACTCATTAAAAAAAAAAAAGATAGGCACCAAAAACACCACCAAAAAACAGTAGCACAGTTTTATACATGTTAAATTGTTAAGAAATGCACATACTACAAAACACGTGGCACATTACCTAGAAAAAGATCTGAAGCTTGTTGGCTGATGGAACAATTGCAGTTTGTGAATTATTGTGAAGTTGTAGTAAAACAATCAGAAATGACAGATGGTTGTAACACCAGATGTAAATGGGTGTAGTTTATTATACAGGTTGTAAAACTAGAGGATGTTTGAGGTGTTTGTGTGCGTTTTGTGTATTCCTATGTGGTTTGGTTCAGTTGTGTCCATTTTTTTGTGTTTACCTGGTGTCTCTTGTGGACAAAATTGTATGTAAGAAAATACAAACTTTGAGTTATGCTCATATTGTGCACTAATGTAACAATCTCAATGGAACAAATTCACATTTTCAAAACAAATGCTATAGCATGATTGATTCTATGATCGATTTCCTGCCATGGAAGTCGAGTAATGTCCCAGGTGAAACTTGACTTTCAGAGATTAAGAAACTTAGACGCAATTTATAAACTTAAAAATTGCAATATTTCTACCTGAAACTAATATAAATTTTTTTTAAATATGAAAAAATAAACTTCTGACTCTATAAAAAAATTGCAGTATTTCTCAAGTTACCTTTTTAACACCATACTGCATCCACTTGCCTCCTAGTAAGGATAAAGGGGGAGGGGACTTTCCCCCAGGAAGTCTTATCTTAAAGTGCCATTTGTTAATATTCAAAATGGCGTATTTTCATTGTCAGTATCCCATACAAATCTTTAAAAATCCCAAGTTGTTAATTAGGGGAAAACAGACATTCTTTTCCATTCTCAACTGCACTTTTCCACCTAGGACTGTAACTGTCATAGTTAGCTGTGCTCACTTATTAGCTGGACAGGAAAGGAATAGAGAAAGTAGAAACACAATACATGACCACACAATGCCATCCAGTTCAGAAGAGCTTGGGCAGAGATGGAGAGAAATGTGACTGACTCTCTGAGTTCATCTCCATACTTGCAATGATGTGCTGCAGCCAGCTTGTATTGACTCTCAAAAGCCAGTAGTATCTATCTCTTCCCAGTTTCATGCTCAGTGATGTCATGGAGATAGCAGACCTGAAATCGGCCATGGGGACCGTAGTTACACTGCAGAAACTGACGAATGCTACAAAACAGAGACTTTTTGTTCTTGGGAGAGCAGATTGTTAAAGCTTAGTCAACACAATTATGGTCTCAAAGTTGCTTTTCATCAGACATAGCCAACACAGAGAAATAATGCCTACCTGTTTTAAAGTTCTTCAGGGAGAAAGAGTCATAGTCTCACTAGAGAGACACGTTAAGTCTCTCAGAGTCAGGATATTTAATCTTAAATTTAATTGTACTTGCTTCTTTACTGTAATTTAAGTGCATTTCCTTTTCTTCCGTCCTTTGAAAGGGGGACAATAATCTTTCAATAACTAGGAAATGAATGTCCTGTTGGTTTTTAAAAATTTTATGCATGCACACAAGATACAAAAATATTCCTTGTCTCTCTGGTTGTAATTTTCCTTAGGTTTGTCTTGCAAAGAAAGTGAATTGCTTTCTCTCCTTATTTGAACAAGAAGTAATTGGAATTAACATGAGTGGCTTTTGATTCTGTTTTAATGGGGATTGAGCCTAAATGCCAAAAGGAAAATATTCTTGCCTAAAACCCTGATTTTTGACTGTGATGTCTTTATCTGTATAGCTGACACCTTTGTATGAGCTGGTAAAGGAAATACCCTGTGCTGCCGTGAAAAGGCTATACCTGAAACGGGCTCTTGAGGAATATCTGGATGAATTTGACCCCTGCCATTGCCAGCCTTGTCAAAATGGTGGCATTGCCACTGTTGAGGGGACCCAGTGTCAGTGCCACTGCAAACCATACACATTTGGTGTGGCATGTGAGAAAGGAGTCCTCGTAGATGATGAAGCAGGTCAGTGCACTGAATTTTCTCTAGTTACGCTGGACCCACTGAGAAGGGAATTACCCTTCCCCTCTGGCCCCCAAGACTGTGCTTCTTTGTGTATGGAGAGGTGGACGTCTCACTGGGCATTTTAATTTAGTATCTCCCTTTTCCACTTCTGGATTATAGCTACTGGGGTCAAGACCCTTTGCTGTCTCTATTTTTCTGTCTGAATTAACAGACTCACTGTGCCCACCACTCCCCGTTAGAGTACATTAGTGCCTAAAACCTCTGTCCTTCCCTAGTCACCTCATTAAGGTTTTGTTATAACATAGGTCTGTGGAGCTTGGCTTTGCATTGACCAACTTTCCGATGGCAAGTGCTTTGAAACATCTCGATTTCTATTTTGTATTATTTCCTGTCAATCAATTCTTTGCACATATTTGTTAAACATCTGCTGTATGTTCAACAGTGCGCTTGGTGCTTTAAGCACGTTACTACAGGGCTACGTGAAGCTGACTTTATGAATAGGCGAGTATGAGACTATATACTTGTTTTTATATTTATTTATATATCTCTCTCCTCTAGAAAGCGCCTTTCTTAAGATCAGGACTATTTGATTCTTTCCTTTATTCCTGACATAGGACTGGATTCATAGAAGTCATTTAATAAATGTTCAATAAACAAATAAATTATGGTTACTTATAGACAAGCATCAGGAAGGCATTCTAACCTCCAGATGTCCTCCCAAGGGAACTGTCCTGGCAAGTTGAAATTCCACCACTGATTCATTCCGTTGTGGCTTGGATTTCCAGTTATTTAATAAAATGGAAACTTGCCCTCCTGGTAAGGAATAGGGTAGCAATTATATGTCAAGCTATTATTACCTCCTATTAATATACTCAGGGGACTACTCTATTAACTCAGTTTCTAATTATGGAAGAAAGCGGAAGGGAGATCATGGGAAAATATGCAAATTACTTTTGGTGTTTGTGATACTAAGGAGTGGGGGGCAAAAAGGGATTTAGGTCACATAGTAGAAATAGCTAAGGAGCAGTAAACACACCCATCTATTATTAGAAAACAACGCTTTGGGGAATGGTTTCTGAGATCAGTTCCTAACTAGGAAAACAAAGCTCTTAGAATATGGGACAAGTTCCCTCTTGCCTTGGAATTTTAATTTGCCAAGGAGTATGGTGGGGGAAGAACTGTGAGTCATGAACTGTGAGTCATGAATTGGCACATGAGGTGGAAGGTGGCCAGGATGGGTTCAAGAAGTGCCTTGTATAATATCGGAGAAGGATGCTGACAAAAGGTAAAAGCATTTCTCCTACTTACGCATTTCCTTATTTTGTACAGTTCTGGGCCAGCCCCGGAGTTGGCAACCTGAAGCCAACAGGACATTATGCACTTCTCATGTCCTGTCACGTCTTGAATAATAGGAAGTTACTTGTCTTACTGAGAGACTGTGGGGTGATGAAAAGAGCCTGAACTCAGCCATAAGATAGAGTTACAGTCTGGATGTGGCGCTTGGCAGCCATTACAGCATTGGGCATGATGTTTAACCAATTTGTGTTAGATTCCACACCTATCAAATGAGAATGGTAGCAGACCTCCTGCCCACCTGGATTCATTCTCGTGAGCAGCAAACAGATGATATCCTGTATGTGAACATGCTTTGAAATGGTTGTAAAATAATAAACAAATTTATGATATTATTGCAAGAAGTTCGTTAATGCAGCCTTAATATGGACAAACCTAGTCAGTGTGCAGAGACACTTTGACCATTGTCGGTGACCTCAGTGAATAGTGAGGGTAATAAATCCCCAGACTGTCCTCTCCCCCAATGACCACATGAGCAGAAAGCTTAGCATGAAATTCTGACATCTTCCTCTCCAAGTACTTTCTGAACAACCTCTCTCTTATCGTGTAGGAGGGGTTGATGGACAGTGGAATTGCTGGTCCTCTTGGGGCCCCTGTGTTCAAGGGAAGAAAACAAGGAGTCGAGAATGCAATAACCCACCTCCCAGTGGGGGTGGGAAATCCTGTATTGGAGAAACGTCAGAAAGCAGGCAGTGTGGAGACGAAGATGAGGAGCTGAAGCATCTTCGGTAATGGAGACCAGACTTTCTGCAATTACATAGAACACGGTGGCCTTTGCAGTATGCGTGGGATACGGGATTGCTCCTACTAAAAGATTTAAAAGATAAATGGTGATTTTTATCAGTGACTGCTTTGCCCTTAGCACTGGGGTCAATTGAAGGAGAGAGGCATGTTGTAGCCACCTTGCACTTGTGTTTCAAGTTTTCCTGACATGTTGTTCTAAAAGGCTGGGTCACAGGGAGGCAGTCTGGCCCAGGAGATACGAGCAGCAGCATCAACTCATTTACTACGGGACTATTTACTGCGGGACCTTGGGCAGGTTACTTGCCACACCTCTAAAATTAGGATAATAATAGTGGATAAAATGGTTATTGTCAGAAGTAAATGAGATTAAGCGTGTAACGTGATTAGTACAGTGCCTGGCACATAGTAAACATTCAATAATAGTTGTATTACTTTTCATACACACTACTTCTATATTTACTTATTTATTTTGGATTAAGCATTAAGGCCAGATGCTTGACAAAGCTAATATATTTTTTTAAATAAAAAACTGTTTATTGAAGGAATTTCACATGTGATTCCTTCCACTGCTGTATTTTCTCCTGAGTTTAAATTATAATCGTCAAGATAGCCTTTTATGCTCAATCTGCAGTTGTCGTGTCAGTCAGTCCACAATTCTCTTAGTTGCGCTTCTTTGATCTTCACTCAAATATGGACATACTTCAAAAATTACCCCCCACCTGTAATCTTTGGGATCCAGTTTCTTTAAGCAATCTATTTTAGGGCCCTACAAGTTAAATTGTAGGAAGCACATTGCTATTTTGGCGCATGATCTAAAATGTATTATTCCTTAATCGTTTCTAATATTGATAAGTCTTGTTACATCCGGTTTTTACTCAGGAGCCTGGCTGAAATATTACAGGTCTCATTGTCGCCACTGCAATATACTCACTGCAATGGAAGCATGACCTACCTGCGTCTCAGTGTAGCCGCTGGAGATGGTTAATATCGTGACTGATTAGCCCGGTTGTCTGACACTCGTTTGGCAGGACCTTGCAAAAACTATCTCACAAATGCTTAGTTGCTGAATCATACCCTGGAGTCAGAATTCTTTATGACACACCCCACTGTTGTACACTATCCTTAGTAACCTCTTCTGATCAGGGACTAGCAAAAGTTCTAGTCAGATAATTTGAAGGTCATGTGAGTTGAAGAAAGACGTGATACTTGTGCATCTGGTGAAAGCATAGGGAGATGGAACGCCTTGTTCCTCCGTCTTTGGTGCCTCATAATCTGCCAGTAAGCAGTATATCTCTTGCCTGAGGATGGTGGCAAGTGTATGGAATTATGGTAGGAGGAGAATGCTGGCTTCAGGGTACACATCTCTGGGAAGGTGAGGTCTCAGAGGAGGCCTCTGTCCGCCTGGGTATATTTCCCGGCCTTTAGACATAGAGCTGGAGAGAAGGGGCATCCTAAGGAAGGCATTGAAGGAATTTCCAGTCTTCTTGGTGCTCAAGGAGGGGAAATCTCTCCCTCAGCCCAAAGAGGAAAATGATGATCAATACTTCACATTTCTGTTTCCTCAGTGTGGCAAGAGTATAAGGAACTCAGCTCAGAAGGAGGCAACACTCACAGGCTCTTTGTAATAATTTCCCTCAGATTTCACATATCTTTTCGTGGAGGTAATGCTGGTGGTATATTGACCTCAGAGGTACTATTGCAAACCATTTTTTAATGAGGGATGTCATCATCGTCCTCAGTATTATTAGCTTCCTCTACATATTGCCTTGTGAAAGGTAGGAAAAGCATGATTTTAGGAGCCTAAGTGATTAGACATGAATCCAGCCCTGGTATTTGTTTTACTTTATAACCCTGGACAAGTTATTCAAATTTTATGAGCCTTTGTTTTCTCCACATTATCTCATAGAGTTACTGTGAATGTGAAGTGAGGCAACACACATTTGTAGAGCAACTACCAAGGTGCCAAACACACAGTAAACGCTCAATCAAAAGCAGTTATTATTTTGTGTTACCTCTCTTGCAGGATCACTAACTCTGAGTACCTTATTTTTCACGCAGAACTAATTCTGTGTTAAAGGCATTTCAGAACCAAATCGTAGGACAAAATGTACGTCTGAGACAGGTGACCTCTAGAAATCACGTAAAGGAAGTGTGTTGTCCAATCACTTTTATTTATTTTTTTCTTCTTTCAACTGTTTTTTTTTCTACTACTAACATAGTAGTTATCTTTTGGAGACTTGAGTTTATGTCTGAGTTTTCTATCACAAGATGTGATCAGATCTTTGATCCTGACAATGACAAAAATATCACAATGTTTATTATATGAATGGAGTCCCTTCAGATGCAAATGAAAAATTCACTGTGGTGCAAAACATTTATTATATTGTGGAAATCCATCATGTTAACTATGTTTTGTTTCCTTTTCCTTCCAGATTGCTTGAACCTCACTGTTTTTCTTTGTCTTTGGTTCCAAAGGAATTCTGTCCATCACCTCCTGCCTTGGAAAACGGATTTGTTCAAGTTGGTTATGAAAGATATATATTTTTCCTTTGTATATATTCCTTCCTCCAAGTTCTACCCCTTTACTGTTGTCATAATCCATGTCCTTCTTCCATGGTGAAATAATGCTAAAAATATTTTATGTGTGTATTTTAGTTTCAGTGGTGAGGGTTCTCGATTGTGACTTGTTTTTCGGCCCATGGTAATTAGAATTCTGCAGAAGGCAGTATGTCTTCTGTGATAAGGTAAATCAACACTGCTGCCCAAGGTGTTAGAAATGTAATCATGCCAGAGGACTGCCAAACATTTCCATTCCCACTAAAATAGAAATCTATAAGCAAGTTCTTCAAGATGAGAACTTTCCCTATCCTTGCCACTGAAAGAGTCTATTTATTTTTTTTAAATCTTCCATAAATATGAGGTTTGGGATGAAGTATAGGTTTACTGCAGGAGCCAGTAAGACATTTAGTTAGTGTTGGTGAGATATGGGTCACTGTACTTTGGGCAATTTTTTTGTTTAGGAAGGAACACAAGGCATCTGCCCCTTGTCATTCTAGGGAATTTTCTTGGCTTTGGGGCCGTGTTCATTCATGCTCTTCTCACTCCTTGTTATGATGAGGCTTGGGCCCCAGCGAAGCCTCTTCCTGGCTCACGTAGGACATATTGTTCGTCAGGACTACCTTCATGCTGCCAGCCTTGCTTTCTCCACGACTGATTTTTGCCTCTCAAGTTCCAGGTCCTAGCACATACACCTACTGAAATTTTGCTGTATTTTCCCTAATGTAGGTACTGTTGGGAGATGGAAGGGGTGTGTGTGTATGTGTAGAGAGAGAGAAGATGAACCTAGAATCTCTAACACTCATACTAGCCCACTTCAGTCACCACGATCCACGAAGTTCCTGAAGGGAACATAGGCTTGGAGAATGAGGCCACGCAAAGTCATGTGCTTTAGCACACAGTGCAGCTGCTCCCCAAACTCCAGTGCGTGTGGTGGCCTGTAAGGAGCCAGGGCTTTCAAGCACCGCCCCCTGGACGTGCTCCATCACAGTCACGCAGGACCTTAATACTAGAGATTGCTGCTTGCTCGCCCTTTGCCCTCCATTTTTTTCTCATTCAGTAGGTTTAGGGGAGAGCCTGAGAGTCTCTGTATTTTTTTAAAATGTTACTAGTAGTTCTGATATAGCGCCACGTTTGAACACCGAGGAGCTCACCTTCCCCTTACAGAAGTCCCTTTTGCAAGGCAGAGGATGGCCTAAGGGCTAGAACAAAAAGCAGATCAAATGTTCTCCCCGATTTTCTTCAAACCTCAGAATCTGCGTGGGCCCTCTGTTTCCTACCATCTTCCATGATGGAGTCAGACTGGGGCAGGACTGATAATGAGAAGAAGGAGGCGCCCTGGAATTTTGCCTGTAGCAGAGCTGGTCCAGCTCTAGCTCCAAACCCTCTCCCAGGCCTATTTCTTCACCATCCTCTTGGGTGACAGAGAACCAGACAGATAAGGAAAGGAACCTTCAGAGAGCCTCCAAAAATGAGCATGATTCCCCACTCAAGGCTCAGACTTCAAATTCTTCTTTGTTTTATCACAAAAGTGCACCTCCTGGCATTATAGGCTAATGTCCGTGAATTTGACCCAGCCCAGCATTACTTGGTGGGTGAGGTGGGAGAAGATCAACATTATACTTTCCCTAAAAGTCATCAGGGGGAAACTTAAACTTTCATGAACATGTTGACAGAATTTGAATATATCTCTCTGTTCATACTGGCATTTGTTAGGCAGTATTGCCCACGAAGAGCCCATTAACACCTTGCTACAAAGGGTTAACTGACAAGGACATTTTCACAATATGATAACAAACTGTCTTTAACTGAAAGTATAGGGGAAAGAGGTTACTTGGGTAGTGTCCACTAAGTAATTTTAGTAAAATGCTTAGTACACTGCTTGGTATTTTGGAAGCAATCAATAAAGTATAGTACAGTGGCATTAATGGCTTTATTTCAATTAATAGTGGGACCAGTGTTGTTGGCTAGGACTATACACGGAAAATGTTTTTAGAGACAATTTTCAAAATCAGTTACTTGAACGTAGGTTTCCTGATGATTAAAAGAAGGCATGATCTATAGGCCACACACATCTAAAGAAACATGTTAATGCAAAACACACATACTCTTTCTCTTCTTTCTGTTTAGGGTGAAGAGGCCATGTTTCCTGTTGGGAAAAACATAGTATATACTTGTAAGGAAGGGTACTCTCTGATTGGAGACCCTGTTGCCAGATGTGGAGAAGATTTACAGTGGCTTGTTGGGGAAATGCGTTGTCAGAGTGAGTGGCCTCCGTTGTAGTATAAAATTTAAGATGAGAGAATACTGTGGAAGAGAATGAATCAAGATAAATAATTTCATATACATATGAAAACATGTATATTTATTAAGTGTATATTTATTAAAAAATATATAGTGAAATTTGTGAGTCGTCGGGTTCACATATGTTTAGGTTTAGTAGATGCTACAAGTCTTCCACGTGAGTGTACCAATTTATATCCCTACTAGCATCTGAGAAGTTAAGAATGCTCTGTATTGTCACCTACACATGACGTCATCTATCTTTAATATTTTTTAGCTATACTGGTGAGTGTGTAGTGGTATCTTGTTTTTTAATTTGTATTTGTAAATTTGCATTTTTTCCTATGGATGGTGATGCTAAGCCTGTTTTCACAGGTTTATTGGCCATTTGGATATCCTTTCTGGTGAAGCGGCTGTCCAATCTTTTGCCCATTTTTAAAAATTGGTTTGTCTGTCTTTTTCTTATCGATTTGTAGGACCTCCTCTTTCTCTCTGCCTCTTTCTCTGTCTCTCTTTCTCTGGAGTCATTGAGCTGTGGTTACTGAAATAGAATACACATATTCTTTTGCTAGGAGTAATGGTTCTATGAAAAGATTAATAAGATTCTTCTGGTGAAGAGCTCCTTTTCCTTTATTGTGAAACCAGTGAAAAAAACTGTCCTAGTCTTTGTTCATCTCAAAATGTCTTTATTTCATCTTCATTTTGCAGGATATTTTAATTGGGTAAGGAATTATCAGTTAGCAATTATTTTCTTTAAATTCTTTAAAGATTTTACTACATTGCCTCTGACTTCATTGTTTACTAGTGAAAAGTCAACTCTTAGGTTTCCTGTTTCTTCTTTGAAAATCATGTCTTTTCTGTCTGGCTGTTTTTAAGATTTTTTTTTTTTTTGTCTTTGTTTTCCAGAAGCAACACTACTCTGATGTGTCTCGGTGTGATTTTCTTTGTCTTTATGTGCTTTAATGTTCTATGTTAATGGAAAATTCTTAATCATTGTGTCCTCAAATATTGTTTCTGTCCCATTCTTGCTCATTTCTCCTCATGAGACACAAATGATACATTTTTTAGACTATGTATTTAATATATATAACATATATCATACATTGGTTTCTTTGTTTTACATAATTTCCCCCTCTATATTTCATTCTGAATATTTTCTATTAATCTATTTTACAGTTTATTAATTCTCTGTATGGTTGAATAATCTGTTTTTAGGAGGTCTATTGAGTTCTTAATTTCATTTTCAAATTCTAGATATTCCCTTGTCTACTTTTCTATACTTTCTAATTCTCTGTTGAATTTCTCCATCTTGTCATTTAATTATTTTCCCAATGTAGATTAGTTTTGATTGAATCCCAGGCTTTATGTGTGAAACATTAAAGAAATAATTTGAGGCTCTGGTGATGTTATCTTTCTCTAGAGAAGATTCAGTTTTGTTTCCAGCGAGCAATGAGGCTGGTTTATGCCCACTTTACCTTTATTCCTGGTGAGTGGCCATTAAAGGCTCCCAACTGAAATTTTAGTATGGAATTCCTACTTAGGTCCTTCCTTTTCTACAGGACTGGATCCTAATTTTTGATCCCCTAACCCTGTGAGACAGTGACAAACTCTACTCAGCTTTTCTACCTTTGAGCTGCAGCTTTCTCCTAAGTTTAGCAGCCTTTCAGTATTTTTTTGTCCTTCTAATTTACAAATACCTCAAGGAGAAAGGCATTGCCAAATGTTGTAATCACCACTTGAGACTTCCTTTCTCTCTGGAATCTTGGACCTTCAAAACTTCCATTGCCTTGGTACCCTTCTGATGCTCTCTGGAATATGTTTTCCTTTACTTTTGTACAGCCTTTCTCTTTGTCTTGGTGGGAGCACAGTTGTAAAGATGGCAATTGTGTCATGGCCAGAAAATAAGCTAACATCTAAATCTGATGTTAGATTATTAGCTTTTTGAGGGCAGAATATATGACTTGTATCTTCTTGTATCCCCAGCAGTACACAACACACTTGGCAAAATATAGGCACTCAATAGATGTGGTTTTTAAATAAATGAATAAATGGATTTTCTGATGAAACTGGTGCAAAAATAGAGCAGTGTTTCGTAGAATGTTGTCCAAAATCCATTAGAAAGATTTCCAAGATTTTTAAAAAAATTGTGAATTCTGATGTGCTTTCCATAAGTGCATGCTTCTTATTTTTCTCTGCTGTTTTTTCAAGTAGAAGCTTTGAACTAATGAATGTAATTGAGCAAGAAAAACTAGAGATGGGAAACCAAATAACATTTAACACTTTTATGGTTGCAAGATTAAAGGCAGTTCTTTAAAAATTCAGACAGTAAAATGTCTAATTGGATATATGCTAATGATATGCAAATAAGTACTGCTCTTGGGAAAATTCTAGTGAGACTTAACCAGACCAGAGAGATAAGTGGCAGCTGTGAAAAGTCTGGTTTTGAGACAAGGCTAGACTTCAGGACACTGTTTATAAGGTTTATTCATTTTAAGTTGTCACATTGCTTTGAGGCTAGGCATGGGAGGGTGGAAACTGTTTTGGTCTTCACTCATTCATTGGCTAATTACATGCCAGGCACTGTGGGACGTGTCTTTTAGGACACCCTAAGAGTGAACTCACTTCCTCCACCTTGCCCTCTACTGTGAAAAAGCAGAGCAATTATATCAGCACCATTCAAGGCTGTCATTTTTTTTTTTTTAAAGATGGTTAAGGAAGGCAACCCTTGTATTCTGTTCTTTTTTTTTCTTCTTTAGAAATTGCCTGCGTTCTACCTGCACTGATGGATGGCATACAGAGTCATCCCCTCAAAGCTTCCTACACAATTGGCGAGAAGGTGACCTTTTCCTGTTCAGGAGGCATGTCCTTAGAAGGTCCTTCAGTATTTCTCTGTGGATCCAGCCTTAAGTGGAGTCCTGAGATGAAGAGTGTCCAGTGTGTGCAGAAAGGTGAGTGGATCTCAGGTCTGTCCTAAGACACCTGCACTTAGGTGAGTCTTGTGATGGTCCTTTATGGCACTGAATTTTCGTGACCATGAGTTCTTCCTTCCATCCTTGACCCCCTATAGAAGAAGGAGGTCAGTTCATAGACTGGATAAGAAACTTTTTTACATGGTACAGATAGATTCATAGAATGCAAAGAAAAGTAAAAATAGTCCTGGTGATTCTTGAATTTTAACTGAAATCTTTTATATCAAAGATCCGCTTTGTATCTTCTATGGTGCTGAGAAAAAGGATTTTTAAAAACTAATTTCTGGTTTCCTCCTAATTTCTTAAATGCACTTTTATTAAGTATAGAGTTGAGATCATAATTTTTGTAAAGTTCTGTGTGTTTTATTTCTGGCCTCTCAGAGAATTTATTAGTATTATTGAAATAGAAAATTTAAAAGCATTTACATTTAACACTGCAAAGCAGAAATTATTGAAGGAAAAAGTGTTGTGGTTTGTGAAGTTGTTCTCAATTGTGGAAATGCAAAAATCTAGTGTTTTGAACATCAGGCAAATTAAAATGGTTTTTTAAGAACCGAAGGTAGGAAGAGATTTGGAAAGCCAAAGTATTTCTTTTCATAGATATTTGAGATGAGATGGAGTTGTTTTTAAAATAACCTCCTCTTTCTCCCTTGTTTACAGTTATTAATAAATGAAAAATATATGTTTGTAACAATTAAAAACAGGAAAAAAGAAAAAATTCAATTGCATTCTATTTTATATGGTGTTCTTATTTCTCTAGTGTATAACTGTTAATTCAATGCTGACATTTGTCCTCTGTAGTGAGGATGAAATACTAAATTCCATGAGTGATGCTTTTCGGTGAATTAGATGGTCACGATGAAGAAGAGCAGCTACATGGAGCCCTGTGACTGACAGCAGACATGGGCTGTGGTGTTAACTAGACCGTAGACGACAGAACAGGAGGGCAACACGTCCAGGGGAATGCTCGCCATGCCAGTTCCCGTGTGCTTTTAGCTGTCAAAGGCCCGTATCAGAAGCAATTGTTCCATTTTCTACATACACTAAAGCATAAATATAAATTTATTTGGGACATTGGAAGTAATGGACCTGTGCCAGTAATTCTAAAATTAAAGAGAACAAGGTACAGTTGATGAGGTTGCTCTTTAATTCCAGATGGGATTATATACTTGTCTTTCCAAAATGTCTGTTTCCATCATTTTATAGCACAATTTGGTATGAAATTTCTCCCACTCAGTAGCAAATTCTGTTAAAGTTTTAATTATGGATGTTTTCCAGACCTGCATATTTTTTTGGAAGATGTGGATAACATAACTATCCTTAAAATAAGCCCATGATAAACAAAAAATTCCAGGTTATTCAGCCTCCAAAGTTAATGTTTTAAAACCACCTACTGTATCAATAGTCTTTTTTATTGTGGTAAAATATACATAACATAAAGTGACCATTTTCACCATTTTTAAATGTGCAGTTCAGTGACATTTAGTACATTCCCGTTATTGTTCAACCATCACCACCATCTACTTCCAGAACTTCTTCATCCTGCCAGGCTGAAACTCTGTACCGATTAAACACTAAACTCTCATCACTCCTCATCAGTATTTGTCTTGATGTGAAGATAATTTGGTCTTAAAGTAGTAAAGGTACATACCCTAGGTGGGCCCCAAGAGAGTATTTGGTTAATCAAGCTATAATCAAGCTATGAAGAAAACAAAGCTATGCTCTTCTTAAATGCAAAAGTCTTGGGTCTAGGTAATTCTATAAGTGATATTTCACAAAGAAGTTGTAATAACTTTTAGAAAACGTTTAAAATCTCACATTTCATCCTTAAGAATGAATAGCAAATAAACTTCTAATCATAATACAGAACTAATTTACGTGGCTTTATTATTGAGCCAAACTTTAGTTTGGGTATATTTAGATTAGGCTTTCTTAACCCCAGTGCTCTTGGAATTTTGGGACTGGTAATTCTTTGTTGTGGGAGCCTGTCCTGTGCATTCTAAAATGTTTGGCAGCATCCCTGCTCTCTACCCACTAGATGTCAGTAGAACCCTCCCAGTGGTGAAAACCAGGACAACCAAAAATATCTCTAGACATTGCCAAATGTCCCGGGGTGGGAAAAAAATTGCCCTTGGTTGAGGAGCACTGATCTAGATAATGCTATTAAAAAACATATTTATTTTGGAATACTTTTAAGTTTCAGAAAAGTTACAAAGATAGTTTCCATATACCCTTTATTCCCCTTTTCACAATATTAATATCTCACATAATTTGCCATAATGTAGTTGGTCAAAACTAAGACATTAATATTATTATAATACTATTGACTAAACTATTTTAAAAAGTAGTGTTTAAAGAATGACACTTGTTATAGATGTTGCTGGACATGGCAGGAGTACCTCACATTACCACTATTTTTACAAGTTTATGACTTGTTCGCAAGATTTTCCTGTCATGTCTAAAACTCTTCCGTTTTCCAAAGTAAGAAAGTATTCCACAGAGCATATTAAAATGTGCTCTTCAGCTCTTCTTTACTGCTTCATAGATCTATCCAACAGGTAACTAGTATTATGATGCAAAAGCACATGATACTGAATCCCATGGTAAAGAAACTGGCAGGATGTGAAAATAGGAGGGTGTTGTAGATTATTCTTGCTTGTAGTCAGGTATATAGCCAAGGCAATGACAGTCAAATTATGCGCTTGTAAATTGGACCAAGATGTTTTCCTGCCAAAATTGGAATGAAGGTTGATGTTTGATCAGTTTGTAGAAAACACAAAACAATGGAGAGGGTTTTTATTAGCCTAAGTACCTCCAGTCGTTTACTAACTGTTGCGAGAAGGCCACTTGGACGTTACTGTAAGAGGTAATTATAAATCTCCTGGGGATACCAGGGAGTTTCCATGTAGAGGTCTAGTTATATGACTGTTTTCTGTAGGCACAGTGGGCAAAGTGCAGTTCACACGACCGTTCATAAACACCAATTTCTTGACGAAAGGGAGCCTGCTCTACTGGCCTTGATTCAGACAAATGTGGCTTAAACCCTGGCTTGACCAGTTTATTCATTGTGAACTAGCACCAATTTCCTAACTTCTCTGACTCTTACTTTCCTCATCTCTTAAGTGGGCATCTGTTAAGGAGGATTAACTATCACAATGCATAAAAAATGCATGGCCAATAGTAAATGCTCAAGAAATGGTGGCTACTATGACCAATGAAATTATTGGGTGCTCCTAGGAACACTGTATTTCTTTTTCCTTTTTCTTTTTTTTAATTTTGATTCTTATGAAACGCTTTCCAGCTTTAACATTTACTGTGCAAGCTTGTGGTATTTGAGCATATTACAGAGCCTGGTTCAACAATTAAAATAATACGTTGTTTACCACTAAGAAACTCTTCTAATGATTGCATCTCCCTTATCCTTTTCTTTTAGAAGCCCCTTTAACACAGGCAGTGCCTAAATGTCAGCACTGGGAGAAACTGCAGAATTCAAGATGTGTTTGTAAATTACCCTATGAATGTGGGTAAGCTCTGTCTTTGCTCATTTCTCTTTGTTTTATTTGATTCAAGGTAAATAAAAAATGATGTCTTAGATGCTAGTCTCTGTGAGATTGAAGGTGTCACTTACCAAGGGTTAAGGACCTTTGCATTTTAATCTGTTTCATCTGCTGCCTGTATTTGCCTGGGTCACCAGGGCTCACAACTTGGGGCATTAGGCAGTGCTCTAATCTGGCTAGAGAAAGGCGGAAGGACTACTCCAGCACTGCTTGTTCTCTATATAAAATGGTGCAAAATGACAAAACTGTCATCCGTGGGTTTAGAGCTTGAGAGGATTAGGACTGAAATTCCCTTGAGCAATAAACTCTTAAAGCATAGCGATAGTGAAAAAAAAAAAAACCAGCTGCTTTTCTGATTCTTGAAATATCTGTCTCTGGATTGCGTTGTAAGACTGCGACCCAACTTGACATGACTCCATTGTAGGAGGATATCTGAAGTCGTTACTGGATGTCGGTGTCAGCGTCCTGGTCGGATACAGATGGCATGATTAAGTTCAAACAGAGGAGGTTTACAAGGGGGACTATTGAGTGAAGTGTGGGACAGTAAAGGGCACTGCCAGCCACAGGGCGGTGTCCTGGACGGATCACAGCTAGGTATATATATTCATGCCCAGGCCCGAAGGAGCGAGGGGAGGAGCACTGATGAAAACCTGAAGACAGAGAGGGAGACGTGAAGCTGAGGAGTTGAGTCCCTCGTTTTGGGGACCTCAGAGGTCCCTCCAGAGTGAGCCAAGGGAATAAACGCCCCAACTGCACTCTCTTCCCTCTTTCCAATCTCCTATCCGTGCTCCCCATTGATCAAATGCCCCCAAAGCTAGAGGACAAGGAAATCTGTTGATGCGGTCCATACACGTCAGCCTTCCAGGCAGGGTGGAGGAGAGAGGAGAGTGACCCTGGAGAGGCAAATGGGAGAAATCCAGGGCCCGGAGTTGTTGGTTATCTTTAAGGATAAAAATCAAAAGACAAATTTACTGGCCAATTACTTGGCTTTCAATTATTATTGTCATCAAAGTACACATCCCACTCCATGAACGCCTGCAGCGGATAATGGTGAGTGTGGTGGCATTTTATAGGAAGTAACTTCTTGTGTGAAGAAGACAACTGAACAGTGTAAATGGCAGTGGTGGTCGGCCCAGAATATTCCGAATGTGCTGTTATTTTCTATTAACCTTTGTTTATGTTGATTCACCTTCATCCTCTTTCCACCTTCCCTGATTCATTTAGTTGGTCTGCTGCCTGCTGTGTATAGACCTGGTGTGTTTTCAAATCAGATACTGATGACAAGGTGGCCTTGTAAAGTCTCTGCCTTTTCAGCTGTTCTGAGTAGTCCTGCTTAAAGTTCAAGTAAGCAGATAAAAAGAGATATAAGAATTTGTTTCCATTATGTAAATTACAACAAGTAAATTTAGCTCTCGGTCAGAGAAAAAAAATGTTAGAGCTAAATACATATATATGTATACACACACACACACACATATACACATATACTTAATTAGACTCCATCTACTGTATAAAAATATTTTGTCTAAGGTTTCACTACAGTAATGCCTTCCTTATTCATCAGCATTCAGAAATGTGGTTGATTTTATTAACATTTCTAAAACGCAGGATCTCACCGTTTTAGCAGCAATCTTAAGAAAAAAAGTAGTAATTTTTATGGAAATATTTCTAAACTACTCTGTAACATAGACACTAACAAATAGTATGGAAAAATACTTTCATCTTCTCTTGAGGATTCAGTCATCACCTGTTCGATGGTGCTGTCCTATGGAATTGAACTCTCGGGGCTGCTGGGCTGGGAGAGGTAATTTCTCCTGCAGTCGATGGTCCCATTTGCCTACAGCCTCTGAGTTTTATGTATTTATTTGTTTATTTTATTTTATTTATTTATTTATTTATTTATTTATTTATTTATTATTTAATTATTTCAGTTCACCTCAAGTTTATTATCATCACAGTGATTTTTTAAATTAAAGTTTATTGGGGTGACAATTGTTAGTAAAGTTACATAGATTTCAGATGTACAGTTCTGCATTACATCATCTATATATCACATTGCGTGTTCACCACCCAGAGTCAGTTCTCCTTCCATCACCATATATTATACCCCGTTTACCCTTTTCTAGAGCCTGCCTCCCCCTTATCCTCTGGTAACCCCTAAACTATTGTCTATTCTATGAGTTTTTGTTTCTTCATTTGTTTGTCTTGTTCTTTTGTTATTTTCAGTTTTATATACCTCTGAGTTTTTTATCTTTGCGTATTTTCTGTCTCCTTCCTAGTCATCAATCCACCAGCTGTCCCCAGCAGACATTGTCTTCTCCTTCAATTTGCTATATCTGATCTATTCTAGATGAAACTAGATATTCAAGCTTGTAAAAATTGTGAGCAAATAAAGACCAAAATATGTTAATTTTGAAGATCTGGATGGGGGGTGCTTAGTAATGAAGGGGATTTGAGTTTCTGTTCCATCTTTTTGCTTTGGGTGATAACATTTGAGGCACTGAGCTCGGAGCCTGACCTTTCACTTTTCATCCTCAGCTATTAAGAATAAAAATCTTGTAAATAATGTAATTTAAAACATCTGTTTCAGATCCTCCTTGGATGTATGTGCTCGGGATGAGAGAAGCAAAAGGATACTGCCTCTGACAGTTTGCAAGATGCATGCTCTCCACTGTCAGGGTAAAAATTACAGTCTTATGGGTAGGGAGAGCTGTACTCTGCCTGCCTCAGCTGAGAAAGCTTGCGGCCTGTGTCCACTGTGGGGAAAATGTGATGGTAAGGGGACATTTTATACTTGTAACTATACAAATGCTAAAGTAATAGTGCTGAGGTTTAAACAAACAAAAAAAATGCAGTTTCTAGTTTAGCAGCAGATCAAAGCAGATCCCTGGAAATGGGAAAGACTCAGACTGGTGTGAAATGAACTGCTGTCCCCACTGACTGCCTTCCTGGGGAGCAGGTCAGGTCAAGTTCTTGGTAGCCACACTCAGCCTGATGGTCTGCATGTCTCAAAGCCACGATGCCATTCACATTCATGATTTCGGCTCTGTCCTTGTATTATCCATATTATGTTCTCATTTTTAAAAAATAGACTCATACAAAAATAACTATTTTTGAAAAAGAAACTTTATATCACTTTCTTAAAAGGAAGTCTCACTTGCCATAAATATTAGGTAACTGTCAAAATACATAGAATGAAACAAAATAAGGTTGTAGATCCCAGCTAGATGCTGCTGAGAGCTTGAGGGATAGTTTCGTTGGGATAAAGGGAGTTGAGCAAGTGTTAGGAAGGTGTTAAAAGCATACCAGTGCCAGGCTGATACTTTCTCCTAGAAGGAATCAGAGGATTTGAAGAGAACAGAAAGAGTTACTTTCTTGAGTTGTGATTCAATATTTGCTAGTGCTATGTCCAAGTAGCATCTACAATGATCTTGACTGCCAAGCATGGCCCACCTCCCATGGTTTCAGGTATACCACCGAGGGGGAAGTTCTGAGTCACCAGACCCACATCACTGCCCTCAGTTTCCCCATCTGTCAATTTGGGGGTTGGACTGTGTGATCTGTAAGGTCTCTGCCAGCTCTTCAGGCCCTCCCCCTCTTGTCCTGTACCCACTGGGCACCTTTCCCCTCACTCCCATCGTGGTTTGCAACACAGACGAAGACTGTGTTGACTGTGTTGTGTAGAATTCGTGATTCTAGCTATTTCTGGATCACATTGGGTTTGGCAGTCACCACAGTCGGCTGGCTGACCTTGTTACTTTCCTTCTGGAGATACTTGGCTGATGTATTCAAGCCTTGAAACTTTAGAGCACACAATGCTATCCTCCTGAACTCATTTCTGGTTTGTTTTTGTGGGAATGAGGCCTTTTTTGCTTCATCCTCTCTCTTTCAAAGAAAGTTGAATTCTTTGGTTCTTTGTCTCTGACCCTTACTCTTTTGACCCTTCGGCTCTTTACTGAGATCTTGTCATTTGATCTGGGATTTGAAAGGTCACACTCAGGTTCTGACTCACATGGACAGCAGCCTGGAGCAGGAGAGAGCTGAATTTGGGAGAACCACCAGCCTCAATGGTCCAACCAACAGGAGGCTTGGCACCAGCCTGGAAATCCTCTTATTTTGAGTGGAGCAAAATACCTGCTTTCCTGGTCCTACAGGCTTTCCCAGGGGGTAGTTGATTCCATCACTGAAGGCAGGAGCTTGTATAGCACTCAAATCACCATATTGTGACTTTGGAGGTAATGTTCTTTGACATTCCCATCTCCATGATGTGCCATTAAGCCTCTCTTGCTTATTTTTCCAGCCCAGGGCAGCAAATGTGTCTGCAGAGAAGCATCGGAGTGCGAGGAAGAAGGGATTAGCATCTGTGTGGAAGTGAATGGCAAGGTGCAGACGATGACGGAGTGTGAGGCTGGCACCCTGAGATGCCGAGGGCAGAGCGTCTCCATCACCAGCTTGAGGCCCTGCGAGGAGGGAACCCAGTAGGCTCCTGGGTGACCGTTGGCTTGCACAGAATCCAGCAGCCCGCTGTGTCTGAGTGAAAACACTCACCTAACTGAACACTTTAGACCACTTCTCCAGCATGGAGGCATATTCCTCTCTTTCCCCTCTGGTGTCCACTTCTCCCCTCAACTCCCAGCCACCTGCATATACACGACCCTTTGTTCTCCCAAACCTGAATCCAGATACTCTTTTTTCTTCTTCTTTTTTCAAAATGTCAGTCAGGATGAAGAATATTCATGAACCTCTGTGTGAGCTAACTGTATGTTCTTGGAAAAATTACTAACTTCTCTGGACCTTGACTTTTTAATCGGAAAATTAGAGGATCAGACTTGAGAAACTCGAATACTCCATTCAACCCTATGATTCTTTGAAGTATGATGGACTCTGCCCAGGGGCAAGAACACACTCTTCAAGATGATTAGGCAAACAGATTAGAGAGGCTGGCTTCCCTTAGTGACACTGAATACAAAGGGGACCTTGAATGGATAAAGACAGATACCATTATTCTATCCCAAATAATAAGCTCACGCTGCATCCCATTGACTCAAGTACCTCATGTCGGGATCCCTAATCTTGTCGGGAGATTAAACCACCGAATTGTTAGAGTTGAATTCATCATGCTTTAGTCGTGGGTACTGTCTGCCTTCTTGTCTGAGAATGAATACAGTGCAGTCTTCTCTATGGGGCTTCTTTTAGTACTTGTCCAACACAAGACCTGCACTTTGCCTCCTATCCCCTTTCCTTTTGTAGGAAGCATCAGTTCATGCCTAAGCTATTGAGTGATTCGTATCTGCCAGAACAGTTTTCTCTTACTGTGGATACATGCCTATATTTTTCAGAGGGCTATGAAAGTAGATTGAATTGAAGCATTGGTGTTCTATGTATTCCTTATTCATTCCTCATCAAAATGAAAAAAAACAAACCACACCACAAAACAGCTGTGGGAGATGAAATGAGTGGGCTTAATGGAATTTAAAATATGCTTTTATATACAAATAATATCTCTGTATTTTTCTGATACTATAAATACACTTTAACAAAACTTAAAATTACCATGATTAAAATACTCATTAAAGATACTATCCTTTGGAATTTTTTGATCGGTATTATGTTTAATTTTAAAGACTGGCTAATGTGTTCTTTTTAAATATATTTTTATTTTTTAAACTACTTTATTGAGGTATGATTGACATATAAGAAGCTGTATATATGTAATGTATAACACAACTTGATGAGTTTGGGGATAAGTATATTCCCATCCAGGCCGTAAACATATCCATCACTTCCCAAAGTTTCCTCCTACTCCCTAAGAAGAAAGATCTTTCTTCTTGGAGATTTTTGAGTATGCATCACAGTATTGTTAGCTATAGGTACTACAGCTGGCACATAGCTAGAGCTATGCTGCATAGTGGATCTCTGGAACTTATTCATTTTATATAACTGAAACTTGACACTCTTTGACCATCATCTCCCCAGTTAACCCTCTCCTGAGGCCCTGGCAACCACCATTCTAACCTGTGCTTCTATGAATTTGACTATTTCAGATTCCACCTAGAA
Source organism: Rhinolophus ferrumequinum (assembly GCF_004115265.2). Classification (NCBI taxonomy): domain Eukaryota; kingdom Metazoa; phylum Chordata; class Mammalia; order Chiroptera; family Rhinolophidae; genus Rhinolophus; species Rhinolophus ferrumequinum. Next base: position 27,251,853 of record NC_046290.1, read on the forward strand.
GCAAGATCATGCAATGTTTCTTTAGTTTACTTAGCATAATGTCTTCCAAGTCTATCCGTACTGTCACAAATGGCAGGATTTCCTCCTTTCTTTAAAGATGCATAGCATGCCATAGTATGTCTGTACCACATTTCCTTTATCCATTTATCTGTGGACACTTAGGTTGTTTCCTTATCTTGGCTATTGTGAATAATGCTGTGATGACCATGCAGATATCTCTTCAAGATCCTAAATACCCAGAAGCGGCATTGCTATTTCATATAGTAGTGTTGTTTATATTTTTTTGAGGAACTTCCATACTGTTTTCCACAATGGCTGTACCAATGTGTTCTTACCTGAAACCTAGGTCTGATCCACATCCAGCTTTACATACCAAATTGTCCCTTGAGTGAAGATTCAGATATATGTGGAAGTTACAAGGAGGTAGGTTTAAGTTGATTGAAAACAATAATATTCAGAAAGCTTTAATTGAGGCCAATTGCATTTGTTAGAGGTTATTATGGAGTTAATTTCTATCGTGGGTGGGGGATAAATTTGAAAATGCCAGGCCCAGATACAGATTCCCAAACAGTTGAACAGGTAATTTATTTGGGAGGAGATAAATCAGTATCTTTCCAAAAGTTTCTCCCTTTATCTTAAGCTATTATGGAGTTAGATGTCAACTCCTTATGTACCACCACCCTCCTTTCCTAACTAATGCAGAGGATATAGTCAGCATTATCAAATGCTATAGGGGAAAAAAGTCTAGAGAAGATCAACCAGCAGATTTGACAACTGAGGATTGAGAAAGAAGTTTCACACAGTGAAGACTAAGTAAGAGACTGACGAGTAGTTGGTGGAGAAGGAGAGGAGCAGTGAATGAGGTTGTAGAGAGATGTTGTCTTGAAATACTAAATTTTGTGCCTTGTTTTCTTTTCTGATCATTCTTATATTTGACCTTTCTTCTAGTTTGACAGAGACATTCACAATTGTCTGTAAGAGACTTAGGATTGTTGCACAGGAGAAAGTAACTTTTAACACAAAATCTTCAAAAAGGTTTGAAATTTATTAAGTAAGTTCTTGAATAGCTAAAGAGAGGGTTTTGAAGAAAGTTAGAAGGACTGTTTATACCATGAAAATTGATTGCAAAGAGAATAGAGGGAGTGTGAGAATTTCCTTGCTTGCCCTTCCCTCTGCCTCATATTAGGTGAGGGTCACTTAGGCAAGGATGGAAGGAACCTTGGAGGAGAAGGCAGAAAATACTGAGATTAAAGCCATCTGGATCTACAGGGGCACAGAAGGAGAGGAGGGGTTGGCTGCTTCATTAACCATCGTTAGCTTCAGAGGGCGACATGGGAGCCAAGCCACATCCTACAGACCATCACTCACAATTTTGGTGGACACTGCAAGTCATCTGGGCTGAAAAGTTGCTTTGGAAGATACCCTAATTGCATTGGAGAGGGCTTTGATGCTCCACGCATTTCCTCATAATTGACCAACGGAAGTGCTGCTTATCAATATCCTGAGATTTAGTGACCCCATCCAATGGCTCTGCATGTAAGCTCCACTCCCCCACTAGTCCAGGGCACTTGTAATCCCCTTGAAACAATGGAAGGTTCTTGGTATTCATGTGGGGTATGGTGGGGTTGAGGAGGGCAAGCAGTAGTATCTGACAAATGACCCCTGGAACTCTGAGTTACCAAGCAACTAATTTAACTGAGGGCTCCCTTCTCTGCTGGGCAGGTCATGGCTAATCTCAGCTTTGTATGGGAATTGTATGGCACTCAGAGCTGCAGGTGCTGGGCAGCTGGTCTACCCAGCATTCCCTGAAATAGCTTATTATATTCCTGAACATCAATCATTAATCACTTTTCTTTTTGGTTAAGATAAGTTTGTGTATTAATCAAAATTTTTGAACCCTACAGTTTATCATTTGTTTTACATATTTTTTTCTTTAACTACCAGAGTTTCTTACATTTTCAAACTCACAAACACCCTAACCCACCATAAGCATTTGGATTACTTGTAAGACAAACATAATAGCTCTTGGAGGTGATCATCATAAACTTGAAAATAAACTAAGATGCTACATACTTTGGGTACAAGATGAACTGTGTGTTCAAGTGTATCTACGACTCTTTCTCTGCGGTAGGAGAGAGAGGAGGAGGAGAGGCAAGAGAAAAGAATAAAAATGAAAAGAAGAAGGGGGAGAGGAAGGAGGGAGGGAGAGAGAGAGAAAGAGAGTGAAAGAGAACCATTCTTAGTGTTGGATTAGCAGACTTGAGCAGCCCCAGTTCTACTGCTGACTGGCCCAAGAATTTTCTTCCTCGATGAACTGGGTAAAATGTATTCAATACTTATTCCAGAAACAGAATGACCTATTTCTCTTTCAGAACACTGAGCCTGAAAGCAACCACATTAGGAGGCAATTTCCGTTAATACCTGAGAAACCAGAGGTGTATGCATGCCTTTCGATTACCATGGTTTTTCAGTCAGTTCACACATGAGAGACAAGAAAGCTGGTGGCATGATAGGAGTCCCTGCTGTGACAACCAAAGCACCTACTTTTGTCTTTTTATTTATTCCTGTTAGGCAAAACTCCAGATTTACACTCAAAACTTAAATCACATAGGAAAAATTTGCTTTTGCAGCCAAGGGTTAACAAGACCAGATGGAAAGACTGTCGTTGTTTCACAAAACATGGGCTGAAGGTGGGCAGAAGAAGAAAAACAATCAAATGTTCGTTTTGATTCCTAGGCTGAGGTCAATTTCCTGTGAAAGGACAGACATAAAGAACTGCTTCGCTATCACTTATTTCTATGCATTCCCTAGGAGAGGAGATTTGTACTCAATTCCAGGGGAGGTGCACTAGGTACATAACAGATCAATGAGGTTCAAGGCAGAGAAGCTTTGGCTGGAAGAGTAAAGCATATGTGATACCGAATGAGGGTCTATTATGTTGTCACCATCTAGCCAGATGAGCTGGGAACACAGAGAGGTCAAAGGAATTTGTTGTAACAGTGAAATGAAAGTTTAGCATCAAAGGAAGATTTTACCTGACATCCTCAAGAGAAAGTGATTAACACAAAAGGCTCCAGATTGGTGTAATGTTAGACCACAGGCAACCCAAGAGTGCATTATGACAGTATTTAATAAAAGGCCCCAATTACACTCTAACTTCAGAAATTCCTCTCTGCACAGATATTGAACATCGAGAGGAACTCATCATGTCAGGCATGATAGAAAACTGTGGACAAGCTCAGTAATTGGATGATTGTGGTCCTATAGAATTAAGTACTTTGGTATGATGATAGGGAGGCTTCCAAAGTACCCTGAGTCTCTGAAAAATGTCATGATTGACTGTTTACCATGGACATGGGGCACAGATTCACTAAATGTGAGACAAAGGCACCTTTTAGATGATATGGCCCCAAAACCTTCTCTAGACTAGGGAGGGTCATGACTTCTCTTATATAGCTCTGTGCCCCCTGTTGCTCAGCATACTGCTTGTATATAATCAACAGAATGTCTGTTTTCCACAGTCACGTAGCTAGTTAGCAGAAGACCTAATCTGAAAAAATGGCTCTTGTATCTCCCAGGGAAGTGCTTACCTTGTTTCTCTATAGCACTGCCCCCTTTCCTGTCCTGTGGACCTGAGGATGTCATGTTTGAGCTGTCCTGCCAGACAGGGGCAGAGTTAATGAGGGGTGTGTGTGTGTGTGTGTGTGTGTGTGTGTGTGTGTGTGCGCATGGCCGGGGTTGGGGGTGGGGTCTCTCGCTACATTTACAGGGCTGGTATTCCAAAGTACTAACTTGGACTTAAATAGGTATGCTTTGTCTTTTGTGCCATGGCAGTATGTCCCTCTTAATTTTTGGCCATCTTTCTTTTGAATATAGTTAGGGGATTTCCTCTCACATTTTCTGTGGAGGATTGATTGAAGTGAGGAAGCTGGTTGTTGAGAAGCAGGGTAGAGAATGAGACAGAGGATTTAGAAGACACTTAGCAATTCCTGAGATCTAAACAGTATGGACAAACAAGCTGAAGTTCTGGGAGAGTTGATCTTGGGATGTGGCCCTAAGACACTGCTGCTCCTATTTCTAACAGTAGAGGTGGCTGCAGCTGACAATTCCTTTGGATGCAGACGGGGAATTATGATCCTGTGATGAACATTCTTTACCATTTTAGTGGGAGAAAGAACAAGACTGTCTTAGTTCTGGCTGCTATAACAAAATACTATAGACTGGGTGGTTTGAACGGCAAACATTTATTTTGTGAGAATTAGAAAGGAGAAGGTAAAATTATCATTTTCAGTGGATGTAATTTTTAAAAAGTCATTAGTTTCAGGTGTACAGAACAACATAATGATTAGACATTTACACCCCTCACAAAGTGATAACCCCAACATGTCTACTACCCCTCTGACATTGTACATAGCTGTTACTATACCATTGACTATATTCCCTATGCCGTACTTTACATTCCATGACTATACTTTTTAAAATTATAATGGACATTCAATATTATTTAATATTAGTTTCATGTGGGCAGCACAGTGGTTAGGCATTTATATAATTTATGAAGTGATCCCCCTGCTAAGTCTAGTACCCATCTGACACCATACGTAGTTTTTACATTATTGACTATATTCTCCATACTGTTTTCACATCCCCGTGACTATTTTGTAACTACCAATTTGTACTTCCTAATCCCTTCATCTTTCTCACCCATCCCCTCAACCCCTTTCCCTTCTAGCAACCATTAGTTTGTTCTCTGTATCTATGAGTCTATTTCCGTTTTGTTTGTCTATCCTGTTCTTTAGATTTCATATATAAGTGAAATCATGTGGTATTTGTCTTTCTCAGTCTGACTTGTTTCACTTAGCCTAATATCCTCTAGGTCCATCCATGTTGTTCCAAATGGTAAGATTTCATTCTTTTTTTATGGTAGAGTAATATTCCATCGTATATATGTACCACCATTTCTTTATTCAATCATCTATTGATGGGCAGGGTCTGGTTTGGAATCAGGGTAATTGTGGTCTCATAAAATTAGCTTGGGAGCCTCCCCTCCTCTTGAATTTTTTGGAATAGTTTGAGAAGGATGGGTGTTAATTCTTTTTTGAATGTTTGGTAAAATTCACCTGTGAAGCCATCTGGTCCAGGACGTTTGCTTGTTGGGAGCTTGTTGATTAGTGATTTGATTTTGTTAGCAGTAATCAGTCAGTTCAGATTTTCTGTTTCTTCTTGATTCAACCTTGGAAGATTGTATGCTTCTATGAATTTATCCATTTTTTCCAGATTGTCCAATTTGTTGGTGTATAATTGCTTGTAATATTTTCTTAAAATGTTTTGTATTTCTGTGATATTGGTTGTCACTTCTCCCCTTTCATTTCTGATTTTATTTGGGTTCTCTCTCTCTCTCTCCCTCTCTCTCTCTCTCTCTCTCTCTCTCTCTTTCTTTTTTTTGATGAGTCCAGTTTAATGTTTGTCAATTTTGTTTATCTTTTCAAAAAACCAACTCTTGGTTTCATTGATCTTTTGTGCTTTTTTTTCTTAGCTTCTATTTCATTTATTTCTCATCTGATCTCTATTATTTCCTTCCTTGTACTCACTTTGGGCTTTGTTTGCTGTTCTTTTTCCAGTTCCCTTAGGTGTAAAGGTAGACTGTTTTTTGAGATTTTTCTTATTTCCTGATGTCGGCGTGCATTGCTATGAATTTCACTCTTAGGATTGCTATTGTTGTGTCCCATAGATTTTGGGTCATTGTGTTCTCATTTTCTTTTTTCTCAAGGTATTTTTGACTTCTTCCTTGATCTCATTGTTGACTCATTCATTATATAGTAGCATGTTATTTAGCCTCCAAATGTTTGTGTTTCAAATACGTTCTTGATCCCTTGCTCCCTCTCTTCTCCTTCTGGAACTCCTATGATGTGAATGTTGTTATGCTTGATGTTGTCCACAGGTCCCTTAAACTATCTTCTTTGTTCTTTATCCTTTTTTGTTGTTGTTGTTCTGATTGGGTTTTTCCTGCTACATTGCTTTGTAAATTGCTGATTTGATCCTCTGCGTCATCTAATCTGCTGTTGGTTCCTCCTAGTGTATTCCTCATTTCAGTTACTGTATTCTTTCTTTCTGACTGGTTCTTTTTAATGGTTTCCGTGTTCTTCTTTATACTTACTATATCTTTGCTGAAGTTCCCACTAAGTTCCTTATGCATTCTTATATCAAGTGTTTTAAACTCTGTCGCTAGTAGGTTGGTTGCCTCCATTTTATTTAGTTCTTTTTTTTATTTAAGATTTTTATTAAAAATATAGCTAACATACAATATTATATTAGTTGCAGGGGTACACCATAATTATTCAACATTTATATACCTAAAGAAGTGATCTCTATGATAAACCCAGCAACCATCTGACATAGTACTATCCTATCACAATATTATTGACAATATTTTCCATACATTTTCCATTACATTCCCATGACTTGTTTGTTTTATACCTGGAAATTTGGATCTCTTTTTCCCCTTTACCTTCCCCCCCTTTTAAAATTTATTAACTACAGTTAACATTTAGTATTATTGATATTAATTTCAGGTATACAGCATAGTGGTTAGACATTTATATAATTTAAGAACTGATTCCCCTGTAGTCTAGTACCCATGTAGCACTATGCATAGTTACTCTCATATCATTGACTATATTCCCTATGCTTTACTTTATATCCCCAGGACTATTTTGTAACTACGAATTTGTACTTTTTTAATCCCTTCACCTTTTTCACCCTGATCCCCAACACCCTCTCATCTATCACCCCAACAAATCTAGTACCCATCTGATACATAGTTATTACAATATTATTGACTATATTCCTTATGCTATATCCTACATCCCCATAACTACTTTGTACTTCTTAATTCTTTTGCCTTTTTTTCACCCACACCCCCAATCCCCTTCCCATCTGATCACATCAAAATGTTTTCTGTATCTCTAAGTTTGTTTCTGTTTTGTTAATTTTGTTCTTATATTCCACATGTAAGTGAAATCACATTGCACCTATATTTCTCTGTTTGATATACTCCACTCAGCACCTTCCAGTTCCATCCATACTGCTGCTGATGGCTGTGGGGTTTGGTCACATCCACAGATTATGGGCTACTCTGTGGGAGGCTTACCCCACTGAGTGGGATTCACCCCAGTGGGCTCTGGTGCCTGTTGAGACTGCTCTTTGTGTGTGCCGCTTATGGAGCTAATTGAGCCATGTCTGCTGTGTCTGAAGCCAACCTCCAAGTATGTTGGTTCTGGGGCCTCTTGGGAGGGGCTCTGGTGCAGGTCCAGTGCTACTTGGTAGGAGCTACAAAACGATCCAAAGTTATTTGCTGCCTGTGCTAGACCTGGAGGTGCATGGGAGATGCCATGCTGTGAATCGAGGATGGCTGCCACCAGTGCTGGGTCTGGGGTAGCAAAAAGCCAGCACGTCCTGAGGTCTCCTGCCACCCGCCAGCTCCCTTAAGGTTCAGCCACTGATAATGCCTCGTGTGGTACATGATTTGGGTGACACAGGGTCTCAGGGAGTTACTAGAGTGGGAAGAACTGTGGCCATCAGGTTAATGTAAATTCTGGTTTGGTGCTAGTGCTGAACCTGGAGCAACTCAGCAAAAGTCTCAGAGAACATTGAGGCCAGTTGACACCTGCCTGGGGCCTGCCAGACTCCAGTAGTTTTCCAAGAAAGAGTACAATGCGGGTGGGGCAGGCTGCTCAGGGAGAAAGGCCTCTGGCGGTGTGCGAGTTGGGTGGGATGAGCTCTCAGTGAATCAGCAGCGAAGAGCAGCAGAGCTCATTAAGTCAAGTAGATTCAGATTCGTCCAGAAGGGCGGGCTCAACACAGGAAAGATGGCGCCTGTCTGCCGGCTGCAAATTCCAACTGTCCTGCAGCCCTTCCCTCAAAGTCACTCACATACCTCAGTCAGCTCCCCGCCGTATGTCTCCGAGGACCCTCGAATCACCATCCCTCCGCTGGAGCCCAAGGTGAGTGCCTGCGAGCGAGGGAGTCTGTGCGTGTGCTGTTTAAAAGAACATCTGGGTTTCCCGCAGCTTTCTGGCCCACCTTAACAGTCGGAATACCCACTGTTTTTCTCAGCCAGATGTGGGGGCTTCTCTTCTTGGCAACAGTACTTGGGTTTGGGGAGTCTGGTGGTGGGGGCTGGGAACCCTTGCTCCTCTAGGGGGAACTAAAGCAGCTGAGACATCCCTCCTGATTCTCAACCATATCAGGTGTGGAGCCTGTTCTGCATCTCTGGCCATCCTACCCGTCTCAACGTGGCTTCTTTATATTTTTATACAGAAGTAGGACTTCTGTTTGGCTAGATTTTAGGTGGTTCTCCAGGTTGATTGTTCTAAAAATATGGACTACTTATGAATTTGTGTCCTTTCATAGGGGCCATGCTAATCTTCTCTGTATCATTCCAATTTTAGTATAAGTGCTGCTGAAGTTAGCACCATTTCATTTTGTTCTATTTCTGGAGGTTTCTCCTGTTCTTTTATTTGGGTCATGTTTCTTTATTTCCTCATTCTGGCTCTTGGGCCTGTTGAGACCACCCTTTCGGTTTGCTACTTGTGGGTCTAACTGGATAGTGCTCTGGTGTTGTCCAAAGCTGGCCTCTGGATATGTTTATTCTGGTGTCTCTTGGGAGGGGCTCCCATGTGGGCCAATTTCAGCCTTGCCTGTGACTGGGCCAGGGCTACCTGGTATGAGACACCAAACTATTTGTGGCCGGTTGCTGCTTATGCTGGACTAGGAGTGTGTGTGGGTGGCCTCACTGTTAACTGAGGCCAGTTGCCATTGTTATTGGGCTTAGGGCATTTTAGCAAAAGGCCCAGCTGCCACTTGCTGGCTGCCCGTAAAGTCTCAGGCGTTGAAAGGGCCTCCTTAGGTTCATGGGCGGGCTGGTTTACCTGGTATTGACAGTGTTCCTGGTGATGCAGCAACTAGCTGGGCAGGGTCCCAGGGAGTCACGAGGCATAGTTGGTGGTTTTTACAACACTAATACAGATTCAGTTCTTGCGCCAGTGCCAGGCCTGTGACAACTTCATAAAATGCCCTGAGAACACCGTAGCCAGCCACTGCTCATCTTGGGTCTACAGCTACCTGAGAGGCACCCAAGAGGGGCTGCAGTTGGAGTTGTGGTTGACTGCCAACCACTGAAAGTTCTGTAGGCTGCCATGGGCCATCCAACTGCTGCACAAGGCTTGCACAGCTTGTGGGCAGGGCCAGCTGCCCAGTCGCCGAGAGTGTCCCAGGTGATGCAGCATTAGCTGGGTGGGGTGGGGACCCAGGGTGTCACCAAGGTGGTGCTTATGTGCGTATTTTACGAGACCAATGCAATCTCAGATTTGGCCCTTTGGAGGAGGGTTCAGCATAGAAAAGATGGTGCTCTCCTGTAGGCCACATATCAGGCAGGCTATACTCAGGGACAATGGTGGCTGTCCCTTTAGCTCTCCCTCCAAAACCACACACACAACTCAGTCTTTCCCCATGTTTCCAGCACCTCTCAAGTTGCTGCCCCTCCACCGGAGCCCAGGTAGGTGTTTCCAAGTGAGACTATGTGCAGGCCCTTTAAGAGGACATCTGGGTTTCTAGCCACCTTCCACCTCACCAGTCTGGACAGACGGAGTCCTTGCTGTTTTTCACTGCCATGTTGTGGGGACTCCTCTTCCTGGCACAGGACCCCTGGGCTGGGCAGCCTAGTGTCAGACTGGGATCCCTTTTTCGTTAGGGGAAACCTCAGCCATCAAGGTGTTCCTCCCGATGTTCAACCATGATCTGTGGGTTTGGGATCAGCCCGTTTTGCATCTCTGCCCCTCCTACCAGTCTTAATGTGGCTTCTTCTTTCTATCCTTAGTTACAGGGGTTCTGTTCAGCTAATCTTCAGATGATTCTTGAGATTGATTGTTCTATTATTTAGTTGTAATTTTGATATGATCCTAGCAGGCAGCAGGCATAGAGTTTACCTAATCCGCCATCATAGTCCTGTCTGTATGATGTGATTATTTACTTGAAAAACTCAATCGACTGAAAAATGTTACAAACAATAGGAAAGAGCTGGCAGTTATAAAATTAGCTATTTTTATAACTGGTTATAATATATATAATAACCAGTTAGAAGATATAATGGAAAAAATCCATTTATAATAGCAACAGAAGAGAAGATACATAGAATTAGACCAAGAAACATTGAAGATCTAGGAGAAAAATACGTGAATACACTGTGAGGCACCAATAGAAGTCTTTAATATGAAGTTTTAACATCAAAAATAAGAACTCTCCACTTATGTTAATGTATAGATTCAGTGTAACCTTGCCCTGCAAATACCAACAGAATTGGAATTTGCTTTTTAAATTTTGTTTGTTTTTGTTTGCTTAGGCATTTTTTTTTTTTTGGGGGGGAAGGGGTGCGCAGAAACTAAAAAGATGATTCTGAAATAGGTAATAATCTCTAGAAAACAAACAGAAAAACATTTACTTTTCACAGTTCTGAAGCCTAGGAAGTTTAAGATCAAGATCCTGGCAGATTGGCTGTCTGGTGTGGGCCCTCTTCCTTGTTTGCAGATGGCTGCCTTTTTTCTGTGTCCTTAGATGGTGGAAAGAGCGGGTGCTCTGGCCTCTTCCTCTTCTTATGAGGACACTAATCCCATCATGGTGGTTCTTCCCATGTGACTTTTGACCTCACCTAAACCTAACTACGTCCCAAAGAAAGGTTCCATCTCCAAATACCATCACATTGGGGATTAGGGCCTCAACATATGAATTTTGAGGGGTCTGTTCAGCCCAAAGCAGATATCATGAATTGCTGTGATTTATTGGTCAAACTGGTTCCTGCATTCAGTGGGTTTGTGAGAAATCTTGCCTCATAAGCTTGCCTTTTGACATTGTTGGCAAGTCATGCAAATAGATAAAAATAAAGTTATAGAGCCTGATATATTCTCTCTGCATATTCTGGAAGTCATTTTTCTCTTAATTTATAATTTCTCTTAATTTATAGCAACTCAGGCTAGGATGCACCATCTCTTCTGAGAAGGAACATTGCAACTCAGTCTTGGGTTGTGGAATTGGAAGACCTGAATGCTGGAAAAGAGGCACATTAATATTTAAACCTAAAACTTCTAGGTGTTTACTGGATGTCAGTCACTGCTGTGAGCACTTTACACGTGCTAACTAATTTAATCAGCTCAAAAACACTATGAGTAAGTACTATAATTTACCTCTTTTTACTAATGAGGAAAGGGAGGCCTAGAGAAGCTAAGAAATTTACCCAACTTTATGCAGATAGCAAATGCAAAAATCAGGATTCAAATCCACCCCCTTTAGTTCAGTAGATACTCTTAACCACTATCCTGATATGTTGCAGATGGTAATAATACTTCTTATTTACATAAGACCTTAACAGGGTCTAAATCTTTTGCTACACTTGGTCCTGTTCAAAATAAGACAACATTCAGGATAAGATTTGGTTACTGAAATAAAAACACAATAGTTAATCTCTGTAACTCTTTTAAAAAACATTCAGCTATATAACATTGATGAATTTCTCAAACTGATCTTATAAAATGGATTGAAATAAATTTTTGGTGCTCTAGTGCTCCATGAACCTATAGTGTGTGTGCGCGTGCATGCGTTGTGTGTGTGTGTGTGTGTGTGTATTTAAACGGGTCTAGGTGTACCCCCACCTGAAAAAGGGACTACTCAGGTTTGATCCTGAGGGTATAGACTTCTACAGGGACCTGCCAAGAGCATTCTTATCTGCCACCAGCACTTCAGGCACCATTGGGTCTGCTAGATCATATGGCCCAGGTGGCACAGTGGCTTGGATAGCAGCCCTGATCTTTTGCAGAACTTTATCTTATTCTGGTCCCCGCTCAAAACTAGCAGCTTTCGGGTCAGTAAATGGGCTGGAATAGTATACCCAATTGAGAAACATGTTGCCTCTAAAATCCACAAAGGCCAATTAGACATTGTCCCTTTCTTGATTGGGGGTGGGGAGACAGATGCAACAACTTATCCTTCCCCTTAAAAGGGATATCTCAACATGCCACCACATCACTGGACCCCTAGAAATTTCAGTGAGGAAGAGGCCCCTGAATTGATTCAGATTTATTTCTTACCCTCTGACATGCAAATGTCTTACCAATAAGTCTGGAGTAGTTGCTATTTCTTGCTCACTTGGTTCAATCAGCGTAATGTTATTAATGCAATGGGTCAGTATGATATCTTGTATAAGAGAAAGGTGATCAAGGGCTCTATGCACTAAATTATGACACTTGATCCCACTTGATCATGGTGTATGATCCTTTTAATGTACTGTTGAATTTGCTAATATTTTGTTGAGGATTTTTGGATCTTTTTTCATCAAGGATATTGGTGTACAGTTTTTCTTGTGGTGTCCTTGGCTGGTTTTGGTATCAGTGGAATGCTGGCTTTGTAAAATGAGTCTGGAAGTGTTCTCTCACATTTTTTGGGAAGAAATTGAGAAGGATTGGTATTAATTCTTCTTTAAATATTTGATAGAACTCACCAGTGAAAACATGTGGTCTTGGACTTTTGTTTATTGGGAGGTTTTTGATGACTGATTCAATCTCCTTGCTAGTAATTGGCCCCGTCGTTTCTTCTTATAAGATTTCCTTAATCCAAAAGCCCATTGCCTACTGTCTGATTTACCAGTTTATCTGCTTTGTTAATCACATACTAAAGTACTGATTTTATCCTTTCACTACCTTGAACAAGAACTTCTTTTGGTGTCCCACTGTTTTCCAGATATAGTATAACTCGATTTGTCATTCAATATTCATCCCATGCTGTTTAGCTACTTTTACCTCTTAATAAAATTTTTCTGCTATAGTCAGATGGGACTTCATTCTGTCTTCCATAGAATGTTCTAGACTGGAGCATGGCCATCCCACAAACCCGACCCACAGGCCTGTCTAGTCCCATCCATAGGCCTGATCCCAACCCTGAGCAAAACCTCTGAGGGTCAGATGTGAGGTAATTAATGATTTTTTTTATGGGTTCAGGGTAAAGATAAATTCCAACTTCCTCCCACTCTTTCTGAAAAATTAAAAAAAGTCCTGGTTAACTTGTCATGCAGGCTAACCAGCAATTCTCCAGGCTCTTCATCTCTGAGTTAGAGCCCCTTTTTGACCACTGTGCAGTTAAAAAGGTGATAAGGCATTGGTCAATTAATCCTTACCTCTGAGACTATTTGGAGGAAGTGGTAGGTAATGTAGAAGGAAGCATTTCTTATCTTGTGTTTTTTCGTGGCTTTCAAATTGCAAAGGAAGCTATGAGTCATGAGTATTTATAAAATTGTGTTCTTCAAATTTATCTTGCTTTCAGGATAACCACATAATTCAATAAATAAAATCCAGGACAGTTTGTCCAAAAGGAATATAATAAGTAAGGCTGTTTTGTTGGATAAATAAAGTTTGACAAAATAGAGGTAAGAAGCAAATTCCATTTCTCAGGCCACGACTTGGTGATTTTACACACACACACACACACACACACACACACACACTTTTTGTAATGAAACCTACTGGTCCTTCCGTCATGTTGCTCTTAGATCCATGTTTTGTACTGTCCCAGTTTAAGGATACCTGCGATAAATGAGTAAAAAAGAGAAATTACAAGAAACAATAATGCCCAGACTACAGAGATAGAAAATTGCTTGTCAGAAAGTTGCTCTCTGGGTGGTCGGTTAGCTCAGTTAGTTAGGGCATGGTGCTGGTAGGAACAAGGTTGTCGGTTTGATCCCCACATGGGCGCCACTGTGAGTGGTGCCCTCCTTAAAAAAAAAAAAAAAAAGAAAAGAAAAGAAAAAAGAAAGTTGCTCTCTGTCGGGGGCCTAGATTAGATCTCCTGACTTCTCCTGATTAACTCACAGGTTACTACCATGTCTGACTGACCATGTACTCTCTCTCTATTCCTATACTCAGGTAATACGAAGGATAACGGTGGGGTTGGGCCTAAATCAAGTAATAATAAGACACTATTAGAAAATCTTTGCTATAATCTTGGGGGTATCTTGAGGGCTTCAGAGCAAGTGGCTGGTTGTGCATTTTATCCTTTAAAACTATGGTCGTGCAGGGAAAGTTCCAATTAAGCAATTCCCTGGCTTTTTTTCTCTGGAAGCCTATTTCTTTCTCCCCATCTGTGATCTTTGCTCTCCTCTTTTCTGAAGAAACTGCATTCCTAGCAGGGTCAGCCAAGCTAAATGTCCCTGATTTACCAGAAGAACACTGGCTCTCATTGTTGGGTTAAAGGGTAGAGTACTGAATTGCAAAATAACACGATTCAGAGCCCTGAAAAACAGTGCCAGCCCATTAAAGAGTCTGTGAACATCACAGAATCTCTCAAGTAAACACGAGTTGACAAATGGTGACATGTGCTAACAATAGTGAGGCAAGCAACAGGCGTGAGACTAAATGGAATCTGTAATTTCTTCAGTAATACTTGGATGTGCTTTTCCTCAATAACTCTATTTCCCTGAGACCCTCAAGAAGTCTTTCTCACTTGGTTAATGTGATGAACCACAGAGGGCCGCTTGAGGATTGACTGGGAGGAGAGGCATCTAAGAGGGCCGGTGGTAACTCTGAGAGTGAAGAGTAGTTGTTGGGATTCACAGAAATAATTGTTTGGGAGAGCAAATAGATCTGGAGTTCTCCTGGCACACAGCCTGACTGTGGCTTATTCTGTATGATATGAGAGCAAGTAAGAAGGCTCTGGTGGATTTTGCAGTGACCAAGAGGCGGCCAGAGCAGGAGTACGAGTTGCTGAGCTGGGATTTTCTGACTAGAGGGTTTGCCTCATCTTCAGTCTCCCAGCAAGGGCAGCAACATTACAGGGCCAGGGACATGGCCACGTGGGGATCGGATGATCAGCTGGCTTTTTATACCAATCACTGCGTTTATGTTATTATATGTGATTCTCATGATACATTAGTTAATAGTATTATATTTATGTTGTATGGTTAAAACATTTACTTAGCCTTGATTCTGTGCCAGGTTTGTAAATACTTTGTGTCCATGAATACATTTAATTCTCACGATAGCACCTTGAGGGAGATAATTATTAACCTAATTTTACAGATGTGGAAATCGAAGTACAGAGAGGTCAAATGATTTTCTCAAGTAACATGGCTATAAGGGGTGGAACTGCAATGTGACTAAAACAAAGTCTCGGAAATACTTGTCAGCCTGAATCCTTTTAAGATTAGGGTTTAGACAGATAAAATTTCAGGGACAATGTGTGTTTCATGTGGCTATTCTACCTAATTTCCATCAATTAATGATGAGGAAGAATCTTTGGATGCTCAGAGGGGTAGAGAGTAATAATAGGGATTTATAAAGAGGTATCAGACAAAGTCCTGAATTTGTACTCCTGTTCACAATGTCCTATAGTGCTCGAGTGGCTCAGCCCAAATTCTTTTCTTTTTTCCCCCCAAATTCTATTACGACTCTTTGCTCCATGCTCTGAAAATGTCTTTGGCAATATTGTAGTTGCTAGCTACAAATTTGATTAAACTTAAAACTAAAAATTTGATTCCTCAGATAGACTAGCCACGTTTCAAGTGCTCAGTTGCCACATGTGGCTGATAGCTACCATATTTGTCAGTGCAGATATAGACTATTTCCATCATTGCAGAAAGTTCTTTTGGACAGAGCTATTTTGAAAAGTCATTTCACTTAACCTGCAAAAAGAAGCCAACTAAACCCATATTTCTTGCCTTGTTTTCTTGCTCTGTTTCATATGTTAGGCTTGGGAATAACTTCTGACTCCATTAAGAATTTAATGAAAGCCATTACCCAGAAAATGCACCTGTGCAATTATACACATAAATTTGCATACAACTTTGGTAGGATCACGAACCTTCTGTGTAATAGTTACCCACTGGTGCATATAAATTACCTCAAAACTTAGTGGCTTAAAACAACAAAGATTTATTATCTCATACACTTTTGTGGTTCAGGAATTCAGAAGTAGTTTATTTTTTAATTTTTAAAAGACTTTTATTAAATACAGCTAACATACAATATTATATTAGTTTCAGGGGTACACCATAGTTATTCAACATTTATATACCTAAAGAACTGATCACCATGATAAGTCTAGCAACCGTCTGACACTGTACCATGATATCACAATATTATTGACTATATTCCCCATGCTGTACATTATGTCCCCAGGACTTATTTGTTTTATACTTGGAAATTTGAACCTATTATTCCCCTTTACTTTCCCCACCTTTTAAAAATTTTCAGTTACAGTTGACATTCAATATTGTTTTACATTAATTTCAGGTGTACAGCATAGTGGTTAGACATTTATGTAATTTAAGAAGTGATATGTCTGACTAGTTTAGTACCCACCTGGTACTATACATAGTTGTTACCAAATCATTGACTATATTCCCTATGCTTTACATCCCTGTGATTATTTTATAACTACCGATTTGATTTGTACTTCTTAATCCCTTCCCCTTTTTTCACCCAGCTCCTCCAACCCCCTTCTCATCTGACAACCATCAAAATGTTGTATGAGTTTGTTTCTGTTTTGTTTGTTTGTTTATTTATTTAGATTCCACATGTAAGTGAAATCTCATTGAGTGTGTCTTTCTCCACTCAGCACAGTACCCTCCAGCTCCATCCATGCCACCACAGATGGCATGGACACATTTCCTTTCATGGCTGACCAATATTTCATTGTTTATAGTGTACCACCTACTCTCTATCCCTTCATGGACAGACACCTAGGCTGCTTCCATATCTTGGCCATTGTAAACAATGCTGCAGTGAACATATGGATGTGAATGTCACCTCAAAGTAGTGTTTTGGATTTCTTCAGATAAATAGCAGGAAATGGGATTACTGGGTCTTCTTTGTCTCTTGTTATAGCCTTTGTTTTAAAGTCCATTTTAATTGCTATAAGTATTGCTACCCCATTTTTTTTGTTTGTGTTCCCATTTTTGTGAAATAATTTTTCCATCCCTTTACTTTCAGTCTGTGTGTGTTTTTCAATCTGAAGTGAGTCTTTTGTAGGCAGCATATGTAAGGGTTTTATTTTCTTATTCATTCAGCCAACCTGTTTTTGATTGGAGCATTTAATGTACTTACATTGAAAGAAATTGTTGATAGATACATAGTTATTGCCATTTTATTATTTGTAGTCTTGATTTTTTTTTTCCATCTTAACGAAGTCCCTCTAACATTCCTTGTAATACTGGTTTGGTGGTGATGAACTCCTGTAGCTTTTTCTTGTCTGGGAAGCTCTTTATCTGTCCTTTGATTTTAAATGATAGCCTTGCTGAGTAGAGTACCCTTGGTATAGATCCTTGCTTTCCATCACTTTGAATATTTTGTGCCAATCCCTCTGGCCTGCAGCTTTTTGTTGGGAAATCAGCTGACAGTCTTATGGGCTCCCTTGTAGGTAACTAACTGCTTTCTCTCGCTGCTTTTAGGATTCTCTCATTGTCTTTAACCTTTGGCATTTTTACTTATGATGTGTCTTTGTGTGGGCCTGTATGGGTTCATCTTGTTTGGGACTCTCTGTGCTTCCTGAGCTTGTGTGTCTATTTCCTTCACCAGGTCAGGAAAGTTTTCAGTCATTATTTCTTCAAATAGATTCTCAATCCCTTGCTTTCTCTTTTCTCTTTCTGGTACCCCTATGATGTGAATGTTGTTATGCTTGATGCTGTCCCAGAGGTCTCTTAAACTAGCCTCATTTTTTTTGGATTCTTTTTTCTTTTTGCTGTCCTGATTGGGTGTTTTCTGCTACCTTGTCCTCTAAATCATTGACTCAATCCTCTGCTTCATCTAGTCTGCTGGTGACTCCTCCTAGTGCACTCTTCATTTCAGTTACTGTATTCTTCACTTCTGACTAGTTATTTTTTATGGTTTCAATGTCCTTTTTTATTCTTGTTATCTTATTGTTGAAGTTCTCACTAAGTTCCTTGAGCATCCTTATAACCATTGTTTTTAACTGTTTCTGGTACGTAGCTTGCCTCTATTTTGTTTAGTTCTTTTTCTGGAGTTTTCTCCTGTTCTTTCATTTGGGATGTATTTCTTTGTTTCCTCATTTGGGCTGCCTCTCTGTGTTTATTTCTATGTATTAGGTAGGGCTGCTATGTCTCCCAGTCTTGTCAGGTGGCCTTATATATTTGGTGACCTGTGGGGCCCAGTGGCACCTGAGTTGGGTGCTCTAGGAGTGTTCTTTGTGTGGGTTTTGTGTGGCCTCCTGTTATAGTTGAGCCTTGATTGCTGTTGGCATGTCAGTGGGTGGGATTCACCCTCAGGCTGACTGGCTGTGAGTCACATCCACAACTTTTCGACTGCTGTCTGGTGAGTTTACCTGATGGAGAAGGATTCATCCCAATGAGCTCTGGTACTTGTTAAGACCACCCTTTGTGTGTGCCACTTATGGGGCTAATTGGGTGGTGCTCTGCTGTGCTTTGAAGCCAACCTCCAAGTATGTTTGTTCTGGGGTCTCTTGGGAGGAGCTCTGGTGCAGGCCCCGTCAGCTACTACCTGTGATCAGCTGGAGACTACCTGGTAGGAGCTATAGAATGGTTGCTGCCTGTACTGTACCTGGAGGTGTGTGGGAAAGGACACGCTGTGAACGGAGGGCAGCTGCCACCAGTACCAGGTCTGGGGTAACTCTGCAAAAAGCTAGGACAGTCTGAGACTAGCTGCCACCTGCTGGCTCCTATAAGTTTCAGCTGCTGATAAAGCCTGCAGTACTCAGGGTCTCAGTGAATCAGCAGGTTGGAGCAACAGAGTTCATGAGACCAATCAGATTCAGATTTGGCCTGTTGGGGTGGGCTCAACACAGGAAAGTTGGTGCTTGCCTGTGGGCTGCATGGGTAGAAGGCTCTCACACAGGGAAAATGGGGAATGTCTCTCTAGTCCTCGACCCAAAGTTACACAGCTCAGTCTCTCCCCATGTATCTCTGATGTTCCAGAGTCTCCATCCTTCCACAAGAGCTCAGGGTGAGTGCCTGCACAGGTCTTTTAAAAGGATGTTTGCGTTTCCCATCACTTTCCATCCCACTTGGATGGTTGGAATCCCAACTCTTTCTCATAGCCAGATGTTGTAGGAGCTCTTCCTACCTACAGCAGTACTCCAGGCTGGGAAACGTAGTGTGAGGGGCTGGGGTCCCTCGTTCCTTTGTAGGGAACCTCTGTCACCAAGATATCTTTCCCGATTTTCAACCGCCATACAGAGGTTTGGGGCAGCCTGTCTCTGCTCCTCCTACCAGTCTCCATGTGGCTTCTTCTTTATATCTTTAGTTATAAACCTCTGTTCAGCTAGACTTCAGATGGTTCTTCAGGTTGATTGTTCTATAAGTTAGTTGTAATTTTGATGTGTTCATGGAAGGAAGCAGGTACAGTGTTTATCTTCTCTGCCATCTTGGATCTCCTGGAATTCAGGAGCAGTTTAGCTTAGTGATTCTGGCTCAGGACTCTCAGGATTAGGTTGCAGTAGGGTCGTCAGATTTAGCAAGTAAAACTATAAAATTCTCAGTTAAATTTGAATTTTAGATAAAGAATAAATAATTCTTTAGTATATGTGTGTTCCATGCAATAATCAGGACACACTTTTACTGAAAAAACATTATTTCAAATTTAGTTGGCATTCTGTATTTTATTTTATAATCCAGTCAATGTGTCAGCTGAAGTGTCAATCATCTGAATAGTTTAACTGGTGCCCATGGATCCATTTCCAAGATGGCACATTAACATGCCTAGAAAGTTAGCTCTGGTTGTTTGCAGGAGACATTAGTTCTTTGTCCTGTAACTCTTTTTGGGCTGCTTGAGTAGCCTTATGACTTGGCAGCTGGCTTCTCCCAGTGTGAGTGATTCAAAAGAGTGCAATACCACTTATGACCTTGCTTTGGAAGTTACACTTTGTCACTTCTGAAATATTGTATTGATTGTGGTGGTGATTTTTGTTATTCTATTCACTGTAAGAGGGGATTAAATGAATACCAGGAGCCAAAAATCACTGAGGACCATCCCGGAGGTTGGTTCCATCCTCTGGAATTTATACACAGATTTCATAGAATATAAATTCAAAGAGGGTAGAATAAATTTTTTTCCCTGATAATTGTAGCCCAAGTAGCTATAACAGTGCCATGAATAATAAATGGACTCTGGCCTAAAAAAAATCTCTAACCTAAAATATTCCTTTGGTCCTTAGAAGGTTTTGTAGGAACAAAAGATGCTTCCCCAATGAGTCTGAGGATGAAGAAGTTAGGATATAGGTAATAGAAATTTGTAAAGGGATACATCAACTTAATAATGTTGCTAATGAATAGCAGTGATGGTGGTGCTGTTAAATGAGTGCCAGGTTCTATGTTAGAAATTTCTTTGTATATAATTTCATGTATGTAAACTTTCAGGTATGCATTGTGGACAAGAGTAAAGAGTTATTCTCTGATGCTATGAAGAAGGTAAACGCATATACACACACGTACATGCATGTGCACACATACAATTCCAAGGGAGGAATGCTCTGGGATAAAAATGGAGAGGAAACCATGAGATTTAATAGAATGTTAGAAAGGGTCTTATATAGAAAAGTAGCTGGCATAGTCTTGACATGTAAATTACAACCTGAGAAAGAATAGACAGGTTAAAATTTATCATAAGATTGCTTGTTAGAAAGAGTGTGGGTAGTCATTTAACATTAGCAAAAATATGTGAGGAAAGGGTTGTATGTGGAAAAAAGCAGTGGCTCTCTTCTTAATGGCAGCAGAATTGTTTCAAGTTCTGTCATTTTTTGGTATCTGTTGGGATATGAGTTTCCCAAGATAGAGGGCTAACCTGTGCAAAGCCACGTGGCCGTCACCACTCAAATCACAGGTTATCCCTCAAGTGAATTTGTGGGATTTACTTTTTACTAGTGGAAACCACCAGGGGGACCCTGGTAAGAAATATACCACCACTTCAAGGTCCCCATCCCAGGCACCATCTCTTTCCTTAATATCCTGCAAGTTTGTGAGTTCTGAGAATGAAAACAGGAGTCAGTTATAGAAAAAGCCTAGCAGTTTATTTCCTGATGGTTTACAGAGGGATGCTTATCTCTTTACACCTTCTCAAGAGGGTTTGCAAAGCAGCTCCGGCTGCCCTCTGGACACTGATACAGGGGTCTTGCAGAAGTGCTTGGAGCCCTGAAAGGGAAAGAATAGCAAAGTCCAGTAAGTGAGGAAAGCCTAGGCTCAGGCTATGCAGCACGTGAGGCTCCACATTGAGGGTGAGCCCTAGGTGGGCTAGGCCCCCCGCGCTCACATTTTACCCAGATGGGTAGGATTGGGAGCTGCACGCTGAGAATGGCCTTTAACGCTGACATAAGGAAACAGAAGATTCTGACCTTGTGATCAATAAACAATTGGAAAACCATAGTCTGTGAGGCAGGATACCCACAAAGAGGAGGAGCTGGGGTTCACTTTATTCTACAGAAAACTTCCAGTGTCTAGGGAACACCAGAGACGACAACAGGGCTCTACAATTTTCAACTGCTGGGCTAACATGGAACGAGGAGCAGCGTTAGTTGCTCTTTCTCTACGAATATAACAATAGACTGGGCAAAAACTAGGCTTGGTACTTACGTGTAGTCAGTTGTTCTCTGTCTAATAGCTCCACATACTGGTTAGTCAAATTGAGAACAATGGCATCTAAAATCAACAGGAGAAAAAGATGCTGATTTCATTATAGAGGAAGAGGCTGTGGAAAACGAGTCAGGTCAGACTCTGTACCTGGTCACAGGTTAAATGGTCTGGCTAGTGAATGAGCAAACTACGTGACTCCCCTGGGACCCCCAGGAGGATGTGAGGATCATGTCTATTGGGTCTTGAGCGCCATGTCTGGTAGTGGTCGCTCACCCGATGAGTATTTGAAAATGTCCCCCCAGGGAGTGTGCCAGTGGCTGTCAGGGTTTCAAACGTGTGTAAAATATGGTCCCTGCCTTCAAAAAGTTTACAGTGTAGTTGAGGGATCATACACATGATCCAACAAGCAATCTTCAGTCTAAAAAGTGGCCAAGCTAGTGGGCCTGTTCACTGTGGCTTTGATCAGTTGGCACAGGCATAATGATGAGACTTAGAATTTCATAATGGAAGGATCCTCAGAGATTCATTTACTTTCCTCTTTTATTTTATGGATCAGATGAAGGAGCAACACAGAGAAGTTAAGTAAATTGTCCAGAATCACATAGCAAAGACAAGGTCTGCTGGCCCCCACACCAACGCACTTTCCACTTATATCATGCTGCTGCGAAAGCTGTCTGTTGTTTGACCTGAGCTTAGAAGGTTTACTATGGTTTATATTAAGGGATGATGCAAAGGAAAACATTTAGGCAGGGGCAGCAGGCTTGGAGCAAAGACTTGGGGAAAAGAAGGATCAGTGACTTGGAACCAGAAGAAGCACAGAGGGCCCAGTGTGGCGAATGGTCTGACAGCAAGAGAGTGAGTGTTGGAAAGTAAGATGTAAGTTTTCATTTGCAAAAGAGAACATGTTCCTTTGAGGGAAGATGTTGCAAGCCGTAACATTTTCTTTCTTTTTTATATTTGGTCATTCCAGTCATTTCAGTGTTCACACTGGAATAGCTTCTAGTCAAAGCAGAAATAGGTGGCAAAGAGGAGACATACCTGAGCAGGGAATGTGCATGTGCCCTCACCTGTGAGTTTGACAGCTGCACTCCTGATCACCTCCCAGTTGCTGCTGAAGAAGGTGAATGAGTGTGTGTGAAGGATCCACAGGATTTCCTGGTTTTTCTTGGCCTAGAAGACATATGTGTTACAAAGAGGGCACCTGGAAAATGACCTTTTATGAAATTCAGCATCCTATAGGTCCTAAGAGGGAAGTCTAAAGGCCAGTGAACACTCACACAGTAATTAATTATTCTGTTGGAATATGTCTTATAGCTATTCTAACCTAAATTTAATCAGAAAGGTACTAGTCTTACAGGACTAATCAACAGATGTATTTCAGGAATCTAGGAGAACAGATTCTAGTCAGGATTTGGGAAAAGAGCAGAGGGTTATGTGACAGAATCACCAAGAATCACTGCTTTCCTTTCAAGACAGTTCTGCATGTGGCCAGAGAGCCCCTGCCATGCTGCCTGCCTTTCTGGGATTTGCCAGGACTCTTGCCTGCATTTTTTCAGGCAGCATTTACTGCACACTCACCAGTTTCACACAGAATTGCCGATAGAAATCCCTGGCCCTTGGCAGGTCCTGAGCATCAAGGAGATGATCTAACACCCCATAGAGTTCCTGGAGGCCCAGAAAAGGAATGGAGATGGTCAGGACATCACGGCAAGCCTAAAAAGCAGAGATTTCTGTGTCATAGTCTGTTGTGCTGGATTCCCTTCCAAAAGGGAAGAAATGCTGATTAGTGTTGGGAAAGGAGCAGGGAAAGCCAGTGATTTAAAGGGTTTTATAGTCAGGGATGACATCTTCCCAGGTTCAAGGACTGAAGAGCAAACTCGGGAAGTGATGGCAAAAAAGAACCCAGGATTGGAGAAGTGATTTTCAGGTTCAACTGAGAGTGTGGCAACTTCAGTTCTGGCTTCTAGTCCAGCCAGACCAGGTGTACTGGCACTTCTCAGACACGGGGAGAGAAGGAGGTGCCGGTGTTGGCGTAAGGACCACTTACAGTTCCAATTTTGGGATTGGGATCCCAAAGGTGGAGAAGGAATGAAATCATGCTCTTTTTAATTTCTTCAGCAAAAAAAATCTTCCACCTTCTTCCTGTTAGGGATGCTAGATTCTCAAATAAGAAGATGGCAGTCAGTCTCACATCGTCCTGCTCCTGTGGCAACAGATGCATGTCTTGGTTGAGTCCCCTTTCAGGACATTCTGGAAGCACCTCCCCACCCCCACCCTGTTGGCCCCACTTTAGCAAAGGAAGGCTGGAACCCAGGAACCGGTGCACTTCAGTTACAGCCCCTATGTGATCCAAGCAGGCTTTTCCTTTCCGAGCAGCTCTCTAACACACTCTATACATGTTTAAATGACTACGGGTGTAGGGTTTAAGTGATACCAAGGAACTGGAGACTGGTTTCTGTCTTTGAGTAGCTAATGGGGAAACCTGACCCCAGGAATGATAAACAGGGAGTGCTGGCAGCAGAAGGCCAGGGAGGGTTCCTGCTTGTTTTACTCAAACTAGCCTGATTGTATCATTAGCTTAGAGTTATGGGGCCTCTAATCTAAATCGCCCAAGGCCTAAAACTCTTGTCAAAGTTCCTAAACACTTTCTAGAGGGATGACTGGCAGCTCAGAAATTTGGGCTTTGGGTCTCAGAGAGAAAGAATAAGCAAACAAATACTTATCCCTATTCTTGGCTATGTGAAATTCTGGAACTTCCTTTTTTGTCCTGGATGTAGGCAATGATTTAAAAAACCAAAGGGTATGTTGTGGAGAAAGATGGCCTTCTATTATCTCAGATACTTTGCTGATATGGTTCAGAGTTCTAACAAACTCTGATGAATTTTCTGGAGGTTTTTTTTTTCCAGGTCTAATTTAAAATACTAGTTTAAAATACTCATATGAAGGCACAAGGATGAAGGGGAAATTCATCCTGAGTAGCAGAATATTATTTAGATTAGCAATAAACAAGGGCCAACAAAGGAGAAGATAGAGTAGTAAATTTTCATGGCAAGTTAAATGTATAAGAAGTGCGCATATAAACAAAAATGCCATAAACAAAGAAGTTAATAAAGATCTAGAAAAAATAAAGAAGGTTTATTGGGAAAAGCCCAGAAAAATTGAATGAAATGTGACCTCATATAGTAGAAATGGAAGTATAAACATTCTTTAAATATATTAGGAATGAGGTCAGAACATATATTTTAAAAGATGATTTTTTTTTTTTAGAAAAAGAAAGCAATAACAAAGTACCCACAAAGTAGAGATATATGTAGTTAGTAAAAAAGTCTTTTGAATTTCCAAAATTAAAGACCTAACAATAGGTTAAGGAAGAATCAACAAATTGGGATGATGAAAAAAGCAGAAAAGAGAAGTGACAAAAATGTTTTAGGTACTGGGAGAGACAGAGTTTCATGTCCTTGTTTTGAGTTGAGAAAATGGAGTCACAGGGAGTAAAGTGATTGCTCAGCATGACAGCATGGGAAATAGTGGTGAATGGGGCCTGGAGCAAGGGACGGCAGCCATATTTTCTGTTTTACCATTTCATCAAAGTATTGCCATATTTTTGAGAATTCCAAGAAAGTACTTAAACATTGAAAAAATAGGTGGGAGAATTTAGAGATTACAGAATTGTACGCTTAGTCTATAAAAAAACTACAGGGGCAAAGTATCATAAAGTATAGTTAAATATATTTGCAGAAACAAAGCATTACGGCAGAATAAATAGCATGTCATTGCTAAGACCCAAGTTTATTAAACTCTACTTTTACGATAGAATTGATACCTATTAGGAAGGAGAAAGGTCTACCCTAACAACCAGGAAGACTTTGGATTGTTTTCTTCTTCAATAGACTGAGAAGCCTTATCTTGACCACAAGTAGGTGAACTTGTGATTATTGAAGGCTCCAATGCAAAATAATTATTATTACTGTATCAACAACAACCCAGGAAAACCTAACAAACAGACGGGGCTCTGTCAGGGTAACTTCAGCCCGTTGTTAAAGATTGTCATCAACTTATCTGTGTGATGAAAAAAAAAACATATTTGTTATTTTATAGAAGATACTAAATTGAATGGGACCCAAGTAAGCACTTTTGAGGATAAAATGAGAAGAAAAAGTAATATTGATATATTGGAGAAAGTAGTTGGAAACAAGCAGAAAGCTGCTGCCAAAGGTCAGGTTTAGGTTAGCACGTGAACAAGGGCAACTGAAAATTACAAAACTGGAGAATTATTGACTGTGGGCATATACTGTAGGCTAAAATCTAGAGGTCTGTATGGGTAATAAATTGCTGCAGAGTCATGAAGAAAGAGCAAGATTAAACTAAATTGGAGTGAATGAACAGGAAAAGAGTGGATCTGAAAGGTAATGTTCTTTAGATCTATTCAATACTCTTAGGCCTCATTTAGAGATATAACACAGTCACTGGCTTGCAAAATACTTAAAGAGCTGAAAAATTAGGTTTATGATGAATAATGAAGGAAATGAAGACTTTCCAGTCTGGAGATGGGGGTAAATAGGTAATTTAATAAAGCTTTAATGTTCTAGAAGGATACCCTAGAGCAGGGGTGTCCAAACTGTAACCCACAGGCCAACTGCGGCCCGCAATCCATTTTTAATTGGCCCGCAGCAAATTCCAAAAATATATTTAGTTCACTTAAATAAACCAGGTGAGGCAATACGTACTTCACCTCGAGTGAGTGGCCCGGCTCTTTGTGTATTTTACCGCATATGGCCCTGGGTGAAAAACGTTGAAAAAAGTTTGGACACCCCTGCCCTAGAGGAAGCAAGTAGCAGTTTCCTATCCCCTCTGACAACACAACATGACAAAGCAGTTTTAGATTAAAAAAAAAAAAAGATTCAAGTTAGACATGAAATAGACTTTTACACAAACAGTGAATAAACCGAAAATAATAAAATCTAGTTTCCAAGCAATTATAAAGGGAAATGACCTTCCCTTGCCCAGGACTGCTGACTGATATTTTCTGAGATTAGGGCTACTGACTGGATCAGAGGGTTAATAACCTTTTTCCCTAAAAGGCCAGACAGTTGATAAAAGTGAACTGGCATCTTAAGATGCTTAACAATAGAGCTGGGAGGACTATGGGTGGAGCTGGGTCCCCTTGTTAACTCTCTAGTTCTGACTTCCTGTTAAAACTTTGTGGTAACTTCTGGGGGAGGGACGCTAATAAATAGAATAGCCATTTTGGGGTTGGGTTTTTTTCTTCTTCACGTGGGCGGCCGCTTGGAATGCTGGTCGGGAGTGTGCATTCGCACACTGCTGGGGTGACCTCTTTTCTTTTTCTTTTCCCGAATAAATCGCAGTTTTGGTGGATTTTCTGGAGAGTTATTTTTTGCCAGTTGACACAGTAAATCATTTAGACTTTGTGGGCCATCTAGTTTCTCTAACAACTAATCAACTCTGCGGATGAAGTGTGAAAGCAGCCATAGACAATACACAATCAATGAGCATGGCTATGTTCCAATGAAACTTAATTTACAAAACGATGTTCTGGGCTGGATTTGGCCCGTGAGCTGTAGTTTATAGTGACTTCTGGATGAAATGACCCACACAAACGCTTTGAGTCTTTGAATCTTGGATGTGAAAATGGCAGTGTTAGAAGCGGCAGTGTTTTTACTGTCATAATTTGTGTTCCTCCCAAAGCAAACTTTGAGATGAGGATTTAGGCATATATAATTTATTGGGGAGGTGAGCCCAGGAAGCATTTTGGGGAGTGCGAATGAGATAGGAAAGTGAAGAAAGTTACAAAAGAGAATATTAATGAGTGTGTTACCCTGTAGGGAAGTGGAGCTCACTCCTTCTGAGGGATAAGGAAGCTGGGGAGTTTATCTATAAACTCTTGTTTCTTATCATTTGAGGGTCCTGTCCAATAAGTCTGCCCCACCCTGCTCAGACCAAAGATGATTCCAGGGCCAGAGTACCCACAGAGACACACAGGAAGCCAATAGCCTGAAAGGAATTATTCAGGTGACCTCTGTGCAGGTGACCTCTGGGGCAGGTGACCTCTGGGGTAGGCCAAAGAATATGGATGGGACACCGATATCATCTACCTGCACCTCTTCCTGTTTCCTCACTTTTTCTGGGGAGGGAAGATTCCTGAACAGGCTCACTTACGTCTTCAAAGAAGGTTCTTGTTTGCAGCACTATTTCTTTGAAGTAGAAGCTCACATCTCGGTCTGTGAGCAGCTCCAGGATCTTTTTTAGAGTTTTCAGGCTTTCACAGACGACTTCAGTGCGGGCCAGGTGATACAGGCCTCTGATGGTAGATTCTAGTATTATCTGCTTATGCTTCTTCACCTATTTTGAAAATAAGGTCTCTTAATCTCAAAAGTTGTTGTATGTGTATCTGGAATAGGGTAAGAGACTCCAGACAGGGTCCTGAGATTCTGTTAAGGTCACTTGTACTTTAACTCAAGTGCCATCACTACAGCAATTTTTTTGGATTTCTACTTAATTTCTATGCAACTATGAAGTGTGGGTTGGTAAAGAAGGATTTCAAACTCCACTTAAAACTCCTTTTACCTTGTGAGGGGCTCCAGTAGCTGCATTCCCGAAGCCTCGGATGGCCATTTGTCTCAAAGTGGCGTTGGGGTCCCAGGCGCTCTGATCCATCAAGATGAGCACTTCGCGCAGATTCCCATGCTTCCAGAGGATTGGCTCCTTCATAAGCTGAAATCAGGACACTCCTCTCCTTTAGTCAAGGAGTAGCCTCCCTTCGGGAGAATGCCAACGGGGCCAGAACTACACTTAAAGAGTAGGGCCCAGCTGCTTTTGGAGTGGAGGAGCAAGAAGCCCACTGGTGAATGAGCAAGTCTTGCAGAAACTAAGCTCTAGGTGTAAGCAGCTCACAAGTCAAGGTTACGGGGTGATGAGAACAGAATACCTACTTAAGAAGATGCTTCTAATCTAAATGGAAAAAAAATGGGCAGGGAAAACAGGGAATGACTGACAGTGTTCCTTCTCTGGATCAGCTGGGACTGCTTTTATCCAAGAGTGAAGAGGCAGTAATATACGTGTTGGTCACTTTCTGTTTTCTCCCTCTCATGTTTATTCTCCACCCTTCTCTTTCCTGGGAGGTTGACTTCTGCAGACCAGAGGGAAGGAGGAGGTGGAGAGTGGGTTCTTTCTCCTTTCTCACTCCTTGCTCACGTACCATGTTTCTGGCAGTACCAGCATCTTTCCACTACCAAAGCTCCCTTTGGAGGTCCCACCTCTTCCGTGGTTCTGGCTCCCACTACACTCTTGACCCTGAGAGAAATACCCCTAGGGGACCCAGCAAGCCTGCTGTGGTGGCTGCTCTCCCTTGCCTCAGAGAAGAAAGCTGTGCCAGTTATCCGGTAGTTCTCCGATGAGGAGGTGAGAGATGAGAATAGTTGCTCCATGATGTCCAGTATGACTCCATATTGCCACACTGCCATGCTCCTAGAAAACGCAAGGCTCCAGATTGTAGCAGAGACTTTTTTCTTTCTAAACAGTGGAGCAAATTTTAGTCTATTTCTCAATCAGGAAAATCACTTCTCTAAAAAGGAATGTTTAAGGAAAGAGCACCAAGCCTTAAACTTTAAAATTGGCTACCAAGTGCCCAATTTAAGTGCAATTTACCTAAAACTGTTCATTGTATCACTATTTTTTTGAGGGGGTGGTGAATTTGGGGCTGATCCTACCACCTCTTCTCAACCTCATTTGCTCTTTGTTCCTTGTTTCTTCTCCTTGACTGTCAGTCTTTGGTGGGTCAGTTGCTCTCAGTGAGGTTGCCTGTATTGCTTTTTCACTGTTTCTATAGTTTTCTCCTCTGTATCCAGTTCTAGAATATCTGCACCTTACCTGGCCAGTGCACATACTCCTGTGTGGTGGGTACTGGGATTGTTGAGTAGCGTCCATAAGTTGTCCCCCTCATCAGATTCTTTGGCAAGGCCTTCTTTCATGGCTTGGGCTTGCACACACTTCAGAGTTGTAGTTGAGAGCCTGAAGGAGATAGTTACCATCACAAAAGAAGTCAGCCCCATACAGGGAATTGTGAATTCCCAAGTTCACGCTTCCTGTTCCCCGCAATGCTCCCTCACTCCTGGATTAATGGATGTTGTGCAAGGAAAAAACAGGCAGCCTGACCTCACACTTTAGTTTTGAGGCCAAAGGAGGCATTGAAATGATTTGAGCCAGTAAATAATGCCGCAGAATCTTGTGAACCTCTCATGAGAAAATAAAGCCCTAAAGATGGAAAGGGCAAAATATCGTGTTTCACTGATTCTGAAACAGCACCTTGGAAATCAGGGTGCATCTTGCAATGGGTAGTGTGTTATAGTTGTTGACCAGACAGTAGTGGTGACATAGTCACTATGGCCTTGTAAATGTCCATGCGTGGACATCAGTATGACTTCTTTATACTGTTGTCATTTTAGTAAAGTTACACGTATTATGGAAATGACATGTGTTGCACCAATTGTTATTTAAAATGTCTTTTAAAAGGTTGATTTGACATTGGATTGAAAAGTTATGCAAAAGGGCAGGGAAACAGAGCAATGTGATATTGGATAAAAATGTATACCTAATAACCCTAAAACAGCTCTTTGGGTAAATATACGATAAAAATTTAGAAGCATTGATTCATGGCTTAGTTGGGAGTCTTTTTTTCTTTCTCAGTGGTACACAAAATAAGGTTGCTTCCTTCAACTGGTCTTAGGTTTGATGAAATATGATATTTTTATTTTTCTTCTTTCCCTGGTGGCCTTGACTATCACAAAATTGCAGCTTTCCTTGAAAGGTCTCATGGAAAGAAAAAAGGGAAATAGAGTGGGCCCTCAAGGGAAGAGGACTTATTTGTTATGTGACCATTCTGGGTATTGGTTCAGGGAAGAATTGCTCCAAGAATTAAGAATGGTGGAGCCTTATTTCTTCCTGGTTGAGGCCATGCTAGAAGGTGTAGGCCTTGAGTTCTGCAGACCCTCGTCTAAAGTCTGGGTCACACTAGCTCTGGAGGGCCCTCCCTGCCTGGTCATTCACCTGCAGGGGTCTGCCATTTGCTGTCGTTCTCCCTGCTGCATAACCCGCCGCCTGTGGCTCAAGCTAGAAGTTGGCATCTTCTGGCCCACTGTGCAGCTGACCAGCTTCAGGAGAAGGGTGAACAGCTCCGGGTATAAGCGTGTGACAGGGATGCCTGTTGATACCACTTCATGGATAGCACAGGCCACCTGAGGGGAGAAAGGACCTGTGGTCAGGCAGGCTCCTTTCCTCCAAGGACATCGTCGCACTGGGCTGATCTTCAAGTTTGTTTTCTCTCCCTATGATTGCTTTCTAAGTCGACCACACTCATGGTCAAACCACATAGAAAAGGGAGGGTTTGTCTGGAAACTTCTCAATTCAGACTGGGAGTCACAGGCCTGCCATGTTAAGCGACTCCAAACTCCAGGGGGCACCAGTCAGGTAAAGTGACATCTTTTCCAACACTGGGGTCTTTCAACAAGAAAGGCCACTTGGGTATCTTGAAGACTAATTTGGAAATACAGATACACAGATTTTCTTTGGGCTGTTGAGAAATTTGCTTCTAAAAATCATCAGCCACAGACAAAATTACTGCCATCTTTGTCTATAAACGGGAGTTGATTTAAAATCAGGACATGACGGGAGAAGAAATGTGATTAATGCTACATCACCAAGTCCCAGGTGGGAACAGTCATGGAATGGGGCACAGTTTCAGGCATCTGATGGGTTGTCCAACTCACTGAAATCGCATCCAGGCTGGCTAGGTCATCTTCTAAACTGTTCTCCAATTTGTCTATTAAGGCTCGCAAGAGTTTACCACTGGAGGCCGGGTTCTCAGCCAAAGCCTTCCACAGTGTCTTTGAGTCCCTAGGGTGGCAAGGCAGGAAACGGGTGAGGCACAGCTCCTTGGAATATGAGCTTTTCCATCTGATTCACTTTAAAGCCACATTCTGACAAATTAAAATATCAAGGACAGATGGACATACTAACATGCCTCGGGATGTTTTTATTTTATTTAACAATCTAGAATTCTGGCCTTGGGTTACTGAGGTTTGTTTATGTCCATCAAGGTAGAAACCTCTCAAATAGGTGTATTTTAGGCAACCAGAAAGAGGAGAATTATTCCTATAGTGTATTTTTTTTATAAAAAATCTTATTACCATTCAATGAGCGCGCACACACAAACGCACACGAAAACCACTTGGAAAGACAGTACTTATGATTCAAATACCAATTTTTAAGTTATTATTGAGGTGGCTTGTTTTCCACCTTTATTTCCTATCTTTCAAACAGTAAGCCTTCCCCAGTGCCTTGCAGAGTGGTCTTTCCTAGGGGAAGGAAGGGACCAGTTCAGTTAGAATCTACCTGTCAAGGGGCAGACTCTTCTGTAGAAGATTGGTGACGACTGCATTCATGTGAAAGCTGGCAATCTGGGAGACGGCTTCCAGCATGAACTGAAAACTTTCCTCCTTTTGTCTGAGGACCGGCATGTGATAGTAAATCATGCCCAAGATCTCCAACAACTTAAAAAAAAATAAAAAAAGTTAAATCAAGCATTAAGTTGCCATTTTCCCGCTACATGAAAGCCTTCGGGCATGTATGGCCTATCTCGTATTCAAGAGAATTATTGTCTAGTTGGGTATTTATTCTTAAATCAATTTAGTGAGTATGTAGTGAAAGGTTGCATTATGCCAAGTATTGTGCGAGGCACTGTGGAGGAATTTACCTGAGATGAATAAGATGATAAGTCCTTTCTCAAAAGAAATGGGTAGACTAATAAAGGATATTAGGCATATACTCAAAGGCCTGTGCACATGACTGTGTATGGTATACAAGTGGTATGCAGAACTGACACGGGGATCCAGAAGTAACTGAGGTCACTTGGAGGGACATCTGGCCTGGGTCTGGAAGGATATATAGCAACTTCAAAAGACAAGTTGGAGATGGTGGGAAAACGCATCCTCATCAGGAAGAATACAGGTACAGATGTAAAGTCAAAAAGCATGAAACCAGGTGGAGCACAGGATTTTTAAGGCAGTGAAACTATTTTGTATGATACAACAATGGTGGGCCCATGTCATTTTACATTTGTCAGCATCAAGAGTGAACCCTAATGTAAACTATGGACTTGGGGCGATTATACCGTGTGTTAGTGTAGGGTCATCGACTGTAATAAATATACCACTGTGGTGGGGATGTTGATAGTGGAAGAGGGTGTGTGTGTGTGGGGAAAGAGGAGGCATATGGAAACTCTGTACCTTCTGCTTAATTTTGCTGTGAGCCTAAAATGGCTCTAAAAATTAAAATCCTATATAAAAAAGTAGTATGAAAGCATGATCACAAGCAAATGCATAAAAGATTTCTGGAATCAGAGCATGGTCCAGTTTGGAGCACAGAGAGAGTGAGGGTGATAAAGGGAAGATAGTTTGATAGAAAAGATGAAGCCAGATCCTAGAGGGCACTGAAGGCCACTTTTCTGGATTTGGATATATTTTTTAAAAATTTCTATTAAATTTGGTTAGCAAAATTATATAGGTTTCAAGTGTATAATTCTGTAATACATCATTTATATATTGCATTTTGTGTTCACCACCCAGAGTCAGTTCTCTTTCCATCACGATATACTGTGTTTCCCCGAAAATAAGACCTAGCCGGGCCATCAGCTCTAATGCGTCTTTTGGAGCAAAAATTAATATAAGACCGGGTATTATATTATATAAAACCCGGTATTATATTATATTATAACCGGTCTTATATTAATTTTTGCTCCAAAAGACGCATTAGAGCTGATGGCCCGGCTAGGTCTTATTTTCGGGGAAACACGGTATTTGGATGTGAAATCTGTGGCTAGCATAGAAGGATATTATATATTAGAATTTTTGCATGGAGAAGAGCATGTCTCTATGCTACAGTAACTTTCCTTCTTGTAGATGTTTCTCTCGCTTTCTCTGGATAGACATTTTTAGGTTAAGCATAACATGATTACTACAGAGCCTCATTTCAGTGATTCTTGGAGAGGATTTAAGTCCATTCTGTAAGCCTTTATCTATTGTGTGAGTAACTCCCTTTTATGCTACACACACAAATAAATGAACATTCTAAATTTATTAACCTTCACTTTCCCATGCCTAACTCAATGCCTGCCAATTGTATGTACTCAATACAGGTCTTTTAAAAAACAGATTGGAAAATAATTAGCACAGAGGTCATTTCTAAAAGTCACGCTTTGGAGAATTCTTTAATTTAGGGTGGTTGACTCTGGGCGGTGGAGACAATAACTTCTTTCTCCTTGAGATACCTTCATTGAGTTAAAGATTCTTTTCCTCTTTATTAATTTTTGACTTGTTTGTATTCTGTTTCTGATTCAAGAGAGAGGATAGATAGAGCATCTCCATTTGGAGCGCTTAACTGAGTTTCCTTAATTTAAATCCTGTTCATCTGCTTCCCTTTCTGGTTGGGAGAAGGATTGAGGACTTTCCCCGCAATCAGTTTCCCAAGGACAGCCTTCCTTACCAGAATTCTAAGATGTGTGGAAGAGCAGTGAAGAGTGGCAGTGGGATTAGAGACTCTATTGGCCATAGATGGCCACCTCAGAGGTGTTCCCACAGTCACTCTCATCCTCGCGGATCTAACAACCCAGTTTTCCATAATCCAAATGTCCTTGGTTCAGAGCTGCTTCCTCTGGCCAGTGAGTGATAGTTTGGAAATTTTTTGTGATCACAGACTAGAGAGTCACACTGAGATTGCTTGAGACAGACACTCAACATGAGCCTCGCTGTTAATACACAACTTGGGTCTCTGCTGAGGTCTCTTGGGGTCGTGCCTGTTGCCCATCAGAGGATGAAGGGAGAAAGAGTGACTGACTTGGCGTTTCAGAAGTGTTAGAATTCTGCTCAGGTGTCAAACTGGCTGTCAGTTCACCTGCTCTTCCAGAGCAGCTCCCTGTTCCTTCAGGGCAGCAATCATCCATGTGCCACAGGCTGTTACACATGTGGGGTTGAGGGTCTCCAGACCATCCAGGGTTTCCTCCAGGAATGTGAGAATTTCTTCACTTGGGATGAGTTTGCAGACAATCTGAGAACATACCAGAAAAATGCACATTATCAACCACCTCCCTTCATATCTGGACACCTACAACATGCTGTGACTATTTGTTTTAGGATATTAGAGACCAGTGGGCTTGCCAAAGAGTGAGTATATGACCGGAGCCATAGAAACTAGAGGAAATGCTGAAATAAGACATAAACATGACCTTTTAACTCTAGGCAAACTTTCCCTGGGATAGCCTTTTTATCATTTCATATTTATCAAACCCCAAGCTTGCTGAGGCAATTTCCTCTCCAAACTAAAGTTATAGTATACTCCATAATGGAAAAATGATGCATAATGCTTATATAGTAATTTATTGCAAAGTACTTCACACATATTTCATATAACATTGAAATGTCTTGTGTTTGCCAAAGCATAGCTAAGGCTTAAGAATCCAGGAAAATCTATCACCCTGCACTAAGTGCTATGGTAAATACCGGTGTCTTGGTACGTATGAATTACTGAGCTCTGTCTTTTGCTCTTCCATGTTTCAGTATTAAAAGCAGTCAGTAAGAAGTTGAGAAAAATAAAAACTTTGCAATTTTGGTCTGTACATACAAGAACGATACAGATTGGTTGATAGCAGTATGTGTGTGTGTGTGTGTGTCTATGTGTTAATGAAAAGGCAGGCAGGAAGGTGAAAAGTTAGCAGTTTGAATGAATTCCAGGAGTGTTACCTGGAGCTCTAACCAAGCAAGGTGATCATGGGTTTTAACCAAGAGTTTGTAGGTATGAAAACATTCCTGTTCACAACCGACTTCCCCCTATATTAAATGGCCTGATGATGTTTGGTAGAGTTCTGAGTTTCTTTTCATGAGCAGTTGCATGTCCCAGACAGTTTGTAATTTATCGCGTTTCCAAGATCAAAGGACTAGACTAGCCTGTCTCTTCTGTGTGACATCAACTGCCTGCCTGGAGTCCAAGTTCAATGGAATGGTAACCTGTTTTGTTTTTCTTTCCTTAATCACACTGGGATAGATGTTGGTTTAGGGATAAAGGAAAGACGGGAACTCATGTTCTTGAGCACCTATGATGTGTCTGACACTTTCTTAGGCATTTGACATATGTTCTCCCCAGTTTTCCAACTTGCTTCTCTCCCATATTCTGATAAGTTTCTCATCACTGCTGCTGCCACCTTAGTCTACGTCACGTAATCTCACAGCTGGATTCTTGTAGTTTTCTCCAAAGTGGCCTCACTAATTTCCCTCTTGCCAGCTTATATTCTAGTTTAAAAATAGTTTCCAGATGATCCTTTAGAAATATAGGTCTAATCATGGTTCTCCTTGCAGAATAGCCCATCAATAGCCCATAAGGGGTTTTTGCAAGTTAGGGAAAGGCGTTCTGTTGTCAAGATAGTTCACTTCTCTCTGTAAGTATATTGTCATAATGACTGATTTTGTTGGACCTTTTACTGCCATCTGTGGATAGTTACCATAATACTTGTACACATAAATCTACAATGTCTACTTTAGGAAAGATGCCACTTCATGATGTCGCCCTTATGCATTTCAAAACCAGCACAGTTGTACGTTAGTGGCCCTGACTCTTCTGCTCAAAACCCTCTGCTGGCTTTGGATTTCATTTGGAGTAAAAACCAAGGTCCTTCACAAGGCCTGAAGGTACCTGATCAGCCCCAGGCTATCTCTTGGATCTCATTACCTAGTTCCTTGTCCACCTCAGGGGCTTTGCACTTGCTGTTTCTCCTCTGCCTGGAATGTTCTTTTCCAGATGTCCCCATGGGTCTCTCTTTCAGAGTGACCTTCTCTAGGAGATTACCCTTCCCTTACGATCCATTCCCTTACCTGACTTTATTTTTCTCAGTTATCATTATCTGTCTGATATGATATTTATTTGGCTGATTCTGTCTACTAGAATGCAAGCTCAATGAGGGCAAGCATTTTGTCTTTTTCTATTCTTAGAGCTTAGAACAAAGTCTGGCATATGGTAGGTGCACAGGGCATATTAAATGAGTAAATGAATGATTGAATAAATGAATGAATGGATCGACCAATCCTCATAACAACTCTGAGAGATAGGTTAGGTACTTTTTTTTTTTTTTTTTGAAGATGAGGATTCTGAGCTTCAAGCAGTGCACACAGAGTCTGTCTGATTGGCTCCAAAGCCTGTCCTTCTACTTCACCTGACTGCCTCCCTCAACCTGGAGATGGCTGCTTGCTTCACAAGCTTTCTCACAGTATGAAATGATCAGCGGCAGGCATTGGCTGGGCACCCGCACCCAGAGTTCATAAATGACAGGATAGAGGTCTTCATTCAGCTTGAATGGCTGGCTAGATTATTCTCCTCCTTGGTACTTGGGTGTACACAGCTTACTCATTTGGAAACCAATCCAAAATCATCTTTATTTCCCTTGGCCAGTCTTCCATATCTATTACCTTTGCTATTTTAGAAGAAATCTTGATCTGGACCTGCACATCATCACATTGCAACCCTTCCTGCAAACCCTGCAGTCTTTCCATTTCCAGGTGAATACCTAAAATCAACACAGGGAGACATAGGTAAGAGTTCAAAGACATGATAGGAGTTGAAGAGGCTGGCTATATATATATATATTAAATATTTTTGTTATTGGGGAATATTGGGGAACAATGTGTTTCTCCAGGGCCCACCAGCTCTAAGTCAAGGCGTTGTTTTCAATCTAGTTGTGGAGGGTCCAGCTCAGCTCTAAGTCCAGTCACCATTTTCTTTTTTCTTTTTTTTAACTTCAAGTTTATTGGGGTGACAATTGTTAGTAAAGTTATATAGATTTCAGGTGTACAATTCTGTAATACATTATCTATATCTCATATTATGTGTTCACCAGTCGCCATTTTCAATCTTAATTGCAGGGGGTGCAACCCACTATCCCATGTGGGAATTGAACTGGCAACCTTGTTGTTAAGAGCCATCCCGAGGCTGGCTATATTTTGATATGACAGTAATTCAGCTGCTGGATGCCTTTAACAAATGCACTAAAGACTGTCTGATGAGACGGTGAGCATAAGAGCAAACATATATTGAGTAATTTATACCTGCCGGGCACCATGTTAAATCCTCTGCATATAATGAGCTCATTTACTGCTCAGAAAGATCATCTGAGGTAGCCTCTCCCGTCGTTGCCCCTATCTTGCTGATGAGAGTGATGAGGCAGACATGTGAAACCATTTGGCCACATGACTATGAGTAAAAATAGGAAAGTCAGAACTTGAACTCTGGTCTGTCTGAGACCAATGCCCAGGCTCTCACTACTTTGTTACCCTGCTGTCTCTGTTGGAATTCTACTCTGCGGTGAGCCACTTTTGGGGAAATGGAAAGGTAACTATTGTAATAGGAAATCAGTGACTGCATGATTATTTATATCAATTTATAAACGTAGACCTAAATAGTAATGATTTTCTGTTTACTGTGGGTATGTATAGTAACTGTGGAAACTCCCACCGGAGCCATTTGGTGGAAGGCAGCCTAGCCCAACAAAACACATGGACTCTGGAGTCACACAGACCTGAGCTCAAAGCCCAGCTGCACAATTTTCAGCGATCCAAGCAACTGGTACATTTCTTAACCTCCGATCCCTCATCTCACTGACTGAGCACATCCATGAATATTAAATGGATATTTAATTTAATATCACATTAGTTACTTGTATGAAGTGGGTGTTTAATGATCATGTTCTTTCTCTCTTTACCATGCTTATTTGATCGATCAAGAAAAAGAGTTAAAGTGATTAATGAAGTATGGAATTTCTTGTTAACAAAGAGTATTTGAGGATCTGAACTTTGCTTGTTTCAGGGAAATAAAATAGGCTAAAGGAAGAATAGGTACAACAATAATAGAATTCAAATTCCTTTCTTCCT
The DNA here is from genome assembly GCF_004115265.2 of Rhinolophus ferrumequinum. Taxonomy (NCBI): domain Eukaryota; kingdom Metazoa; phylum Chordata; class Mammalia; order Chiroptera; family Rhinolophidae; genus Rhinolophus; species Rhinolophus ferrumequinum. The sequence continues at coordinate 27,290,469 of NC_046290.1, forward strand.
ATGAGGTCCCGTTCTGGCACATTACTTCTCTTATTGAAATGGTCCCTTAGTTCTTATTTCCCTAATTCACTTTTTTTTCCCCTGGTTTAGTAAAAGCATATGAGTATATCCTTAATGAACAATCTCCCCACATCCCAAGGGACTTTCATACCTATTTTGGCTCTGCTGAATATTTTTTTTTTCTTTTTGACTGACTATTCCCCCACCCCAAATCCAAATCTTGCCTTTTGGATTTAACACACTTTTCTTATGTTAATCTTGTAATGTCTCTGTGTCTCCAGCATCAGAACAGTGCTTGACATGTGGGGAGGCACTCAGTGAATATTTTCTGAGCACCTAACAGAGTGAAGAGTGGAACGCAGGCATGAGCAGGCACTAAACCAAGACCAAGTGTTTCTGGCTGTCCCTGGTCTACATAGAACTGCACACACACACTGCAGGGCTCCATGAAACGCTTGCTGATTTAACCTGGGCAGAAGGCCCTGTTTGTTGGTTTCAGCCCAAGACTGAGGTTTTAAAATTCTTTTTTTTTTTTTAATGTTTTATTGGGGGAATATTGGGGAACAGTGTGTTTCTCCAGGGCCCATCAGCTCCAAGTCACCGTCCCTCAGTCTAGCTGTGGAAGGCGCAGCCCAGCTCCAAGTCCAGTGGCTGTTTTTCAGTCTTCAGTTGCAGGGGCCACAGCCTACCATCCCATGTGGGAATTGAACCAGCAACCTTGTTGAGAGCTCACGCTCCAGTCAACAGAGCCGTCCGGCTGCCCCTCCGGGAGCTCAGCTGCAGCTCGCTATCTTCAATCTAGCTGTGGAGGGTGCAGCTCACTGACCCATGTGGGAATTGAACCAGCAACCCAGTTGTTCAGAGCTCGTGCTCTAACTAACTGAGCCCACGTTCTAACTAACAGCCATCTGGTCAACCGGTTTTAAAATTCTTTACATTTACTGATATTGACAGTCATTCACGTGAGCAGACAGAGGTCTTGTTATGCAAGCTGGGAAAACCTCCACAAAGTTATCTCTCTTAGAGAACTTTGAAAGTCACTTAGCACCATAATAACAGTGCAATTTCCTCCTGAAGAAAACCATGTAATAGAGGAAGCATTGCTAATATGTCCAATTGCTCAGTGATTTAAATCAGACACTCTCAAAATGTTTATTTTATCCACTTTAATGGCTCTTTAAGATGCTTTGGTGTTATTATCTTTATTTTTTTAAAAACAGAAAAACAGAGCCACTGAGGAAAAAAAGATTCAAGAGACAAATTCTGTGACATAATGAAGATACTAGAACTCAGAAATGGCTGAATTGGGGAGGGAGGGAGAGCGAGAGGGAGGGGCATGGAAAGGGAAGGAGAGAGGGAGGAAGAAAAGAGATGAAGGAGACATAGATGTACAAGGAGAAAAACTAAAAACAAAAGAAAATAGATATTTTCTCTTCATTTGTGGGTTTCTCATCTTTTACTCACCTTTTATACAGAACAGACCAATGGCCGAGCTAGCTGCGGCCTGACGGATGGTGGGCAGGGTGTCACAGGAGTGAGGAGCCAGGAGGCCTAGGAGTGAGCCAATTTTAAAGTTCACTGGTGCCTGCAAGATAAAGGAGACCCCCAAGGTGATGGAGTGGCTTAATGATATACTGGAATATTCCCAACACTGGATATTAAGTCCCTGTTTTCTCCCTGCAGGTCTTTAGAACAGAATTGAATCTTTTTTTTTTTTTCAGTTTCATGTATACAAAGCAACATAATAGACATTTACACACCCCTATCTACTACCCCTCTGACATCGTGTATAGCTGTTACAATAACACTGTCTTCCCTATGCTCTACTTTACGTCCCGTGACTATGTATAAGAGGGTGCCAAAAAAATTTTTAAGACAGGAAAACTGTATTAAAGCAGTAATACTCAATATATACTGATAACAAAAGATAAATACAGGTTACGTTTGACTTCTGCAATTACAGGAGGTGCTCAAAGTGGTTACATTCAGCATCCAGACACTTCTGATTCTGGTGAACTACTGCTTGAGCAACGTTGACCAAAGTGTCCACTTGTAAACATTTTTTTTGGCACCTCTGATACACACACACACACACACACACACACACACACCCATATATACATATATATATTTAAATAGTAGTTGACATTTAATATTCATGAAATTGAATCTTGAACTTTCCCTTTAAGAGCAGTGGAAAAGTAAATAAGCAACCACATAAAGAGAAGCAAATTGCTAAATCCTAGTGTAGTTGCCACACTCTGGAGTTAGGAGACCTCTCAGGTGGTTCTCTGGAAAACACTCCATCAGGGGGATCAGAGATCCATCATGTAGGATTATGGGATTCCAGAAGCCTCAAGAGATCCTGGCTGTTAGCAAGCAGTGAAACCTATTGATTCTAGGGGATTACTTACATCAATGTCATTTGTCAGCACTTTTGCAGTGATCTGGAAGGCTCTTTCTCTTTCCCACTCTTTTTGTGAAACTAGCCACATTCGGAGAAGCTGTTGGTCAAAGAGTAAGTGTCCTTTCCTTAGTATTCTTCATAATTCACTCATTTGCATTCTCTCACTCTTGCTTTCACTCTCATTCTCTCTCCGCCTCTTATGTAACAGAGGCTTACCTCCCCACAAACAATTTTTAAACAAACTGGCCCTCTGTGGTGGGGTAAGTGGGTCAGGCTGGGCGTCTCCACGTGAACAGGATGAGGTAGAGTTTGGAGTGGAGTATCGGAGCACAGACTAGGGGATATGGGAATCAGCTTGAGTGGTGGCCTTACTCACATTGAACATTTCTTGACAGTCCTCTGCTTTCACATTATCCCACATCATGGTCTTCAGCAGCTTTCCTAGAGCATCCATGGATCGTTCATAGAGAAACTGAAATGAAATGTGAGTGGTAGTGTACTGCTGAGGCGAGAGGAGAGCCCCCGAGTTCTTCATTCTCCTCAGGCCTCTCCCCACATACACTAATGTGCTCCCGGTCCTTGTCCGTCTCGCCTTCATTTCTGAGTTTTTCCAGAGGTGGAAGGGGCAGCAGTCTCTGAATATTCTCTTCAAGGATATTAAGATGGTCATTGAGTGAGAGCCGAGGTTTCAGTTTACTGAAACGAGAACCACGTGGAGGAGTGGATATTATGGTGACAAACAAAACATGACCCAGTAGAGTTCCCAAGAACTGACAACTGTTCCTGAGGGAGTCATATATTTTCTGACATGGTGGGATGTTGAAGGAAGTGGGAACAGGAAGACGGACAGATCAGACTGTACCGCTGAGTGTAGTCAACATGCCTCAATTCGAATTTACTAGTGATAAACAAATCATCATTTGCTTTGCGTTACTTAACCCTTTATTATATGATCTGCGATAACATTAACATCTGTGATAACATGTTTTAGTTAGTGCTTGTGTGTGTATGTGAGAGACAGAGACAGAGACACACACACATACAGATTGATTCTAAGTTCAGAACAGTGAGTTTTACCAGCTTTCATCTGTCCTCTCATGTTATATGTAGTGTCACACATACTATAGGTTCTTATAAATGCACAAGTGAAAAAATAATCCCTTCCTTTCTCTTTTCTTCTTCTTCTTCTCTCTCTCTTACATTTACTATAGACATCATGAGGATATGGACATATCTTGGGAAAATGCAAATGTTCAATAAAACATGAAAAACCCCATTTGTCATTAAATAAATGTAAATTAAGACAATACAATACAGTACCATTTGTCAGTGACCAAACGAGCAAAGAAAAAATGATGACACTTTCAGGGCAGAGTGAAATTTGTTCTCTCACAGGGAAGTAAAAGTACCAGCTGGGACAGTTCTATTGAAAGTGCTAAATATATTGATATATGCTGAATAGTCTTCTCATCTTTATTGTCCGGCTGATTTAAAAAAAGATCAATTTATTGAAGTACAACTTATACACAACAAGCTGCATTCATTCAAAGGGGGCAATTAAATGAGTTTTACACCCATGAAACCACCATTATAATCAATATGAAACATTCTTATCACTCCCAAATTTTTCCTTATGCGCCTTTGCATTTCATCTCTTCCTCCACCCTGGCCCCATGCAAACGCTGATTTGCTTTCTGTCATTTGAGATTAGTTTGCAAGTGTCCTGTCCAAATGAGGGCAGCCACTAGCAACATGTGGTTATTGAACACTTGAGTTGTGGTTAGTCTGAATTAAGATATGATGCAATTCTAAGACACACTGGATTTTGAACCTTTAGTATTAAAAAGTATGTAGATTATCTCATTACTATATTTTTGTACTGAATACATGTTTAAATGATAATATATTGAATATACTGAATTAAATAATAATTATTAAGTAATAATTATTAAAATTAACTTATTTCCTTTTACTCTTTTGAAAGTGGCTACTAGAAAATGTTAAATGACATATGTGATTTGCATTATATTTCTACTTCACAGCACTGTTCTAGAGCCTGGTTAATTCTTACTTCTTGATCAAGAATTATTTATTCAAGCTTTCTTCAAACTTTCCTCATCTTTGTAAACATGGCAACCTGTGCCTCCCTTATCTTCTTACCACATTTTAGAGAATTTATTTTTATTTTTGTTTTATTGGGGAAGGGGAACAGGACTTTATTGGGGAACAGTGTGTATTTCCAGGACTTTTTTCCAAGTCAAGTTGTTGTCCTTTCAGTCTTAGTTGTGGAGGGCACAGCTCAGCTCCAAGTCTAGTTGCCATTGCTAGTTGCAGGGGGTGCAGCCCACCATCCCTTGCGGGAATCGAACTGGCAACATTGTGGTTGAGAGGACATGCTCCAACCAACTGAGCCATCCGGGAGCTCAGCGGCAGCTCAGCTCAAGGTGCCGAGTTCAATCTTACTTGCAGGTGGCACTGCCCACCATCCCTTGCGGGAATCGAGGAATCGAACTGGCAACCTTGTGGTTGAGAGCCCGCCCTCCAACCAGCTGAACCATCTGGGAGCTCAGTGGGAGCTCAGCTCAAGGTGCCGTGTTCAATCTTAGTTGCAGGGGGCAGAGCCCACCATCCATTGCGGGACTCGAGGAATTGAACCAGCAACCTTGTGGTTGAGAGCCCACTGGCCCATGTGGGAATCAAACCGGCAGCCTTTGGAGTTAGGAGCACAGAGCTCCAACTGCCTGAGCCACCAGGCCAGCCCCTAGAGAATTTATATGGGTGTGTTTTGCATCTATATTCTTCAGTAGGCTATATTCTTTCAGGGCAAAATCATATTTTGTTCATAATTATTCTTTTAGAACCTACCTGAATGCCTGATACATAAATGACAATATTTATTGAACCAAATTGTCAAGTTTTATAATTAGAGGTTCAGAGAACACATTTTGCATAAAAGTGTTCACTAAAGTATTATTTATAGTTTTTAAAAACAGGCAACAATTAGATATAGCAAGAGGAGGTTGGTTAAGTAACATAGGGCATATCTATATGATAAGCTATTAGGAAGGCATTAAAAATGATATTTGTTACCTCAACATAATAAAGGCCATATATAAAAACCCTACAGTTAACATCATATTCAATGATGAAAGATTGAAAACATTCTCTCTAAGATAATGAAAAAAACAAGGATGCCTGCTTTGGCCACTTCTATTTAACATAGTACTAGAAGACTTAGCCAGAGCAATTAAGCAAGAAAAAGAAATAAAAGCCATCCAGATTGGAAAGGAAGAAGTAAAATTACCTTTTTGCAGCTGTCATGATCTTATATATAGAAAACTTTAAAGACTCTACAAAATAACAATTAGAACTAATAAATAAATTCTTCAAAGTTGCAGATACCAAATCAATACACAACAGTAAGTTGTGTTTCTATGCACCAACAACGAACAGTCAAAAAGGAAATTAACAATTACATTTACAATAGCATCAAAAAAATAAAATACTTTGAAACAAATTAGCCAAGGAAGTGAAAGACTTGTACAGTGAAAACCACAAAATGTTGCTGAAGAAAATTAAAGAAGACACAAATAAATGGAAAGATATCTCATGTTCATGGATTGGAGGGTTTACTATTGTTAAGAAGTCCATACTATCCAAAGTAGTCTAGTGATTTAATGCAATTCCTATCAAATCCTAATGGCATTTTTTGTGGAAATAGAAAAATCCATCCTAAAATTCATATAGAGTCTCAAGTGACCTCAAATAGCTAAAATAATTTTAAAAAGAACTAAGTTGGAGGTCTCACACTTCCTCGTTTCAAAACTTATTACTAAACCACAGTAATCAAAACCGTGCAGTATAGACATGAAGAGACAATAGGCCAATGGAATAGAATAGAGAGCCAGAAATAGATTCTAGCATATGTTCAAATGATTTTCATCAAGGGTTCCAAGACCATTCAATGGGGCAAAGGATAGTTTTTCCAACATATGGTGTTGGGAAAACTGGATATCCACATGCAAAAGAATGAAGTTGGAGCCTTACCTTATACCATATACAAAAGTCAACTCAAAATGGATTAAAGACCTAAATGTAAGAGCTAAAACTATCAAATTTCTAAGAGAAAACACAGGGGGAAGCTTCATGATATTGGATTTGGCAATGATTTTTTAAGATATGACACTAAAAGCACAGCTAATAAAAGTAAAAATAGACAAATGGTTCTACATCAAAATTAAGAACTTCTGGGCATCAAAGCACATAATTAATAGGGTGAAAAACCAACTTGTGGAATGGGAGAAAATATTTGCAAATCATGTATCTGATAAAGGGTTAATAACCAGAATATAAAAAGAACTCCTACAACTCAACAGTAAAAACAATTAAAAATGGGCAAAGGAGTTGAATAGACATTTCTCCAAAGAAGATACATAAGTAGGCAATGAACATATTAAAAGATGCTCAAAGTTGCTAATCATTAGGGAAATGCAACTCAAAACCACTATGAGGTACCACCGCATACCCATTAGGATGGATACTATTTAAAAAATGTAACAAGTATTAGCAAGGATATGGAAAAATTATGCAAGGATATGTGTGCAATGTTGGTGGGAACGTAAAATTGTGCCACTGCTATAGAAAAGAGTACATATGACCCAGCAATCCTAGTTTGGGATATATACCCTAAAGAATTGAAAGCAGGGTCTGGAAGAGATGTTTGTCCATCCATGTTCCTAGCAGCATTATTCACAATAACCAAACCATGAAAACAACCGAAATGTCCATTGGATGAATGGATTAAAGATGTATCATGTATATATAAAATCAAATATTATTCAGCCTTACAAAAGAATGAAATTTTGTTACATGCTTTAATGTGGATGGGCCGAGCGGAGATTATTCTAAGTGAAATAAGGCAGAAAAAGATAAATACTGTATGATTCCACATATATGAGGTATCTAACGTACAAAATTCATAGAGACAGAAAGTAGAATGGTGGTTGCCAGGGTTGGTGGGAGGAGGGAATGGAGAGAGTTTCAGTTTTGCAAGATAAAAAGAGTTCTGGAGATAGATTGCACGACAATGTGATTGTACTTAACAATACTGAACCACATACTTAAAAATGGCTAAGATGATAAATATTATGTTATATGTATTTTACCACAGTTAAAAATTTAAAACAATTTTTTTAATGAAAAAAGAATGATGTTTGTAAAGAATTGGTAATAATGTGGCAATATATAAGGAGAATTGACAAAAAGCGGGATAAAAAATCATACGCAGATTAGGATCTCAACTCTGTAACCAAAATGAAGCACTAAAGACTTGAAGGAAAAATACAAAAAGTTGAAAATGGGGGGTGGGGTAAAGTGGGGGAAATGAGTGATTTTCACTGTTTTTAAAAACTTTCTATAGTTTCCAAGTTTTAACAATGAAGATGTATTTCTTTTATTGCAGGGGGAAATATTATTTTAAAAATTTGCTTAAAATTATTTTCTTCTTCAGGTATATTGCTACCAACCAACTGGAATGTGATTAGAGCTTTAATAAATTTTTAATGGGAAGATTAAAATTTGCCTACAGGCCAAGATCTCGAAAGAAAATTTCCTTTTGCACAGAAATTTCATTCCACATAATAAATCTCACTCTAAGTAGCTCTTTAGTTCCTGTCAGTCGTCAAATGATCAATCTCTCAGTTTTGTAACTCTGGAAAGAGAAGAAACCCCTGTTTGAAATAACTGTGTTCATGTTAGGGAGAATGCACTGATTGACACATCAGTTGACAGAAGGAGAATATAGGGGAGGAAATATTTTTTCCAACGAGAATAATAAAAAATTCTCTACCTGAGGCATCTGATGGCGATTAAGGCTTTCCACCGAATAGGCCTAGCTAAGGAATCCAGGGGCTCGTCCCTGATGAAGTCCTGCCATACAAATGAGGAAGTGAAACGTTTCAGAAAGGATCTGGGGATTTTCCAGATGCAGACACAACCACATGGACCCTTGGGTGCCCTCAGATACAAATATGACAGAGATCTGTTCCTTGGGACTGGTGAATTTTACCCATTAAAAAAAAGACTACCCTGCACCTTTGGTAACATACTTGCCCGAGTCCTCTCTGCTCACTCACCAGCATGTGACCCAGTAGCACCTCCTTGTAGGAAAACTTGAAGCCTTGATGCTCAGCATCTTGGACAGCAATGCCAATGTCAGTGATACTTCTTGTGAAACTCATTTGCAGATCCATGTCCTAAAGCAGAGCGATTCACAGTACAAGCCAAGGTGTTAGGCAGCGCTCCTGGTTCTCTATACATGTGATCTAGAGTTGAAAAGTGTGCCCGGACAGGAGCGAGAATCTCTGCTCCTTTTGCCATCTCTACCTCGGTCTAGGATATAAGTTTCAGGGAAGTTGAAAAACAAAGGTCAACCTCCACGCCCTCCTCCTACCCCTACCCCGCCTAATAGATTGAGGTTTCTCTGGAGCAGTGGTATTCAAACATTTTGACCATAAACCACAGTAGAAAACTGTTTACAATTCCACTCAGTACTTATATGCTACATACAGAGGGTGCCAAAAAATGTATATACATTTTAAGAAAGGAAAAAACTGTATTAAAATCATAATACTCAATATATACCGATGACAAAAGGTGAATACAAGTCATGTATTTTTTTTGGACCCTTATATGTATGTGTATATATATATATATATATATATATATATATATATATATACACGTATATTTGTATATATATGTGTATATATACACACACACACATATATAACTGAAATAAAAATTTTATGATACTTATTGCTATATGCAGTATACTCTTTTACTTCATTACAAAAATTTTGCTGGTTGTGACATATTAAATTGATTTCATGGTCTACTTGTGGGTGCCAAACCACAGTTCTAAAAACACTGCTGTCATTTACAGCCTAACTTCCAAGCCACATGGAACCAAATACATCTCCTTGTTCTGCCCTAGATTAGGCTCCAGAATCCTGGCTTCAGAATTGGATTAATTAGTTATACTGGGGTGCCAAAAAATGTATATAAGTGGACACTTTGGTCAACGTTGCTCAAGCAGTAGTTTGCCGTAATCAGAAGTGTCTGGATGCTGATGGTAACCACTTTGAGCACCTCTCGTAATTGCAGAAGTCAAACATGACTTGTGTTCATCTTTTGTTATTGGTATATATTGAGTATTATAATTTTAGTACAGTTTTCTTTTCTTAAAATGTGTGTACATTTTTTTTTGGCACCCTCTATATTACGATCCTTTCCTCTGGAATCAAATCAAGAGGATACCTATGCTTACTGCACTTCCAAGGAGCATGACTTATGTTCAAATATATGTATTCAAAAGTATCACATACCTTGTTCATCACAGACATGCCCAGAATCTGAAAATTTAAAGGCAAAAACAGATACTAGAGAAGCAGTTAGAGTTCCCTCACCCCAATAAAAAAACCCACCATCAACCTTAAGTTCAACAGTGAAGCAGGACTCTTAGTCTTGACAAAGGGCGGGGGCTGATCTCTTCCTCCCCATTTTCAAAGTGAGACCATGGACATTGGCAGAGTCTTTCCTTCAAATGAGTCATGACTAAGCTACAGAAGGCTGCATAAAGATATCAGGCCTTTGGGTTTTCAGGTTTTACAATCAATTTAAAGAGGCTCTACCCGAGCAGTACAGGGTTCTAAAACGAAAGTTAATAGAGCAGCTCACTTTGGAACTGAAATACAGTTCTGCTATAATGCTTTTGCTGAAAACGAAAATTTCTTCTAATGAAATTAATATATGAGGGAATAATTGTAGCATATTCTGAGATTTGTGTTTGCTCATGCGCAGTTTCATCCGTGAGAGCACAAAGGTGCACCAGTTAAACCGAGCTGCGTAAAAATACACGCACGCACGCACACACACCTCAAACCAAACATCCGCTAGCTGCCTCAGTTTACTGTGTTACGAGCTGCTCCCCATTCAAATCTGGCATCATAACTGTCCTTCAAATTTCAGATACCCCCTCCTTTGCCACTATTTCACAATATTTCAAAACTTTCCAAATTGATGGTGGGTGTTTTTCAAGGAAAAGTGCCATAATTTTGTAATATTTATATATTTCTTAGCTGCTTTAAAAAAAAAAATTAGATTCCTGAGTTTTAAAAATGTGTCATTGATGGGTTTGTTTGAATGTTGTGCTCCTTAATCCATTTCTCCCATAATCCCTGTGGTTTTTCTTGTACAATTTTGCGCATGTATTGCATTATAGCAGAATTGTTGTACCTTGAAAGTGTACAGTCATCGTTATCTAAAACATCTTTATTTCCCTTTCTTTTTTATTTTTATCATAATTTTCCTCAATGATGGACTATGTTTTCTGTTCTAGTCATTGCATATCAAATTTTGGGTGTGTCATAATCATCTTTTGAGGAGCATTTTAAAAATATAGATTCAGTGATCCATCCCTGAAGACTGATGATTCATTAAGGGATTTCTATTTTTAACAGGCTCTCCAGGTAATTCTCATGAAATTGAGATATGAGGATCACTGCCCTATATTCTTCCACTAGCATATACTACTTGTTTCTATTCTATCGTGAGCAATCTGTGATTCCATTCTCCTCACATACACATATGAATAAATGTCAAGAGCACAGATTTATCAAACAGGTAGTTGGTTTATAGAAGAGTAGAGAAGAGGAGATAAAGGAGCATAAGGTACAATCCCTAATATCAAGGTGCCGACAATCTAGGAGAAGATCTGCACATAGTCAATGAAAGCTCCCTAAACCTGGCTGTAGATGAGAATCATTCATAAACCTTCGAAAAAATACAGATGTGTTTTTCAACCCACACCTACAGAATCAACCTCTCTGGAAAATGGCTCTGGGGAGCTATGTTTTAAATTTGATCCCTAGGTGATCCCTAGGTGGCTAACCTGGTACTCCTCAGCAAGATGGCTGAATTGACAATATGTATAAAGCACTTTATTAAAGATACAAAAAGTGCTATGGGGGATAGAAATGGTCGGATGAATTCTAACTCAGTTTGGTGTCTCTGAGGTAGAACATTCTTGGCATGTTTGAGGAGGGTCGAGCATAGTCAGTTAGGGTGGCTGGGGTGAGTGTGGAGAGGGAAAATAGTACAACATGAAGTAGATTGATTAGATTGATGAATGACGTATTTTATTCACTTTAAAGTACTTTACCTAACTGTGTGGTGCCAGGGTACTACACTTATCGGGGAGATCACTTCATAAATTATATAAATGTCTAACAACTGCACTGTACACCTGAAACTAATACAATATTGAATGTCAACTGCATTTGAAAAAAATACACATATGGCTCTTATTATTTGTGAGGCACTGTTTTACATGGTTTATCAACGTTACCTTGCAGAAGGTTAAAGAACTATCGTTAGTAACACTTCAGAGAGTATTACAAGGAACTAATAAGCCAGCTACCCTAAAGTAGAATGGTAGTAATTATTTGAAGTTCAAATGAGGGTGAGACCACTGTGAGTACAATTGATCTGGGAAGACATCATGGATGTGGCAAGATCTGAACTGCCCATGGCCTTCAGCAAGAAATAAGTGTCCTGATCCTGATTCATAATAAATGTTTCTGTTCCCACATGTTCTCATTTTTAAAACATACCAGATCCTATCTTGCCTTGGCCCATGTCCTTTGAGCATAAAGATTCCCAAGGACTGAGCTCCTCCAACGTATGAGGACCCTCGCCTGCAAATGGAGGCAGCTGTGTCATGGCCGTTACCTGAGAGCATTGGCCATAAAGAAACAGGACTTGGGATACGATGTCTTGATCAAGCCTGGCGAGGAGTTGGTCCTTAGGAGCATGGAGGGCCACGGCTCCGTAGATTACAATGATGTCAGTCTTGCTCAGGCTCTTTTTCCCAGAAAAAAGACCCTGAAGGCAATGAAAAATATGACTGAAGGGGTTAAGAAATGAGACTGGGATGATTAAAATTAGTCTATAACTGGTACTGTTTGTCCAAATTTAAACACCCAGGACTGTGTTGTGGATCTATCAGGACTTAACAGAGGTATCTGCGAGAATGCTTGTGTTAATTTTTATTTACTAAATCCCTCTGTTTCGGGGGAAGTAGAACGTATACAACGAAAAGTATATACAAGGCCTGAAAAACTGGCAGAGGGACAAACCCAGGCACACAAGGAGCTCCTTGGAACACTTTAGATCAGCATTAGCAACAGAAAATGGAGTAGCCTTGTTAGCTAGCTGGTCATTCTACAGGGCCAGGGCTCAGACAGTTCTGACTTGGAATAAAGGCCTGGGGACAGGAGTAAGTATAACACAGAGAAAGGGTACTCACTGAAGGGATCATTGTCATTTGCCCTTACAATGACCAAAGGCTTTGGAGGCGAAGTGCTTTTTTTTTTTTTACCTTACAGCGATTCATGAAAAACTTTTCCTGATGTTGGAATGTTTTAAGAACTTTTAAAACAGTATTCAAGTGGCCCTCAGCACAGTATCCTAAAATAGATGTTATTCCCTAAAATCAGAAAAGATATGAGATTTTGAGTTTAACCGCTCACTTATTCAACAAATATTTATTGAGCACCTGTTATGTGTCAGGCACTCTTCTGGGTGCTGGGGATACAATAGTAAACAGAACACACCAAACTCCCCATCCCTGTGGAGCATATAACCAGGAGAAGTGACATTAAATAAACACATACATTCAGTAAAAATATTAATATTTTTATGGTGATAAGTGCTATGGAGATAAGAAGAACAAGAACAGAGCATAACTGCTTCAGATTGCGGGGAGAATTTGCAATTTAAATAGGATGGCCAGAGAAGGCCACATTAACAGGATGACATCAAACAGACCCCTAAAATAAATGAGGGACTGAGCTGTTGGATACCTGGGAAGGAGAGTTCCAAACAGAGAGAAGTTAAGTGCAAAGGCTTTGTGGTCCACCGAGGAAGGCCGAGTTAATGCTGAAGGAGGAGAGCAACGCAAGAGGAGGTAGAGAGGAGGTCTGGGCTGGTTCAAACAGAACTTTTCAGTTCATCCTCAAGATTTTGGATTTTCAATCTTAGATCGATGGGTGTTTTGAGCTTGAGTTGACTGACATTTTTAAAAGAGCACTCTGAAACTTTATTATATCTTAAGGGGTTGAATTGTTGAAAGCTGGTGGCTCGTGTTCCACACTCTAAGGTTATGCTACCCATTCTCCACTCCTCACATCTCTTGCCCCAGGCTGATTTCACTGTAGTCACTTCATGGTAATTTGCTCACGAATCTTGTTATATTTTGTTTGGTTGCATAACCCTGCTAGAGCTACCATGAGAACCCAGGGACTAGCCATTGTCACCAAGGTCTCAACCAGCACGGTTCTTAGTCCTTAGATACCAGGCCACACACCCTCGCTCACCAGAAATGCTTAGAAAAATCCCTCAAATTCTTGTAGCCTGACATTGTAGTGCTCCTTGGTCATGGCCTAAGGTATAGTTCTCCGTGTCTTTCATCCTCTTTGTGCTCTCACACCATAATGCTCTCTGTGTTTCTTCTCCTCTCCCAGCCCGTCTTCCTAACTTGTCTCCTTCCCTAGCTTTCCTATGTCCCATTGTCCTTCTGTCATTTAAGTCTGGCAAAACCCAAGCACTGGGTAAATCTGACTCTCCAACTTACCTACCATCTGTGCCTACACCCAGTCTGCTGGACACTGCTGAAAAAAAGTGACACCACAGAGGCAATCAGTGGCAGTGGAAGATGATTGCAACCTCACTTGGACCCTTAAATCTGCACAAATGCCCCACTACCTTCCCTTAGTCCAGCTTCTCTCTCCAGTTCCTCACAGTAGCAATGGTCTCAAATCTTCTCTGTCCTGAAACTGCTCAGCTTTGAGAAGAGTTCTATTTTCACGTATTTCATTTTGGAGAAACTGAGGAATTTCATAGATAGTATGCTGTGGAGCCAAGATTTGAATCCAGTTGATCTGACACCAGAATCCGAGCTTTGGTGTTATGTGGGTGAAAGAGTCATGCTTAGGAGATGGAAAGTCAACAGGCTCATAGGATTAAGAAAGTTATGTGTCAACACTTTACCTACCCAGAGGTCAGTTACTAAGTGACTCGAGTGTATGGAACACACTCAACAACTTGAAGAAAAAGGAATCTGAGAAGCTCAAATAGATGTCACAAAATTTATCTCTTACAGTTTGCAAAATCCTCAGGCTTTGAATGAGAGCCTTATAGTATGCTTATATCTAAAATAAACTTACTTTGTTTCCTAGACAAAGCAGAAATAAAAGGACAACTAGCATAGGGAAAATGGTGTTAGAAATAATACCAAGAGCAGTACGTGATAACTGAATATATGACAAGAATAAAAGAACAGCAAAAAGAAAAAAAAGCAGTTTTAAAAGTTCAGTAAGTCTTATGGTTATCTGGCCATTTAATATGGGACAAAGAACCCTAAACACCTCAGAATTTCTGAGGAGAGTATATAACACAACCCAATAATTTATTTTATACTAGATGCACTAGGTGGGGAAGTTTCTCTCTCTCTCTCTCTCTCTCTCTCTCTCTCTCTCTCTCTCTCTCTTTCTCCCCCCCCTCCTTTCAGTATATATCCTTCCCTTCTTCCATATTCATATATGCTCTCCAGCCTAGGCTAGGGTATGAAACAGGTAAAAGTGTTTTGCAAAAGCTCTCCAGATTATACTTACATTCTCTCTAGGTTGAAAACCAATGGTATGCAAAGTTACTTTCAGCTTGTAAACTCAATGATTTTGATGTTTGCGATCATACTTAAGTTACTAATGTAAAGCCCATGTCAACATATATTAAAGATACTCTTATTAAGTAAGAATGATTAAAATTCATTTTTCGATATTTTCATAAACCTGGTTAAATAATGAAGCATTGATATTTAAACAGGGAAGCCTCATTTTTTCTGAAAAATTCTGTTGGACTATTCTGAATGTGTTCACAGATAATTGTGGATAAGTAAGACATTATCATCAGACTGTCACAGGTTCTCTAGACGGAATTAATTATCATCATCTTAAGAGGAAATTGAGAGAAAGGGGTCCCACCTGTCGTTGATCCCCTAGTTGGCTGGAAGCCGTCAGAAATTCCTTAATTTGTGAGCTTACAAAGTTTTTGTCTTGGCAACATGCTAAGGTGGTTCCCAATGCTTTCCAAAGGAATTTCTGGAAAACAAAGGACAAGCAACAGAATGTTAAAGGTTGAAAAGCAGGACTGATAAAAAGTGAAAAGAGGGAAAACAGTTTCCGAAGGAAAGAAACTTGTGTGACTAAATGATGGCTTAGTAACCTTGCACTTCAAGTGTTACCTCTGCTTGAGAGTGTTTCGTCCCGCACCAGGCTGTCCTCTGTCTGTGCTCTTTTTCTGCACTCCTCCACGCCTTGTGCCCTGTCATTCTAATACCTTTCACTCCCTATGGTAATCTTTAATTTTTTTCTTTGTCTCTGTGCTCAGAATTTTAGTTCTTGGTAACAGATGGTCTTACTGATTGAGTACTTTCAGTGTACAGTCCCTGGCAGCTAATAGGTGCTCAATAAATGCTTATTGAATAAGCATGTTCAATGAAAATAGGGTTATTTGAAGATGATGTCATCAGATATTCTCAATTTTCAAAGATATTAACTTACTTTATAGTTTAGGAGATTTAACGTATAATAGTTTGGAAAGTAATATTGTGTCAGCTCTGCTATTATCTCAGGAGTAAGGTGAGTTGTCCAGAAATGCTGTCAGAATGGTGTCAAGGGTGAAGGAGAAAAGTCATGTAGGAACTTTTCCACCCACATTGTGGCTGTAAGAAACTCTTAGTGAATTGGGAAAGGAAAGCTCTCAAATGGAGGAACATTGGTGAGGGAGCATGGGGGAATCATTCTGTGGTTTCCATATCCTTTACAGTTGGTGAGAATGTTGGATTCATTATGCTAGTCCTATCCTTGATACTTCTGCAGTATCATGATGGAGAAAAGGACAGATGTGGCTTCCTGTTCTTTTGTTTTTTAAAACCATACAAACATTAGAACTAGGGCTGGGAGAGTGGGGCAGCCCAGCAGTGGCTTGTTTGAACCTTACAGCACATGCCTGAATGTAAATGTGTGTGTGTGTGTGTGTGTATGTACATGGGTACATATAAATCGACATATCCATATTCTCATGGAGTTAAGATACAAGGAAAAAATTCACAAGAGGAGGTACTCATATGGCTAGAAAAATTAGGTCATGAAGACTTGATTTGTTTTGTAAGATTCAAATCATTTACAGCTATATAGTGTCAGATGGGTATCTCCTTATTTAGAATGTCCATCTTGTCACATATAAGAATGAAAACTGGCCAGCCGGAGGTTCATTCCAAGGATGATAGCTGTTAAGTTACAGCTTATTACTAGAAGAGATCTATAACACAGGAGAAAAGGAAAAACTAATAGTAACAGATGGAATTAGCACATCCAGGAGAAATTGTACAGATCAGTCTGACTTGGGATCTGAGGGGGACATAAAGTGATAAAACAGGTGAAACAACTACGAGAATGAGAGTAGCCTCAGTCATAGTGAGGATCTGATGAGTAGCACCCATTGCACTCTGGGTTGCTTAGGCAAAAGGCCCCTATGATAATGGGATTATAATGAGAAATACTATGTAAAGCACAGGAGTAAATATTACTCAGGGTCCAAACTGCTAGAGTCTATTTAATTTTACCTTGGAGGAAGGATAAGAAAGAATCTGGAAGTCTTGTGCTGCAGAAAACATTGATATTATGAAGGGGAAAATAAGACTTGTGTGTTAGGCAGTTACCCTCCGTGCCTCCCAGTACTGAGGACCTGGTGCTTCTCTGCTAAATTTGGTCAGATTCAGTGTGTAGTACATTCCTGCTTTGTGACTTAGCAAGGAATACCAGAAATCAGAAATCCAGAAATGGGGAAAAAAAAATATGGTTGATTGCAAAAATAGCCACAACCTTTCCATTCCACCTCTGTCCATGCCTCTTTGCAATGGGAGTTTTCAGGAACTTCCATCAGAAATTCTCTTTCAACACTCTTCAAATTTGTACTGGTCATGTGACTTGCTTTGGCCAATAGAATGTGGCACAAGTAGTAGTGTGCCTGTTCTGAGCCTAGACCTCAAGAGACCTTGCATATTTCATTGCCAAAACCATGAGAACAAGCCTGGGCTAGCCTGCTGGTGAACGATAGACTGCAAGGAACAGAAACTAGCCATCCTAGTTAAGATCATCCCAGACCGGCCAATCCCCAGTCTATGCCAGTGAGACTAGTTGAGATCAGACAACTGTCTAGCTGAGCCCATCCCAAATTGACAACCTGCAAAGTTGTAAGCTAAATAGATGGTGATTATTTTAATCCACTAGAGGTAGTTATGCAGCTAAAGCTAATTGATCCACTCTTACTTTCTTAAGTTTAATAGTTGAGAGCCATCTAGGCAGCTCATTGCTTGAATTACACTGCCTACCCATATGACCATTATCCTGGACGAATCTTGTGAGTCTGGAAGCTGTTGGGTGAATAGTATTACATGAGATGTACAAGGCTAGTTTGTGTATATAAGAAGATAAGGCACTGCTCACCAAATCTTCCTGATGGGTATGTCTGCAGGCTTGATAGACCAATTTAGAGAATCAGTACTCTGTACCAACTGAGAAAGTCAATCAGTGAGGGAAATTTTGAATATTACATAGGAGAATTGAAAGTTAATAATAAATAATTTGTGGGAAGAGACACTTAATACTAGAATGGATGACTTAGGAAATGTTTTTCCAGGAAAAAAAATTTAGAAATCATGGAAGCATAAAGACAACCTTGATCTATTTTTTGTTGAGTTTATGCCTTGTGCCAGGCACTTCATATAGGGACTTTATTATATACTTTACCTCAATCAACACTCACAAAACTACAACCTTCAGAGGTGGGTATTTTTCCATTTTATTGGTGAGTATACTGAGGCTCCAGAGAGATTAAGTAATTTACTTAAAGCTACATAAGTTCTAAGTAGCAGAAAGTGGATTCAAATCCCATTAGGAATGGATGGCTACAATGTTAGGTAGAGGCCAGTTGGAGACAGAGCAATAAAAGAACTGGCCTTTGAGCATTCTTTCAGCGCTCAGTTTTTGTTAAATTGTAGTAGATATTTTTTCTTATAGTTTGCCACGAGGAGCTGGCTCTGTGGAAACCAACACATGAGCTGACATTAAACCAGTGCTATGGCAGGGGCTGCTAGTTTTTTGCCTTCCAATGTTCATTCTTCTTCCTTTTCTAGAGCAGAACCCCTGAATTTTAGTCAGTTATATATCTGTCTCGGAGGCACTATACTTCTCAGTTTTCCTCACAGACAGCTGTGGCTCTGTGAGTAACTTTTCGTCAAATGTGAGGTGAAGAGAAGGTAGCATCTTTCTAACAATTCCTCCCTCCTTTTGATCGCAGTGCAGACAAGTTGGAATTTGAGCAGCCATTTTAGGTCATGAGATAGCGCTAAGGTCACTTAGCTGAAAACCAACCTTCTCAATGGAGGTGTTGCTGTAACTGCCCATTTGCTGGTTGAAATCCCAACTCAGTTGAATGGTCCAGGCTACATCACTGATCTTCCATAAACTTTCTTTGAGCAACTGTGGTGGGAAGTGGAATTTAAATATGAATGTGACTACTTAATATGTTTTCTTGGTACTTTTTTGTTACATCTTTTTCAAAAAGTATAAATATGTATTAAATGGGATTATTCCTATCACCATTTAAAAAACTTTTGAACTTTTCACTTTAGTTTATTTTAAAAGCCATCTTCTGTTATGCTCTGAATTCCATTAAAAATAGGTTACACAGAATGTGGAAGTAACTCCATACGAGTGCCTTCCTTTTTCTTCTTAAATAAAAATTGCTTAAAGACTTAAAATAGAAACTAATCCATTCTGAGACTCCAATTGAAGTTAATGTTTTTCAAGTTGTGAGTAGATTTGGAAAAACTCCATTTGTCAATGTTTGTTTTATTATGTACTAAAAGAAGGGATATTTTTGGAATAAAGAATTAAATGTCTTGAAGAACCAATTAGATGTACAGACACTTTTTGCTAACTAAATATTATTAGTTTCACCAACTGTTTTGAGCCAAAGCCACAATCCATCATCTGGACCCATGTCCTTCTTCATTGAACAATACATAAAAAGGTGTTTTTATCTTTTTGGAGGTCAAAACTCTGTTGCAATTTCTAGAATCTATTATTTCTCATATTTTCTCTACTTTAAGCTTAGAAAAGGACAACTTAATATTAAAGCAAATGAAAATATTTGTATGCATTTTCTTACTAAGAACTCATTCAGTGAGTGGGTCCTTTAAAGAGAAGAAATTAAACAGCCTTGGAAATTCAAGGGAAGAAGGCACATGTGAACAGTTTTGGAAGGAGGCCAGAAACATACTCAAGATTGGAAGAGGGAAACCGTTCTCACAGCTTCTTTCTAGAGAAAGAAACTGCCTTCCTAATAAAAACAGTTATTTTAAAATGGTAGCAGGGAAAACTCAGGTAGGAATTTTGAGAGTGAGGGGGAGATAAAAGAAACATGAGTGTAACGCAGGTGATTCCTAGAATTAAAAACCAGGAGAGTAGAGCAGTCACTTAAAATCTCATGTTGGATAAGAATCACTCGTGGGATTCTTTAAAACACATCAGTTCTCAGGTACCATTCCACCACTCCCAGAGATTCTGATTCGGGCAAGGGTGGTGATGGGAGGTGGAGACGCTGTGGACAGATCACTGAAAAATGACATTTTAAAAGAAGTCATAAAAGAAGTCATTTTAAAAGAAGCTATGTATGTGGTTTATGAACTGAAACCCTGCTAGATTAAAAGCTCCCTCCCGATGGGTTCCTTGACCTGTAGGCTCTTGAAATCAAAATCCCCCCTAGAAAGCCAATGTCCAACTCTTGTCTGCAAATTACTGTTTTGGGGATTTGGCATTGCCTGGGGCACTGTTTAGTTGTGAAAGTCCAAAAAGTTTTTGGATGAAAGAAGGAGATTCTTTTCTGGAAAAGGGCTACAATGTGGCCCTTTGGCTTTTAGGAATCAGGGAAAAGACAGGGAAAAGCAGATAGAGGAGGAAATGACGTTGTATTTAGGACCAAAGAAGTGGAAATTATGTTAATATGTGTTTCTTTATATGAATGGTTAACGAATGCAATTGCAAAGAGAGAAAAGACTTCTGAAAATTGAAGAAGATTTAAGAAACACACAGAGAAAAGTATTAGTAACCAAAATCTTCAAAACTGTCTTAAACTTAAATTGGAGATGAAAGATTGTTGCTCAAATTACGATAATTTAAAGAGCATAATTTTTCATGGTGATTACTTCTTTAGCATAGGGAATATAATCAGTAATATGGTAATAACTCTGAATAGTGCCAGGTGGGTACACTTGAATAACTGTGGTGTACCCCTGAAACTAATATAACATTGTATGTTAGCTATATTTTAATAAAAATCTGTAAAAAAAAATAAAGAGCATAATTCTTAAGTGATCACTTCTAACATGCTAGTCCTTTTCCTAAGAAAAGGAAATGTTGTTTACTGCTGTTTGGAACCCAGTTCTTTTCAGTTAAGATGGGTAACTTTAGCTGATTTCAACACCCCATCATCAAAAATTAACCTGGAAGCTACCCTTACCTGAAGCAGCATGGTTTCCCATAGCGTGATAGTAGCATTCTTTCCTAGAAAAAGAAATTCATGCAATAACTGCCCCAAAAAATCAAGACTCAGTTTTTCCCTTGCCAGGTCACCAGTGGATGCTGGAGTTCTATTTCAACTTTCGTCCTTACACAGGATGATTATTTCAGATGAAATTTACTATGTTGCCAACTTTAAAGTGCTGGTCAGGTGGACAGAGGGTCTTCAGTCCGTGATAAAATCTAAGCTTTTTGCTAATTTTAACAATAACTTCTGAAATGATCACATTTCAATACTCTTACATGCCTAAGTATAACTTTTTAAGACAATACTGAAAGAGAGTTCCTCTAAATACAAGAAAAAGACCAGGGCAAAACATGTTTACAAAAAGTAAAACATCCTGCTAAGGATGTCACCCACCAGGTCCTCTTGTCATACAAGTAGAGAAATAGAACATAAGGAATCAAGAAAAAAAGTATAGCTGTCTTCCTTGTATACCAAGTTCATTGTTTTTATTGCCTATAATAAACAATAATGACTTTAAACAGAGAAATAGTGCCTCATTTCTTTGTGTTCTTGACACCTTGGATAAAGACCTGATCCCACTCCCTTGTACCTTCTAGTGGCTGCAGGAGTTCAGGTAAGCGTGCTTTCCATAGGTTTATCAATTTGGGGTGAATTATCTCAGGCAATATCTTCAAAAGCCCTATTGCACCAGCCCCACATAATTTCCCTAAACTTGCGAGCATAGATATTACCTGAAGAATAGAAGAGAAAATGCTATGATTAGGAGTACTTAAAAGGCCACATGCATGTTCCTTTTCCCTATTGTCCTGGATTCCATCCATTCCTACATTAGCTAATCTTTTAACAAATCATCACAGTCTATTCTTACTTATTCTAGAGCAAAAATAAAGGTACCGACACTTAGAAATATTTATTAATTAAATAAGGGCATTGGGAAATAATGCTTGAGTAAATGATACATATGGAGCAAAGAGGAGAGAGGGAAACCTAATCATACATGTGGAAGTTGTTTGAATGGTATTTATGGATCAAATTCCATCCACGCTTATTTTAAAATCATGAAGCTTAACATGCATTTTAGAGTGAGAAAATAATCTTGCCAATTTTACATTTTTATGAGTGTCCTTAGTACAGCAGAACATTTATTATTCCTTCAGTGTTTCTTTTGGTTTATTTAGAACTGAATTATCTATATTGGCTTAAATTTATCCCACGCTGTTTTTTTTTGCAACTCACTCACCAGAAGTCTGGCCAGTAGCTGTTGTGGTGAAGGAAGTATCACTAGAAAGAAAAAGCAATTTTCATTATTGCTGTGGGGGCGAGCAAAATTCAGATTGGGGTTGGGCATATGATCAGAACACTGTGGCCTTTCTGGAAATGAGTCTCTCATAAGAAAAATGTTTTGCTTTGTTTTTGAATGTACAAACCAGCTCCTGTAGAGATGACAAGTGCTGTTGACTCTGTGGCATTCTTCTTCTTTCTCTCTTCTGCCATAATCAGGATTCTGATGATATTAAACAGGTATTCCAGCGTTCCCGTATATTCAGCAGGTAGCACGAAAGTCAAGATTCTTGGCCACAGCACCTGTGGAAAACATAGGGCAAGCTGCAAGGATTGCTTATTCTTTTTCATTATTTCTTCTCGGTCCTCACTGTGTGTGTACCTCTGATGCAGAACATTTTTTCTCACTTGTTATTATGCTCTGCTGGCCAAATCCAAAAGAAATCATCAAATAAAACCTCTGCACAGCATGTTTATTTTCAGGTGCTTGTTGTAGTGAGTATTGGTCGGTGTTTCTCCATGGGGTTGTTGCTGGGATTTGGGGCAGGACAATTCTTCATCCTGAGGAAGTGTTCTAGGCACTGCAAGAAGTCTCGGCATCCCTGGGCTCCACTTAATAATTGACCCCATCTAGATAAAGCCTCTGATTCATTTAAATTGCTTTCTTTAAATTAAGTTGGTCTTTGATTGTCTCCTGGTTGTGCCTTGTATTTCTGGCCACTAAATCCTTTCTCAGGTTGTTTTGCTTAAGGATAACAGAGATTCCAAGGCTCATCCCTTTGAGGGTCAGATTATATTTGGCCTCAGGTGAGGCCTGAGAATGTGTGCTTTTTAACACTTTCCCAGATGAATGGGGAGATTTTAGCACTCACTGTGGCAGAATCGCCTCTCGCCTCTCGCCACTTAACAATATATTTAGGTATGTTAGGAGAAGAAGAGAAATAATTAAGGTACTTACAAACTGTGATTTGCTATCCAGATGTAAGAGGTTATTTAATTAATTCACACCTATTTTTGAGAAACTACTATATGCTGGGCACGGAGCATCACAATAAATTTCCTCTAGTCAGATCATCAATAGTCGATGGCATATAACGCACAAACTCGTGTCTTTACTCCTAAATGAGCAGAGCTGCAGAAAGGTGGTCCACATAACTGTAAGTGGTGACAAAAAACCCCTTACCTGAGGCATTCCAATGACCAGTGGGTCCAGAGTTTTTAAGACCTCAAGGCTTGTTTCTCGGACAGATTTTTCTCCGTTTTCATCCTCATGGGAGTTAGGTTTCACTGGTTTCTCCTTTAAGAAAGATGAAACAGGCGCCCTGTTAATAATCCCTCCTGTTGGTCCCCTCTGACTGTACTTGGGTGTGTCCTCAGACCCTGGGGTGAAGAATGCAGTCAATTTAAGGGGCTCGTGGAACCCAATGATCTTGGTTTTCAACGTCTAATCCTTGTTTTAAAATGCTCCTTGGAGGAATGGCTGAAGCAGAAAAGCAAAAATTCTGAGGATCCTTGAACGGCAGATATTCTCTCTCTCCCTCAGGCCTTTACCATTTTCTCTGGGGCAAAAATTTTCAAAGACATTGCTTCCTAGTGGAGTGGACTGTGATTTCAGTTGTGACAAACTTGATCCCTGATGCTTTCCAGGCTATTCATCCAATGGAAGCCAACTCTAGGGCTGCAGGTCTTCGTGTCCCTTATTTTCTCTGAACTATTTACTTTCTCCTCCCCTCTCTAAATCACCCCCAAGCCTGGGAGGCCAGGTTTCCTCCTCCTTAGCGAAAACTATGATTTAATCTACATTGTGTGTATTAT
The DNA here is from genome assembly GCF_004115265.2 of Rhinolophus ferrumequinum. Taxonomy (NCBI): domain Eukaryota; kingdom Metazoa; phylum Chordata; class Mammalia; order Chiroptera; family Rhinolophidae; genus Rhinolophus; species Rhinolophus ferrumequinum. Next base: position 27,314,701 of record NC_046290.1, read on the forward strand.
AAGTTAGAAGTGACATCAGTGAAAAGGAACCGAGGGCACCAGAGGTTCAAAAATTGATCAGTAAAAGTGGTAAGACTGAAATATAACATTTAAATCCATTATTAAATCGAACCCCAGCCATTTCTTTTAAAACCCAGTCGAGTCAGCTGCCATTGTTACCACGCAGCCCTCAAAACCACGCCCTCTTCATACCAGATTCTTGTTGGACATTGCAAATTGGGAGAAGACATAATCAATCAGTGGCCATCCTTCCATGGCTTCAATGTAGCATTTTTCACACATGGTTTGGATGAGGAGGAGGGTGGAATTCCTTACCTAGAGTAAGAAAAGTGCATTTACGACGTTTTACTATGTTGGGCAGAATGGAAATTTAGCTTCTCCTATGTTTTTAACCTTCACGGATCATTATTGGGAATCTTTTCAAAAAAGAGCATAAATTGAGTGACGTTACTATAATAGATGGAACAGGAAATAATCCATAGATTATGATGAAAAGGTCCTTAGAAAATCTACCTTTGACCAAAATCTTTCTCCCTAGCTCTCAGGACATATCCTCTAGTATTATATATTATGAAATATTGGTAACTTTGGGCTAAAACACTGCTTCGCTTTTAAAATCTTCAATGAAAGATAGCACACAGAGGTAAAGTTCCACAATCCCTATCCACCAATTCAAAATTCAAACAACTCTGAAAACTAGGATTTTGTTTATTAAATTTGGTGCCAACTGATTGGTGGCAAAAACCAAACTGAGCAATTTTAAAGCTATTTGTATTCTTTATTTAGTCTATCCATACATTTTCTTGAAGATATATTAATGGATCTGATTGTTGGCTCCTGTCACAGTTATGTTTTTCTAAAATCTGAAACATTGTGAATTCTGAAATATATCTGGCCCTAGGGGTTGGAATAAAGGATTATGAACCCGTGTTACAAGTTTTTAATAATTTGGCTTCAATTAGTTTATTGGATTGCTTCCTTGGGAGACAGAAAGCTCAGATTCAATTCCTTGGTGAATGGGTCTTTTAACGGAGGGTGGGAAGAAAAGAATGTCTTGGAACAGGGAGGCAGAGATACGTGGCGGCAATTGGCAAGTAGCATAAGGTCACCCCGTCGTTTCCCTGAGAGATGAAGAAGAGGTACACATCTCCCTATTTTTGCCTGAGGAACTGGCCTTCCTTAGAGATTTTTGTGTTCTTTTATTCTATACTAAAATCTTCTAGCAATTCTTCACCTGGCTTGGCCAGTTACTGGATCAGACTTTTCTGTATAATCACTCTGTTGTTTTTTATTGCATAGCTTTCGTTTTTTTTAATCACAGTCACTGGCAATGAAAACTTCTTACAAGAATTTCTTTTTCATTGGCTTCTGTATAGGGCTTTGATCTAAACAAAATAGGGTTTTTGTATAAAAAATACCATTGCTAATTTAAAAAATTTGTTCCTGCATCAGTTCTATATCTATTATGGGCAAGACTTGCTCTAGGTGCTCCCGGGTTGGAAAATTGAATGTCTGTGCTCAGAACAAGGTGCAGGGGTTATTATTTTTTGGAGAAAGATATATTATCTTTATAATGAATAATTTTTAAATCCTATATTTGAAGAGCATGGCATAGTGATACTCTGGGCAAAAATATTTTTTTCTACTGAGAAGCCCTTGAACTGAATGTACATTAAAAACTTTACCTTGATTTGGTTTAGCTTTTGGGGAAAGATGGAGTTCTTTTAAAAACAGGATAGTTCACTGAATTCGTCATTAAGCAATTTGAGAAGTAGATCCTTAAACAGACAAAACTATCTTGTTTACTCCTAAAACTACCATCAACCAAATAAAAGTTCTCATTAATTATCTTACTTTTATACTGAGGTCACCCATGACGACTTTGACTATTCTTTCAATTGAAGTGATATGATCCCTCAACTTGGGCTCTGAAAGACAGACGGAAGAATTGGGAGCCATGGTTCTGTAGGAGTATAGTATGTTCTAGTATCGATGAAAACCCATTAGAGTTAGAATACATAACTGCAAAGTCATAACATTTTATGTCGTTCACTTCCCTCCTATCCTCTTCTTTTCCAACTCTTTAAAGATGCTGATTGCTTTTTTTGCTCCCTATTATATTGGTTTCATCTTGTTTAAAATGTTAAGGTCCAAAGTGGATTCAACACATCATGCCCAATGCATCAGATTTAAATTTCTGCTTCAATATTTCTTATTTGATTCTTCAATAAGTCCCAGTGCTAACAGAATTTTAAAAGTTATTATAATGCAATGCAAAAAGAAATTATCATATTTTATTAATCTACCATCAATTTTATGAGGCACTATTATTTTATATTGCATCAGAAAAGAAAAATCATAGAGGCTGATTATAATTAAAAATGCTATCAGTTATAAGATGCATTTAACCATCATGAAAATATGTGCTTCTTGGAATTAATGAAGTATCATAGTTTATTAAATTCTGCTCTTTTCTAAATGTACCAATCTCTAAAATATTATGCATTCCTCTCACCCACCCCTGTTTACTAGGCCACTTATCCAGCTTACTAGATCTTCTAAATTCTGTATTCAATTCTCAAATATTCTGCTTGTCATTGTCAACTCAATGCCTCCATAAATGTCATGAAAGAAGAGAAGTAACTGAAAATGCCTGTTTAAAGTAGTAGACTGTAGGCAACCAAGAAGGTAGAGCTTCACTCGAGTAAGTTCTGTAAATATCCCAAAGACATAGGACAGGGTTAGAGCATGCATACGCTTTGGTTTTCTCCTTGGTACAAAGCAAGCCCTCTGGCTTTATCCCTATTGCTTACCTTCAGCATTGATAGCTGATCTTAACAAAATCAAGATTCCCATTCGAATGACTTCATTATTACTTCTCATTTGTTCATCAAAAAATTCCATCAGGTCTGCAGGGTTGGAATGAGCTGCAGGGTTAAGAAATACTGGGGTCATAAGAATTTCTTTTCACCTTAGTAAAATACTTGTGGAGAAGAGGGGAATTTCATGAGGATTCTCAAAGTCATTTTTAGGTTGGTAATAGTTTTTACTACGTCCTTGCTTCTTTAGTATCACAAAACTAAGCAGTTTGGTCACCTAAGAGAGCTTTTTATACTTAGGCCCACCTCTGTTCATACCTGTGAATTTGATTTTGTTTAGAAATTAGGTTCTTTGCAGATACAATCAAATTAAGATTAATTGACAGAAGTCATTAGGGTGGGTCCTAATTCAATATGGCTGGTATCTTTATAACAAAAGGAGAGGAGACACAGAGACACAAGGAGAGCACCTTGTGAACACAGAGACAGAGATTGGAATGATGCTTTACCAGCTGGGGAGATAAAAAGAAACATGGGTTCCCTGCAGGAAGTAGAGAAGGGGGGGAAAGGCCTGGCTAGAGTAAAGCAGTTTGGGTTGGAAATTGTCAGAGATAAAGTGAAGCAGTTCATTAGGCTGGGGCATAGAGCAGAAGAAAGTATAGAAAAAGAGATGTCAGTTAGGAGAAAACTGTGCAATGAAGTGATAGACATGGTATATTTTGGGGAGAGTGGCTGTGTGGGAGGAGGTATAGGATTGCTCTTGTCTTTCATCCTCAGGGACTATGTTGGAACATAGTTTTGTATCCTGACCCTGAGACCTCAGTGCCTCCTCTACAACCTCTGCCAAGTATTCTAATCAGACATGGATGAGATTGTGTTGTGAGAGCAAGAGGAAAAGGGAAAAAAGTGAAGGGGAGGAGAGAGGGCGAGGGCGAGAGAGAGGGAGAGAGAGACAAGAAATAGATACTAAGAGATGATCAGGAGAAAAAAGCATGGTTTTGGGCTTTGCACATTTTGAAATAATCTCAAATACAAAGAAAAGCATTCCCTATTCTTAGGGTTACCAATTCACCTTGGTTTGCCTGGAAATAAACCCATGCAAGATGGTCAATTAATTTTTTACAAAGGACAAAAAAATATTCAATGGGGAAAGGATAGTTTCTTCAGTAAATCGTCCTGGGAAAACTGGATAGCTACATGCAAAAAAACGAAACTGAATCCCTACCTTATGCCATACACAAAAATAAAATAAAAATGGATTAAAGACTTGAAAGAAGATCTGAAACCATAAAACTCCTAGAAGAAAACATAGGGAGCAAGCTCCTTGACGTTGGTCTTGGCAATGATTTTTTATTTTAGTTTTTGGATTTGACACCCAAAGCGGAGTCAACAGAAGCAAAAAATAAGCAAATGGGACTACGTCAAGCTAAAAAGTTTCAGCTCAGCATAGGAAACCATCAACAAAATGAAAAGACAACATATGGAATGGAAAAAATAACTGCCAATGATATATACAATAAGGGGTTAATATCCAAAATATACTTGGGACTTTCCTGGTTTTAGAAATGAAAGTTTTATCTCCTCGGAAGTCCTTTAGTCCTGAAATGATTGGTCACCTTATATATTGTGCTCCTCATGGGAACAGGTAAGAAGGGACAGGCACAGAATACTATGCGTGGAAACAAGTACTGTGTATATGTGTGAAAGTACCTACTACTGTGTACCTACTACCTACTGTGAGAGTTTGCAAACCCTTCATCATCGTCGTCATCATCACTTGAAGAAATATTTACTAAATACCCTCCTGATGCTTGCTCCTACCTAAAATGAGGAAACAACTTGAAGCTTCAATTTCGTTTTCCTTGACTGGAGGCTCCTGAACTCTGCACACCTGAATGAGAAGGAAAAACTAGGTAGTAGATGTTAAAAACAGAAAACCAGTGAAAAAGAAACAATCAGATTGGACAGTGTCGTTTTCTTACCTGGTGGAGTAAATTGATGAAGATGGCTCTTTTCAAGCCCTTTGGAAAGCCAATGTCATAAAGGACTGCTGCAGTCAGTATTTGTTTTAGACTCTAGAATGAAAGCTCTCACAGGTTAGTTGGAGGCTGCCCACGAAGCAGCAAGCACAGGATGTGAAAGGCAAATGATTATATTTTGTGAGAACAAACCGATCACCTTCCTGCAGTTACATTATCTTTAGTGATGCAGGCCCCTTTACCTTGTTCAGTGCCTCAGCAGCTTGAAAATAAAATACACAATCTCTTTTTGGAATTTCTGTCATCCAGCTACACCACCCTCTTTTCTATCTCATATTCCCCAAGAGGTACTACAGTTCACCTGCCCAAACAGGTATTTAAGTTTTTAAGCCTTCTTGGGACTTAATATCCTCTAGGATGGTTGGCAGTTGACTCTCTGAATCAGCTCCTTTAGAGTGTAGCTCGTACCTGAGTGACATGGAAATCAGTCTCTTTGCCATTATATTGGTTCAGGAGCCAGGTTACCTGGCCCAGGGCGTATTCACAGAGGTCCTCCCGATGGAGCAGCAGACTCACTGCGGGGCCATGGGCCTTAATGATGGACAAAGTCTGTAAAGGCAGCAAACAAATACCATTTTTTAGTACTTCATTATCCTTTTTTTTTTTTTTGTACATTTCCTAGAGTACCAGGAGCTTTAGACCCACCCCTCCCACCAAAAAAAAAGAAAAACTTTCCTCACTGGTTCAACTAAGAAAGATTTCTTTAAAAAACTGAAAAATGTTTAGGTTAAGATCATTGCATAAGGCAGAGATATTTATATTTGTATTTATATCTATGTTAATACTCATTTCAATATTTGCTCCTTTTTTCTTTCTTTAATCCCTCTCTAATAGTCACTTTCTTTCATTATATTAGCAAACTTAAATTTTATTTTATATTACAAAAATTCTTTGATTCCATATCACTTTGACTCCACTATTATCCTCACCCACCTCTGTTTCTCTTTTCTTTCAGAGCAAAGCTTTTTGAAGGAGTGATTTACATTTGTTGTTTCCACTTCCCTCAATCCACTATAATCTGGCTTGCATTGACATAAAAAAATGAAGAAGTATAAAATACAAAACGTAATATATATGATTATAAAAATTTAGAAATCCCAAATGAATGATGAAGAAAAAAACATAGTACCCACAGTACTCATAGATAACCACTACTTGGTCTGTTTTTAATATGTTCTTTATTAGACTTATTCTTTCTATACATTTTAATTGCTAAAAATTGGTACATAGTTCTTTGATATATAGTTTCATATTCTGCTTTTTCTACCTTGTATTAGTGATGAATTGTTTTCTACCAGCTAAATTTTGCTGTATAGTAAACCACTTCAAAACTGAGTGGCTAATAATGACAACCATTTATTTCACTCAAGACTGTGTGTCAGCTTTATGGTTCTTCTAGCACATTTCCATGAAATTAACACTTTCCAAGATTTTTCTTGCTAGAGTACTATGTCAATGGATTCTAGATCTCTCTTTGCTTCTTGAAAATTCCTCCTCTCTAAGTTAGTAAGATCTCGTTCTACTTGGTTTCCTACACCTTTACCAGCACATTCTCAATTCTATCAAGAGTTCTCTGTTTGCCTTCCCCTTAAATATTGATGCCCATCCCTTGAACTCTATTTTGACACTTTTCCACTCTACTTACTCTTCTTGAATAACTCTATCCACAATCGTTTATTCAGTTGTCATTTATATAAAGATGACATACAAATCTGTATATCCAATTTTTGCTTTTCTTTTAATGTCAATTCTGACTGTCTCCAAACGTACTAATATCTCCACTTGGATGTCCCATAGATATTCAAGTCAAAATGTCTAAAATTAAACCCATGGTTTTATTGCTCCAAATGTGTTATTTCTCCTATTTTTCTCATCTTGATTAATGGCTCAAAAAATCACTCAAGTTGGAAATCTAAAAATCATCGTAGGTGCCTCCATTTCCTTCATTATACGTATCCAATTAAGGCCAAGTCCTATTGATTTTATTTTTCAGCATCTGACTCCTTTGATCTGAACTATTGATATTACATTAATGATTCCCTTAGCATTTATGACCTGGAATATTTCTATAGCCTTCCAATAGTATTGTCTTACTCCATCTCTATACTCAATCCATCTTTAACATTGATATAACAATGTTTTTTTCTGGCACTCAAATCCTGGTTTAAAATCTGTTAAGGTGTCTCATTCTTAAAAAGAAATTCAAGTTCCTGAGTAGCATCCAAGGTTCTTCATTACGTAGCTAAGACCCTTCTGGTTTCATTTCTTTCTGCTTCTATATCCTCTTATCCTGGGTCCCCTTCCCTTTCTCATTCAAGTGTGCATGTAATCCCATCTCCTACCTATGCTTCGGTAGCTTTTATTCCCTCTTTAGGGAATGTACCTTCCCTGTAGTAAATGAATTCATGGGCTGCAAGCTCACTTCCAATGCCACAGCCTTTACAGTGCTCACCATGGGAGTTAAGAGCTTTTCTCTCTGTGCTCTCTTATCACTTTGTGTACCTTCTTGTTGCTTGCCTAACTCTTCTTGTGAAAACCTAGGAATGTTGTCATCAAGTTTGTATTAAATTTTCCAAGTGTCTTGAAGAAAAGACTTATGCAGGATATTTTAAAAGTTCCATGTTTGCTAATGATTTAACTACCCCAGCATGTTAAAAATAAATGCTTTAATAGCTTAAAGTATAGAAAAGAAACTGAACTAGAGAAGGTAGCTAAGTGTTAAATCTTTTATAACATAGCAATAAGAGATCTTAATAGGATATAATTTAGCCTACTTTAAAACACACAATGTAATTTATAGATGATGTGATACAGAATTGCACACCTGAAATCTATGTAATTTTACTAGCAGTTGTCACCCCAATAAATTAAAAAAATAATAATAATAAATAAATAAAAATTATAGCAAATAAGCAAGATAAGGATAGGCATATATATGTGTGTGTGTGTGTGTGTGTGTGTGTGTGTGTGTGTGTGTGTATACACTTTGTGATCTATTCTTGGTAAGGCATTACAATATTTTGAAACAGCCAAGTATATTTTTTAGATGTTATTTTATTTCATTGTTATACTGTTTTTCCAAATCAGGACTCAACCCAAGTGTGGGTTATTATGTATAAGACATGAAATAGCTAACACTCTATGTATTTTACTCATCTTATCTTGTTTATTGTGCTCTCCACATACTGGAATGCCAGTTCCATGAGAGTGGGAATTTTGGTCTATTTAATCTCTGCTGCACCACCAACATGTGGAACAGCATCTGGCATGTCATGGAGGCTCAATAAATATAAGTTGAAAGAATGAATAGTGTTTTGAAATAGGAAAAACCAAAGAGTTGATAAACTTGATAAAATACAACCCATAGCTTTCCAAAAGAACTGAAATTAATAATCATGTGAAAAGAAAAGAAGAAGTTCAACAAGCATGGAAGGAGAGCTCGTTAGAGGCATGCTGAGGCCCCCACTCACTTGCGTCGGTGAGATCATGGGGGCCCACTTGTCCATTATATATCGGAAAAGCATGAAGATCTTGTCAGATAGTCGGTTGGCATCCAATCTAGGATAGGGAAAATCTCTCCAGTGGTTGATATACTTGTAAATGGCCTTGCTGAACTTCTCAAGGGCTGCATTTTAAAAACAACCATAGACTGAGAAAAATATAAAGATGGGAAGGACCATAAAATAATTTGAGATGAGAGTACTGATAATTAGTATATAGTGTAATAGTTTCTATAAAATCTTATGACTATACCAAATAAACATAAAAAATGTGCGCAGCCACATTAGTGAAATGTAAATAAACCATAATGAGATACTACTACATACCATCCAGAATGGCTAAAATTAAGACAGTCAATGTCAAGTATTGACAGGATTAAGGTATAGTTGGATTTTTATGTACTGCTGTTGGGAGTATGACTAGATACAAACACTTAGGAAAACTGTTTGACACTATATACCAAAGTTGAGTATGTGTTCTCTGTGGCCCAGAAATTCCACTCCCAGGTATATAGTCATTAGACATGCATACATATAGGCGCTAAAATACTTTTACAAGAATATCCATATTAGGGTTTTTGTTTTTTTTAAAAAAAACCTCAAACAGAAAACAGCCCAAATATCTGCCAATAGGTAAAATGGAAAAATAAATTATAGTGTAGACATGTAATAGTATATAGAAATGAAAATAGACTACAGCTACATAAGACAGCATGCTTGAATCTAATCTGTGGTATTAGAAGTCAAGATGGAGAGAATAGAGAAGGTGATGATTAGAAGAAAAAGATGAGGGGGCTTTTAGAGTTTTAGTAATGTCCCACTTCTTGACCTGAGTGGTGGTCAAATGGATAAATTTACTTTGTGACAGTTCATCAACTTGTATACTTCTGATTTGTATATCTTCCTATGAGTCTGTTTTCCTTCAATAACATTTAACAAGACCTAGGGCCTATAAAAATTGGGCCACTAACCCATATATATTTGTATCAAACACATCAAATAATTCTATGTTTTGCTTTAGCCCTCATTCTACTGTTTTCATTGATGATAAAGAAAATTCATAGTTTGCTCTCTCAAAGATATCTCACATGCAAAGAAAACCCTAGTAAAGAAGTCAAGTATCTTAGCTTTAGATCTGCCCACTTTTTGGCTCATTCACATTCCCTCTAAACTCTTTCTCATCATCTTCTGCTACAGTTAAACATAATCTTTTGTGTACGTGTGTGTGTGTGTGTGTGTGTGTGTGTGTTTGTGTATGTCTTGTCCTGGCCTATAAGGAACATGAGAGAAGGAATGATGTCTTGTCCATTGATGGTATACGAAGCAATGAGTACAATATCTGCTTATTTGCTGATTGATTAAATGAATAGATAGATGAGTGGAATGATGGCTATTAAATTTTTTACCTTTTCTTTAGTGGAAGTAAGGCAAAAGTTGCTTTAGGATCCAAGGACACCAGATAACTTTATAATACAAAGACAGAGAATTCCCTTATTCATTGCTATGATCATTTCTGATTTTATTTCTTTTTACTTTTTCAGTTGTTAATTTTGCAGTAAAAATGCTATTAGAGGTGTCAAAGTTTATCTGCAGAACACAATGTTAGCTGTGATTGAAAGTAGGGATAGTAAAAAGTATTTAAAAGTGCGCTAATCTAGTCTAGTTGTTCAAGTCAGACCATTGTAGTTCAATACTTGGCTTTGCCACATACTAGCTGAGCAACTTCAGGCAAGCTGTTTAACCTTTCTAAGCCTTAATATTCTCATCTTTAAAATGAAGGAAAAATGTTATCTACCTAATGAGGTTGCTGTGAGGATTAAATGAAATACCCAAGGCAGTGCTCAGGCACATAATTAATTCTCCATTTATGTCAGATACAAACATTACCTTCTTTGAGGACAGAACAAGAGGAAATGAGCAAAGTAAAAGGAAGAACTTGGTTGATGGGTAAAGAAGACATTCCTGACAGCATGGGCTTTTAAATAGTATATAAATGGTAGTATTGGCCATGTTAGGGGTAGAAGGACTCTTAGAACTCATTTTATTTGATGTTTGTAGAGGAGAAACTGAGACTGAGAGAAGGGCAGAGGCAGCTAATGGCTCAGTGGCAGATCAGAGACAAGAGCCCAGGTCTCCAGATTCATCCAGGAAGCCCCTCATGTGCTATAAATACATTTTCCTAGGAATTCTAGGGCATGTTTTCTGTAGACTCTTGATTATTGTAGATACATTTCAGTTTTGGGTGGAGGGGATTTATGACTGTAATTTGTTTACCTATTTTTCTTGATTTTATGATTGCTTATATTTTGATTAGATTCTTTACTTATTATTACAATGTTACATTTTAAAGAGATGCTAAATTTTAACCAACTGGTAAAAGCAGGTAAGCTTTCATAATGATTGTGGAGAAATTGTGATCCAGTGAAAGAAGGAGGCTTGTAGAACTGGAGCCCCTATATGGCAGTGGAAAGAATATAGACTGGGTGGTTATATAGGCCTGGGTTTGAACACCACCTCTACATCTCGCTGACTGTGTCACACTTTGGGAAAATTGCTTAATGTCCATGACCCTCAGTTTCTTGTCTGTAAAATGGTCTAATAAGTACTTGCTTTGTAGAATTGTGAGGACTGAGAGAGATAACCCCCAGCAGAGGAGCTTCTGTGGGGTAAGCGCTCAAGAAATGGTAGCCATTATTATTAGGAAGGACAAGACTAGAGTAAAAAGAAAAATAAGATAAAAGGAAAAATCACAGTCTGGTGTTAACCAAGAGGAAACGGCAGGGATACCCACCGATGCAGAAGGCTCCCTTCATCATTTCCTCCTCGGCCAGCCGGAGCATGGTTTGCATGGTAAGCAGGGTCATCATCATGAAGGGAATGCTCTGGGACACTGCAGTGAGGAGCACAAGAGGAGACAAGCGTTATCTTCTCACTCTGCAGATTCTGGGACTGCTCCTCATGTCACCAACAAGCAGTTCACAGCTGTGTGGGGGAGGTAGGTAAGGTGCAGTAGGAACATACTCTCCTCTGTCCCTCCCCTGCCATAATTCCAGGCTATAGTTAAGGAATCAAGGAATGATTTGGTGTAACAAGGTACATTTGGTGTATACAGGTACCTTTACCTATGTTCAGCAGCAATTTCTTACTTGGATAATTATGTTATTAATGTTCATCCCTCCCACCAGAACTTTCCTGTATCCCTAGGGCCCAGCAAAGGCAATTGGTGCTCAATGAATATCTGTCAAATAAAGTGGTGTAGAAAAAAAATCATAAGGAACCTTTACTTCATGCAAGTGTTCAGTGGTTTGCAGAATATACCTTGTGGAAAATGTGCTTCTACAGACACAAAGCGGGATGAAAGGGAAGGTGAGGATCGGAGAGAGTCCAGCCAAATTCCGAGCAGACCAATGGCAGTCTGCAGACTTGTTTATGCTCATAAACAACTGCCCAAATCCCTTTACCTATATTCTGTAGTACGACACAAGGTAGAGATGCTCTCCCTTTTGCCATTTGCTTGCATTGGGATTTTCAACAATTAGTTGGGGTAGTGGTTTCCCAGGAGTACATGGAGAGTATTCCCTCCCTACCATAGCTGGTTGCCAGCTCAGCCAGGGCAAGCACAACAAATTCGTTTGGTAGCTCGAGGATCCTGAAGTTACTTTGTACTTCGTACATCACAGAGTTGAAATCATGTGCAGCAAGAGACACCAAAACCTCACCAGCTAGCATTCTGATTTCCCTGAGGATCTGAGGAAGAAAAGAAAAATAACAACAACAACTAGAGAAAGAGCAGAGTGAGTCTGCAGACAGGAAGTAGAATACATAATATTATAAGTTCCCCTCGTTTTGGAATAGAGGGAGAATGGGCTGTTTACAAACCTAGAGTAGAAGCCTCTAGGGTAGGTATCAGTAGCTGGGAAAGCAGAGGTAACTTTTATGCACTTTAAAACCAGATTTTAATAGGGTTCTTATAAGCTTGGGGTCAGTACACGTTTTCTTGCTAAAGGGTCAGGTACCATGAACATAGAATTTATGTTTTATGTTTTGAGTGACATGAATTACTATGGTTGAAAGTCTTAAGGCTATGGTGAAAACAACAACAACAACAACAACAAAACCGGGGCTAGAAGTCTAGAGCTTTGGGTTTTAGTACTGTCCTGATCTAATAATACTTCTGATATTGGAGATGTGTGGAGGGTCTTCTGCTTTTGGTAATAATGAAGTAGGTATATTTGATCAACCCTACTACTGAGGAGAATAAAAAGAGCTGGACAAGATATTTCAAAACATATACTCAGAAAAATGTCAGAGAGCTCACATTTTGGTGTGGAATAAGTTACTGAGTTGAGATCTGGAAAAGATTGGGAATCCAGAGAGATAAATCCTTTGTTTAAGGCTGCATTGCAGCATTTTGGAAAATAATCGGAATTCAGGACCAACCATGGTGAGACCCTGGTCATCCTACCTCCCATCTTTTGGGCTAAGACCCCACAGGCTGCATTCAGAAGAAAGGTTACATTGCTCCTCCAAGGATTGTAGTCCAACTTTGAGTCACAGAACTTGCCCAGAAAATCTCAAGCTCTGAAATTAATCGTGGATTGTAACTGCACTTGGCAGATAAACAAATAAACATCCTGTCTGGAAGAAAATATCATTTTCCTAGGGCTCAAACTATTTCTACAATTAATTTGTCAGATTCAATGCCTGGTGTGCATAGATAAGTAGGCACATGAAAACTAGTTTCTAGTTATTTTTTCTGTGAATAGATAACTGTGTTACTTTGAAAAAAAAATCTCTCTAAGCAGCAATTTCCTCATCTCAAAGTGGATTGGATAATATTGTCTCTAAAGGCTATCTTAGCTTTGCCTCAGTTTCCTCATCTGTAAAAGGGTAAATAATAGGTACTGTATACAAGTTATCATGAAGAACAAATAAAAGTGATTTGTGGTTCTGCAGTGATATAGAAAAAGCTTATATATGTCTATATGGGTGCAGTTGGGCCACTTAAACACTTGTTGCTAGTTCTGACACGGATTCATCACCAACAATCAAACTTACATTGTCATCTCGCATGTCCTTGGAAGCATAGTAAATCAACCTTTGGACAATTGCATTGTCCAAGATGTCAGCATTCTGAATAATGGCAGTGAGATGACTATAAATCTCTTCCTGTGAAGTTACAAAGGATACACAGAAATTTGAGTTGCAAAACTAAAGGAATCAGATGAAGTCCAAATGAGTAACACCATTAAAATAAACAATGTATTTCTACTACACGATGGAGTTAATGTATCTTAATGTGGGCTTCCTGAGTGTAATATGCATCTTTGGGAGACAAAGGCTTTCATGTAGAGCAAAGTTCATTCTAAAACTTTTAACGTGACTACATTTCTATCCAAAATCGAATTGACTGCCGGGGTAGACTACCTGACACATCAAAGTCTCTTGAAAATCACTGTTGTAGGTAACTCTGGAACGGAAATGTCCATCAACCTAATTGTTTAAGTTGTGACTATGGTGTCAAGGAATGCAGTGTGATTCCCAAGGAGTCTGCTAAGCTAAGAAACTTGTTCCTAAGGGAGACCTGTTTTGATAGCGCTGCAGCCTCTGGGAATTGTATGGCTTGACCGGATGTTGTGTGTGAGGGCTCTTCTAAATTGCTTAGGTAGCGATGTGGCCTTTGGAAGATGAAACACTGGTGTTCTGAAATCTCCAACAACTGCAAACATGCCACCTTGAGGTACTATGCGCAGGTTTGAAATGTGAAATAACTCCCTCTGCATAAAGGATTTTAATATGTAGTAAGGTATGTCAACAACTGGATTGAGATAAACGTGTAGACACTGCCCTTCACAGGGAGGCTACCTTAAATAACGATTAGGAGCATTCTTTTGGAGTCAGACAGACTTGTGCTTGGATGTAGCCCTGCTATCCTTAGACAAGTCATGTAACTTCTCTGTGCTTCACTTTTCGTAGTTGTCAAGTGGAAATCTTGATACCTACCTCATAAAGTTTTGACTATAATACAATTCACTATTGTTTGGAAAGCGTCTAGCGCTCTACCGTGTAGATGCATTCAATGAAGCGTAGCTATTGTTATTTTATGAAAGGTTAATGAAGCTGGAATAGCCTTCAAATCTCAGAGGGATAAAATCTCTAGTTGTGAAATAGCATTACAGATGAGTAAGGGAGATTTTAGGGACTTTTGAGATGTTTCTCTATTTTCCTTACCTTGCTAATATTAGCTTCCTTGTTCAGCATGCCGAGAGTGAGGTTAATATCTCCAAAAGTCTCTAAAATGCACAGAAAAAAAATTAAGTATGTGCCAAAATGTTCTCCTGTTCATTACTATGCAAGAGTCACAGGAAGTTTTTCTTTCTCGATTTCTCTTTCTCTCCCTTTTTCTTTCTCTTTCCTTATCCCCTCTCCCTCTGTCTCGCTCTCCCCCTCTTCTTCTTAACTGCCAGCTCTTTCTTGTCAGGACCTATATCTTATTCATATTTCATATACTTGACATACTTGAAAATAGCTGATGCTTAGTATTTTTTTCAAAACCTAAATTATATGTGGAGGGGAAGATAAAAGATGTTAGATTCCTATTTATCTCTCCAGGTATGTAAGCATAGCCTTCCAGCCTCTCTGGCAAGGCTCAGCCCTCAGGTTCCATGAGCTGAATCCCTTACACCTGGCCTCAGCATGGCAAAGCCATGGTGTGGTACCGTGCTCTTCCCTCAACATACCCTCCGTCTTTTTTTTTCATATCCTGTCTGCCTCTGCCTTCCCTTCTGGCCCTGCCAGGTCCCTCTTATTGTTCCAAGTCCATGAAAACTTGCTCTTTTCTGATAATGACCTAAAAGATTTTGACTTTTAGGTCATTCTCAGGAGCATTCTCAAGGAGTATTTGTATTTGAATAAAGTATTCTGGAAAAGTGAAAAAATAAATATGTGAGTCAAAGAAATGGAGCAATTTTAGGCCACTTGGCAACTTGGTAGGAGAGCTACTTTTGGAGGTGGTGATTTCCCACAAGCCTCCAAATCAAACATGTAGTCCTTTAGCGCTGTCGTTTTGGCAAAGCAGAAAGGCAACCATACTTGAAAATTGGGAGAAAATATTTCCAAAGGTTTCTTCCAGTATTTAAGGTTAAACAAGAAGCTGTCTTTCTTTGTGTTGCAGCTACTTTCTCCTCAGGTAGAAGGTAAGGCACAACCATCTCGCAGGCTCCTACTCTATAATTGGTTGTTTACAATCAGTGTGATTTTATTATTTTAGAATAAGGGGAGAGTGGAGAGAGACAATCTTACTTTAGCACAGCTTTTCATAAAACCTGTAAGGTGTACAGACCTGCCAAGTGACACGCACCACCCCCTCCCCACGTATGCAGATGGTGACACACACACAAGACACCTATCTCCTCAGGGTACCATGGTGCTTACCTACAGATTCCTCCATGTCCTGAGTCATATCTTGGCTATTTCAGGCTCTCTAACAGATAGCACCTAAGTATCAGAAATAGTAAGGCTAAAAATCGAAGAAGCAGGTTGGCAGGTTTCTCATATAAAGGTCACATAAGGTTCTCTAACTGAAAGTCCGTCCTCCACTTGATCGGCACAATGATCTGGAAGCTTCCAGCGATGGGCTGCTGTTGAGGAGGATGATGCTGTAGTCTCCCACTATGACATTTTCTTGCTTCTGAGTTCCTGCTGACCAACAAAATGGCTGCATCTCACTGAATATTGTTCCTTTGGTGGAGACCAGAGTATCTGTCTGGGAAGGTAGAAATTAGAAACTGGAACTCAAACCATTTTTGTAGACCAAAGGCGCTCCTTTCCCTAAACTTGGGTCCATTGATCACAAATTTGGGAATGATTTTCAGTGGTCACTTCACTGGCCTGGTGTTGGTAAAGCCTTTTGGTGATCTTGTTGATTGTTCTACTTGATGAAAGTCAGTCGCACAAACTGGGCATGCCCAGTGGACTGGAATCCCTGCCAGGGGCAGTTGAATGGAATGTCCAACTGACAGCAGCAAAGCAAAGCCTTCTCTGCCTCCCTCCCTGCCCGCCCCCCCAGTCCAACCCCCATCATTGAGTTGGCCTCAGTCCAAGCTCAGGCTTTTTCTCTGACTCCATTTTCTCTTCTGGTTTTCAAATCATTTTTTATCTAGCCCTGGTATTGGTTATAATGCTTTTAATATCAGTATGGACCTAAATCTGGTCTCAATGCCTCCCTAACCCTAAATCTATATGACCACAATTTCCAGTGTTTGTCCAGACGGTATATTAAGGGGCAGTTGTTAGAGGGAGTGGGAAGGGGGTACTAGCAGGCTATAGGACGGATGTGAAAGGGACTGAGGGGAGGGGCTCAGGACAGTTCTCAGATGCTGCTGCTTCTCTGACTATCTTCCCTTCAATAATTTATTTCAGATTCAAAGGCCAAATGTTTCCAACTAAATCTTTGAATTCATCATTCTTTCCATAGACATTTTGCACTGTATTTATCGTAGAGTTTCTCAGTACGCTGGTGTTAAGAACATTTTCAGCTTCCTAAGTCAGCATCACTATTTTCTTGTGTGTCCACAGTGCGCTGTAACAGAATCACCTAGTGTCCTTATTTAAAATGTCCTTTCCCAGGCCCACCTCAGACCTGGTAAATTAGAATAAGGAACAGAAATATGTATTTTTAACAAGTATCACTGGTGATTCTTTGGTTTACTAAAGTCTGAGAAGCCAAGATTCTTCCCCAATCACCCATCAGTGGGCAACTGAAAATTTAGCAGTTATTTGAAGGGTCTTCATTGTGGTTGGGTAAGAATTGCAGTGGCTCATCTCCAGCACCATGGCTCACTCACCCTAGGCCAAGAATCTGTGGGTTGGAGAGGTACTGAGGTGATGAGAAGCAACCTAAAACTCTTGGATTAAATTTAAAATGTTGGAAATTTTGTGCTCTTAGAAACTTAAAGAACAAAGTGCAATAGAATCAATAAGAAGAAAGCTAGCCATTTAAGTAATTGTTATAATCG
The DNA here is from genome assembly GCF_004115265.2 of Rhinolophus ferrumequinum. NCBI lineage: Eukaryota > Metazoa > Chordata > Mammalia > Chiroptera > Rhinolophidae > Rhinolophus > Rhinolophus ferrumequinum. The sequence continues at coordinate 27,332,076 of NC_046290.1, forward strand.
GTTTACTACTGTTTTGTAAGTGGTGGCAAATCATTTTTCTGAATTTCTGTGCATGAAGATTTCCTTGATTTCATAGAGATTAGGGAAGTTAGGAGATGATTGAATTTTTACTTGTCAAGAGTTAGATAGTTATTATTTTCAGTGCACATATGTAGTGTTCAGCTATGTTCTTATGAAAAAATATATTCACACTTTTTCCAGAGAAGGATTTATGAATGAAATAAAAGGGAAGAGAAAAAAACAACGTAAGACTTGGAGTTCAGAAACTTGAACTGTATCTAAATTCTGCTTCAAACTAGTTGTAGTATTACTCTGGAAAAGTCAACCTCTCTGGACTGAGTTTGTAGTCTCAATTGCAAAATGAGAGGATCAGATTAGTTGACCTAAGGATTATTATTACCTGCATGAAGCAACTTTGTTTTCACTTTCTTGGTAATACCCAAATCATTTGTAATGTTGTTTTTAATTCCTAAATGATAAACTTATAAATGAATTTTTATGTATTGGGATCTTTTGTTGATAGGGTATTTCTTACACTCTTCTCCATATATACACCCTGGATGGAGATCTCCTTCTTCCTTGCACTGATAGCAGCAGCCAGTACTGTAGGGAGAGGAGGTCAGAGAAGTTTCTAGAGACTGAATGCAAGACACCTGTCACTGTGGACGGCAAGGTAAGACACATGAATAACCTCAAAGCCTAATATAATGCCTGAGCCTCATTAATGTTTCTTGATTAATAAGCCTCAAGGGATATTAACCATGAATTGCTAATCTGAAACACATGTAAACAGCAGTTACTGTTCTATATACTGTTAAGCAGGCTTCATTTGAAAATTGAGATTATATTTTTAAAGTCATCCCTTCAGGAATTCAGAAGGTTCTTAAGAATTTAACCCAGGGCTGAGAATTTGCAGATGGATTTATATAATGATTTCACCCTCAAGTGACAGATAATTCAAGCCCCTGCAGATAAGTAAGTAATTTCCTAGTAAATTGTTTTTCAAATGCCTCTCATATCAGCCATTTCTAGCTTTGTTACTAACAGGTGCCAGGAGAAGAATACAGCCTGACTTTATAATTTGAAGAGACGAAACCTTTTACCTCTGAAGACTTTGCCTAAAGGCCTGAAATCAGAATTGGCTATCTGCTTTCTGGAGCTCATTCGACCTTGGCAGAGCTTTCAGAAGGACTAAGTTTTAACCGTCAGGTCCTGTTAATGTGAAATGAAACATCATATTTTTGACTGAGGAATTCAGCTTTTATGGTTGCTAGATAATTTAAAGTCAGATCCTTTCATAATTTCAGCTTTTCATAATGAGTTACTTGGGTGGTCCTATAAATTCCTAAGTAAATAAATCTTAAAAGAAACAGTCATTAGTATTATATTTTTAAGGATTAAAAGACAATTTTATTACCTCTAGGTTACTATCTTATATTTAGAAATTAAAAAAAAAACTCTTACCTTTTCTTTTCTTTCTTTTTTTTATTTTTTAGAGAAACAAACATATCTCTGTTGTCTTTTGATTACTTTAATAATTTTAAGAACTCATTTCCAATTTATGATTTTGGTAGTTTCAGTGGTCTCTAGATGTACCATGAAAATGTGGATATTTTTATGTTATACATAGAAACTATTAAAATCCTACAACTGTTCAATGAATTTTATAAAAACATCTTATTAATTGAAACTCTTCAAAAACATCTGAATCAAGAAGCCATGGTAAAATATTAAATACAATTTTAAATAATACAATTTCTGATTACCAGTAGCATTCAAATATGAGTAGGGATTTTTGTTGAAAAGGTGGCACATCACAAAACCATGCTCTGGGTTAACGTAAATTTCCTGGCTGGTCCTTGTGTGAGTACATGTCATTCTTCATCTGCTTCTATAGTGCACCAAGATGAGAAGTTCAAGGAGATGAACCTGGAGCCCAGGTCACCATTTTGTGCTTTTTAAAGCAGAAAAGTAAATCTATCCATTAATAAATATTAGAGATGTTAGCAATAAAGTTACTTACCCTAAGCCTCAGTTCCATCTTATATAAAATGGTTCGCTGTGTAGATTAAATGAGTAATGCAAGGGAAAGATGTTGCACTGAGTTATCAGTAAGTTATTATTATCTGCTATTTGTTTTTGTTGTTCTTATTGTATTTATAACTTAACCAAAAAACAGACTAACCAGACACATCATTCCAGTGGCATTGATAACAGGAGAGTTTGCATGTCCTTAGGTAGACAGGGAGGTCCCCGGTGGAATCAACAAAGACAGCCATATCCCTAAAACTCCAGGTTTTGAAATCACTCCTTTGCTCCAGGACATAATGTAACAAGGCCTTGAGGTTAATCATAAAATTCATTTTGGCCTGACAAATGGAGCTGATCTGATAGATAAAGAGTGGGTTACTTTGCTAATTCCTCCAGGATGGGCAAGCAGAACAAACCTGGTAGGGGAATTTCATTAGAAGGCGCCAGTTCCCTTTTCCAAACAAGTTCCCTTCTCCAAACAGCTCCCCTTCCCCAAACAGGCAAGGGAAGGTATAAAAGTAAGAGCTTTGGCCTCAGTCATGGGGCACCCCCCATTCGGGACCCCCTCCCGCTCGGGAGCTGCAACCTCTTCTCCTGTCTCTAATAAACTATCCTCTTTTTACAAATTTTTACCTCTCCCTGGTCCATGTTTCCATTCTTCGGCTTCACAAGACACGATCCTGGCCCACACTCAGAAACTGCCGGCAGATCCAACATCACCTACATCAGCATTATGTGTATTGCAGTCTTAAGAGTATGGTTTCTGATTTTAAGGGAAAGTGTTCTTCCAGGACTCTATGAAATAACCATACTTATAACATAATCAGTCTAATTGTCAATTACTCAATTGTTAATTATTCACATGTTAACTACTTCTTACTATTCTTAAGCATTTCTCTTTTATTTTATTTTATAAAATAGTGTGCCTTAAATCCTTTCTGCTTCTTGATGGTATATTAATTCTACAAAAGCAAACATACCAATCATTTTCCTTCCTTTTATAACCTAAAGTATGTAATTTTTAAATCTGTTTCTATTTATTGATTCTTTTTTTTCCTCTTATTGGTTGTATATATATATTTTTTCACTGGATGGCAGACATTGAGATTTTTTTTTTTGTTAGGTGTTGAATCTTTGTGAGCTTTGTTCTGATATAGCTAATTTACTTGGAAATAATTTGATTCTTTCCAAGCTTGATTTTAAGTTTTGTAACGTGTAAGGACCAGACAGCCTTAAATATATAGCTAATTTGGCCCCAATACGAGGTGATGTCCTTCTGAGTACTTACCTGATGTTCCCTGAATTATGAAGTTTTCTGTTCTGGCTAGTTGAAAATGTGGATTACTCCCGGGCCTGTGTGAGCTTTGGGGATTATTCTCCTTTTGCATGGTTTATTTCCTAGTCACAATTTTCCTCATATACATGCCCTATTCACTCAACTGAAGACTGGAGGGGAATATTCTGCAAATCTCCAGAGCTTTCACCTTTTGAAGCTCCCCTCTCCAGTATTCTGCTTGCTGGACCCCCAACTCTGTATCTTAAAGTCAAGGAGACCTCCAAGCTCCACTTGACTTCCTCTACCCTGTTCGGGGGCTTAGAAACTTTCTTCAGGAAGCAAGGTTGGGTAATCATTGGGGCTAACCTTATATTTTCCTCCACTCTTAGAAATCAGTGTTCTGCATTAACTGGTGTTCCATACCTGAAAACTGTCATTTCTTATATTGTGCCTGTTTTTTTAGTTATTTTAGGTGGAAGGGTAAATTCAATTCCTGTTACTTCATTTTTGCGAGAAGCAGAAGTCTGCCAACATTCTTATATATGTATTTCTGTTGTTTCTATCTTGTGAATTGCTGCCTCCTATTTTGCTCTTAGGAATACTAGTGTGTAAGATAGAAATATGTTTCCTTGCAAATAAACGCCACCCCCCAGCCCCCTGCTGCAAGAAAACACTCTTCACAGTGGCTTAAATATAGTGTTTTATTGTTCAAATATAAAAATCTATCTGGAACAGGTAGCCAGGGCTAAAGCAGCCATTCAGCAATGCTGTTATGGATCTAGGCTCTTTCTCATTTTTTGCTTTACTATCTTTAGTGTGTGTTTGACCTCTTAGTTGCCAGAAAATTGCTATACCTTCATGTAGAACTCATGTTTGCATTCAAGGAAGGAAGAAGGTAGAAGAGTACAAAACTTTCTCCATGTGAGATATTAGCATTTTTAATTTGGGAAGGGAGACATCCACAGTGAATTTCATTCACATTTTGTTAGTAAGAATTGGCTGCTCTTCACTGGAATGGAGTCTGGGAAATCATGTATTTTGGCTTCCATGCCTCTCAATAGAGGGAGGTAAGAAAGAAAACGGTTATGGGGATTTTTTTGGATAGATAGTCCAGAGTGTCTGCCAGAACAATAATCCTATTATGTTCCAAACATTTAAGATATACAAAATTGCCCTAAGCCCAAATCTGTGAGAGCCAAATATAGCCACTTAGTTTCTATGTTTGATATCATTCTCCTTCTGTGTTTGTTTATCAGTTGGCCTTATGTAAATCATAAATGGTGAATGAGAGTAAAGGCTAGATGATAAAATTAGTTTAGAGTATAAAAGATAAATTCAAATGGAGACTATACCTCATTATCCTAATTTGTTAGGTTTACTCCATTTTGACTTGTTTTTTATTTTATTTAACTCAGAAGCTCTCAAAATTCATTTTTCAATTCTCACTTAAGCTTCTGTGCTTCTCCATCACACATGTAGACAGAGATGCATACATATGCTCACACATGTGAATTTTGGTGCTGTTGAGATGACAACATTTATGATAATACATGTCCTTTGTTTTAAAACCTTCAGTGTAATGGTATACAAGGAGAATCACAATTAGATTAGATGATTTAACAGCTGTTTTGGCATAAGAAGCAAGATCTCAGGGGATAGACTCTGTACATAATTAATAATCTTTAATGTGTCCTTTATAGACTGGGCGTGATTAGCTTCAAGGCTTTTGTTTCTCTGTTTGAGGATTGTAAGTGTAAGGTGAGAGTTGAATTGCTTGAGAAAACACAGGAGTTTGAGAGAAAATGTAGTGAAATGGGAAATTTTCATGGCTGGTTGTTGAAGAAAGACTTTGGGAGAGAAGAAAAATGTCTAAGTGAGATTTGATTTGATTTTTAAAAATATAGCAAATATCAAACATTTACAAAAGTAGAAATGATTGCATAATGAATGCTCATATACTCATGTATTTCTATCACCACTTTCAATAATTATTAAGTCATAGCCCATCGTGTTTCATCTATGTCCCCTTCTGTTTCTTCCATTCATGGATTGTTTTGAAGAAAATTCCAGGCATCATATGATTTAATTCACAAATATTTTAGAATGTTTCTCTACAAGTTAAGGATTCAAAAGAGTCCTTAAAGAAAATGTAAGCATCATACCATTATTTTAAAAACTTAACAATTTCTTAATATCTTTAAATATTTAGTTCAATTTCCTCATACTATCTTTATATTTTTTAAAGTTCATTTGTTTGAGTATGACCCAATTATAATCCCTTCGTTGCAATTAGTTGATATGCTTCTTAAGCCTCTTTCAATCTATAGATTTTAATTGTGATTTAAACAATTTGATATCTATATAAAGAATGATATAAATTCTTCCAATTTCCTAACTAAACAATCAATAAAATCTACATAGTTTACTTGTACTATTTGGAACATACTTGTTTTTGGTGGAATGAAACAAATGCTGAATATGGTCTTCCGGTGGCCTGATTACCAAATTCTTATGAAGGTGTGTGGATGGGTGGTTGACAAATACCAATAAGCAATTCTTGGACACCAACAGTGTCTGAGAAATTAACTCACTTCTAACACCATCTACCCAGAGATAGAATCAGATTCCACAGGTGAAGGACTTAGTACCACAATATTGCCCCTTCTCTCCTACTTCAGATGCCAGTCAAAAGTCTAGGTAATCACCTACTGGCTATAAAGATCAGCTATAGATCAGAGGTTCCTATGAAACCTTCCTCATGTCCGATTAATTTGCTAAAGTGGCTTACAGAACTCAGAAAAATATTCTATTTACTAGGCTACCAGTTTATTATGAAAGAATATAATTCAGCAATAGCCAAATGGAAGAGATGCCAGGGCAAGGTATGGGGAAAGGGCATGGAGCATCCATGACCTCTCCAGACACTCCACTTTTTCCCAATCTCCACGTGTTCACCAACATGGAAGCTCTCTGAACCCTGTTATTTATTTATTTTTTTAATGGAAGCTCCATTATATAGTCACGACTGATTAAATTATTCACCATTGGTGATTGAACTCAGTATCCAGCCCCTTGCCCCTTCTGGAAAGTGAAGGTCAGGGGTAGGACTGAAAATTCCAACTCTCTCATCACCTGCTCAGGTCCCCTGGCAGCCAGCCCCTATGTTTAGGTGGTTTCCAAAAGTCACCTCATTAACATAACAAAAGACGTATTTATCACTGCCAACACTAGAAAATTCCAAGGAGTTTGGAAGCTGTGAGCCAGGAACCATGGATGAAGACCAAATTTATATGATAAATACATTTTGGTCATCTGATATATATATATCTCTCACAATATTGCATATGGTTTTAAGGTTAACATGAAATCTACTGCCTTCTGTGATTTAATACGTGGGCTGCATCAGAATAATTGTTTTCCTTATTTATAAAACATTGGTGTCGTAGAAAAAAGCAATTTTAAGAAAAAGAAGAGAAAATAAGCTTAAAGACAGCAGTGCTGTATAATTTCAGCCATACACATGCCTTATAAAGACAAAAATATGCAATATAAGAAAGAATACTTTAAAATGCATGTGTGTCTGTGTATGTGTGCCTTATTTGCATTATAAATTGACAAAGTATCTCATTCAAAAGTTATAGTATTTAGACAGATTTGTGGTTCTTAAATCTGTTGGCACTTAAATATTTCCCTTGCCTGTCGAGAAGTGTCACTTCTTTTTTTAAATTAAAATTTATTGGGGTGACAATGGTTAGTAAAATTAATAGGTTTCAAGTGTAAAATTCTGTAATATATCATCTATATATCACATTGTGTGTTCATCACCCAGAGTTAATTCTCCTTCCATCCACAAGTGTCACTTTTAAGATTTATTAAATGAGTGCCATATGCATATGTAAATGTAGACAGCTTTATTTAAGTAATTGAATTAGCAATTCTCACAAGGCCCATTTTGCCTCAATTTGTGCTGAATGTGTTGTTAAATATAGTTTTCTTCACTGCAGGGCAATCAACAAGCTTGTCAGAATATTTTTCTAATGCCTGGAAAGTACCTCTCTTTCCTTTGGTATGAGTGGAGTGGTATGGATGGCTGAGAGAACCTTAAAATTGGGGGGCATATTAGATGGTCGTACAGTCATCTATATCCTACAGTAGGACTCCTACCTTCCTCCTCACTCCCCCTCCCGTTCTCAGCAGGTGACACCTTGGCCTTTACTGGAAAACTTCCAGAGACAGGGGCTTTACTGCTTTTACACAGTGAGACTATTCCATTTTGACTCGACTCAAATTATTAGAAAGCCCAGTTTATGAGCCAATTTCTTTGATTTTTTGAAAGCCTATGATTGGTTGAAGATCTGTCCTTTGCAGTAGGAAAACTATTCTCATTATCTATGATAGTACTTTAAATATTTGGAAAGAATTTCAGAGCCATTCTACACCTCACAGATTTTTCTGTTTTCTAGGAAAACGTCTCTACATGATCTTTTAATAGTTCTTCCAGTAATGTGGTTTCCACGTCTCTTAGCAACTTTCTCATTTTCCTCTTAGTGTTTAAAAGCCCCTCTATGTTGTCAATAACTGATTACAATATTCCATACTAATGTTGACATTGAACTTCTCTTACATCAGCCTAAGATTTGTTGTTGTTGTTGTTCTTAACAGCTCCATCATATTGGGTTTCTATGCTCTACTTAACTCACACATTGTTTTGCTTGAACTGCCAGCATATCAGATCTTTTCCAACTTACATTTCAGCAAAGGCGTTTTTAAAGCCAATTAAAAAATATATATTATTTTGCTAAATTTAGCCTTATTTGTTTAGGTTGATCATTATAGTTTATTTTAATTGTTTTGTCTCCTAACTTGTTGAATATGCTTCCTAGTTTTTAGAAAAAAACTCAAATTAAATATATCTATCTCAAATGACCAGGGAATTTTCCTTGTTTATTAATTTCTCCATTCCTAGTTCCTAGAATAGTGGTAGGCATATACTAGGTGCTCAATAAATATTTGCTGAATAAATAAAATTTAAAAATAAACATTTTAAAATAGTTTAGAGGCTGTGAATTAGGCGGTCTCAGTCATAGGAATATTTAGGAATTGGTAACACTGGCCAGCCAGTAGGGAGAGATTAGCAGGGGAACAGAGACATGTTTTTTGAGAAGAAAGATAAATATTTTTAGAGGAACTAAGAAATATACTTACTCAGGAAGGTGAGCAGAGTTCTTGATCCCGGGATTTCAGGTGGCAGACAAATATAAAACAAGTCTTAACTATGGATGACATGGGGAGGAAGATCCTTGTCTGTGGGTAGGAGAGGTAAATGTGTGAGGACCAGGGACTGTACCAGAGAGGAGCTCAGCAGAAGGTACAGGCGGTTGCAGGAGGTGGCCTCCTACAGCCCCAACCCAGTGGGGAAAAGTCAGCTACTAGAAGGAACAGGGCAGAATAACAATTAATGGTCAAACATTTCGGATCATATAAGTTTTCAGATGGACCAGTGTAATCTAAGTGGGGAAGGGAGTGGAACTATCACTGCAATTTGAGGACTACTTCTCAGGTGTTCAAGATTTGCTCCTTGGTTTTTCAGATCTGGGTCTAACTGACATTGAAGAAAACCTTGAAGGATAGGCGTGTCAGTGTGATGGACTGAATTGAATGTTTGTGTCCCCCCCCAAATTCATATGTTGAAATCCTAACCCCAATGTGATGGCATTAAGAGGTGGGGCCTTTGGGAGGTGATTAGGTCATAAGGGTGGGGCCCTCATGAATGGAATTAGTACGCTTATAAAAGAGACTCCAGAGAGCTCTCTAGCCCTCTTTCCACCATGTGAGGCCATAACAAGAAGTCGGTGTATATAATGCTCTGTCAAGATTGACTTGGGAAAGGGGACTGTTTCCAGTCTGCTTATAGGGAAAATTTGGAGAGTCACTTTCTAGAGATGGGGCAGACAGAGGCAAAGAAAATCAAGCAGGAATTGAAATCTGTAGCTGGACTTTAGATCATTCTGTCCCTATTGACAATGATGAACCAGATATTAGTTGATTGATTTCCAATAAGTCTACAAATTTTTCTTTCTATTTTTTTCATATAGTTCTCTCTCTTGACTACACAGTCATAAGAGTTTTTGTTAAGTGCTTGGTTGAAATCAAAACATGCTTTTTATTGCACTCCTAATATTTTTATTGAGATTGTACATTTATTTATTATTATATTCATTAAAGTGACTTTATATGAGCCAAGTCTTTTTCTTTTCCCTTTTACAACAATTTTTCCTTCTGAACCCCTAATAAAAACTTCATACAATAAAATTTCACAGATAGTACAAGGTGAGGAAAGTCTCTTTTATTGAGTACATACTTTATTGTAGATACTGTATATTAGTGATTTTCATTATTTTAATATCTAATCCTCCAACAAAACTATAAGGTGAATGTTGCTATTATTATTTCAAAAACGAGTAAAACATGCTCACAGAAGATGTGACAAAAGAGACTTAGGAAGAAAGATAATTTTCACAGCCAAACTTGGTCCTGATTGGCTCGATTCAAGTCAAGTACCTAAGTAGATACAGTTCTCTAGAGTAGTTACTTTTGCATTTCCCTTATTGAGGTCAATCCTAGTTTTTATCCTCTTGGTATCCTACCCAATCACATATGTAGTTCAGCCAAAGTTAAGTTTTTTCCATTCAGTCCCAATTTACTCATGTTGTATCCCATTCTCTAAGATATCTCATCCATTTGGTAAGACCAAAATAAAGTAATCTGATAAACTTCTCTGTGTCTGTCCTTAGATTCATTTGTTACCAATATTTGGTAGATCTCTATATTTTCAGAGGGACTTCTGGAGACCTGTGACCCAATCTAAAAGAACAATATCAAGTGTGCAAATTTCATGTCTTGTAAAATGGATTATAGGGATTAAAGGATTATTGACATTTACGGGAGGAGTGAAGTCATGAAGACAGCAAGATTTTCAGTCTTTAAAACATCACACATCCAGAGTGTTCAGGGGACACTGGTTCTCATGCCTTTGGCTTATATAGTGTATGTTGTCATCTTCACAATGCTTTCATATATTTCATCTCATCAAAGCCCCACAAAGTAAAGGTGGGCAGATATTCTTAACTATATTTTACTGTTGAAGAGAACAAGATTTCCATAGGCAGCGTGTTTACATCTCCTGACTTCAGGAATAATCCCCTTTCCTATTTTCCTTATTGAAGTAGCAGATGCTCAATGTGTTTTAGAAAACGGAATTATTGAGTGTTTGGAAATTTTGTTAGTTTGCTGCACAGGATCAGGGCATTTCTGGGGGCTTAAACGCAGAGATGCGAGTCGAATGAATGTCATCCTGGAGCCTCTGGGAGTCATGGAAGAGGCAGTGGTGCAGAAAGGGGGCAACTAGCCAGGAGGCAGGGGCTGTTGAGTGGAATTTTGTAAGAGCAATAGTCATAAGACAGTAATAATAAAATAATAAATAATAAACTACCAGCGTGCACAATGAAAACCCTAAAAATAAAAACCACAGTTCTCTAAAATATCCTGGATCATATATAATTGCAAGATGTGACTTTATTTTGGACCTTACTCTCCTGTCAGGGAAAACTTGTTCCTTTTAACTGAGATCTAGCATCTTGGTACAGCAATGGTAATCTCCCAGCATCCTCCTCAATTTCTCTGAGCACTGACTGTTGGGATGCTTTTAATAAGTTTGATGATCATTTTGGCAGCTCAGCAAGACTTCCATGAGAGAAGCAGAGAGTATGGCTTGAGACAAACACATCCCTGAGCTATGATCTATTATTTATACAGACTACTCAGCTTTTTTTTTTTAATAGAAAACTAGACTAGAGTAAAAATTAATTGCTATATTAATAGCTCCTAAAAGACATAACTGTGGTGCCTGGAAGCTAATAAGCTACATTTCTAGGAGGCATATTCTTCAGGAATCCCTTAGGCTTCCCCTCAAAACAAAAGATATAAAAAGAGAGCTAGTTGGAGCATGAATGTTAAAAACAGAAGCTTTTCTGTTTTCTCAGGGCTTATTTGTCCTCATATCCCTATTGCTTGCATACTGCCCTGTACTCTGTATCCACTTTAATTACACTTAAATCCATTTGTGATCATACTTCTGTTTGTGTGATTATGTGATCAATGTCTATCCTATCCATTTGTATCCCCTCATGCCTAGCAAAGTGCCTTGCCATGGTTGTCCTTCAATAGATAACCACTAACAACTTCATGAATAAATACAGTTCATCTACATAAGACTCCTTTGTGAAATTCACCCCTTTCATTTCAAAATGAAGTTTACCCAATATCAATCCTGTGATAAGCAAGGAAAAGGCTAGATCAAATCCTTTGGACATTTCAGGCAGTCTAAAATCATGGTTCCTGTTTTAAATTTATTTCTTTAACTAGCTTTCCTCAATGTTCACCTAGTGGAAATAAGGGGTAAAGGCTGTTTTTATTAAAGAAACATGTATAGAGACAGATTTACTTATAAATTTACATGTACGGACCAAAGCAGAATCAATGTTTAAAAATTGTCAAAATGTTCCTTCTTTGCTGGCATATTACAGAGACTCCTAATTTTCTCTTCAATACATTTTTTCTTCTTCTGTATTCATTGACGCTTTAGCTGGGTAGCAATATGCCTGTAAAGACTACATTTCCCAGCTTTCCTTATCACCGAAAAATTTTGAGGTAATGCTCCGGCCAATAGAATGCGAGCAGACGTGCTGTGTACAACTTCTGGGTTATACTTTTAGAAAGAAAGGAGGCTGACCTCTTTCTCCTCCCTTTGGGCTGGAACATAGGTTATTGTGAGGAGTCTTTTTTAAGTTTGAGGATAAGGGTGTCACCTAGGGATGGCAGAAAAATATGGTAGGACAGACTGTTCCAGGCATTGTTGAGTCCATGTACCAACTAGTACAGCCAAACAAAACCTATATGGAGGGAAATAAACTCTGTGCATAACATCTTTAACTATCCAGGTTTAGGATTGCATCTGACTTTGAATTGTCAACTTGTTGCTAAATGAAACTGCTCCTTTGTGGCTCAGAATGATCAATAGAGTTAAGTCAGTGCTGGGAGGAATGTTTTCAAATTTCCCTTCAGGGTGCTATCTACTTTTGTTGGGTTTATGTGTGGGAAATGGTGTATGGAAACAGGAGTTAGTTTATTTTTAATGATGACTCATAATCCTAAGAGATTTGATGTAAAATGGCAGATTATTACCAAGTAAAATATTAGGTGTGTGTGTGTGTGTGTGTGTGTGTGTGTGTGTGTGTGTGTGTGTTTACTCTGTGATGGATGATATTAGATGTTGCAATGATGGGGGACAGGGAATTTAAATGGAAATAGACTCATGAATTCCCCTCAGAAAACTCCCAGTAATGGAGGTGGAAACCTATAGGACTACGAGCCAAGCTTCGTTACCTGAGTTTTTTCTGCTTTAAGTTTTTCCTTTAAATTTATGGCCAAATGTTTTAGTCAGATTTCAGATACAATAACACCACATAAAATACAACCCTGGAAATCTCAGTGGCATGCAACAACAAACATCTATTTTTCTTTCTTTCTTTTATTCTTCTTCTTCTTATTAGTTTCAGGTGTACAAAACAATGTAATAGTTGGACATTTACACCCTTCACTGAGTGACAACCCCCGTCCCCCAATCTACCACCCCTCCAACACGGACAAACCACCTCATGGGTCTGCAGGTCAGCTGGAGTGGCTCTGCTTCAGCTTGCAGGCCATGGTTGACGTCTGCTCCATGTGTCTCATTTTGGGATCTGAGGCCACAGTGGTGCGTTTAAAGCTCTGGTTACACATAGAGGACAGTGATCACTCAATGAAGCAAGCCACATAGTCAAGCCCTTCCTCAGTGGGGCCGGGAACTATACTCTGCCTCAAGGCAGTGGGTGTGCAACTCAGAAAAAGAATGAAATTTCTACCACAACGTTTCAAAGTCTGGATTTTCACATAAAGTTGGAAAATTTTACATAAAAATCTGGAGTCTTAAATCTTAAAACTGGGTAGATTTGTCACCACTAAGCTTATATCCTCCAATTGGCAACAATTAGGTGGACCTGAGTATAGCTCTCTCCCTTCAGATGGGATATGCTTTTTCAGTTAGCCAGAATCTTCACTACGCATAGTTGCTTTGTCAGCCCTCTTTACTCATCATTACCCTTTTGGCTTCTGGAGGCAATTCAGTTTATGACCTGTAGTATAGCAGATGGGTGAAAATGCACAAAAATACTTCAAAACCCAGATGGAAAGTGTTAAGAGGCTATTAAAAATAAGTGTAAATAGATTGCCAGGGGAGAAATGTGGGACAGAGATTATTTTGGTTAGTGGCAAGTCATTAGAATAGAAAGAGAGAACACTTTATGGAACTCTTTATTAAGGAGTAAAAGTTTGCTGTATAGCAAAAACATTTTACTCTAAGAAGTGGTCTGAAGACACTAAAGAATATGCAAAATAGAAGCACACCCTGAGTGTTAGTATGAGGGTAATAATAAGCAAAACATGAAGATGTACTTAAAATTGATCTATTTACTTCCACATTGTCATTTTTTTTTCCTCTTACATAAATGAGAATTAAGTAAGCTTTCTGGGGGTAGAGAAACTCTATGTGAAACTAGAAATGCAAGATTAAAAACTAGTCAAACTTGCCCTATCAGTTACATTAAAGTGTGATTTTTGTAGGTTGCAATTTTTACCTACCCTCTTCTTTCAGAGTCACAGCTTGCCAGTGTCTCTTAAAAGCAAGTCACCTTTGTCTCTCAAATGTAATTACATTCTTCGAAGTCAAACAGCTGATGATCTTGGGACTTACTATTTTACAGTTGCTTAACCGTGTATGTAGTGTGGCTGACATTTCAATATTTTAAGAACTCTTAGGGAACATTTCTAGGATTAAATGTTTGATTGAAAATTTTTCCTTCATTGTGCATAGAAGGAATATTCAATCTTTTGTTAGGTTTTGTAACCCATAGAATTAAAAAGAAAAACAAAACCCAATTCCTATACCATACTGGATCAGGGTATGGAGGGTAGATTAGTCAACTATTGCCAGAAAACTGTTGTATAACAAATCACCCCAAACTACGTGGTTTAAAACAACAGAATTTGTTTTTGCAGATCAGTGGTAGATTGTGTGAGTGGCTAAATTAAGCTGGGCGTGACTGGATGGTTTTGCTAGTCTTGGCTTCATTCACTCATGTGTCTGCAACTTGCTATGTCCAGATGACCCAGGCTGGGAGAATTTGTTTCATGTATTTTCATCCTCCTTCTGGACCAACGAGTCTTTCTCATAGTGCTGGCAGAGTTACACGAGGGCAAGCCCAGTCATGCAAATTCTTTCAACCCCAAGTTTGCATTATGTCTATTTTTTTAAATTGAATTTATTGGGGTGACATTGGTAAGTAAAATTGTATAGGTTTCAAGTGTACATTTCTATAATACATCACCATATATTTGATTCCCTTTTCTCTCTTCTACTATCCCCCCCTAAACCTCTGGTAACCACGAAACTGGTGCATTATATCTATTAATAGCCCAATGGCCAAAGGAAGTCACATGGCTGAGACAAGACTTGAGTTATGGGGGTTACTCTGTTTACAGTGAGAGGGCCCTATACAGTTAAATGGCAAAGGGCACACATACAGGAAGCAGTGAAGAATTGGGGGCATTAATGCCATCTACCACTAACATCTAGATTGCATTCTCATTCAATATGGGTCCTATAGTACATAAGGCTGGGGGAAAATATCAATGGTTTTGGAATTTAAACAGACTTGGATTCATATCTTGTCTCTGCTCTTTATTTGCTTAATTTTGTCAACTCTAGAATGATATGGTAACAATACCTACTTCTTATATTGTAGAAAGTACTTTGAAAGAAAGAAAGGAATTTGGTGGGCACTCATTGAGTGCTAGTCCTTCTCTCTTCACATGCTTCGTTTCACATATCTTTTCATCTTGCTTTATGGGACTGCGATTTATTTATCAGACTCATTTTATAATCTCTATCTTTAAAGAAAGCCTCATTGGAAATTGTTTGGTGGCATGAATCAAATACCTAGAAGGACTCTTAATCCTACTAGAGAGATACAGATGAACACATTCTACCACCATCATACCTCCCCAGAAAGAGTTCCTTTATTTTTCAAAGCCTGCTCATTGAAACTGGCATGAACATTTTTGTCAGAACACAAGTATAAACCAGGTTAAGATAGATTTGTGATTTCTAATGAAAGTCATGTAACTCTAAAAATAAACATGAATTATGGAACACCGAAGTGTTCTCTGAGCCTGCAGCAGATTGAAGTCTAACAGAGCCACGCTACATGCTGGGAGTTTAAGGTGATATGTTGGAACCAAATTGACATTACAGAACTGGTTGGAAACACGTTTGCTGTCATGGAGGAATTGTCAATTGCTGTATCAAATCCCCTCAAACAAACAAAAATATCAGCTTCCAGAAGGAATATTTTCAGTGTTAAAGAATATAGTTATCTCTCAATATCCACAGGGGATTGGTTCTAGGACCCTTTCATATACCAAAATGTGTGGATATTCAAGTCCCTTGTATAAAATGGTGTAATATGTGTGTCTAACCTATATTTACATATCAGCTACAGCAGGATATCCCCACACATCACTTCATTTGGGTGGACTCAGTGTAGTGCTCAGTGCATAGCCAACTCAAGTTTTGCTTTCTGAAACTCTCTGGTATTTTTTTTTTTCTCCAAACATTTTTATCTGCAGTTGATTGAATCCGTGAATGCAAAACCTGTGCATACAGAGGGCTGTAGAGACTGTACAGACTTTGGCTATAAAAGAATGCCAGTTTGTGTAGTTGAGGCAAAATGGAAGGATGAACCCAAATGAAAGTTCCACCCAAACTGAAAAAAATAACTCTGGGCACATATATCTTTTCTATGAGGATCATGAGGTTTGTTCATCACATTTTCCTTTTTTCAGCACTGAAATTTTTATTTCCTACAGGCTGAGTAGGAATGATATAATTACTTTTAGTATATGACAAAATTATGAAAATTATCCATGACATTTTGTCTAAATTCATCAGCAATTGGAGTGTACTTATGAGTATGGAAGAGAAGTCACCTGACTTTAATGATAGTATGGCCATTATCTCGTTAAAGTCAGAACTCGCTCCTAGTAGATTTTTTTTTTTTTATAATATCAAAGTTAAGCACAAGGATGAGACTAAAACTTCACCATTCATTAGAAAGGGTTAGTATTAATCAAAGTATCTATACAATATTATATCAAACTGAGAGCTGTGGGCTAAGGAGAGTGCATGTGAATTCAAAAGGCCTGTTTCTGTCTCAGCTGTATAAATTATTAACTGATTGGTTTTGGACAAGTTGCTAGCAGTAACATCTGTCCTACCACTTCTACAGAATGGTTTTGGGCAAGTGAAACAATATAATGAGAAAGTTCTTTTAAAATGTTTAAGAGCTGTACCTACATCTTTTAGCTGTCATGAAAATGCCCACTCTGAGAGTGCTTTTACATTTTTAGGACGTTTTGGTTTTTGAGGTTCCTTTGTTTTTCAAGTTTCTCTTAAGTCAACCCAGTGCCATATTTAAAGTATCACCAAGATCATACAGCATATACCAAGGGCTTTTGGTATATGTTCATCCTGGTATATGGTATATGTTCATCCTGTGTCACCTAGTCCTCATTTCACAAATAAGCAACGAAACAGAGATGCTCATAGCAGTGATATTTCTAGAATAAAAACATTTTAAAACCTACAGGACAAACGGTTGGGTGTGGCTTCTAAGAGGTACATGGTTCAGCTCTGTGTTCAAGACAGAAGATGTTGCAGGAAATGCAGTTAGCTGACACCTCCACCTACTTTGGGATCAGTCACTGCATCCAGCCCAAGATCATTCTTTACTTAGGCTGCTCCCAGTGATGGGGAAGCATGGCAGGGGTGAAAGAACCAAGCCTGTCCTGTCAGTGTGCGTGGAGCTCAGCTAGTGGGCAATCTGTTCCAGGTCAACCTTGCCTGACTTTCTCAGAACTGCGGTGCAATCTGAGGGTCTTTCTCTGCAATCCTCTCTCCTCTCTCCACCCCTACAGGTATCAGATCTGCTCTGTGATCTGAGATTCACTCTGTATACCCTTGTTTTCTCTCCCCTTTTATTCTTCCCAGCGAATCATTTGTGATTCTCATTTCAAGTTGGTGCCTGCTTCCTGGAGAGCCCAAACTCACAAAGTATAGTAGTTTTATATTTAATGTAAACGTACCTTGTTATTAGCCTTCTAGTTGTCTTAACTATTCTTAATTGCTTTTTGCCCCTTTTGACTTCTTTTAAATTATATTTTCAGTTTTAGTCATTGCATCCCCCATTATTACCGTGTTGATTATATAGGTTTTTACTATTATTTAGTCACTATAGATTTAGAGATTACATTCTGCATCTTTACGTTATTAAAGTATAATACAAATTAATACATTTACCACTTTCTAGACAATGCAAGGACCTTAAAACATTTTAATTTCATTTATCCTCATCTCAAATTATGTGGTGTTGTTTTCATATATTTCCTCTCCATTTTTTTCATATTTTATTTTAATCCTCACAAAGGTATATCCTCAGACATATTGATTATGTAGTCCATATTCACTTACCCATGTATTAGCCTTTCCACCTCAGTCATTTTCCTTCTACCAAAGAATAACTTTTGTTATTTCTTTTAGTGCCGATCTGCTAATGATGAATTCTCTCAGTTCGTGTTTATCAAAAAATATTTTTATATAACTTCTATTTTCAAAGGTAATTTTGCTGTATATAGAATTCTATATTAGCAGATGTTTTCTTTCTGTTCTTTTAAATTATAATTCTGCTGTCTTTGGCTTCTGTTTAGAAGTCAGCTGTGAGGTTAATTATAATTACTGCTCTTTTGAAGCTTATTTTTTCTTTCTTAATGACACTCAAGATCTTTTTCTGTCTTTGGTTTTCAACAGTTTGACCACAATGGACCTACATGTGTTCTAATTGAACATTATTCTTAGGGTGTAGGTGTTTAAAGGCTCAATCAAAAGCCTGTTATTTATTTATTTATTTGTTTTTAAATTAAGGATCCTCTTTTTGTGTGGTCCCTGAACTCAACTTGCAATAACCTCACTAATTGTTGTAAAGTTTTGCTCAGCTTCTCAACCCCTCAGCAGCCATTTTCAAAGCTGGTGATTACCTCAAAGGGAAGAGCTCACCTGTCTATGGCCTCTCTCCTTTGCCTGAATCAGGGTACCACAGATCCTCATCCTGTTTGTAGCTTTCTGTTGCTTTCATACACATTTTGTTAACAAATTATCCAGGTTTCCTATCTGTTCTCAGTTGTAAGATGAGCCTGAAAAATCCCATTGCCATTTCCAGAAGCAGTGTGCAGCACTGTGGAAATATCACTCTTATAATAAAACTCATAGATTTGGCCTTGTTTTGATTTGTTCTGTTGTGCAGCAGGAGTTTTCTTTCTGATAACTTCTATCTTCCTTTAATCCAGGAAAATTCTGAGCTATGTCCTCTATTCTTTAATTTTGAAACAATTATGAGGTATATGTTGAAGCTTGTCATCTATTCTCCTTATTTCATATCTTTTAAATTTTTATCTTTCTTTATGTCCTACATTTGTTTCAGGTAAATTCTTAACTACTAACTTCCAATTCAATTCTTTCATCAGTTAGATCCTTATCCTATCTTTTCTTGTTTCAGTGGTTGTATTTTTCACTTCTGTGATTTCAGTTTTCCTCCAGCTCTACTTACTCTTGAGTCAAATTTTCCCATCTTTGTTTCATAGTTATTGATTTTGCATTAAGGGGGTGATAGCAAGATTCAGGGGAGAAAGTGGAAGTTCTCAGAGGAATGCTCAGCTTTCAGCGTCCTCATTGTGGAATCCTCATTGTGGAACCAGACCTTATTTTGGTAGCTTGGATCTCTTATGCTGGAAGAATATCAAAGATTCATTTCCTAAGCCAGCAGGTTAGCTTGACCCAAGTTTGGGATGGCAAATGCTGCTGCTCTCTCCATATAGATTGGCCTTTAAAAACAAACACACGAAAAAATACTGTTCATGGCAAGGAGTCCCTAATCCACACTCATCTCTAATACCCGCCACAAAACTGACTCTGGTTGTCTAAAATATATGTGGTATTATAGTTTCTAATCAGCCACCTAGAATTTGATCTAGATGTTTATTCTGGGTCTATCCTGAAGCTCAGTGGGTCTGTGGTCCTCACCCAACTTAATTTTCTTTCTGATTCACGAATATCTAGTTAATATCACCTTAAACACAAATACGACTTTTAAAATATATACAAATATTTTATCATTGTTATGTGTTTATAACAAAGTTGTTACTTAATGGGTAACTTTATGATACTACCTTGACTAGAAGGAAGTACTATTTTTGTCAGTAGTAGTAACAGTAGAAATAGTAATAGTAATTATTGCAATGTTGGTTCATATTAAGCTTGTCATCACCTAAAAGCCTCAGATATTTTGGCATGAACTGTTGCAAATTCAGTCTTTGATTTTCTACACGCAAAACAATATTTTTGATGTCCATGCACATATTTTTGTAAGCAGATGGAAAGAAATAGCCATGTTCATAGTCACATTAAAGCAATTGTTTATAACAAAATAGCAGAAGAAATAGATCAATCAGATTGCCCACTTTTATTTAAGAGTAGGGGGGAAATAAATTAATTAAGTCAGAACTGATATCTTGAGAGCCAAAAAAAAAAAAAAGAGAGAGAGAGAAAAAGATGAAATATTATTTAAAAAAAGATGCAAAAGTGATAATGAAAATTCTATAATGTTAACTTGATAATGCAAGTCTTTGGGTCACATGCTTTCAAGGTATTTGTTATTTAATTATTTCATTTTGTGGGTTACATAATGTATTGAATTTTTGTCCTTTCATGAAATACGTTTTCAAAAATTAAGCATATAAAAGACATTCAGTCATTTTGTCAAAAGCACACTCCACTGATATTCTGCTAAATTTGGTTGTATGTTAATGCATTTAGAAATTACAAAACTGGCAAGAAACATTTAAGCTGAATGGCTTCCCAATTGAAACATAAAGAAATTAAACATTTTTCTAAGCATTAAGCAATTTCATGAAACAGATGGAAACAGTTCTGTCTATGCCCTCGTGTTTTCCCAGTGGTTTCTTGTTGAATCCCCACATGTTGATAACTCACTGGCAGCTTCTACTTTGCAATCATTCTTTTCTTCCTCTTTCTGTTGACTATTCCTAGGTGATCAGGTTGAGGGTTCCTGGTGTCATAGCTCAAGGGAACAATAAATGCATCAGGTAACATAATCCAATTAATCTATTTTAATTTTAGTTGTAAAAGGTTGGATTAACCATAATCTCTGGATCACAATTCATTATCATCACTGGCTTAGGTATAGCCTTCTTTCAATTCTCTATTTGTTTATGGAATAACAGTTAGACTTCTATTTTATATACAAATATTCATGCAATTAGAAATACTTTGCTATTTCTAATAATGGCTGAACAAGAGTCGAGTCCTTGAATGGAACTTGCCTATCTTTTGCTTATGTTCAAAGGCAAAATAAGGTGTTACCAAACATACTTGTATCTAATTAGCAGGAGTCGGTATACTGCACATAAATCTGTTTTAATTGGCAGGGGAGTGATTAAAAATATTTTTAAATTGAATTTGAATGCTGTTAGGTGATATGTATGCTGCAGGTTCATCCAAAAATGCCCTCCTCCCATTCTCTGTGACTACAGAACTCGATTTTCACCCATCTTATGTTTCCTGACTCTGAAGGCATTTGCATTTGACATCCATGTTTAAAGACTCAAAATTAATATCTGTCCACTCCTGGAAACTGGACCCCTAAACACAAAATTTTTCAGTGCACTGTCTGTATAATACAGAAAGTCATACTGCTACTGAAAAGGTCCCTAAAAGAAAGTTAATTTAGTATGATAGAGAGTACTTGAATAAGAATCAAGAGACTTGGGTCCTGGTCCTTGTATTATTACTGACTAGTTGGTAATCTCAGGGAAGCTTCTCAAATTCTGTGAGACTTCCCTCAGCTCCCCAATTTATCCTACTATTGTTCTACCCACTTTTGCTCCTTAGAAACCGAGACTCATCTTTGGTATTTTTTCTGATCAGTTATATTCAAACCATCAGTAAGTCCTGTTCATTTTACCTCTAAAACATGAGTTGAATTTAGCTACCTCTCTCCATATCTTCTGTAAGAACCCCAGTCCAAAGTACTATTATCTCTCACTTGGATTAGAGTAATAGCTTCTTAAGTGGTCTCCTCGATTCTGCTTTTTCAAATGAAGATTAGATTATTTTTACTTTCTTACTTAAAACCAGGACCTAGAAAAAAAATTAAAACTTTTTATTCTGGCCTAGAAGGCCCTGAATGATCAGCCCTTGCCTCTATCTTCAATCTCATATTGTCTTGTATCATTCAGCCATGTTGGCCTTATTTCTTTCTTTTTAAAAATATATTCTTGAATATAATACTCATTTTAATGTTCTGTCTTTTAACTCTAATATCTAAGTCACATTTGTTTCTCAGTTAGAGTGTGAAACTGACTGCTTTAATCCATTCATCGTCTGAGTTACGTTAAGGCTGACTTGTGGTCTGTCTTCAGGTCACCCCTGTTCTTAGGGTTTGGTTCTCTGGGGCTTTTCATTGAAAGTCTGGTGTAACTTTTTGTCCTCAGTGTTGAGGCATCATGAAAGTATAAACCTCAAGAACATTATTAATTTCTAAATCAGGATACCTTTGACTACAAGTAACAGAATCTCCAACTCGCAAAATTGCTTAAACAATAGAGAAAATTTATTATTATATAACAAGAAGACCAGAAGCATAGACACTCCAGAGTTAGGTAATTCAGTGGCTCAATGATTTCATACATGGTCTACAAAGGGTTCTTTCCATGTCTCTACTGGATCCTCTTCCATATATTGGCCTATATAACAAAAGGAAATCCCCTCATAGTGGCAAGATGACTGCAGCAGTTCTAAACATCACATTCATACATGGCAACATTCAGAAGAGACCATATCTTCCTGTAAACTCTTGAAGAGTGAGAAACTCCTTCTAAGAAGCCCTCCAGAGAAAGCTCCTCATCTCTCATTCATTGGACTTGTATCACCTGCACATGTCTAAACCACATGTGCAAGGGAAATGGAATCCTGTTGATTGACTTAAACCAATTGGGGTTTACTTCTTGGGTCTGGTGTTGTGATTGGGACCAGCCTCTTCCAAAATACTGACCATTGGCAGGTGCTAAATAGAGTTTTTTTGGTGGAGGATGGACAATAAATATTACCTGCTACAATATACTAGTTAGATTTTAAATTATATCCAACTATTAGACATTGGAATGAAGAATCCATTTTGTATATTTGCATCATTAGTAAATGCCTGGAGTTCTAAATGCAGTTTTGATAAACAATTGGTGTGAAATATAATAGGAATCATTTGGTAATCAAGAAATATGAAGCAGACTTAATTAACATTGAAATGATTTTTAAAATAATAAATGTTTCTAAGGTTCTAAAAAAATTTCCAAAATATGAGCTTCTTAGAAGAGTGTTTGCCATTTTTGCATTTATGTTTCTTTTTAGTCCTAGCAGGTAAACTTTCTATGTAAGCATTTATTTTGTTTGTAACTAATTTTTCACTAATGAATTTCTCTGCAAAATGATGGATGCAATTAAGAATGTATTTAAGAACTAAATATAATCAGTCCCCTTTTCTAATTTTAATTTGTTTCTGTATTTTCCCCTCAAACATACAGGTGATATAGGCCATGTTCCAAACAATAATAATCCCTATTTACTCAGTCATACCCATAGAAAACTGAAAGTGTTCTGGAATGCAATTTGGGAAAGTGAAAGAGATTAGCTTCTAATGTTATCATGTCATTTGGTACACTTACAGTTAATGTCAGAGAGGCTGGGTAATGATGTAACAAATAAACCACCCCAAAATCTCAGAAAGGTTTTATTTTTTGCTCTTTACACATAGCCGTAGGAGTTCAATGGAGTATAGACAATTCTACTCATGTTGTGACTCAGGGACTCAGGCTAATGGAGCAGCTACCATTTCAGATGTGCCATAGGGAAAGGGGAGCTCTGGGGAAATCGTTCTGCCAGCAATTACATGTGCTGTCCAGAAGCTACACATGTACTTCTTCTCACATTCCATTGGTGAGAACATGGCACCCCAACTCATGGGGAAGTATGATTCTACCAGGCCCCTGGGAGAGAGAGAGCCAGCAACAGTGTCGAGCAGTATTTTTGACAACTGCAAAGATATACCATTGTGCATCACTGCCTTTCAATGGAAGGGCAAATATGACCCTAAACCAACAGTTAGTTTTTGGTTGTTACAGACAAAATGGAAATGCTTCAGTTAGGGTGGTGCTCTGTATCCTGGGGGTATTACAAATACAGCTCCATGGAGGACAACAAATTCTGGTTTTATGGCTTTGAACTGTGATAAGGCTTTACCCTCACATTAAGAGTCACGTTTAGGTAAAATGTAGCCTTTTCCAAATCCACTCTGTCTTTGTGTATGGGTGGTATCAAGCAGGTAATGCTTGGAGTGCATTTCCAGCTACCCAGTCTAATTTTCTCTTCACTTTCTATTCCTGGGTCTTCTGTCCACATTGCTTTGCTATCATAGATTGTCAGGTTTTCTATGGCAAACATTGGGCCATCTCTATTTATTTGGAACAAAGGGTGATTCATTCCAAAGAGAATTTAAAACTTTTAGTGCTGATGTTGATCATTGTGGTCATACCTGTATGAAGAGCACAGGGGAGAAGCACCTTTCATCAGCTTAGGTAGATAAGGAGTCTGAGTTCTCCAGCCATTCTTACCTCGGAACACTCTAAATAAGCTCATGTGTGCCTTTGTAAGTCAGGCTTCAATGGCAAGGTTGGCAATAGAGAAAGTATCTTGTTTGCTGGAAATAAAGGATGAAGTCCAGCTATTCTTCTCCATTGGTGTTAATAATAATACCTCAATAGTTGAATGTGCATTTTGTTCTAAGCTCTTAGTAGTTGTGATAGATAGATAGATAGATAGATAGATAGATAGATAGATAGATAGATAGATATAGGCAAGGGCTGATCATGCAGGGCCTTCTAGGCCATAGTAAAAAGTTTTAATTTTTTTCTAAGTTATAGTTTTAAGTAAGAAAGTAAAAATAATCCAAATTTTCATTTGAAAAAAGCAGAATCAAAGAGACCATTTAAGAAGCTATATAGCTCTAATCCAAGTGAGAGATAATAGTAGTTTCAACTGGGGTTGTTATAGAATATTATATATAGGACATATATATACATATTCCAGCCAATTCTTGGAACAAATAGAATGAATTGGCTGGTATTGTCCTCATTTTCATATGAAGAAATTGACTCTCAGACAGGTTTGTCCAAGTTTAAACAGCTACTCTGTGTCTTAAACTGTTATCAAATTTTAAGAATTTAGACTTGATTGTATTTTATTAAACATCCAGTTCTTTTTTTTTTAATTTCTGGAAGATGTTAATTAATTAACATCTGTACCATTAATTTTTAAACAGTAACTCACTGCTTTGTATTTTGTGTAGTACTGGTATTTTACCTTTAAAATCTTCCCAGTAGACTATAAACACCTCTCAAATCTCTGCATAATTATAGACTTAACTCCTGTGACTTAGCAGGTATTCAGAAAATCCTTGTGAGTGAATGAAGGATGTATGTGAGGCTCACAAGTCTGGCTGAAAGCTACCGTGTTTCCCCGAAAATAAAACCCGGTCTTGTATTAAGGTTTGCTCCAAAAGATGCATTACGGCTTATGTTCAGGGGCTGGCATCCTGAAAAATCATGCTAGGGCTTATTTTCTGGTTAGGTCTTATTTTCGGAGAAACACGGTACTACCTGTCGCAGGCAGGCAAGGGCTGCTGGCTTGAACTCCAAAGCCGATTTGCCATTGTCTATAGAAGCAGAATTAACAATCTGTCCTTTTCATCTAAGTAGAAGAGAAATTTTTTAGAGTGACTTTTCATGCCCAATTACAAAAAAAAATAATGCATGATGATTGTAAAAAATCTAGAAAATTTAGAATAATAGGAATGATACAAATAAAAATAAATCCAAGTTCTAGAGATATTTTTTCTCCCAATCATGGTTTCAAAAGGCATTCACACACACACACTTTATGTAGCTATAATCACACATAATATTGCAACCTGGTTTTTCACTTTTTATTATGTCCTTTAAAATCTTTTTTAAAAGATTCTTGTCAGTGGTCTTGTACTGTTTCATGATATGGAAGGGCCCTAATTTATTATTGGACATTTAGGCTCTGTCATTTTTTGCTATTATAAATAATGTTGTCATGAACATCTTTCTATATAAACCTTTGTGAGCACGACTTTCAATGCACCATCTGTCCCTTGGAGTCCCTTGTCTGGTGACACCCACCTCTACTAACTGACATTTGACACGTAGAACTGAAGTTGCGTAGTTAGAACTTGTCAAGATGACAAATAGGGTAGCAGTGGCCTGTCTCACTCTCATAAAATAAAATGGATACAACTATAATTTTGTAGGCCATTTGTTTGGTTAGACGCTTGATGCCTCATTGATTCCACACAATGTATTCCAAAAGAATGAAGGTGACCTTAGAGAGAGGCAGCCTTTTAGAATCCAATTAATCAAGCTTCGGGGGGTTTGGTGCCCAACAACACCCAGAGATATCATGATCTGTCAGAATCTTGTTACTTAGAACTGGAATTTAGGAAGGGATGTGAATTAGGTTTAGCTTGTTGGTGCTCTTCTGAAAACAACAGGAGAATTCAATCTTTAAAACTAAGGAATGTTGGTTGTGTGAGTTGCAGGCTTTTGTAGAAAAAAAAAAAACCACAACAGTAAAATATTCTGAAATTTACCGAAGGCTGTCAAAAAGAGGAACTCATTAGTGGAGCTTGAATGTTTCCTCCCCAGAAGACTGGAGTTTAAAATAATAGTTTTAAGAGTTCTGCTTTCAGGACCTCTGAGATATATAACATGCAGATTTATAAAGTTCTTTAAACTGGGGTCTCATTTATTTTGTCAGTATCATGCAAAATCAACAAAAATTAAAATCCATATTTTAAAAAAGTACCTAATTTCCCGTTACTTAAGCTACAAGCATACATGCTTAGTATTCATCTCTAATAGCCTAAGAGGATAAGGCTTTTACTTTTGATCTAGAATTTATTTAATCTAAGAGTGTGGTAGAGATTCTAGGTCCAAATTCCAGGTATTATAATACGTTTCAGTTTTGCTCTCTGCTTCACGAAGACAATTTTACCACTAGCTCTTAACACTTATTGTACTAAACTGGTGTATTAATATTAATATCAGAGTGTGAAAATTTCAACTGGTAAGTGGTATGCAAATTAACTTAATGCAGACTTGAATGAATTAGTGCACTCAAAAAAATCTTTTGCTACAAAGGTAGCTAAAGTGGTAAAGAGACTAATCATTAAAAGGAAAGATTGCTACAAGTAAAAGAATAACATATTTTAAAGCAACGTGACTGATTTGAATCAAGCAATATGAACGTAATAGCTGGTGTAAGTCTTTGATTATATTACGGGGTGCACACAGAAAACATCTTTTTTTTTAATCACAGTGCTATGGGTTGAATTATGTCTGCAAAAAAGGATATGTTGAAGTGTAAACTGCTGGTTCCTGTGAATGTGACCCTATTTAGAAACAGGATCTTTGCAGATGTAGCGTAATTAAGATGAGGTCATTAGAGTGGGCCGAATCCAACAGGACTGCTATCCTCATGAAACAATGCTAATTTGGGCGGACAGACATGCATGTGAGGAAGATGATGAAGACAGCCATGTGATGAGGGAGGCAGAGACTGGAGCTCTGCTTCTATGAGCCAAGGAATGCCAACATTTCTGACAAACACCAAAGGCCAGAAATGGCAAGGAAGAATTCTATCCTACGAGTGTCCGGGGAACATGGCCTGCTGACACATTGATTTCAAATTTCTAGCCTCCAGCACCGTGAGACAATAAATTTCCATTGTTTTCAGCCACCTGGATTGTGGTACTATGTTATGGCATCCCCAGGAAACTAATACAGCTTTCACTATGTTCTGCCCAATTCCATGTTGTTCTTGCTGATGTAAGTCTTGGACAGATTATATAGTATTCTGGTCCGTTTCTGTTTATAAAAGTTGTCTGGTTTTAGTCTCCATTCTCATATCCAATTTGCATTTCATCGCCTTCCCCACCTCCAGTGTCAGCCAGGCCTGCGGTAGGGAAGGGACGAGGGTTGCTTTTGTGTTTCCAAGCTCTCCAGCATCTTGGAAGTGGTGAGGTGGGGTATGTCTCATTCTAGGACACTTCCCTCCCCTCCATCTGTGGGCTCTGGTTCTCTGGTGTCAGAAGCAAGGAGGTAGACTAGGAGAGATGGCAGGAGTTGTTTGATGTAACAGTCAGTGATGTGGTGTCACTTCTGCATTTGTTCTTACTAAGTCTGGTATATGTTATTGATAGTCCCTGTGCTTTCTTGAGTTGGTGTTTTGCTTTACTCCTACTTGCTCTGTCCTTCCTGTGAGAGAGGCAGCTCTGCCTCCTTTTTGTGCTTTCTTTAAGTTTGTATCTAAGATTCAGGATAGCCTCAGAGAGCCTGCCTTTCCTCTTCTTTGTGCTTCTTCCTGCACAGCCAGAGAGAACCACTAACGTTCTCCATTCTTTCCCTATGCCTTGGGACTCAGATGGAGAAAGGGCTGCGTCTCTCTCCTTCCTAGTCCTGCCTCACCATTCTCTTCTCACTATAGAAATGGTGCTGACCACCCTTGAAAGCATCCTGCCCTCAGCACTCTCTAAGCAGGTCTCATGCTTCTGTAGGGAGAACTCCCTGGTATGGGGAGTTCCATGTCTCTTAGGACCTCCTCCAGCACTCTGCTCACCAGTGGCAGCTCTAAGATGCCACAGCACCCAGCCAGCGAGGGCTGCACTGTATATCCTTGCTGTAGGTGTCCCCGCACCCTACAAAAGATGATCTCAAGGCTTTCCCATCTTCTTCCTCTCCATCAAGGGGACAAAACGGGCCTCACTATGAGCCACTGCCTTCATGTGGCTGCAGATTCTCGTGGTTTCCCTCTCCCGCAGGCCTGCTGTATGACCTGGACAGTGTGAGAGTTGGGTAGACTGGAGCCAGTTCAGTCCTGAGGAAAGTTTCTTGGCTCAATTGTTAGTGGCTCTCCTTAGGATATGGGAGTATTTAATGACTCTTTGCCCTCAGTTTGGGGTCTTGGAAGTGTTGAAGGCATGAAGTTTACAAGAGTAGTTTGCAACACTCTTGTAGTGAGAAGGGAGTAGGAGTGGCCTGAGATAAAGATGGTTACTGACTCCTGGGAATAGAAAAATTCCCACTCAGGAGCTATTACACCAGGAAAATATGTTTTCTGTTTCTAGGTTTTTTCCTTTCTCATTCCCCTTTGACATTGCAAGATGTTTTAGATTTTGTCAACATCCTATGATTAATGAGATGGAGGAGGAGCTGCATTTAATATATAAGGTCTCGTGAGGGTGCAGCCAGGTGGCTCTGCTCGTAGCCCCTAGGTGGGTTTTAGAGGTAGAGAATCTGCTTCCACTCGCTTGCTTGGAGACTGGCTGGCTAAGGTTTGGAGATCAATGACTAAATCAGGATTTACTGTTTGATGATTCCATGTCTAAACTAATAAGTGTTCTCAAAATGTGATCCCATAACAATCATCAGCAGTATTACCTGGAAAGTTGTTAGAAATACTTGTTCTCAGGCCGCACCCCAGTCTATAGACCTAGAAACTGGGGGTGGGTCGCAGGCATCTGTATTGACAAGCACTCCAGGTGAGACTGAAGAACGCTAATATTTGCAAACCACTGTTCCAAAGATGCTTCTCTTCCCCAATTCAAAGTGACACTCGAGCCTCTCTAAGAAATGGATGTTTACTTGGTATGGCCTAATACAAAAGATATGATTTACTTAAAAAAAATTCTCTGATGATTTTCCATCCATCACACACTTCAGCTTAAAAACTTTCTAATGCACTTTAATGCAGAGTCAAAGAGAATCTCTTTTCTTTTTCCCAAAAGACTGGAATTTTAGAAGTGTATTAACTACTTTAAACAGGCAATTTACATTTGAGTCCAATCATCCTTCCTGGGACGCTTCTTACTCTGGAATATTTCCCTGCATCTGATGAGGCTTAAATGTGAGACTCACCCTTCCCTGCATTATTCTCTCCATAGCAATTGTCACCATCTAACATATTACATATTTTATGTGCTGCTTTTGTTTTCTTTTGTATGTCTTCCTCCACGTGAATGTGAGCTTCTGGAAGGCAAGAGATTTTGTCTGTTTTATTCACTGCTGATTCGCCAGCACCTTAAACAGTATTTGGAACACAGTAGACATTCAGAATTATTTGTTGAATGAATGTATGAAGGTTAAGTTTCAAGAATATGTTTTAAAGTTGTAAATTTTTATGTTTATTGATTAATTGAAGAGCATTATAGTGTTTGTTCTTATTTCTACTTGTGAAGATGCTGAGTACCACGGGCTACACAATGTCCTCAGAAGTTCCATCATTTAGTGCAACATGAACAGAAGAATTTACTAGATTGATATGAAAGGTGTTAGCCAGGATATGCTACAGGGTGTCATGGGTTGGAACTGGATAGTGGAGGCTAACACATTAGATGCAGGGAAGAATAATTATATGAAACTAATACAAAAATGTGTCAGTGACTTCTGGATACATCAGTCTACTGTTTGTACAAGAATGCCCTTTTGAAGGGATTATTTTTGGATAGTAAATCTGTTTACCAGTAATTGCGTTAGGCCAAACACCTGCCAGGATGCAGTATTTCCACTTTCCTGTTGGCACATCTGACAGTTCCTACTTCACAGATGTTCACTGTCTTCTTATTCATTGATGATCCCATTCTGACGCAGTAGAGCTGGTTTCCACCCTTGATGCACTGGGAGGGCAATAGGCAGACACATTTGGAAGTGGAGGCTGCAATGAGACAGAGACAGAGAGAGAGATAGGGAGAGAGAGAGAGAGAGAGAGAGAGAGAGAGAGAGAGAGAGAGAGAGAGAGAGAGAGAGAGAGAGAGAGAGAGAGAGAATATGTGACTTACCACAGTACGTTAGGGTTTAATTTTACCTAACTTGTCCCAGGGTGGTGAGCTCCTTGGTGGCAAAATAAATGAGAAAACTGAAAAAAAGGCAATAATGCAAAATACCCAACTGTGGTTGAATACAGTGAACAGGATATAAGAGAGCAGAATGCTTCTTTTTTTGCCAGACTAATGTACTCTTTCCTATTTTTCTCCACATGTCCAATTTCTACAAGTCTTACCTTGTCCATGAAGTGTTTCCTAGCCACTTACCCCAACACCAGTATTTTATTTAACCAAACTTTAATGGTGTAAACTTGTCAGTATTACATTTGACATTTTTATACTTTCTTGTTAGTTAGCTATTCATATGTCTTTCCCCCAAGACAACTACAAGTGATTTGTTTGAGAGCAGTAACTATGGTTCATCCATCTGCATGCCCCACTCAGCTTTTACCAAGGTGCTCAAAGAATTCTGCTTCATCAATTGATTTTAAATTCTAAATTTAGGTGTAGATATTTAAGGTGCAGAATAAGTATTCAAAAAGAAAGTATTTGGTGGATCGGGGATAATTCGTGTATTCAAAATTTCTGAGTCAGCCTGAGAATCAGCAGTGATTGCATTAATAAGTAGCTTCTTTTAGGCAGATATCAGTTCTTTCCCATGTGTCTCAACTGATGGGACAAAATTGGGCAAGGAAATGGGGAGATACCCATATGCAGTCTTTCTGCCTGTGGTAGGAAACATTTCATGAAAAAGCATCCATTTCCCTTCTACGCCCTCTGTCAACCAGCTAGAGAAGATTCTAGTTGTGGAAAGTCTTCTACATTGTTAGAAACAGGGTATGGTGAAGGACAGGAGACTGTTCCACCCCTGGGGAGGAAGTCAGCTCCCTAGGCTTCTGGAAAGGCCATAGTCACTACTCTTTGAGCATGGTTAGAGCTTAAATGCTCTCAGCAAGGTTATTTTCAGACTAACAGCAGAGGCCTTTTCCACTTCCTCCTTTAATTCATCCTCCAACACTTCGTTCTCATGCCTTCAACTTCATGAAACATGTCCAGGCCAGAAGATATTTATGTCTCTTATAGCTCTTATCACATACTGCCTTGCATTAAAAGTTATTCATGAAATTATTGTGTAAAGTTACTCCTCCAACTACTGTGAACAGTATAAGTGTACAAAATAAATCTTCGCCTCCTATTGGTTGATAGTGAATATTTTTGAAATTCAGACAGAACACTTAATATTCATAACACTAGACTCCTTTCAAAACCATTCGTGTTTTAACTTTTGAAAAATGAACTTCATGTAACTTTGAAGTTCCATTGTAAACTTTTTCTTATTTTATTTTAGAAAAAAAAGGAAATGAAATGAGTAGCAAAGTACACAATGTAATCAAGAACACAATTTAATCAAGGTGATATTCAGTGCAACTCAAGATTAATAATATCCCAACTTGCCATGAGTGGGTTGGGTATGAAACACATTTTCAGCTTTCTCTTTCTTCATAAACGCTGTGGTTTGTACATTCATGCTGTTCTATAGTGCTGCTTAAACTGGATTCTGTGATGTTGAGTTTTGCTCACCAATTAAAAAGGCTGACAGAGGCAGACCATATCTGCAGGGCAGAAAATGCTTTCTGTTTTCTGATTGTGTGCAGGAACAAAGAATATTATAAATGACATAAATCTCTTAGTGAGAAATATTCATGTTTTAGTGTGTTTACCCCAAGACTGTTTGCTAACTTGAGCACTATTGTTAAGTATTCAAACATTTTAGTGTTCTTCCTTTAGACAAATTTAGACTCCCGGAGACCGTGGCCTTTAGATAGAAGTACAACAAAGAACTATAGTAAAGACAGTAAAGTCTGTCTTTACTGTAAATAGTAAAGACAGATTTTTATGAAATGGTAAGCCACAGATTATTTGTTATTCAGACAGATTTGAAAAAGAATAATTTGTGTAAAAATAGCAAAAAAAAAATCTTGAAATAGAAGAGTTCCATGAAGACCTCTTTTCCATGAAAAATAAGGAGGAATGAAAGTTAACCCGGAATACATCCCTAAATGCCTGAGCGACCTATTGAAGTAGACAGACAGGGGCTGTTTTTATTTGACCTGCTGTCGAAATTCCTTTTACTTGCTGTATGTAGTTTTGAAAATAATATTCTTACACTATGATTTTCAAAAATAGGTTATATTTTAAATACAAAATAATGTTACATAATACATAATGTAACATAATGTTACATAATGTTAGCTCTTTTCTGCTACAAATTTCTGTTTCTGAGAGACATGTCAGCTGGATCATGTTGCTGGGTCAGTCAGTGAAAGAATGAATAATAGTATTTATCTAGAAGATGATTTAATAGTGATTAGAATTGGGCACTGCACGTAGCAGTCCCCGGTTTGCTGTTTTTCACAGTGGAACAGCCTTGCTCAGATATGGCTTGAAGTTTGGAATCCCCAGATAATGACCTCCTGAGTAGCAACCATCAGATGGTTCGCTGACCATGGTGTCTGCGTCTACCCTCTGACATGAGTTCAATCCTGCCATCTAGCAAAGGTGCTAGATATTGATAATCAGCTTTAAGTGGATCGGGAAGAAACTTTATTTGGATAAAAAGTCCTCTCCCATTTTCCAGGACTGAGTTGAAGGACGTTGGGCTAGAAAGTAAAAGAAGAGTCAATGGGAGCAATAGGTTTTAGTCATTTTTTTGTTGTTGTTGGATGTAACGATTCAACAAGTTTCTATTGCAAACTTTATGTCTCACCTTAAGTTTTTGAAGAGTGTCACAAGGGAAATCTAGCTGCCTATTTGAGTTCTGTTAAATCCTAATCTCCAACCCATATTTATATATTATATGAAGCTTAGTTGGGCTATTTCGGGGTCAAACTTCATCGTAGAGCAAATGTACTGCTGTGAAGTTTCTGCTTCTAAGCAACTCACAAATAAAATGCCGTTGGCCAATACACTTACAGAAAATGGAAATGTAATGCCACTTTTTAAGTATCACGTTGGCAAAGACATAAAGAAGTGATAACTCCAAGGTTTGTGAGGGTGTAGGAGAGCAGTCTTTATCATATGTTGTAGATAGGACTATAATATGATAAAAACATTTCTGGAAAGCAAGTTGATACAACAGACTTTATAATTTTAAATAATATTTAACTAGAAATTCCATTGTCTAAGGTATATTGTAAGAAAATAATCTTACACTATAGATTTATCTGTGATAGATTTGTGAATCCAGCATTGTTTATAGTAGTCAAATATTGGGAAAAATCTAAATGCCTAACAGAAGATTGGTTAAATAAATCACAAAATTTCCATGTAGGCTTTTGCTGACACTGAAAATTATGTGGCAGAATAACATATGATGATGTGGAAATAGTTTTATGATACAAGTGCAAAGCAGAGATATGTAAAATAGGATGTAGACTGTGATCCTATTTTATTAAAAAAAATTTGTAATATAATCAGAGCTGCCCTGAAGTGTGTGTGACCTGGGGAAATTTTTCTTATGCCTCTCTATATAAACAATTAAAGTCACTCCAAATCAGAATGTCAGTACCATACTAGTCCTCCAATGTGAAACAATCTTGAGAGAGACGACCTTGCTGGCCTCTGGCTCACCAGGCTGCTCTCTGGGAAAGAGAATCCAGCTCTGAGCCAAGGATGACTCTATAGATAGAAGCCCAGAGCTCCTTGGAGCATCTGGTTGATGCCATGTGTAATGGAGGGAAGAAGCAGTAGAGGGTCAGAGAATGTTCCACAGGGAGAAACAGTGCCTACCTGAATCCACGAGGGGACATGTCTGGGTTCAGAGCATCCTGACTGAATAACACTACCACCCTTGGCTAGTCCCAGACACAGCAAGAGGTTGTAAAAAAATTTAAGGAAGATGCTTTCAGCAATTGGTATCCACGAGGAACCCAGTCCAGGCTCAGGGCCCTCTACCTACGCCAGCCCCAACTCGTCCCAAATGCAAAAGAAAAACAGACCATTTTGATGCATGCCCTCCAAAGCTGGGAGTGGGGAAGGATGCCTGAAGCATGAGATTGAGATGAGTATTCTTCTTACCGGGGTATAAGGGTGGTACTGATTATATATGCATAGAAAAAAGATTAGAAAGATTTACACCAAAATTGTTAAAGTAGTTATCTCTAATTGTGGGTGGTTAGATGTTTCTTTTTTGCTTAAATCATTTTTATAAAACATGTTTACAATAAAATGGAATTATTATTGATTAAGGACAGGTTAATTTTAAGAGAGAGTGTTTGCAAATAGATATACTAGGTGAGAGGAAGGTTAAGTGAGAACACTTCTAGTATGTGTCACCACTGGAGCTTACCTGAACATTTTTCCCAGTCATAGCAGGTATCATAGCCACAAGATTCTTTCTTTGTGCTATTGGATGAAAGTCTTGTTCTTTCAAGACCCCATTCTAACTGTGGACCATCTTGGCAGGAACCAATATGTAGAAAATGGAGTTGCTGATTATTTAAACATTTCTTGGCCCAAAATTTACAAGCAGGTGAAGTAAAATAATGGCTGGAGTCTGAATCAAACACACAGAGATCTTCTGAATAATAGCTGCTCAAGAGAGGAAAGCAAGCATTAATATATAAAGAAAAAAAAAAAAAAAAGAGAGAGTGATGACATCTAGCCAATTTAATATTTTAACTTACTACCCAGTTATTTTCCTCCCGATTCCCCCTCCCCATATTTCTCGTCTTTTAGACCCTTGTTTTATCTTGCCTGCTCTGGGACTCATCTTTCTAAAATTTCATCTTAGTCTTGGTATTACTCCCAATTGCCTTTGAGTTAAAATCTGAATTTTTAAATTCTGGTAACGAAGATCTCCATATTTTGACTCCAAGCAACTTGCCTTTCTAGAATTATTTTCCCATCCTCCTTAATCCCTTTTTATGACCTGACAATTGTTTATTGATCATTTTCTAAACTGGCAAGAGTATTCTTTCTTTTCTGCCATCCCATGCCCGGCTCAAGCAGTATTACATTTTCTCTCCTCTCTGCCTATCTGTGTCCAGTTCAATTCCTGCCTACACTTTGTAACCAACCCTGATCAACCTAGCCCATTGTAGTCTGTGCCCCTTCTGAACTCAGTAATACTCATTAACTGCAACACCAGAATCATATATCCTTATATAGCTTTGCAAGTGTGTTTGTATTATGAGTAAGTGCAGGCACTTTTAAGTAATTCTTGGGTAACTTCGTTAATCTCTCTAAGTAGAAGATGTCCTGCTACCGAGAGGTAACCAGTGGCCATAGCCGTTGTCTTGCTGAGAGGACAAGAACTCTTTGATTACTCCAAATCTGAGTCTCTTCTCTAAGGTCAATCTTACAGTTAACAATCAGTGCACCAGCGTGTAAAATTGTTTCCAAGAACTAGCACCCATACCTGAGAAGAAAAGGCCAATACTAAGTTTGGAGAACTTAGGGTGTGGGGCCAGTCACTCCCATATATACCTTTAACACTGTAGAAGAGAACTGAGGATTATAGAAAGAGGCTAGAGAGGAAGGGAAGGGCTGAAATCCAGACAGTTCCAGAGGGAAGTCTGCATTCTCATAGTTTGGTATTGCAAATATAAAGAAAGAAGTTTCCTCTGGGTTAACTGGACAATATGTATGTTGTAAGTACTCCCCAGCAGGGCATCTGATAAGTGAGGGGACTTCAGCAGCAAGAAGCTGTGTGGTGGCCCACTTGTGAAGCTACTGAGAAGGGCAAATTAGAGCCACCTTTGGGCTGAATTATATCAGTGAAATTATACAGAAGAACAACCTGTAGTGTTTAAGTGAATGAACGAATGAGTCCTTACAAACATTGGTTCCCCTGCCACACAGAGGAACATCAGAGCTAGACAGTGTAAAAAGTAAAGTATAACAACAGGCACAGTCTGTTGGCTCCTCACGCCAACATCCATTCTTTTTCCTCTTCCATAATCTAATTTTATTCAGAAATATCTTTATATCCAGCCAAAGAACTGCATTTCACAGCTTCCCTTGTAGGGACATGTGGCCATGTGAGTAAGAGAAGGTGAAGGAGATGGAAGCAAACGAGGTGTCTTTGAGGAACTCTTCTTCAAAAGAGAGAATGTGTCTGTTTTTGGTCTTCCTTCCTGTTCCAGCAGAGCAATCTTAGACCATGAAATAACTTTAAGGATGGCAGAACAGAGAGCAAAAAGGAGGCTCATTGTTATCTGAAATAAGAGGTTTACCATACTAGCCCTAGATTGCCTACCTCCATATTTATTTTGTGACATAGGGAAACAAAATTTTATCTTAAGCTAATGTCATTTTGGATTAAATTGAGCTGAAAGTAGTCCTTAAATTAATAAGCACCCTTGACACGCCTGTGTTTGTTCATGTAAAGAAAAAGAAGTTATAGCAACAAAGAGGAGATAGCTAACTAGTGATGGCAGTCACATGAAGATATATCATTTTTCATATTCATGCTCTCTGCGCCTGCATGAAAGAATAAACTGACAAAGGTGTGTGTGTGTGTATGTGTGTGTGTGTGTGTGTGTGTGTGTGTGTGTGTGTGTGTCTGTGGTCCATGCTCATACCACTTTCTCTACTCCAAGCTTTTGAAGTCACAACCTTTCCCTATACTTATGGGAACAGTTTGGCTTTGAAATAACTGAGTCTGAAGTTTTAAAATGGACAGAAGTAAGTCTTTATAATCAAAATGAGACTGTTTTAATAAACAAAAGCCACGCAAATTTAGGAATTGGGCTGAGAGATAATTAGAAAGCTTGCAACCAGTGCAGAAGGAGGAATTTAACTGAGCATGAAGGGTATCATTTATGTGAAAAATTAATATGTATCGTATTTTTGCTTCAAGAAGCTCAGCTCCTCCATCAACCTGGTTACACTAGACTAGTTTTTCCAATTTCCAAACACAGTCCATAGAGGATCTCTTACCTACAGTCTTCTTCTGGAGACATGCAAATACATTCAGATCCTACTCGTTTTTGTCCTGATTGACAATCGCCCTTTAATCTTTTCAGAACATCTGAAAGAAAAAGAAAGAGTAAAGAGCAGTGCACAGTATAGATTCCATGCAGTAAACCTGAATTTAGGAGGAAAGGCAATAGTGAAAAGGTGTGCATTTACCTCTTGCAGTTAGAGCATTCATTTTTGCTTTTACAAATAAGCTGTCATGAAAAATTCCATCTGAAAGGTCTTTTCTGGCTCTCATGAGCTGTCATTTTCCAACCTAAAATTGCTATTAAGTTCAGATAACTAAAGAACATGGAATCAGTGAAATTTCTGTTCATTTGCTTTTCAAATATTTACTGAGCCACTATGGTATTCTCACTAGTGGATTAGGTTTTGAGGATAGTGAATTGAGCAAAGTTTGACCCAGATCTTATGCTCACAGAGCTTATATTCTTGTGGAGACAGACTACCCTTAATCAAACAAACACACTAATACAAATAGAATTACGGCCCTTATTAGTAATGTTACAGAGAAAGCGTATAACCAAGAAAATAAATGTAGCTGGGAAGATTAGGAATGGTAAAATGAGAAAAGTGGAAGTATTCAAAGCACAGAAAATATCACACATAAAAATGCTCAAAAGAGAGGCAGCATGTGACTTTCCTGGAACTGAGAGAAGGCCAGAGTGATTGACGTGCATAAAAATAAGAGCATGGAACAAGGTCAGGTCAGAGAGGTGGGTGTGTCAGGCTGTGCAGGGTCTTCTAGGACTTTTGAAGGATGTTTGTCCTTAACTTCATAAGCAGTGGAAAGGCTTTGATGGATTTTAAGCAGCGGGAGGTGAGACAAAATTAGGTCTGGTTTTTGAAAAAGAAATTAATTCTAGCTCTGTGTGGGGAATAGAGAGCATGGTGGTCAAGAGGGCTAGGGGTGGATAATCTATGAGGTTATTATAGTAGTTCAGGTGAAAGAAGATGGTAATTTGGACCAAAGTCCCAAGGTGGAAATGGAGAGAAGTGAATAAACTTGAGGTACATTTAGTAGATAAAATAGATGATGTAGCATTTTGTGGATAAGAGATCTGTGAAATAAAATACTTATGTTTCTGGTTCATGTAAGAAAACAGACATTGGTGCATTAAGTGAAATGGGAACTATTAGAAGATGTTAGTTTTAGGGAGAAGAGAGGGATGACTCGAGTTCCTGTCTGCATATATTGAATTTATGGTATCTTTAAGACATTTGAAAAAGTAGGTGTATAGAAATTTGGATATTCAGGTCTAAAGCTCAATGGAGAAGTCTGTGCTAAAGATTTAAATTTGTTATTAGTGTATGGGGAGGTCACTGAAGCTACGAGTATGGGTGAGATTCCCCAGCAGGAGAGTGTAGCATAAGGTGAGGGGACAAATCTGAGCCTTGAGGAACTCCAACATTTGACATCCAAGTACAAAGAGGATCCTGCCAAAAAGAAAGGGCAACAGCCAGAGAGGTAGAATCTAAGCAAGAGATTGGTGTATCTTGGAAACCACAGAAAGAAAATATATGCAGAAGAAGGTTAACACTGTTGAATATTACTGAGAGGTCAAGTTAGACGAGGACCAAAATATTGTCCATTACCTTTAGCAATATGGATATCGTTGACTACAATCCTGCAAATGGCGGTTGGGGAGCAATGGCTTGAAAGTCTGATTTTCTTATAAGAAGAATAAATGAAGAAATGCAACACCTAAATGTTGCTATTTATCTCTGTATGATACTCTAGGCACGAGGATATTATGGCGGAAAAAGAAAAAGAAAGAATGAAAACAGCAGTGATCCTTTTCTCCATGAATCTAAATGATAGTGGCAAAACAGACTTTAATCAAATAACCATAGTAATGGGTTTACACTTAAAGGCTGAGATAAGTATTTTGAAATAAGGGAACAGGGTTCTTAGAAGATCACATAACAAAAAGACCTCAATTGAGAAATGTAAGGACAGATTCATAAGGAAATGATGCTTGAGCTAAGATGAACAACTGAGTAGTGTGTATGAGAGGAAGGGGAATTAAAATAGAGAGAATAACACTTGGGTATATTATATAGAAAGGGACATCTTGGTTATTTTGCTTACATTAAGACTTATCCAGAGAAAATTTAGACTGGTTGAATTGGACCTGGAGCTGACCTCTGGGCCTGTGGAATGAAACAAACTTGCCTGGACTGAATATGACTAATCAGGCATCCACAGAACTACAATGGCCTCTGAGAGCAAGTAGTTATCAAAGGAGGGCAGTAGGCAGCTATCTATATATCCTGACACATTAGATGGCAGAACAGGAGAACCAGCTCATGGTTTCTCCTCTTAGCCTATCAGGCAGAAGCTTTGATAAAGGAAGGAGATTTATGTTAGGGGCAAAAAATCTTCTATCAGGACCCTCATTCCATCTGGTGAAATTTGGCCCAGAACTTTCATGAACACGGAGACCAATAGATGCTAGTAAAGCATCAGATACTAACATTTCCACTAACATGGGATTGTTGTTCTTTGGTTTCTTGTATAGCTATACTTCTTTGCCCTTTGTAAATAATCCACACTTAGGTCAGGGAAGGACCCAAGCCATACATTATTTCCAAAGAGAATCAACTTTCAAGTAATGGGGAGCATTACTCTGTCTACAGATTTGAAATTGTCAATGATGACATGCAAGGAGTCTTTGCTCCTCACTAGGGGTCAGGTTGAAGCAGCAACTGACCCTTTGCTGCCCACACTCCCCAGCACAGTTTGTGAGAAAAATGGAAATGGGAGCATTGGGAAATTTGAAGGGCTGAGGGCAAGGGGACCCTCTGCAGGTATTGACTTCTCGGAGAAAGGAAAAAAATATCCGTGGAGGCATGGAGCATCTCATTTTTTCATGATGAAAGAATTAAAAAGTCTTTCCCTGACCAACAAATGGCCTGAAAGTCTCTTTATCTCACGGCTCCCCACATATTGAAAGAGTGTTCAGTTAGTTTTATTGATGATTTTCTTTCTCTTTCTGTGACTTCCTTCATTGATCTTTTTGTCACTGTTGTTGGAAAGTGTATGAGATAAGATATTGCTTTCCATTATCTAGATGTAGAACATTTCATTATCTCTCAGTTTGGATTAGAATTTCAATTTCTTTTCCAGAGTCGTGTGTGTGTGTGTGTGTGTGTGTGTGTGTGTACACGTGTGCTGTTATTTGCATAGAGAAGAGGATGCTGCCTAAGATGCCCTAAGGATCTTAACTTTCTGAAGCCTGTGAATCCCAAACGTATCCATCCCTCTGACTTACGCGTATGTGATCAGGGGTCAAGCGAAACCAAGCCACAATATTGACCTGATGTTCCTACAAATTTCCATGAGATCTCATTTTCAATAGTTTTAAAGTTATTTAATGGGCTGACTTTCCCCCTTTACATAATATAAAAGCCCAGAACAGGATAAAGAAGGCAAGATGGCAAAGAGCTTGGGGAAGTAGCAGAGCTCTTGCACAGTTCCTGTGTGACCCAAACCATCTGACCATGGGTTGAATTTAGCTTCTCTGTGCCTTCTTTTTTTTTTTCATAAACAAAGTGGGCCTAATCCTAGCTGATCTCACTACAGACTCAAGGATTCTCTCATTAAAAATGAGACACTAGTTAAACAAGCATGCTGAGAAAGTTAAAAGACACAAATTGGTAGAAGGTCTCTTAACTGTCCTCCAAGTAAGTGACCCGCCAGACTAATGTTCTCCAGTCCCTCTGTGCCAGCGGCCTGTCTGACACTGAACTTCAAGGTTTATAGTTCCTCTCTTCTACAGCTTCACACTTCTGTTCCCACTGGTCGAGCAATAGGTTTACCAAGAGTCAGTTTTACTTGTTCTAAATTTATTTATGCCAGTTGTTAGTGTAACTGTGTAAGTTGGTTAAATATGTCCACTGACAAAATAAAGGAGGCTAAAGGGAGTTATTTTTATAAAACCTAAGTTGAAAATTTTGAACAATTGAAAGAGATGTGCAAAAATTTTGTTTTGAATCTGTTGTGAATGAGAGTACTGCAAAAGAGTAAGGAAGAATATATAAAAGCTGTAAAGCATTCTCTAGTCAATTTGCTTCAAAAGTAACTGTTTTCA
The DNA here is from genome assembly GCF_004115265.2 of Rhinolophus ferrumequinum. Classification (NCBI taxonomy): domain Eukaryota; kingdom Metazoa; phylum Chordata; class Mammalia; order Chiroptera; family Rhinolophidae; genus Rhinolophus; species Rhinolophus ferrumequinum. Next base: position 27,373,694 of record NC_046290.1, read on the forward strand.
TCTGTCTTCAAAACAATTTTTCTCTACATACATTTGTTTTAGCTAGGAGAGCTTTTAAACAAACACAAAACACTAGGCCTTCTCCTGCTCAGTGACTTCAGAATCGGGACGGGACCTGAGTAGAGCTGTTTTTTAACCCTGCCTGGAGTTAAAAACTGTTTCAGAGAAACTGGTATGAGATAACATGGTATGTGGTGAATTACATATTTGTTTTATTTGAGAAAGAAGTCTTGGAACTCAATTAGGAGACTCATTGAGAAGTAAGAGCTTGGTCCTACATCATAAAATTGGTGAATAAATGTCTATTTTTATGTTTTAAATTAAAATTAAATGCTTAATTAATTAGAAAGTACTGTGCACTACTTTTATATGGCCCTCTACTTTAATCAAAATTTGAGTTAACCATCAATTCTGATTTTATTAGATGAGAGAGCTTGCACTCTCTCAAAAATACTGAAGTAGGATATTGGAAAAGAAAATTGACCTCACTCTCTAAAATTTGAACCAGTAAGTTCTTGAACCAAAACTTGACCAGTAACTTCTCATTTGCTGCCTGATCTCATCATCTATACATGAAATACAACCTGTTTTCTCCTCCCAAAACACAATCAAGAAATAGCACCATGGTAGATGCTATTCTGTCAATATCAGGGAGCACCCCCTTAGCAGACCCCAGAATTCTGAGCTTCTACTCACCATTTTCACAGGTGAGTGAGTTTGAAATAGGCGGTGTCCAGGAATCCCCAGTGCATGTGTACCTTGATGGCCCGGCTACGACAAAGTCTTTGGGACACGTTAGTTCAACGGATTCACCAATTTCATATGACATCTTAAATGGTGAAAGTGTCAGGACTTCCTGCACAACTGGCTTGAGGCACTGTGTTCCTGCAGGCAGACAAATGTGTCATATGTGTTTAGTGGAGCAGAATACTCATTAGATGCAGGCAGATTTTATACAACCCCAGGGCTGATTTTAATATGATTTATTTCATTCATTCATTCTTTAATGTCACCTTTTGAGCAGAAAACCTGGGGTGTGAGGATCCCAGGCTTCCCCGAGAGCCTCCTTTTAGTTCTATTATCTGAGGTTCCCTTGCTGAAGAACTAGCTCCAGACACTTCCAACTTTCATTACATTATTCAGACATTTTCAGTTCAGAAAATAATCTTTCCTCTTGTTTTCTCAAAAGCAAGTCACCACCTTGTGGGTAATGCAGAGGTAGGACATTCTAGTTGACACTGGTCTCAATTCTGTGTCTTCGGGGGTCCCATAATAACTCTTTGGAGTCCCCGTTTGAGCCTTGATTGATTCTCATTTTGACTGTACTGTTGCCTACAAACGCACCCTCTCCTCCTCAGCAAAGGATGTGAATGTGCTCTGAGGAGAAAACTGCATTTCACATAAAACCTCATTCCTGATACATAGAAGGTGTATCGTCTTCCTGGGACTCATTAATTTGATTCAGTTTGTACATCACACAAGACAGATGTCTGTGCTTAGGATGCAGTGGGCAGACTTCCTGGATTTCTTTTTAAGCACATATGTCACAGTCCAGTGTGGATGTGACAAATACACAGGAGCAAAACGAAAATATAAAGATACTTTGAAATCTAATTTTAGTAGATGAATCCTATTTTCTGCTTTACTAAAGCTTTTCACCAGAGCTACTAAAAAAAATAGTTAAATGTACTGATCTAAGGATGTGACTTTGCTTTATTTATTCGGGGCACATTCATTCTTTATCATAGTCACGCAAAATGGCTGCCCAGTTCTCACGTTGGCATTCCACATCTAATTGCCTCCAGGTCCTGTCTGGCAAGCATCTGAAGTACTGGTATCCAACAATTTTGAATCCAGTATAGCATGAAATTTCAGCATCTTCCCCAACTGAGTACACTTTCTTTTTATTCTGGAATTAAAACAGAAAACAGCAAATTATTAGTGCTATGGGTAATATTTCTAAACACCTCAGGGTCATCCTGGGTTCTTTCTATTCCTTCCCTCCTCTATCTATTCAGTCACAGAATCCTCTTGATTTATACTTTTAAATATCTCTCAAAGTTCTCTCCTTTCCTTTGCCATCATCACTGCCTTTGTTCATAGCATTTACTATCTCTTACCAGGACAACTTTCTAACTGGTCTCTCTTCTAATCCATCTTCCATATTGCTGCTTTAAATTGATTAAGATATTTTCTTTTACTTACAAACTTGCTCCCCACTGTATATTCGATGGCTTACTATTTCAAGAATTCAAAAACAAACAAACAAAACACCTATATGTTTATCCTGTAGTGGCTATAAATTGAATAAATACTGTATCCTACATATGCAAACATATGCAGTTGGCATGATGACTAATTGACTACAAGTCATTTAGAAGTGTTACTGAATTCCAAGTAAGCCATTGGTCATTATGTATTTTCCCAATTATGGGTAATTAAAATACAACTACTATCGTGTGTGTGTGTCAGGGGGAATGAGGGTGAGGTGGGTTGTTCACTAAAATTTTCAAGATAAAATGGATCTTACTTGGTTTGGAATTATTAGCTTTAACCCACTTTACCATCGTCACCTTTTGCTACTTCCTCCCATAAAACCTATGCTCCAACAAAATAAAACGTCTGCCATTCTTTGAACATAATATTCATTGTCTTTCATGTCTATGTTTTTACCCGGCTGTTCCCTCTCTGTTCTCAACACTTTCTTCCCTTCTCTCAAGACCCAGTTCAAGTAGAAATTCCTCTGTGATAACCCCTTTTATTTCCCCAGCTTCAAGATGTGTACCATCCTTTCAGTTCTGGGGGAAACTTGTACAAAACTCTAGTTTTATACTGTTTATCACTTTTATTAACCCCACCGCTGACACTTGAGTGACACCTCCACGAACAGATCTCTGTCTCATAAATCTTTACACAGGGCTTAATAACTCTTTGCTGAAGGAATGCAAAACACGATCCTTCTTACAGAGATGGTAATGTAACACTCTTCTTCCTTACTGAGTGGGAGAAGAATCCAAAGAATTGACTAGGAAGTTATTCTCTGAGAACTGAGGTTGGGAATTTTGAGGAAGGTGAAAGCTTAATAGTCAACTTTTGTTATTACCTGGCCACATAATTCAACCTGTCTCCTAGAAGATTCTTAATTTCCTGAATACAAAAAGAATATGCTACTATTGGTTTTTATGGGTGTGACTTTGTTTCGGAGAGAAATGTGATGATGAATAATATTAATATCTGGATATTTTATTCAAAGGCTGAACTTTGTTCACATTCCTCCTTCAATAAATCATCGCCTTAAGCTTCTGCTTCCATTTCTCTTATGCAGCTATAACCTATAAGTGTGTGTTGCAACCTTTGAACTTAGGTTAACACATCTTCTAGACTGACTACACAAGGAAACCTTATGTAAAGTCATTGCCACTTGTACGGGGGTAGGACTTGTGCCTTGGTCATTGAACAAATATCTTTGGGTACAATGACATCATTGTTCTAGCCTGGAATTAGGCATAACTGCCTCTGCTTGATGCCCTAAGAGCACATTTTGCTACTAGACATTTCAGAAGGTGCTCATTAGGAAAATTGAAACCATATTATTTTTGAGTAAAAACTGTGTCAGATGGAGATGAGGCCTTTAATAAAAAGCAAAATAAAATAAGAAGTAAATTTATTTATGAAAATGGAAACATATAATCTAATTTTATATAAGGAATCATAAAATTATGAACCACTTGTTAAAAGCCTTTGTGTGTTTTTTAAAATTAGAATGCCGATAATTTCAACAGTTTTTGTAAGCAGCTGGCATAGATTAAGAATTATTTAGGTATTGAAATCTGAGGAGACTGTCCTAGGGCAGGGACTTGCAAACCTGTCCTATAAAGAGCCTCAGTAGTCAATGGCAGGCTGTACAGTGTCTGTGACACCTACTCACCTCTGCATTGTTGCATGGAGAACCATAGGCATTATGTAAACACTTGAGTGTGGTTGTGTTCCAATAAAACTTCATAAAAAAAAAAAGGTAAAAGCAAACAGATGGCAGGCCAGATTTGGCTTGTGGGTCATAGTTTACTGACCTCTGTTTTAAAAATTTTGTTCCCAAAGTGCTGAACTAGCAGCACCAGTATTACCTGGGAACATGTTAGATAAAGATAATTCACGGCTGCACCCAAGACCTGCTGAATCAGCAACTCTGGGAGTGAAGCCCAGCAAGCCGTCCAGTGCATTGGAGAATTTGAGAATCTCTGTTCTAGAGTAAAGACAATTGACGTTACCTCCCTCCAAAATATTTTCTCTCCTTAAGACATTTGGCATGGTACCTTGTACATGGGCAGAAGACAAATGAATAAGAAAGAACATTAGCCTAGACTATGCTCCATGGATATTTATTTGTTGGCCTTGGAGAATCTCGTGTTCTTTAGCTTTTGTCATAAATATGATACAGTTGGAAAAAAGAGGAATTTAAAGGCTTTAGTGAGTTTAAGAAAGGTAAAAAAAAAAAGGTAAACTTGATTAGAGAGCATGACTTCTGTGATCAACTGTAAATGTTATATGTGTCCTGAAAATTTATATCTAAAGCCACAGACCTATCTGAAAGTATTCATTTGTTTTTTGAATCATAGAAGCATATTGTGACCGAATGAAAAGAAAATGATTAATTTTATATCAATTACACTAAAATTGTATTGACTGGTTAAGAGTGCTATAACCTCTTATAACCTAATAAGATATTACAAATGCAACACTTCCTACGATTATAGCCAAGACTAGTTTGTCTCTCTGATAACATGCTCAGATCGGGGATTAGTTTGCTCAGAGTGAGAATTAAATAGTCAGACCTTAGTTGCATATTCTTACAAGTCATCCAAATCTATATGATACTCAAATTCCACTCTCATAAATGTACCATTAATATATGAATTAGTAGTGCAAAGAAACACAAGGAAGCTTCTGTCCTTTGGTATAAAGAAATCTCCAGGGAATTCAAGATGGAAGAGTGGCAAAGCATTTCTCAATATTACTTCTTTACTTTTTAAGTCAACAGAAGATTATTAAACTAGGAAAACAGTAACTCTAAATAAAACAAAAATGCATACTTTTTATGTTCTATTTTTTGAACTCCAAACCTAAATCGAAGGTCAGGATGCTTACTCGGATAAATCCATTTTCTGGAGGAACTGGCTGAGGACACCCTGAATCTGGTTCTACGTCAGGAAGGTCTATTTCTTGTATTACTTCGTCATCATTGATACATGGTTGTCCACTAAAAGGGAAAGAGAAATATGTGCATATATCATAAATATGTATATATGTATGTGTATATATATGCATACATATACTTACATGTGTACATATAGATGCATGCATATATACATTACATATGGGTACTCATATATATATTAATATAGAACAGAGAAAACATTAGCAAGAAAAGGGTAGCAACAGATCCAATACCTCACAAATGTGTTGTGTTGGAATAGGTGAAATTCTAATTATTTCTTGACTTAGCAGTAGGATAATAAATATCTTAACTCTGTTAGCGGGGTAACATGACTCATTCTTTCCCATTACGCATTCTTACTTGTTCTCCATTATTGAAAATGTGCAGTGCTCCTCTTGCCGGTTCTCCCCCTCACAGGGTTTCCCTCCTAATTGCTGGGCAGGGTTGTTGCATTCTCGGGTTCTTGATCTCTTATAAGTCACATCACACGTGCTCCAGGATGACCAGCAGCCCCAGTTCCCATCTACTGCCTCTGGAACACAGGAAAACCCATCCACTGATCATGGTGCATCTGAGAGAATTTGGGCTTTGAAGACAGACCAGCTTGGTTTCCTCACTCCTTAGCTTTGTAATCAATCCTTTGTAGAATATCACAGGATTACTGTGAGGATGAAAAGAAATTAGGCCCTGACACATTGCCTTATTTCCCTTTCCTGTCCCCACTGCCTGAATAAAATGATGACAATTGTGAATTGTTTTCAACTATCGGCGACACATCACACACATATGCGTATGCATATATAGATGTATAAGTATGAACTTCTGAATAGAGTACATATCAAAGTACATGTTTAAAGGTAATGGAATATATTCTCCCGCCCGTAACACATCCCCTTTCTAAGGAGGATTAGAGGTAGCCATGAACATTACCTAGTCCTGTATGAAAACTTTGGTTGTGGCTCAACTTATCCCTATTACAATGCCGTCTTCTTTCTAAGTTATAATATATAAAAAGGCTTATAACAGCAGTATCATATCTTTTATTTTATAGTATTTTCTGTTCTTTTATTTTATGTTACAGGCATTGTGCTGTGTATCCTTTAGATATATAATTTAAAAAAAGTCTTTGGGTACATACTGACATTATTTCCATTTTATTGATGAGCAGATTGAGGCAAAGAGAGGCTAGACTTTCCTAAGGTCTTTTCTAAGGTCACATAGATTTTTCCTAAGGTCACATAGCTAGTAGGTCTCAGCTGAAATTCACACCAGGACTGTTTGGGGTTTGACTCTAGAGTCTTTTTTACAGGCTTATTTTCCTTGGGAGTTTGCATCAGGTGGAAGACGCTAATAGAAGTGTTTTGTTTTTGTTTAAATTGACCAATCTTTTGGAAAGGGAAAAGGTGCCTGCCTCACCTTAAATTCCTGATACTTACTCGATTTGTAATCCGGCGAGCGTCTCTCACAGTTCTCCCCGTAGGTGCCGCTCTGGCACACACACAGACATTGGGTCCCTGAGAGTGTGGGGCGGCCGTTATTAGGGCACGGAGCGCACTGGCAAGGGTCAAACTTGGCTGCGTATTCCCGAAAAGCTTTCCTGAGGTTGTTCCGTCTTGTCACCGCACAGGGGATGTTCCTTACCAAGTCCGTAATGGGAGCAAGCTGAGAGCAGAGAGGAGACCCAGTCACATCCCTTTGGCATATGTTGCCATCACTGCCTAATTCTCATGGAATGAGAGGCAAAGCCTGGCACATCCCACACTTCAAAGGGATTATTGCAGAATATAGTATATGGGCCTGTGGAACCAATGGAGAAACAGGGAGGGCGAGGGAGTTTCTTTCCCACCCACATGGGTAGAGCCCCTCTCTGCAAGGTCAGCTGGCTTCTGTTGTCTCTATAGTATGCCAGCTGTGCTGTATCTGGAGCTTCCTTTCCCTGGAATTCTACTATGAAGGACGCCCCATGCGCGGTGTCGCTGATGTAGATTTGCATCGTGTTATTTATTAAGCAGCAAATGCATGTGTTGATATACTGAGATAGGTGACCCAGAGTTGGGCAGCTCAGGAATGCTATCCTGAAGCCTCATTAAGTTTGAGTAAAGCGAAAAACAAACAAACAAACAAACAAACAAACAAACGAAAAAACCCGGAGAGGATGAAGAGAGGTTTTCTGTGTTCTATGTTTTTCCAGGGTTAATATTGGCTTTTGGTGAAACCAGAGGACAAAATGTAGAGTGGGAGAAAATGGAGAAATGAACTCACTGGTAGGAAGAGTTACAGTAGCATATAATTAGTATTTGAAAACCCCAGCGGAATGACTATCTAATGCAGTGTATGACTTATAAATGCCCAGATGAGCGGCTGGATCTCATTTTCCTACCATAACCTGGAGAGCTCAATGTATGTTCATGCTGCGTGTCAATTACTTTTATAATGATTGAACTCCTTTGTCTTCATTTAAATGAAATGAACAGAATAGCTTGTTAGAGGGCTTTTTAAAATGCGGTTATGTTTTAGGAAAAAATGGCTCTAAATGGCATATGACTGACATGTGGGCAAAGTATTCCATCCATAATAAAAATCACCTTTTCATGTAACTACAACAAATACAAGACCAGTAAACTTAATCAAAGGTGATAGAAACACAGAGCCAAATAGATCTAAAATCCCATTTATTCCACGGAGCTATAAATGAAGATTTAGGAGTGCTCATCAAATAAAAAGTTGCAAAAAATATACCGAAATCAAATTTATTGTATACACAGACAGAGGAAGAACACTAGTCAAGGCAAGTCTTAGCAGCTCTAGTCACCAAATTCTCTTTCTGGAGATTTTACATGTGCTAGGAATTCTAAATGCTAACCTAGAGAATGCTTGTTTGAATAGCAAAAGCAACAGATATGTAATTTAACAAAGGTCCATTGTGCATGCGCAGTGGAGAAAGACATTTCCTTTATCTTCTGAGAGGAAAATGGGAAAAGAATTGTGTGACAGTTCCTTTGGGCTGCTAGAGAACTACTTTAGCTCTCTTACCTGTAATACTTTTTAATCTTACCTCAAAGTCAATCACAGCAGGATTATCCTTCAGTGATTCTACCCAGTCAGAAAAGACCTTCTCTTCTGGACCAGAGGTCCCTTTCTCCCATGCCAAAGCAGCTGCGTACTCACTCCTCCCACCTTGCACAAAGGAGATGGACTTCTCTGTTCCCTGCATAATTGAACCTGCAAGGTGTTTCAAGAAAATTACTCATTTGTACGGTGTCAGATGGTGGCTGAATTCATCATGGTGATGACTTCTTTGGGTGTATAAATATGAGGTGCACACCTAAAAGCTAACATACAATAGCATACAATGTAATATTGTATGTTAGCTATATTTTAATAAAAATCTTTAGAACAAAAAGAAAAGTACTCGTTAAATGTCCTGCAAATTCAACCTTTAACGAAAAAGCTGTTTGCACAGGAGGGACAAGTAGATGGAACAATCATGTAGCTCCATTAAGTAAGCTAAATGAAAAGCAAGAGGACACCAGTCCTCATTCCTACAGGGAGTTCAATAATAGAAATGGTAATAACAGTGTGAATAGTTACCGTTTATTAAGCAGCTTGTACATGCCAGGCACTTTGCACACATTGTCTTGTGTAATTCTCACAACAATCCTGAGAAGTAGGTATTGTTACAAACATGGATGTTAAAGCTAGAAGTAATCTGGCCTGGAACACAGTTACTAGGGTGGGGTGGGGGTCTGAGATGCAAATGCACCCCAAGTGCTGACTACTCTGCTCCCTGCTCTCTGATGCCAAAATCCCACTTCTGATATATATTAGTATATGTATGTCTTGGATCCCCGGGATGATATAAACCTCATGGCTTCTGATATCCAATTAGTTGACTGCCATGCAGGAGACTCGCAATTCACAGAAAAAAAAGCTGGCAGAATGCTTTTCAACTTAAAGACAGGAGTAAAAACACAGCTAACCAAAGAGGGAAAAAAAATAAATAAACCTCACGGTAAGAGTTGGCACAATGTTTCTTTAATCTACACAGCACAGAGTTTTATACAAATTTTCAAAACAATCCCTCTGAAGTAATGGTGTCTAACTAATATTAATATGAATAGAATCTGAGTAATAGGAAATTGTAGTAAGAAATAAAATCAAATGAAAAAGAGGCTGGTGATATGGGTAATAGTTAATGCCATTAATTTGATGTCTATTCTTCAATGCCAGGAAGGATTAGCCATGCCTCTAGTAAGGTAGTCTAGAATGATTAGAACAATGGGTGAAATACTCCCTATGAAGAGTAGTATGATCCTTTCCAAGGTGAGGCACATAAAATAATACAAAGGGATATAAGAAGAAAATTTTAGAGGTTTTAGAATTTATTTTTCATATAAAAATAGGAAACTAGTATTTGCCAATACGTTATATACCAATGGACAGTGACAAAGTATAATTGTCTGAAAATAAAATCAGTACAGTTAATTACATACAGGAAAGATTTAAAGTCATTCATAAGGAATGCAGAGAAAAAATTCAGATATTAACAATTATTAAAGATAATCTAATAGAAATGGAATGACAAATATAATTTCGTATGTGGGAATTACTGTCCCTGAAATATGGCAATTATATTTTGTCCTTGCAGTGTCTAACTTATTTATAACTATAAGGGTGATATTTTTCAATGTTTGTTTGTCAGTACCTTAGCTTTTAAATCTCCCTTTTCATTTAATTCTTACATTTAATCTTTTGTCTCTGAGCTCTTGATTTATTGAACTCACATTCTTATTAAATTATTCTATAACGTGAAAAATTGGTATAGAATCTGTAACCATTCTTTGGATGATATTACTAGGTTATTTGTTTTGCACTCTGTTCTATAATATTTTCCCCTCTTTTCCTTTTTTTCTATAATATAGTACGAATGCGTAGTTGTCAAACAAGTTCTCATTTTGTTTATGTTTAACACGGGCATCTGCACATAGGCTATCTATATACTCTGATATATTTTAAATGATCTATTTATTAGTATAGTAAATATTATATTTCTATTTATTCCTCGTCTGTCTCCCCATGAGAATATAAGCTTCATAATGTGGAAGTTTCTGTGATTTTTCTTCCCTTTGTTCTGAGCAGAATGAGTAGGAATCAGTCGTTGAAGTAAGGGAATAAGAGAATCTTACTCAGAGGAAGGAGTTATTTATAACGGCAAGGCACAGGAAAGGGCATGACTTACTCAGGAGACTACCTACAGTTTAGCTAGGTAGAGGAAGAGAGGCAGGAACTTCTCTTTAAGGCTTTGTGAAACCATTACAGGTTTAAGGCAGGAGAGTTGCATGATAAGATTTGCCTTGGACAAGATTCCTCTCACAGAAAATGGTAGAATAGCTTGGAAGAAAGCAAGACTACAGGCCAGAGGCCAATTAGAAGGCTTCTGTGATAATCCAGGTTGGAAATAATGAACAGAGGGCATGCTCATGGAAATGAAGAGATGGGGATAAGCGGGAGAAATATTAAAACAATAGAGTGATTACATATTGAATGTGGAGGCTAGAAAGAGGGAGAAATCAAAGATAACACTCAGATACCTGATTTGGTTACCTCATCCTTGTTTACATAACTCTCTTAGACCCTTATCAGTCTGTATTTTGCATGGTTGTTAATACTTTTCAGTACTTTGTAAGCTCCTTGATAGGAAGGGCTGGTTTACACCCATCTGTACATCAGAATGCCTGATATTGGTCAGCCCATGGGAAGGATCAATGAATGTCAATTAAATTAAACAACCTAAGTATAAGATAAAGAAAACCTTTAACTTTTTTCCTTTTAAGTAGTGCTGATGATACTTTATTTGTACTCTTCCCCCCCGCAACTACATACAGGGCTCTGAGGTAGATAAATGAAATAAATGAAAAGTTAAAAACAGCACAGACACGTGCCGTGCCGTATGGTACTTAAATTACTGTCAGCCTCAGGACGCACTGCGTAAGCTGCTAAGAGAGAGTACTGTTACCTTCGTATTTCTCTGACATCTTGCTAGTGGTGCACCGTTCTTCCACTGATGTTTTTTTAAAGAAAAGAAAGCGTTTCTTTGTTACAATCTTGACACAATTTTTAATTTCTTCCTCTGTTAAACCTAGGAAATAGAATACAAACAAAACCCCTGAGAATGCACCCTTGAGAATTCAGAGAAGAGGATCATGAGGCTCCAGGCCCTGTGAGAACTACCGATACTTGGTACCAGTCGCCATCTTCTCTAATTCCCATAAGTGCGAATGAATGACAGGTCTTCCCTACAGACTCAGTCCTTCACAGACCCTGGCACAGTCCTGAACAGAAGAGGTATTTATGAGTCCCCGCCATCTCTCCCTTTAACACTGGCCCTAAGAAGCACACATGGGGTCATTGTGGCTCATCCTAGGGGATCACATTGGCCTCTCCCTGTTGCTTACACACAAGGAACCTCAGTTTGCCGTCCTACTGGCCACTGCCACTGTACAGCCCTGCAAATCAAGAGATGGACACATGCTCTGCTTTCGGTGCCCCACTGTTAGACCTTCTTTCTGGGCCACAGCCGATTCAATGTGATTTTTTTTTTCCCTGTAAGTCTTGTTGGTCATCTCTCCTTCTGTGAACACTCATTCTCATACTTGTTTATGGTTCCTCTCCTTGGCTCAGCTGCTCACTTCACCTCTACTTCCAAAACCCATTTGTTCTGCTCTCAGAAATTCTGACTTCTGACCTACGAATTCCTCTCTTCAGCGTCCTCATTGACTGTTCTCTCACTCTCCTTATCTTAATTCAAGCCTGTTCTTGATAAGTTTCCTGTGGTCTCTAAAGAGAGATCGGTACTGCCTCATCCCCAGCCCCTTCACATGTGGGAGCTGGGGTTGATGTCTTCCTAGTCTCCCAGTGCTGCTTCCATAGGATGCCTCTCCACAGTTTTATAGCTTTTGGAAAAACCCTGATGCTCTGAGGCTCAGGCCACCCAGTTCTAATATGTTTAGTCCTCATTGTTCTTATCTTTTACCAAACTTCCAAGTATCATTTGTTGAAGATTTTGTCATCTGAATCATTCTTTCCCACCACTATCTTGCCATTATTCTCAATGACTTCAAAATCCATGTAGATGTCAGGGACTGAGAGGGACACAGCGCAGGAAAACAGGTCTGGCTCTTTGTAGGCTGAGTTAGTAGTACTGCCTGCTTATCTAGGGGTAATTTGAGAACAATCAATGCCCCCCCCCCCTTTAACTGCTTCCCCAGCCATCTGACCTGCTACCTGAAACATCAAAATTAGAATCCAGGTTTTTTTGATGTTTCCTTAAAAATTGCCTTGCAAAACACAAGCACATAAGAGGTTAATATTAGCTCTTAAGCACCTTAAAGCAAAGTAATTTATCAAATACTTATATTTAGGGTGGCAGGTTACGATAGGCAGGGAAGAGTGTGTTTAGAGCTTGAGGCACAGTTTGGTGTGATGCTGAAACAGAAACCTAAAGGTAGAGATCCCTGAGAAATGAGACTGGGTAGATGGGGTGGGATCTGCCTACTTCACAGTTTTCTCAATAGTTTGACACATTTGAAGGGATGCATTATAAGTTGGGAGTAAAAATTCTTGGTTTGAATTTCTCATGTTTACCTTGTGTCTTAGAAAAATGGCTATTTTGATCAGGCTGAATAAATATGAGTCATTTTTCTCCTGGTAGTATTGTTCCTATAAGTGGGTCAGTCCAATGTAGAGGCCATGTTAATAGTTTAAGGCATCTATAGCAGTTAACTCCCATCTTTTCTTAGTCTTTCATTAGGCTTTTATACTTTGTAAGTGAAATTAAATTTTATGTGTCCAATTCACTAATTACAACATAATTAATTAACCATAAGCTTAGTTAATTTCATTTCCTGAGGGTTAGAGGAGACTCCTTGAAGATTTGAATGAAGAATCCCTCTTATGAGAAACGGCGTTTCTCATGCAGTGATTACTATATCAAGGCTGTATCAGGGAATTTCTGCACAAGCCTTCGCTTCCCTTCAGTACATAGTTTGCTGCCTGACCTCTGTCCACATTGACAAAGACTTGCTTGATGCTACAGGACTGGGCCTCTCAAAGCTGAGTATCCCTCTGATGTGGCACAAGGTTGAGTATTTTGGAAATGTCCTCAGTTACTCCAACTGGACAAAGGTCAATAGCGTTAGTCAAAAATGTCATACCAATAAATAGTGGGGCAATGAATTTTTCTCCTCAATTCAAGCAGAAAATTTAAACTCCTTTAACCAAAGGAGTTTAAAATTACCATCTGACATCTTATGATATTTTAATTGTTTAATGTTTTCACTGTATTCCTGAAATTCTTTTCACTTTGCACACTGAAGCAATGTCAACTTATATTCAAGGATTTAAATTGACTGTGAGACACTGAACAATAGAGGAATGAATCAAGGGATGCAAATAAAAAGCAATTTAATTTTGTTTATTCTTCTTGAGGGAGACAAAATATGAAATATTCAAGTCATTTTATCAAAATTTATGACAAAGGACATGATTCATATTGAATAAAGCAAACAAAAACCTAAGCTTATACTCTAGTTCCATGTTATGGGAAAGGAATGGAAAGAGAGACAAGAGAGGAGGCCAGAATATATAATCATCTAGAAAGTGGGCCAAAGTAGGTAAACATACCTTGTGGAGAATTCCATTTCATTGAGATTTATTTCTGTCTGATTGTGCTTCATCTTAACCACAATTAAAATTGTGCACCAATATTATTATTGTGGACTCAGAGAAATATATATGTGTGTGTGTGTGTGTGTGTGTGTGTATAAACACATATATAGATACACACACTCATTGAACATAAAAATGTATATTACATGTAAGAATATTGCATATAAGAATATATTTTATTGACTATTGAATATACATATACACACACTATAAATATTATATATATATTATGTTTATATGTGTGTGTATATGTACATAGGTGTGTATGGTTATACATTTTCAATTTCCTATCACATCTCAAACTCCCTTTCTTTCCTTTATTATGTATATCTCATTGTCAGTTTCTTTCTCCATTTATAGAGAAAGAGATGGAAGCTGAGAATGTTCCAGTAGGGGAGTATAGCTCATCACTCATCATTTTGGTTATGGGCCTTCAACTATTAAAATGCTTGATGGTTGATTAAGGATTCACATCATTCTTTAACTGACCTGATCTCTAAGACTTCAGAAGATTTGCTCTGAATGCATGATGACTATAGCTCATCAAGTGGAGAAATTACTCTCTGGGTTACAGCAGCAGTGACCAGAATAATTTTATCCCAAGGGTGAGATAAAAACAACTCAAGGGTCAGACATTTCCCCCAACCATTTTTGCTCAGCATTAATGTTGATGCTATTTTCAATGGCAGAAGACATCAAATTTATCATGCAAACATTGCTCCCGTGGAAAGGATAGCTGAAATGAACATAAAGGTTAGGCAGTGTGGAAAGTTCATCACAGCATAAATCTTTTCAATTTCAGTAACTCTGTCAGGTGAAATTTTTTGAAGACCAGCTTACTGCAAGCCCTTCTCAAAGACATGTATCCCATCTCCTCTCTTAGGCAGCAGATCATGAGGGTTCTCTGGCCATTTAAGGTTTGGAAGGACTCAGAGCTGTCACATTAAAACTTAATATTGGCCATCTGAGATGTAAGAACAGAGGGATCGACACTCTATTGACCCCAGGGTTGGCCCGATGCGATTTTTTTTTTAAATAAACTCTTGGTTTCTTTTGTGTAAAAGTTACATGATCAAGAATTATGATTTATTTGGGGAATTGGTCAGTTGAGTTCTGGTTACCATTCTGTTTCTAACCATGTTCTCAACAGACACAAGATAGAATCATCACAAGGACCCTGTATCATTTCACACAGGAGTCTGAAGACAAATTATTCCAAAGGTATTTAAGCTGTAACAACAATTAATATTGGCAATTTCTGATAGTTTTTAAGAAACCAAAATTTATTCATAAACTAAGGTTTATATTGTTATTTTATATGTGGGCAGGAAAGCATCACTGATTAAGCACCGAGATATAAAGTTGTAACCTTTCCTCAAATAAAAGTGCTTCTCATTTGATTTCAAGCTTTATCAGTCGGTGCATATCTGGCCCTCATTAACTTAGTCCCTTGTCAAGTCCTTGTTTGTTCTTTCATCTTACACCCATGGCTTTTAGCTAAAAATCATTGAACGAAAAGGACTTCTAGTGAACTTGCTATAATTATTGTTCTGTAACATTATTATTGCCTATATAAATGTTATAAGTAAATTATCTTTTAGAATTTACTTCCAGGACAAATTTTTCTTTCCTTAAGGTAATGCATGCATCTCTCTTTTTAGGTCACAGCTATTGTGTAGCTTATGATATTCCCAAATGTCAGGAAATTTAGAGACAAGTCTGATGCCCCATCAAAGAGGTTAGCATATTTATTTTTCCGTCTTTTTTGGTCCTAATTTTCTATTTTTGTTTTATTTATTTGAGTGTGTACTTTTTGGTTGTTCTTCATATGATTTTAGAAATAAAGTAGGGTCTAAATGAAGTTAATAAAAAAGAATTAAAACAATAGAGGAAGAGGAAAATGAATTACATGCTATCAGATCAGTTTAGAAAAAAATGAGGGCTGAAGAAAGCATACCTGAGTTCTTTAGCTCCTCACTGCTAAACTGGTAGAGGAGGTCATACACGCCTCCCAGGGAGCCAGAGGTGAAATAGTGAGTCCCGAAATCATCAAATATCCGGCTATACAGAGCATAGTTGTATTCTAGAGGCAGATGGTTAAGTGATTTCAAAAAGACATCAGAAAGCTGCAGATCTTTACTTTTCATTGTGAAGTTTAAGACTTTTATCACTTTATGGATCCTAATAAAACTAGAATCCTAAATAGGAGGGAAAAAAAAGAAAAGAAAAGATGATTAAAGGTAGTGAAAGCTTGAGGTTATCAAGCACTTAAATCTAGTATTACAACAATTTTAACTATTGCATATTCTCACATACAAAATTATAGTTTTCATTTTATTTTCCACTACATTTTCCTGAGATGTTCAAAGTGTTAAACTGATAAGATTATCTCAATAATGTAAACTGTGTGACTAAGACATGTGTTCTTTACCAAAAAGAGATCAATTAGCAGAAAAATAAATCTTTTTCTTTTGATTGTCAATCATGGCTTCAACCCTACTGAGTTTTTGTTTAGAAAGTCTTGCTAATGCAAATAATTGAAAAAAAGATTGTGCAAATTTTCAGTTGCAAGTTATTCAA
Organism: Rhinolophus ferrumequinum; assembly: GCF_004115265.2. NCBI lineage: Eukaryota > Metazoa > Chordata > Mammalia > Chiroptera > Rhinolophidae > Rhinolophus > Rhinolophus ferrumequinum. Next base: position 27,390,216 of record NC_046290.1, read on the forward strand.
CTAAGATTCATCATACCTTTGTTACTAACTGGGAAAAAGCATTTAAATTCTCTAGGCCTCAGTTATCTGTGAAATGTCACGTGGTACACAGATGAGCGCTATGTACCAGGTAACATTTCATGCCTTTTTCAACATAGCACCAAATAAAATGCTATGATTCAAAATTACTTAGGGAGTAAAATTAACCAAAATTATTTATATCCTCTCTCCTCCACCCCTAAACAAAAATATTCGTTCAAAATTTTTTTTTTTTATAATTGTTTCTTGTTATGTCAGGTTATTTTAGGATTAGATGGTTGGTATTATGCCCCAAATCTCATTCTACTAAATTGTCCTTCTACAAAGCCACAGAGTTTTATACGTGTATCCATGTAACTGTTCTTTTAAAACAATTTAATATACTTTATCTGATCTCTCAATTTTAGCAAATGGTAGTGTTTGAGTAATAGAAACAGAGAGAGGAGCATATTTTAGCAAAAGAACTTTATTGTAGCTATAAATTATTAAACAGCTATAGTCCTGTATGCTGTAATTGTGGAGCAAAATGACTGCTAACACAAAAGAAAAAACAATAATCACAAAGATTGAAGAAGTCATCATTTACCCCTCCCTCTCTTTCCTTTCTCATTTCCTCCCTTCTTCTCTCCCTCCCTCCTTCCTACCTTCTTGCTTTCAACATATTTATTGCTTGACTATCTCAGGTGCTGTGGACACAGAAGTGAACAAAGCAGAGATCATGCCTTTGTGGAATTTACATTTTAAGTGTCCATTAATTCTACGTTTTAAGTTTAATACTTGAATTTTGTCACAGAACCATGGCTTGTGAAAGTTGGAGAAGCATTGTGCGTTTAATAAGAAGTGCAAGCACTTCCTGAGTATCTGAAATGCCTGTTCAGATATGGGTGGTTAAAAATTTCCAGGTTGCTTTAAAAACTAAACAGTGGAAAATACAGTGAAATTTTTGGTAACTCATCTTAGCACAAGTACCTCCAAGGTGCTCCCCAGGTCAGTGCATGATGGCTGGAATTGGCTATTTTACACTAAAAAATTATGTGACAGTAGGTTATTAACCATGTATGATCTATTTCAACATTCTGTGAGAACTTCCTTTAATTTAGCCATGTTTTTGTGGGTTAGATTTTGTAAAGTAAATCAGAAAAGCACTGAATCTTATTGAAAAAAACTAATGTTTTGACTTTGATACAAACTATATGCCCAACAAACATGTTAGTCAGATCTGTGATTGACAAAATTAATAAATAAAGCATTAAGTTCCATTGATGGGCTTGGATTGATTTTCAAGTTTGTGGTTTATTGTTTTTAAGATTTGAAGACTAAGAGAGGTTGTAGTAGTACTTTCTATTTAGATTGAGATTTCCTTATTCTGTTCAGATTTAATCAAAGACAATAGTCATGGTACAGGGTTGAACCATATGAAGTTGACAATTTCGTAAGTAAAAAATTATTGAATGTCAGAAGTTTTACATGTTTCCATCTGATACTGTGAATAATCTTAAATGTTTCCACTTTATGGCAAACTATTAGAGGATCAAAAACAGTAGTTTATAAGGCTTCTACAAGTGTTTTCTAGCGTGTTTGAAACATTTATAAACCAAATCTTTATAGCAATTCTTAATGTCAAGACTGATTTTATATATATATATATATATATATATATATATATACGCACACACAAACACACACTCACACCTACATATATATATATATATATATATAAATATGTAGGTGTGTGTGTGTATATATATATTATAAACATATATAATATATTTATGCATATATATATTACACACACACACACACACACACACACACACGTATACATATTTGTGATCCTGGATATCAGAATGAGCTAGGGACTTAAAAAAAAAAGAAACCAGAATCACATGCCCAATCCTAGATATTCTGAATCAGTAAATTAAGGGAAGGACATAGGCGTGATGGTAGTAGTGATGTATTTTTACTTCCTAGTAATTCTGATACTAACTTGTCTTAAGAAAATAGTTTGGTAAGTTCAAGGGACACTCACTATATGAGCCATAGCCCATTCAAACTGAACTAGCAATCTATGTTATACAAGGAATCTATTTTATTCTCATTTTTTCATATGTTCATACCATCATAGCTGTACTCTTTTCACAGTTTGTTGAAATTATGAATAAGTGAATGAATGACTAAGCAAATAGCTTGAAGTGTAACGTATAAGAATAATGGATAAGAATAATGGACAAAAATCATACAAACTGATTTCAATTCCCAATTCTGGCATTTACTCACTGTAACATCATCACAGGAGCCACTTAGCTTCTTGGACTTCAGTGTGTGCTTGACACATTAGGTATTAATATTTGATAAGTGTGTGTCAAATTGAAAATAAATATACGGACTTTATGTGTGCAAAATGGTGTTAAAAATACTCTGATTATCTCTTAGGGTTCTTTTGAAGATAAATGCTTACAAAATTTATCTATAAAGTGCTATAAGGTCTCATTTATATAAGTGTATTAATGAATGAATAAATAAAAATATGAGGGACACTATAGTAAAGGCAAGAGGAGCCATAAAACGGTGCCCTTTAGGTGTTGGTCCCATTGGTTCCAACATTGTTACCTCTCTCTACTCTTTTCACCTCCCTTCTCACATTCTGTGATTGAGGGTTCAGTCTCCACATTCATTTCTTTGGAAAGAGCAAACACTACTTAAAGTGGTGTTTATAGTGAGGAACAGATACTATTTTAAATGATACTAATAAATGTCTAAAAATGTCTAATGGAAAATCTATCCCATAAATCATTTAAGAGTTGTAAGACATATCCAGGAGATTTCACATGCAAATAATAGGAGAAAAAGGAACAGATGAAGAAAGATTAATGGATAAAGATTTTATCTTTACATAAAAGAGTCCCATAAGTTCCTGGCAAGATTAATGAGAACAGTCCAACATTTAGACATCACCTAAATTCTAAGCATAAAAAAGTTGTAAATTTCCAGACAATACAAAAGAAGGAAAATCAGCTCTACATGTGATTTTTTCCTATGCAGTAACGGAAATAAGGAAACAGTGGAACATAACATCTACTGACCATTAAAAGAAGACTATGATCCAAGATTCCATATCTAGCCAAGATATGCTTTATCTTTCTTGCTCAGGGAAAATGTAGACATTTTTAGATACACTATAAGGATTTAAGGAATATATCTTGCATGTATCCTACTTGAGGAAAAATACCAAAAATATGACAATTGAATGAGAACAAGGATCTGAAGAAAGGAAAGATGAGAGGAGAGGAAATGGTAATGAGTAAATGGAAAAAAATATATGTGCATACGCACATACTCATATATACAAATACATACGTAAAATATCACACAAATATAAAATACAAAAAAATATAAAAAGTTGGAATTTATAAGTGTTATGTGAGGAATTTTAAATAGAGAAGACAAGAGTCAGAATAAAATACAAATGAACATATATAATATAAAAGCAAATACAAACCAATCTTTATGGAACATAAAGGTTTTGAACTATCTCAACAAAACAGGTTTTGGAGGTCTGTGATGATAGTGGTGGGGAAGTGGAGAGCAAATGTTTTCTCAAGGAGAGAGTGAAAATGTGGGTTTGGGGAGCTATAGGTATTACTGTGATAAGAGAAAAACATAGGTATAATTATGCTTTATAACTAGAGAAAGGTAACTATAGCAGAAATTTAAAGCTTAATAAAACTTCCAAATGACCAAAAGAATAAAAGGGCTAGTTTGAAATATGACAAAGATGGCAAAAGTAAAGAAACAGGAAACAGCAACCAAGTGAAAGGAGTAAGAAAAATTAAAGACGGGAGAAAAATGATCAAGTATTTCAGTGAGTATACTAAATCTGAGTTGGGTGAATTGTCTTAGCGAAGGCCTCAGACTGACTGCATTAAAAGCAAAGTTCTGTTATATGTGGTTTATAAGAAATACATACACCTAAAGCAGTAAGACAAAGAAAAGAAAACAACCATAAACACAGCCAAATGGATGCAAAAAGAAAGCATCATTATATACACTACATCTAGAATTTTTGAAATGAGATAAAATGACAAAAATACTAAAGGTGTTTAAGTATGAGTTAGAAAGCCTTCTGTTTGATATCAAAACTCCCCCCTTCTTATTGCATGATTGCTGGAATTGGTAGTAATTTTCAGAAAAGAGTAAAAGAATTAGAAACCATTTTTATTACCTTTTTATGGGAGGCTTGAATGGCTTGTTTGAAGGCAGAATTATGGTTGGAGGTTTGACTTTTCGATGAGGAGTAAAAAATTGGCACATTAAAATTGTTGTCGTTTTTGCTGATATCTGAAATTTGCTCATTTTTATTCTTTTCAAGAGGAATTAAATCCTTATAGAAATCTGTTTCCAAATCGTCTTCTTTAGTTTCTACCTGAGAAAAATCCGTATGAAATAAAACAGAATTTAGGAAATTTTGGAGCTACTTGTGAAGATCTAAGATCTAATGCAATGATCATTTATTTATGCATTCAATAAATATTTATTGAAGATCCATTTTGCTGCTGAGCAAGGGATAATGTTAGTTCCTGCCCTCAGGGAGTCAATAGTTTATTTAGAGAGAAAGACAATCACAGACACTTAATTGGATATGTGAAGTGTTGTGCTGCCAATGGAATTACTACAAATAACTATAAACCCAGAGAGACAATACCAGAAAGGCTACCTCAAGAAAATGACTCCTAAGCTGAGACTTAATGGGGTAATAAGCAACAGGGCCTATTTTCAGTGTGCTTGTGAATTTGATGCAGTTTGCAATCTAATTTAAGATATCTTTCAGAAAATTAAGGCCTAGACAAGGAGAGGGCAAGTTCTGACTGACCCTGCTCTGAAACCATCTCCATCTCTTTACTCAACTCAATGTTGGGCATCAACACTCTACTGGCCATGTCTGCAAGGCAGAGGACAAGTAATCAATTGGTTCTGCCTGGTGGGTGGTTATCTTCACTGACTTGGTCTGGGAAGAAGGGAAAAAAACAGTGGGACTTACGCTGAGTAGACCTGAATTTAAGTGCAAGTTAAATCCTTGTTATGGTTATGCTGGTAAGAAGAGAACAATGGATAAATTTTTTAAAAAGTTGCAAAACAAATTGAAGAGTAGTACTTCTTCATGTTAAAAATGTTTGTTTGATTTACAATAGAAAAATCTTTTCCTGTTTTATAATATTCAGCATTAAAATACACTGTGAGGCAAACATGTCACCATTAAATAGCTTGCACAATTAGTCAAGCAAAGACAAAATAACCCAGCTGCGAAATTCTTGCTCAACAGTAAAAAACAGAAGTTCAGTGTTGCTTTTCGATATTGCAGTGCATGCTAGTTAGCTTTTAAAATGTCTACGAATAAGTTAACAATGAAACAATATAATTATATTTAAATATAGTTGCGGACATTTCTTTATCATGTCTCTAAAAAACCCAGACTACAAAAATATTTTGTTTTATGAATTAGCTTTCACACAAGAAAAGATGTATCAGCTTAAAGAAAAAGATATTAACATGTATGAAAAGGGGTTTGGGTATCATGGCCAGAAGCTCAGAGAAAATCTGATCATGCAATTAGCTTGGTGGGAAGGCAGGTTTACAGATGAGTGGTACTAAAAATTAGACTGAACTGGAAAACTGGGGCCAGGCCTTGTAGGCCCTGATAAAATATTTGGATTGAATTCTAAAGGCAAATTTTGCATGTAATAAGTTCTTCAAAAACATTAATTGAATGAATGAAAAATTGGGAGTGTTACCATCACATTTGTGGTTTTGCAAAGATCACATAAACTACATAGTTAACTAAAGTGAAGGCAAAGAGAGTGGTTTGAAAAACTTGTAATAAGCCAAGGGGGACAGGTTAATGGCCAGGTCTACAGGAATGGTGGTTGGGTAGAGAGAAGCTGGTAGATTTGAAAGATATTTAGGAGGTAAGTCAACAGAAGTTGTTGACCAAGTATATGGTGGTGGGGAAGAAGGGAGCCAAAGAAGGAGGGAAAGAGGGAGGGAGGGAAGGAGGGAGAAGAGAGAGAAAAAGAGAGAATGGGAATGCTGTTTCATGAAAGAGAATATAGAATATAGAAAGCCAAGGCAACTTTTGAAAGGAGGAAGATGAGTTCTTTTTTTTTTTATTTCTGTGTAAGAAACAGCTGGTAGGCTCTGAGAAACTTTATTTGCCCAGGAAGCGATGTTAACCAAATTCTGGGGAAAAGGTTTTAATCTCCATTTTGCACATTACTGCGAGTTTCTCCCTGAGCCCATCCTGACTATCTGTGGATCTTGTGGGCTGATGACATCTGGGGCTCCATGTGCATTGACACTTTTACTTTTGTGTTTGAAGAAAGAAGATGAGTGTGTAGGGAGAGGTCGAAGACAGTTAATAGAGACTTGAGGAATGGAGGGGGCAGGTTGCACCTGGTTTCCTGTGGTGTGAGGGTTAGAAACAGAGCCTGAAGTTGTGAATTTTACAAGGGATTTAGGAAGGATCTGAAGGATTGAAGAGCTATGAAGATTTTCAAGCTTTGGGGTGCAACAAGAGGCCATGTCTAGATAGGCTGGTCTACTGGAAGAATCAAAGTGTAGTGGTTACCTCGCTCTGCAGTCTACTGGTGACAGCAAATGCTTAGCACACAATCAGTAGCAAAAACAGTGACAACAAGAAAAAGAGAGGATTCCTGACTGATTCAAATCTGGGACTGGTGCAGAAATTGTACAGTGACTGAGCTCTGCATTCAGCAGTTGGGGGATCCCTGAAGGGAAGAATTCTTCCTATGGGTTTCTAGTCTGACTTCCTGTCCAACACCTTCCCTTCCCTGCCTTTCCCTCTTTCAGAAACCTCTCTACAACCAGCCCATTATTTTATCTGTCCTAATAAACTCCAGTAATATAAGAGAAGGGAAGTCATACGTCTGCTGGATTTCTCCTCTATTATTTTCAATAGCTTAAGTACAGCTGCCTACTAAAGGCATAAACAAAGTAATGTAGGATTCAGTGAAAAGTAACCCAATAGCTTGTGACCTTGGATCTGATCATTCCCAGATCTTTGTTTGAAGAAATCCCATTACCATTTTATATCACCATTACCTTTTGTAGCAGTTGAATATCATCTAGAACTCAATGATGTACAGTTAGAGATCAGCGCAGTCGGCTTCTTAAGTTTGGACAAAGTTTTAGAATTGCCTTGATAATGAAATGAGTCTACTTTATTCTGAATGGGGATTTTCAGGCTGTGTTTCCTGATTAACTTGCCATCTAGGCTTGGGTTACCAAATAATGCCTGTGGATCAAGTGGTCTGCTGGTAAATATTTAACAACCAGCTCTCTGGGAGGGGAAAACAAAAACGTGACTTACTACAGCATTTGCCTTTTCTCATGGTGTATATATATTCCTATTATAGCTGATTTCAACCTACCTATGTGGCACCTCTGAATTCCAACTTGGGTAATGATGCCTAGTAGCAAATTATTACAGAGTATTTTCATGATACAGATACAGTAGATGTAAGGTAACCTTAGGTGCATAGATAATAATAAAATGGAACAAAATCATTGAGAAGAGATAAATTTTGAATAACTATCACCTGTGTTTTTAACATTTTTATTTAATTGTAAGATTATATAATTAATATTTAATAATGTCTGAATTTAACAATTTGCTTGCAAAATTCCTGAAAATTTACCGATTGGTTCAATGCCAGCTACAAGAGCTGGCATTGGTGAACCTCACAGGTGATACCTTTTAAATTATAGTTTATGAAAGGTACGCAGACCTGCCACTCATTACACAGTTGTTAATGTCTTTCTTGATATTATTGTCAAGGTCTGATTTAGCACAACTCTGAGAAAGTTCTCCATCTTCAATGAGCCTAAATCTCCTATTAGTAAGGTGGATATAAACAATTTTCTACCTTTTAGGGAAAGTTGTTATTGAGTAGAGCACTATATGAAAGGACTTTGAAAACTCTAAAGTAGCCTATAAATGTAAAGTGTTATCTAAGCCCAAATTTGCCCTAATCTTAAGTGCTGAGCTTAACTTTTCTTACTTGTCAAATTGCTTGAAATAAATGCTGGCTAAGAATATAGGCAGTATGTTCTTTTGGAAATTATTGTGTTTTGAAATGAAGCTTATGTATTGGTTGCTTAGGACCTAGAAAGCATCCTCCAACAGAGCAGCAGTATATGTAAATATTTGGGTTTTAGCTCTATCCACAAAGCTTATTCAATGCAACATATCTTAAGCGTAATACCATCATTGCCAGAGTTTTTGATGTTATTATTTCTTTGGGATGTCTCTTCCGAGTTACTATTTAGAATAACAGCAAAACCTTTCTTTCTACCTTCTTTGGAGGTGGTGGACCCTCTGAGATTAGTCTTCTGGATCTGTGGGGAAATAGTGGGTAGTGCCTTTACTTGGTCAGAGGTCACTTGTTACTCTTGTCACTTGTACTTTCAGGCAGAGATGGTTTCTTTTGGTCTCCCAAAAGGTGTTTGAATTTGACAGTTGGACCCCAAGGACATTCCCCACACTCATTCATATATATTAGATGGTGTTAAATTGAGTTTATCAAATTGAAAATTGCCAGTATTTATATGTATATAAAAGTTGTTTTAAAGGAAGGGTTGAATGACTTTTGCTGGATTCATACTATTCATCATGTGGTCTCAGAAATCCATAGACTTTCTGAAATTCTCTCTAGCATGTCAAATTTGTATGCATGGATGTTACCATTAAAATCATGTCTTTTCTGTTCCTATGATCATAAAATAAAATAAAAAATAGATTGTTTAGTTCAACAAGTGTGGAGCACTTATTGTGTGTAAGGCACTGGCCTACCTTCTGGGGGTATGTAGTACACTGCTCATGACCACTTAGGAAAACAAACAGAAAACCACATCAATTAATAAAGTAGGAAGGAAGGTGGGCAGAACCTTAGATTCATCGTGACTTTTTAGAAGCAAGACACTCTTTTATGTCTAAATATAATAGTCACCTGAGAGAATTAACTATGCAGGAGAAAATTCTAAATGAATCCAATCATCTTTCTGTGTGGCGATACCTTACAGCTGTATGCTCACTGAAGAAAGCATGGACTCTGGAGTTTGGGAAACCTGGGTTTGGATCTCTAATTAGCTACTTACTAGCTGTTTGACTTTGGTCAAATTAGTTACCTTAGTTTTTTCATTTGTAAATCGATGATAAAAATACTAACCTCATTGTGTTGTGTAATAAGTAATTAAAAATGCTCATTACCTCTTTATTCTGTCCCTTCATTCATTATTCATTTTTTTCATTGAAAATTTAACTTATAATCACCACTGGAGTTGGAATGCCGCCACGATAGGCTGTCATACCTCAAAGTTGACATTTTCCAGATTGGCCGAAACACGGTATGGATTACTTGCTTTAATGCTTTTGACAGTTTTACATATTCCTCCAGTGAAAGAGTTATCAAGGACGTCTCCTCTGGTCTCTCCTGCCAGCAAATGATACCTAGAAATATAATAATTTTCGAGAATTCAAGAGATGTAATCTTTAAAATATACCTTACTTATGTGAAAGAAATTCCTCTCTTAGACATTTTTGACTCATGACAAATGACTTGAACAAAGCCCATTTTTTCTAGTCTATGGTGAAGTATCCAGAAAGGTTTGGAAGCCAAAATTCAGCCCCTCTGGCTCTGTTAGCTTCTCCTTATTCCACTCACATGGTTGTTCTGGGCTTTCAACATGAAATAAAATTTGAGTTTATAATTATTTCATAGTTTACAAAACCAACACAAACTTTGAAAGTAGATTATGAAATAAATTATTATATAATGAATGCCATTCTGGGTCCACTTCCTTCAGTCTGATACAGTAAAGGAATTCATATAGAGAGCTAAAAATGAAATAGTAATAACAATATTTTAATAGAATTGTAATAATACTACTGTTTTTATTAATAATTAATAATATTTAAAATTTATTTAACAAATGCTTACATGTTACTTAGCATAAGTCAAGCACTGTTTGATCTATATTTAATATTAATATTATATTTATTTAACATTTCTGATAACCATGTGATGTAGATATAATTATTATACCCATTTTACAAATGGGGAAGACTGAAGCATATAGAGTTTAATTAGCTTAGCACAAACCAAGTATTTAAGAAATTATTTGGTGGTAAATGAAATACTCCTCCAAGTTGCTAATAGTTTTCCAAATTCTTATAGATATTAATATGTATTTCACTAATGTCTATGAAAAAAAGAAGTTTTGTGTTAAAAAGTTTGGTAATGCTGAATTACATATGATGAGATAATAGAAAAAAATATATACATCTCATTAAAAAATGAGCAGAGGATCTTAATAGACCTTTCTCCAAAGCACACATACAGATAGCCAATCGACATATGAAAAAATGCTCAATGTCACTAATCATCAGAGAAATGCAAATTAAAACCACAGTGAGGTATCACCTCACACCTGTCAGAATGGCCATCATTAGTAAATCAACAAACAAGTGTTGGCAAGGATGTGGAGAAAAGGGAACCCTCATGTACTGTTAGTGGGATTGCAAATTGGTGCCATTGCTATGGAAAACAGTATGGCGGTTTCTCAAAAAATTAAAAATAGAACTACCTTATCACCCAGCAATTCCATTCCTGGGTATTTATCCAAAGAAATTTAAAACACTAATTCAAAAAGATATATACACCCTTATGTTCACTGCAGAACTATCTAAGATATGGAAACAACAGAAATGCCCATCAATAGACAATTGGATAAAGAAATGGTGGTACATGTGTACAATGGAATGTTACTCTTCCGTAAAAAAGAATGAAATATTATCATTTGTGACAACAGGAATGGACCTAGAGGGTATTATGCTAAGGGAAATAAGTCGGATTGAGAAAGACAAATACCATATGATATCACTTATATGTGGAATGTAAAGAACAAAATAAAGGAACAAAGAAAACAGAAACAGACTCAGAGATACAGAGAACAAACTGACAGTTACTAGATGGGAGGCTGGGTGAGAAAGGTGAAGGGATTAGGAAGTACAAATTGGTAGTCACAAAGTAGTCATGGGGATGTAAAGTACAACATGGGGAATGTAGTCAATAGTATTGTAAAACCTATGTATAGTGTGAGATGGGTACTGGACTTATGGGGGAGGGTCGTCACTTCATAAATTATATAAATAAACATCTAACCACTGTGCTATACACCTGAAACTAATATAAAACAATACTGAATGTCAATAAAAATTAATTAATTAAAAAAATATATAATGTTCTTTGCCCCCAGTTCCTGGCACAGAGCTCCTAAAATCCATTGTAATCTCCTAAGCAATAAGAGCACTAAGAACACCTTTTGTTCTAATACTTGGTCTTTGACCCTTGTATCTGATATAGGGCTCCTAAATCCCTTGACATTTCCTGGGTAACAGCGGTGTCTTTCTTCCTTTTTTTTTTTTTAATTTATTTTCCAGTTACAGTTGACATGCAATATTATATTAGTTTCAGGTGTACAACATAGTGATTAGACACTTATATATATATCTTATGAAGTGATCACCCTGATAAATCTAGCACCCATATGTACAAAGTCTTTTTTTTCTTTATGAGGTGACTCTTGGTGGGCTTCTGGATGGGGGCTAATCACCAAAAAGACCAAGGCTTAATGAGAAGCTTGGAATTTTCAGCCCCACCCTCCATTCTCCAAATAGTGGAGAGTGGCTGTAAATGGAGTTAATGATTGAACACGCTTACATGATGAAGCCTCCAAAAGTTCCAAAAAGTATGGAGTTCAGAGAGCTTCTAGGTTGGTGATTACATGGAGGTGATTACAGGAGGTGCTGGAAGAGTGGTGTGCCTGGAAAGGGCAGGAAGCTCAGAGCCCCTTCCCACACACCTGGCCTTACTCATCTCTCCCAACTGGATGTTCATCTGCATCCTTTATCATATCCTCTGATAATAAACTAGTGAACAGTAAGTAAATTGTTTTACTGGGTTCTGTGAGCCCACCTAGCAAATTAATCAAACCTGATGAGGTGGGGGTCCAGGGCGAGGGGGATCAGTGGGAACTTCCAAATGTATCAGAAGCACAGGTGAAGAGACATCTGCAGTGTGGGGGGACAGTCTTGTGGGACTGAGCCCTTAACCTGTGGCATCTAACACTACCAGAATTGAGTTAAACTGTAGGATACCCAGTTGGTGTTGTGGAGAATTGCTTCCTAGGGGAGAGCTCCCACACATCCGGTGTCAGAAGTGTTGTGAGTGCGTTAGTAGTGTGAGAGTAAAAGTGGTACACAGGAGGAGAACCGGATTGTGAATTACATATCAACGAAGCTGTTAAAATACGGAGTGATTCCTGTGATTCTGTAGTGGTCTTTGTAGTGATTCCTGTAGGTTTTGTAAGATACATCTCATACTCAAATACTGGTGAATACAATTTGAGGTTTGTTCTCATCCATATTTGAATTTGTATTAATAAGTGTTTGAGGGAGGAAGTATGAGAAGGTGGTCTAGGAAGAACTTTCCAAACTACTTAGGTTAGCATGACAAACACGGGTGTTTAAAATTCATTTTTGTTCTCTGAGTTAAGAGGGATGAGTGAGGAAAAAAGAACTGTTGACCTTATACTGCCTTATGCTAGTACTTACGAGTTTGTCTCAACAAGAAAGAGCTTAAGAAAAATGGCTTCCAGGTCATGAGGAATCTATGGAGGTAACAGCTGCTTGTAGAAAGCCTGAAGACAGGATTTTCAGGGCATGCCTGAGGAATCTTTTAGGAGTTAAGTCAACTATACAGCAATTTTCAGCCCTATCATCTCTTTGCCTCTGTGGCATTTAAATTGACTTTAAATATTTTGGTGTTTCAAATACATCATGGATTTTAATATTATAGGTTTCTAAAGGGCTTTTATCTAATTTGGTTTAATGTATCTTGTTTTGTAACTGTTTGAATTGAATTAATTTATATATACATATACAAATATGCGTGTGTGTATGTGTGTGTGTACATCTGTACCTTGGCTGAGCCTGAGAAAAAATAAGCACATGCTACTATTGCTTGATTTTTGCTTTAGGTTTAAGACCTGGTGACTGATGTTGGCACCGTAGGATATTATATCTTATTAAATTCTTTCTTGGAGAGATGCCATTTGAAAGAGGTACAGCCACCCAGGCAGCTACCTTTTGTGGATAGAAATATGTCAGAGAGGGGGCAGAGATTCTAAGACCAGCAGATTAGAATGAGATTCCAGTAAGCAGCTCTTAAAACCCTCATTCCATGGGGAGACGAGGAGAGGACTGACTGTCCTGAAGCAGCAGGTTTTGCTCATTTCTGAGAATCCTTGGGACCACAGCTCTGCTTGGCAGAGGGCCGCCCGGTTCTTCTGCCAAAGTACACATAGCATGTGGTCCTCCCCATCTGTAACTCTAGAGTCTGGACCAACTGAGCAAGAGGTGAGTTTGTAATGTCACCCCTGATAATCAGAACATCAGAAAACATGGTTACCAGTGAGAGTTTTGGCTGAGTTTTCTTCCAGGAAAATGAAAAAAACAGGAAGCACACTGATAAGAAGATGATGTTGAAACATTCTCGTTGAAACCAATTCTAATTAGGAATTCTTAGGATAGAACTGCAAATTAGTTTGTAGTCATCCAACACACAAGTGAGGAAACTGCAGCCCATAGATGTTCAATAACTTGGTTATGATATAGTGAGTCAAGGCAGAACTAGGTCTAGAACCTGGTTCCCTTTACTTCCAGACTAATGGCTGTTCCATTTTACTGCTATCCTTGAGTTTGGTTCAGTAACTTCTGGTTTTTATTCTAATCAAATGAGGTTATATTTGCAACTGCTGCTTTTTTGTCTTTGGTGCCTCAAAGCTTCATATTATGCAAGTCTGGCAGGATAAGTGAATATATTTTTTTTAAAAAAAGAAGTTCAATAGGAAGCAATAAAAGCCTATAGCAAATGATTTGCTTTCTGGCCAAAAATCGAAGGGAGATTTCTTTATCATCGGAACAGGAGAGTACAGGAGATTATCTTTACTGATTTTTCTTATGCTTCCAACTAAAGCTTAAATCTTCTATTTCCGTTGAGTTCTCTTACATTTTCTAAAGTTTTCTAAGTCATTTGTTCAGTATAACGAATTTAGAATCCTTTACTAAACCTCTATGCCCTCATGACTTGAAATAGGAACATTAGAATTTCTGAAATAGGAATACTAGAATTTCTGAGCATTATTCAAAGATTGAGAGGAGAGTTGCATGGTCTCCTGAGGTTTCTTCCTTTTCTTTTTTTTTTTAAGGTGGTTATTGCCTGAATCAGCATGAAATGTTGGAAATAACCGGGGTTTTGAAATCTGGATTTGAGTCCTGTTTCCACCATTTACTAATTGGTAGAATTGGACAGGTTATTGAAGTTTTCTGAGGCACAGTTTCTTGGTTTGTAAGTTGAACAAGAACCAGATGGTAATGCAAGTCTGACCTTCTGTCTTTAAACTGTACTGACCTTCTCATGAATTATATCGTCAATGTGAGAGGAAGTTTCGTTATGTTCGTTTCACCTCTAACTCTCTTAAGTTTTCCACACCACTGTTTTTTATCATCCCCTTTTCCCCATGTTTGTGTAACTTCTTTCCTTCTGGCCTCGTCTCCCATTATTGACTCAGGGCTTGACTCTTCCACTTGAAGACTGGTTTTGCTTTTCTAGTGTTTTGACTTTCAACACACTCTTAGGCATGCTTTTCTGATACCTTCTTTCTCCATTTGCTCCTGGCATCTCGGAGTGATTACTCAGCCACTCAAGACCTAGTCCCAGGAATCCATCGTGGCATGTGAGTAGATGGCCTCCCACCAGTTTGTCCTGATTCACTCCAGAGCAGTCAGAGGATGTATGAGAATTAAACGAATAACATTTATGAAGGGCCCATAACGTTGCCTGGTACAGAGTAAATGTGAAAATGCCAAATTATGTTATTCGCTAGGAGTGAGGCTCATGGCCACATGCTTCCTGAGAGTAGTAGCCACATGCCCGAGACAAGGCTGGTGGGAGTAACAAGGTTAATAAGGAGGCGGACAATGGCATGTCTCATTGCTTCACTGCTGCTTCCATCTCATTAGTTCTGAGAACTCTCTATTTCCCCAAATGATAAAAAGATGTTACATACCCAGTGCCCATCATCTGGGCATTAGGGATTGGATCAAACTTCCGAGAGCATACTTGTTTTGTTCTCCCACAATTTCTTTCATCTGAATTGTCTCCACAGTCATTTTCTCCATTGCATTCTAACTTGCTGGCAATGCAGCGGCCTAGTCAAGAAAAGCAAACAACATTGACAATAAGTGATCATTTAAGACAGTACTTATTAATTTGAAACATTAGTGCCTTAAATTTCAAGGAAAAGTTAAGAGCAAGTTTTTGTTATTTTTTAAAGTGACTCATCCAAGATCATGCACTTAAAAATTATAAAAAAAATGTTTTTCAATTACAGGTGACATTCAATATTATATTAGTTTCAGGTGTACAGCATAGTGGTTAGACATTTATACAACATATGAAGCAATCCCCCTGATAAGTCTAGTACCCACCTAAGTTTTCATTATTTTTGATAACGATTTAGGAACACATGGAAATGGAATGACAAACTGATATTTTCTGTTATTTTTTTAGGATTAAAAGAGTCACCATAGATTATTTAGTCAACATTGGTCTAATTGTCTTAAATAAGGTAACTAATTCTAGAATCCTATTCCCATTACAGTGAACTTTCTGTAGAAGCATGTTCTGTAGGAGAAAATGAACAGTAGGTTTAGAATTTGGATAGCAGATTCAAGGTTACTGTTTTTATTAAAAAAACTGTAACCTTTCAAACACACCCACACATACACACATCCACTAGTATGTACAGTTACAAGGCTGAATCTCTAAAATTTTATGTAGGGTGGAAGAAACCAGACACGTAAGAATCATGCATGTGATTCCTTTATATGATGTTCAAGAACAAGGAGAGGGATGCACTGGAAAGAGGAAAAATGGAATGTCTTTGGGTTTATGGATAATTTTTACATCTTAATTAGGGGTTGTTTACATGGATGCATACATTCATCAAAGTAAAATTGCATATTTATTATCTGTGCATTTTACTATGTATAATTATGTTACTATACATGATTACTACATGTTTTATTACATATGCACTATATATTATTATAGTATATAATTATTTGCTACAATTAATTTATTACATCTAATTTTTTTGACCAATTAAATGCCTAGGTGCTACACTATTAAGAAGCAGTTTACATGATTGAATTTAGGAGATAGCACAAACTTCACGTACACAGATAATTCTTTTCTCTTTTAAACATGCTGAATTTCATAAAGATCCTTGGAGTCAGTAACTATATATTACAGAAATTCAAATGCCTCGTGTGCAAAGACAGCCCCTCCCCTGTTCCTCACCCTCTTGCATATAATAAGGGATGCTGGCGTCCTACCGTTTATGTACAGGTCTCACTGACAATGATTAAATGTTTGACTCAAGATTATCTAGTTAACTATTTTAGGTTGTGGTTTGCATCTCACTACAGCTATACATGATTACCTTTACTAGCTGAAATGCTTGGGGAAATTGGGTGTTCTGTTGAATAAATTTATCTATTAATAGAAAATTCCCCAGAAAGCACTTAGTTTCAACTCTTTTGGTTAATAATCTTCACTCAGAAAGTAGAGTGTAACAAAGGTAATTAAGTCCTCCTTTGATTATTAAAAATCTTGTGTTGTATCTAGACCATTATTATAAAGAATTATAGTCATGAGCCCCAGAATCATACAAGACTGAAAATATAGAGGGAGTTGAATTTCTTTTAATCCCAGGATATAACCTGAAAGATGCTGTTTTTAAAAGAGCACATCTCTAGTTTTTTATTTGTTTGGGTTTTTTTCAGGGCAAAACAGAATGGGTAATTTAGTTTGAAATAGAGATGCCTTTACTAAGAAAAACCCCCAAATATTACAGTTTTAAAATGTTTTGAACTTGGCACAAACTTTAGCAAATGCTAATTTTAGATATAGTTACACTGAAAAAAAAATCCTATTTTATCAAATAGAGGTCGGGATACACATGCAGGATACAGGTCTCATTAGCCTAACTTTGTGAGCAGGTTACCAAATTTAGGATACATGAAATTCTACCCGTTTGATACTTCTAGGGATACTGGAGAAGACCTATTAGCAAGGGTAGGGTTGAAAACAAAAGGACGTCTCTTGAGTGATATTAGGAGTAAGTGGCAGAAATGATATAGATGCCAAGGAACACAGTTAATAATGGTTCCAGGCCACGAAAACGCAATGGTGTAGGAAGCACGAGAGAAAGATATTGTAAGCCATACATATATCCTATACAAAGGAGGGATGGGAAAGATGAAGGGCAATTTAAATAGAGCAGGATTTGCAGAAGTCAACATTTAGCAAGCACATGTACATAATATATATACACTTCCACCTGGAGCTATGCAATCATTTAGAAATTGTACATGTTTTTCCTATCTATGTACTTGAACTGATTTGTGTTACTGCAATGACATTATTTTTATAACCAACTGCAAATTATCTAGTCTTCTAATGCTCAAAATTAGGACTTTGGGAGAGAAGTTGGCACAGAGGATGGGAATTGCACTCATTGGTAATTCTCAAAGATATACATTAAAATAACATACTTAGGCTTGAGGACTCTGAACAGCAACTATGCAGGAGGAAGAGAAGAGGGAAACTCTCTTTAGGACAGACAGTTCTTTGTTAATTGAGGGCCAAACATCCTCTTGAGTCAGACAAGTAACAGTCCATCTAGCCTTTTATTCCCTTTGAGAGTGGCATTAGTGGATGTTTTTAGGAGAGCATAATAATATATCATTTTTAGCAGAATGTTTAACAACCAATAGGCCATGGCACCACCCAATCAGAATGGTTGCCAACCACATCTGTGCCAGGGATTAACCAGTGAATGGCTGAATCCTGGGAAAATCTAGGGATTCCTGGTGAAGGAAACAGGGCAGGGGTTACACAGGGAAGTCAGGGTAGTAGCTGCTTACCAGCCATTGCAGACGCTTATTTGTTTGTTTGTTTGTTTAATCAGTGGCTGTGGACATATTGCTGATGAACTAGAGATCAGCTGTATACACACCACTAATTTTCCTGAAGTTGCTCATTATGAATTGGTGGTCCTTTGATGTTTTTAAATCATCCTCAATCTTGTGAATATTTTGGGACCCAACAAAACTTTTTTGTCATAAATTTCATAGATTTATCATCCATTGGATAAAGGACTTCTTCCTGGTAATTTGTTCTAAAAGTTATCCTACCAGCTTCAAATAGTTACATTTCTTTTCTAAGTCTTTATCTTAATATTCTGGATATAATGCCTAGGTCTATATTCCTCTCAGTCATTGCCGTCAAGATTTTTCTTACATTCCCTCTTTTTTTTTGTTCAATAGCTTATATGCCCTATTCATGTAGGCATGATCTATATCTTCTTGCCCACGTCCCACCATTGTAACTCAGGTTTGGGGAGCACAGAGGGAAAACCTTGACGCCCGCATTTCTGTCTGACATTCAGAAAATACTGGAAAAACTGAAGAGAGGAAGCAAGAAGTAAGAGGAGGAAAACATTGTATCCAAGGTCAATTTTCTATGGAATTTGAAATTCTGCTATCCAGTATAAATACTTTACTTGTCAGTGTATTCCAGAGTACACAGCAGTGATGTAAATTGTATTCATCTGAACTCTAATTTTAATTTCAAATTGACTATTTAGATAAGAGGTCAGTGAACTATGGCTCATGGGCTAAAACTTACCTGTGGCCTGTTTTTGTAAATAAAACTTTATTGGAACACAGCCACGTTCATTTGTTGATATACTGTCTTTGGCAGCTTTGATGCTGCGATGCAGGAATTGAGTACCTGCAAAGCCTAAGATATTTATCATCTAGACTAGACTTTTACTGAAAATGTTTGCAGAAATCTGATCTAGATTGTTTAAAGTGGTGAGCGTTGGAGAGCTATTAATTAGCAAGATAATACAAAAATTAAGTACTATATTCAAGATTTGATTATAATCCAATGAAACTTAAATATTAGAATTTCTGCATCTGAACGAGTATTGGACTTGAAGGGAATGTTGCCATCCTTTAAATCATTTACAGTTTCCTCTTGTAATTACCTTTGGAGCCATAAATGGACCACCCCAGAAAAGTTGTCACATCATCTCTAGTCATCCTCTTGATATAATATCTTAATATTAATATTTATATCTTAATAAACTATATTGAAAATCTCTTAAACCCGTTGCTCCATTTCAATTGCTTATTCTGATTATAGATTTGTGCTACTAATAGCCTAAACATGTATCTGGCTGGGGCCGGCCCGGTGGCTCAGGCGGTTGGAGCTCCATGCTCCTAACTCTGAAGTCTGCCGGTTCGATTCCCACCTGGGCCAGTGGGCTCTCAACCACAAGGTTGCCAGTTTGATTCCTCAAATCCCGCAAGGGATGGTGGGCAGCGCCCCCTGCAACTAAGATTGAACACGGCACCTTGAGCTGAGCTGCCGCTGAGCGCCCAGATGGCTCAGTTTGTTGGAGGGCTTCCTCTCAACCACAAGGTTGCTGGTTCGATTCCCGCAAGGGATGGTGGGCTGTGCCCCCTGCAACTAGCAATGGCAACTGGACCTGGAGCTGAGCTGCGCCCTCCACAACTAAGACTGAAAGGACAGCAACTTGACTTGGGGGTAAAAAAAAAGTCCTGGAAGTACTCACTGTTCTCCAATAAAGTCCTGTTCCCCTTCCCCAAAAATAAAAAAAAAAAAAGTCTTTAAAAAAAAATGTATCTGCCTGCTTCTCCTTTTCCTCCTCCTCTCTCTTCCTCCTGCCTTATAACAGTTTAGGGACCTGGGCACCAGTACTTGCTGAGCAAATGAATCACGTAAGTGGTCCAGATGATTTTAGCTTGAAAGCGGTAATTTCACACATCAATAGCTTGGTGTTTGGTAACATAACACCCCCACGTCCCCATGCTTAAAATATGGTGGGACTTCTCTATCGCAGCTTTTACTGGAGTCAATTGGAATAACTTTATTTCACTCAAGTCATTTTAGTAAAGGCTGAACATTTTCCAAAAGTATATTACCACTGTCACAGCGAAATTTATTCTTGCAGTCAACCTCTTCGATGTTGCAGAGTTTAGAGGGAATGCATGGTTGAAAAGTCACCAGGGGCTCAGTACATGGTTGTCCTCCAAACTGACTGGGGCGCAAAATGTTTCTAACCTTAAACTGAAAGAAAAGGAGAGAAAGATGAGTAACTCTGAGGCATGGTCAAAGCCAAAACGTATCTAAGAAAACTGGGCTTAGAAATCACAATAGTGATTTTTACTATAGTGGTGTTTCCTAAATTAACTGATGATTTTTCCAATTCCATTATTGTGTGTCCTTAAGGAAGTCATCACCTCTCTAGGCCCCAATTTCCTTAAAATGAGGAAATAGGGCAAAAAGTTTTCTAAAACTTCTAACTCTGAAATCACGTGATTCCCAATTAACTAGAACTCAAATGCACGAGTAATTACTGAGCATCTCCTGAGTGCAGACCCTTCCAGGTAATAACAATAGCCCTCCGCTATCTCAAAGGTAGTATGATGTGAGTAATAAATGTGAAAGGTTGGGGGTTCTTTTGTACAAGGAAGTCACCATGGAGACCAAGGTTGACACAGTCGCTACTTTAAATGATTTTAAATGGTGAGTAGTAAAACAGAGAGTTAAGGAAGAATAGAAATATGACAGGATTAAAAAGTACTGACTTTGATGTCAGAAAAATCCAAGTACAAAGTGTAGCTCTACATTCATTAGTGATATATTTTTGGGCAAATTACTTAACTCCTGAAGAGCCATAAATTCTTCCTGTGGGTAGAAAACCACACTGTGATGTGAAGTTTGTATAAAGTAATATATGTAAAGGGCCTGGAACAGTTTATCTCAGAAAGTGGGTGCTCCACAAATGAGTTTCTTTTTCTTCCCTAACGTATTAATGCTCAGCACCTGCCCTGACTGAGGTTCACAACGGGCAATGTCCTTACAGAAAAGTGTTTGAGGTGGGTAAATATTGCAACTGGGAACAATAAACAAATTGAGGGACTTTCCTGTAGAAAGAGGGAAGTTAGAGGAAGGGCAAGGAGTCAGGCTTTTGATTAGTGTTCCTCATTTCTGTCTGATTTTAAACCTTGGACTCAAATACCCATTTTCTAACACCTGCTTTTGTTTCCTGAGCTATCAGAGTTGGGCACATTCAATACCAAAACTGGGGGCAGAATTTCCTTTGATGGACACACAACAGTGAAACATGTAAAATGAATTCCTGCCCCCGCCACCCCCAAAAAAATTGCTGAATGAAATTTTCCCTTAATGGAATGTGGGAAAGTTTATTTTCAGAAGTTGAAGAAATTCAGCATTTCTGTGATTGTTGAGGCTTTCAGGGAATCCAAGCATTTTTATTGTGACTCAGATTTCCTGAATATGTCCATGTGTTACCTACCTGTTTTTCAACACAAGGGTCACAGTCTGACCATGGTCCATAATCTCCCAGAAGGCAGTTGATAGGACAAGTTTGCTGGTTACAGTCTCTGGTCTCCTGCTTGATGCAAAGCTGCTCACAGGAGTTCCCCAGATAGTACGCATCCTTTATTATTTGTCTGTAATAGTGAGGAAAAAGCTGCTTAGAATGAGTATATTCACCGTGGCTCCAGACTTATAAGAATAATATCATTGAGCATTAACTACAGTGAGTAAAAAGAAAGAAGGTTTTCATGGAAAATCACGTAGTTTGGCACATGTGCAGTTCGTACCACTTAATGGGACTCAGGAACAGTTATGTAATTTGTGGGGTCCAATGCAAAATGAAAATGGGGGGCCTCTTATTCAAAAATTGTTAAGAATTTTAAGACAGTGATGGCAGAGCATTAAGCCAAACATGGAGCCTTTCTAAATATAGGGTCCTGTGCTTCTGCACAGATCACACACCATGAAGCTGGCCCTGATGGAATTCCTGGAAGGGACTGGAAGGGAAAGAAAGGAAAGAAGAACCCTGCAAATTGCTTAAAAGATGACAACACAATGTGGAAAGTACAATGATTATGAGATGGAATCAGAGTGGTGTGGGGCCAAACAAGTCAAAGAGAAGGTAACGTGAAAGATACATCTTGAAAAATTCATGTGAATTCTCCAGGCAACAAAAGGAAGGGCATGTGGAGGGAACATCATGTGCAAAGATTAGAGGTGGAAGAGAATGACATGTCCATATGGAATGGGCTTGAGAAGTGCATGATTGAGAGGAACTAGACATATTGTTGTACTTTATTAGGTAGACAGTAAGAGAGCTACTGAGGGACTCTTGAGTAGAGGAGCATTATAAACAAATCTGGTTTTACATACTTAGTGGACAGTTTATTGGGGAAGTCAACCCGTGATTTTAATGAGACTCGTACCACATATACAAAAATAGTTTTCTAAAATAGGTCTCTAAAAAAATACTCAACTAGTTAAAACACGTTAAATATATGTCTTTCTCTCCCAAGTCATGTGAGCATCTCCATGGAACAGAAACACCCAATAGATTTGAAAAAAAACCAGAAAACCTGGGGGACAAGTAATCTGAATTGGTGAAAAGACAGAATTATTAAATGTTATCAAGTAAATACAGTTTTCTCGCCTTCTTATACATGCCAACAATCAAGCTAACAGCTAACAGTGCTGCTCGATTGAGGTCCTGTTCGACTCAGTTTAATGAGTAGAAAATTCTCTATAATTAACTCACTAACTGGAGGCAAGCAGAGTTCTATGGGGATTGAAAAGAAGCTTGAGTACTCATTCTAAGCAAGTTAAATAGTCAACTGAAAATATTGCTGGTTCTTAATTAAATTTCTTTTCAACTAGTCAATTTTATGAGAGAACAAATGTAGACTTCCATTCAGCCTTATGTGGAAAAGACCTCAAATTCCATCCAAATTTATGAGTTCTTACTTTGAGACACATTATTTTTCCCCATTGCTTAGTGTGGCACTTTTGATATTGCTAACTCTGTCCTCGAGGTTTCCCAGGGTACACAGAAAAGCTGCCTAGCTCACACCCACCTCCTTCTGCTCTGGGTTCCAGAATTGCAGGTTTTTGAGCAGCTGGACCACGAAGTCCATGGGTAATGATCACAGAAACAGGCTTGGCTCTTGTCAATCAGAGCACTCAACAGGATGAAATATAAGATGGATTGTCTGGCCATGCTTTGAGAGTCTCCAGGCCCTGAAGAGGAATAATATAATATATATCAAACACCTATTAGGGATAAAACTTTACAAATCATTCTCAGTTACAGACTTAGATATTATCTTAGAAAACATCTGTATCTCCCTGCCTTCCTTTAAGCAAGTTAACACCTATAAATTCACATGCTCATCAGTAGAAACCTTATTTCTAAAGATTTTTAGGGTGGATGTTCCCATGGTTACAACCTCCAGTATGAGTTTCTCTGAACTGTTAGTGATAGGCTACAAGACAAAGTATGTAGTAAATACTGTAACCCATTTCATTCCAAAATGAGAAAACTTATACTTTTCAGAACAACTGCTCATTTTGTGTGGGTAGGACCCTCAAGTACGTTTCAGTTTTTCATACTTTTCTGGGGCTGGGGAAGGTGTCAGGACCATTCTGCTGGAAGATCTAGTTTGCTGACATCCTGTAAACCTGCTAAAGACAGAGTTCACTTTCTGATTGTGTCTACTTACAGAGTCATAGAAGTTAAGCTGGAATGGATCTTTGAAATCTGCAGGTAAAACACCCTCATTTTATGGATGATACAACTGAGGCTGAAGGAGGTGTAATAGCATTGAGGTTACATGACAAGTAAAAGCCCAGAACTCCTTATTCTTAGATGAGGTGCATGCCAGCACTGAATTTCTAGTATCACTAATTATTGTGCTACTGGAGCATCTCTAGATGCCTGGAACTCCACCCCCCAGGCCATGAGAGGATTTGTCCAGATGTGGCTGAATGCCAGAGAAAAATTTGACCTGTAGTTCCCTGCTGTGTGCTGTGGCGCCTTGAGGATCTGTGAATTATTGAAAGGAATCTGGAAAACCGTCTCTGCCCCCTAATATTGCCATTTTGATCTTTATATCTCTAACAAAACATGCAACATGATTAAATACTGCTATAATTAGTATACTAACTTCCATTATCTTCAATTTAAAGAAGTAAAATGCCATTCACCTATTTTCTCTGTCTCAGTTTCATTATTTATAAAATAGGAATAATATTTTAACCTTCTTCATAAGGCTTTTTTTAGGATTCAGTAAGAAAATTCATATAAAGTGCTTAAAACAATCTTTGGCATAGAATCATCACTCAATAAGCATTAGCTTTTCAAATTAGTATAACAATAGTTTTGCAAATTTTATTGTATCTGTTGGTCATGCATTTTTCAAAATTAGGGGCTCCACGCCTTACAGCAAGGATCATGTGAAGATCGAAAGTATGTTTTGATATTGAATAAGACTATTCACATTCAAAGTGATTTAGACATGTGGCTTTAGTTGCTTTTCATCTTAGAAATAAAATCAGATCCCTGATCAGCTTATTGGAAATTTCAGTTTCCCACTAGTGTTTCCTCTCCTCCTTCACTGCTTTATTTTTCTCTGGTATATATTCCCTCCTATATATACATTATTATTTAAGTTTAAATAAATATCTTCTCTTTTTCCTTCATCATTAGAATTCAAACAGTGTGGTGGTAAATCTTTTTTTCTTGTTTTGTTCATTTCAGAGTTTAGAATAATGAGAGCAAGCATAATGTATAATAAATAAATATTGTTAAGTTGATTTAACAATATTTATTTATTATACAGTTTACAAGTGGGTTTTAGTAAAATCTGAATAATGTAATTTGAGTCTATAAATACAGCAACTTCTGTAATACTATTTTTAATCGCTCTGCCAGATTAAGGATATTTCATAGATTTTGGAAATGAACTTGTCTTTTCAATTCTCATCCATTGTTTTAGCAAGAGTGATAGTTTGTAGTATCAGTGGCTTATCGCTAATTTGTTGTAATAGTTGATTGAAATAAAAAACTAGATCTCTTGAGATTCAGATTTATTTTTAAACATTGTAATTTATTGAGTTAGTTGAGCTCTTATTTATTTGAAAACATCTATTGTGATCTAAAAATATAGAAATGTATGAAGAAGAAAAGGAAGATGTTTCAAAATATAACCAACCAGAAAAATTCTGCTGACATTCAAAAATTACGAATAATACATGCCTATATTTGAAAAGTTTAAACAGAACAGAAAGAAAAGTATAAGGCCTGAGTTGTCTTTTACTTGTTGCCAGAACCTCTACCCACACATAATCACTGTTTTCTCTTTTTGTGGGTATCCAACGAGGGGAAACATTTCCCACACATCAGCTTACATATATACGCATATGCATGTTCCATTTTGCTCATATATATGTATGCATGTTCTTTAAATATATATACAACAAAGAGAATATATGATGTATATTACTCTGCACTTTGCTTTTTTCACATCAGAATATACTTTGAAGTTATTTTATACAAATGGATGCACATATAGTTAATTCCTTTTAGTGGCTACATAGTTTTATACGGATGCATTATATTGGACTTAACCCTTATCTTAATTGTGGACATTTAGTATATACACACACTGCAATCAATACCTTTGCAATATATCTTAGCATACTTTTGTAATATATCTATGGGGCCAGCATGTATATTCCTAGCAGTAAAATGGCTCAAACAATATGTAAACTTAAACTTTTGATTGATATTGCCAAATTGCCTTATTGAAATATGGCTCCAAGTGTCTCAGGTGAGTTTCTGATTATATTTTAATGTGGGGTTACTTTACGTTTCTTAGTTGTGATGAAAGAATACTTCAGTAAAAAAATGGGGTTCATCATTTTATAAATTTTTGTTCAAGCCAAAAGCTTGAAATCAGATATAAAAATTGTTTCTCCAATATGCTCAAAAATTAGAGCATTTCTTTTTAATAAATAAGTAAGCTTTTTGAACTTTCCTATAAGCTCAGAGAAAGACGCTGGAATAAAAGCAACTAAATTTATTGACATGTGGCTAAATATGTCCTTCAACTTAAAATGGAATCAACACACATTTGAGTATCCATTGTGTGCTGCTAGGTATTATGTGAGATACAAAGAAATAGAATTCACTATCTTTGTCTGAGGAGGGTAGGCAGCAACTGAAGATTCTTCTCATGCTTTTCATCCAAGCTTTTTTGTCCAATTTATATGCAAGTTGCTACAGTTCTAGGCTATTTCAATCATAAAAATGATCGCTGCATTTGCCTGCTGATCTTAGTTTACTGGTAACTCACCTTTCTTGGTTTTCATTAGCAGCAGAGAAGGAAGGGTAAGACATTAGGACTAGAGTGTTCAGATCGAATTTGGGCTGGGATCAGACAGAACTGTGTGTGTTCTAAACATCAGACCTGAACTCCAGATTGGGTGGTTTTTGAAAGGCCCTCAGGAGCTGAGGTTCCTAAATAATGTGAAGTTTCTCTGTTAACCACCGCCTATCCCCTACCCCCCACTCCCAAATTGGGTTCTTCCTTATACAGGAATCGCTTCAACAAGGAAACCTAATCAGAGGGTTTTGTTGTTGTTTCTTTATTTGTTTTTTTTCTCATTGCTTTTGAAGAGATAGATATCTTCCAGAATAATTCTATCAATTTAGAGCAAACCAATTCTTAAAGCATTTT
This sequence comes from Rhinolophus ferrumequinum, assembly GCF_004115265.2. Lineage (NCBI taxonomy): Eukaryota > Metazoa > Chordata > Mammalia > Chiroptera > Rhinolophidae > Rhinolophus > Rhinolophus ferrumequinum. Next base: position 27,417,103 of record NC_046290.1, read on the forward strand.
GTGGAATCAGCAGGTAAATGATTGAGAGAAGTTGAACGACAGATTACCAGTTCTCAGTTCTCAGCTGACTATCTGTTTTAACTTCCAAGAGCTTGACAAGTATGGGTGGATTTTATTTCAATTATCATCAAAACAGCAAGAACAGAACCCTTATAAAATATTCTGATCTCTTCTTTGGATATAACTGTTCTGAGGCAATTTGGAAAATGCACTAAATTAGGATGGTACGTCAAAGCTTCTTATTTGAGGAGAGCTAATAAAAGAGCTAATGGGTAGCTTCTCTTTTTATAACATTTTATTGTTATGAGGGAAAATTGTTTTATGTTAAAAAGATAATTTTCATTCAAATAAAGATAATTATTTTTCTAATTTTGTTTTTATTCATGGCTCAGAATATAATATCAAATGGTTCCTTATTTATTAATTTCTATCATCTCTAGGTATTTTGGAGATATCTGAATTTATATGAGGACATTTGACTCATTACCATACAATTTTTATCCTCATATGGAACAAAAGAAAACTCAGTGATAGAGGAAGATAGTTAAGAAAAATTTCCCATGACAGGGCCACGGTAGGAGGGCAGGAATTCTGCAGTTTTCTCATAATTGCCATCCCCTCTTGAACGCTAAAAATCAGTGATTCCATTGAACTATTAAAAATGGCTTTGTGAGCACTTAGAGAATTCTAGTGTAATGTGAAGTCCGTCTTATTTTGACCTGTCACCCTCCGATATCCTTGACTTACATAACCGATCTGTCTGTATGGCAGTTCAGCACATCTTACCTACAGGTTCAGAGGATGATCTAGTTTGTCCCCAAATGCAGGTTCTTGCTTTCCATCTCCTTGTAATCTTCTTAAATCTCTTATTTCTTGTTCTTTTTTCTTCTGTGCATTCCCAGGGGCTCAAGAAATGATATTTACCATTGCTAGGGCAGACTGGGGAGCCTAGGCACGTGATTGATCTTTTGGCCAAGGGGCATGTTTACTTTACTGTTAACTCTAACCATCAAAGTAGTTCTCTGGAAGGAAATTTCTTTAGGGAACATGAACCTTTGGTTCTTTTGAGATTTAAGCAGTTCTTATTTTAAAAGAAAGACAAAGAAATGGCTATAGTCTGACATGTACTTTTACATATGAAAGGATAAGTTTGTTGGAAATATATAATCTACAATTTTGAAATACTAAGACTACAAATGAAATCATTAAGTCACTCACCTTTAAACAGTTTGTACTGGCCAGGGAACGAATCTGTAAATGCCCGAAGAAACAATAGGTTCTTTCAGTGAGAAGGGTTTATATGATAATCCAAACAAACGTTTTTTCACTATTGCTAGCTAACACAAGGTCATGCCATCATATCTCAGAGACACACAAAATAAACATTCTGTGGGAACTCAGGCCTTTGTAAATCAGAACTTCAATCATTAACAACCCGGAAACTCTTGAGAATGAGATACTACATAAGGTCTTGAATTTTCAATGATTTTCTCATTCAAGGGATATTGTACTAAATATTGCTACTGCAGAGAAAAGAAATTTCTGACTCCATTTAAAAAACAGTTTGGGAATAAATTGCTTAAAATTGCTTTCTCCTTTAGGAAGGTATTCATTTAAGTAAAATATGTATAGATCCTTATTTTTTTCTGATTATAGAATACTTATTGAGGAAGATTTAGAAAATATAAAACAGTGTGGAGAGGAAAATTAAAATCATTTTTCATAACCAGAGAAAACCATTATTGATATTTGGAACAAATACTTTTAGTCATATAACGTGTAAGTGTATGTGTCTCCCTGTATAAATATGCACACAGGTATACATATATAACTTTTTAAATGCATCACAAATTTTAGAAAGATTTAAATGTACAGAATTAATCACAGTTTATAGAACCATGTCATCATTGGTCTGTGCAAAATCTTTTCATTTTATTTCAGTTTCCCCACAGGATCTTGTTTCATTTATCCCTGCTAAAGCAAACCTTGTAGGGTCAGCCCTTGCACAATACCTCCCCTAAAATTCGATGCATTTTTTCATAAATTCATGGTGTTTGGAGTTAAGGGCAAATTCTCGAAGTCGTAAGCTAGAGAGATGAAAGTCAGTAGCCAATAGGATGAGCCTACATTGGGTTGTTAAGCAGTGTGGTCCATGAGGAGGACAGAGAAGTGGGAAGGTTGTGTGCCTTGGTACAGGAAGAACACAAGTGGAGAGAGCTGAAGGTGGTATGGAGGAATTCTGGAGATGGAGTGCAAATATCTGTGATCCAAATACTAGAACTGATCTAGCATTGCCTGAGAATCTAACATCTTTTCAATGATGTATTTGGGTTCCCCATCTTGGGTCCTCATGGATGATTAAATAGTATATCCATTCAGGGTAATTTTCTAGAGCAGGGTTTGGCAAACTACAGCCAGTGAGGCAAATCTAGCCTGCTACCTATTTTGTAAATAAAGTTTTATTGAAATAAAGTCACAATTAGACATTGTTGTACTACAACAGTGGAGTTGACTTGTTGCAACAGAAAGACTAAGCCTACGAAGCCTAAAATATTTACTATCTGGCTCTTTATAGTAAAAATTTTCTGAACTCTGCAGTCCAGAGGGAGAGATTTTTGTCTGATTAATATGACCACAGTGTCCAGTTGTTTTTGGAAGTAGAAGTAGTCTTACTCGAAACTGATGAAGGGGTGATTTGTCCAGAGCTAGAACTGGAATGCTGTGTGCAATTATGCTCAGATCTGCTCTGCAAGGACATGAGTGCTATCTAAACAATATTTTGGTGTATGTATACTGCTGAGGAACGAAGCATGCTGTGAAGTTTGCTAGCCGAGCTGTTTCAGCCACTGCAGGCCTTCTAAAGTGTTGGCTGGTGACACGGAATACCTTTTTCACATAAAATGCTCTATATTTTTATGGTGTAGAAAGTTGCTGGTGAGCTTAAATGTCAACTGATGAGTCGAAAAAGCCTTTAGTTCTAAAGGAACAGAAAGGTGTAGGAGGAAATTAGAGCTAGGACATGGAAAGTTAAGATGGAGCAATTATAATTTTTCCAGAAGGAGAATATGTATTCTGTTCAAAAATCTTTATTCCTCTCCTAACGATGATAGATTTACAGCCAAATGGTATTTTCTGCCAAGAAAATAACCCCAAACATAAGATAATGAACAGTGGAAGTTGCTGATTATCTGAAGGCTTTTTTATATGTTAAGTATTCACATGCCAACTTAGAATTACAGCAAAAATACTATAATTTCTCATGAGAGCCAAGGCTAATGACCCCATCTATTTCACAAGTCCTTTAGCATTTACTTTGTCAGTCAGTGAGTAGATAAAGTAAAATTGCAAATTGAAGTATTTCATATGGAGATTCACAGATCAAAACTCTCAAATGGAAGAAATAGAAGTTTGCTTTGGACCTCAGGCTACCATGATCTTTTTCTCTTTTCTTTTCCTACTAAAATTGTTAGGATAGTCTAAATTGGCTGCATTTGATTTCTTACTCCTTATTAACTTCAATCTTTGCAATCTGGATTGTAAATGCAACCAGCCTACAAAATCTATTCTCCTCCCAGTGACCACCGGTAACCTCCTAACTGCCAAACTGAACGGCCTCTTTTCAATCCACTACTGGTTTCCTGGACACAGTACAATGTATGTTTTTCTCTTTCCTCCATATGATTCTCTTCCTACTCTCATCTGAAGTTCTATCCTCAGCCTCTTTTCTTTCGTCACATATATCATCTACTTCCGCGGGTTTTCCATCTCCTTTGTGTTGATTGCTCCCTAGTCCACCAGCCTCCATATTCTAATGTTTACTAATAGTATCCAAATAGAACACCATATCACAGTGATGGTGTCCTCTCTCCCACACTTCCTCAATTCTCCTAGATGCTAAAACCTGTAGCTGTTATCTCTGAAATGTCTCTTGTCTATACTTCCCATCTTTCCACCTCTTTACCATGTCTACAGCTCCACTTCCAGACCAATGAACTCACAAACTGAAGATTGCATCCATGGTTTAACTAGGCCCGTAATTCCTCATAAACTATTCTGCCAGGTTACTCATTCTAGAGCTCACCTCTCAGTGACACAACTTTACTCAAAAGCTCAATGTTGCTCTTTTCAGAATACCACCCAATTAGGACCAGAATCCTAATACCTGATATTTGAAACTCTGAGCAGGCTGACCACACTGCACTACCTCTTTAGACTTCTTTTCTATTCTTCTTTTTGCATTCTCCATCATCCAGCCAAACTAGACAACTTGGTGTTCCTCAAAATAGGCTATAGTTTCTCCTGCCATTTTATTCTGTCTTGAAACTTTTTCTTCCCCAATTTCAAATTCTGAAATATTAACACACATGTATATCTGTTCTTCAAGGGCCATTCCAAATATATTTCCTTCTTAAACCTTCCTGTATTTCATAAAAAACTTTCACTCCTAAGATCAGATATTAGATAATTCCTCCATCCTTTAAACTTTATAATTCTTAGATGGAACACACCTGATATTGCCAGGTATGTTGTATCATCATCTAACTATCTCTTACTCCATTAAATATATCCAAAGTTCTTAATTACATGATCTGAATAATATTCGTCTTTATAATTAATTAACATAGAAGTTAAATATTGAGTTGTCTACACACAATGAACTTGAAGAAAATTGCTGAAGTTTGCATTATGCCTTTATATATGTGTCCTTAGCTAAAATTCCACTCTGTAGGTACTCACTCATTTGGCATAAGAGGCAATGATGTTTCCTGTAGCAAAGTGCTCCAAGAACTGTTTTTATTTACAGATTTGCTGAATTATTGAGTAATACATAATGATGATATTAAATTGAATAAAACTTTTGATGATTCTGTAGAAAGAAAAGGGAACTGCTACTTAGGCTTGTGATCTAAAACTGGTTTAGCACAGACACCTATGTAAAGAAATTTAGTTTTGGATAAAATAAGTCAACCCTCTGCAAGTTTTTGCCCTTTTCGGTTTATAGAGAATACATGGATTAGATTTTAATTCAGGACCTTTTAGAAAAAGGCAACAAGTAAACCTGACTGAGGTCAAATAGGTCTTGCCTAAACTCTTAGGTTACCTCCCTAGTTTGCTTTTTGACCTCTAGCTGTCCCATGCATCTTGCCCACTCTTACCAAGGTAATTTTCTGCCTTATTCCATTCAGGGTGCTGAAACAAAAATACCATGAAATGGGTGGTTTATCAACAACAGAAATTTATTCCTTACAGTTCTGGAAGCTGAGAAGTTCAAGATCAAGTTGCTGGCAGATTTGATGTCTAGTGAGAGTCTACTTCCTGGTTCACAGACAGCCTCTCTCTATAATCTTACATAGTGAAAAGAAAGGTCAAGAGTGCTCTCTGAGGTCTGTTTTATAAAAACGCACTAATCCCATTCATGAGGGCTCCACAAGCTAATCACTTCCAAATACCATTCCACTAGGGACTAGGTTTCAACATATGAATTTTAGGGGCACACAAACATTTAATCTGTAGCATTTTCCTAAAGCTCCACTATGACAACAATCTAATATTTGGGTAGCATTTTATGGCATGCAAAACACTTTTCAGAGAGCCATAGGAGCAATAGTATATATTCACCCATTCTGATCAATTCATAAATATTCACTGAGCATCCACTACACACCAGACATATTGAAACTTAAAGATAAAAAGGTGAATAAGTTTGGTTAGTTCTTTCAAGAACTTTAGTAAAAGATAATACTGATAGTTGGGGAAAAGAAAGAATGTGAGCAGTACTGAAAATTATAAGAAGTCTATCACAGAAATCATAACCTCTCTTGTGCATTTCGTTACTTATTTTCTTGTCTTTAGATCATATTCACTATAATGATCACATTATCATTATTCAAGGCCTTTTATTTACTCATTCAACAGAAGTTTACTGCAAGCCACTATTCCAGGCACTTAAACAGCGAATAAAACAGGAAAAAAAAAAAAATCCTGACTTCATGGAATTTACATTCTCTTGGGCAGAGGAGAGAGAAAACAAACAAATAAATATGCAAAGTAATAGCATTTTAGAAGCATTTAATATTTATTAAAATATCATGTCTTCTAAAAATGCAGGTCATTTTCTCTGCCCGTATTTTTGTGTGTGTTCCTATTCTTTCTTGGAGAAAATCTCTCCAGTCTTTTCTCAGAAAATCGAATCCTACAGGGCCTGCTGAGTTGGCTGCTAGTCTCATAATTCTGCCTCTTGGACAAGGCTGTGGACCAGGATTGGGTATCAGCCAATTGGCTTTCATGTGCCAAGGTTGGGAATTGGCACTCAGATACTCTAGTTAGACATGATGTGAGGCTTACTTAAGCCACGTGCAAGCAGAAGCAGAAAATGCCTTTGTACAGAAGGAAAAATGAAGTGGGAACTTAAATAAATGCATAGATGTGAGACCATGCGGCCCCAGAGAGTGTAAACGTTGTTTTGTCATGAGGCCCAGATGCACTTCCTTTGATTTCCATAAGGTACACCTCTTCCTTTTGATAACTTATCTTTTTTTCTTATGCTGCTTTAAATACATTTTTGGTATAAACAAATGAGCCTTAACTAAGATAAATTTTGTGATTTTCAAATTTTGTGATTTTTTCTAAAGTAGTGAAAAGTGCCTTTGGCACCTACTCACATAATGCAGGAAGCTCTTCTCCAGGGGTCCTGACGGATTCTTTATTATCCTGCCTAGTCTACAGGATATTGGAATACTTCCGGTGATGGGGAAAGCTCTGCTTCACTGACATGCTACTGAGTGCATTTCTTAATGATGCATCTGGGTTAAGTTGCAAATTTTCAAATTGCAATTTCAAACAATTTCAAAAGAGATATTCCAACATCTTTACAACTGTATGATAAGGCACCAATCAATCAGAATGAACCCTGTCCAGTTCATCTAAGCCACGTATCCCAGCTGACGCCGGGCCTAAGCACTGTCTACAACTAAATCAATGGTGTATATTCCCTCTTTTCTCTGAGCTACATACAGCCACCAGCAATTGTAGAAATTGGTAAATTAGTTAAATGTTTACAAAAAAAGATCTATTCTATCTCCTAGGATCATGTGGAAAGTGAAAACTAGAAATTGTGCTTCCAAATCAAGATTTACTAGAGGTAGGGTCATCTAAGGTCAGTCTATAAGATGAAAAAAGAGGTTAAGAAAGGAAGATCATCCCAGATTCAGGTCCGCTGTTGAGACAGCTTTAAGTCAGCTGTATTAAACACTGTTTATCCTCTGGGTTGTGAATAGCTAGTAAATGAAGTAATAAAAGCGATGAAGGCAGATGTGAGGTTCTTGAGACAGTTCTGATAAAGCACTTTGAGGGAACATTTTTATTCTGAATTCTGAGGCGGTGGAAAACTACCACAAGCTGAGGATAACAGCGATATGATCCTCTGGGTCAAGGGGAATACCCGAAGCATGGAACAAAAGAAGAAATATGTCCAGGTCAGACACAACTGGGGTCATGGATAAGTTTGGGCTGCCAGGCAAAGGGACAAATGCTGTGTTGGGACACGTAAACAAGTCCAAGTTTTAACCGTCTGAGAGTAAAAGACAGTGAGAGATAGAACATACACTGACTTTTAGACTTGGCTCACACACATACATATCAATTTTTTCAAGTTCTTCAAGGAGACAGTTGTTTCAGTCCAATGCCTGGAAGCCTAACAAGCACATTAACAGCACATGTCCAACACTGTGAACCCCAGCCGTGGAAGACAGCAGTTCCAGTCATCCTTCCATCATCGCGAGGTCTGTGGCCAAAGTAGAGAGGACAACGAAAGCAACGGAACAAATTGAAAAGTGTTTGGGAAGATCACATTTCAAAATAACCAAACTCTGATGAATAGTTGTATCTTTTATAAATGAGGACAGTCTTACAGTTACGAAACACCTAACTTCTGTTGACACTGACAGAGAGTTTCTTGATTTCTTGACATGTTTTTCAAACATTTGTAAAAATGAGACTGATCATTCAGCTATGTTTATTCTTTTTATGACTTGTTAAGAAGCTACTTTTTCTTACCAATCTATACAAATTTTATCTTAAGAGAGTTGGTAATGAACTCAAACTATTTCTCAACCACTCTCAATTTGAAACTATTTTAAAAGCTTGTTTTCCAGGTTCGTTTTGGAAATATTCATAGAGTGCCTCCTATAGGTGAAGGAATTGATTAAACCCTTAATATAATTATGAACAAAACAAATATGATCCTTGCTCTCATGAGCTTACTTATAGTATACTAGGTAAAACTGATACATAAAAAATGAACACACACAGAAGCATATAATAACAAAGTATATACTATTTTAAGTAATAACTTTAAAAGTAGATAAAAAATATATATTTTTTGAGGAAACTCCATATTGTTTTTCATGGTAGCTGCACCAATTTACATTCCACCAACAGTGCACCTTTTCTCCACATACTCCCCAACACTTACCTCTTATCTGTATTATAATAACCATCCTAACAATAGTGAGGTGATATCTCATTGTGGTTTTGATTTGCATGTTGAATGCCTTGTCATACACCTGTTGGCCATTTGTACAGCCTTCATTTTTATGCAGGTAAAGTATTATTAATAAAGGGAGAATCTGTGGTACTGGGTACTTTAGTGATTAGCCAAGTTAATGTAAAAAATAAATGGTAAAAGGGGAATTAGAGGTCTTCTGCTCTCTAATGGAACTGTTTTACTTTGTTTTTTATTGTCTTTCAGTATTCCCATGGCCACTCAAATCATTCTGCTATGCCTATTTTCCTTTAATAAACTTACTAATGTAATTAGAAAATCTGCCTTTTTATAAACTAGATTTTTTTAAAAAGAGCAAGGATCTAGCAAACATGGTTGGCAGTTTAATTTTAATATTTTATTAAAATATTTTCTTTATTTTATTAAAGTAATCTATTTACATAATTAAAAAAATAGAAACGAAAGCCTTAAAGCAGCAAACCAAAGTCATTTCTTCACCTTTTCCTACTTCAGTTTTCTCTACAGTACCAGACACTTTCAGATTAGAGCTGTATTTCTTTTCTTTTTTGTTTTTTATTTCCACGTGTCTTAGTTCTAGCACCCGTGTAACTCCATTTATCCTGATCCCAGGCTTTTATGCTGTGGTTTTCATGTAAACCCCATAATACGCTGTTAAAACATTTAAACTATGGATTCACAACAGGGATAGCATTGCTCTTGAGAGGATGAAATTGGTTGTTGGTGGGGGTGATTAAAAATTCTCTGGTGTTAAAATAGGCCCTATAAAGCTTAACCCTACCCAACAGAACCTTGTCTTGTTGGGTTTTCTTGAGTCTCACATAAGCAGCATTGACATCTAGTTCATGGTAAATAGACAAAATGTATATGAAATCAGTGTTAATAAACTCTGGTGAGTAGATGACATCTTTTTTTGGATTATTTGCTCTATCTGGAGGCAAAAGGCAGTCTGCTTATGTCTCTTGGCTCCCATTGGCTGCTTTGTAGACATTGTTTATGTTTGCTTCTCAGTGTTTTGTTTGTGACCTAGGCTTTGAGAATTAAATAAAAATAGTTTATATTTTATTATTTAATTTCATAAAAATAATTCAACCCATTATGTCAAGTGCTGAAAAAAATGTTGACAGTATTTAAATGAACATCTACCAGCTATTTAAGTTATTTTCTCATATCAAGACAAAATTAAAAATTAAGGTCATTAAAAGTAATTTAAAAGAAATTTAATGTTTAAATTACATTTTTTAACAATGAGTAGTTTCATAAGCTCTTATTACTGTGTATTATATATGCTGCCAATTTGCTACTCATTTTATAAATGACAATTTATAGGACTAAATAATTACATGAAAAATTACTTAGCTGTAATCATGCAATTATAAAGTTATTACATGCTATTAATTAGCTTATTAAATAACTTATTAATTTTTTAACTTATAACTTGTAAAGTTAGTCATTCTGAACACTGCATTAAACAAAAGAATAAACTATATTTTTTATTTTTATGTATAAAGCATATATATATATATATATAAACACATATAAACAGGTATTCAATATATCATGGATATTAAAATTTTTAAATTTTATTTGGTGGAGGGTGAGTGATTAGGAAAGAAGCCTAAAAAGGTTCCTAGCAGTTATAATGAAAAAATAGGTTGGGAAAGTAATTTAAACCACCATATGTATTTTAAAGAAGTTAAGAGGAAAAAATAGTTTATTTTTATGTATATCCACATATTTATCATTTCTAATGTTCTTCATTCCATATGTAAGATCTGTTTTTCGAAGCCCAGAGTCTCTTGCTAGGGAAAAGTCGGGAGGTGGTTGCTTATCTTGAGAGAGGTAACCTGGTACCTCCAAGTTCTTTGTCTCCACAGGGTTCTGCAGGTGAAAAGTGACTCTCTTTAGTTTTTATCTCTGTGTGCCATTTAGAATATAGCTCTCTCTGCTCTAAGTCAGGTACTATTCTTACATCTGCTTTCGATTTTCCAAATGTTGTTGAAATACGCCTACTGAGATCTCCTCTATTCTCCTTGTCCTTTTGAGTTTACTACATTTTATTTCTTTCCTAGTATAATTGGAGATTGATGAAATTAGCCATATGACCTATTGCTGTGTTCAATAGAAATTCATGTAGGCGCTTAAAGGGGAATAAATTTAATCTCTTATCCAAATTCATTTAACCAGATACTTTCCCTACCTTCTTCCCCCACATTAAGAAACTTGAACATGCACAAATCCTTTTGATATTCTATTGTAAATTTTTTATTGTATCCAAACTTAGTTTTTCTTAGTGGAGAACACAAAGGATAAAACTGTTTAACTGGCCAAGGTTGATCAAATATTTGGCTTATTTTATACTCTGTTCCTTGATATATGTGTGAGTTTCTAGAGTCTCTTATGTTTATTCCATATCAATGTGAAAAATGATGTCTGGGCTCGTACCAGGGTTAACTTTAATTTTAAATCTGATTTTTCTATTCAATGCTATTAAACATCTACAGTTCTCCCAATTTGGAGCACTTGAAATTATAGGAAACCTTTTTTTTTTTCCCCCTGAGATAATAGCACTCTTTTCCCGCAATCAGATTTTGAACTGTTTCTAGCACATTACCACCTTGTATCGAACCATCAAACCCTTGGCACAACCATTGAGAATTTAAATTACCAATTGCTTACATTGAGTGCTATTGTAATTTTAGGAAGAGGAGGTTTCTGTTTCCTAATTCATTCATTTTATTGGTCTGAGGCTGCACTGCAGAAGAAAGAGAGAAAGAAAGTAGATTATCCATTCCAGTTTCCTAATATCTCCCCATAAATCATACCTATTAAGAACAGGGACCCCATCAGTGCTGTTGACATTATGATGTGACAGTTCTTCATTAAGCCAGAATGTCTTGTATGCATAGAGTGGTTTTTTTTTTTGTTTTGTTTTTTGTTTTTTTTTTTTTGGTATCTCTGGCCTGCACTCACTAAATGCCTGGGGCTGTCCCCAGTCACTGTGACAATCCAAAAATTCCTCCACACACACATTTCCAAATGTCTTCCAGGGAGCAAACCACCCCCAGCTGGAAACTTAAACCTCAGAGAAGGGAGAACTAATTTTTTTTTCATGTATCTGTTTCTTATCCACTTACGGATAATGATTTCTAGATTATTCACAAATTATAGCCAAAGTTACTTATAGTTTTTATTTTTTTTTCAAAAGTAATTCAGGCTCACATTTTGTTTTTATTCCATCACAAGCTTAAATAAGCTTTAAAACTTAAATATCTTTTAAATTCTCAGTTTGGGCAAATCAAGAGGTTACCAAGTGGTAAACTGAGCCATCGTGCACACACAAAACATTTTTGACTCAATTACATAATTTCCTGAAGGGAAAGGATACACTGCAAATTTTTCGGAAACTGAGTTTCAAGACTATAACATCAAACCTCGATCGGTATTTTCAGATTATCTCTTTCAGTAAACCCAGAATAGTTCACTAAAACGAAATAAACTTTCCACAACTTCTCTAGTCTTAACTACCAGTCTTAAAGACGAACATTATGGTTAGTAGTTACCAGAGGGTAAGCCGGGAGGGGGATTGGTAGAAGAGGGTAAGCGGGTCAAATACATGGTGATGGAAGGAGAACTGACTCTGGGTGGTGAACATATAATGCAATACATAGATGATGTATTATAGAATTGTACACTTGAAACCTTTGTAGTTTTGTTGACTATTGCCACCCCAATACGTTTTAAGAAAAAAAATGATGAACTCTATCAGTAGGAGAAACAGAATTAATAAATAAAAATATTGACAAGTTAGATTTGACAAGACTGTACTTCAGTTAGTAATGACAAGCACTACACAGAGAGGTTTGCTTCCCAAATGTGGAAATTAAATCTCCATCATAGACCTTGTCACCTAGAAATCACATATTATAAAGGATAGTATGTATTAATAAAACATAGTTTATAGAAGTTAGTTACTGCCCTAGTCAACTTTCATCTAGAAATCTTTTTGTTTTTAAACAAGCCAATCCAAGAAACACAAACTTCACATGCATGCCCACCAATAAAAGAAAAAGAATAATAAGAAAGTGGAAAACTTACCTGTGACTTGAATACCAGTGGATACTTCAATGCAACAGCTAAGTCCAATGTAACTAATTTCACATTTCTTATTATGGGCTCTCACTAGGAATCTCAATATATACTGAAATATTGAGATCAGAAGCATTTCTTTTCAAAAGTATTCCAGTTTTTAAGACATAGTTTCATAATAAAATTCAGTAAGTGTTAAGTTGAAGATAAAAAAATTAAGAGATACTCAAAATACATTTCAGGGAGAAATTTCTGTGCACTCTAAATTTAATTTAAAATGTCTAAATTTTTTAAAGTTTTCTTTTAAAATAAATTAGTAAAACAAATAGAGGCATAACTATGTTGTTCATTTTTTTCATTATTTTTGATTTAACAAAACAAATTCAAATTAAAAATGAAATAATTTTCTAGTTCATTTTTTAAAATCATGAATTCAGGAAAAATGTATTGGAGTTGCATCTAAGCATCTAAAATCTATGTTACAATTAAAATTTTCAAATGGTAAAAATAGTTGTTTTTAAATTGCTTAATGGTCACTTAATCCAAAAATTATTAACATCTTTTATTTTATATTTAATGAGATTTTACAAGTAGCAATATCACTATACCAGAGATGGTTTTTCCTGCTTTCCAAATACTTTTCAAATTCTATGTTTCTAACAGGCTTTTGGAATAAACAGAAATTAAATAAAAAACATTACATTGACTGAAATATACTATTTGCTTGCTTATTAGGGAGAAAAACTGCCAGAAAAAATAAAAATCCTGTCAATATGGAAGTGAGTGAGCACTTATATCTTTCTCTTCTTTTTCTTTCTTTCTCTCTCTCCCTCTTTTTTTTTTTATGTTTTCCATTCTTAGTAATTATCAAAAAGTTGGAAGGCATTCTTTGATTTAAGAAAATTGAGATTATTAGAAATTTTACTTTTCTGTGTATTGATTGATTTGGTCATGACTGAACTTCACATGTCACTGCTGTTTGGAGTCACTCTGAAAACAGGCATTATAACATTATGAAAAGACTTGATTAAATAGGTGATATGTTCGAACATCCAACAGAAGGTATAAACACAAAACAAATTAGTTTTACTCACTATCTGAAAAACATCCTTTCAAATAGAGGGATGTTCTATGTACTTGATCCTTTACCCGTGGATTAGGAAGTAAAATAACTAGTTTTATTTTTCAAACCATTTTGGCTAAAATGTTTTCATCTTTTCTTGGTTCCTAAGGAAGAAAGTTATTGCAATATGAAATGCTAGAGTATATAAGTCAGTGGGGTTTTTGCTTTTGTTTTTGTAATTGGGATTGGATTGAAGCATTAAATCAATAACAAGGGTATTAAGGACCAAGATGAACAATTAGCAATGGAGCAGGAGACTATTTCATGGAGGTGGCTCCCCAACATTGACCTTGGGAAGTTTTGACAGTTCTCACAATGACCAATAGAACAAATGACAATGTGCTGGTATAATAATTTATAGGCCAATAATCCCATTTCACTTGAAGAGATGAATCAAAACTTCAGGTAAGCTGACTACGAGATATTTGCTGTTCTAAGACGAATTGGCCTTTTAAAATGTCTAAGTACAAATTTTAAGTAATATATCTGAACAATATTCACTCTGTTTAAGGTCATTTGATTTCTTCAAAGTTCACATCCAAATCAAAGGTGATCTTCCTTGAAGATTTGCCTTTGGGGCCATTTTACCTTATTTCTCATCACCATTATCTCTCCCAAATTTCCTTATAGTTTCTCTCCTCCTGGACTCGCCAGTTGTTTCTCTCTAAGCATTGCCTCGGCACTCAGACCTTGTGTGATACCCCTGAATGTATAGTGTCCTTATTTCACACCCTACGAAGATCTAAACTACTAAGAAATCTTTCTTAATTTTCTCCTCTCATAAAATCTTGACTCCCTTTAGGACTTTGGATTTAAGCTACCTAAACTTAACCAAACCTGCTGAAGTGATCAGTGGGGGTGGGGGTGGGTGTCAATATGTCGTTATGTCCCTCTTCTGGTTGACATTCTTATGTTAGCAAATGTCACCTGGAACCATAGCACACAAACTCAAATACAGACAGGACTCCCCTTCCCTAGTATCATGGCACAAATACACGCCATTGGTCTCAACAAGGACCAACAGAAGCGTTATAGATGGTTCTGTTATCCATTCCCATCCCTGGAAAACAACATGAAATACCTGAATTTTCAGATGTATGGGTGTGAAGTTATGGGGTACGGGCTCAGCAAAAGCATTCATAGCAATGAAAGGCAGACTATTCATTTTCCTTCCATAACATGAACCAGAATCAAGTTGTTGGAAGCCAATTTTGAATGTGAGGCAGATAATGTTTCCTGTATCCTGTTATTATTTTTCTCCCCAGCATGTGCTCAGTGAAGATAATCTGGTGAATAATTATCTGACTGCATAAAACCATTAGGCCAGGTTCCAGTGAGGTATCAGGGCTGTGCTAGGGACCAGATTATGGAGAAAGGACAGTGCTCGGGGCTTTTCACATCATCCAACCTCACCATGAATAGTGCAGTGGCCGTGAGACACCAAGAGTATGGGAACCAGCAAGTGAACTTCTCTAAGAGCCAAGAGAACTGTGGTAGGTTATGTAGCTCCTAAAACCTGGAGACTGGGATAGTTCTGTCTTTCAGTCTCTCCTCCTATTGGAGGGATGGGAGCCAGCAGTTACTTGTAAGCCTCCAAAGTAAAGGGAAAATGCAGGATGAACTTGATGATTCAAGGGCGTGTACTCGGACGTACTTTCTCTGGAAGTTGTGGTGGTGGGTTAAACCAACCCAATTCCTCGGTACATGTGTCATTCTCTCCTAGAAAGTGCGAGGAGCTGCCTAATGTGCTGCCGCCCACATCGCCTCCTCTGATCAAACTGCAACGTTTTGTTTATTTAATGAATGGCTTTCTTCTCCTTAGGCTTGCTGCCACAACCAAATGGACATTTCTCAGCCTGCCAAAAGCATGGGTCTGGCCTGTTTGCTTATGTCCCAGAGGCTAGGTTTTTGCTTTCTCTGTCTAATTTTTAAAAAGCTATCTTAAAGACATGACTTTGGGCTACAATAGAAGCAGAGGAAAACATCAGTAAATAAAATCCCATTGAAAAGAGTAAGTGAATAGCCTCAGGAGTTTGTGTGCCAAAGGTCGAATTTAATCCAATAGCACTTCTGTCTGGGAGTCAGAATCAGGGTATTTTTGAAACTCTATGTGCTTTCTTCATGATTAGGTCAAAAGAGGCAAGCCTTTTTTTTATTCACTGGGAGCCTATTTTTAAAATAAACTAAAGGCTTCCTATCTAACTCAAAATGCAGGAAGAGTCAGGTTAGTCTCTAGACCATCAAACCACAGAAAAAAAAATTTTTTCCCCCGGATGATTGGTTTATGTGATATAAATACTTGTGTGGTATATAAATACTTGTGTGGTGCCTGAATACTGTCCTGTCTTAGAACAGCGTTGTACTAATACCTGCAAAAAAGAAAACATGAGAAAGACCAGAGTAAGATAAGGGGTAGATGTTTAGACAAAGGAATGAACAAGAAATGAAGAAAACTTTGACAGGAAGATTTGATAGTCTTTTGAGTCTAGATGAAGAGAAATAGCGAAAAGACAGGATACACCACTGCTGAGCACAAACATACTCACAATTGCTGAGAGGAGGGGCTGTGTCACACTAGACTGCTCTGGTTTATGTTCACACTGGAATTGGCTGAAGTTATAGGAAGATAATTTGTACAAATATTTATCCTTAAGATATAATGTCAACAATTCCTTAATTTGGAAAATTTTGAGGAAACCATTTGTGGGCAGAAAACAATGGCTGAAGGACTTTCCATAGCAAACTATTTTCATATTAACAAAAAAATCATTGAGGCAAACATGGAAGTTTTTCCTTTTTCTCTTACTTTCATTAAGACAAATGGAATGTTTACCTATTATCCAGGGCAAATCTACATAAATGAGTTGAACCCCTTGGGAGGAAAATGACTTTGTGAATGAGAGGGCAGGAGAGATTTTGAAAGCTTTTCTCTGAGACAGAGCAGATTGTAGCCCTTCTTTTTGGAGGAGAATAGCTTTAATCACATTCTTGCATTCATCCAAAGTGAGAATACAATTTTCTGAAAATGTTCCAACAAAGCTCTTTCGCTTAGACATGAGCACTGCCTGGGAATCAGAGTCCAGAAAACTGGACTCTGATTTAAGCTCTGGTGACTGTCTACAGGGCCTTAGAAAAGGCTGCTAACCCCCTGGCTTCAGCTTCCACATCTTTAAATGTGGAGATTAACTTCAAAGTATTTTAAGATCCCTTTCAGTGCCAATATTCTGAAAGTCTATGCTTCTTCCTGACATCTCAGAGAAAGAAAAGAGGCTCTAGAAACCAGGTCTCTAGTACATGTCTTGTTGATTATCTGTAATAAAAAATTAGGATAATACTGTGGTTTGAATAATGAAGAAATATATTTGTGAACAACCATGTTTCCTAAGCTCACTCCAATTAGGAATTACAGAGCCAATCAAAATATAATTTGTAAGTATGTCTTAGTGTGTATATATAGTGATGGACCTTTCTCCATAGCCAAAGAAATATGTATCAACATATCACTATATAATTATATAAAAGTTGTGAAGAAGAGAGAGTAAAGTTCTACTGATCAAAACACAAGAATTCTGGAGAAAGTAAACAAAATGCAATAAGACTGACAGGGCTCGGGAATTTGGCACCTCAGGGGACAGAGAGATACCGGACTAAAATGTCTTTACAGGCAAGCAGGTCTGTGAAGTGTGGAACATGGTGGCCCCGTCTGCCTTTGCCAGTAACAAGCTGTATGATGGAAGAGAGATTCCCTAGCCTCTCTCTGCCCGTTTCCTTGTTTAGAGAAGAAGGGATTGGTGTGGATGCATTCCTAACCGGTTCTAGAATCTTACGACTCTGTAAGAAGAGATTAAAATGTAGTCAATTACGAATTAATAATGTAACCAAATTGTACAGTTGCCGTATTTTAAATCCTTAAGGGAATAAGTTCTTCAAGACATTCATTTACATATAAATTATAAGTTAATTAAAGCTCATAGAGTCACATAACTTTAGACATGAAAGACACCATGGCAATCAGTACTAACTGCTGTAAAACTGTGCATCATAATTACTTGTGAATGGGCTCCTTTCCTTGTGAGTTCTTTGACGGCATAAATAGTCTTCTGTTTCTTTTGCATCATCAGTTCCTACACTGGTACACATATAGAGTAGGTACTAAGTAAAGACTAATTAAATACATTTTGCAGCTAAAGAAACAGAAACCCTGAAAAGACCTGCTAGACTACCCAAAGCCACACAGGTAGCTAGACTGGAGCTTCTGCTGCTTCTGAGACCCAATTCAGTGAGGGATGGTTCTTTTGTAAGGCCAAATTGAGATCATTTTTCCAAAAAAAGAAAATCATCAGCAATGGCATCTTTTTAATAAAAACAGGACTTCTAAGGACTTTAAGGCCAGCCAAATAAAACTGAGCAGATGGGTAAAGCACACAATACATATTCAATACGTATTCACTGATTGATTTAAACCTAAATCAAATTACTGTCTTCTCAAAAGTGATGAAATTATGTCTGTGATAGCTGTCCCCAAGATGGCCACCTTTATTTCTTTTCTGCCGTTATGATGCTCCTCCCCCATCAAAGGATAAAGTCTGTTTCTCCACACCCTTGAATCTAGCCCAACCTGTCACTGCTTTGACCAATAGAGTTCAGCAAGCGTGACCCTACATCAGTTCCGGTCCTGAGTTTTAGGAGGAGAGCATTTTTTTGCCTTGGTCTCTTGGAGGCTGTCATACATAAAGTTCAGCTTCACTGCTGAAAAGGTCCTCAGACTACATGGAGAAGAAGAAGAACCTGGTCGAGCCCAATATTCCAGCTCTCTTCACCCCGGCCCCAGGCCCATGAGAAAATCATCTTGAACTGCCCAGAACAGCTCAGCTTCTAGCTAAATATCACTTAGTGACCACAGTCAGTGACACGTGGAGCATCTGAATCACATAGTTGAGTCCTACTTGATTGAATTGCTGGCAGATAAAATCTTGAGATGTAATTAAGAGGTTGTTGTGGAGATCACTTAATTTTGAGGTAGTTTATTCGTAGCAATAAATAACTGAAATCCTTGTTTGAAAAATATATAATTCTACATTTTCCAAAAATGAAACTCTTTTCTTATCTCTTACTCTTATCCCAGATTAACACAAGTTAGAAAGGATTTAATAGTGTTGACCAATTTCAAGTTTTGCTATGTTAAGAGTTTGCCCAGGATGTGAACATTAAGAAAACTTCAGTGATGGGAGGAATTTTGGGGGGCTGGGTGAAAAGGTGAACGGATTAAGAAGGACAAGTTGGCAGTTCCAAAGTAGTCACAGGGATGTACAGTACAGCATAGGGAATACAGTCAATAAGATGGTAATAACTATGTATAGTGTCAGGTGGGTACTCGACTTACCATGGAGATCATTTCATAAATTATAGAAATGTCTAACCACTATGCTGTACACCTGAAACGAATATAATACGGAATGTCAATTGTAATTGGAAAACAAAGAGCATTTTAAAAAATAAAAATAGTAAAAAAAAACACAAAAAAAACCCCAAAACCGCTACAGTTAACTTTATCTTGTAGAAAGGAAATTCATTTTAATGATATTCATGGTATATATGCTATCGTATCGATTTCTTTCGCAACGACTGTAACCCTAGCTTGTATAGAGAAGTCAATTGAAGCAGTCAAAAATGTGCGTAGCACAGGCGTATGTGTTTGGCAAAAAGCACTCTGAGAGAATGACTGTCATTTGTAGACTGAGTACAATCATATCCTTTCTTCTTCCTCTTTTACTAATCCTGTTTTCGTTTTCACTCCATATACTTCATTCACTTATGAATGAATTCTTTCAGAAAAACATTAAATTTCTACTACATTCCTGAAATAGTTCTAAGCACTGGTGAAAAACCTATGATGACTAAGAAATAGGTATATACCTCAAGGGACGCACATTCTATTGGGGAAGACAAGTGTATTAATAAACAAGGCCCATAGGGAAATGGGAACTTAGAAATGAGTGACAGTGCCTACAAAAGTAGGGAAAGTTATTCCAGAGAAGGCGAAGTTGGATCTTAAAAGATAAATTTTGCAGACAAAGAAATAGTCAAGGACATTTCAGGGAGAGAGAATGACATTTGCAAAGGCATGAAACCGGCAAAAATAGCAAAACTTCCGTTGCAGATGTAGCAAAGGATTGATAGGGAAGGGCAGGAGACTAACGAGAGGTGAACGTGGATTGTAGAGATGGATTGGGGGCACGGAGTAAAGAGCTCTTATGCCATGAATTGGCCTTTACCTAGTGCACCCTTCAGGGTCTACTGAGTGGTAGTATGCCCACCACCATTGACAGCTGATTAGATCAGAGGTACATACGTGGCCCAAAGTCCGTCCATCCTTTGACTCAGTTGTGACCAGGCAGATTCTCTATCTCAGACATTTTCCTTAAGTGATATGGTCGGTGACTGTCTGACCATATAGTATGGCACCATACAATGTGGTCATATAGACATGGGGTCAGTTTTGACCTCTTGACAAACCAAAGCCTCAAGCAAGTTAATGCTACAATGCAGCAGAAATGCCACAGGCCCTGCAGAGTCTGTGGATAAGAACATGGATCTGTTACGCTGAGAGAGGCGGAAATGAAGGAGAATGCAATCAGAGTGAAAATGAGAGAGAGAGAAAGAGATGTAGGTGGAGAGCCACAAAAAAACCATGAGGAGGGTATGAGGTTAGACAATTAGGCCAAATGTAGTAGAGACGTCAGCCAGATGAGGACTTTGTTTTATCCATTAGATTTGACAATTATAACTGACCTCAGAAAGAATGCAGTCTCAGGGTACATGTGGCCAGAGTCTAGACACTATTATTAGTAGTTCTGAGTTTACATGGAGTGTCTGTGGAGTAAGGCAGATGAAGTCTGATAGAGAGTGATGACTTCACCTATCAACTGGTTAGGCCATAGCAAATGGCTGCAAGGCTGAGGGGATTCAAAACTTGTTAAAACGAGCCACCCCTCTCTAAGTATGTTATGGCAGGATGACCTTCCCTTTCCTCCACTCAATTTCTCCTAATTTAAAGAGGAATTGAGCTCTGCATTCTTCTAAGGTCTGTTGTCTTCTCTTTTATTAACAATCATACTGACATTGATAATGTTCCATCGACTTCACCTGTGTACAACTTGGCAAGTCCCCACTTAATCTAGCTACTATTCATTTATTGAAAGATTGGATGCAGGGTCTCAGAAAACGGTACCTTTTAGAGAAACTTGTGTAGCCTCCAGCCATGGAGAGATGGAATGAAGTGAGCGAGGTTTTGCACTGTGACTTTTCTACCCCTCGGATCCTTAGAGGGTGGCTATGGCCCATGTAGGCTGTGGCTGTATATCTAGTAGGACAAATGTTGAAAACATAACAAGACTGATTTACTTGTTGCTGGCATAGCAGTTGATGCCTTATCCATAGCAGTCCTTGGTTTCTCTTTTATCTGGTGATATTACTTCCCAACAAGAGTGGGAAGAGTGGGTATGCATGTGGCAAGTGATCTATAGGAGCACCTGTTGTCTCTAAGAGGGTCTACAAGCCATTTGAGTCTGCCATTTGTTGCAATTTCACATTAGTTCCCATTAGTTCCCCTCAAAGGATCTAGGACCTAAACTCTTTCAGGAAATCAGCTCTTGTTTTTATTTTATTATTTAAAAATTTGTTTAAAAGATTTATATTCAAAATATAGCTAACATGCAATATTTTATTAGTTTCAGGGAATAGCTCTTACTTGCAGAACAACAGTAGAAATCTTTACTTATTTTCCACCTGTTTTGAAGGAGAAATAAGAGGGAAAAAAACTACAACAACTAAGCAATGAGTGATAACCAAAGGATGGAAGACAACAACAACAAACGAATGTCCTTGGAGAAAGCTCAGAGCTGCATTTTATTTGTTTGTTTATGACTGGCTGAGATATAAAGGAACTTAAAACACTAGAGCTGCCTTCCCTAGTTAATGTATTAGCCAAATACATCAAAGCTGACCAACCATCCTTTCTTACCACCAGGGTGCACCAACGCACACACTATTCCAAACATCTAACAAGAGCAGTGTTTTTAGGTCTTAGTAAGTGGGCTCACGTTACTTTTAAAAGAACTCATAGACACGAACAACAGTTTAGTGGTTCCCAGAGGGTAAGGATGGGGGAAGGTAGAAGAGGGAAAAGGGGGTCAAATATATGGTGATGGAAGGAGATTTGACTTTGGGTGGTAAACACATAATGCAATATACAGATGACGTATTGTAGAATTATACACTTGAAACTTATATAGTTTTATTAACCAATATCACCTCAATAAATTTAATAAAAATATTTTTTAAAAATAGAATACTGGAAGGTGTCGTCAGGGGAGTTGGACCTCTAAGACGTTGTTTATCATAGCACAATTCTCAAATCCTCTGGATTTTTAAAATTATGTCTAGAGTCTGTTCTGCTACAACATTTATTTTTAAATGCAAATAAGTTATATGCAATTGGTAATTAGTAGAATGGTATCAGCACAGCACAGATATCAAATTGGACCAAATGTGATTTTCCTCAGTGTGTTCATTGTTGGAAATGATCAAGGGTAAGCTTTTTCACAGTTAAATAAAACAAAACTTTAATGATATTTGAAGAGCTTTGGACACAAATGCTGAAAAGTCTCAAATGTTTTTCTTTAGTGCAAGCAAATGGCTGTTTTAGTGGCCTGAAGACCTCGGATACACTGTCCATTATGTTACACAACGTAAAGAAACTGTAAATGCAGATTAAGAACCTGGCCAGACATTTTCTTGTGCAAGACAATAACAACAACAAAAACTTCTGAATCACATTTTTATTTTGGATGTAACTGTTCTTTATTAAAGTTATTGATGCTAAAGAACTGCATCTCCAAGGGGGAAGCTTGAGTTTCAGAGGCTGAGAGATCAAAGGGTAGACAACCGAGATTCTCAGGGCAAAGGCCTGTGAAGATTTCACTCTGCTAACATTGTCTTTAGGATTCTTATTGTTTTTATTAGTGCCCTGGTTAAAAAGTGTTGTAGGTTTTGAGCGATCTGCTCCTAACCCTATTTTTTCCCATGAGCACTGTTGTGTTTGTTGTGTGATTTTGCAAAAAGTTAAGAATGCATACGCATAGTGGTATGGCAATGAATGGATGTAGATGTGAACAAAACTAACTCCATCTCTGAGTCCCGGATTTTATTTCATTTATAAGTTTCATGCTGTGACTTTTGACCAACCTCACTGGCTCTTCCTTCCTTTCTTGTTTCCTTCTTTCCCTCCTTCCTTCCCTCCTTCTTTCCTTCCTTCCTTCCTTCCTTCCTTCCTTCCTTCCTTCCTTCCTTCCTTCCTTCCTTCCTTCCTTCCTTCCTTTCTTTCTTCCTTCTTTTTCCAGATGGATTAGCTACTGAGATTAGTTTTGCACAAAATCAGGTCAGGTATGGAATCCATATACCACGGAAATCTTTTGTATACAAGCTTCTAAAAGGCTCAGTTGCTTACTTCTCTACATATGAAATTGCTGCTAATAGAGAAATTTCTTTCAGAAATTTATGCAATGAGAGTGAATGAAATTTTAGTGGTAAACAGACATTGTATGAGCTGCCTGAGGCACAGGCTTCAGGCACTAGCGGAATGTAGTAGGTGATATTATCCTCAGCTGCCTTTCTGTATATCTGAAGATTAGTAAAAGCCATTCTTGTTGTCATGAGTTTATAATGTAACAAAGTACTGTGGGAGCTTGCTGCATTGCCTACTCATTGCATTCTGGTGCTCTGAAAGGAGAAAATTTCACTATTGAATTAGCGTGTTATTTGAAATTTCACAACGAGGGGAGAATGTATAAAAATTGAGAAAATAATGCTGTTAATTTATAAGGGAGGAAAATGTGACATTGACTTTTTTTTTAATTTTTTTTTTGACATTGCCTTTTATAATTCTCCCTTCCATTTTATTGAAACAAAATGCTTTTCTGATTTTTTTTTCCTTCAAATTTTCTTTTTGGTGCCACGTACCCAAGGTTTAGTGACAGTTCCTCTTTCGAGAGTAAATTTGGAATTTAACCTTCCAGTAGATGCAGATCAGTGTTTAGCAAAATGTGGGCAAGCACTATGCCTACCAGAATCAGCTAAAATGCTTGTTAAAAAATGTGAATTCTCTTTTACCTCATCTCCCACTTCCCTCCCCCCTTACCCTCTGGTAACCACTAAACTATTCTCTGTATCCATGAGTTTTTGATTCTTCATTTATTTGTCTTGCTCCTTTGTTGTTTTCAGTTTTATATACCACATATCTGTGAAATCATGTGGTTCTCTACTTTTTCTGTCTGACTTATTTTGCTCAGCATAAAAATAATCTCAAGGAGAACTGACTCTGGGTGGTGAACACACAATGTGATATAGAGATGATATATTACAGAACTGTACACCTGAAAGACCTAACAATTTACTAACAATTGTCACCCCAATAAACTTTAGTTTAAAAAAAATGTGAATTCTCAGACCCCCAGACCTCTTTACTGAATTAGAATATTTGAATGTGTGGAGTCTAGGCCTCTACACTTTTAACAAGGTCCCTATGTCTTTTAAACACACTAATGATTAGTATGTATAAAATTTAGGTTTAAATCACTGATTTAGAAAATTCAGAGACTTCAAAATAGGTGTAGTTGTTGCAGCCAGGCAAACCATCCATTGATTGATTGATTGATTTTTATAGATTTCAGGGTTTTCTCTGACAGATTGGATAGACTTTGTTTCTTCATCCAAATTGAGTCAAAAAACTCAAATGATCTACTTGGTCACTCAAAAACTCAGAACCAAGTCAATAAACCAAAATCAATTGTATAACCAATCTTAAAAGTCTTATTTGACTGAAAAATGACATTTAAAACACCCCAGGCACAAAGTGTGTCAAAATAGTCAAACTAATTTATGAATGTAGAAACCACCACCAAGATGGTAGATTTGTTTCAATTTATGCTAAAAATCTTCAGTTGTAAATATTGATACATGCATGTCACTCAGGAACTTTATGTTGCTAAACCCAAAAGACTTTTTGTACTTAATCGATTGATTTCTTAGCAGTCATTTAATATGGTTGAATACTCCCTCCTTTTGAAATAGTCTCTTTTCTTGGCTTCGGTGATTCCACACTGTGTAAGTGAAGGTAATTCTTCTGCTGCGGTAGATAAACCCCCAAATCTTGGTGGCTTAACAAGTAAATTTATTTCTTACTCATGTGAAATCTAACAGCATTTTCCCCCAGGTGGTGAGGAAGGTTTCTGGCTTCCTCTAGGGGTTGACATTGAGCCACTAGATGGAGAAGCGAGAGATCATTATGAGTGAATTTTATGTCTCAGCTTTGAAAGTGGCCTTCATCACTTTTGCTTTCATTGCATTAGTTAGAGCTCAATCATATGGCAACACTGAACTGCCTGGGAAACTGGGAGAAACAATCTAGAAAAAAGAAGTAGATTGGTTCTCAGCTAATATAAAAAATGTCTGCCAAACTAACCCTCCTTATTCTCTTCCTACCTCTTTGCATGCTCTTTCTCAGATGCATTTGTGACTCTTTGTTCTCTACTTCATCCTAGAACACTCATTTTCTTCATGGCTCTATTCTTAGTCTGCTAATCTTTTCGGTTTCCAAACTTTCCTTGGTCAGTCTCATTTTTCTCACATGGCTTTAATGGACATTTCTAGCCAAGGGAGCCCCCAAAGGAAGGTCCAATTGCTACTGAAACTATACCCTCAATGTCTCAAAGGTACCTCAAACTCAAACGTGCAAAAGTAAACTTGACAGCTCCATCCTGAGTCTTTTCTTCTTCCAGCCTGCCCTGATACAGTAAATGGCACTAATCTCTACCAAATTGCACCATCAGAGACCTGGCTTCCTGTCTCCTCTACCTTTCCCCTCATCATCCAATCAATCATTAGGCATTTAGGATTCCAGTTGCCGATTATTTCTTAAATCTAATCATTTCTCCATCTCTATCTCCAATATCCTAATAAAGTCTATCATCATCTTTTTGCTCCTTCCTGGTTTCTACCCACAGTTTTTCTCTCTCCAGTTTACTTTCTACACTGTCACCAAAGTAATTTTTATAAAATTAAATTATGATCACATCTTTTCTCTGCTTCAAATCTTTCGAAGGCTTTCCTATGTCCCTTGGACAATACACTCCAAGCCCTTTAACATGGTTTATAGTGTTCTTCATGATTTAATCCCTCTCTCCCCTTGGCTTCCAACTCCTTCCCCTCACTATTTCCCTTGAGCATATAATGATCTTTTGGTCATTTTTTGAAATATACCATTCTCTCTCTTTCCTCTGGACCTTTGAACATTCTGTTCCCTATACTTAGAATATCCTAACCTCTTTGAAGGTTTAAATCCAACTCATTTTTCAGGTCTCAGATTAAATGTCACTTCCTTTGGGGTAGCTATAGGAATTCTTTAGTTTAGATTCGAAACCTTGCTTATGGTTATGTGACACCTTGGATTTTATTGAATTTTCTTGGTTAAAAATGCTTATTTACCCTACTATTCTGCAGTCTCCATGAAAGTAGTAGCTGTATTTGTTTTATTTACTACTGTATTTCCAAGGTTCTCAGTGGGGTCACAGAAATTTTTTGATGAATGAATTAAGTGAGGAACTCAACCAGCTACAATTGTATTTCTGTATATTCTATGGTACAAATGGTTGCTTATGTGTCATAGTTAAATTCTCTATGAAACAATTGTTCCAGAAGCCCAGCTTCTGATGGCATTTTGACATACCACCTCCGATCATCATCTCTGATGGGCAAAACAGGACTGCTCTTTGTTTACATGTACTTGTTCATTTCCATTATGATCGACCTCTTCAAGGAACTCTGGCAAAGCTGAAGAATGATTTCCATAACATCTCCCAGAGGAACACAATAAAGGAATCAGAGACATCTGTGCATTGTTTATACTTCCATTAGCCTTTCTTGAGTTGTAAACTACTTGGCAACAGCTGGGCAAGAGAGTGGGAAGAGATATTCTATTTGAAAAAGGAGTTATGAACATAAGGACCAATTTAGTGTTTTCAGGTTTTATCATCTACAAAGTTATACTATTTTTATTACTTAGAATTGGTAATTATAATACTAATCAGGAGACATCAACATATTGAGTACATGCATAAAGTGAGTAAAGACAATTTTAAAAACACCAATCAGCTTGGGGAAACAAATGGAATAAATGCATAACCTATTTGGATATTGGACTGTGTCACTCTGATCCCCCTCCAGGACTGAAAGATTTATTCCCCTAGCTGTGGAGAGCTGTCTTCCCTTGAATGAACAGAGCCAATCTCACCCAAAGTCACAATTCTTTCCCAGGCCAGCTTGGTCCACTGACTAGTTGACTTGGGGAAGGAGTGGCCTGGGCCTATTGATCCACCTTAAAACAACCGTTCAGGACTCCCAGCTGAATTTGGAGC
This sequence comes from Rhinolophus ferrumequinum, assembly GCF_004115265.2. NCBI lineage: Eukaryota > Metazoa > Chordata > Mammalia > Chiroptera > Rhinolophidae > Rhinolophus > Rhinolophus ferrumequinum. The sequence goes on from NC_046290.1 coordinate 27,444,308, forward strand.
TTCCAGGGGGATTAGCTGAGACCTTGATTTGAATGCTTCACAGCCCCAATTCTCCCTTTATCCAATTCTGATTCCTTCTCCCCACTGTAGATCCTAGAAACACTCCCTAATAAACTTCCTAGGTGTTAATCTCCATCTCAGATTCTGTGACATAAGCCCACTCTATTAGGCTAGGGAATAAATTTGCTTGCTCTGTTATCCACTGAATTCTGGATGGTATACCTTGGAGATTAAATATGGTTGCTTCAATGAAAGCAGCAGGGGAATAAAATTAGATTTGGGGATGGAGGTGGGAACTGGAACTGGATGAGGCAGAGGATGGATTGACTCCTAGAACCTTTAGCTTCAGTTAGGTAGAATTATTTAAACTTCCTTGGTGGCCTATGAGTTTTGCTCTGAGAATAAGCCTCTCCTGCCTCTGATCTATAAAGAATTTATGGCTGTTCCTATAATTTTGCTTTTATATTTTGCCTTATACTACTAATTTACTGTTCTTTTATAAGTAGTTTATTGCTCATGATGTGTTTTTAGGGTAGAATCCAGATGTTATATCTCATTATTCCTGCAGTCTCTAGCTCAGTATCTTGGATGTCCTAATAGTTTAATATTAATAAATTGTTATTGGATGAAGCTCCTTAAAAATAGATATCTACCTAGTCATGCCTTAGTCATTTATTCTTTAGTCTCTCCCTTTCATGCATATTTTTTGGGGGGGGCACCCAATCTGATTTTAATATGTCATCGAAACCACTTTTCAAGGCTGGATAAACATAATGACTTCTACATCTATACGTTTTTGTTTACTGGCATGTCTGAACATAACAATTCCCATTATAATATAAAACTGATTCCAGTTAAAGTTGAAAACAGTATGTTACAGGAATAGGTAAAATGCTCTTTGTGCAATCAGGAAATACTTGGATTTTGAAAAAATGTCTGCACAATCTGTTTTTTTCTATTTATTATATTTATTGTGTTTAATTCTTTGGAAATTGGCAATCCATTTAAGGACTAATTAGACTAATCTTTCTTAATCAGAATAATTGAATAATAACAAATATTCATGTTTTATAGGACTCCTGTAACAGGATGTCAAGTGCATTGTGGAGTCAGTTTTTATGCCCTGAGTGCTCAGTGATGAGATGAGGTCTTGTGGGAAACAGTCACTCGTGCCAGCCTGCTGAATCTTCTTTGACATTTAATTAGCGTGCCCTATTTTTCTTGCTGTTAAAACTACTTTTAGTTTGTCAATGAAGGAGTGAGTTAGTTCCCCACTCATTTAAAGGGAGGGGCGCAATCAAAAGACCAAGAACTACATCAAACTAGGAAAGAGTAACATAATTAAACAGAAGTGGCTAGGAGAGGAGAATGTAGATGGGGATGGTAAATCTTCAAGTAGAAGAATAGATTAAATATGGGTATGAGCAGATCTCTCTTTCTGTGGAGAATGGAGAACCGGCAAGAGAGACTTAAATCAGAAACACATTTCAATTTGGCATGTATTGCGTCCCCATGATTTGTATTCCTGGCACTCTGCTTTCGTCTCTGCCCTAGCGAGTCCACAGTGGGATACTGATGGATACCAACTTGCCATCATTACTGAAGGAAAGGCTGCATGAGGAGTACATTGAGGGGCCACCACCTTTTGGAAACTGGAACCTATGTCCAGAAGTTAAGCCATTTCTCTCTCTGGGCTTTTAAAAACTTATTTCAGGATATTTCTTAAGGAAAAGAAAATAGTCTTCTGTTGCTCTATTGAGTTGTTTTCCAAATAATCTGCTTAAGAAAATCTTTGTGTTTAAGTAGATTGCCCAAAGGAAATATAACTTTATTATCCTACTGACAGCAGGTTTATCAAAATCATCTATTGTGAGGACAGCTTTCTCCACCCACAAAAGAGACTGCAGTCAGAACTATGTTCATATGAAAACGAGACTTCATTTTTTTGCATTTACTTATATATAAAAATGTGGTGACAATCACCCCACATTTCCCTCCAATGTACTTACACCTGGAGAAAGTCCCTACAGATCTGAGAAGTTGCCAGAGTCTTGGAGAAATCAAGAGAACAGATGGGGACGGGCCAGAGATCACCAATTTCAAGACTCCAGCACCTCAGACCAGTGGAGGCAGAGGTGCAACTGTAGAATTTGTATAGGTTTATTTTCTGTTATCTGTTTTTTCTAATTAAAAAAACCCAAAAACGTATTTGGAGAGGAGATGATGGCTGTTAACACATTAGATTTTTGTTTTGTTCTGTTTTGTTTTGTTTTCAGACTGTGCCTTCTAAATAATTATTTTCTGAATGGTAGTCAGTACACAGAGCAGAAGCTTTGGATAAACACAGACCTGGGTTTAGATCCTGCCTCTGGCCCTTACTAGCTGTTATCATAAAAATTCATTATCCAACACCAATTAATTTGTCACCATAAATAGCCATGCCTTGGGTTCCTGAGTTCTGTGTATGTAATGGAAGCAACAGCATAAGAATTTTATTTATTTATAATCTAAATTGTTTTTCTAAATGTATATAGATTTTAATTTGGCGAGCTGAGAGAGTATCCTTTTGCTAAGGGAGACTAAGAAGTTTTAGGATTTAAATACCAGTGATCCAAGTCACAGTTCCCTTTTCCTGTATTATTCCTTTCGAAAATACAATAAATCACCTAATCAGCATATTGTAGTAAACCCTGTGATTTTATATGTATGTATACACACACACACACACACACACACACACACAACATGATTTTAAGGAAGTTTACTATGCAACTGGACCATTCACATGCAGGTAATCTATCAGAAGATGTGGGAATGGGTTAGGCTGGGGGTAGAGGAAAGGGGTGGAAATCATTATAGCAGCAGATTAGGGCAAGAGTCATTACTTCAAACAACCACTATGTTTAACTGTGCTCTTCCTGGCAGACAGGTCATAAAAAGCAAAGGCAGCGAGATATGAAGCCAACCTACTATGGTAGAAGTCGTCTTTCCTGGCACTGAACTCTATGACACTTATAATACCTGTCCTATGGAAGAGACAGATGGTTATATTTGCTGCATAAAATAGGAGAAACCCAAATAAAAATAGTTTACATAAATTGGCAGCTATTTCTCTCTCATGTAATAGGAGGTCGGACAGGGAATTCCAAGTTTTTTTGGAGAATCTTCGTGGTGTCACTAAGGACTCAGACTCCTATGTTCTGATCCATCATCCTCAAGATTTGTGGTTTCCGTCTGCAAAGTATCTTTTGGTCCAAGATCGCTGCTGAAGCATTAACCATCACACCTGAGTTTCAGGCTGTCAGAAAGAAGGAATAAGTCCCAAAAGTTATTTGTCCCTTCACATTTAAGAAGACTTTCCGGAAACCTCACACAATACTTCTGCATCTATTTTATCGGATAGACTTTAGACACATGCCACCTTGTGTAAGAATGTAGAGTTGGCTAGGAAATGGAGTCTTTTTCTGGGTAGTAATTTACACTGCTAAAAATATTTGACAGGCAACTGGTAGTCTCTGCCACAGACAGGGAATGACAAATGACCATTTTACAGAAAATCCAAATTTGGCTTTTATGGAAAATCAGAAAGAAAGGAATTAAGTCCTACAAGCACAAAATATTGGTGCATCTACATCCAGCACCTTAGCCCAGGTCTCTGGGCTTGCCCCAAGAGAAGTGAAAACTGAAACTCCAGAGAAATAATTATGTATTTAACATGTTGTCTCCAGGTCGAGTGATCACTTCTCTAGGGACTAACTTACTTAAAAAAAAAATAAAAATCAAGGTCTTATAGGGAAAACAGAAATCCAGTTCTTATGCAGGGGAATTAATTGATGCATAATCTTATATTCCTTTGGCTTTCTAGCAGGCTATAGATACACCGAACTTTTGTCTATGGTATCTGTAATAACTTAATTGTGGGGAAGTGCTTTGTTCAAAGCAAGTACTTACGTAATCTGGATGTCTGGAGTTCTCCCTAACCGTTCAAGTCTAAAGAGGATTGATTTGAGCCCCATTCCCTGAACTGTGGAAGACCCGAGAGCCCTTTCCAAGACTGCATGTGCTCCAGAGGGACTTGTGGTTGCTTCTGGCTTTGGACACCTGCCTCCACCAGTTGCCTCTGATTTTATGAGTTGACATGCTGTCTTGCTCATGCTGTTCCAATTCCATAGTGTGGCAACCCTAAGGTAGGATTTAGATCTTTTCCTTATTTTCCACATACACAAAAAAAGTAAAACAAACAAACAACAAAAAATTAGCCAACAAAAATAAACATATTCCCACACAAGGTAATTTTGTGTGAGTAGAAGACTTTCCTGAAGTATATCAGAGTAGACAAGTACATTACATACACATGAACATATTCAAATTAAACGTTAGACCTTTTGGGGTTAAAAAGTTCTTTAGCCACCACAGCACTGAGGATATTTTCTTGAAAGCTTCCTTCTCATTTCTACCCCCTTTAATCTCCTCTCAGTCCCACACAACTTTGCTGGCTTCTCTGCTTTCAAATATAAGGTAATAAAGCTATTTTTGGCTCTTATTCCCAAAGTTATCTCTGCATGTTTAAGTTGAACTGAATAATTTTAAATATAGAGGTCTCCCCAAATCTGAATTTGGGGAGTGCATCAGGGTGATGGTCAGTTAGTTCTTAGGATAGGTCGGTTCTGGGGGTTGATTTTATATTTATCTGTTCCCATAATGCAGTGGTGGAATGCAGCAGCTAACCATTCAAGAATCGAGCAGGTGAGCGTTCAAGTTTTGGTAACTATAGCAGTTTACTTTTCCTTTGAGTGTATTACATTCAATAAATAACTATTTTCACTTTGAAAAGCAGGGAGGTTGAATATTTTCCTCTGTAAACAAAGCAAGCTTATTCTTTACACTCAATTGATTTTCCTTTTAAGGACACTAATCCTTAAGGAAGTGGCTTATTCTTACTGGCCCAAGTGTTTCTCCTCCAGGCTATCTCTTGCCAACTCCATGCAGTTTCTCAACTCTAGTTTCTCAAGTTACTTAGCAAGCATTTCTTGATGATTTATTATCTGTCAGGCACTGAGACAGATGCTGTGGATTAAAGAATATTTTGGGGTGTAATATATAGTGATGGAAAGCGAACTGACTGGGTGGTGAACACACAATGTGAGATATAGATAATGTATTACAGAATTGTACGCCTGGAATCTATGTAACTTACTAACAATTGTCACCCCAATAAACTTTAATTAAAAAAATAGAATATTTGGTTACTTTTCTCAAGGAGCATGTAGTATAGTTGGAGAGATAAGACATAAAAATATACAATATATAATTTAAATTAAAGTTCAAGACATTCTATATAAACTTCCTACTATAAGTCCTGTTAAGAAGTTTAAAAGTCAAATACATCAGACCTAGTTTAGTGATGCAATTATATAGTCTTTAAATTCCTAGCAGCAGACTAATTTCTAATAAAAGACACCCCCAATGCTCTTTTGTGGGAAAGCAACAATTATATTTGTTTTAGAAGGAGATCTGAAAAAGTGATTCACGAATTCTATTGAGCAGCGATATTTTCTTTTTTTAGAGGATTATTACAATAGATTTACTCCATATTCTGAACTCACTATCTCTGGCACTCACTCAAAAGAGTATCAATCAAAAGAAAGGCACTTCTTTCCTGCAATATTTGACTAATATTTCATTTAAAATATCATTTTAGATATAATAGTTAAGTTCCTGGACTCAACCAGTCAAAGATAGCAGTATTTTCTATAAAAGGAACTTTAGATAGAAAAAAAAGTAGTTACTTTTCTTTAATGTAGGAAGGAAAAAATACTTTCTTAGGCTATTCACTGGTTGTCTGGGATAGGAAATAAATTTTGTGGCCCAAGAAGTTCTTAACTAGGAAGGAGAGAGAGCATCCTTTCTTGCTGACATCTCAGGGACAGGTGAGAGAGGTTGATCACCTCACTCTCAAGACAATGCGTGTTTTTATGTCATCTTTGAACCTTGAGAGGCTCATGGATCTGTGGTCTCACCTGAGATCACAAGTCAAGGAGGAGAGAGCTGGATAAGAATAGATAAAGTTTCATATATTTTTTTTCATATATCCACTTGGATTTTAATTAATTTTATAGGAACAATGTATTTCTACATGGTGGGCAGGGGCAAGGTAAGAGAAAGCAGTGTTCATGTACCAACTGCAGGCTCTCAAAAATATTGTTCCTCTGACTTAATTAACAAAAGCAGCTTCCCAGAGACTTTGAACTACCTTGGGCATGAGGACAGGAAGAGTATGTGTTGGGGTAGGGCAAATGGAAAGCTGCAAATGGCAAGCCTTCAAGGTGCTGAGAAAGATGGTGCAAAAACACAAGAAAATGGAATGAGGAGGAGAATGCTGGCTTGACCGAGGAGAGGAAATAAGAGAATTTCAGGATCTCTGGTTCAGAGTGGGAGAAGATCAATGGAGGAGCTTAAAACTAAGTGTGAATATATTGTTTAGTGGGCCTGAGAAATGTCTAATCTCGAACCTATTTGCATATGTATGTTTAAATAAGTAATATATGCACAGTTCAAATGTTTAAAAGGCTCACAAAGATATACCGTGAGAATGTTCCTACAATCACTTTCTATAAGCCAGTCAGGTCCCAATCCTGGAGGCAATCGATGCTACTGGTTTATTCCAGAGATATTTGATGCATATACCACATGACTATATTTGTTCTCTTCCTTTGTCAATATGGAGAAAGGGTGTTTGAGCTTTCTGTGTTGACAGTTTTGCTTATCAAACAAGCCATCTGAAAGCTGTGTGCTTTCTCTGTAATAGAAGATGAAGCTCATGAACATTAGAATTGGCTAGAATGCCAACTTGTTTTCCTGAGTGATAAAAAAGAAAATGGAGAAATAAGTTGCTGAAAATGGAGATACATACAATTATTTAGAGGAGGGTCACTGTTAGAAATCTGTATTTGTGTGTATCATGGACCATATAAGGGCACCGTGTCCTGCCTCATGCTATTGGACATACGTTAAAATAGAGGAAACACAAGTGAATTAAAGGAGAAAAGCTGAATGGTAATGTGACCTAAAAATAGGAGTATCCTTTAGAGCTATGTTAGATCATAGGTTAGGCAAGTTTTATAAGAATTACTGTGCAATACTCATTTTCAGAACTTTAGGAACTTAATTTGAAAGGCATGTCCACACAGAAGAAATGAATAGTCTTTCATCTGTTGTTATCTGTGGTTATAGTATAGCCTATTACCACCTTAAATTCTAACTCCTTGAAGTCAGAAAGTGTGCTTTATTTATCCTTGTATTTCTTAACTAGCCTAGTGCTTAAAACCAGATAGATACTCTATAAATATGTGTTGAATGAATGAGTAAATGAGTATACGTATAAATAAACCAACAAACCCATCGAGCAATCTATGGCTTAATTTCTGTACTTTTCAACAATGAGTATTTCCACTTGAGCTTTGATGAAAATAGGGAAAAAAAGGCACAACAGTCCATTTTTAATACTGCTTTATAACAACATTCCGTGAAATACAAGGTGCAATTCTATGTCAGTTTTGCTAGATTAACATGTTAATGAAGAAATGTTCAATGAGTCTTGAAGTTCTTTTTTTAGCTATTCTACCTTCACTTTCCAAAAGGGCAACCGAACAGCTGTGTGTCTGGAACAAAAGACAAGTTAAAAATAAGAGATTAATTAAACATTAAATTAACATTTTTTTAAAATACAAATTCCTGTACTAGAAGTGGTGATATCAATCATGTCAAAAGCGCTATGTTGTGGAGGGTCTTGATTTTATTCATTAATTTACTTAAAAGCTTACTCAATCTGAACAATCAGAATAGCAAACAAAGAACAGAGGCCTTTACATATGAAACAAGCTTTGGAAGAATTATCCATTAGGTATTATGATAGCGGGGGAAAAAAAAACACGTGCTTTGCACAGCTTTGTTATCAGGAAACTTTACATTTGACATTTTCGAAGCAAGGAAAGAGAACAGCTTGAAAAGTTGAAAAGCCAACTCATTAGGATGTCTGACATTTGGGAGCTGATATTATCGACTGCAACTTCAAATTCAGAATTTATAAAGTGCTGTCATATAATATAGCCCAGCAAACAAAGGGTCTTGCTGAAATGTCTGTACTTATCTGGGAAAGCAACATAGAGTTACAAAAAGCTGATGGTTTTAATTTGAATATTTATTCATCCCCCCACACCTCCACATTTTTTAAGATAATGAGTTGCTACCTTCTGCCACAAACAAAATTATATATACAAGAAACTGATTTTATACAGGGGGATTAAAAATCTACTGTATGACCTTTGTCGTCATGGTTAGGATATTTTTCTCAAACATGTATCATGTGCTGTTTGTTGATATATTGGTTTGCTTTATTTCTCATCAAAACATGGAAGCATATGAAAATATGTTCAGAGCTACCCTGGGGATTCTGCTTCGGATACCAGGAATAGTTGTGATGCTGCTGTGTGCTTGTGCATCAATGTTTTAGTCCAAATAATTGTATGTATCTCCAATATCAGGAGGTCTTTTCCATAACATCTGTATCAGAACATACCCGATTGGATAAATTCTTCATGAACCATAGCCTCAAAAGTCATAGAAGGCACCCCTTAGAGTCCTAGGGCCCAGGTAATCTTCTTGGCCCTGAACCTAATAACCCACTTTCTTTTTCATCAAAAGAATTGGAGAAAAAGGACATCAACCATTTTACACTCACCCCTTTCCTGCCTGGCATTGAAAATCTTGCTGCTTCCCTAAAGATTGGTTTGCTCTGTGTACTGCGCTCAACTCTCTATTAGTTGATCAGCAAAGCAAAATATTCCCTTTCTTCCTTCCTTACAAAACTTTAAGAAAAAGCACCCAGTGATTTATATGACTGCAACTATCACTCCAGGGCAGATTGAGAAAAGCTCATATTCTCTCTAACATAACCCAGAAGTGCCTGTTCATCCACTTTATGTCTGAGGCACATGCTTCATTGCTGCTTTGTGATCTAATTCAGAGGAGAGATAGCTGCTGCATTTTCAATTGATATATAAAAATAGCTGCTTGCACTAGACACCATCTGACGTCAATGGAATCATTAAAAAGTGGTGACCAGTCTGCAGAACGTCTCCGCAGGAGCGTATGTGTGCACATACGTAAGCCATATCATTTTTTTCTTTTGACAGTCATCTTTTCCTATTGTAAGCAAATGTTCACCAATCATTTAGCTAATATGTGGTCTAAGCTTGAGTTTATTTCACTAAACCATGTTGCATAATCCAGTATAAAAGTTCAGCCAAATATGAGAAATGTTCATATCCTGTGGACATGGTGGGACTGGACAGTTGAGGACCTTTGGAAATTTCTCAGTAGACTCCTAGATAAATGCAAGTCCACAGACTACCTCTTATTGTTTTGGTTTCCAACCATGGGCTTTTGTGCTGAAACTTCTAGAAGAGACTGACCCAGGAAACCCCTGGGTGGTAAGCAATATGGTACAGAGGCTCACTTAAAACTTCTTTCCAGAAGATGAAGCTCATATCAGGAACCAGATGTGAATATAAAAATGCCAGATCATGCTCTCCCTGAACCGTTCTCTCTCTCCTCCTAGACAGCACCTATTTATCCTTTTGAACTCAAAGCATCACCTCTAGGAGCCTGCTATAACACTTAGATGAAATTAGGTAATTCTTTTGTATGTCCACTCTCAACTCATGACTTTCACTTCATGTATCATATATCACATTTGTGATTACGTAATCACATACATGACTATATGTGTAATAATTGGCTTTAGCTTTCCCTGCTATAATGTAAAATTTTCCCAGGGGGACAAGTATGTTTATATCTTATTCACGTCTGTATCTAAAAGATATAGGAGACTACCTGGAAAATAGGGGTTTTCAGTTAAAATATTAATTCAATCAGTGAATGAATATCTCTTCCTTATGAGAGTTTGGCTATTTATTGAGATTCTGAATTTTCCATTAGGCTTGCGTATACACCTTTATGGCTAAACTTATGAAAACAGGTGAAACATTGGATTACACATTATGCTTTTTGACAAAATTGACTTTCTTTTAACTGCCTTGGTAAAAAAATAAATAAATAAAAAAAAAAATAAAAAAATAAAAACCTCTTCACCCTAGAAAATAGCATGTGCAAGAAGACAGGAGGCTCTACCAAAGGCTTCTCAAGACAAGAAGTTCTGTGATTCTGAACTTGTGTCAGTTATTTGCCAAGGTAGGCACATCATTGGGGAGTCAGACATTATCCTTTTGTTTAAGTGCTTCAGTAAATATGTATTTGTATTTTGTTGGGTAGATACCGGTTGTAGCTAATCAATGAGAGCCACCCACCTCTAGGCAGCTGTTAGTGGAAAACGAAAAGCAATCAAATCAAATCAATAATGATGGCTAAGAGCAATTGCAGGAAGAGGTGATACAGCTAGACTTCATATTGTCTGGCTTGTTTCTGACCACTTGAAATGTGTTTTTGGCTTAAATACACTTATTGTAACCATGTTGTTATTGGTAAGTATTTCAGGACTCTTGGGAATAGATTAGATTTTCCTCTTCTTATGTCTTCTATTTTAGTGCAAAGAATATGAGCTTTGGAGTCAGACAATTCTGGGTTGAAATCCTATTTACAAATTTTGCAATGCTTTGAACACTATTATTCTTTGAGAGGTCCTGCTTATTCTACTTCACAGCTGTCAAGGTTGAAATAAATAACATGTATAAAATACCGGGCAGATAATAAAAGCTGGATAAAACTTTTCTCTTCCGACACACCATCCCTTGATTTTCTCTTTCTTTCTTTTTTCTTACCCCAACTCCTTTGCCTTGGTTTTCCTGGTCTGTGAGGCTCTTGGTGACTTTCTTTGATTTCTAGGATATTGGCTGGCTAGATTATTATCTTTCAGATTTCTCCAGAATCCTGTAACTTAGGGCAATTTAACCCTTAAACTCACTGGTAACTAATGAAAATTCTACTTCTCTATTTTACCTGATGAAGTGTCTGTTTTCATTGATTGGAAAGTTTAGATCTTCCTTCAGTATGCTGTATGTCCACAGCTAACCAGTTTCTAGTTGGATAATGTGAGCTTAGACTAGCTGAGCTCATCTAGGATCTTATTGGGTTGGTATAGTGGTATAATTGTAGTAAGGAGAGAGGTAAATGGCAGAGAGAAAGCGAGGCAATTATAATATAGCCTAGTGAAAAATCATGAGATCTGTAGTAAAAGGACATGGGTAAAAAATCACCCTTTGCTGATTAGCTATGTAAACATGAACAGGCCATTTAAAATCTCTGAATCCCAGTTTCTTTATTTATAAAATGAGATACTTTTCTGGTAGGGTTTTGTGAGTATTAAATGAGATAATTCATGTATAAAGTTTATTTTAAGAGGGGAAGCATTCTAAAAGTTGTAATTTATTTTTTTTTATAAGAGTAGGCGGTGTAGTTCCCAATAGAAGGCCTTCTTTCGCACATGTAAAGGAGGGATTGACTATGTATCCGGGAAAGGATATAATGAAGGATAGCCACTGGAAGCAGAGGGTGAGGAAGGAGATCAATATTTGTTCAATTCTTAGAATTTCCTGGGGCATAGAAATTCTAACTCATACTTCTCTGGTAGATGCCCTGGAGGGAAGGAACAAAACTCAGGACACCTCCTGTGTCATAAAAAAAAAAAAAAAAAAAGAAAGAAAAAAAGAAAGAAAAACCAGAATCCCCTGGATGCCAACCAGAGCAAATTGGTTCTGTTTTCTCTCAGGCAAGCATTCTAAGCAAGGAAAGAAGCTCTGCCCGACTCATCCACAGATGATCTGGCATCTACTGAATCACGGGGACTGGACATGTAGATGGATGAGTTGTTGCTAGAAAGATTTTAAATGATTGAAACGGAGCCCGCCTCTTAGCCGCTTCCCAAATGGTCACAGAAAACAGAAATTGATGGGGGAGAGTCTTTTACCTCACCAGGTTCTGCTCTCTATGTTACCCCTCCCTGAATTCTTTCTCATCCCCTCTGGGATTCAGAAGGGAAGTCAAAGCAATCAAGCCCTACCTACCTAATAAGTTAACAAAGGCAATGTCCCCTACAGGGCATGACTTCAGAAGTTTTGGGAGAGCTTTCGTAGGGGCACACATCTGTGTTTTTGCCTGACTAGAGAACCTTCTCACATCTTTTAGTGGCAGAGCTTTGTTTTTCCTTGTAAGTCACCAGTTCTCCATTGTCAGTCCATTCTCATGTGTTCAGTGCTTGACTGAGAAACTGACTTCAGGACCAACTCAGACCAGTGAGAATCAATTCTGCTTCTTGGTTGAAACTATTGGAAAAAAAGAAGTACTCTTTGGTTATCTTCACTCTGTAGGAAAACTCTGCTTAAATGTAGTCAACACAGAGGAAAGTAAAATTGAGTGATGGAGAAAAATCAAGCCCTGATGATATTATGTGAGATCCCAGATCTGGTTATCCCCAAAGCTGCTTCTTTTTTAGTTTCAATTAGCTTGGAAAGTGTGCCCTCACCCCTCTTTAAATTAATTTGAGTTGGATTTCTAACACTTACAAAGTGAGAAGATAAAAATTAGCTTGGACTGAGAAAGTAATATCTGCCTGGCCATGCACCAGGTTGAAATAACAGACATAGATAAAGACAGCTTTGCAAAATGGAAAGGAAAAGCTTTTTGTCCCAAGGACACACTGTAACCCAGGAGCAGAGCTTCAGATAAAAGGGTTTCTGCACACAGCATTCCACAGCTGCATTAACTTTGTAGGGCCACAGGAAACGAGACCTTGGGTCTGCTTTGCAGTCCAGACCCTTGACACAGCCTAACTTTGAGCCTATCCAAATAGGATTGTGCTTAAATTTTATCTAAACTCCTCCCTTTCGCAGAACTATGTAAGAACCCTGTGTTTTCCTATTTAGTGAGATGATCCATGTTTCATCTTCTGTGTGGCCTCTTTCATAGCAACGGGCAAGTAAACTTGATTTCATCAGACCACAAGTAGTTACTGGTGGTTTTAGGTTGACTAGGTTTGGAAAACAAAAGGGTTTTAGTTATTATGCCCTTCTTCCCTAGAATAAGTCCTCCACTCAAATTGGTTTTATACTTAAAAGGCTGATCATTTATTCTTCCTCTAAAGTAAATCTCATCAAAAAGTCAGGACTTTGACACAGGTTCTTTAAAGTTGGGCTGCATAGCCTCGCCACTTAAAGTGGGATGCCTGTGCCACAAGCAGCAGCATTTGGGGACATATCCCTGACTCACTGAACGGGAATCTGCGTTTTATTAAGATTCTGGTAATTGTGCGCACAATAAAGTTTGAGAAGTGAAGCTCCAGGGAGTCCTAGGAGTTTTCATAGGGCTCCACAAGAAAACTGGTAGGTAGGAAAGGGGGACACAAAGTTATTGGCCTTACTCTTATGAAAACCATCCTGCAATACACGAGTATTATCTTGTGAGTTTTACTTTTCTGTAAATGCTTCTTTAAAGTAAGAAACATTTGAAAACCACTATCTTAAGCCCTATTAATATTTCATTGTGAATGAGCTCTTCCAATTCTGAGGGAATAGGTACTGTTTGGGTGCATATGGGTAGGGAGAATCCTACTAAGGAGAAGCTGGGAAACTGAACACAAAGTCCTCTCCCCAATTTTGTCATTTGTCCATGTATGTAAATGGCTGCTGGCAGGAGATGCTGGTTCTTTTAGGCCACATGCATCGGGAGTCCTGGAATGAGCCTAGATAACAGAATTAGGAGAGTGCGTGTGTCAGAGGCCTATTTGTATAAGAATCAAGAAACCTCCTAGGATAATTTCTTGAGTGAAGGAGAAGCCAGGAAGATAAATTTGACCAGGAAGAAAACCTTGGTCCTCAGAGGTGAGTAGTGACTTTGAGAACAGTGTAGTGGCTTTCCCTGGAATTAATTTCAGTCCCGAGCCTATAGATGAGAGAGAGAGACAGAGATAGGAAGGGCGGAGTGGCTGTATCTAAAAGTTGAATGAGCTTTTTACCCAATACTGGGTAATTATTGGGTTACAAGAACCCCTCTATTAGAATGTAACATAAAGGGAGGAAAAGCATTTCCTCACCTACGTTCACTTGGCCACGGACCACTTACCCCTTTAGCACATGAGAACTGTCCCTTTGCAGTGATGATGAGCTGGAGACAAACAGTACCAACTGGGCAGGTTGCTGAATCTGATGGAGAAGCGGCACCACAACTGAGACCGCAGTGGGCATTGAGATGAGAAAATAGCAGTAGCCAATAGGCAAAGGCTGTGGAATTTTTAAATTCAGCACACAGGACATCTTCTTGTGACTCAGGGAAATGTGGGGAGGGGGACAGTCTTCCAAAAGGGTGTGTGAGCAGAGATCTTGTGTGCAAGCAGGAGTCTGTGGAATCCTAGTTACTATAGCCATGCAACCCCACTGGTATCTATCAGCAGATGAGAAATGGAAAGTTTAAGAGATTTTGTTGAAGCTCAAAATGTTATCCCCTCCCACACCCTTTCTCAGCTCCTTTTATGAGGTATCATAAGCCAAGTTCCCCTGAGTAATATTCTTTCCAAAGTTTGAGTTGACTTTACAGCTAAGAGAGGGGGGTCTTTCTGCACTTGGAGAAAATACCATGCAGATATTTTCCCCTAAATTCTCTCAGTGTTGTCAGTATGTCTCCAAGGAACACAGGAGGTAGATGATATTGCGTTGTATTTTTTTGAATCCTCATAACCACCAAACAGTGCTCAGCATGTTCATGGCCCTTATCGAGCACTTGTCCACCATTTGATTGGGTCACAGGTGGTCACAATTTCATTTCATTGTTTCCAAAGATGTTTCAATAACTGCCATGTCTTGGGACTACAGAACTAGCTAAGATATGCGTCTGACATTTAAAGCTTAAATTGGAGGTGAATAATCTTATAATGAGAAAAGAATTATTGGTTCTAAATTAATATTTTCTGCCTTTTCCCCATGCCAAAAGAGAAACCAGTGTGCAGATACATTTTTTTGTCCCCAGAATGAATGAGCACAATAATTGCTGCACAGTTGTGTTGAGGCAATTTTTTTTTTCTTATTTCTCAGTAAAATCCAGGAGGTCAAGCTCACACATTCCTCTGAGGAAAAAATGTGAGTGGAGAATAAGCATTCTGCCAAGAAGTATTTTGGGAACTGCCAGCATTGGAGTTCTCACCACCCTTCTCTCTGTGTCACTTAAGGCACCGAATCCCACCTTCTAGAATTTAATGTGGTTCACCTTTTCTGAATAGCACCAGATGTTTCCAGGAATATTTATATCCCAGGACTAAAGGTTGACTACAGTAGAAGGTGCCCAGTTACATTTAGATTCACTCTTTGCCACTTAATGCCCATGCAGCCTTTCCTAAAGCTCATTGCTAAGGTCATATATTGAACTACATGTAGAGAGAGCCACTGTGGAAACCTTCCATCACAATATGGTAAGCCACAGTATTACTTTCTGCTTAAGAAGAACAGTTTCCTTCAATTTCAGGTGACATTTTCACTCCTTGGTTCTAGGAAGCATTACCATTTTTACCTTGTGTGGGGGAGACCCTTCTTTGCTTGATGGGGTCTGCTTATTTTATGAAGTCAGCCTCTCTTGTTGAGAAAAAGCAGTTTCATCAGAAACTCTGGAGGCGAGGGGAGGAAGGAGAAGGGATGGACCCTCTGTCTTTGCTGTTTTAGAGCTCCAGATAGAATGAGGCAGCTAAGCTCCTACACAGTGTCCTGAACTGTGGCATGAAGAGAGGAGGGATCCACTCTTCATTACATGTGGCCACGACCAACCTGTTTCTCACAATACTTACTATAGAGATTGTTCTTTTCTTCTCAGGCTTTGAGAAATAACTGTTCAAACAGTTTTACTATCTGGAGATACTACTTTGAAAAAGTCAGTGAGAAAGAATTTACGTTTGTTAGAGGACAAAATGGTGCCACCCATTAACTCTAGTGAGAAACTAGCAAAGATGTACTTGTATTCATTTCCCTACAACACATTTTAGAAATGTTTTGTGGTGCTTAATTAACAGGGAGCCGGCCATATAGCAGGTACTTGGCAAATGTTTGCTGAATGACTGAATAGGTGTATAATGACTCTGATGAAACTAGCAATGCTATGTTAAGGACAAAGATATGATAATGTGGCATATTATTTGGAGATATACACTAGTTCATAAATGTAGAGCTCATTACAGTTTTATAAATAGAAATCCTCTAATGTCATAAACCTATTAGCAAATATAACAAGCAGAGACTTTTTGTGATCTTATGTCCAAGTTCAACCTCAAAGATAACCTTGGACCACATCTTTTTTCCCCCTGCATTATCTTTATAATACTATCTATTACAATGGTTAAACTTTGTTTTAAGAATGATTTGAACCCCAACACGTAGGGTTTATTTGGTGAAATACAAAAGCAACTTCACTTTTGAAATAATGTTTCATGCCTTGGGCATAACAGAGGTTCAGCAAAAGTAGATTTTCTTCACCCTAAGCGTTTAACCTCAAGACAGTGTTTTATAATATTAATATACTATGTTAGTAAAACATTGCTATATTGATATTGGTTTTCTTTTTGGTAATATCAGAAGCTAAGAGTATCAGACTTCAGAGATACCTAACTCTGATGTAAGCATTCATGGCATTGTCTTTATTGGTGGAGAATATAATGTTTCACAGAGGAAATCCTAAGATGATGGCTCATATTTCCTAAACAGAATTATATTTGCTGATGTTTTGAGTCATGTCCTATTTAAGAGATCCACTTTTGTGCTTATAATGAAGCACTGATAAATGTGAAATAAAAAAAAATAAAGATAACTGGTAGCAGGACTTTATTAGGCATTTCACAAAGAAACTTTCTTATTTTTACATTATGAACACGATCTTATCAAAAAAATTCACATTTGCTAAACAGAACTGTAGATAGGTATTTTCTTTACACCACATTTATTAAAGTATCAATGACCAGATCCTAAAAAGAGAAGGCACAGATCTGTCTCCCTCTGGTGAATTTCTGGTGTCTAATGAAAGAAATGTCACCAGCTCTGCAAATTCCCATCCTTTAGAAATGAAGCAAATCAACACAAATGTGTGCAAGTAGGGACCATGAGATGGAAACATTATATTAAGGGATTTGGATTTTCTTATCACTTACAGGAATTTCAAGAGAGGAGGAAGGTACCAAAAATGTTCCAAAACTCCACCCACATTGAGATTATGTCAAGGATTCACTGTTGGATATAACGATATTTGAAAATTCTAATTTAGAAATTCTGCCATGGTTTTATTCTCTGTAAACTGTTCTGGAAACTGGCCTTCACTCTCCCTGTTCTTACTCTGGGACGTCTTACATTGTCAGTTCCTCAGAAAAGGTGCTGGCTATTATAATTTGCTTTGGAAAGTCTCTCTGTCAGCTGCTACCATTGTCAGGGTCCACATTCTATCCCCTACCTGCTGCCCGACTACCACCCAATCTCTTGAGGCCTCACTGACAGGGCTGTGTCTATACCTCAGACTCTTCTGTCTTCTTCTGGCAGTCAAGAAAGTTCCTTTCTATGTCAAATTTTCTACAGTTCCATCAGGGACCAGTTCTAATTTGATAAAAATAATTCATGGTAAGATAATAATGAGGGAGAGTAAGGATTATTTTGTTACCTCTCTGAAAGAAATTGAATTTTAAAAGAGGTCTTGGTACTGAGTTAGAAGGTACTACCATTTTCCAGGGGCCTTTTTCCTGTGCGGGTGTTTTTGGTTATCCCAATTACTGAGGAATATCACGTAAGGGAATAATGGGGGAGACTCTGCACCTCACAATAGGCCAGCGAAGTGAAATTTTGAATGTGGTGGCATTAATCTTATAAAGGTACTTGCTTGATTATTCCATCTATATTTGAATTGGTCCTTCTTAAACCATCTATAGGATTTGGCATGGATCAACATTTTCCTTCATGAAAGGTATCTGGACTATTGATTTACATGAGGTATCTTAAAAGGTATGGAAGGAGGCAGGATTTTACCCCTTTTAGGTATCCCAGCTGAAAAAGAGAGGCAGGATGGAGAGGGATGCCAGATTAGGAAAAAAAAAAAATTACAGGACACTCAGTTAAATTCAATTTCAGATAAACAATGAATAATTTTTTTAGTATGTCTCATGAAATATTTGGGAAATTCTTATACTAAAAATATTCGTTGTTTTTCTGAAACTTGAACTTCACTGGTGTTCTGTATTTTGTCTGGCAAACCTAAATATGGAAAAGAAGTAATTGAAGATGGAGGAAGAGAGGAAATAGGAAGATTGATTAATATTCCATATCCAGATCCAGGCCCAAGGAAGATTACCGAGTTTTGGCTTCAAGCATGACACCCTGTGCAGATCCTCTAATTACTCATGAGTTTCCTATTGCTAGACTACACATAGGCAGATCACAAAAGTGTAAGAGTGTTGCATGCTTGTTTTTTGAGAAGGGAACCATGCTGGAAACCCCTAATGTTGATGGGTCTTTAGCAACTCTCACAGAGCCAAGGCAGTTTGTCTTAGATGAGAAGATCCAATTTTTAAAAAGTAATGGTTTGGAGAAACAGTCTTTCCTGGAAAACTAATCCTTATAAACAAAATGGGATAATGTTTGGAAGAACAGTTTTAAAGGTGAACTGGTTCTGTTGCTGATGGAAACAAATATGAATTTAGTCTCCCTGTTTGATAATGAATTTAACAGATTGACCTTTGGAACTTTGGAGACGCATGGGAAGCTCCACAAGCTGAACTGTTGTTTCTGCTTTGTGGGAACGCAGATAAGTTCTAAAGCACATTCCTCATATGATGTCTTTAAAGATCATTTTTAACAAAGACATAATTTCTCTTTAAATTTTAATCCCAAATTGCAACAGCAAAAAAAAAAGAAAAAAAAAGGCAATGAATTAATGAATTAAGGCTGGTCATAATGTGCCCTTTTTCTTTAGGATAAGTTTGATTTTTTTTTTAATATAAGATACAATATGCTTACACACACATACCATATACAAGTACATACTTTTGAGTCATACAAATACACATTTAGAACTAATACCTATAAAATAGTCTCACAAATGAAATGGAAATTACACAATTTCAACACACTCAATCAACACATTTTACAAATTCTACAGAATATTTTATCATTGCCATTGAGAAAAACAACAATTTAGAGCATTATTTAAAACTGCATGGAACACAGGAGCCACCAATAAGTTATGGCAAAAATAGCATTTACACCATTCATTGTGTCATTGAAATCTAGTTGAAAAGACTGAAGTGCTGTAAAATAAAATACTTGCAAAAACCTTGTTTAGCATATCCTGAGGGACACTGTGCATTATTTTCTATTAGCAGTTCAAAATGTGAGCACTCTACCTATGGAGCTGTCATTTGGACGAGTGACTAAAAGTTAGACAATTGTGTCATTGGATCAGTAAAACTGTAGAACTGAAAAACTCACGAAAACATGCATTTCCTGAGACTTCCAACTTTCCGGCTAGAATCCGAACAGGAGAGAACCTGAACAAGTAACCCTGGCTAAAAGACATCAGAACCTCAAAGAACTTAAAATAACTTTAAGTGAAGATGAGAGGTTGTTTGTTTGTAATTTATATTCAAGGCCATCTTTGATTCTCCAGCATGAAGTGTCATTGACAATGTAGTTAGACTATTACTTCTAGACATTTCTTATTTATTATGGTTTTCATTGATTTTTCTAGTGATTTTTTGCCTCTTAAATGTTTAAATATTTGAATTATGTTTATTCCTACTATTGTGGGAGATATTGATTTTAAAAATTAAAATGACTGTAGAATTAGACTGAGTGATTTAAACTGAGAGTGCAGTTTCAACTTGAATAATGTGTGTGTGGGAGATGTACGTGCTATGTGTGTGTATGTGCGTGTGTGTTTGCATGTTTGTAGACACATAGGTGCATACATGCCAGACACTTTATGCACTAATACATTCACTGTTAGGTGGCACTCCATGAAAAGTGACTTTTCCTAGTATGGCTGAAAGTGAATATTGAGGTCATCATACAGAATATCCTAAGGCTTTTAAAAGATGCCTCCTCATTCTCTGCATTCATATGATTGTGTACTAACAAGGGAGACATACATGATAATGGCAGGAGCATTCCTTTTTGGTCCTTCAAAATTACAGACAGGAAAGCAAACCAAAAAAATAAAACTTTGCATATTTTCCCTCATCCCATCCACTCCTTTGACTTCCTGCTGTAGATTAGGTAAAAGTTGGATTTTGTTTCTGTTTTTTGCCTTGCAGAATTTGTGACATAAAGTCTGAAGAAACGAGCAAAACAGAAAGTGCACCAAGATGTATTACCTACCATCTTGGGGCCTGTTTGTAGCCCTTGTGTTCCTAGCTCTCTGGAAAGACAATGCCCAGCTCTGACAAAGAAGCATCGGCTGAGGCTACTCTCTGACTGCATATCACTAGTCCTCTCCCCCACCTGTTTATTTAAGGCTCACAGCCTGCTCTTTAAGTGCACTCCAGGGCAGGTCCAATGAACAGAAGACAGCCAAAGGAACCTTCTCTCTGCCTTTCAAAGGAATCCCTCCTACTGAACTCTCCAGCTGGAAGACCCACAGTTCACATCTACCTACTCTCTCCTTTAGAAATTAAGGCAAATCCATTTACTCTTAGGGCCCGCTACATAGGTGCTGTATGTCCACCTGAAAACAATAACATTGGCTCAAAAGTACCTGTTGTCAAACAAGGTTTCTGAGTGCATATCATTAATAACAATAGAAAGCTTTCTCCAGTTAAGAAATTGCACAATTTTTCTAATCCTTCAGCCTGTTTGTTTTTCTTCCAGCACCCAATGATAAATACAGCAAAGCTAATTCTAAGCAAACTTTATAAGAAAGCATCTAAGTTCAAGAAAATACAACATAGTTATCTCTATATTAATTTTTCATTAATATGTTGAAAGATCTGTTTTCTATTATATTTATACGTTAAATCTTTGTGTCACTTCAAGTGTGCTTGGCTAAAGATCCTCCTGAGGAATGAATAATGAGTAGTCAGAGAGAAAATCTGCCCAAAAAGCAAATTTACAGGACATAAATTTTAATTATCCATAACCCTTTAAAAAGGATTCATATTCAATTGCACATAAGGAGCCGGTGAAAGAGATAGAAACGACAAAAGCACTGCAAAGCAGAACGAAAACTATACTTGTAAATAATTTAGTCCTAAGCTAGGTGATTTTTACAAAAATAATACGATCAGCTATTCTACTTTCAAATGTCTTATCATTCTTTTTCATACACTGTACAGGGTTTAAGTCTTAAAATTAAATTATTTAATAGTATCAATGTTTTCACTTGAAAAGAAGAATGTGTCTGTCCATGTCTCTGTGTGTTTGTGTGTATTTGTATCTGTCAGCCTGCACAGGAGTGGGTATATATTGGTATTTTGTGTATGGCGAGACATATACACACAATCAGAAGGTGGAAAGTATCTGTCGCATGTATATATGCATACTGCTTGGTTTACCACACATACCTACACACTTTTCATAAACATTCTCTTCAGTATAAACAATTTCTCTTCCCTCCTTGCAGTTGCTACTAAATACTATTTTCTGATAATTAGTATTAATAATCTTATAATTAACTCCTGATTATTTATAATCTTGACTTACATAATCTTGAATAAACTCCCTTACCTAGGTCTAAGAGATTTAACCACATGTCTTACATTTAGATTAACTAAAAGCTGAGGCCATGCTTTTGTTTCCTTATGGTCCCATTTTACTGTTTTCCCAAGAAACTATTGAGGTATGGTTATTTCTAAACATGAAGATAAAATAACTCATAAGAATTTCAGCAAATTTTATAGATTTTTATATATGCCTCACATTATTCCTTGAAGCAAATAAGTAAGGGTTATTGTGCTCTTTAAGATTATTTTTAAATTGTCAGATGTCACCAGACAACAAGGAGGAAGCAAAACTCAAAGTTGCATTATCATTTCTCTTCCCTGTTGACCCGGACTATCAAATGTTGGACCACAGAAACTTTTGCCTCTGCCTCATTCTCGACCCTAGGGTAGGAAGGAACCCAGAAGAATGAGTCAGTGCCCATTTTCAGTAAGTCTAATCAGACTACATGTATTTAAGAATCTTTTAAAGAAGGTTCATGGATCCTTGATATTTCCTGGACGTAGTTTCAAAAACATTGCTCTGACTCCTGCCACCTTTCTTCCTTCTTCAACTTCAAATAAAACACATGAATTAAAACTTCTTGAAAAATGTGTCTGTTCCTCAAAATCTGGGATTTAGAATTACATATTTGGAAATCCTAATTTGAGAGGAAAGCTTGCACAATCTTTCATTCTCTCTTTTCTTCTTTTTGGTTTTTGATCAAGAGAATTGTTAGGAGAGTTTTTGTAAGTGCTCTTTTCAGAGTTCTCTGATTTTAACACACTTACCATTTATAATTTTTTATTTACTGGGCATTTGCAGGGCAATATGATTTAAGAGATTCCTGAATTAAAATAGCAACCATCTCTTCCCCGTCCCCCATTTTTCACTATGGAGTTGGCACTAATAGTTCTTCCAAAGAAGTATTTACTCTATATTTATAGCTGCCTTAAATAGAAATACTGTGAAACACTATTATAACACAAAATCACTGACTATGTCCTCCAATATTACTGATACAGGAAAACTGATTTGATGCATATTTTCTATGACAAAATTTAGCGATGACTGCCCAGTAGCAGATGACTATAGACTATTATACTAAGTCTCACACAACAAATGAATTTCAGTACAACAATGTAATAAACATTCTGTTGGGCATTCAATTGTTTTGAGTCCCATACAGTATCAGATTAAAAAGAGCAAGCAAGAGAGGGAACAGAAAGTTTCAGTTAGAGGATATAGAGAATGTAGGAGCCCTAAGTTGAAATCAGAAACACAATCAAATAAACACTCATGAGTTATACGTTACAAGAACTAATTTTGAAAAACAAAATTCTCTGGTCTTTTTTTAAATGTCTAACACTAGAAGTAGATTTTACTCATCAAAGGGAAATGAAATATTTATACTAATGCCGACTATGATAGTAATCACTCAAGAAATGGATTCCCCCTTTTCCCACCCACTACCAGCCCTAATCCCTGCAGAGACTCAGTGGAATAGGAAAATCAGAATGTTGATAGATAATATGCCTAATACATTGAGTCTTCCCCATCTTACTCATGGATGCTCAACACGGTGCTATCAAGTGTTAGCTTCTCCTTCATCAAAGACATAGTTGAGCTTTATGACAGTGCTGATGAAATCACCAAGTTCTACAAAATCAGCAGTGACAATATTAATGCCACTCTCTCCTGGCTTCTGCGTGCGGACCCACTGCATCATGGCAGGAAGAGCTCTGAGAAAGGAAAGAAAAAGAGAAGTCACAAAGGGCAAGATACGATTTTTCAAGCTCACAATTCCCAGGCTTCCCTTTCGTTTTCTACCTTACTAAAATAAATGCCCCAATTATAGAATGGAGGAATAAGGCCAAATGTACAACGGTAAATTCTCAACCTCTGCAGAGACTCTATAGGAGAAGTATTCACCATATTGGTCTATGCCGGTCTCTGCATCTTTGGAGATCTCAGATGCTGGGAGAGTTTAGAGTGAAGCTTTCCCACAAAGAAAATACCATTCTCACACCTGTATTTGTGTCTGGCATGGTGTGATTGTAAATTCTGCAAAGCTATGGGGTGGTAATACATGCACTTAGCAGACATTTATTTAAAAAACTACTATTTTCAGGAAATGTGCTAAATGTTGTAAATAGACATAGCTTGAAAATAGACAAATCCCTGCATCCAAAGAGTTCACAATTTGGTGGTAGGCAGTTGGAAAAGGAAGAAAATTTTAATATTGTACAACCAGAGCCCATTCCTTTAAACACATTTACAGAACACCTATTATATTCCGCTGAAGGCACTTGGAAAACTTGAGTGAACAAAACAGATAAAAATATTCACCCTTGCGGGGCTGACATTCTAATGAGGAGAGACAGTAATTAAAAATAATCATAAATAAATTATATCACTTTATAGGAGGGAATAAGTGCTATAAAAATGGAGCCGAAAAAGGAGGATAGGAGCGTGCAGATAGAGAGGAATGGGTCAAATTGCAATTTAAAATAGGGTGGTTTAGTAGGTTTCATTGATGAGGGGACATTAGTGCATAGGTTAGAGGGAGACAAGAAAGTTGGTCGTGTGAACTTCTAGGGAAAGCATTTCAGCTACTGCCATGGCCCTAACGTGGTAGCATGCCGAAGCTTGGAGAAAGGGGAGAAGAGTAAGAGATGAAGTGAGAGACATAATGAAGAAAGGGACAGATCTTGCAGGGCCCTGCAGAATATTATACAGGGGTTTTGAGGTTTACTCTGAGTGAAGTGGGGAGCTTTGGAAGACCGTGAGCAGAAGAGTGGAGTGATCTGACTTTCATTATAGAAGATGATTCATTACCATGGCAGCAGAGGACAGTCACCTAGCCTAGCCTGGGAAGTCAGGGAAAACTTTTCAGAAGAATGCTCGCTGCACGTGGAGCAATTAGGAAGATTTGGCTGAGTAAAGGGGAGACTTGGGGATGGAGGATGATGTCATGAATTTTCAGGAAGAGGAAATACCATTTCTTCATTGACAGAAGTATGGTGTGTGCTTAGGAGTAGAGATGCAAACACACAAATACAGGTGATCTTAATAATGACATGGAATGTTCTAAGACAGCACTCTGGGGTGAAATCTGTGACTTGAGGGAGCAGGAAAAGATTCCATGACAAAGGGATAAGCAAACTGGGACCTGAGAGGTGATAGTACAGTAACAAAGAAAGTGGGAGGAAACATATGTGAACATTAAATTCTTGGATGAGATGGAGAGGGAAAAAGCGAGAAGGGGAGAGGGGGAAGAAAGAATGATGTGGTTAGGACTGTCAAAGAAGTTATGTCACAAAATATAAGGAAGTCTTAAAAATGTTGAAGAGATAAGAAAACAAACAGATGATAGAGTGTTGCCACACAGCAGCCTACCCATCTGTCCCCTCGTTCCTGCCCCTAAAGAAAGGAGAGTCTGTGAGACGGTACCTTTCATGGACGTTGCTTCACCTTTGTGCTTACACCTATGTCTCCCTGCTTAGCCCCAAAGGATGGCTGGTTAGTCAATGACGGGTAAGATTCCTCAAAGGAACGAACAACCTAAGCCAAGCACAGTCACATGGGGGCCATCTGGAGAACTCACAGGGTTGATAAAGGTGGGCACCCAGCTAAGGAGAGCTTCTGCCTCTGTGGCTACATTCCTTCCCACATCCTGCTTGGGAACAGATTCAATGATGTGATAACATCAGTTCTCCATCTATTCATATGCATAAAGGTTTTGTCCCTTGGAGGAGGTACATACATCCTGAGCCTTACAGTTCCAGCCGCTTGCAGGCAAGGGTGATTGGTTTGAATCAGTTTCCTAGTATAATGTGTGAGATTCACAGATCTTGAGATTAACAAACTCTATTTCCTCATTTGTTAATCAATAAAAGCTATGCATTGGACAGATTCGGGGCTCAGTCCTCTGAGGCTCGAGTCATTTGGCCCCACTTGCACTCTATTTTTGGCTACTGTATTTCTTAACCCTGTGCCGCTCTCCTCGCTTCCCACAACTTTTGTCGTGCAGGACACAACAATAGAGGGCTTTCAGAAATGTAGAACAACTGAATGCTGTTAACCAGGGAAATAATATGCTATGATTTGTAATTTGTAGAGATTCATTGTCTTCAGTGTGGAAAAATGAATGGGAGAGAGGAAGACTGTGGGCAGGAATGACAATTAGAGAACTGTTGAAGCAATCCAGACTAAAGACACTAGTATCTAAAATTGCAGTGGTAGTGATATATTTGAAAGAAACTGAAGAGATAAAATGACAACATTTGATTGGGGTGGTATTGGATGTAGATGGAAAGAGAGATAGAGGCCATGAATGATGCCTAGATTTCTAGCAGTATTCTGGCAGGTAAACATCATTCATGAAATTCAGTCTGAGACATGTGGATTTTGAGGTGACTTTGGGACACACAAGTTGAGATCTCAGTTGGTGGTTAAGTACACGTTTGATAATCAGGACACAGAGCTGGTCAGGAGACATCCCACAGAGAGAATATTTAGAGCTATGAGCATGGATAAAATTACCGGGGAAGATTTTGAAGAGGGGGAAGAAAAGAGAAGATCAGTACATTTAATGGATGGGTAGAAAAGTTGATTCAATAAAAAAGAGAAGTAGGCATAGAAGTAGGAAGAAAATCAGGAGCATATAGTGTCATGAAAATCAAGGGAAAAAAGGAGTCACGTTCTTCTGTGTTCATAAGGCTAAAACACGGAATGTAATATGTGTGCATATCTCCAGTCTCAGAAAGTATATCTAGTCTAAACAAACTCAACCCATCTAAGGCAAAACTGGGTCAACTGCCTTGGACTACTTCATCCTATGAGTAGAACCTTCAAAATGCTGATCCATGTTTTTCCAGATATACAATTTTCCGTTAGACACAGAGAGAGGAGGATCCAGTCGCTTCTAAAAGGCCAAGGATATGAAGTGCCCGATGCCTTCAGAAAATAGACTGACAGGTGGAGTAATTTGGTCCTCACAGCCACAGTTTCAGAAGAGAATTCTGTCTTAAAATGAAAAATCTGGATCCCTAGAGCACAGACACAAGTCTGTTCAAGTTCATTAGAAAGACAGATGCTGTGGCAATGTGTGTGCAGCCATTCAGGTTTGAATTCCATTACTTTTTCCTCTGGACTGGCTAGAGCAGATGATATAGTCCTGTTGTGAAGGTAGCAAACCCTGGTGTTTTAGAAAAGGCAGACACTCTTTGAAAAGAGTAACGGATAGAATGGTTGTTCAACAGATATATTCGAACTCAGGTGAGAGGTACGAGGTAGAGTAGATAAGAGTAATGCTGAGGCCAGTGTTGATTCTTAACCGAGTAGCTGGTTCACCAGATCCCGAGGTATCAGGGTACTAGGTCATGGAAGATTCCTGAGCAACCAAATCCCCATCTTAGAACTGTGATCATCATAGAAACTGCTCCTCAGATGCCCTCTCCTACTCTAAGATTAGAATTCATGGGCCTGAAGTTAGAACAATTAATTGTTATCCCCATGGAGAGATGTTAGGAGAACACAAGAGTATTCTTCTCTGTTTCTCTATAAAATAAATTGCTTTGAGGATTGATGAAACATCCTTTAGGAACTTGTAGTCCTCACATGAAATATGTTTTATATTTAAAATGTAATTTATTTGAGTAATGGGAACAGTTCTATTTTTCTGTTTAAGATATACTTTCCTAAAGTTAATATGAAACCTAAGACAAAACAAGCAATAATGCCAAATTGAATGTCAAGTACTCAGACAGTCTTAAGTAGAATTATGTTAAACAAATAGAATCAATATACTGGATTAAAACTAGCAAATGCTACTCAAGTTATTATAATTATTTAGAGAGCATTTTTAAAACTTTATTCATGATTGTCCCCCACATTGAGCCTTTTAAAATATTTTTTCCATGCACCCTCATCTTCCATGAAAATTTAATACCACAGATAGACTGTATATCTATTTGTGTATTGTTTGCATATCTTTGCTGTATATAAAAAGGGTAATTATTTTATTTGCCCTCCCCGTTTTTGACCCCATGGGGGCAATATTGACACTGAGAATGCATGATTTATAGCTAATTGACAATTTCCAACCTTACTTTGTGTTGGATAGATACATAATTAAAGTGAACTGAAAAACCTACTCTAGCAGCAATAAAATATTGGCTCAACACAACAATTTTCTTGGTATAAGACAAAGTGGTTAAACTTTAATTCAAAAAAATCATTCATTCATTCATTCAACAAAGATGTATTATTGCACACTCGTGGCAGACAGTGTTTTAGTTATAGCTCCCTGGAGCCATCCTGGAGGTCAGACGCTCTTCATCTCTCTCAGAGAGATGGTGTCACAGCCCTGCCCCACACTCCTTTTTGTGCTTTTCCTACACTACAGTCAGAATGATCTTTCTCTCAGCTGAGTGCATTATTCTGCTACACGAACAACCACAAAGTCTTATCTCACTTACAAGATATACCTAGCTCTTCAGCAGTGCAGATGAGACCCTCCATACGTTCCTCACACCATCTGCCACACACACCCTTCTTCAGCCTCCCTCATTTGTTGCTACTTCCTACGTGCTCATTTGTTCTCTAGTAATACCGAAATTTCCCCTCTGCCCCTCCCCCCAAACACCCTGTGGTTTCATGCCTCAGTACTTTTCCAGGCCTTTCCTCTATATGAAATACTATTCCTTCTTTAGTACTGTTCTTGGTCTGACTAATTTCTGCTTGCGCTTCCCGATTTGGCTCAGGAATTACCTCAATCCCTCCTGTCCAAATCTGGTTGATGAACCCTTTTCTTTATGCGTTATATGTCTTACGCATAGTCCTATGACTGTGTATTCACATAGCATTGAAAGTATCCATTTCCATGCCTATTTCTATCAGTGCCTACAGTTCATATAAAACAAAAATCATATCATAGTCATCAATACATCCTCTGTACCTACCACGATCTCTGGAACCCAAAAGGAAAACAACACATTTGTGGAACTAACAACCTCAATGGATGTGAACCAGTCATGACAATACAATATGGTACAAAGGCCATGGGTACAGGATTCTGTGGGAGCATAGTAGGTGAAATAATGTGTTACACTTAGGAGAAATTAAGGAGGAATTTAAGGGACACATCACGAGACAGGTAAAATATGAGCTTGGTCATGGCTCTTTAGATAAAGAGGAAGGAAGTTATTTCAAGAAAATGAAACAGCATATGCAAAAGCATATGGGCTATATTAGTACAAAAGTGGGTACAAAAGTAATTGCAGTTTTTGCAATCCCCTTCTCATTTCTTCCCCTATTTAGTCTCTGGCAACCACCATTCTATTCTTTGCTTCTATGAATCTACTTTTGATTCCTTATATAAGTGATATCACACAGTATTTGTCTTTCTGTGTCTATATTATTTCACTTAGCATAATGTCCTCCTCACAATACTGTACTGTATACTAAAATTGACTAAGAGGGCAGATCCTATGTTAAGTGTTCTTACCATACACACATAAAAAATAATAAAAATGATAAAAGAGGCAGGAAAAAACTTTGGGAGGTGATAGGTATGTTTATGACCTTGATGGTGGTGATGCTTTCACAGTATAAACTTATCCCCAAACTCATGGAGTTGTATACGTTAAATATGTACAACTTTTTATGCCAATCGGACCTCAATAAAGTGGTTTTAAATAAAAGCATATGGGCATGAAAGAGATGATACGATTAGGAAAGAAAAAGTGACCAGAGAGTAGGGGCCATGGAGGTATGGGGACAGTAGGAGGAGTGATTGGACTAGTGGAAGAACAGGAAGGTATTTTGGCCAGATTGGTAAGAAGCCCCTTGGACAGCCTCTGGTGTGAGAGCTTCATTCTCTATGCACTTACACTTCGTCATTGATTTTGTCCAATTAAAGAAGAGTTCCTTGATTTCCCACGCAAAGAAGAATCTAATATTAATTCCATACAAAGTGTACCATCTAATAACACTGAAACTTGTATCTCTTCATATATAAAGAGCTCATTGTCTCCCTTTGAAAGTTCTCAGATTGCTATGAGATCCTGAAAAACCTTCATTCATCCTACCTTCCTTCCTTCCTTCCTTCCTTCCTTCCTTCCTTCCTTCCTTCCTTTCTTCCTTCCTACCTTCTTACCTTCCTTCATGTTGTATTCGCTTTTATAGACAAAAAGTGACTAGCAGAAATTTAAATAATGT
Source organism: Rhinolophus ferrumequinum (assembly GCF_004115265.2). Classification (NCBI taxonomy): domain Eukaryota; kingdom Metazoa; phylum Chordata; class Mammalia; order Chiroptera; family Rhinolophidae; genus Rhinolophus; species Rhinolophus ferrumequinum. The sequence goes on from NC_046290.1 coordinate 27,474,247, forward strand.
TCACTAACATTATGAAGAAAAAACATTTTAAGTAAAGTTATGTAATATGAAGAGATTATTAAATTACCTTATAATTTGTATATTAATATTTTAGTATCTATTTATGGAATGATCTCCTTTGGTATAGAAAAATGTGATTATACAAATATTGCAATGTTGTCTTATAAATGCCACCCTTTCTCTTAATCTCTCTTTTGCATCAGATGGTGGATTTATAGTGTTTACTTGTGAGACCTCACTGATACCAGGAGAATCATTTCAAGATAAATATTTAAATATTTATCTAATCTGGTCTCTATTCTTGAGCCAGACTGTTTCTACTCAAGTCTCAGCACCAGCATTTATTATGAGCAAGTCAGTTAGGACTGTAAGCCTCAGTTTCACCATCTATTAAATAGGCATGATAATGAAGATTAAAGTAGGTAGAGCATGTAAAGTGCTTAGATGAATGCCTAGCTCTCTGTAAGCACTATTATACTGAATATCCACTGAGTGACAGCCTGTACAATGCCCTCTTCAGGAGATACAGAGTCTCAAAGAAGCCAGACAGCAGGCAAATCTGAGCAACACCCTGCCATGATACAGTTGTGATGTAAAAGTGAGCCTGCTGGATTTCTTTCCAACTTTCACAATTCCAATTAAAGACAGAAAGCGGGTGGGGAGTGGGAGATGTCCTGGTGCTGTCAGGGCAAGACTGGTGATGAGGCTTTTGGGGGAAATACCCTTGGAAAGACTTTGTTCCTGGGCACAAAGTAACATCCAAGTATGTTTTTCCCATCATAGATTCAAAATGAATGGTAAAAGAACAGGTCCAGAACAAAAACTTGGTACTTAAAGCCTCAATGCCCTTCTCCGGAATGTGCAACTCTCGAGGGAAGGCATCTTCAAACAGAGTGCAGGTTTCTTAGAAGAGAAACAGGCAAGTCTACAGGAATCAGAAAATCGCTCTCCAAGGAAGCAAAAAGAGGAGAGAGATGTGGGAATCAGAAGTCTTCTGATGTGCTGGCTTTGAGAACTGGCTTTGAAAAGAATGAAAGGAAAAGATTTAGGAGTTCTGTCACCCTCAATGTGCTGACCTTGACTTATGAATTCACATGAATCTTCTACTCAGAATGCTTCAATTATCTCTCGGTGCTTTTAGGACAAAAATAAAAATCCTGAACTGGCCTATAGGGCCCTGAACAATGGCCGCTGTTGGCTCCTCCTGTTTCATCTCCAGTCCCTCTCCCCATCTTGGAAGTCTAGCCATATCTTCAGTCTTGCTTCTCTTGACCAGCCAAATTTTCCTCAGGAAACTTTGTAAATGTTGTTGTTGTTGTTTGTTTGTTTTGGAAACCAAGCATGGTTTTCTTGCCTGTCCCTTCATTTGGCCAACTCATCCATCGTTCAGGTGATAGATTAAATGTCGCTTCTTCAAAACAGTCAGAATTGTAATTATACTGATGTGTGATCAATATCTGTCTCCCCAACGAGACTGCGATCTCTTTGAGACCAAGGAGTGTCTGTTTCCTCACGTTGTGTCTTAGCATAGTGCCTGGCCTAGACTGAGTACGCAATACATATTTGTTGAATAAATGAAGAGGTTTTACTTTTAGAAACAAGAGATTTGCTTTTGGAATAGAAGAATGTGCAGTAATACAATTCATGAAAGGGCTACTCTGCTTTTTTCACTGTGGCTACTGCACCAGATTTTAGTTTGTGAATTCACTGCTATTTTGCTAAATAAAAGTGTTTTCTTTGAAACTACCTTGAAGGATTTTAACTTTTCCTAACTTGGCAGGTCTCACTTGCAAATTTTCAAACTGACCAGTCAATCTGCAAAACGACTTTCCCCGAATTATACGTAGAGTGCCACGAGCACAATCACAGCAGCAATCATCATCATGTTTATAAAAATAAAGTTTATTAGAATTAAACTTAATTCATCAGATTTCTTTAATTTAGTTATTAATTTTAATTACTAATTATAATTATATAATTTAATTCTTTAACTTTATTAGAAATTTTTAAGAATCCATGTCAAATTCATGTTCAAGTGTGTGTATACATAATATTTTTACAACAAATGCATTATATATATGCTACTTCTCTAATTTCTCTAAACTGTCATGCTTTGTAGTTATGAATGAACAATTGTGGATAATAAAATACTTGTGTTTTCTGGTGAATTTTACTTGAATGCATTTAATTTTCAATGAACTATTTCTTTTATTGAATGGAATAGAATCTTCAAAATAAATTATTAACTTTTACAGAACTCTTTGATACAGTTGGGGGATAAAGATTACTATGAAAGTGTCAGAGTAATCTGCCTGTTCTAAACCCAGCCTTTGTTGATCTGCAATGTTCAAAATAATAATCACAGGTCTTTCATCCCCTGAACAACTGAGTCAGCCAGGAGCAAGCAACTAATTAAAATCAAGTCTGACATATTTTAAAATGTGATTTCCTGTCAATCTGGCTATTTCTGAAAGCTTGGATATTTCATGTGAAAATGTAAAGCAGGAAAAAACAAAACAGAAACAAAAAGACAAAAGGAAAAGACCAAAAAAAGATTGGCATTTTACGCACCGAAGCATCCAGTGATAAAAAGCAGGGCCTTTGCATCTGTAGGTTTGAACCTTGGAAGGGGCTTCAAAACAACCTCTGGTATTTTGAATGGTGTATGTCATAAATCGTAACTTCCATAAACACAAGCCTTGTCATTTTCACTAAACCTGTTTCTGTTCAGGAAGCAGCATAGCTGATTTATGTCTAATGAAAATAGCTCATTTGATAAAGGATTCTTTTTTTCTGTTAAAATTGCATTTAGAGAAAGAATTAAGTCACATGAATTATCTGTAAAACCATGTCCTAACAAGCAACTCTGGAGATTTTCGAAGACCTGCGCTCTCCTTAGTGGGGGACTACAGCCTTCCCAGGTCTTCCTTTGACCTGCACTATGTACTTACAGAACTACACTTAAATAACTGCAACTATTGAGGTGTAAAACAGAAAATAATTAAAGGCAACACTAAACATATGTTAGTCAATCTGAATTTTTCCCTTGGTGGCTGTGGAAGGAAGAAATCCCTCTCTCCCAGATTCTCTGCTCAAATCAAGATCAAACTCCATTCGTAGCTTGATAAAGACATCTGTTTAACAAATATTTATAAACACCTCTTCTGTGCTACACATTATTCTGTGAGCTGAGGTCATGATGGTGCTCAGAATCACACACAGCTCTTGCTCTCCTGATACATACAGTCTAGTAGGAGAGAGAGGAATTCATTAAAAAGAAAGAGAAAGTATCACATCAACTTTATCGGGGTTAAGAGAGAACATGTATAGTAATGTGTTTTACTTATAATCTTGCAAACATTTTGCAGACCTTCTGAGTCTCGATTTCCCCTAATTGTAAAATTAGGAATAATGACACTCTGGAGGTAGATACCCACATATGAGGTAACGATATCTATGAGGGTACTATTCAAATGTACCCCCGTAGGTCCGGGGTTGTTATATGACTTAGCCACAGCCACGAGTGCAGACATGTTCCAGAAGACCCGAGAGCTGCTGTCCCACCAGGAACGTTGGGCACAGGCAATGACTAACCTTTGCCATTATCCTAACTATACTAGCTGCTTTAGGTTGTCAAAGGGACAAGCTCCAAGTCCTCAAGAGTACACAGAAGATATTTCACCTCATTCCTATGCCTGGCAGGTTGTTAGTTTATTTTATTTCTGTGTTTGTTTAACAAATAGCAATGCAGTCAAATCAAAGCAAAAGACACCATCCATTTCCTTTGATGATGGCAACAGGAGCCTTTTTTATTGTGGCATGGAATAAAAACGTTAAAAAAATCCATTTTCAATTAAAATAAGATCACATAAACTGCAAGAAAAATGATGTTTAGACTTCATAAAATGTCCTGTGTCCTCAGGCTCATCATTTGCTCCCAGCCAATGTTTCAGAATAAGCTGTAAACCCTGCAGGAGACAGAATGTGAGCTCAGTCAGCCCTCTGACAAGGCCTCCTGCTGTGCAGACTATTCTGTCTGCTAATTTTGTAAGGGAGCAAAGGGAGAAAGAAAGCTTCGCAAATTCTAAACAAAGAGACCATCAGGTACATTAAGATTTAGATTGCCGGGAGGCAGACAATGGGATTTCCTTCAAGAGGAGTCTCAACAGAATGGACACTTCTGAATGGGAACAAGTATTCTCACCTCAGTCTCCTCCTCAGTACCAAATAGCGCCTCACTCAGCGCACATGGTCCAGAAATCAGGGAATTCAAATTTCGAAGCAATTTACTTTATTCAAAGCCTCCAGTTTCTATCTGTTGGCATCAGCCCTTCCTTTTTCCTCTTTGGAAAGATTTCCATTTGCTACGAAAAAGCTGCTGCTAAACTTGTGCTGAAAAGAAATTTTCTCAAGAACTACCTAGATTTATCCCTTGGCTTTCAACGGTGCCTAGCTTGGGGTTCCTGGACCTAGGGACAGCAGAGGAACTAATGTTGAAAGCCATGACAGAAATCAGTCACTGATGAACTGTGGTCACACGTTAACTGAAATGCCACTTTTCTTTAAAGGTGACAGGGTCATTTTATCAATTCAGGTTTAGTATTGACCTACCTAGTACTTGTTAAGGTTCAAGAGGAAGTCTGTGTGCCTTTAATTTTTACAATGGGGAAGTAAGTTATTCCTTATATACATTTATTAAGAGGGGAAGGGCTCTGTGATGGAAAAGGGTGTAAGAGGTCCTTGGTGGTGAAATCCTGGGAACTACTGGTCTCATCATATTCATACATTCCTTCATAATGTCAACAAATGTTTACTGAGTACTTACCAAGTGGCAGTTGTTGGGGCGGATACAGGGATGAATTAGACATGGTTCTTGCCTTAATTATGGGGCTAATTGCAGAATTACCTGAACTGCTACAAATAGAGATTTCTTAATTGCTCTTTATAAACTTTGCCTGGAAACACTGGAAAACGGAGATGTCCATGAAGCCTCTTTAGGCTCATGAACTAGCTGCTGTCCTTTCTTGGCATATACTCCAATTCCAATGGAAATATTCCACGGACTCTTATAAATTCATGAGGCTAAATAAAAACTACCCTCCAAGGACTCATATGTTAAGTGAGCATTTATAGAGTTTTAATGGACTGACTGCAGTCGATACAGGGGACAGTTGAAAGAGTAAGAGCTTTAGGACAGACAGAGCCTTATCTGAGTTACTAACAACGTGTGACCTCAGGAGGGCACTTAACCTCCCAGGTGCTCATTTTCCTCATTGTAAATGGGGCAATAATGGTACATATTTCATAGTATTTTTTCAAGAATAAAACAAAAACAATACAAAAATTGAATGCTATAACATTGAGGTGGTATAACACAGAGGTTAAAAGTGAAGACTTTGGGACGGATTGAATTCAAATACTGGTACTCTCAGTTATACTTGTGTTACTTCAGGCAGGTCACTTAACTTTTTCTAGCTTCAATTTACTCACTCGTGAAAGAGAATAAAAAGATTGAATTAATGTGAAGATTAAGTGGAATCACATGCATATAAAATTTAACACAATACCTGAGAGATGAGAACTCAATAAATCTTAGCCGCTATTGCATTTTTAGTGTTAATGCTTAAAGTGCTTACCACATAGTTAAATAAATGTTAGTTCGTTTTTCCGAGTTTTTGGTTACTTTAAGCAAGTGGCTGAAAAAGTTGCTCTAGGTATAGATGGGTAGTGACTGCTGTGAATGAGCTGCTCAGATCCTCCCTTCCAGATTGAAGGCACTTACTGTTCCAGTGGCCAGGAGTGTTGTTGGCTGTCAGCTCTCAGCTGAGTTTCTGTCCAAGAACTGCGTTCAGCCAAAAAGTCACCTCAAGGTCACACACCCTTTCTGGGGACAACCTACATCCAATGACTGATTAAAGAGGAAAAGGCCAAAGAAATTACCCCTGATAAATATGCATGATTGCATTGGCCCACAGACACGTGCACTTTGGGGAAGAGTGTATGAGTATGACATCATTTGCTTCAACTCCGAAAGTTCATCCAAGCTCCAGAGCTCCCTGTAGGTTTGACTGAGGCCTTTGTTTGACTGCATCACAACCCAACTTCTCCCTCTACCCAGTCCTGTTTTCTTCACTGTCCCATAGGCATTGATCCCAAGAGAACTTGGAATAAACTTCTGCACACAAATCTCAGCATCTTAGAATCTGTTTCTTGGGAAACCCAAACTACAAGGCTCTAATTTAGAGGGCAGGAAATTGTGTGATCAGTAGATTCTCCTTCACCCCCAGGAGGAATCAAAAGTGCCCTCTGGCAACCTTAATGAGATGAAGAAGTTAAAACCACATTTCCATTTCCAAAATGCAACATGTCATTGGCTGGCTTGAGGGTTTTTTTTTTCGGGGAGGGGGGTGCGGGGGAAGGAATCACCTGAGAAAAACTGCACTTAGTGTAGTGCCATACACTGTGTAAACTCATGTGGGTACCTCCACTTCCTCTGGTAAAGAAAAAAAGGCCACCGAAACTTAGAAACAGTGACCACACAGTCTTACATCAGTTTTCTATTAGGGTTTTCCTCTATATACCATTAAGGTTTGAATAATGTATCAGAGGCTCAGAAAATCTAAACCTACTTCTAAAGAAAACATTTGTCATGGTCACTCTGATGGGAGACTTTTCCCGTCCAAACTGCCCAGCAGAAGCTGAGGGACATGTATTATATCATCACAGCCTTTTGTGTATAGTACTTTGTGCAGTTCCATTTCCCAGACATATTTTTTTCCCAACGATGAGTATGGTTATAGCATCCATTATAGCGTTCAATTTTAAAAAACCCAAATACAGAAATTTCCCATTCTGAGATAAAATGCTAACAGGCAGAATGAACACAACAGAATTTAATCTGATCATAATATCCCAGATGCTAATGTGTTTGTGTATCTATGGGCCAATGTAATCATGCATAATTATCAGGGGTAATTTCTTTGGCCTTTTCGCCTTTAATCAGTGACAATTGCAGGTGCAAAGGGTAGGGGAATATGTCATCTGTTCTGTAAGAGAATAATATTCACTATGCTATTAATTCTATAATTTCCTCCTGACAGAGGTCTTACAAAGTCAGAGTCTTTTAATATACCAAAAGAGTACAAAATTTTAAGTCAATTAGTCTGAGAAGAGTGTTTTCCATTCTATCATCTGTTGGTTATATCTTTGGGAAATTATGTTACCTGACATTTTTTAAATTGTCCACTTTAGCATTCTTTGACAACATGGAAAATTTCTAGGAAGTTAATAACATGTAATAAATATTGCCAAACCATACAAGTATCATATGTGTGTCTTTTTGCTAATACATCCTTCCTTATATATTTCCTCCTTGCCACCCTTACAAAAGTGTCAGAATATATCAGGTTTGAAAATGTCCTTAAGACATTTATAAACAATGACCACATTCTCTATAACAATGTTTCCTAAACTGAGTTCCGTGGGACAATGTTTCATGAGATATTCAAAGATATTCCTAAGACAAATAAATATTCCTTTGGTCAAATACATTTAGGTAACGTTGAAGCCTCTTTGATGTTCACAGTACACATAATAGCGTCTTAAGCATATTATCATATTAAGGACATTAAGATATTATTGAAATAGGTTAAGAACTTAATGCGTATTTCCCTGTTTTCAAACTGGTGTTTCCCAAACTTATTTGACCCAAGAACAGTCCCACAACCACCAGCACACATACACATACATATCCTTTTTATTTCTTCCTACAAATCACCAATGGACATCTAGTGGTCTACAGAACACTGTTCTAGATTATTGCAGTCCAGCGCTCTTTTCAAGGGCTCAACTCTGCCATATGTTTCAGGGACCTGAAATTATCATAGCCTCCTGAATCAGACCCTCTCATTTTTGAACTGCTCCCACTATTAGAAGGTTCTTTCTGACCACCCACTAGTCTTTCTTAGGTTCACCCAGAAAAAGTCTATTTTTCTTCAATATGATATCCCTTTAAATATTTGAAAATAAGTGGGACTCTCCTTCCCTACCATCTGTATCACCCCCTTTCCATCTTAAACATCCTATTTCCTATCCTTAGATAATTCAGTTTGGAGCCTTCTTACTGTCCTTGCCACTCTCTTCTGAATCCTCCACTTCATCTATACTTCCTCCAAACGAGGTATTGTGCAATTTTCTAACTATAGAGTATAGCACCCTCATTCTGGGTGCTATTGTTCTCTTATTATGGTCAAAGATTTTTTGGACTATTTCTCTAGTAATGCCTCAAACTCATTCCATCATCACCTTTTGCCTGAAATTCTTTAACAGTTCCTTCTGAAGGAAGCAGAAGGTATCAGGCAGTACTAGTGGAGGGAAAGCAACGCTACTTCTAGAAGAGTCAACACAAGCTTGCTACCTTACACATTCTTCTCGCGTTTCACCTCAGGGAATTTTCTCTCTGATGCCAAAGAAGAGAAAAAGCATGCAGGAGCTGAAATCCCACCAGAACTGTAGGAAAGCCCGCTAGAGTGGTCTGAGGCTGGATAGGGGCTGGAGACTAAAAAGTGGGAGCGCATGAGACATATGGAAGTTTTGATCCTCCAGGAGGTAGTTCCAGCTGGCAGTACCAATGGTATTGTCAGGGGATGTTAGCCAACCAGGTAAGTCTCCTCTGGGTTATTTTAGACTTAAGATGTTAACATAAGAGACATTTGTGCAGATTCAGAGACATTTTTGAAGAATATACATTTTTCAATATTTGAAATCACATATGCCTGTGTAAATTATCCACCTGCCTGATTGAGTCTACACTTAGTGAACACAGAAGCAGCGTTTGGCAAGATGACATAATGACAATAATGCTGCCCTTCCTCAGGGCTGCTGCTCACTGTAGCTTTAATTAAGCCATTAATTAACTAGCTATTGATTTTAAGAGTCACTGAACATAGAATTTGCTGTATGAAAGAGGAACATTATTAGCAACTGTGTCTTGTTGTATTGTAGGTAAGTGTGTGACAATTTGGTCCTAAAAGAACCCCTGCTACACTTTTTTCTTCATTAAAATCTCCCTTTACTTTAATCTATAAGGCAATAAAAATGCCCCTCCCCAAAAGGTGAGATAAAATGCTTCCTCGTCATAGACCAGTCATCTCAGGGGAGGTTTGTAGGGGTAAGTCTTTAAAAGTTTTTATAAAATTGATTCAGGTGGGAATAGAAGGAAAGATACTGGCATAGAGAAGGCCAGAAGAGCTTTCTGGTGGGGACAGGAAGAACTGTTGAAAATTCAGAAAAGAGGTTCTGATGTGTGTGTGTGTGTGTGTGTGTGTATTTGTCTGTCTTCTGGAATCTCAATTAACTTCCAAAATTCTATAGTCACACCTACAATTGCATTAACTGCATGTTTTTACATAGTAGATGCTGCTTTCCTAGGTCCTTCCATCAGTTGTACCTCTGTGAGATAATGAAGAAGCAGTTTCATTCAGGGAATGAGGCGGACAGCATGCACTGCCTTATATCAGTGCGTTTGTCTACAACTAGATTTTGAACTTGACTGCAAACAGTGTCCCTGAAAACAGACAATAACATGATACTATGCAAGTAAATAACTAACATACCCAAGTATCAAAACTACCCTAGAAGCACCGACATATATTTTACATATAATTGACACAATATATTAAACAAAAGTAAAATAATGTGAATGCCAGGGGCTCTTCGTTTCTCTGCTCTAGACTAGAAGTACAGTTAAAGAAATCTCGTCCGTTCTGTACCACTGTAGACCGGAACATTTTCTGTCAAACGGCCCCAGTTCAAATTGGAAAGGAACCCACGAAGGGAAGTCGGAAGTGAATTAGACAGGAATGTGCCATGATGGGCATTGTCTCCAACACTGTGGGGCCGGCTGCTCAATAGCTTCGCCCTCCCTGCTCTCAGGAGAGGCAAGGCCAGGGAAGAATCTTCTCCCGAGGCGTCAAACTCTCTCTGATGGGGACCTGTTTCAGAGGGACAGTGCTATTGTCAAGTGAAAGAATTACTGCCTACTTTTCAACTAAAATTTGAAATCAGCAGGAAGTGACTTAAAGAATGTTGCTGTTAATTGTATTAGGAACTCACATCTCACGGGAAGCCATTAAGTAGAAAGTGTTTGAAAATATGTTCAAATGTGTGGCTTCCCTAGCTACTACTACTAAAATGTATTTTATAACAGGTTTCAATCCTGGTATTCAGTTTCATTTTAGGGGTAGAAAGGGTTTTCCATTAAACAAAGAAACAAACAAATCCTTGATAATATCCTACTGAAGTAAGGTATTGTAAATAAATGTAAAAGATGTTGCTGCTAAAATACCATTTTTGAATGCTGCCCATGACTATTCCTGTTGACGAATAAAGGTTCAGAACGTTGATTTACTTTTCTTATATTATATTATTACATCTAGTGGAATTAAGTGGACAACAAAATCAGTAAGCTTAACTTGAGAATTATGAATCCTTGATTCTAAACCTGGTTCTACTACTTACAGTCTATCCCTGGAGGACAACACCATCAACATCACATTTCTACCCTGCTACATCTATGTCCAGCACGAACGGCTTCCTTCCTGACTATAAAAGTCAGTTTTAAAACCAATACTGTGACTCCATTTGAACCATGTCTGCAAGTCACTAACTGTCTCTGTGCAATGTGCAGGGATTATTAGGAAGCTCAGATATTATCATGACTGTGAACACCCTTGGAAACTTCAAGTGCCCTCCAAATTTAAGTTGTTCCAATTAAATGAATTATTTGGAATTGTATAAACTGGAAAGCCTCCTGGCCCTTAGCTGAACCTTTTACTTGCAGATGTGTTGGATTGCCATTGGGTTTTCAATGTGTGTTCACCCAACGTGCCTTGGTTATGTATCATTCCTCTTACCTTATTAGCAGCCACAAATAACGGTGAAGAAATAGTCAAGATCATGGTAGAAAAGAGACTATCTATCATTCTTTCTTTTTACATTAGTTAGACTATCGCCTATGTTATTATTCTCAAATAACTTGAATCTTAAGTGAAGTTGGAGTCATCCAGTTACTACCTACCTGTAGGTTATAAACAGATTTCAGCATGCTGCTTTGGGACCAAACAACTCAAGTGGGTTGCAAAGGAGTTAATTCTTAGTCGTGTTTTCTTGCTCAAGATGAGGCCACAGCCCTCTCTCAGTTGGAGTTTTCACCATCCACACAAAGGCTTTGTTCTATTCGTTGTAATCAATGAGACTTGATTATGGGGCTGAGGTCTGGTGGGCTCCTGTCTTCTCATCTGTCTATTCAAGAACAAATCTGGGAAGGGATCTGCCCCTTTTAGAAATGAGCATAGCAGCATGCAGATGTGATTTTGAGAGCACTTTCCCCTATGGGATATTCTATGTATCCTCTAATGAACCAATCTATGGTGACATAAGCTTAAGCAGTGTATCCCACTCTGGGATCCTTCTGGCTAGTGATGTCACAGCTTTCGATTGATCCTGTTAAAGCATACTGCGTATCAGGCACTGTCCTAGGCAACCGAGGCACTGTCCTAGGTGCTGAAGAGAGCGCTCAGAAGAGGGTGTGAAAAGGAGATCTTCAAGTTTCTAGTTTAAACCAGAAAACCTAACCACACACTCAGGAAATTGCCCGAGTTTCACTAGCTGTGCACTAGTTAGATGTTATTGACTCTGTCCACCAAACTCTTTAACAATGGTACAGAAAGTCTGGGTCCCAAAGAGCCTGAGCCAAAGAACAGTTTGATGATTAAGATGAAGGTTCACAAACTATGTCTTATTAAACATACAAAATTAAATGTCCAGAATGCTTTGCAAATTTAACATGTATATTCTATTATCAGCATCTCCACATTGATTTAATATATCAATAGTCAAAAGCAATTGGTGTAGGAAAAAAATTTAAAACAGAAGCAAAACTCTCAAAAAAAATATTGTGCCACTGAGCTCCCAGATGCCTCAGTTGGTTGGAACGCGTCCTCTCAACCACTAGGTTGCCGGTTCAACTCCTGCAAGGTATGGTGGGCTGCGCCCCCTGCAACAGCAACAGTAACTGGACCTGGAGCTGAGCTGCGCCCTCCACAGCTAAGACTGAAAGGACAACAACTTGACTTGGAAAAAAGTCCTGGAAATACACACTGTTCCCCAATAAAATCCTGTTCCCCTTCCATCCCCCCCAAAAAAATATTGTGGCATAAAAAAATATTGTGTCATAAAAATAAATGTAAATCAATAGAAACAAAGGACCTGATTGATTCCAAAATTAAAATATATAAGACTTTATAATGTACTTAGTTATTTCAGTAAGCTAAAATCCTTGCTTCAGATACAGAAAAAACATGAGCAATGGGGCCTACCTTTTTATTTTTTTCATTTTATCTAAGAAGGAAAATTTCTGGACAAAAGTAAGAATAATGGTGGATGGCAGGATGGGTCTTGGATGTTCTCAAAACTGAAAAATTGGCAGCTTCAAAAATCTGTCTTTACCTGAATGTAAGTATAGAGTGAGAACAGATTTTCTTTTCATCAGAAGCGTGTAAAAGTTGAATGATAATTAACTCATTGCTATTAACACACCCATGCTGTCAAAGCCACTCCAACTCCACACAAGCTGTAGGATCCTTACAGCTCTACTGTTCCTGCCCTGGGTTCTTACCTGCTTACTGTGCTTCTAAGGTATAGGTATGTGGAGAACACTTTATACACAATGATATAGGGAAATTGGACTAAAGATATTAAGAGCATGTTTTTTCCTTCAAATGGAGGGACTATCCTTTATTACACAGTCTAAACATTCTATGTTTACTTGAAATCTAGCTGATTTGGTTCAAAATCTTTTACATAAACAGAAAAAATACCTCAAAGCCAAAACAAAATATCTCCAAGTAGCCCATGAATATTTTGAAAATGAATTGCTGTTAGGCAAAAGGAAAATTAACTTTGTTTATATGCAAAGTAAGTGCCTTCCTTTTGTCTAAAATAAATGGTCGATTCAATTCTAAAGTCAAAATTTCTAATCCCAGTAGGTGGTTCCATGTTGTACAACTACAAAAATCATTAAACTCAGTGGGTATCTACATCCTAAGCATTGGATTTGAATAATTTAAAACCATAACACATGTTATTCTCTAGACAGAATATTTTTAATCACAATGAAAATCCAATATGCTTAATCCTGGAGAATATAAATGACATCCGCTAATAGTGAGTTCTGACATTTTTCTGATCTTAATGAAAATGTTCTTCAACGTCAAGTCAGTCATTAAAACGTTTTTCCCTAAAGCCCAAGAATATATTTGCTATACACAAAGCAAACATTTTCATGAATTGTGTTATTTTCTTGCTTAAGCTGAACTAGATGACTTGTTTGAAAAGAAAATTTCTTTTTTACACCTCAGGCATCTATTTCAATTTCAGGTAAGTAACAAAAAACTGTATTGCTTTTTTATCATCTTGTATTTACTCGAAGTTTTAAATGGCATCTATGGTTCTTCATTTGCCATACAATGTTATCTTGGACTGAAAAAATAATCTTTCTAAATTGATGTTCTGAATTAATGGGCATGTTTAAAAGGAATGATTTCAGATGGAGTTCTAAAACATAAATAATATAATACATTGGTCATAAAGGGCAGGCATTAAGCTGACATTTAGAATCATCTCCATGAACACAGGACAGAAGAAGGCAAAGTGTAGTCTGTCCAATAGTTTATCGACATATTTGACCAAAAGCATAAGTGCCAAGCCAACCATCCAGAAATACAACTTATTTTTAAAAAGAGTAGACTCAATAATTAAGGTTTCAGATTTCTTCAGCTGGCATTCCAATAAAAGGTAGGACATTTTACCTTTTTCAGTTTCTTTTTTTACAGCAGAAAGAAAATATGAACTCCAAATAACCAAATCATCAATTGAAGAACTATTTGATTCTAAAATAAAAAACGTGTTTGCATTCTGCCACCTAAGGAAATAGTTATTTTTGTTATAAGTTTTATACTCAGCAGAGCTCCCATTAATTTTCTCTTAGAACTTAATTGTAATTCATTAGTTTGCCTAAGAATTAGTTTAGATGAGAAATATATAAATACTACTGATAACTATAGCTCACATCAATTAATAGCAGATTATTTATGTAAAAGAAATTGCTATTTGTTACTAAAAGTTAAAGTTCCTAAGTTCCTGTTGGAAAAATTTCAGCTCAAACCTGCAACCTATGTTGGACATCACTTAGGAAAAATTCCTAATTCATGCAGAGTAAGGTACATTTTAAAAATCACAATTCTGTTTTACTTCATATGATTAAAAATTATATTTGTGTTGCATTAAACTAATATATTTATTAATTTATTCATTACTTAATCCATTTGATTCAATACAGATGTACTGCCCACCCACCCTGGGCTCTAGGCACTGGGAAATTAATGGTGAATAAAATCAATGCATTCCCTGCTCTACATAGTTCAAATTTAGTGGTGTATGTGTGCGTGTGTGTGTGTGTGTGTGTGTGTGTGTGTGTGTGCACGCACAGGAATTAATAAGTTAATCTCAAGAATAAGAGTGTAATTACAAGCTGTGGTGAGAGATATGGAAGGAAGCTAAATGGTTCTCTAAGAGTATAAGAGGGTGACTTTGACCCAGTCAGGGTAGTCAAGATACTGATGTATTTTCTTTTTGGAAGTCCAAATAGTAGTTGATGAAGTAAGTCAACATTAGATTTGTCTCAAAACGAAATTATCTCTGCAGACATGGGTTTTCTTTAAGGTTTTCCAAATTATATCTTTGCTAAATTTAATTGGACAAGACAGAAGAACTTGATAGCAAGAATGGAGTTTAGACATCACGTAGTCCAACACTGTTATTGGACCAACGTGGAAAATGAGCATGAGGAAGGGTGAGTACCCTGCCCTGGCATTGTTTTCCCTCAGTGGCAGAGATGAAATTGTAACCTCATTACGTTCAAGTCTTCTCCAGAGTGCATCCCTCTCCTCCGTACCACTCTGGGTCTAGTTTAGCTCATGTTACCTCCTCTGATGCACAAGGCAATAACTGGAATAGCAAGGTGGTAAGAGAGTCTAGAGAATGAGAATATTCATGAAGTAAAAAATTGTTTTCTGTACACAGCTCAAACCATTGGTGAAAGAAAAAAAAAACAGCTATGCATACAACCAAATATCTTGGAAAGTTTCCCATTACTAATCATGTTGAATTTTTTTCCCTTAATTGTGTATGTGTACTGCATATATATATGTATATATATATATATATATACACATATATATATGTTTAAAGACACTAACTTTTATTGATTTTGACTCTTGTTTAAATCAAAATTGACATAACTCATGGCCAACTCCATATTTAATTTTTGCTCTATACTTATTTGGTTTTATTCAAATGGAATATTTTTTAACGACTCTATTCTTTAAATAAGTTTTAAGTTTCCAGAAAAATTGCATGGAAGTACAGAGTTCCCATAAACCACCCTGCACATACGCAGTGTCTCCTATTACTAGCGTCTCGCATGAGTGTGGTATATTTGTTACAATCAGTGAATCGATATTTACCTATTATTATTAACTGATGTCCATAGTTGACATTAGGAGTCACTCTTCGTGTTATACAGTTGTATGGGTTTTGACCAACGCATAATGTCATGAATCCACCATTACCGTGTCACAGTTTCACTGCCCTAAAAATGCTCTGTGCTCCACTATTTAACCCACCCTCCTTTCCCTTAAACCCTTGACAACCACTGATCTTTAACTGTCCCTAGTTGTGTATGTGTGTGTGTGTAAAATATGCATAGTATTTACAATTTTAAACGTTTTAAGCGCACAGTTCAGTGGCCATTAAGTACATTCAACTGTTGTGCAGCCATCACTAAACTAACCAACTGTCTGTATAGTTTTGCTTTTCCCAGAATGTCATATTGATGGAATTATACAATATGTAGGCTTTTCAGAGTGGCTTCTTTCACTTAATATGCATTTAAGTTTCCTCCATGCCTTTCATGGCTCCTATCTTTTTATCACTGAATAATATTCCCTTGTATGGATGTATCACAGTTTGTTTATCCATTCACCTATTGAAGGACATTCTGGTTGCTGCCAAATTTTGACAATTATGAATAAAGCTGCTATAAACATTCAAGTGCAGCTTTTTGTGTGAACATAAGTTTTCAACTCATTTCAGTAAATATCTAGGAGTGAGATTGATGGATCATCTGTTAAGACTAGGTTTAGCTTTGTGAGAAACGGCCAAAATGTTTTCCAAAATAGCTGCTCCATTTTGCATTCTCACCAGGAAAGAATGAGAGTTCCTATTGCTCCACAATTGGTGGAACATTTGGTGGCATCATTGTTCTGGATGTTAGCCATTCTAATAGGTGTGCAGTGGTATCTCATTTTTTATTAAATGAATATTTAGAACTTTCCAAATTAAACTATTGAAGAAATGCCTCAGCACAGAAAAATCATGCTTCATCTATTAAAATGATCTCTGGTCCACTATTAGCAAAGTGTGCCACCCAGCAGAGTTGGTCTGCTCTGGGCATTTATTAGACCAGTGTCATGGCTCTTTCCTTTTTCACTTCAAGACAAAATTATTGACCTCTGAACTCTTACAGCACCTTGATCATACTTGTATTACTTGTGTGGCTCTGTAACAATTTACTGCTCTGCCAGCCTTTCTCACTGCACTTGGAGGTCCAAAAGGCAGGAAGCTTGATGCACCCGGGTCTGCATCCTGCGATCAGGTGATCAGCCTAGAGCCGTTCCTGATTGTGATAGATATTAGTGGAGGACATGCGAGCCCAGATCAAACTCATACTGGCCTTCAGCTTCACTATCTTCTGCCTAATCTGTTTGCCCTGAGTTGCAGTGGTCCCAGGTTTTCCCTGTTCTAACACTAGACCAAGTGGAGGCACTATTACTCAAAGAACCACAAAGTAGGGGCAAGAAAGAAAAGACTGAGAGAGAAACAAAATAGTCCCCAAACGAAAACTAGTTCATAAAAAATGAACGTAGCTGGCTTCATCACTCTTTGCTTCCTTCCTGTCCTAGTAGTGAGGACACCAGCCTCTGTCACAGCCGTCACTCAGGGATGGTGGGTGATCCTGTCAAAAGTACTCGGTGCTCCTTCAAAGCACTCAGTGAAATTGGTTTGGTGGAGATTTTCTAGACATGTTCCCTGGCAGTTCTGAGGGGGATTTGGAGAAACAAATACTTTTTCAAATGATTAGAGAATCCCATGAAGTGTTATATATTGCAAAGCGTTTCTCACTGTGTGCAGTAAGGTGATAGAATTAGCCTCATTTCCTAAATGAGTCAGGAGTAGGGGTTCTGGGTGCTATTTTCCAAACCAAGGTATGGCTACTTGTGTGATACAATGGTCTAATCAGGGTACCAAATGGACCCCAATGTACCATCATCTTAAATGCAGGCAGGAGCATGAAAAGAAGAAATCATAGCATAGCTGATAAATCCTGTCAAGTATTCATCTTTTGTATTTTTATATCTGATGTCACAAGAATGAGAACAGGATTTTGAGCAAGTGTGGGAAAGTGGAAAAAAATCCAGCCATTCCTGGTAGTCTTTTGTAATGTCAATATCTACTGCTTTAGTTTAACTAGTTAATTAACAAGACAAAGAGGCTTTTGTAAATATCATGATAAAAGGACTTCTAGCTGTGAAACAGATTTCCTTTCCCCAGAAATACCATAACCTTCATATAAAATGACAGCTTACAGAAAGAGCAAGTTACTGGGATTTTTGGTTTTGTTTTGTTTTAGATCCCCAGAACATTGGGCCAGAGGTGATGGTGACTACACGAGGTGCTTAGCAGTCTCTAAAATGCAGGCTCACGAAGTAAAAAGGCTCTGGGAGAGATGGAGACCTGTAGCTGCTCCAGGAGTGCTTGGCAAAGAAGAAGAGAGACTTTAAACTGCCTGAGAATGAGAACAAGCCACCACTTGTAGAGAAAGTATAGAAATACGGAGCTCTGGAAAGCATGCCTGGGGTAGTGCAAAGTTGGTAGGGTTTAACAAGGTCGAGTAATAATCACACATCCCAGTACTTGCTCTAATTATCCTGGAACTACCTAAAACATATAATTCAAAATCCCTAGATGATTGTAATGTGTTCATCTTTCCTATGATTTGTAAACAATATACACCAACAGATAACGACTGTCAGTGTAAAAATATTAGGAAGATTCTAGATACTGACAAGTATGTTTTACCAGTTCTGCATATGCAAGGGGAAGCACTCTAGTTCTCTCCAGTGGTTAGGTGCCCAGAACACTGTTTTCATGTTTGTTCTTTTGTTTCCAAGTCAAGAATTATTTTTTAAAGGACAGCTGGGCTCATTTGAGGCTCTTAGGATATTAAACATGCAGTTAGGAACAAAGGAGCAATCAGAAGTTCAAAGTGCTATGCCTGGATGAAAAGTATATTTTGATAATCAAACAGCTCCTAAGAAGGCCTGCCATTCTCAGGGAAACAACCTCTCCCAAATTCAGAGCTGTCAAGTAAGTAGTCTTGTTGAGTATAGTGGATGGAGTTTTTTAACCTTTGGTTACACTAAATGCTGCCACAGAGTGTGTGAAAAGGATATTATCCCTGAGAAATCAACATTCCTTTAAACTGCAGCAACTAAAGCATATCCTGCTTCATGGGGAGGTATGGAGTTGGAGGTGAGAGTTTGACAAAAGCATCCTGCACTGTCCCTGCATAAAATGGCCCAAGGGTTTAAAGCAGTGGTTCTTGTACTCTGGAGATTTAAATGACACTTTAAAACGCGAGTTTTTGCTGCATTCGTCCCTTGTCCTTCAGCTCTTTGCTTGCCCCGACTGTACCTGTAAACATCTAAGCATAGTTCTGGAATGGTCCAGGAAACATGCAGCTTTCATGTTTTTCTTAGTGTTCTGCACCATTTTGTTGCAGAAAACTATATTCAGCTGTACCTCGTGTTGCCCAATCTGTTCTAATATCTGTCTGCAGGAGACTTCACAATGATTGAGGTTGATGAAGATCCCACTCATACATCCCATGCCAGAAGTTTCCACTGTCCCCCTGTGTCACAAGATACTATAATCTGAACACAGATTCCACTTCCTCACGTTTTTACATAGTTTCACAAAGAATATTTTTATCTTCAAGGTACCAAGGAGCTGGGAATACCAAATCATTCTCCTGTTGAGTTGAATATCTGCTGTCCTTTTTTCTTCATGTAGTAAACATCCTGGGCAGCCTGCTTCTTTATTTTCACAACCAAGTCTAAATAAATTCTACACATTGATAAAGATTTCACAGCTCAGCATGAAGTTTTGCAACATGCTCGTTGGGTACCCTTGCTTTAAAATATTCAAGGTCATTTCCACAATGGGAAGCCTGTATGTGACTGGGCTTAAAACATCCTAAACCCGGCTTATGGTCTCTTCCACTCTCCCCTTCTGGAAGAGCCCAATTCTCTCATTCTTTTACTTTCTCCTCTCCACTTACTTCTAAAAAATGAAGGAGGTATGTTGATTTCAGACAAATCTATAGCAGATCTCACTCATAAGGGATGTACTGGGAGAGCTCTGCTACAGTTCCCACCACTCGACCCTACATCTACTGCACTCCCTATCTCTTTCGGAGGCTCCCTCTTCACTTGCTTTTTTCCTCCATTTTTTCCTTTATTTCCTCCTTAAGCTTAAGTAGGGGAATTAATCTTAGGATATTAGGTCCTATCTCCATTTTCAGAGGATACTACAAATTTTCATAGAATTCTATCTTTCATCATAGGGCTTAGATATACATTCTACTAGAAAGGCAAAGGAGAACTGACTAACTAAATAAAAATTTCATCATTCTTAAACCACGCTTAATGGAATACAATAAAGGGGATGTGAGCATATAACATAAATTAGAAAAATCAGGCACAATCCTGTCCAAAGACAAGGTCAAGAAAATTTTCCTGGGCATTCATTTTAGAAGACGTAGTGTGGGAAAAGTCCTACAGAGATCTAAAAAGTAGAGCAAATATAGACAGTACTATTTTCCCCAGAAAATTGTCTCTTAAAGTTTGATAAATATATTGCATAAGAAATCAAAATCTATTTGTTACTTGAATTCCTTGTTAGAATTTCTTTGTTTTTGTCTTTTTCTTTTTTGTTTGTTTGTTTATTTTTGTCTTGGATTTGGGGCTGGTAACTAGTTTTGACAACTTTATGCCTTTCCCAGTGCCTTGAAATAAAAAGCTCTCCAAAGAATTGATTTCTGCTCTTACAGTTGGTAAAATTCACCAAATCATACTTCACAACATTGTTTGTGGCAAGGATTGGAAAAACTTTCAATTAGGTGATGATATGTTTCATAAACCACCAAGGAAATCTCAAATCCTCAGAGCAGATATTTTTTTTTAGGCAAACTTGCTCTAACCTTTGAATTACTTGGATTTTGAAGGAAATAAAAAGATCAGGGTAAATACCCCGTTCACTAGATCCCTCTGAGATGTGCTTCTATTGGATCATATATCTTTCCACTTAGCATTCCTTCCTGCTTGTCATTTCACATCAATCTGACTTTATTAGTATCACACTAATATCTATTTTCATTGAAGCATGGGCTACCGGATAGCCGGGACCCTGTTTCCTTTTGTCCATCCTTGTTTTCCCAGAACGTGGCAGGAGGTCTGAGCACACAGTGGACAAGGGAAGTGAGGCTCTCACCCTGCTTTCTACTTGCTCCTTGCTCCTTGCAGAACAGAAGCAGGTCAAGCATTATTGTCTCAGTGATGAGAGGAGACCAATAGTGGAGAAGAGCCACTGGACTCTGAGACCAAGGGCCTGAATTTTAGGATCAACTATGCAAAATTTCTGACTCATGGCTCTGAGTTTTCATCCATTTAGAATGAAGTTGCTAGAAGGAGAGTGGTTAAGTTCCCTTCCAGCTTTCAAATTCCAGGATTCTCACTTCTGCCAGTATAGTAACTATTTCTTCATTCATTTAATGAACAATGTTAATGATATTATGATGGTCCATTACACTTTAAGAACCAAATAGATCTTGTTCTCAAGATGTTGAGTCTGTATTATTTAAATCATATCACTCAACGTCCATACTTTGCTGCTTTGAAACATGTGAGAAATATGCTTTATTTTTTTATTATTTTTTTTTTTTTTGAGAGAACATTTCAGAGAAGGAGCAAAATAATTCCAAGGTTCTGGCATAGTGAATATTAAATTTCCTGGTGACTATTACATTTCAGAACGCGGTCATTTTTAATCTAATTTATCAATGCAACATTAAGTTATATTGGTTTAACGAGGCCAGAAATAATTTGTTTCCACGAATGGCCAGATCCTGAGAATTTTAACCAATGAACTTGGCTGATGATAAAATTGGTCAAAGTATGCACTGTAGCCACAGATTTGCTCTCCCTATGCATATATGTACTTAAAATTCTAAAATAAAGAACCATATCTCCTTTATCAATTGAAAGGTTCAGCACACAAGGGACCCATCCCATTATCTGACCTCTTTTAAACTTTTGGTTATTGCATCTGGCCCTCTCTCACAGGGATTATTAAAGTTTAAGACCCACTAAAGACCTTTTTGTCCATTTTGAACATGAACATATACGCCTCCTTTGTACCTCCTATGATTTGTATATTGCATTTCTTCTGCGTCAAAAGTTATTTTTCCCCAGATTCATCTGGCAACTTCCTGCTTTTGTAATTCTAAGATCAAAAATCCCTTTCTCTGTGAAGTTTTCCTGGAAATATCTGGGTTCATGAGGACAGAGACAGAATCTTATTTAACTTTAACTAAACAGCATCGAGTAAATGCCGGCCAAAGCAGGTGCTCAAGATATGAATGAATGATTATTAGCCCAGTCTTACGTCTTTGCCTGTTTTTCTTAATGGTTGGAATAAAGGTAGCAACACATTATACAAACCACCATTCTTTATGAGGAATTTCGCACCAGTAAGTATGAAACTTTTAGACCCAGATGTCTTTGAGTCCTTCAAGCAGAAACCAAATATACATCTGAACAATTCTAGACATGTTTAGAGTACTAAAAATGAGACAAATGGTTTTTTAACAAGTCATTCTTTTGGAGCTGTGACATTTCTTTAAAGTTTCAGGTAATTTTCTAAAAGAGTTCTTTTACACGAGTGGAGTTCATTTGAAAACGCTCCACACCGTCAGTGTAGGCTATAGAATCCTTCCCAGAATTGGGCCTATCAGGAGGAGAATCCTCTTAGTGAAAATTTTAAAAAGCAAGAACATAATGAAGGCTTTTCTCATTCAATTTAAAGACAGGGCACGTCACGCTAAGAGATTTTACCAGAGGTGTTGAAGAGTCCTCATGAATTCTTAGTTAACTAAAGCACAGAATACTGGGAATTTCCATCAGAACCAATATTTTGAGGACCCAACTTTTAAGAGAAAAAGCCAGACACAAGGCAATGAATTAGTATCAGGAGTTCTATATAAATAGGCCTTCCTAGATATGGTCTTAGGTCAGTACACAAATGTTCCAGATGTACGACTGGCATTTGATTCATTCAACAAATATTTACTGAGCATCTACTATTTGCCAGGCACTGTTCTAAGCACTGCGGACACAGAGGTGAGCAAAAGAGACAAAAAAACTATGCCTTAACCAAGACGCAGGGATTGGTTCAGTCATATAATGGAATATGATTTATTCACTAGTAATGTTGCATATGAATATTTATTAATGCATAAAAACGTTCACAATCTGTTGATAACTGAAGAGAAACATGCCCTTTTGGAGTTTCGATTTTATTAAAGAAAGACATAATAAATTATTAGGTAAAATGTAAAGTTATACTGTGCTATGAAAACCACTCACCAGGTGAGCAACTGTTTCGGCTTCTTCTGTTTCTGGCTTTGTTTTGGCTGGAGACTTAGGAGTGGAGGGATTGGTAGAGGACTTTTCCCCTGGGCCCCACTCATACTTTATTTCTGCACTGTGCGTAGTAAGTGGTTCTGCATCATCTACTTGTCTCTTCCCTCATCAGAATTCGAACTTCTCCAGAGAAGGACTGTGTTTCTTTTATCCCTATGTCTTCAGTGCTAGAAAATGTGCCCCTTATTGAAATCTCCTCGTTTGGTTTCTGGAAGCCATACCCCTTGAGGTATTTTCTTCCAACCTTTGGTCCCACTTCAGTTTTTCTGCAACCCCTTTTCTTCCGCCCAAACCTAAAATGTTGGTGATTCTCAGAGGTCTGTCCACTTCTTTTTGGATTTTTATCCCCTCTCTCAATGATTGCATTATCCCTGTAGCTTTATATCCAATCTGTGTGATGGTAACGTCCCAAAATACTTCTGCAGCACAGACCACGCTCCAGAACTCTAGGCCCTTTGATCCAGGCTGCCTGATGGTCATCAGGACGTGGATGTCCTACAAACCTCTCAAAGTCCACATATATTGAAGCAAACTATCATCTTCCCTCCCTCAACCACCCTTACGTCCAGCGTTTCTGGCCTCAGTAAATGGTATCATGGGTGACCCAAGCCAGAAGCCTGTTTTTATTTTGACTTCCCCAACTCCTTTCCTCTCCTCTCCCTATAACAAGTCAACTATCCAACTCCTGTAGATACTACCTCACTAACATCTTTAAAATCTCTGTCCACCTCTCTTTGAATCCCTAGTGGCATCACATCAGTTTAGTCTGTCCTCATAGGTATCTAAATTGCTAACAAGCCTCATTAGACAACAATTTATTGACTCCCTATTACTTACCTAAATCCTGAGGGGCAAAACCAAAGTGCTTGCTGCACTGGGGGTTTTGGTCTGGTAACTCCTCTCTGTTCTCCCTGCCTGCAGTATTGTCCCACTCTAGTCCATTCCTTCTCCTGTAGAGAAAGTGATGTATCTAAATCCAAATCTGATCATAGTACTTCCCTGCATAAAATATTTCAATGAAATCTCAGGAAAACGCTCATGAAATGCAAGGAAGGCCTTTCATAGTATGCATTTTTTCTTTCTCTAAACTTATCTCTTGCTCTAATAGCAAATGCTATGTTACAGCACACAGAACCCCTTGCAATTTCCCTAATACACTATGTATTTTCTCTGATACCCAGAAGCGTGCAGCTCCACATATTTAAAGAAAAAACTCCCAACAGAATATAGACAGACACACCCCAAACTTCTGATACCCCAGCTGTGCCTATGTTTACTCAAAGACAAACCTCATTGTACTACCTTCCCTTTCCTCCCCTAACACTGGCCGGACACCAGGTATCAGCTGACCAAGAATGTAGAAGTATGGAGCCTCTTAGACCTTCGACACACAGAAAATACCCTTGGAGTTCTAGTTATTACAACTCCTAAACCAGCATTTGATTACGTGATGTAAATGATTCTTTTGTCTTTGGAGATTATATTTTAAAAGTGCTCAGAGCTACAAAGAGCCATACAGCATCTGCAGCATCTCCTTTCAAACCAGAACAGGAATGATGCACTCAAGAACCCTTTTCAGCTTGCATAATTATCTTTCCAGGCAGTAAGGTACTTGTCTGAAATAATAACATCACAACCCACATCTATTCCAAACTCCACACTCCTGCTTCAGCTGGAAGTCCCATCTTGTTCTGAACTCGTAACAGAGTCATGCCATGGACAATCAATGTCCATTTACACGCCTTCCAAACTCTTTCCCTGCCTCTCCTGGAGAGGATACCAATATTAGCTAGAAGACTGTACTTGGGGATTTCTCTATAATCGCTTTGATACATATACACATTTAAAGGAAATAAACATCTTTGCATTGTTTTCATTCACAAAAACATGTCTTATTCCCCATCCACGCTGCCCTAGTCACAAGAATGGGTTGCTTGTAAGACATGGAGAGTCGCATGGGGAGTGTTGGTGAGGTCTAAGTTTGGATTGGGACAAGTGAGGATACTATCAGGAGGAGAAGAAAATAACTTCTGTTGACCATACCTCATGGCACCCCCCGCCCCCAGTGTATCTTTTTTCCTTTGGACATCAAATTCTTTCCTTTGGCTTCAATTTAACTTGAAATGATTGTTTGCAAAACCAGGACATTTACCTTTACTACCCAATTGCTTCTCCTCCAAAAAAATACCCCCTCAAAACCCATACAAACAAACAAACAAAAAAACTGAGCATCTTGATGTTCCTGAAAAATTTACTACAAAGATGGGGATTACTGCCAAGAGACGGCATTGTGCTAATGGAGAGAACACTGGACATGACTATAGGAGATTTTGATCTAGGTAAAAGTTAGCAAGTGACTTTGGGCAAGTCATTTCATGAATGTGGATATAAGAGCACAGGCATCAGAAATTGTCGAGATGCTATTATTCACTCACTTTTGGGTCACTTTTAATTGTTCCTTCATGAACACAAATGTTAAGCTTATTATTATTGGGAGTATCAACAATTCCCAAAGTATGTCAATCCCCATTTTTAAAAATAAAAAATGGCTTCTCATTTTAATTCAGTTTACATATAACCCAGTTTACAGAGTACCATGTCTGAACAAAACTTTCTGCTGTTAATGTATTCTGAAATATATGCTATGAACCCTTACTTTCTCCCTTTCTATCTCTCTGCTGAGGGGCCAAAGTGGGAAAGATTCAGTAGGCCATGTCCATCTGGAGGCCTGCATGGCAGAAAGGGAGGGCCACATGGGTGTGGAAAACTCACATCCTAGGGGCCCAACATTAGCTCTTGAAATTAACTGCACAATTACCTCAGTCACAACAAGCTGTCGTCAAGGGTGACAGAGAGACTAGAAGCAACTTAATGAACCATTTTCAGTTTTACTATAACAACCATGTGTATGCAGACATGCTTGACCTCACTCAGAGATGGACATATGCTTATTTGCAACAGAATCTGCTGGGTTGGTTGATGTCTTTAAACAATGGAAATGTGATTAATGACAACAACAAGTGCTTCTCAGAACAGTGCCTGTCAACGTTTTCCAGCTAGCCCAACCTGTCAACAGATCCCAAAGGACAGGTATTTAAATTATTTGTTAACTGTGGCTCGTCTTTGCTGCTTGCTACAAATATATATAGATTTCAGAAAAATATTAGAGATGGAATTTTAGAAAACAATCTTATCAATTAAAACTTGTCATTGTCATAATTTAAGGTGTCACTGGCTGATTATGAATTTGTCATATATTAATTTGCTTCTTAAAACATGCAAGACTTGATTTCTGTTTGGAATATGTAACTAATTTATCTTTTATAATTTTCTATGGTATCTGACTTCCAAAACTACTCAGAAAAATACTTAATAGCTATTATAAGCCATTTTAGGGTCTACAAAACTGAAGAGCTGGTGGTTCTTGTCTTCAAGGAGCTCTGGTGTAGTCAACGAGTAGTTTTCAAACCTGACCCAACACCCAAATAACACTGGGATCCAGGAGGCCCCCTACAGAATCTCCATAGAAGGGGGTTGAACGTGTGTAGATTGTGAAGTCCCACTGGTTATTATGATGCACAGAATCACTGAAATCGACTTAAGTTTAGTTCTAAAAATGATTCTAACAAAACAAAAACAATGATAAACATAATAGAAATCTCTCACAGGAGAGTTAGAGAAAAACAAAACCCCAAGATCTCTGTTGCAAGACAGTCATATAACATCTGGCAATTAGTGTATGGAATTGTTATGTGTGCCCACATCTATTGAAAATCCAAATCATAATACTACACTCTATTACAATAAGGTTCTATTTAAAGTAAACTTAATTAGTCTCAATAATGAAATCCCTTCCTAGGAAATTAGGTTCTCAAAGAGCATTATTTACTCTTTTAATTTAGCAGAGTACCACTGAGTGTCCTTACAAAATGGTGGTTGTAAGTAATAATAATGAAAGTCAACATTTATTGATCACTCACTATGGGCCAAACACTGAGCTAAATGCTTTGTGTGATTATTACATTTATGCTTCACAGTACTCCTATAAAATAGGTGTATTTTTATTTGCATTTTACAGAGGAGGAGCTGAGGTTCAGGGAGTTCAAAGAACTTGCCTAAGATCACATAACGGCAAGTGGCAGAGTCAGGACGAGCCCAGCTCTGTGTCCAGAGTGAATGCTTTAAGCTGTTTAAACTATAATGGAAACATGAATGAATATGAGAATCTACCTCACTCCCTTCCCAGGATGGAGATTAAATAAAGGAATGAAGAAATGAATGGATAGACTGCTTTGCTACTCTCTGCTGGAAGCCATATCTCAGAGCTAGCAGCCAATGCCTAGCTCTACAATTCATTACAATTAAAAAAAAAGATCACCATTATACAAAAGTAATATAGTTAAAATGGATATTTCACTTAATTGAGTTTTAATCTTGAACAAATTATCACTGTTGTAATATACAAACTCTTGAATCACGAAAACTCTCACAGAAAACTCTTATAGAGGTGCTGCTCTTTGGTCAAGCCACCAAACAGAACACCACGTTTATTTTGATGTTAGTATGTTACTTAGTACACTGACCAAAGGCAGTGATCTGAAAATTGGATTGCCTTTTCCTCTATTGCTGAAGCATTGGCAATTTAAAATATTCTGGATAAGAATCAATGACAGCCTTTGGAAGCCATTTTCACATGTTGGGGAAAGCTATTCTTCTGACAGAATTTGAAATTGTTTGTTATTGAAAATCCCTGAATTTGGAAGTATATACAAACATTTTCTTCTCTTTCATTTTGCAGGTGTTAGTAAATATATGATACTTTCATATAACTGCTTTGGGTTAGTTGTGAAAAGAATCACATAATTTCAGAATTTAATCAGAGAAAACTCAAAAGGTGGAGTGATGTAGAGGGTAAAAAAAGAAACACAGACTCTGAAATCAGATGTGTTTGAATCACAGCTCTGCCGTAGATGCTGTGAAAGTCTGGGTGAGTTGGTTTAGTTTGCAAAGGCTCATTTTTTCCACATATGAAATGGAAGTGAAAATATGTGCATCATTCAGCTGTTAGGAGGTCTAAAATGGGCACATATTTTATGTGCCTATTATAGTCATTCAAAAATCTATTATTTCTCATTCCAATCCCTTCATCTGATAGTTGAGAACATTGAGGTCAGAAACCGACATCCTGAAAATCATACACATTCAAACCTGGGCTTATGGATGCCACTCGTGTATTTTCCAATAATGCATTAATTTAAATAACAAAGGATTTATGAGTTAAGTTTTAAATGTAGACATTTTACTTCACTTTCCACTGCTCGCCATTTTCCTAGGACACAGCAACTTCTAGTCAACTAAGGCTACATATCGCTCATTGTAACCCTGCATAGTCCAGGAAGAAGAAAATCAGGATAATTCATTTGGTTTGTGATCATCTTTAATAATGAACTACCAGTAACAGGTCAGGTCTCTCAACAGTTGGTGTTCATGAATGCCTGTTGGGCATTTCTTCCTGTTTTGGTAATGATTCAAATAAAACTAATGGTACCATATGATTAGATTTCCCTTACAAAATGTTGTAATATGCATGTCCTTATATATCGTTACCGTTACCATCAAATCAGAGTATTGATGCTGGAAGAGGGGACAAAGGCTGATCAATGCCTTCACTTCACAAGATCAGGAAACTGAAGACAGGTAAAGTTGACTTCCTCCAGCTTACACAGTTAGTAAATGCCATGCTGGGTTGAGAAACCAAGTCAACACCTGCTTCTGATTTATCTTAGTACTTACCATACTATGCTAAAATAAACTGTTAATGAATATGTCAATCCTATAGAAAGTAACCACCTTAAGGACCAGGGACTGTGTCTCAGTCATTTTGAAGTCTAGGCCCTAAGCAAAGATTGGGTAAAAAAAATATCTATTGTTTGATCCAAGTCAAAAAAATAATAATTAATATATCGAAAGAAAGACTTTATCTTCAAGAATGTTTTTCATATATTATCTTATTCTATGAGGCATGACTCTAAAGTACTGGGATTTTCTTTTTATGGTGAACACCCCAAGACTTACAAGCTGCAAGTGAACTATCATTTAGAATTGTTACCTGTGGAGATGATTGTTCACTTATCCCACCAATGGGAGGATGATTCAAAACTTTTTATGACCCTCCATTGAAATTGCCTTTAGAGTACGATCATGAGGCACATAAGAAAAATTGATCTCATTATTTTCTCACCTGGATTTTGACTCCAAAGAGCATTTATCAGCTTTGCTCACCCACCTTATTTATTAAACTTGGCTCTAATAAGAGTAGTTTGTTTAAAAACCAATTCACTTTGAAAGGATAAAGATTTACGAGACCTTCCCCACACCACCCCCCCCAAAAAAAATAACTATTCTAAAATTTCTTCAGCATCACTTGGATGGATAAATAAATTACCAAAGTGACTAATCTGAAGGCAGCAGACACTGGAATGCATACATTTTGGCATATTCATTTTAAAAAAAAACAAGCTACATAACCAAATAGTTTCTGTTTCCTTAATCCCTGGGCAGTTGGCATCATTTGTTTAACAAGTAAAGTAACTGAGCCCCAGGAAATATGACCATCATGGGATCTTCTGTGCAGTAGCTGCTCTAGGCCAGTGGTTTTCAACCAGGGGAGAGCTCTCTCTCTCTCCCCCTGTCTCTCTCTCTCTTTCTCTCTCTCTCTCTCTCTCTCTCTCACGCACACACACACACACACACACACACACACACACGGTGAACACTTGGCAATATCTGGAGACATTTTTGACTGTCATGACTCAGGTGGGAAGGTGCTACTGGAGTCGTATGGTAGAGGCCAGAGGTGCTGTTGAATATCCTACAGGACAGCCTCCCACAACAAAGGGTTATCGTGTCCAAAATGTCAGTTATGCTGAGGCTGGGAGACTCTGTTCTAGGCTGGGAATTCTGACTCCCAGTCTCGTTCGCAGCCTTCACTAATGGCAGTGTGAATATCCCTGTGTTCTCATGTTTCTTTAAGAAAATGTATCCACATGTATTTTTCTTTGCTGATGAAAGAGTACATTTTTTCCATGCTATTTTGTCACATAAATATCTCCTTTTGCCTTAGGCTTCTTTACCAAAGGGTACTAAATTGTCACAGAGGTTGCAGGGAGATGCATTTGGCATCTTAAAAGTCTAATTGGCAGGAAAATTAAAGCAACTTAAAATGCATTTGCTCTTTAGGGAGATGTGCTATTCCCACTCTATATTATTAGATCTGAGAGACAGCTGTGGCAAGAGCAGCTGGGACTTCCTGCACTATCGTTTTGGCAAGTTGTTATAAAATTGTCCCTTCTCACTAAAAAACTGAGAAGGAAGAGGGGGGGAAACTGTGCAAAGTCTAACCACACTTGTCTAAAGGTTTTTTCTTAGCTGTCTTTTAGAAGTCCCCAAGGTGGCTCCCTTGTCATCAAATTAAGTTAATAAATGAAGCGATGTACTTCCTTTGATACGTACTTTTGATAATAGAGGAACAGACATATACACTGGTTAGGACACAATGTCAACCCTAAAAGCTTTTTTCCCACCTCAGATTTTTCAAATAAAATATATAACATGTAGTTATCAAGTTTTCCCAGAGGACTTGCTGAATTTTGAAGTCGAAAGAGCACCCTTTCACATAATAGTTTTGCTTCCCCTTCACCCCATAAACAGCTGTCATTACGTAACACCAACAAGCATACAAAGTGTTGAGTGTCCGTGGCTGGTCTTTCAAACCTCCATGGAACTCTCACTTGTTGGCCTAGTCTGAACCTATTGTCTGGAAATGTTCCCAAAACCAAGCACAATTTCCTACCTTAGAAACGATGCTTTTTACCATTTTCAATGGTCAATAATTGGACAACTACCAAAAGTACACTACATTTAAGAAGAGAAAATAGACATGCTCTTGATATATGAGCCTAATGTTACAATGGTTTGAGGAAAGGCAAATGGCAGGAAAGGTCAGTGGATTGTTGTCCTGAGATATTAGAGAAGTCACTTTTGTCATCTTTCCTTCTTTTGAGCCCCTATGGTGCATGAAATCCACAAGTCAAAATGTTACTACTCCGTTGTAATCTCTGCCTTGTAATCTCTCACTGTCTCTTATACAAAGCTCACATTCCAAGGAGACAGCCCTATAACCCAAAGACCGGCATCAGGAGGCAAGATTTCATAAGACACTACACTAGGCTTCTCCTGTCCCCACTCTTAAGTCCACAGCACGGTCTTCATACGTTCTTATCGTTGAGGCACTGGCTCACTCAATAATGGATGGATTCTTATGCTGGGACCCTGGGAAAAACTGCTTTGGTCCACTTAGACGAAGAGAAATTAAAATTCTCTAAATTATTAATATAAATAACATCCTAGTCACCAAGTGGGCTATATTCCTTTCTTCCATTCTCCACCCCACCATATCTAAGTTCTGTCTGAATTTTTATTGAGAGTTATAGAAGGACAAAAGTCCCCAAAGGTCACAGAGGTAAGTCATGCAATGTTGGGGAAGAAAAAAAAGAACTTTCACAACTACAGCAGCCAAAGAAAGAGGTCTCAAGAAAAACACTAAAGAAAATATGAGATCTAGAGAAAGCTAAAAGAATGTAAATTTATGTTCCAGGACAATCATAAAACTAGGTGAGAAAGTACTTCATTGGGTGTTTCAGCACTTTTTTCTCTACCCTCAACTGGAAGATAAGGGCAACTGCATGTGACACTCTTGTTTCCTTCATGAGGAAGAGTAAAACAATGTGCTCTTCCAGGTGTTGAGAGAAGACTAGGTTTCTAGTTAATTTTCATTACTGCTCTCCCACTCCTTTCAAAACACACGCACGCAGGCACGCACACGCGCGTGCACTTGCAATTCAAAGTTGGCCACCTAGTGGCAGTTCGAGCAGGAAATGGTGGATCATCACAGGCCTTTATATACACAGCCCGTGTCATGGAGACAACAAAACATCCCTGTCCATGGTTCATGGCATTAGGGAACCTCAGTCTTGAACAGATACAAGAGTCCTTGGCCATATCCGGTCCCGGGGCTGCTTGAACACATGGGAGAAGTGTAAGCACACAGTGGCAATGAGTTGTGTGTTAATACAAAGGTGTGAAATTCCCCTTCAGTCATATAAAACCATGTGGAAATGCAAGTCTGCTTGTGAATAGCAATGCGTCGAGTTAATTACACACCCCTTTATCTGCTAACCAGTAAATGTAAAACTAAGACCAGAATAAAACTAACTTCCCAGCCTATTTTTTTTTAGCAATAGATCCTGCATGCCTTTCCACCAAATCCACAGGTGGTCTCTGTGAACAGATTGAACTTAGATGGAACTATGCACTCCACCAAATTTCCCTACAATCTATTTATTATAAGCTACTTACTACAAGTATTTTGTTTGGAGAAACAGACAATATAAACTAAACTCTTCAAAAATGAACCCAAAAAATCTGTAAGATGTATTTTCATGAGTAACTTTTTATAACATTATTGTGTTATTTTCATGACTGGTTCACTTTTGAACCTGTGCTAAATCATATTGATAACAGCTTTTCTGTTTAGTATTCAGATAAGCAGCAGCTCCATGGTGAATCTGCTCAGTTTTATACTGGCCAAACCTCACATCCATTTCCAAAGGGCAGCCTGTGCTTTTAGCATTCGTTAATGAAATCACACATTACAGTCTCACGGCCACATACCACTCCTTCAAGATAGGATGTCACAGCTCCAGAAACAACTCGTAAGCTTCTTTTAACAGCCGAGGCCACAGGAAAATAAGTGATGAGGGGGGAGGGAGGAAGGAATATTTTAAAGCAAAAATTCAAGCTATATTTGTGATTTCTGCAAGTAAAAATCAATTATGACAAGCAAGTCTCTCGCTATTCCTGTCTAATTATTTTTAGTACTGTAAGTTAATTAGCAAGAAGCTACAATCCCAGACATATTGAGCAAAAGAGACAGCAGATTTGTGCTCTATAGAATGAAGGCAAATAGTAGTGTCTACAGGAGATGCATGTAGTATTTTCTCCTGACATCCTCCAAGGGCAGATAGCTTGAGAAAATTTCACGTTTCCAGCTTTCTTTGTTGTTGTTGTTATATTGAAAATATTATGGAAGAAAACATTTTATCAACTTAATGTAATACATTCAAGTTGAAATGTAGTTGCCTAGAATGGTGTTAGTCAGTTACTGGAGATTTATGTTCCAGTTTTGTTAGGTGGGGCACACTTCAAGCAACTCCTTGGCCTTTTATTGTTTGACAGAGAGGATTTGGCTTATATCAACTCACTTAAATAAGCATTTATACGTACCAGGGTCACCCTTGGTAATCAACACATCAGTCACCCAAAGCTGTGTCTACCAAGTACACCCAACACAAACAAGCATTCAGGGGCACCTGTTCAAATAAGGCCAAGAAAAATATGCCTCCCCCTGACACAAAGGGCAAGAAAACAATTCAGTTGAAAATATGACCAGTGGCCACATCGTCTTCTGCTTCTTTGTGCCCTGAATGAGGTGTGAAATTGAGAAGGAAGCTGAGATGTTCACAAATATTAGAGACTCAGCAATTCCCTTTACAAAATGCTGTGGTCTCACATTTTTTTTTCCACCCTCAACCCCTTCAGCCTCTACCACCTGAGATTCCTTATACTTGTCAATCAATTCCAACCCCTGCCCAGTGAGATAGGCAGAAACAAGATCACAGAGGAAAAATGTCAAGATGATTATCAATATGGCTCAATTTGAAGAGTTCGCATTTTAAGTAGATAAGCCCTGGGCTAGCATATCACCAGCTCTTTGATTTGCCTCATTATCAAAATGGTCTGCGCTTCTGCATAGACACAGCCTCAATTGTTTCAATGAGAAAAAGAACAACAAAGAAAATAACATGCAAAGCCTAATTCACACCAGAGGCTTTCAAATCAAATGGAAATAAATGATATTTCTTCCTTCACATAGCACTGAAAAGGGGAAAAAGAAATTAAAAGGCAACCCCTGATATTTGGAAGCTGGCCTGACACTCACAACTAGGCCATGTTGCTCTCCTGTTGGAAATAAACAACCTCCCCAAATACTAACCTCTGAGGTTATTGGAGACCATGGGGAGTAAGAAAAATAAAAGGATACTTTGTAATTTTTTCTAAGCACACACACAAAAAGATCACCCACAAGACAGCCATACAGTCTCCTCTCTAGACTAAAATGAGTGACTGCAGCTTCCTTACCAATCATAGTTTGTGCTCCCTCCAACCCTACAGATAGGTCTTGCTCAGAGACCCAGTTGTGGAACTGTCCTTGCTTTCTGACAGCAGCCAATGTAGAGAGAACTTCTGCTTTCTTAGCCTTCCCCCAAGTCCCCCAACCTAAACCCCAATTCTATAAGAAGAGGTCCTTTCTAACACCCGCTCACTGGGATGTTTCACGGCTCTCCAAGGTCTGCGTTCTCCCTCGCTGCCACAAGTAATAAACGCAGTGTGTTCAACTCTGTGCCTGATTCGGCAATCACAGAACACTTATACCCTCTCTTCCCCCCAGTTCAAAATAAAAAGGTCTCTCCAGAGTGGAGCTGTTCCTCCTTGGATGAGTTTTCAGCTAAATGGCCTCGAGCTCCACTTTGGGAGCCCTGCCTGCAGAGGGCAAAAAGGAGAGGTGGTGGCCCGAGCTGTCCAGATCCATTTTACTTAACTCAGATGCCTCTTACTTGCTCATCATCTACTGACAACTCAGGTTATGGTTCATTTCCAATCCCAAGCAAGCCTCCCTCTTCACTCATTTGCTGGCTAAGCCCCCAAACCACTGTGCCATGAATAAACACCCCTGCTTCCTGCATACTCCGTCTGTATTTCCTCTGCCCCTCACCCCCAAACCCCCTGCCCATCAAGCCTCCTCCTCTCTGCTTTCTGTGAGTGCCAGCTACAGGCTAGGCTAGCTCCTTTTCAGACTAACTCAATCTGCCCAGCAATTCCACATAAGAAAACCGAGACTCAGAGAGTCACTAACGTGGGTGAACCTCTATCCATGCTTTTCAGAAAAGTATGTGTTTCTCTCTCTCTTTCTCTCTCTCTCTCTCTCTCTCTCTCTCTCTGTCACACACACACACACACACACACACACACACACATACACACACACACACTCCCCAAGCACTGAATGGGTATCTGACTTCCCAACAGCTTGGAACCCTCTCCAGGCTTTGACTCTCCTGATCCAGATAATGAAAGGTGCCTGCCTGGATTTGTCTGCACTTTCATCTTACCACATCATCAGAATGAAGGAGAGAGAGAGCTTTTATGTGCACTTCTGTTTCTAAAACTCTTGGGTCAAAAGTTGTTGAAAACAGAGAGAGTTAGAGTCAGCCCCCCTTCCTGCTGTACCCCCACGACCCAGGCTGAATTCACCCTTCTGTCACAGGGTCTCATGGTTGGAAGTTGTTACAGAATCTTCTACTGTCTGAAATCAGGCCTGGGAAGCAGTTAGGTTGCAAAGTGCTGTAATGTTATTGGTTTTGGTGAAAGACACTGAGTCTGAAAGTTTCTAAGGCTTCTTCCATGGGAATGTGCTTTAGGGCTCAGGGGAACAAAGAACCCCTCCCAGGTGGCTTTGCCTGTGCTCCTACAGCACCAGAATCCTAGGATGCAGCTATGGGAGAGAAGATGCATCAAAGAGAATGGCTGAGGACCATTTGTTTGGAAACCAATGATGGGCTGCTCTACCTTAGTGACAGAATTCACAAATTTGAACTTAAATCTGGCAGGGTCTGTGGATGGAGGAGGCATAGCTTAGATAAAGGAAAAACTTAAGTAAAAAGGGGTGGGGAGGGAGGGGACTGATATATCTTGGGGTTGACTCTTTCCAGATCTTAAAACCAAGTTCATCAATTGGTGGGGGTAATTGAGGTGCAGCTTATCTGTAAACATGAGCAATGCTACTCAAAGTGACATCATGTACTGTCTGTTATAAATGAAAAACGATGAACCACAGACTCCTTCTAATCAGAACTTCTAAGGGGCGGCACCTGGGAATTTGCTTTTCAACAAATGCTCCATGAGCACAAACCAGTGTGCTGAACCCTGGGCTAGGAAAGCTGTTGCTTTCTGGAGCTTTCTTATAATTTACAAGCCAGACTCCTCTTTCTAGTGGTTCAAAAACCTAGATTCTGAATTGATTCCAGCACTGGCTCACAGCATCCCCAGAACACATTATTTAGCCTTTCTAATCTTCAGTTTCTTAAACAGCAAACTGGCAATAACACCTGTTGAACAAAAGAGGCCTCCAGCAAAAATATGTTGAAGAAATTAATCTTATGGTGAAAGCATCTTGTAAACAATGATTGTGCTAAAGCTGGTTTTCCACAGTTTCCTTGATATTCTTTCTCCATAGGCATATGGAACCCTAGGGGGAAGCGTCCCCTTTTACTGAACAGACTGATCCGGCAGTGGTTCTGCTGTG
The DNA here is from genome assembly GCF_004115265.2 of Rhinolophus ferrumequinum. NCBI lineage: Eukaryota > Metazoa > Chordata > Mammalia > Chiroptera > Rhinolophidae > Rhinolophus > Rhinolophus ferrumequinum. Next base: position 27,510,670 of record NC_046290.1, read on the forward strand.
CTGCCCTATTTGGGGGCATGAGCTGGGGTCATGGAGATCAGTGCTCTCTCAGTCACGTTATATGGTAGCTGCTTTTCAACTCATCCCTCAGTGAGGCTTTTCTTGCCACCCACCCCCACTCCTAGCTGCTGAGACGACTGATGCTACAAGTGAACAACTTCCCAGAGACCAGCCCCACATGTGCTGGGTCCAGGCAATGACAAGGTAAATTGGGTAGCAGAAATATTGTTTCAGGTGTTGGTGTGAGCTGAGTATGTCTCCATTAGATGGAAAGAGTCTATTGTCTTCATGAGGCAGAAAGAGAGAGCGCCCAGGGAATGTACGTCCTGCACAAAATCCCGTCCCAAGGCCCAACCTCTGACCCTCCACACATCTCCAGGCACCATGTTATATAGTGCACAGTGCAGACCGAGAGCCAGCTCATCATTCCATGTTGGTCTCTGCAGCCTGATGTTCTCTGACCCTCCCTGGCCTTGCTATCCGTCCTCTGTTCTCATCCCTCCCAGGGGTGTGGAGGACAGAATTCTGCCTTCAATCCAGAAGACATGGATTTTAATCCCATTTTTGCTGCCAGTTAGTTTTGTGACCTGACAATCATTTAGCATTCCTGTGGCCTCAATTTCCTTACTAAATGGAAAACGGTTAAATAGGCAGTAAGCACACGGCAAGGAGGGTTAAGTCCCGTTTCCTCTCTGTTTTCTTCCTTTCTACTATTTTGCAGTGCTTCTCTGGGGCCCCTCATGCCAGCATCCTACGTGGGTTTGCTTTCTTGAGGCAAAGACACACACTTCAGACCTACTCTTCTCACAGTCTTACCCTCCAATATACTTTATTTCCCCAAATCTCTAGACCTGACTCTGCCCTCTGACATGACAGGTAACATATTACACGCACCCACTTCTAAGAAATGTGAATTTTACCTAATTTGCAGGAGTAAGCATGGGATTTAGCATCAGGCAGACCCAAATTATAATCTTGGCTTTGCTAAATGAACACGGGATACTTGAGCAAGGGACTAGACATTTTTCAGCCTTGGTTTTCCACCTCTCATGGACCTAATAATATCTACCTTGTAAGGTTGTGGGGAGGATTTAATGAACATAGTTTCTATAAAGCCCGTAGCACATTGCCTGGCACATAATGTAGGCTCTACAACTGGTTTTCTCCCTTTCCCCAGCTGGTAATATGGGTGCTTATTAAAAAACAGTCACATCCTGAAAAGTCTGCCTTACCTGCAAGGCGATGACAGCAATAATAAGAATGGCCAGGGCTGCACAGTGTCCAACTCCAAGGGGTGTCATTCACATAGAGTGATGCCATGAATGGTGTCCCAGGGCTCCAAAGGGGCAGCACTGTCACTAGTGCTGAAACGTCAACATCTTTCATCTTGTTCTCCTCCCAACCACTTGCTGACAGCTTACTTTGTTTTCTACCTTGGACTGGTGAGCTCTTCTTCAGTATCTTCTATCCTTATTCGACCTACATAATCCATTCAGTTTTATTCCCTGAGGTCCAGTTTTGATTTGCTCCCTTCAGTGACTCCCTAATACTTATTTAAGGAAGCTTAGCGTCCCCAGACTACATTTCCATCCTGCATAATCTTCCCCTTCTGCCTTTCCTTGACTCATCTCCCATGTTCCTTTACATTTCACTCTGTTCCCACCAACCCTGACTTCTCTTCCTCAAGATTCTCTCCCTCCATGCTTTGTTCTTGCTGCTCCCTCAGCCTGGGAAGCCACTGCCATCCACTTCTGCCATCACAGTCCTGTCCTGTATTCAGAGCTGACCAAAATCTTTCCAGGTATCTCTCTCCTTTAAATTGCCATAGGCTTTGGTCTTTAATTCTCCTAGTTTTTCCAATTTGTAGTTAGGTCATGTACATATGATCTTGTCCTTTAAAATGTCCTTGGTGCTTGATGGGTACAACGGTGTCTTACTAATTTTAATATGCTCACAGAACTTAGGGCTGCTCAACAGATACATACTAAATGGAGCCTAGTCCCATTGAATAGACTGGCAATTTCATCTAGATAATGAGCTACAAACAAATTTCCAGTCCCCTCTGGATTCTCACAGATAGCAGGGAGAGAGTATGGGGCAATGGGTGTAAGACTCCATCTCTGAAATCACACATTAAAGCACAAAGTGATGTCTAGAAAAGAGAAGGCATTCAAACATGTTAGTTTTATGAATAAACACAAAAACGGAGTGACCTGGATTTAAATACTGAATCTACCTTTTCTTAACTGTGTAATCTAAATAAGTTGCTTCACTTTTCTAAGACTCCATTGCTTCATCTTTAACATGGGATGGCAAGAGTATGTAGTTTGGAGAAGTTTTGTGACAATTAAATCAATCAATGCCTATAAAGAAGGTAACATAGTATTAAAAAGGTAGAGAACAGTTAAAATAGCTTATTGTTATTATTATCTAAATTGTTGGCCTATATAAATATTGTCTAAATTAATTCAACATCAATTTACTTGCAAAAATCCATTGCTCCTTAAAAACTCTGACAGGTGGTCTGACTCTTTTTTTTTTTTAACGAAAAAGACCTATAATTTAATAAACTTCAACAAATTAGGGAAGGACTTCACTCAAGCTGCATACCTTCTTTTTAAGAATGTGTGAATTCTGTGGGGGTGAGGTGCAAAAGCTGGTGTTTGAAAAATAAATTAAAAATAGGTCTTTAAGAAATAAAAAATCTGCGTCTTTTGGCATTGCTAAAATGTAGAAAACGCATCTGCAGTATTTGGAACCTGTGGCCAGATTGAAAGCTCTGGTACCTAAATCCAGGCTGGATCTCGTCTCCTTGAAAGCCACCCACACCTTCAAACACTATTTTCTAAACACACGTGCTCAGAGTTTTGACAACCCAAATATCAGACATAATAAAAAGTTATAGAGGAACTAATCAAATGTGAGATCTTAGATTGCAGGATTTAAGGACTGGAAAGGATCTTGGAGATAATCTAGTTCAAATTCCAAATTTTGCAGCTGAAAATACTTAAGGCTCAGAGAAGTCTTCCTACTGCTTACTGATTCCTCTTTCAGTGGCAAAAGTGAGTCTCATCACATTATTTTGGTGTTAACATAGGAGTTTGGGAAGGAGCAGCTTTGGTATAATAGCAAGAGGAAAATGTAAGAAAGAGTCTTCTTCGTGGGCGTCTTTGCTTGAGGAAGAGAGAGAGGTAATGTGATCTTGGGGAATCAAGGGTTCTTTCACTCTTTCACTCTTTGCAAGGCACTATGTAATGGCTGACAATGACCTTTTCCTCTAGGCCACATTCAGAAAGCTGAAATATGTGAAAACGAGACAGAATAAAACCTCTGAGTTTCACATTAATCCCATACCCAGACACAGACTTTGTAATTGGTTTAAAAAGAGGTCTTTCTAGTACTTCTGAGATGAAACTCTATTCGAGAATGCTTATAGCACAGCTGTCACAGCCATGTTCAGATATATTTGCAAACCATTTGCAAAGATTTTGTATAAGTCTACAGAGAAAATAAGTTGATTGGACCTATAGGGTTTTCATTTCTACTTTTTAAATTCTTTCTTTCCATACGTCGCTTTCTCTTGTCAGTGATACAGCTCTACTATTGCAGATATAAACGCCAGAGGCAAGTGAGAAGTTCTGAATCAGAGCAGATGGCTGAGGACTGTTTTAAAAAACTAATTTTATGGGCTGTTAATAAGTATGATCTGAAAAAATTTAAGTGCTTAGAAAACATTGTATTAGTTAAATTTAAACAGGATTCGTCACTAAAATACTTATTATAAGTGTTATAATGCTTATTACAATGCCTTTTATAAGCTAATGTTCATCGTTAATCTTTTGGGAGAACTGTGTAGATATAATATATAAAACTTTTTCAGCACTTTCCTAACTTATTTGATTTTCTTTGCCCAAATCCTACGTTAGTGATACTATACTAGACCATAAGTAACAAAAAGGAATTCAACTTATAACTTGCAAAGTTCTAAACTGCAGGAAATGCCATAAGAGAAAAATGAACGTCTTTAATTTCTTGAGTAGGTTCTTCTTGACTTCCCAAATGCTATTCCCTACACAGGTAAAAATCAGGTATGGTTCTTGGCCAAATGCAAAGCAGGCATGTTGTCTGGAAATGTGTGTTTTCCTAAGCATAGAACTACACAACAGATGGTAAAGATGGACCGGCCAGGGAAGACTCCCTTCATGCCCAATATGTAAAAAAGCTTCCTTCATTCCAGAGAGAATGGAGAGAATTGGAGTTGGCTGATCCCCAGCCCCTCCTGCCTCTTCCCCATCTCTGGTGCATCCTCAGGGATTCCTCAAAATCGAGGGGCTCTATGGGGTAAAGTTGAAAAAAAGACATTCTTATGTGCATATAATATAACTCAGTCTTTTGAAGTATATAAGAGGTGAAAGTTGTTACTTACCAGAGCAAGTAACTTTTTTAGAAGGTGGTGCTATTAAATAAAAAGCCATCTTATCCTGCTGAATACTTTGATGGGACGAGGTGAATGAAGGCTTAGGGCCAGGAGAGAGGTGAAATAACCTACAGGAGAGAGTAGAGTCTCCAAGGCAATATGGAGTAGGGGAAGAAAAGAGATGAGAAAAGGACATGGAGAACAAGGTAGAGGAGAGGATTCAGTCAGAGGACTTGAGGCTGGGGTGAAAAGTGGTACAGATGCGGCCAGGGAAAGATCCTAGGCTCCAAGATTTGTAATTACAAGTGAGTCTAAAATTCAACTTTAAATGATCTGCATTGCTATGATTATAAAACTTCCCCTGTCTACTCAGATCTTTGGTAAAATCTAAAAACCAATGTGGAAATTGAGTAAGAAGCAAGTTTCACGTCTCAAGTTATACAGAGTGGAATATGGACAAGCCCCATGGGATAATCAATCCATAAAATGATATAATCCAGAAGCAGCAAAGGTCATACCACAGGGATGTAAGAAATCTAGATATTGTTAGCAGAAATTTTAGGGAAGTTCTTATACTTGCATAGCGTGTACAATGAAGGGTTAGGGATCTTACTTAAATCTTTAGAAATGGGCAATCCCAGCTAATATTTGAGTAACAGAAGAAAGTTATGATTTTGTATGGAGGAACATTTCCACCCCAATGCCTTGTGACTTTGACAGCCCAAAATGCCAATAACCCCCAAATGAGTTGGTTTGTATTCCTATGATCAGTTGGCTACATATACTTGGATGATTTACTAGCACTTTAAATTTACTATGACCCCAACTGTTATGTTCCCAATTTCCTCTCCAAGTCCCCATCTCTTTGTTTCCTCCTTCTGTGAATGTCTCTATCACCCCTGCTACTTCTCAAGAAGAAACTCTTAAATCTTTTCTCCCACACAGCTTAATAGTCACCAAATCATCCTAATTTTTGCTGTTTGTATATATTCCCATTCTGTTTGCTCACTTCCCTCAGTTTAGCTTGCTTTACTTTGCTAAAACAGCTCTGAACACCTCCTAACTGCTCACTCTCTTCACTCCATTTAGCCTCAATGCTGTTCCAGTTATCTATCTAAAATGCAAATATGGTCAAGTTACTCTACTGCTAAATATCATTTTCTAGCTTTCCATTGCTCACAGGATGATGTGCCCTGTAGCCTGGCTAAAAGCCTTCTTACAGTGTCTCCTACCCCACTACAAGCCTCATCGCCTGCCATTCTCCACCTTACATGCCATGCTATAAGGCAACACATACTATTTTCACCTGCAAATCTTTTCTCCTCATCTTGTTCTCTTTCCCTAAAAGGACTTTGACTCCAAGCAAAACATTTATCTTCTGTTCCCTTACCATAATTCAAACTATCAAAGTTAAAAGTTATGATAGAAATTACGTTTTATCTTCAAACATTGTTTGTATTAATACTTTAAGTCAAAGAATAAGTAATATATACAATTCTACATGTTATAGCGCCCTCATGGGAAAGAGCCACAGAGATCTTTGGTGATCGCTCAAATTATACCTCACAGGTAACCGTACTCTACATATCTGGCTGGGGTTGAACAATGGAATGCCCACTCTCTGGAGGCTAATCCTTGTTTATGGTATAGTGCAAAGGCATAGAATATGGCTTGAGACCGAAGGAGGTTTCAGACTTCCTTTCATCATTCATTGTCCAAGTGGGCTTAGGAAAAACACATTACTTCTCTGAACTTCCACTCTTATCTGTAAGACAATATCTACTTCCCAGGGTTGTTGTAAGTAGATCCAATGTAATTAGGTATGTAAAAAGACTCTGCAAACGTAGAGAAAGGACTTTGTAACCTATAAAATGCTACACAAATATGAAAAGGTGCACTATGAAAAGAGAACTGGACATGAGTGAAAATACAGGATGCCATGTGTTGATCTGTGTCCTACAGAAATATACATTGAAGTCCTAATCCCCATACCTGTGTGACCTTATTTAGAAATAGGGTGTTTGCAGATGTAATTAAGTTAAAATGGCAGCATTACAGTGGGCCCTAGTCCAATTTAACTAGTGTCCTTATAAGAAGAGAAGACAGAGACACGGGTAAAATGCCAAATGAAAATGGAGGCAGATTTGAGTGATGTATCTACAAGCCAAGGAACACCAAGGAATTCCAACTGTTAGAAGAAGCTAGGGGAGAGGCATGGAAAAGAGTCTCCCTCAAAGGCCTTAGAAGGAATCAAACCTGCTGACACCTTGATTTTAGAATTCTAGTTTCTGGAACTGAGAGACAATAAGTATCTCTTGTTTGAAGCCACGCAGGTTGTGGTACTTAGCTATGACAGCGGTAGGAAACGAATACACATGGGTGTGAATTTTAGCTCCGTCACTTACCGTCTCTATGAATTTGGGTTACATTATTTGAATATTTTCCCTGACATTTTAAGGAAAATATTACCCTTTCCTAATATTTTAAGGAAAATATTACACTTACCTTTCTGTGATCGTTTCTCTGAGGCCACTGGCCACCCCTTTGACCACAGTGCTAGCTTTGGGGGTCAGCACCACCTGAGATATAAAAAACGAGCCCTTCTTTCTTCTCTCAGTGATGGACGCCTGAAGAAACTGAATCAGTTTCTCCGGGTCTGTGGTGTTGGCCCAGGGTGCTGGCATCATCTGCCCAGGCCAGAGGAAGGGCACTTCCAGAGCCACTGGACTGTGGTAGAAGACCAGCACTTGATAGTCCTTCTCCCACAGGTACTTTAGACTAACTTCCTGGGCAAAAATCGCTGGGCACATTTTATTTCCATAGATGTCTTTCAGCATTTGGACCAGTTTTTCATGGTGATATTTCTGCATCCCATAAAAATGGTTGAAGTCCAAGAACACCACCTCCTTATGGTGATCTGTGAGGAACGCATTGATCTCCTCAAGGCCTTCATTGACTTTGGCACTGAACAAACCATGAGCAAAGTAGAGTTCATTGTCGGGGTCTCTGGGCTTGGTGGAAATTCGAAGATCAAAATACCGGATCCCAGCTCCTAGCTGACCAGTAAAGTTCATCGTTTGAGTGGCTAGCCATTTTCGCATCAGCTTTTTGGCCACAGTTCCAAACACAGAGACAAAATTCTGTACAGTTTCTGGCTGTTCAGGACCAACTGGTGAGGCTTCATCAATGTAAAAGCTGAAGGAATCATGAGATCCTAGAAGAATAACAAGGCATAATATGGTTATATTTCAGTCCTTTGTCCTTCCCACCTTCTTTCCCTCTTGCAATGTCTATATCTGTCCCCCAAATGAGCCAAAGGAAATACTAAGCAATATTTATCTAGTTCATTCTCAGGCCTTAGGAGGGTCATTTTTATAGCCTAGTATAGTACGTAGAGCCTTTCAATAGACCAAATTGATTGTAAAATAATAAAAGTTCTTTCTGATCAATATTTTAAAATCCAAATGACCATATTCTACTTTTATAAACAAAGAATTTCATGTATTTATTAGAATTGGCTTTAAATACAGGTGATAAAAGTGACCATTCAAAAAGTAGGATTTGGGGGGCCCACCAGTTCCCAAATACTTTGTCTACAATGTTGCCCTTTTTCTTCATTTGTGGGTTGATTTGAAGCCTAGAAAGCTCATTTCAGTGAATAAAGAAGCTCTTTTCACAGGCAGATAGTCAGTGTATGAATTGTTACCTCAGGAATTCTGGTAACAAAAGATAACAAGATAGAGAAAGGGCTAAGTAAGGCAAGAGGACAGTCCAGTGTTGATGTATTTAACATCATTTCTGACCCTGCATTTAGGCAACTGTCAACTTAGAAGAAGCTAAGTACTCTTTATGTATTAAATAATTTTTCTTGCAAGTTAAGGCAACTGAGAGCATTTAAAAATTAAGCAATAGACTATTTTCTTCACAGCTATTTCCTCTCAAAAGTAAAAGCTCTTTTTGGAGTTGGCTTCTAAATTTAAAAGAATTTCTTCTTAGGAAGAACAAGAACCACCTGTTTGATTATTTACTTTTGGCAGTAACAAACATCAAAACTCCAGAAATATCGTGATAAACGTGTATATGATTTGCCTGTAAACACAGAGTGCCATTTAAAATGTTATTGGGTCCAATAAAGAAAAACTAGTTCAAGTTTTAATTTTACTTTTTAAAGTCTCCTTTAATTCTTGGGCATGACCTACTAAATAGATAAAAATTAACATATCCTGGATTTTTCACACATTAGAAAGGGCAGATGTCATCATATCCCATCTGTTCCTCATACTTCCTCACACATTGTTGCCCTTCTCCTGATCTACATCCCGTGAGGTACACCTTTTTCTAGTTTTTTTACTCCTCCAACTCAAACACACACACACATACACAGGACCCTCTAAGTTTATGATCTATCACCTCTGGGCTTTTGTCTGATAAGCTATTTGTAGTAATTTTTTTCAGTGATGCAATATTTACCTTTGTCTATATACCATATATATGTCAATCTATATCAACATCTCTATATGTATATCTATATATCATGTTTAGCATTAAATGGCCCACAGGAATCATAAGAGTATGGATTTCAGGCACCATGGTAGGTTGTTAGAGAAAATATTTTGAAAATACTTTGATACTTACAAATCATTAATGTTAAGATTTGACATAGATAACTCCTCAAAATTATAAGATTTTTTTTCAAACAATGAAAGGCAACCCAAGAATACAGAAATGTTATGTTTAATTTAATCTGGAACTGTCTGATCTATTTATCTTTAGTAGATGTTATGGGAAGAAAATATTAGCACTTTCTAAGTAGGCAAAACTGGCAGTTTGGATCTGGCGTTGGCAAATTTTAATAGGGTTTTAAATTGCTGCATATTGATTCATTAGTTGCTGTTCAGTCAATTGTTAATATAAATGAAGAAACTAAACAATCTGTACTATGGCTGAATATACAAAGAGAGTACGTTTAGACAAATACAAACGTGAGTTTAAGAAGAGTTATAAGTAAATGATCTGGGATTAAAATAGGTATAAATAAATGAATAAATTCAAAATAAGAGTTAATTTACCAAATTTTAAAAACTATTTTAAGTTAATTTCCAGGCATGTGAAAAAAAGGTGAATGAAAGTAATTCTTTACTTTTGTAATCTAGTAGAAGACATAATTGGAAACAAGCAGAAAGGGAATTAAATATGACCAGATTTCTTTTTCCAGAAATGAGTGGGTCTTTGTTTTCAATGTGACTTCAACTTCACTAGTATATCATGTGGTTATGTGGCAAATTTAAAAAAAAAAAAAAAAAGGGTAGGAAATTCATCAATTTTGAAAATCCCATAAAAAGACATTATAGTTTTTAGAATAAATTATTTGTTGACAATTAATGAAAATATGTTTAGGTCAAAATAATGTTAAAATAAAAATTAACAGTCAGAAGGAGAAGACATTGGTACCCCACCAATATTTGTTCTGAGCTAGATGATTCTGAGGTGCATGCACAACAGAATGATGCACTAGATATAAATAGTATTTGGAGAGGAGAATCCAATCATCAATTGATAGAAAACACTATCTATGCATTTTGGGAGAAAATTACATAATCTAATGTTGGCCAACAAAGAAATATTTTTGTGACATTTCAATAACTGAGAGGAAATGTCTGGCCAGCCCTGTGTCTTTAAAACCAGAGAGCCCTGCCCACCAGCAAGACAGTGGTAAGCATCATTTCTTTTTTCTTGGCCACATCCATGACCTTCCTGCCTTTCTGGTGTACTATTTTGCTTCTACATTGGTTCAGTATTCCTGGGTCCCTGACCTCTTATCCTTCTCTTGTCGACAGCCCCAAACTCACACCTTGGACATGATACTTGATGTTGCTCCCCTGATTCTGAACTTAGCCTCTCAGTTTGGGGCTGGAATTGCCCTCTCTACTCGGGCAAGAGCTGGCCACTCCCATTATGCACCCGGCCCAGTCAAATTCAAGTGAAAGGAACGGGAGAGGTTCTTCTCTCTCATTTCCTAGAAACAGGCACTTTTATTAGTTTCTCCTCAGATGTCATCTGTCATCGTTCCCCATCTGTTCCTCATGGTTCCTCACACACTGTTGCCCCACTCCTGATCTACATCTCTTCAGGTACACCTTTTCCCAGTTCTTTCACTCCTCCAACCCAAACACACACACACACACACACACACACACACACACACACGTCTAAGTGTATGATCTATCACCTCAGGGCTTTTGTCTAATAAGCTACTTGAAGTAATTAATTAATTAATTAATTTATTACGCCCTCATTTAGGCAGCAGGCACACTTCTAAGATGGACCCCCCAACAATCCCTGCCTTCCCGGCGTTCACATCCCTTCCCCTGAGTATGGGCCCAATCTTTTGACTTGTTTCTAATTGAATGTCCTCCAGTCAACAGCGTGCTAGGAACTGAGGCCTTCAGTCCAGCAAGACTCAAGGATCTAATCCTGTCAACAGCCACTGAGTAAGCTTGGAAACACATCCTGCCCCAGTGGGGTCTTGACTGCAGCCTTATGAGAGACCCAGCAGCGGAGGATCCAGTTAAATCTTACCGGGATTCCTGACCCGCAGAAACTGGGTTTTAAGTGACTAAGTTTTGAGGTAATTTGTTACATAGCAATAGTTAAATAACACAGACTATAACAATTCTTTTGAGTTAATGAGAAGATTTGAAGTCTATAGATCCAAATGCTTAATATAAGAACTTGGAATTTTAATAAAGAAAAATGATTTAACTTGAAATGTTTATGTATATCTTTCTATGCTTGAAAACTATGTATCAAATAAGAGAAAGAATGAAAGTTGGTTTAAAGTCTCCTTGAATACACAAATGGTGTTATTCCATTCTGTATACTTTTATGGACAATCTTATATGTCATCTGGTATAATCAACGAGCATGCAGCATCCATTTTATTAACTCAACAGTGTAAGGAATACATATGGTCATTTCATTTTTATAGTCTCTGATGGTACTGGACTGAGCTTCTCATCCTGTAATTTAGTGAGTATGATAGGAAGAATTTTAGGATGGCCCCCAAATCTCTGCCCCCTGGGTATAGATACCATGTATAATCCCTTCCAGTTGAGTGTGGTAAATATGATGGGATATCATTATCATAATTACATACCAGTATATGATAAACATGTTTTTTTCAGATGTAATTAAGGTCCGTAATCAGTTGGCTTTGAGTTAACCAAAGAGAGATTAGCCTGGGTGGGCCTGACCTAAGCAAGTAAGCCCATTAAACAGAGACAACAAACAGCAACAGATGTTTTCCAGATGGTACTGAAGAAGCAAAACGCAATGTTGTAGGGAGGGCCATGTGACAGTCGAAGGGATTAACAGCCCACCAAAGTGATATGAAAATTACTTAGAGCTGAAAACCTCTGAACAATCAGCTGCCACAGAAAGAAACACTATCTAAACTTAAGCAGAGCCTCTGAAAATACAGCTGTCATTGACCTTTCTCTCAGGGAGTTTGATTGGGAAAAGGCTGACCCTTAGCACCCAGAAGTGTGAATTCAGCAGCTCGTTAGAATCAAAAAGCCCGATAGCATCTTCCATACTACTGTGTTTCCCCGAAAATAAGACCTAACCGGAAAATAAGCCCTAGCATGATTTTTCAGGATGACATCCCTTGAACATAAGCCTTAATGCGTCTTTTGGAGCAAAAATTAATATAAGACCCAGTCTTATTTTTGGGGAACCATGGAACCCCACTGAAGCCTTTCCCACCTACTCCCTTTTATTAAGTTCAGTACATATGCCTTTTCTTTCTGGTTATTTAGTGAGTTACTCATCTCTGAGCGGCTCCCACATGTAAACAGTGCACGAATAAATAAACTTTGTCTTTTTTCCTGTTAACCTATTGTCAAATAATTTTCAGACCCTCAATCACTGGACTCATGTTGGAAGAGGAAGCCTTTTCTTCCCAACACGGTGAATAGTGCACAGCCTCTAACTGCCGACGGCCGTGGTCCTCAAGAAAGTAGGTTCTGCGAACAAGCAGCAGGCTTGCAAGAGGAGCCTCAGCCTCAGATGCGATTACAGCCTGGGCCAGCACGTGGATTTCAGTCTGGTGCAGTCTGGCCTTCAGGTTAGAGTAAATTAGGCAGTGCAGGGCATTGAAAGCAGCTTTGAGGGGCGTGCTCAGAGAACAGGCTCAAATTCAGGCTCCATCGCTAACACTGGTTTAACACGGGAGGATCATCAGATTGTTAACCATTCTGGTTTGGCGTCTTCTAATTTCTTAAACTAAAATGTTCTCCACACCCACTCATAGGATTCTCACAAGGGACACATGAAACAGAGTTCACTAAAGTTCCATAAAAGGACTACAACACTTAACATTATTGTTATTGTCTTGTGATGATATGCCTAGTCAGGAAAGATTTGCTTACTTGTGGCTATGAAGACATACCTAGACAAATACACATTGGGATGGCTGTGCAAGCTCAAAGGGAGGGCAGGGAGCTGAAAAATTATTTTAATTGCAGGATTTAGGTTTGCAAACATTTTTTGAAAACAAGATTCGTACCTATCATTTCTCTAAGATTTAGCAAATAAAGAACAAAAGTATGCCATTTCTTGTTGCTTTGAATACCAGCAACTAAATACATTCTGCAACGTTAAGAAAATTGATCTGTGAAGTATACTAAGTGCTAACCCTCTTTCATTCAGTATCTTTCCAGTATTATCTATGAAATCAATTTAGGTTGAATTTTGGTTGGTCTCTCAGTTTGGCTTTAGTTCCATTTCAAATTCTACAAAATCATGGATTGAATAAATATCAAAGAAAATGTATCAAGTCAATTTCATCTGTGAGCCATCAAGATGAAGGCCCAGCAGGCTAAATTTTGACATACCTATGAGTGTATCATTCCAGTATCTACATCCTGACCTTCGACTTCAGGCACTGACACCATCAAAATAAGAACAGCTCTCCTCCTTGCTTCTGCAGAGCACTTAGCTTGCTTGGTGTCATGCGGGGGACCCTGCTCGCTGCGCCATGTGTCGTGCAGGGCGGCCTGCGGGGTCTCTGGTCCCAATCCCCACATAAGAACGCAGGACATGGTAAGGCCAAAAAGGGACACCCACGGAGCCATCGATAGGGGAGTCACACCACTGTATTGTCGCTGGCGGCATCTACCTTTCTGCAATCCGCGCTTGCTAGCTGAGCCCCCGTCTTCTTGCTAGCCCCCCTTTTCTGCTAGCGTAGCCACAGCAGTTATATCAGTGGCTAATGGCTAACTGGTAACAGCTGATGTCCAACTAGTCACAGCTGATGACCATCTACTACCCGAGCCGGCACTTTTCCACGTGAGGCTGAGAGCCTGGAAACTGCTCTCTGGGACTCTGTCCCCACACTGTGTCTTATAATTTCCTATATCCACTATTGCATCCAGCTTTATTAGTATAAAAATATTTGATTCAAGTCAATGGGTCAAAATTGTTTACATTAGATGTGCTACAAAAGTGAAATAACTACTTCTACTAATAATAATTTTTACAGATTAGGCCATTATTGGCCCACGTTTTCTTTACTATTTCCTCTCAAACTTCTCAAAAAATTAGCCTACACAGCCTGTCTCTCTCGCTAACGCTGGTTATACCTTTAATCCACTGTAATCAGACTATCACTACTGCAAGTCATATAAATACGTTATGAAATATCATCGATGACTACTAAAGAAAACCCATCAGCCTCTTCTCTGACCTTATTCCAAACCCTAGCACAGAGGTTGCTAGGCATTTAGTTAACATTGTTGAATAAAGAAATGAGTGAATCTGCTTAGCCTTTTAGGAACATCATACTTCCTTCTTAAAATATTTTCCTCCTTTGTCTTTTGGGACATGACTCTTTTCTAGTTTTTCTACTATCTCTGTTATTGTCCCTTCTTTGTAGCCCACACGGCCTCTTGTTCTTCCCACTTCTAAATGAAGGTGTTATCCAAAGCTCCATTCAAGACTTTTAACTTGCTCCAGGCTTTTCTTTGGATGATCTCATCCATTTCTTTGGCCTTACAATAAATGCATCATAAACTGATATCATCTAATCTCTCCTGAATTCCGGACCCCTGTCTGCCTACCAGGCAACTACATTTCATTGCTCCCTGGGGACCTTAAACTTAAAATGTCCCAGATGGACATTAGTACCCGTAAAACCTACTCCTTTCCATGTGCTCGCTCATATTTAATTGTCTCATTATCCTTCTGTCTCATCCGTGGGTTCATCTTCAGTTCTTACCTGCCTCTCAAACCCTGCAGTCAATCAGTCTTAAAGTCCCATTGTACTCACCTCCACAGCCTCTCTCAGGTATGCCCGCTCTTCTCCACTCTATTGCCAGTGGCATGGTGTTCTGTTGGGACCACTGAAATAGTTTTCAGGTACTGTTCCCTTCATCCCAGCTGCCAGCATTGAACCCTCCTCTACAGGTGTTACCCTGCCTCAGACTCTAGAATGGATTTAAGCTTAGAGAAAGAAGTATATGATTGATTCCAGCCCAATACACTGGCCTTCCTCAACACATTTCTCTTGCTTTCTGCCCTATTTTCATTAGTAAGAATTTTGACTTAATAACGTATCTAGTACTCAACTTTTCTGAGGAGATTGTTTGCCCTTATAAGCCCTTCCTTTTAGCCTTAGGAGACTGAAATCCCATTACTGAAGGCTAGATTGGTAACTAGATCCTGGTTATCTGATAGGTCAGCCTATTGGTAGTCCTTCAATACCACTGTCTCCAAAGTACTAATTAGCCTGCTCCTTCCCTGGTACCTTATACTAGCTCCCTAAACACAATTCTTTGTGTGGGGCCTGGCTTTGAGAGGCTACAAACTTGGTGGCATATAGGGCTCTAACCTCAGCACATTATCCTCTCTGCAAGTGGATCTGTACTGCCCATTCACGATAGTATTTAAAATAAATCCACTCTTGATTTCTAATGGTAATGGAGGACAGAAAATACACAGATTATGAAAGCAATATTAATTCTCAAATCAATTTTACTTGGTTTGGGACTCAATCAGTTCTCTCCAATTATAAATACACAATGCTCAATCTGACCAAAAAAAAAAAAAAAAAACCTTTAAAATTAATTACTTAGTTTTTACTTGAGAACCTACAATTAATCTCATTAATTTTTGTTCACTGCATTGATGAAACTGATCAGCTATTTGGATTTTTTTTTTTTTTTTTTTTGAGAAAAAGACCAAACCTTATTCTTGGCGCATAATCTTGCCTCAGTCTGCCAGCACATGATCAATACAGGAGACTTTTTGTCATAAGAGATAATGCACAATATGTATCACAAACCAAAACACTTCTAGAATTGAACAGATAATTGAAAACTGCACATTTGTCATTTAATATGTATACTTTACTTGACATAATAAACGTATAGAAAATATATTTTCAAATATTAAATTAAACCTGGTATGTCTAACAGAACACTGAGATTAATCCTTTTGCAAAGGAAAAATCAAAATAGTGATGTTGTGATTTCTCTTTGGCAAATTTTTCTATCTTTCATATTGTGGAAAGCCTTCTCACTCAGCAGATCTCAGAGACAGTGAGCCGAAAGAACGGACGTTGGTTTCCTTATGTAAGTTTTTGATCCAGGACCAGATGCTAAATTTGATAAGCCCTATTACATAGATGCCTCCCAGGAGTAGAGAAGCTCAATATTCATCACAATTTCTTTAAACTTGCTAGGCTGATCCCTTAGACGAATAGGTGAGCTGACAGTGAAAAGTTTAAGAGCAGCAATGTTCAAGTAAAGGAGCAAAAAAGAGAGCCTGCTCCAATTGCCACCCTTGGTGAAGCTATTAAGCCTTTGTTTCATATGAATTTCTTTTTAAGGACTATCCACAGGGATGCTAGCAAAATAATTAAAAGAGACCCCCAAGAAATAGAGAAGTCCTAAACCAGCTCAGCTATGCATTCTCGCTTTCAACTGTGGCATCTCATTTGTCTGGACTCTTCCCAGCGGAGTCAAATAGAATTGCGCTCTGAGGTCGTACACACTGTGCTGTGAAGCCACGATAACAACATCACAACCTTCTAAGCCGGGCAACACAGCACTGGTGAGGGCAGCTTCCAAAAACGGAAGGGGAAGAATCTATGTGCGAACATAAAGATTTAAGAGGAAAATCAGTCTATGAGCAGTATTTGCCAGGCACTTAGAAGGAGAAACAGAGTCAGCTGCTTTCCTAGAGCAGTGGAACTGAACCAGCAGTACTTTTCACCCAGGGATATTGGACATGTGGACCCAGTTTGTGTTGTTACAACTGAAAGGTGCTGCCACTGGCATCTAGTGGGGTGGAGGCCAGGGATGCTACTGACCGTCCTACAATACACGAGACAGCTCCCACAACAAAGAATCATCATCTGGCCCCAAATGTCAGTAGTAGTAAAAAGATTGAGAAAGCCTCCTCTAGTGGAAACCATGCAGGCAGGTAAAGTAATTTCCAGAGGTAGAAACCATGCACTCTGAATTGCCCTTCTCTACTTGCAATACACACATTTCTCACACCTATATTCATCTCTAACAAACTCATGGTGCAATTCTGCCCTGAAGCTGTTCTAAATACTTACAGCAACTGAAAACTATCACACATGAAGCATTGCTTCTGAATTTGTTTGAAACCCAACCGAATTTATGGCTTTGGCACTTATTTTTACTAATATCTTGATTTTTCCTCCAAAATTCCTTTGAATTGTTCTGACAAGTTCTCAAGATAATTAGTAAATCTTCCTGGCCAAATTTAAACCATCTAGATAGACAGGTACCTTTTATCTATTGACCTCCATCTCTACTCCAGAAGCTTCTGTGTGGCACGAATTTTGTGGGGACAAGATTTATCAGCTCTTATTTATTAAAAAAGTCAAGCACCTTTTGAGTGCAAGACACTGTAATGGGAGATCTGTACGTGGATGAGAAGAGGTGGGGTGTTATGGAGATTAAGATAATAGCACTTATCAAGCAAGGGAAGGGACAGTGGGTTCCTTCGATCCACACGTCGATCTCATGCCTCACCTCCTGCTTTGAGTAGTAAGCATTTGGTAGATATTTACTGAGTATCTATTATATGCCATACATTGGGTCAGGGATATGGAAATAAAACAGTATACAAGACTCAACTAGTCTCTGTCCTCGTCGAGTTCATAGTGGGGAGAAATAGGTAAGAGAAACCATCGTCATCATGAAGAGGGATAAATGCTATGATAAACTATACGTGGTACCTTTTGATAAAAGAGTAGTTCAGTCCTGAGCTGAACATGATCTTCTAGAGATCATTAATAATCAAACGGAAAGAGTGAGAATAAAACCCCAAACCCACGCAATCATTAAGTGTATACCTTTTCAATGTTAAGGTGCATATGGATCGTTTGAGGATCTTGTTAAAATCTGATTAAGTTGCTCTGGGATGGGGCATGAGATTCTGCATTTCTAATAAGCTCCCAGGTATTATCAATGCTGTTGTTTCAAGGATCACACTTTGAATAGTGAGGTATTAAGGTGATATTGGTATTCTCTTACTTATCAACTATCCCGAGGCCTCCTCTCCTAGGTTTTCCATGCTCCCCATTTCCAGTCCTTATTTTCTTCATATCACTAGCTTCAAGTTTCATTTTATTCAATTGCTTATTTGCTTATTGTCTCTTACCCCCCCTGACTAGATTTTAAATTCCATGAGAATAAGAATCGAATCCTTCTTGCTCACTACCATAACTCCTCCCCACAAAAAAAAAAAGATACAGTGATTGGTATATAAAAGATGCTCGATACATATTTTCTGTATGAAGTAATAGCTTTCCATCTCTCTAAACCTCAATATCTTCATCTGTAAACAAGTCTGATAATGCTATCTACTGATAAAGATTGTAAAATAAAATAAATGATAAGCACCGAACATGGATCACAGAAAATACTAAATAAATATTAGCTTTTTAAACCACTATTAATTTTTTCTTCTGCATTATTAACTCTGAGTGCTAAATTGCCTGGCACATAGTTGGTTCTCACCAAATATTGGCTGAATGAATGAATGGGAATTGAACCAAAAAGTTATAAACACTATGGCTGCCATAAGTTCTGAGAATTACTCAATGGAATATTGCCACAGCATCCAGGGGTGCTTTACACAGATAAATGTGCTTTAAAGTCCTCTCCCTTTTTGATTCCCTGGACCATGAGTTACCTTTCCTGTACCAGACGCAGCAGCGCCATGACCCAACATCTCTGGAAGGCTCTGCTCCTGTGCACATGCCATTCCAGATCATGACCACAAGGGTAGGTTCTACTGATATCAAGATGGACCCCACAGCCTTCCCTCAACCCAGGACACCTGCAGGGGCCTCAAGTGTAGGAAAGCTTATTCCACGACCTGCTTTTCCCCCAATAGTTTTATCCTTGGGGCATGTACCTAAAACTGAGCGTCAAAAGCAGCCACAGGAGGAGAAGCAAAGGAGATTCAGTCATCTTCAGGTAACATGCCTCCTAAAGGAAAGGAAAAACCATTGGCAAGGGAGATGTGGTGCCACACAGTTGGCCCAGTCTTCCCGACTCGTCTTTAGGAGTCAGTTGATTAAGATGCTGATGTCTTTTAAATGCCACCTTCTTCCCCTGCTTTCTCCACTAGAACCTCCCTGTAGGAGCAGATCCCAGAGTTTGGGGCAGCCGTGAATACCTGCAAGAACAGGAGCAGCCCTCTATCTATCTGGGCAGATAGAATGAATGGCCTGGGGAAAGGGAGGGGCAGATTAGATAAAACAAAATCCATAATCACCAAAACCAACTATTCTGAAAGAAAAAGAAAAATCTCTATTTTGTTTTTTCCTCTAAGAAGAAAACAAATATAAAACATGGCAAATAAACAGTTCAATTATTATATTTTCTTAGATTTGAGAGCCAGGAGGCCTCTGAAGCCTATTTAGCTTTGTTCTTGCATGTCTGGCACTATTGGTTTTCCTTTAATAAATAATGAAACTCTGAAATAACACAACATTACCCTTAATCATGTTTGTGCTATGAAAGAACATCTCCTTGAAATATAAGGCTTTGATTCTCTGATGCCCTCACAAACACCACTTCTTGCCAATAACTGGATCTTTTCTTATCAAAGAAGTGTTTGAGGCATGGGGATTATTTATTCCACTGGTCTTGCTTCCAATCTCCCGTTCCCTTCTTCCAGTTTTGGAATTGGGACTTGAGATCTGGATATGTAGAGAACAGCATTTTTCCTCTTGCTTTTCAACCTCATGGCAAAGCTAAGATAATAAACAATATCTGTAGATCTGGGGCACACATACATGCTGGTTTCTAAAAACTAGAACACAGGTACCACTATCAGACCTAAGAAAATTCTGAATAGCATCCCCTTAATACTACAGGGTATTTTGTCCCCCAAATCCAAGAATAGACACATGTATTACATTCCAAACAAACATTTCAAAACCACCCACCCCAGGTACTAATTTATTATAAAGCACTATTTCTTGCAGTGGTGTTGGTGACACAGAGCATTAATCATGGAGATTATCTATCTGTCTACCTATCTACCTACCTACCTACCTATCTGGTATTTCTCTTAATTTCAAATAAAAAACCCATGAAGCTACATTGTATCAAAAATGGATAATGGATGTTGTTGTTTGTGAAATGAAAAAGTTATGCAATGACACTCAAAATGTATTAACTGAATATTGATTTAGCAAGTATTTAATGGGCACGTAGTTTGTGTCCTGCACTAGGCTAGTACTGTACATAAAAGAAGACAGTGGTTTTTTGACATTCAATATAATTTTTAGTCTCTCATGGTAAAAACTAGACAGCAAAGGAAACGTTGGGTACAATGATGCCCACAGTCTCTTTCCGGGGTTGGTGGTCTTGCTCCCCACCAACTTCCCCCTACCCTTTCTTCCACACCCCAGCATACATATGTTGTTTTTATTTGCTGCAAAGCAAATGGGATCTTAATGTGGGATAGTTTAAAAATAGATATGTGGTTTTCCTACCCTAAGAGAGCTACACTAGAGAAAACTATCCATTTACCCACATATCCTTTTAGTGTGTCCATATGCATTCATACTTTACATAGTTTGATCAGTGTGCACCAAAT
The DNA here is from genome assembly GCF_004115265.2 of Rhinolophus ferrumequinum. Classification (NCBI taxonomy): domain Eukaryota; kingdom Metazoa; phylum Chordata; class Mammalia; order Chiroptera; family Rhinolophidae; genus Rhinolophus; species Rhinolophus ferrumequinum. The sequence continues at coordinate 27,531,236 of NC_046290.1, forward strand.
CCATTACATTATGACATCAATATTTTGCCATAGTATTACAGTCTTCAAACACTGTTTAAATGATTGCATTACATTGCATATGCTAATAATACTTTAACAATTCCTTTATTAGTCTGCATTTATATGACTTTCCTCTCATATAAATTACACTGAAGGGAACCTCTTCCATTTTTTCGTTTGTTTGTTTTTTACAATAAATTCTCAGAAACTCAGTAGTTCCATTTTTTTGGGTGACTTAACATACTTTCTTCCTCCTCTCTTTTATCACTTCCTCCTGTCCCTGTCCGAGTTGTGTAACTATCTTGAGAGAAGTAAAGGACCCTGAAAGCTGTCTGTGGAAGTCATGGCAGTTATGAGTGGGGCAAATTACAGAGGCAATGGGCTCCTTCACTACTCACTCCAGATAATGACCCTCTTCCACTCAGATTCCGGTCGCAGTCTGCTCCCACCTAGGCCAGAGGCAGTTCCTGTTTCAGCCTTGATGCCTCACATCTCTACTTTCTCATTTACCTTCTTTCTTGCTGGTCCTCACTTCTAATGTTCATTCACTCAAGACCTTACCTCGAAGATTTCCCCAGTGCCAAAAGGCCTTGATATGATCTGGATTTGGATGTGCACTATTTAGAGCACACACAGAAACAAGCACATCTCAAACTTCTTAAGAAACAAAAAAATTTTTTTGAAAAGACTTTTTATTGTACTAATTATTTATATTGTCTTCTGGTAGGAACTGTTCAGACTGGGTTTAAAACTGTGGTAAATTACGTACGTTCTTACTCACTTTTTGGTCTTTTCAGGAACAGAGAAATAATAAGAGGTGGAATACTCTCCCATGACAACCAGTCATTTTCCAGTAATCCCAGGTTGAGATGAAAACAGAACCAAAGTAATAATCATTATAAACCCTGTCATTTATTGCACTGTACTTGTTAAGAGTTTATGTTTAATTTGGGAGTTAACACTCAACCATACAAGACTGCAAATAACTAAAAAACAACTCACTAGTTAAAAGTTATTTATTTTATACAAGCCAGGCAAATGCTCTGCAAGTGAATGAGTCCAAGATTAGATCATAAAAGTCACAAATTCTGTGCAACATAAAGAAGGAATTGCTGTGAGCTGGCTCAATTTCAGTGTCAGGATAGGCAAAACAAAGGAAATATTAGGGCCATTTTGTGTTTGCATTGGACTTGGAAGAGTCAATGCAAAGCAAATCAGCAAATACATACTGAACACCTGCAATGTGAAAGGTAACATGCTAAACATCATGAGAGATGTAAATATAAGTAAGACAATCTCTGGCTCCAATTAACTTAAATGAATGTTTTAAAAAATGGTCCCTGCCTTTAACTAAATTTAAGTGATAGGTTCTAGAGAACTGTCAAAAAGACTATTATTTTACTTTCCATTATTCATTTCTAACTGTCAATATACTTGGATTACAGCAGATTTGGGTTAGCTGAATTAGCTTCTTGGCTATAAAAGTGTTTCTATTTTTATAATTATTTCAGGCAATAGTCATTTTGCCTATGAGGTGGCAGAAGGGTTTTCAAACTTCCACTATGAATAGTCTTTGAGTATAAGTAGAGTGCTTTGTTTCTGCACTTTTTAATATGGTAAACTAGATTTTTTAAAAAGTCTCCTACTATAAAAGAAATAAATGAAAATATATTTTAAAAATTTTATTTAAAAAATGCACAGCTGAGCTAGTAAGAAAAGAAAGAAGATCTCTAACGGTCAAAATCAAACCAAAGGGCACACAGATTCCAGTAGGCTAAGCCAGCCCTAAATCCTTGGATGTCATGAAGACATGACTGATACAAAAACCTAGGGCTTTGGGTTTTTGCAGATACATAGGAGAAAGACCTAGGCTTGGGCAAGCAGTTTCCACATAAAGCTAAAGTATAGCCCTGTACTCTTAATGAAAGTGAGGCTTCCCTACCCTAATGGAGTTGGCAAAGCAATTTGGCTGTCTTGGCCTTGGCTCTAGATTGGGGTGGGTAGGTGGAAAGAGGGAGTAGGAATTATCTTTGCTGGGAAAAAGGTATCCAATTGACAAAGGACACACTGTGGACTCAATTGTGTGGGGAATTTTTTTTTTTTTTACTTGTGGTATGGTGGTTATGAGGGTGATTATTATTTTTATATCAGTGTATATGTCTTTAATATCTGAATCAAAGAAAGCAGAACAAAAGTAGCCTATAACAAATAAAATAATAGATTATTTTAGGATTAAAAAAACATTTAGGTATAGCTAATTAATGCCAATTAAGATTAAAACTCCAGCCTTTCAGCTACTAATCCTGTTTTTTCTATACTTTAAAAAAATTTTTCAATTCAAGAAGTCCTAGAAGTTTTATAGTTTATTGTGGGATGTGGCTGACTCCAGCATCAAGAGTAAATCATAGGGGGATTTGTCTAAGATTAATCAATGTTGTAGGGGCTTTTTGGAATAGCTCCAATACAAGCTTTCCATTTGGTACTGAATAAAACATCCATCTCGGATCCAGATTAGAAAATCTACCAACAAATGGTTGTTTGACATAGGGGCAGAATCTGTTGGCATTTTGACCATTCAGTTGATCTTGCCCATTTCTGAATTCTTAGAGCACTTATGCATCTTATCACTTGGATACTTAGTTCTATTCTGCATTTCACAGTTACGTAGTACTTTTTCAACAAGACCTGAAGCTCCCAAACAAGAGATTTATTTTATAGTCCCCACATTGCCAAGCAAATTTACAGCTCAGAGGGATATTATCTGCTTTAAACCTTTCATATTACACTTGATGTAACTAGTTCTGTGAAATGACTTGCCCCAATCACACAGAGTATCTCTGAGTATCAACAGAAAACAGATGGCACAATCCAATTAGGATAATTCAAGGAGAGTATATTTATAATGAGACCCTTTGGATGGGGTTAGAGAGACCACAGATTATAATGTAGTGTCCAAGGTTAGTAACCGCTGAAGAACTGTTACCACTCTTAGGCAGAAAAAGATAAGGATAAAGACTAGTACCAGAAACTAGCAGGAGAGGGATCTAATGAACCCTGCCTGGAATAGCTGGGAAGGGACTCACCAACCCAAACAAGCTCAGAGACAGATCCAGAGCAATAAACCCCAACATCACTTTCCTATATCCACTCGAGGTAACTCTATTGGTCAAACTCAATTGTAAGTTTGAGAACACAGAAATCCATTAATGAATTTTATAATAGTTAGCCACCTGAAGCCAAGGGCAAGGTGAAGGAAGGTGGAGAGATCTGGAGGGAAAAAGAAATAACATCTCGGACATAGAGCTTTAGCTGTAGTAGAGTTTTCCTAATTCTAAGTCCACTATCAATCAAAACATAACTCTTCTCGTATTGCCCAAAATGCCTAATGAATTGATTTTAGTTCAGCTGAATTGAATGAAAACGCCTCAACAAGAAGGAGGTGCTGGGCACCTAATGTTGAGTTGGGGCTCAGTGAGGGTGTTTCTCAGACCATCTCCTACTTTCAGAATTAGAATCAGATCCAAGAGCTGTACTCAGAAGCAGATGGGAAGCCAGAGTAATGCCCAGGGTCAAGTGAGTAGAATGTTCCAAACAACCAGATCCATTCAGCATCCTCTTTTGCTAAACAGTGACACACTCAGCATATGGCAGACCGGACACTCTGTGAAGTGTGGGACCGCAGCCAAAGACAGATCTGGTCTGATTTAAAAGAGACATGCTAGTTTTCAGAATGTTAGAGTTAATATCTGTCTATCTGATTAGAGATCTGGCAGGGGGAAGAAGCTCAAGAACCACTGGTGTCCTTCTGTCCACACCTAAGACCCCTACCCCAGTCAGAGGTAGAAGTGAACTCCAGAATACAGGAGTAGATGCACACCTCCTTGTGGGCCTGAAGGCAGCTCTCCTAAACTTCTACCACAGCAGAGTTCCAGAGATACCAATTAATCCAATATGAACAAAAGGTATTTCCTAGGACCAATCATCAGACTGAGACTACTGACATGCATGGACACGACAAGAACAATTGTGGGTGGGAACATTTCAGGATGATATAGGAGATATCTACTAGATCCCTCTCTTTCCTTCTCAAATCTGCAGTTAACACTAATGGTGCCCATTATTCCTTTGTGGACATATCTTGATGGGCAATTATGGTAATCAAGTGTAATAGTGAAACAGCACTTTGTAAATTGTAGAGCTCTCTACATATGACAATTGTTATTATTCATTGTGGGTTTCCTACGGGCCCCAGACAGGAATACCAATTTCTACTGCTTAGAATGGCTACTACCCCAGGAGATGGTTTCATTGCTGATGCCCGCATTACAAAGAGAGTTTCCAGCGGCAGTTGGGTGCGTAAGGTTATAGAGCTTGCCTTCTTCTCAAGAGTCCCAGCTGAATAGCTAGGTGAGCTTCCTTCTTCTCATCCCAGGAGGTAGTAGCTAGAAGCAGGTGATGATACTTGGCTCAATACCAAGAGAGGGGCTCAGGGTTCTGTTTGATCAGACTGTGAAAAAGTACTCCTTTGCCTCTTGGTCTACCTAGTAAGGCAAGAAGACAGAGCTGGTGACTGAGGAATCAATAGGCCGCAGGCAATCAGTCTTCTGAAAAATCCTTGGAGACATCCCAAGGGAAGAAAAAAAGGTCCTGGAACAGAGTAACACATTAATATTAACTACTCTCTGATTAGCAGCTAATTGTTGCAGATGAGTTGACCAACTTTTTCCCTGACAAATTAGGGGAGTACTGCTATCACAAAGCTGTCAAGCCATGGCACAGATCCGTACTGTGCAAACCTGTGATGACTGGACTTCTCCAAGGAGGCCAGGGATACTTGGGGAGGGTAGCCAAGGAGGCTTGCATACAGTGGAGCCTGATCTTGGTCACACGTCAGACTGGCTGAACAGACGGAGCATGTTTTTGGAGATTAGGATATAGGGACTGAGAAAAGAAAATATCGTCTGGTGTTGTTTCAGCTCACTATTTACAATTTGTTATTATCTATGTATGGGTTTTTCAGAATTCAAATGGCATATTAAGGTGTCCAAAGTTAAGCTTTATCAAACAATTGGAAAACAAAATAATTGCCCCTTTATTATGAAAAAAATTGTTCAGGATGGCTTGGGCTAGTCTTTTCAAACTGAAATATAGGTATATGGCAGTGCAGTATTCTAGAAGCCAATTCATAAGCATGGTAGATATTTCTAGAACATCAATTTCACCTGACTTAAAGGAGGAAGAGATTATATTCATATCTCTCTCTCTCTCTCTCTCTCTCTCTCTCTCTCTCTCTCTCTCTCACACACACACACACACACACACACACACACACACACAGAAGAAGGCGGCATTTTTCTTTTGATTTTTAAGATAAAACATGAGGCCTCAAAGAATTTCTTCCTTGTGGCAATCTACTCTGTACAACACACAGACCCCCACGCCCCCTATTTGGGGGATGCTGTTCAAATACAGCCATTAGCAGTACATGGGTGGAAAATCCCAAAGAATTCTGGTTATGTACAGCCCCATGTGAAAGCCGAGGGTCAGACAGTGGAAAGAGTCTATAAGGTCTTTTATAAACCTAGAAGTTGAAGACAAAAATATCTATAAGTGTTATATTAATTTTGGGGGGTAAACTTTACTCAGTATTTAACGTGTGCCTGGCAACATCCTAGACACTGAGCCAAACATAAAGTTGAATACTATATCACCTCATTCATAAGTCCTCCAGTTTATGAATCAAACTAGATTAAGGGATCCTAAAGTGGATATGGTCCACTAAACCATTCCACATCAATGGTCACACTGGAGAGAATGACATGGATTCTAGAATTCAATTGCCCAGTTCCACTACTTCTTACCTATGTGATGACAGGTTAAATGACTTAATCGTACCTCAGTTTCCTTAGTGAAATGGAAATGGAAATGGAAATGTGAAATGGGGACAATACCATAGACCAAAGTCACTCAATAGGATGTTATAAGAATTAAATGAGGTAATGCATGTAAAGCACTTAGCACTATGCTTAAATGCCAAGATTTAATTATTATGATTATTGTCAGAAAATTATTTCTCTGTGCTTCCTTAGGAAGCTCCTTTAGTAACTAAATAATTCTCCTTTCATTTTTTATTTTAATTATTCTGTGTCAAATGTATTGTTTCTTTTATTATTTATTTTAATTATTCTGTGTCAAATGTATTGTTGCTATAATATACTCAAATAATTCAAAAAGTCTGTAGGGTATAAATTATAAATAAAAATAAAGACCATGATTGTACCTATACCAAGTATCTCATTTATGAGTTTTTAAATGGGCTTCTCTTTATATCTAACGCCTAGCCACAGAATAAGAAGGAACTTCTGGATGTGTATTAATTAGAGGATATAACAAAAGGGAAAAGAAGACACAGGGGTGTCACTAAATGTGACATATTTGAACTGAATCTCTTATGTCTGTTTGACTCTTCCTCAGCCCAGAACTACACATGTTTTAGAGTCAGATGCCTATTATTGAAATCCTAGCCCAAGCTATGCAACAACCCAAAGCTCTATTGGCCCGAATTCAGTATTCCTCATCCTCCAAAACGGTCAACTTCAGAGGCCACATGAAACAAGATCACATTTTCTTTTAGGAGTGTTAAGGGTAACAAGAAAAGAGGCAAAGGAATTAAACAGTCTGTGCCTGTCTACCAAACGCCTTCCCCTGCTAGTCAGCAAACGGTCACATCTCTTGGGCTGGGCTTCTGCCAAACCTGCCATGCTTAGCAATCCAATTCCTCTTTCTCCTCTGTGGCAAGCGGCACCTCCAATTCTCAGGAGACAATTTATCTTTACACAGCAGGATAATTACAGACAACAGGCCAGGCCATCGAACACAGATACAAAATGACATGATTTCTGCATTGTTAGTCTTTCCCCCACTCCCTAATTTTGTCACATCACCTCTGTATTGTCTGCAAGTCATTGGTTATTTTCACTATACTAGCTCAGGCAGCTTCTCTCTGCAATCATGTGACCAGTTAACTCTATTATGTGGAGCTACAGGTAACCAAATCCTACTGTCCATTAAGTGTGTAAATTGGGACACTTTTGCTCTGTATACTTTGTGTTCTTTCAGTTGAATCCTACCCACCTAGTAGACCCCTGATCTTCTTCTGCTCTCCCAAGGTGAAGAGAAGACCTTTCCAGGAAAACTATCTGATCTCTGTAACCCTAGAGAAGTTATTTTCCAGTAACATAAAAATGGGAAAATATGCTTAATATTAGTACTCCAAACATTAAAAGAGAATGTATTAAATTCTTCCCAGCTTGTATTTCTGTTTGTGCATCTCTTTCATAAAATTTCTTGTCAGATTCACATTGTTCAATTCTTAATTCTTTTTTGTGTTCTGGACTTTATCTCTAATTAAAAATATAAGGAATTTGAGGGTATGTACAGCCCATGAATTACATTTTGTTTAATAGTCTACAGACTTTATAGTGTTGGGTGTTTAGCAGATCTTAAAACAAAACTAGTTGGCAGAAACCAGATGAATGGGAAGCTTAAATATGCGCGCATTCTAATTTCAGCTGATTTTAACAGAAATTCAGACTCAAGAAAACTCAGGTGTCCTGAGCAGTGAGATGTCATGTCCTAGTTGCCCATTAATAAAACAAGTTTGATGTAATGATACACTTTCTTCACGTAGTTACTGCAATTCTCAATATCACTCATGAAAGGACCTTATAAAAAAACATACATTTTTATATGTTTTTTTATATTTTTCAAATATATTTTTCTAATGCATATGATAATTATCAACGTTGCTTTAAGAGTTACAAATGTATTCTTTTTAACATGCTTATTGTGTTTTTTTATCCTTATTCCATGTCTTTATAGATACTAGAATGTATATATTATTATTTAAAGACATCTAGAACTCGGCCCTTCTTCATAATGATTCATAATGGAGATTTCAATCTGGTGAACAGCCAAATTTATCAGCTTTCTCTTTTTTATAAACAATTTCCTTACTCTTGACTGTTCTTTTATGTGCACGCTTTCTATTTTATCAATCCCAGAAATGGTTTTAAATTATTAATATGACTTAAATGTCCTTCAGGAGCATGGTGTGAAGTAAGAGTATGAACTTGGCAGCAACGTAAACCAGAGTTTAATCCTAGCACTGCCTTTTACTAAATTCTATGGTTTTGGGAAACTTATCAACCACTTTCTTTGCATATCTGGGTAGAAAGGGTCTCACCCTCCATCTTCCCTTTCTTGGTCAAAATTTTCTTGGCTAATCTTAGAGTTTCATTCTTTCATATAAATTTTAGAGTATATTAGTCAGATCCACTGGAAAAAAAAAAACAGTGAGATTTTCACTGGGATTGATAGATTTAATTGATAGATTAATTTTGGGAAATTTGTCATCTTTATTACATTAAGTCTTCCCACTTTCCAACATCATACTTCTGTTCATTTACTCAGCTCTTTAATGTCCTTCAACAAGGCTTTATAATTTGTTCATGAAGTTGCTGTTCCCCTTCTTGTAGACTTATTTTCAGGTATCACAGCTTAGTTTGTTACAAAAAGCAGCAGTTTTATTTTTTTCTTTCCAAATATATGTGCTTTTGTTTTTTCTTAATATACTAGCTGGTCCTCCAACACAGTGCTGGATAGGGAGTCTGGATTGTTGAAGGGCTCCTTCCAAGCAGTTTAGCATTTTCTTCCTCCATTCACTCCATGAGTATCATTCATATGGGAACAACTTATATTAATTTCTCAACCTAGGGTTTGAAGTACTACTTAGGTAGGATAGATTTGGGCTCCAATCCCATTAAAGGCATAGGGGAAACACTTTTTTTTTAATCTACTCAAACCCAGAAAGGAAACAAACGTCTTGCATTTTTCCCAAGCCTCGTGGCATGTATTTAGTCCACCTTTTCTTGGGATAGCAGTCCTTCAAGGTTTCTCTTTCATCAGGAGTCTCAGTACCCATTTCCCACCTTTGGTGGGATCTCTTTGGGTCAGCTCTTTTGTTTTCTATCCCTGGGAAGACATCATTCCTTTCCCTACACCTTGTTCCCCAATCCACCGTGATTAAATGAAAAACAATTCCTCGAGCTTTTAGCTTCCCCTGTACCTCTGGCTCACAGGAAGTTTTATATCTTTCTTCTAAGCTTAGACGTGTACTTGAAAACATTATATTTCAATAAGCATCCCTAGATATTTGTTTTGGGCTGAACTGATCTCCATGAAATTCATGTGTTGAACCCCTCAAGTCTAACCTCAGAATGAGACTCTATTTGGAGACAGGGCCTTTAAAGAGGTAATTAGGTAAAAATGAGGTGGTTAAGAGAAACAAGGGGTATAAATGCACAGAGAAAAGATCATGTTAGAACACTGTGAGAAGGTGGTCATCTGAAAGCCAAGGAGAGAGGCCTCAAAAGAAACCAACTCTGCTGACACTTTGAGCTTGGACTTCTAGTCTTCAGAGCTGTGAGAAAATAAATTTGTTTTTTAAGCCACTCGGACTGTGCTATTTTATTCTGGCAGCCCTAGCAAACTAATGGGGTGTTTTAGGACTAGTGTCTCTATCCTAGTCCACTCTATTATTTTTTTCAGAAATTGCTTAATTTTTAAAATCAATACCCTCATCCTGTCTGCTTCCACCCGATAACATTTAGTGCATTTTTCTACACGAAGAAAATGCTTTATAGAAGCTTCATATGCTATTAAAAAATAAACAGTTGATGAGAAAAGGTAGTTTGAAAAAATTGGCATCACAGCAAGATAAACGAGATGGGATAAAACAACTGCCAGTTTTATCCATACAATATTTCAAAGCCTCCCTGAGTTCGGACTATTTCCAGAGACTGGAATAGTCAGACTATGGACTAATTTTGGAGAGCTGGAAGAGAGCATTACCACATTGGAAAAGTACTGAATTATTCCAGCTTCTTCTAAAGTCTCTCTCTACTACTCAGGATGTAACCAAGCAGCCCAAACTTTGGGATTTTCCTCCACGGGGGAATAACTCATTCTATCTACCACATGAAGCATACTGTCAATCACCAAAATAAAAATGCAGTATTATCTAGTACAAACGTTCACCAGTCAGAGAAGCCACTGGACTCATGATGTGTTTTCTACTAGGGCTTACTTAGGGAAGGCCAAGTGACCGTCCAATGAAGTCAAGAATGGATGAGACTGAAAACTCAATAGAATAGGGAACAGGATAAAGAAGAAACTGCTATGAGGTCGGGTGGGGGAGGGTGACACGGTCAGCATCTGGAGATAATCCACTGGTGGGGCATAAAGGGAGGGAGGGAGAGGAGGACGAGAAAGGGAGAGAGAGAGAGAACATGAATGATGTTATCTTATGTTACCTTAGCAACTACCTAGTCAAATTGAATCGCAAAGATCGATTAAACAGAAGTATGTGCCAAATGATGTAAGAAAAATCTTGTGTATCTGTGTCTTACAGGACTGGGACTTCTATGCATGTCACTGAATCTGAGCTCCAAATGATCTTGAATGTGAATGTGTTAATAAGATTTCAAATAATAAAAGGAGGCACAGTCAGATTTACTGTGAATGGATGCTGTGATAATGTGAGTTCTTTGAGAAATAAATGCCCTTGGAAAAGAGAACCAGGAAATATGATAAGAAAGGAGGACGGGGACAAAAAAAAAAAAAAAAAAGAAGAAGAAGAAGAAGAAGGAATGAGAAAGGAAGAAGTTCAAATCTCTTACTTTCATCTATTCACATCCAAATTGATCCAAAAATCTATAAAAGTCATTTGAGGAGTCATATAAGTTAAAGTTTTAACTTATGTTTAATGTTCTCATCCAGCTCCAATTAATTACAAGTATCATAATGTTAGAAAAATATTTAGCTCATCAGCCTTGATGCCTCTGGAAACACTTTTATATGTTAGACGAAAGCAAATTTCAAAGATGGGCCTACTGCCAAGTTGGCAAGGCATCTCCCAGTGACTTACAGCAAGAGCGCAAACTCTAGAGCAGGGTTGTCCAAACTGCGGCCGGCGATCCATTGTTAATTGGTCCGCAGCAAATTCCAAAAATATATTTAGTTTATTTAAATAAACCAGGTAAGGCAATATGTACTTCACCTTGAGTGAGTGGCCCGGCTGCTTATGTATTTTACCGCATATGGCCCTTGGTGAAAAACGTCGAAAAAAGTTTGGACACCCCTGCCTAGAGCAAGACTGAGTTAGAATCCTAGCTTTGCCACTTGCTAGCTGTGCAGTCTTGATCAAGTTACTTAACCTGTCTGTGCCTTAGCTGCCTCACTTTTATAGAAATAATAATAATACCTTATAAAGTTGTTATGAATTAAATGAATTAATATTTGTAAAGCTATGTTAACAGTTCCCAGCATACAGCAAATGTTGTATAAATGTTTGTCAATAAAGTAAATATAGCATATCATCTGCTTTCCTTAAATGAGCGATAAACCCAAGAAAGGTTTGCTGAATTACAGTGAAGCAAACAGTTCCTTGGAACTCCAGTGAGATTAGATTATACAACCAAAATAGTGAACTCATAAAGAATTGGCCTGTCTGTAGTTTTCCAAGGTTAAATATGGAAACAGCACTAATTCAATTTATTGAAAATAGCTGCAGCTTGAAGCAGCAAAAATGTCCACATCCTCCTCCAATAACTGGGTTTGATGAGACAGGAATATTTAGAAAAGACACAAAATGCTTCACAGGCATGGTTTCCACTTGCCTCACTGCTCTGTCCTTCGCCTGTCCAAAATTAACTCAGCAAGCCTGCAAGAGAATTCTCTGACCTGCTGTACTGCGTCCCAAATATTTGTTTAGTGACCTTCCTTCATTTCTCTTCAGGATGCCTTCAAGAGGGCCAGAGCATTACTTGGGGCTCACATAAAGATATAAATTACCCGATATAAATTACCTGAAAGCTTTGGGAGAAGGAATAAAATATTTAAATAAAAAGCATTCTTTAAAAAGAGTATTGTCAAGTGTAAAGAAAACAGGAAAGTTATCAGAAAATATGGAGGAAATTTTGGCATGTCAGAGTTCTGTCCCCCACGTTTCCATCTGCTGCTTACGCAAGCTGGCTCTAGGAACAACTATTTTCCCTCAGCTTTGGCTGACCAACTGGTTGTCCTCTAATGGATATTTGATCAAATTTTCTTCACTTGGAAATATTTGAGAAAGGAATTCTCTACTCAGGAGCTCATTATACCATGGGCAAGAGTCACTGAGCAGGTACACAGAAACGTTCGAGTGAGAGAAGATTCAAGCCAGCTCCCTGAGCTGGAAATCATCAGACTATTTCCATGTAGAAATTTCATCTCTCACTGATGATGCTTTGAATTCCAAGCACTAGATTTTGTTTTATTACTCAAAATTTTATTTAATTAAAGAGTGGCCATAGATAGAACTAATGGTCTATTCTCTGGATTGAATAGAAATGAGAAAAATAGTTGTTTATATATGATTCCTCTGAGTATATGAGACACTGCTAAGCGTTTGTAAAAAGCACAATGAGCACATAAAAATCTTGATATTTATTTTTTACACTATTTTATTAAGGTATGATTGACTTACAAAATGCCATATATACCTATTTAACGTACACAACTTGATGAGTTTGGAGATTAATATACATCAGTGAAAACATCACCACACTCTATGCCGTAAACAATCCTCACACATTACTTGGTGGTGACTTTTGTATTCGTTTACACATTTATTCATATAACACAATCTCTTTCATAATAAAATTGTCCTAGATTTCCTTGTCAAAATAGATAATTTTATAGAGAGGCTTTAGAAATTATACAACACTAACTGGGAGGGAAATATTCATTAGGTATTATATTAAATGAGTGGCTGCCTATCTACGTATTTCACCTTTCTGCTCTTCACTCAAAAAGAAAACTGGCAGAGAAAAATTCAATCACCCTTTCTGTTTATTTTCAGAGAAAGTGTGGAGTATTTTACATTAAAACCCACAGAGGGATGGATGTCTGGTTGTCTTGCTGAGCCATTACTTACAAATCTCTAATAGAGATACGGTTTTTGATGGTGAGAAGCAAATAATTTCAGAATTCAGACGACACTGTTTTTAGAAATTTAGGAGGGAATGGTAATGTGATTACCTCCAATTTTAAGTCACCCTCTTCTCTTACAAGTGGTCCATGATGGGTGCTGGGCCCATGGGGTCTGTTGTGTACAAAGAGCCCAAGGCAGCCACACGGGACGTTGAGCAGGATAAACAAGAGGGGTGAGCTGGTCAGGGGTGAGAGGAGAGTGGAGGAGACAGAAAAAAAATGAAGCAGAGGTAAGAGATTCCTCTGTCTAGGGGACAAAAGGGACTTTTCCGAACTAGCCAGTGTCCACCCAACAAGGACCTAATGTTCCCTGGTTTCCTGTCGTTGGATGCCACGAAATTGTTTATAATGACTTTATAATCTAGAGTGGATTACAACTTTTAGAGGCCCTCCAGCCTGAATAATATTATAACTCCCTGCCCCTCCTATATAATTCAAAACAAAAACAATTTTATGCAGAAATTGCAGTTTACATACTGATGCTAAAAACAGAGTTTCTTTTTAAATGTTTCAATGGTGAAATTCGGGTTAGTTTATCAAAGCTGGAAACTCTCATTTCTTTGCCAACCACTGCTTTTTTGGTGGCCAGCATGAGTTTACTTAGAAGATAAAGAAAAGGAAGAAGGGAAGGAAAGGGGAAGGAGCAGAAGGAAAAGGAGGAAAAAGGTGTACTGAACCGAGGTTGTTTACTCCTTATTTATTTGATAAGATCTTAAAAATTTCAGTGATAAACTACATGACATTTTTTGAATGTCTCCTCCTCCAGAAAATACTTTAAAACTGTCCTTTTCCAAGTACAACCTGCCAGAGAAGGGCAAACCATAGAGCTGTGTGCCGTGAGTGAAGGGACCATATTTGAGATGCCTGAGAACCCAGCAGAATCTGCCATAGTCAGAGCATAATAGATATTTGGTGCATAAATAGATGGGAACAAGACAATTTTGTTTATTTTAATATAATGCAACTAACAGAGAAAAAGAAAATAAAATGTATTCAACCAGTTGTTTTGCCCCAAGTATATAGCTGGGCTCCAGTGGCTTTCTTGATATTTTTGCTGAACTGACCTGCATACAAGTTGAATTGACAGATGCATCTTTTTTTTCCAGTGAAAGGAGAAAAGGGTCTGCCTACTCTGTCCACATCTCACTCTGTCATGCCTTTTAGCCCACAACCATTTTTTCACGTCACAAGGAACTTGACCTGATTTTCAAGGTCCTGGAGCAGCGAGCTGGTGCTGATGCTGAGGTTAGAATACTGCACACCTGAAGCTCTCTATTCAAGCAGCTTTGCAGAGCACAGCCTGCTCTGTTCAATGAGCCCGATAGCAGAGCTCTCACCAGTACATGAAAAAGATCAAGACAAACAAACGAGAAACAAAAATTCATAGACACAGACAATAGTTTAGTGGTTACCAGAGGGTAAGGGGGGAGGGGGGTGGTAGAGGAGGGTAAAGGGGATCAAATATGTGGTGATGGAAGGAGAACTGACTCTGGGTGGTGAACACACAATGGGATTTATAGATGATGTATTACAGAATTGTACACCCGAAATCTATGTAACTTTACTAACAATTGTCACCAATAAACTTTAATTAAAAAAAAAAGTGTAGGTTAAAAAAAAAAAAGAGTTTGGAGATAACACACACAGCACCAGCCTCCCTTGTTTGCCTTTGAGTCCAGGATGAGAATTTGGACTCTGCCACTTACCAACCAGGCAACCTTGGGCAAATCTTAGCTTTTCTGAGCCTCAGGATCCATACCCCAAGTGAAAATAATCTAATCAACCTCCCTGTCCTGTCTGATTCCCCAGTGCTCATAACTGGGAATATGCCCTGTGTTCCTGAAGTGATACTGCATTTCCCCGAAAATAAGACCTAGCCGGACCATCAGCTCTAATGAGTCTTTTGGAGCAAAAACTAATATAAGACCAGGTCTTATAGGACCGGGTCTTAATATAATGTAATATAATATAATATAATATAATATAATATAATATAATATAATAAATATAATATAATATAATATAATACCAGGTCTTATATAATATAATATAAAACTAGGTCTTACATAATATAAGACCCGGTCTTATATTAATTTTTGCTCCAAAAATTAGAGCTGATCGTCTGGGTAGGTCTTATTTTTGGGGAAACACGGTACTTACCTCTTTCCTTTTACTCCTCCTCCTTTGTTCCACCTACTATGTATGTAAGTAGTGCTAAAGAGAAAGTCAGAAAAATGGACGATCATGGCTCTCACAAACCTCCCTATTATAAAGTATCCCACTCAATCATGGCCAAACACCCCTTTCCTCAGTCTCAAGATGGAGGCAGTTAGATTAATCTCTCAGTAACCTCTGAGGACAACTTTATAGATTTTTCCATGTTTGCTCAGGCACAGGAGAAACAAGACCTGAGCTGTTGGTACTGAAGTGTTTCTTCTATTACTGACTCATAAAGATGACAGTAGAAATCAGGACATAAAATGCTCATCCTACGAATGATTAAAGTGGTGTCAACGCAGCCTTGCTCCTCTCAGCTGATCTAATCAGTGTCCTCATAGTTGGGGGAGAGGATTGTTCCGATATCAAGTAATACATTAAAACCTCATGAATCAATTCTCTCAGGCACAGAAACACAAACATAAAATGACTCCTCTCCCTTGAGGTGGTATGATTTTTTTCACATCCTCTAATCTCCTTCCATGAAAAGCCTGGAGGTGGGACGGGAAAAAGAATGGGTCCCTGGTGGAGCTGTGATGTGATATGATCTGACTGGAGCCATGGGGCTGGGCCGTTTGAGCATGGGTGGCACACACATTGCAAACACACTGAGCAGGAGATCCAGAGCATTCACTCCTCTCCTGCTGCACAGGGAAACAGCAGGAGATGCCTACACAGCCACTGCAGGAAGGTCCTGGGGGCCACTTGTTAAAAGTTGCAAACTCTGTGCGTATTCTCATAGCTTTGCTTACCTCCATTTGCCCTGGTGGCTGCTATATTACTATATTACAAAGCACCCGAGGTTTGATTTCTGTGTGTGACTTTGGACCAGTCACTTGACCTTTCATTCATGTATTAATTCATTTGATGAATGTTTATTGAGTACCTTCTGTGTGCCAGACACTGTATAAGTGCTGGGTATATGATGATGAGCAGATGCAGACCTGAACCCTCCTCTCTTGGGGCAATGAAGAGATGGGTATCGATAATGTATAAGTGCAATGGGGGTGATGGCTAATAACACAAGGAGCTGAACTAGTTGAGGAGATTGGGAGCCCAGTTTTTGATGATATGGTTGCAGTGTGGATTTTATTCTCCACTTACTCCCTCAGCCATGTGTGTTTATGCAGGATACAATGAGCACAGAGGTCTGTATCCAACCCTGTGATATGAAGTCTTGTAAAAGCAAAATAAGAACGCAACCATTGGGAGAATTTCAAAGGCACCAAGAGTCTGAGTTACCCAGGGGTGAATCTTAGAATGGTCCTTGAAAGATGGATAGAATTTTGGTGGACGGAGATAATATGGTGAAAGGGGAAGAGACAGGCATTTTGTAAAAAAGTAGGAAACTGATTATCAAGGACCTGTGTGAAACTGAACCTAGTGAGAGTGGGGGCAGGAGGAACTATCTCTGGAGGCCCCTGGGGTTGTGCCCCTCGCTGGTGTTAGCAGGTACTGTGGAGGACTAAGGAAAAGTAGGAAGGACTGGAATTGGTAACAGGAAAGAAAAGGGTCTGATGTTTTGTTTTTCTTAATAACAATGGCTTTTAACTTTTTCCTCTTAATTGTCATGGCAGTACACGTTCATTATAAAACATTTCCAGCAGTACAAAAAGTATATGAAAAAAACAAAAATTACTTATTCAAAAAATTGCCTATTAGTATTTTCACGTATAAGATTTTAGATATTTTTCTTTGCTTACACACATGTATCCACATGTACAGACAGAGGCACATGCCGTTTTAAATGGTCTTATACTGAGAATACTAATTTGCAATCTGCCTTTATCACTTTTTGATATGCCCTGGGCATTTCTCTAATTCAGCAAGTATACAACTTTGTCATCTTTTTTATGAAGATCGTGGATGCCACTCTATGTACCACAAGTTATATACCTAGTTCCATGTTGATGGATATTATTTTCTAAGTTTTGACCATTTTATATTTTTCCCCTTTATCTTTCATTTAATAAACCCACCTTAGTGGGAATTTAAAGATACAATTAAATTAGAAGACATCGTTCCTGTCTCTGTAGAGCTTATAATATGATGATAACACAACATACGTGAAACTAATAGAAATATGAGGTACTGAGACATCAGGCCCACTGGAAAGGACTATGAGTCAGTCAGGTAGAGGCACAATAAACTTTTATTCTATTACATGATAGTAAACACGTACCACACAAACAAACACTATAAATAAGTAAATGCATAAAAGAAGACCATTTCAGAAAATATTTATTAAAGACCATAATGACGGTCTTATGACAGTGAACTGGTGGCAGTGGGAAGTGGTTGGAGAAGGCCTTCCTGCAGAGGTGATAGTTGAGGAGAAAGGAGAATGATGAAAAGGAAGCAGCAAGGTGAGCATCTCAGGGCGCTCCATTCCAGACCCACAACCCAGCACATTAACAAGCTTTAAAGTTGGAAAGAGCTTGGTGAGGTCAAAGAATAAAAAGAAGACCATGTGGACAAACCTGACTGATGCAAGAATGGAGGGGGTGGGGTCGATAAGAGTCACTGGCCACAGAAAGTTATGTCCAGTAGATATTGGCAAAAAGTTTGCACTTTGTTCAAGTGTCAGGGGAAGCCATTGGAGATATTGGATCAGAAGAGTATTATGGTATAATTTACTTTTCCAAAAGAGCTTTGGTATTGGGGAAAACTGGATTATAAGGTACAGAGAGCGGAAGAAGGAAAATGGACTACTGTTCATCGATGTATGACCAATCCTGCTAGTCTTTTGCCCAAATCCAGTTTTTCCTTCTTCCTAGACACAAGGCTGTGGAACATTTTCCAGCTTCTCTTGTAGCCAGGTGTAAAGCTTATCACTGGAATATAAGGAAAAGGATTTGTTTGGGAAGAAGCCCGTAGCCCTGGGCTACAGTTTGTTCTGCCTTAAGTTGGCTGGAAAGGTGACCACTACATACATGCTTACGGAGTCCCCGAATGATGACATGGAGCAAAGCTGCTGCCAACTTAGGATACTCACATTAGGCTTTTATGTAAAGGGAAATTAAATTCCCCATTTGTAAGTCAGGGTATTGTAAGTCTTCTTATGTCAGCAGCTTAATAATCATTTTACCTTAATTAATGCACAAGGCGATCACAGCAGCATGCTAACACATGTGAAAGGCTCTCCGTTAGAAATAGCTGAGGTTGTTAACCTGGGCAGTGTCCTTTGGAAATTATTACTTAGTACTGAACCTATGATTAGAAAAACAACTTTACAAGCTGTTTTTATCAACTAAAATCAGAGCATAAAAAAATCTAAGTGATCAGCCAAATGTTTTTCTCCTTGGAAAAGAGCCAAGGAAAAACAAAGCTTGAGGTGTGTTTATTCTTATAACTACAAAAGTACATTTATCAAGGTAAATTTCAAGGCTTTTTGTTTGTTTTGACACAGGAGAGCCCCCATCTTTAAGAATCTAAGCAAAAATAAAACAGCGTTCTTGGTGCCTGACACGGACGCTCAGGGCTATTTCTGAGATACTACTTCCATAGAAAGGAGACCAAGTTGCTCTCCAGGTATCCTGCATCTCCAGGAGCCATCCACAGTCATTTTAATTTCTCATATGGGTCACGCATGGAAAATTTTTCCATAAAATAAATGAAAGGTAGCTAAGAAGAAACTCCTAGATTATTTTTATTCTTCTTGTGGCAAAACGTACTAGTTACCTAACATCCATTCTCATCTTCCAACTTATTACTAGAACCTTGATTTTTAGATAGGTACATTGATGGGCTAAATAAAAGATGATATTCCTCAGTTACCCTTGCAGCTCGTAGTAGCCATACGAAGAGTTTCATCCAATGAGTTGTAAGCTTGAGTATTATTTGAGACCTTCGGGAAGTTTTCCCATGGGGCGTGCCCTTCCTCTTTGCTGTCTGTACTGCATGTGTAATGCCTGACCAAGCAGTGGCCTGGAGGATGGGCCAAGAACTAAGGATGGCAGAGCACAAAGATAGGAGCCTGGGTCCCTGAGACATCATACAGCTACTATTTTAGCCCTGGACTACCTTCTTCCAAACTTCCTTCAGGTGAGAGAAACAAAAATCTTCTTGTTTAAACTACTGTTGTTTGGATTTTTTTTTTTTCTGTTATATGCTATGAGACATACTCCTAAATGGACAATCTCCTATATATTTAACCTAATTTCTAACACCTTCAGTATCTTAAGTTTCTAAGGACTTGTAGATTATCTTTTATCAAGTACTAGATTCTCCAGAGACACAAAAGAACCACATAACATTGTCTCTCTTCATACATTCACTCCGGCTAATTGGGCAGGCAGAATTTAGAGAACAAAGAATGAAAAATAACAGTTAACTAGTGGTCAACTGGATAGAAGTGACTATGACTTTTAAGAAGTGGAAAGAAGGCAACTGAGGCAGGAGTCGAAGGGGAAGTATTCATAGACAGGTGAGCCAGGGCTTGGCTTGTGTGACAGTCATTTATAAAGAGTAGTATAGTGATTAAGTCTGTGGATTCAGGAGCCAGACCACCTGGGTTCAGATCCTCGCTCCACCACTTATTAGCTATGTGGCTTTGAGCAAATTATGTAATTTCTCCTGCCTTAGTTTTTGAATACATTAAATAAAGGAAATAATATCTACCTTATAGAGTTGTAATGGTTCTATTAGTCAATATATATAAGTACCTAAAGGAGTGTGTGGCATATAAGAAGCGTGATGTAGATGTTAGCTGTTATGATTCTGATTCTGATTTGGACACTTTTTCACTTTTTCTGGTTACATCACTCTCTTCATTTTGGGAACTTACTCATACTTCATGGTAATCATGGGACTTCTCTCCCTCACCATCTCATAGGTAAATAAGAGGACCCAAGCAGGGACAAAGAATACCTCACTCCCTGGCCACTTTGATTATTCCAAGAAGTAGACATGTGACCTAACCTAAGGCAAGAAGGATATTCCCTAGAATTTTTAGAACTGAAGCTGAGAGGGAGAGATTCTCCCCTTTTAGGGAAACTGGGAAGAGACAGAACTAGAAGCTATGATTTTTAAACTGAAGAAACTGATTTAAGAAAAAAAAAAAAGCCAAAAAGTCCCGAGCAAGCAGAGCAATTGCCGCAGGCTATGTGCCTCAGGGGACCCTACACTTTGGAATGCCTTCCCTGACTTTGAGTTCCCTCTGCTGTCTGGGAGCTGCTGGCTCTGACAGTACCTCTGGGTGGGCTCTGAGCCTGGATGAGGACGCATGAGTCTTTGCTCCCTCTGGGATGCTCTCGGGCTCACCATCCCTGCACATAGGATTGACCAGATGCTCAGAAGAGCTCCAGCTTTTGTGCCTAAATGGTCAACCCAAGGCCCCATGTCCAGGCTCAGGTTTCACGCTCCTTCTGCTTAGTGGGTTATTTCTTTCACAGAATAGCATGAGATCGAGCTGTCAGAATGGACTCCCTGGGAGTGACCATAAAAACCAATGTACAGGGAGATGCAGAGACAGTTCTAGCGATAGTCCAGGCTCGTAGAAACAGAGATACCTGGTTATTTCAGCCCTTCCTTTATTTGTGAACTACTCCAATATCTTGCCACGAAATCCTGTCCATTTGTCTATTTATTCAATTATTTATTTATTTGGTTTTTGCTTAAGATAGCTCAAGCTGGGCTTGTGGTACCTGAAAAGATGACAGGTACCTGAAAAAATACAGTCTTGAAGAGAGGTGCAGTGAAAGGAGAGTGGAAACCTGTCAGAGAAGAAAAGCGCTAGCCAAGACACAGAAGAGAACTGGTTTAGATAACCCACTCATGCAATGTTATCACTCCCTAAATTTGATGCAACTCTAGCTGAGACAAGGCATCCTTTCTGTCATCATTTGCAAGATCATTATTTCTCACAGGGAGAGAAGTACAAAGGCATCAGAACCCATCAGTTCTGCTCTGATTTTTGCCCTTGTATCAAGCCAGTTTCCCTTTCTATGGCCAAGAGAATGTCCTCACCTGAGGAGCTTCTCTCAGCATTCTGCTGGGGGACACTCTCCAGGGAGGAGCACGAGGTGGATCCAAGAGACTTCTCCAGAGCATCCCCCCACATGCCCACAGGCACCACCATTTCTCTGTGTAGATTTATATATTCTGGACTTCTCTATGCACTTTTAAGGTAACTTCTTGATTCTTTTGTCTTTCTCATGTCTTATCAGTCACCTGTAGGGGAAGTCCTGGACAAGTCTCGGGGATAATCTGATTTCTGCCAAATGAACATGAAGGGATCATCTCAGCTCCTTCTGTTTTAAATGCCCTGCCTGTAAGTAAAGATCATAATATGATTCACACTATAAGTGCAAAGATTCTGAGCGTCTCCACACATAGGTCACAGATGTTTGCTTCGATCACAATCAGCAAAAATGTTTAAATCATACGAGGGCTAATTTTTGTGGAGGTCTTAGTGTCTGAATTTAAATTATTCTTTTAAAAAACTTGTACTGTGTTTGTAGAAGCAAAATTTAGATTTTGAGTAACAAACCATTTTAGATTCTTCCCTAAGTCAACTCAGCTGTTGATGTGCATTAGAGAACATTATGCAGAGCAGAAAAAGATTCCAGAGTCTTATTTGGATGATCACATTGAAATTTTAATCATCCCATGATGATTTATTTTTTCTTATGGAAAGAAAGTAATTATTATCAAAAAAAAAAAAAAGCAAACCTTCCATACGTCAGATAATGGAGAATTTCCCTTCTAAACTCGCATGTAATATGGGGTAAACTCAGATACATTTTAAATTACAGGGAAGTGAATGTTCAAAGTAGGCATGCTGTATGACTTAGCTGACAATATTCTGCAATCTTCCAAGTTCATTGGACGGTTTCCAGTGCCAGAGAAATTCTTTAATATGTTCTAGTATGTCAGTACATCCCAACCCTTTACATATCATGGCACACATTAAAATAATGATAAATATACATGAGGACTAGGCTACTGCCAACCTGCCCAAACCACCATGTTTCTAAGCCACAATTTTCTTATCTGTAAAGTGGAAGAAAAGTAAAAGTCAACATTGTGAAGATGAAATGAGATAATAAATATGTAAATTATATATAATATATCACTGAGGTGTTTTACAGTTTGCCTAAGCACAGAGTCACATTGAGAAGTAAGACATTTCCAACATCCCAAAATAACAAAACTAAGCAAACTTTAAAAATTGTGTTACAGTGACAAAACAATGCCAAAGCGAGTTCCACTCACTGCACAGGAGAAAACTTCATAGTCTTCTTTCCCCATCTCATTAGCTGCCCCTAAACCCCCTTCCTGTACACAAACATCTCAAGTCAAACCTGATTGTATGACTCATCTTTCGTGTCCCTCCTCTCACCTTCTCTATCTATATCGTCCAATGTGACTCAATCAACTTGTCATGGTTTGTTTTAGCCCTCCCCTCCATCCTTTACTCCAACCTGCATAAATCATAAAAGTGAAGACAGAAAAGACAGAATTCTCCTTATTGTGAGTAGTAGGAGGGGACCCAGGGAATCCTCATACATAAATATTTGTCTGGTGATTTAGATAGATAGATAGATAGATAGATAGATAGATAGATAGATAGATAGATAGACAGACAGATTGATAGATTGATAGATAGAAGCAGTCATCCCTTACTGGGACTTAGTAAGCATTCAATAATAATATTGTATTATTATTATTATTATTATTATTATTATTATTATTATTATTATTTTAGAGGTACAGCATGGAGGGTGGAAAGAGGTTGCTGACCTGTTCCAATGCCGAGAAGGTTAGCAGTCTGAAGAAATCTGAGCTGTCTTCCCTTTAAGAAACTTGGGATGTGTTGATAAAACAAAATGATCACCTTTTGTGACAAGCATTTCGGGACAGGCTAGGTGAAGTTCAGACAGGCTAGACTTGGATATAAGTAGAACAGCTTGTGAGTGTGCTAAAAACATAAATCCATCTCACAATCCATGCATAATATTCTGTACCTTTCAGTGTCTTGTTTTGTTTTTTAATCCTGGTTTATCTTGATACTTTTCTTGAGCTCTTTTGTTGGTAGAATCTTGGAATCTGCTTTTTTTCCCCTAGTTATGTTATTGTTATCATTCTTTTAAATGGGAATATTAGTGAAGTCCAAATCAGTCTGTGGATATATTTCCTTCTCAGGTTTTGTTACTCATCTCTAGGCCAGTATCTTTAATTAAGTTTCACCCTATAATTGGTGGTCTTAAGTAGAAGTGCACAATGGTGACAACCATAGAGTCATTTGGTTATTTGTCTGATATTCTAAATATCATGTCCCCCTAGGGTACCCATGAGTATTTCCCTCAGGTTAAGGTTTCTTCATACATGTCCCCAAGACTCTTCAAGCTTTCGAAAGAGTATTGCTATTGTAGTCGTTCTGTCTGAGGGAAGAAATACTAATGATAGCACTTGGGGTACCAGCAGAAACAGATGGAGTCACATTTTTGGTGGAGTTAGAGGGATTCATCCAGTACTTCTCACATGGCAGTATCCAGTAGCTTCCACCTGGACAGTCATATGAACTTTGCCTAGAACAGCCTGTTTATCTGTAATTGAACTAATTTCCTCCTGCTAAAATATAAGCCCAATTTTTCTTATTTTGTCCTCATTTCTTATACAAATGACTCAGGTCCTATAATACCAGTTAAGCTGCAATATATGCTGGATGGTTAATGATACATGAACTAATAAAAGAAGGCACATTTTAAGCAGCGGTTTCACAGCTGCAGGTAACGATAGTAATAAAAAGGAATAATCCAATGGCCAATTCAATTTTAAAAAGTTATGACAAGCTGAAGCCCATTAACTGTGCATCAAAGCAATAAGTGACTCATAGCATAGTTGTGCCAAAGTTATTTTATTAGCACCTGGGAAGCTTTTGTGATTATGGGAGCATATAGCAAACCCTATATAAGAGTTTGCTACTAGTATGGGTATTAATTTTGGCAATAGAATTAGTAGAGTAACTTTGGGTGTTATACTTTAAAAAAGAAAAAGGGAGAGAAGGAAGTAGTAATTGGTTCATGTTCTTGAAGTAAAGGAAAAGAAAGAGCTAATCCAATAAGCTTTGTCACATAGACAGCTAGTAAAAATATGTTAATATGTAACACACTCTCCCGGGACATAGCTCGAGAAAAATTTCTCCATTGAGGAGAATTGACGTCCATGGCCCTGAAGAGAAACCTGTTTATATTAATGCGCTGAACACAGTCGACAGGGGTAAGGTCAATTTTGATTTGTGACTTTGAGGATCCTGCTAACTGAATTAATAACAAGGCTGGCTTATTGCATTGTGGGGAGTAATTCCTGATGACAGACTATTTTCAAGTACCAATTTATTTATATTCAGTGTTCAGGGTCTCTTATTAAGGAAGGGCACATAAATCAAATCATCCTGGCCGCCAACACAGGAATTATGCTGATTGGGACATCCTTACGAGGCCACCTTTCACCCAGTGAGTCAAAGAAAAACTAATATCACATCTGTGGGGACAGAGCCCCAGAGAGCAGTTTCCAGGCTCTCGCCTCACGTGGAAAGGTGCTGGCTCGGGTAGTAGATGGCCATCGGCTGTGGCTAGTAGCCGGTTAGCCAAATGGCCACTGATATAACTGCCACGTCTGCGCTGGTTGGTGAGTTGAGTCGAGGGGAGTCAGTCAGTTGGCAGAAAAGCGGACAGCAGCTAGCACGTCGTTCACACGTCGCTCTAGCCTCCAGTGAGACTACAGTGGTCTGACTCCCCTACCTATAGCTCCATGGGTGTTCCTTTTGGGCCTAGCCACATCCTGCGTTCTTATGTGGGGAGTGGGAGCAGAGACCTCGCAGGCCACCCCACACGACAACATCTCAAATGCATGACAGAATTTCAACAAGTGAGCCATCCAGGGGGTAAAGAAATGAAAGCCTTCCAGACTCCTTCTATGGGAATACGGCAACAATGCCCCAATTCTGACTAGGAAGCCAGGCTTAAATTCAATGAAGAAGGACATCCTTGAGTCCTTCACTGAAACTGTAACAGTCTTCTTTGAGGAAAAGTCCAATGAAATGATGTCTCCAAAACCCAACATGCAAGACGAAGTATATTTTGGGGGAGAGGGAGGAAGGTGAAACTATTATTCAGAACAAGCAGAGAACAGTGTATGGGGGGATGCAGAGGGAGCGTGTCTTTGGTTGGTTGCTTCCTACCCGTGAATTACCACATACAAACTATTTTAAAGTCTCTTTGGCTCTGGAGGATGGATTAGCCATTCACATTCATAACAAAGCAATTAACCAGTAATGGGAAACATGGCTTCTATCCAGCTGGCTGTTCGTTCTGAAATTGATTGGACTTGTGATCTGACTCAACTAGTCAATGTGGAAAAGAGCTTCACATGGGTGTTGCATTCTGACAAATACAGCCTGTGTAAAGGTCCCCATGGAATGAATAAGTGCTGGTTTCAACTGAATAAGCTTTTTAACTTGGAAGCCACTCTGCCAGATAAATGCTAAATTAACTATATAATTGCTTTATTCTGAACCTAGTTAAGGTTACATGTAGGGGTGATCTAATAATTGTTCAATAGGTTGAAAAAGCTATTAATGTTCATAAATAACTTCCACCTGCATGCCACCCATGCTGAAAGCTCTTAATGCAATGGCTGTATGACTGGGGGTAGAGGTCAGAAAACCTCATGAAGGTTGGTTTGGAAAATGGACTGGAGAATTGTTCCATTAACCTTTAGTGCTTGTAAAACTCTTACCCAGTTCCTGGTTCATGTCTGATGATGAATCAATTTGGTTGTGTTAATAGAGCTGTTGCCCTTTTCTTCTCATTGCTAAGCATTAATAAGTTGCCAGAAAGGCAGACTGGGAAAGATGTGGGCATTAGCCAGGGTTAAAGACTCAGTGATAATTGCAGTAAATGGAGAAAAAATAATTCGAGAGAAAAAGGACAAGGCCAAAATATTTAAAATGCTAAGGCCAAGAATCTCATCAATTTCTTTCTTTGGGAGGTATTAGGTCTTCATGTACCTTATTTCCAGGATCTTAAATCCTGCTGGATTAAATGAGAAAAGAAAGGAGGGAGCAAAGAGGAAGGGAGGGAGAAAGACGATACACTTATAGACCCTGTTTGATAACAGCATATTGGAATTAAGATGCAACTCCGTAGAATATGCAACTTGACTAGCCTCTTCATCTAAGCCACATGGGTGAGCTCTAGGGTGTGTTGCATTTAATTGCCAAGAATGGGGGTGGGGGGAGGAAATTGAAATGGCCCAAAGAACAGACCAGTGGGAAGAAGCCATAACATCTGTCTTTTTTGCAAATGGACCCAATAATATGTCAGCATAAAGGTACAATTTCTTCTTGTATCCACTTAGGTAAGGCTGACAAATAACACTAGCATAAACCTCCAAACCTGGGAGGCAAACATTTATCTCATTAAGGCAAAGCCCATTAACTTGCCATCATCATCTGGCTGCACAATGTGCTGTGAATAAATTAAATGCAGATTCTGAAACATTCTGGCTGTTGCCTGGTTGACATGCAACTACCACCAGGTATTCACACACCAAAATTATGGGGAATAAAGAAGGAGGAGAGAGGACCACCCTCCGACACTTGTGCAGCTATAACTGACAACCTCATAACAGCTCATAAAAGGCCATAAAGAGTTATAACATTGATTCCACAGGTCATATTTCCCCAGATCTCCAGGACCACAATAGACATCAAAGGCTTCAGGAAATCAATGCATCTGACAAGGTGCTCTTGAGTGGCACTGAGAGCTCATTTTCCCCATTATTCCTGGAGCCTGCAGACCTGATCCAATCCAGGACCCCTGTTGACCTCAACAAGCTGAGAAGGATGAAAAAGCCACCTGCCCTTGAAAAGGATATAGGTCTGGGGCCAACTTAGGGCAGATTTAGTTTGGCTGGAGTCTTCTTACTTCCCACATCCCAAACTGGCCATTAGCCAATATATTAATCCTTTGAAAAATGCCTTGAGAATTGGTGCCAATTAGGTTTTCCAGAAGTAACTGAGAAAATGGATAGAATCAGAGAGTGAGATAAATTTACAAGAACTCTCACGTTGCAAAACCACACAGGACTGGTATATGGGTTCAACGTGGCCTGCCTTAAATCTTCCTGGGAAAATTAGTGAATAACTAAATATATGCATAATTTGTCTAAAACCGAACACAACTTTCCCTTAATTTTCCTAACTTTTCAATCATCCAAGCTCTGAGACATCTTTTCCTCCTTCTTCTTCATCTTCTTTTCACCAGGTAACAAAACCTGGTGTATGCCTTTAAATAGAGCAGAACTTCGATATATACTTAATGAACAGGTGAATGAGAGAATGAATGAATGCCAGTAACTTTGTTCAAAAGAAAGCAACAAAAAAAAAACACAAAAATTGTATGTACCTCCCAAATTCCTTAGCCTGACATTCAGGTCCTTCTTAATTTAGGGACAATGTACCTATGTATTTTTAACTTCAGTGCCTCCCTAAAAGAATCTTCGATTTCAGCCAGACCTAGAATGCCACACATGCACTTTCTTCTCTCTGTACCAGTAAAACTTCCTCTAACCCATCAGGGATTCTCTTCCATGACATTTTCCACATACATGTCTTCTTCTCTGAACTCCTGCAAGATATATTGTCTCTATATTTGTGTTAGATTTTAACATTTACTCCTTGGCATTTTGTATATTATTTTATCTATTATCTTTTAAATTTTTATGTTTTCCCCATATTCTCTTCAAATGTGCTTATCTAATGTTCTTATAAATAGGAACAAATATTATACTTATTGATATCTTCATAGCAATTTGCACTAATACCTTTTATATCACAGCTCAGAAAATAATTTTTTAAATTAGTGACTAAAGATTGTGCTGAGATTGTAAAGCAGAAATCTTTGAGCACAGGCTCAGGTCTAATTTCAAAATAACATTCTAATTTTCTAAGTTATATATAGATTTTCTACTATTATTAGTGACACCACAGATTTTTATGTTCAGAGGATAAAATATATTCTCCCTGTTTGTAGCTTAGTTGCGATTGCCCAAAAGCAGAGGCTTAAGTGTAGGATTTTAATAGAACTAGAACATCTAGGATATAATTTCCAACACGCCTTAGAGCTCTCACTGGGGGTTTAGGAGTTGGGATAGTTACCTACCGACTTCTTTTTGTCATTGGTTAAGGCTATATCTGTATCCCACCCTCCAATTAACCATTACTAGAGAAATGGTATTGACACCAAATACTTTCATAATTGTAATTCTAAAGGAGATATCAATGGCACTTTTTGGAAAAATATACAAGAGAGCAACAATAGAGTAAATACGTTTACATACAGAAATGGTACCCTGAAAACAAACTGAAAGAAAAGAAAGTGACTCTCTCCTATGGAACTCCATTCTTTATTCCATCTTCAAAGCTGCCCTTGGTTTTAGCTTGATTTCCCCAGGATCCAGAAGTTGAGGTGCTTGGTCCTCATAGGGACAAAGGACAGGCCTGGGAAGACAACGTATAAAAAACTGATGCAAGGAGAGCAGAAAACCTGCTGATTTTCTTGCAGGTTGCATATGATAGGAAATTAACATTTATAGCATCTTAGGCACAAATGCTTCAAGCCAGGTGGTAGTTAGGTTATCTCTAACCAAGCTTCTCTACTCGATTTTTCAAAGGTCGCTCAGATAAAAGAACATGGAATTTTAATTAGCAAGTTTCAATTGACAGAGAATTAAAATTTAACCTCCTATTCATCAGTAGTTTAAAGATGAAGTTCCCTGGGTGCTGCCTGGGAAAAGCGGCTGTCACAAGAGCTGTTGACTCATACTTTACAGGACTGGCAACACTGATAGAAGTAGGTTGACAGTTTCCTGTAAAGATACACCTGACTTCAGGTCTCTCCAGCAGCAGAGAGGCTAATCTACTGTTTTCCCATTGAACTCTCCTCTTCCCTAAATGCTTTACTTGCTAAGGCTTTCTATAAACGTTTCCTATCAGTGGCACATTTTCTAAATGCGGGTCTCCTGAATCCTTCCTTGGCTGCCTCTGAGGCCTACATACAGATCCTCCTCCATGAGAAATGTAGACACAGACGACATCAACTCATTCTCTCCTCTTCACTCAAGGGATTCCCTGGGTAGAGAAGAACAGAGAGAAGAGAAGCAGTAGGATGGGGGAAAAGGAGGAGACGGTTGCTTGTAGACAGCAGGGAGGATGGATGCATTGAAATGGAGCACGGGGAATAATAGGCTGAGTAGCAAGGCTGGGGCTGGAGCCTGCTGCTGTCTCTGTGCCAAAGTCGTATGAGTCTAGAGCGCAGCTCTGTGTCCTCATCTCTGGTCTCAAGAAGGCCTCCAAGGCAGGGGCAGGTTCTTCTTGTGTACAATTCTGATGAAATAAGTGGAATCTGGGGGGAAAAAACTGTTCTTTTGGTGCATGTTGATCAAAGAATTTTACGCTAGAGGAGACTGCATGAGATACTGAAGGCTCAAGGGTTCCAGACACTTCCAGGTATCCTGAGACATCTCAGTTAAAAGCAGAAATGTACATGTAAATTCATTTTATTATTATTTTTTGGCTCCTGGATACACATGTAGAATATTTTAAAAGCCAGTGAATTCCCTGACAGAAGAAATGTATAGACTATTTGCCATATGATGATCTTTGGAGAATGTTATAAAAGATCTCTGCCTGCATAGGGAAGAGGTGCGATTGTATTTACAATTCGATCTGATAGACATTCATGTGCCTAGCATTGCAAAAGTGAGTGCAAAACTGTCACTGATGTCAACAAGGTCACAGTCTAGTGGAAAAGATGTGTATAGACCACTACGGTAAAAAAAAGGTCATGTGCCCCAAATGCTTGTGTAGGGAGCACTGCTTTGCCAAGAATATTGGAGAGAAACACCTCAGAAGAGGTCGAGAGTGATCCTTTTGTCAAGTAGAGCTGAAATCTGTTTATTTTCCACTGGGTGTCAACCCCCTTATCCTTCTTATCAGCAAAGGACCAGATGAACTCACCTCATGAAAGACACTGGAGAGAGACTGTCACTTTGTTCTAGAGCTTTCAGATAGCAATTTTCTTTAAACAATATACGTAATCAACTGATTCACTGAACAGTACAGTGAAGATAAAATACCATTTTCTTGTTGGTTTGGAGGCTTCCTGAGGCCTCTCAGCTACTTGGTGTATAATATTGACCTAACTCTCAGATAAGTACAATTTTTTGGATACGTTGAGGAACAATGATATTTTGACTGCCACACTGTCACCCAAATCTTGCTTTCCTTTCACAGGGATTACAGTCCTTCTGGAAACAAAACCAACACCCCAAGGTACGGGCACCTAAACGAGGAATTTGATGGAGAAAGCAGACCCAGCTCCCTTATTTTGTCTCTTAAGCTTATCTTTCCCTTAGTGTTCTCTTCTTTCTCACTTGACTGATGTCTCCTGTAAAATTTCTTATCGGAGTTTGGACCAGACCTCCTTCCTTCCATTCTCTTTGGTACTATACCATCAGGATTTCAAACTCACAGAATTTTACTGAATACTAAGGAAGAGTAAAGGGGAAATAATTTTTTTAAAAATCTATATTCATAAAAGAAAGCTGGCTAGATATTCACCAAATTTAAAAGCATGTTTGAAATGGGCTAAACTTTACAAATAGAGGCTCTAAGGCTTTCATCCAGGGCAGCACCTAAAATGAGTAGAAATGATCGCCCAGAGCAGGTGAAACCTAGTGCAAGAGACCTGTGTAACTGCTGATACGGAGACATGCCATACATTACAGAGAAAAACAACAACAAAAATCGTGTCTGGCATGACCTTCAAATGAAAAATCGCAAGAGCAGACACACAAGGCAGTGATAGACCCTTGAGCTGAGCCCCATACAAGGTGTCTCTGCATAGTCTACTTCAAGGTCAGTGTGGGCAGAGACATATTTATTTAGACAATGGTTAATGATTTTTCTTGAGCAACGCTGGCCAGCCCAGCTAGTACCAGAAATTTAAAAGCATGTGCACTTAGAGGAACCCATGTTTGAGGCTCCCATAGTTAACTCCAGTCTCGGAAACCCTGTGCTATTCCATTTTCTGCCAGAGAGTCTATTAATGTTCTTATGTCAATGAACTGATACAAGGGTCACAGACTCTTGGCTGGATGTTTTGCTACTATGCTCACTATTTTCTAGTTTCTCTTCCTTACCACATGGGAACTGGTTTCCTAGATAGCTTTATTCTTTCATAGGCATGTCCCCTCATTCAGCCACTCACCTGGAGTTTGTCCACTTTGTTTAGCTTCTATTGTATGGCTTAAGCATAGAGAGAAGTGGGTTCAAATCCTGACTCAACGAATGACTCATTAGGACTATTTATCGTGGGCATTTTTAAAAAACTTTCTTAATACCTTTGCCTCATCTGTAAAATGGGGCTAATAAATACCTTATAGTGTTGTCTTGAGAAATAAATGAGTTATGCATGTTTTATAGAGAAACTACCATATCATCCAGCATGTGGTAGGTGCTAAATATATTTCTTCAGTGGAACACAGATGCTTCCTCTGCAGAGTTGTACAGACCTCCAATCCCTGGACAGGAGAATAAGTTCATTGTCTCAGTCACTTTTCCCCAAAGAGGTACAGCCACTGAATTGTCCTGAGTCACTCAGCTAGTCCTTGGTATTCTAGAGACCAGCATCACATTTCCCTGACTTCACTCTATGTGCTGATGCTGGCAAAGAGAAATTTCAGTTATAACATGTGGGGCTATGGTTCAATTATGTGTCCTTTTTAGATTCTATCCAAAATAGTGATCATGACTTTCAGAATATGTTTCCATATTCTAAATACCTAACTCTGCACAAATTATTTCCATCAATGAGAAAAATACCTTTATTGGCATGTGTTGGACCTCACAGGCATCTGCTAACTCATATATAAGAATACTTCATAATACCAGAACTCCCTTGCAAACTAGAAACAGATCACAAAGTGTATTGGGTTAAATAATGTCCACCCCAACATTCATGTCCACCCAGAGCTTCAGAATGTGACCTTATTTGAAAACAAGTTGTTTGCAGATGTAAATTGTTACATTAAGATGACATCACACTGGATTAGGATGAGCCCAAATCCAATGACTAGTGTCCTTATAAGAAGACCATGTGAAGACCCAGACACACACAAGGGAAGAAAGTCACGTGATACTGGAGGCAGAGATTGGAGTGATGTGTCTCTAAGGCAAGGAACACCGAGGATTGCCAACCACCACCAGAATCTAGGGAAAAGATACAGAACATTTTCTTCCTCTGAACCTCCAGAAGGAACCAATCCTGCCAACACTTTGATTTCAGACTTTTAGTCCCTAGAACTGTGAAATAATAAATTTCGGTTGTTTAAAGCAACACAGTTTGTTGTAATTTGTTACAGCAGCCCTAGGAAACTAATACACAATGTCTTTTTTTTCTTTATTTTCCCATTGACTCGACTCCCTCTTTTCCCAACCTCAACGTCTTAAACCACCTTTTTTTTTCTTCATTTTGAATATGACTGGAAGGTGTAAGTAACATCAGAGAAAGATGCCCAGTCCAGCTCTCCAAGAAGAACAATGAGATCAGATGTCAGGCTAGAGTAAGGGGCAAGCCTTAACCACAAAGACAATGGCTGAACAGCACTGAAGAACCCAAAAACTGAAAAGAAAGAAAGCACAGTTCTGATGGAAAGAAGAAGTGGGAAGGAGAAAAGTTAGATGTAAAGCCATGTGGAGTGAAGTGCAGGAATATAGATTCCAGAAAAATAAAAAACTCGGTACAAAAGGGCGTATTCCTGCCAGGTGAGCGTAAATGCCTGCATTCTGAAAAGATACAATGCCTGTCTTTAAATATCTGCTCATATTTTTGGAATATTTGTTTCTAGCAGATTCTCAAAAGACTTTCAGATCATTATCAACCTTGTAATAAGCCCAAGAGGGAATTTGAGGAACCTATATTTCTCCTGTCACATTTTTCAAGTATGAAAACTCAGGTCCTGAGAGAAAGAGAAACTCATAAGGTTACTGTCCCATATCATCATTTGATTAAAAATAATGACTGTGGAAATTTGCAAACTATGAAAAGATTTAAAATACAAGATATGACTACTGCTATTGCCCAGTCCATTATTGCTAGATAACTCGGCAGCAAGGTACATGGTACACGGGGTCTGGAGTCAGGGAAACAGAGATTCAAATCCTACCGTACAGTTGCTAAGCTATATAGAATGGGATAAATGGGACAGGTAAATGGTGAGGGAGAATGGCTCAAGTTCATAAGGGATGGTGAGAGAGGCCTCATAACGAAGGCGACCTCTGAGCAGAGATCTGAACTATGGGATTTACTCATGGAAATAGATAATAGCAATAATTTATTAATCACAATAATTCTGGAATCCTCCTGGATCCTAGATTCTGTCCAGTTCTGTGGAAGCTACCTGAATCCTGTGTATGATCTTTGTACAACCACATAGCAAACAAAAGCAGAGAAATCCACTATGCCTCATTAAAATCCATTGTTCCAAAATATTCTGTGTGTTTCTAAGTATGAAAAACATATATGCAGTGGCTGATTTTTTCTAAGGAAGGTAAATTCGTGATGGAAAGATCTTTGAAAGGAAGAACAAAAAATAAAATGGACATTCATGTTGAAAAAAAATGAATACAAGTTCTTAAACTCTGTAGTTGTCCATCTTATTAAGGAAGATCACTTTTCTATTGTCTTCTTACTCTTTTTAGAGTGAATAGTGTATTATGAGAATACATTAGCATTAATAGGAAAACACACATACCTGACACATATGAATAAATGGGACATAAAAGTTTTCTGCAAAAATATATTTTGGAAATGCTTTTGCTGTTTCAGAAACATGAGAAAAAGTCAAGCCAATATAAACACTTGAAATCTAGAATTCAATTGCATTGAATAACCAACCTAAGTGCCTACTGACATCCACACGACCTGGTATCCATCTTTGTCCTTCCCTCAGATGGCCACTGGAAAGCACATGGCATAAAGCTCCGTCTCAGAACACTATGCTTTCTTTTTTACATAAGAAAATTAAGTACAACCATGATAATAGGCTCCTACTAATAGAGGGAGCTATTTATACATTTAAATGATTGTGGTAGATGCAGTCAGTTATCTAGGTGAAGCTCACGCACCTTGGAGATGGTAGGTCACTAAGAGAAACAGACACCAAGGCTTAGTCTTGGTCAAGGGAGTGTCCGTTCTCCTCTTAGATGACTGGAACCCAGGACTGCACCCTTCCTCAGCATAACTTACTCCCGAGGAACTTGTACTTAGGACCACTGCCTCAGATATAATACTGGCAAGAGATTCACACCAGGGCCGGCTGTGGTCAAGTGACCTTTGCTCCCTGAAACATAAACTCCTTTGGCCTGTTTCTGTTTCTGAACACTCCCAGGGGACTAGGTCTCTTAGGAAGTACATGGAAACTTCTAATGTAACAGGTCACCCATGGGAACAAGGCAATGGAGGGAGAAGAGCCAGAGGAACTGCAAGAGGACTCGGTCTTCTCCGTCCTCTGTAGACCAGTGTGTTTCAGCTCATTCCACCTCCCACCCCAAATGATGTTCTTTAAGTCTAAGAAAGAAAACAGTTCATAAACCACAGAAATATAGGTCTGTTTGTGGGTGGATACAAAAGAAAACTTGAGTAGATATGAGTGAAAAGAACAAATAGAAGCAGTAAGTTTAACTTGGGGAAGAATCAAACATCATTATACGGAATGTGTTTGAGATACAACGATTTTAAAAGGGAGAGAACTCATGTCACTGGGAAGATGTTTAACCAGCATGCATAAATTGTTTTCCTCTTCCATCTCCCCATTCTAGATAATGTCCATGGTGGTAAAGATTAGCTAGGTCAGAGGTAAGAGGGTAGAAGGTAGAAAACAGATTCAGATATGGCCCAAATTGATGAAGGTTTAGTTATTTAATATTTAAAGAAATGAATATAAAAGGAATAGAGGACACAGTGAAGAACAGCCTGAGACTTTCCAGTGGAAATGAAAGGTTAGAAACTGAAAGGTTGAAAATAAACCCAGAAGTAATAAAAATATAATTCTGGGGTGGTAAGAGGGAAGGGGAATTGTGACCAGGATGAATAAAGAATGTAAATACAGTCATTTACCTTGAAGAGCAAAAGTTTATCAGTGACTTGGAAAGTGGGGACAAATAAAAGGACATTTAATAATTTCATTCAATAAATATTAACTGAATGCCAATCCTGTGCCAGGTGCTGTTTTAAGTATTGGGGACAAGTAGTGGACAAAACAGTAGATGCAAAGCAAATGGCAGGGTAGAGGGTTGGGTCATTTCACAGTAATGCTAAATTCCCCTGGAAGTCTGATTGCTTTTCTTTGCACTGCGAGGCCAGAAAAAGCTAAAGCAGGAAGAATCTGGTGGATGAAGTGAAAAACAAAGGTTCAGAGGGAAAACATTCCAAGACGTCTACATAAATTGCATTTGTTTCAGGACCTACATACACATTTAACAGGGAAAGTTCCCTGTCAGATCCTGTAAAATAATTTGCACAGAAACACTGGGGGATGTTATGCAAACATATGCAACATGTGCTACATTTCAGCTGTATATTTTTGAATTAAAAAGATATATTTATATTTATTCAGAGTATTTGTTCCTACAACTTATTACCTTATGAAAAATATCTTTTGTTTAGACATTTCCATCAAGTAGTGCTTGATTTTCTTCTTTATTATCTATTTTTTCTAAGAAAAATATTTCCCTTCAATGCCAAATACTTTTTCAAACAACTCAATAGAAGAACAGTAAAGTTACTGATTAAACATTCTCTTCTTTTTTTGAGTTTCTTCACTTAGGTTCAAGGCTATAAAGGCAAATATGGCTTAAGAAGACAAAAATATATTTGCAGCCATTTTTGTGTTTGAACATTTTAGGAGGATTACATGTCTTGATTCTTCCCAATGTAAATGGCATTCAGACTACACAAAAGGGGTAAAAAATAGTCTCCAAGATTTCAGAAATGCTATTAAAAGCCACCCACATCAATGTGGCAGTGTAGTTTGCTTAAAAGCTCTTCAATTGGATTCCATTGCTACAAAAGGAGGTGAGAAATCAATCATCACAACGTAGAATCAAAAAATAATACCTCAGTGAACAAATACTACTTAAGTCCAGCTTAATCGCTATAATTTTGAAAGAATAGTCAATTCATTTGAATATATGGGACATGTCCAACTAACATCATACTACTCAAGTCCCTTTATCACACCAATGTTAAGTTAATATTCCTATAATGCCACATTTGTGAGGTCAATAACAAAATTTCATAGCCCTGGCTTCAAGACCAACTGGTTAGATGGTCTTATTTCTTACAGCTTCTTAACACATTCTACTCCATTCCATCAGAGACACCTCCTTACATCTTCTCAGTCTACAATTATGTTCTTCATCTGCCAACATCTTTAGTCAACACTCTCAATCTATCTATCAGATTCTGACCTCTTCTAACCAATTTCTTTTGTGTTCAACGTAAGGATTACCACCATCAAGCATACAATCAAGCAGGTGACAAGTATTGACTGGGCATCTATTCTGTGCATATTTGGGAGCTAAGTTGTCATGGAGGAGAAGGGAAGGAGAAATAATTAGGTACATGAACACAAATCTTGCAAGGAGCTAATGCTGAAGGTCAAGATATAGCTTCAAGAAGCAATCTCAGGTCAAGATCATATTTAACAAAGAGCTTAGCTATGCCGTGCAGAGAGAAAAGGAACTACAATTTAGAAGACTTAATTAACCTAGATTTTCCAACAAAGATATATGTGTATGTGTGTGTTTAAAATATAATGTAATGGTCCCCAGTCTCCTCTAAAAGGGGCTTTTATGAGTTCGTTATCTTCTCATCTGTGTTGTAAACCATTCAGAGACAGGGAATGTTTATTCTTAGCACTCTAGTGCCTACTACAGGGATGAACACACTGTGAGTTCTCAATAAAGTTGGCTATATTTTAATAAGCCTCACCTTTGCTCCTGCTGAACTGTACCTAACCCATTCAAAATGTGGGGAATGAGAAGTGCTCAGGGCACAAGTAATATAATACAAATGCATGCCTCATCTTCTGCTAGTACATATTCTACTATAGACCAAATTTTGCGTCCCCCCTAAATTTATGGGTTGAAAACTCATCCCCAATGTGACAGCATTTAAAGGTGTAGGGATTCCAGTGGGTGATTAGATCTCTAGAGCGGAGCCCTCAGGAATGGGATTAGTGCCCTTATAAAAGAGACCCCACAGAGCTCTCTTCCCCTTCTTCCACGTGGACACTGAAAAAATAGCCATCTATGAACCAGGAAGCTGCTTCTCACCGGACACCCAATCTGCCATCACTTTGATCTTGATCTCAGCCTCCAGACTGTGAGAAATCAATTTCTGTTGTTTATAAGCCACCTAGTCTATTATATTTTGTTACAGCAGCCTTAATGTATTAAGACATGTGCATCATCAGATTTCCTTTTTTGTCTTTTCTTAAGTTGAAGAAACTTAGGAGTGAGAGCTGTCAAATCCCAGTAACTGTGGATGGTTCACACACAATGCCATATAGAGACGGTGTATTATAGAATTGTACGCTTGAAACCTATGTAATTTTACTTATATCAATGTCACCCCAATAAATTTAATACAAATTGTTTTTTAAAATCCCAGTACGGAAATTCCAAGGTTTATTATATCTCATCAACATTTAGAGTAGAGTACCTGGCACTTTGAAAAAACAACAAACAAGCAGCGTATGTATGCTTCTACCTTAGTGCCACTGTACCCTGGGTAACCAAGAAATTACATGTGCTTCCACAAAAATAATTTTACCTACTGAGTCCTCACTACCCTGAAAGAATTGAAAGATTCATTGTCCTATTTATGACAGGTATGTTATCTATTTATAAAATGAAATTTCACTTGAAATCTTTGAAAGTTAGATTTCATGTATTGTCATTAACGAGCTGCTTACAGTCTGCATTCTGTAAGTAATTTAAAATTCTTGTTTATGAATGTGTAAAGTTATTGGAGCTATTCTTTGATTGTTTAGGAATTGTCAGGTTTTTTTCTTGTTGCCATTGTTGTCCTTGCCTAAATATTTTGTCTTTGATCAAAGTTATAACAAGTTCTGGCTTCCAAATTTGGCATAAGTTTAATTTTTTCTATTTTATCAGCAAATGCATTCAGTATATTCTCAATAGTGTCAAATCTTTATCCTCTAAGAATTGCTTTGCTATTTCTGAAAGGACCAAAAATTATCGGGACTACATCTAGAGACTGAAATATGTAATTATATAATTCACTTTGGTATTTTATTGGTTTACTGATAAATAAACTAAAGCAAAATTTCCTTTGAGATATTGAAACAGACTTTTCTATATAATCTACAAATTGGCTGCACAGACAGTACAATAATTGAGAACAAAGAGAATAGGATTCTAAGTGAGAGAAGCCTACAAGAACAGTATAACACTTGACTGAAATTTCTTTTTCTTTTTTTGTATTACACAAAAGATCAGGAAATAATCCCTCCTACCTCACAAATCTGTAAAAGAGGGGGAGGAATAATGTGATTTTTTTTGAACTAACAACTCTCCACTAAGTCACTGCAATCTGTTTCACGTACACTTGAGAATTTAGTTTTCTCTCCTCCAAAAGTGTGCTGCAAAATCGAGGTGATTTCTTTCTTTTTAAGAACCTGGCTTACAGGAACATTTTTCATCACTGCTTCATTAAAACACCTACACTGCTGTTCTTACTTTTAGCATTAGTTTTACAGTAGTTCAGAGGTGTCTGATCATCTTTCAAACGATTAAGTGACAAGGCAATCGAGAGAGAAAGGGATGGTTCCACCAGTGACAGCGGTTTCTTGGATGTGAGAGAATGAATCAGCTTATTCTGCTCCCAAGTCACAGCAGACCAATTCAATGTAGTGGTCAGAATCCAAATGGGTTCCATACCAACATGGCAACCGCCCACTCCTAGCACAGGGACAACTCTTCAGAAATTCACTTGTGATAATTTAGTCCCATATTTCTGTTTTCCATTAACAAACGCAATTGTAATTTAGGTATCAAATCCTCTGAAGAAACCGGTACCTTGTAATCAATAACTTTATTCTACCCACAGCCCTGGGAAACTAACTTTATAAAACTGCACCCAGCAGCCTGAGAGAGCCTCAGGGTCACATGTGCACTCATTATAATTTCTCAGCAGGACATTTAGTCCAGGCAGTAGCTGTTACTCTCCTGCAAGAGATACGTCCACATACAGGTGTCACCACCATATTCAGGAAAGTCCAAAGCTATGATGTCTACCCCAGGTACTTAGAGTTGCTCCTAGTCAAGATTCAGTTTAGAAATCCAGGGTCATTTTATCACGAGCAATTTTGCCTAAAAATAGGGTTGACATTTTACTCTGATCAGGTTACCAGGGGAACAGAGCTAGCTAGTTAACCAAAGGTCAGCTTCTGTCACACCAATGGAAATGGAGTATGAGCAGAAGTACAGTTTTGAACATATTTGCAATACCCGTGAGACAATCCAATGGAGATGGTTTATTAGCAGTTGGGTAATCCTGGAACTCAGAGGGGAGATCTCAACTGGAAATATAAATTTGCGAGTTACTTGCATATAGATGGTGTTCAATGGTCTCACTTAGATGGAGAATACAGAGTGACAAGAGAAGAAGGTCCATAACAAAGCATAAATCTGACATTTAGAAATTTGATAGTAGAAGAGGGCTGAGGAGGGATGGCTCAAGAGGTAAGAGAAAAATTCATGACAGTGCCATGTATTATAGCAGAAGCCTGTAGAATAAAGTGTCTTTGTAAAGGAAGAGCATGTGCTCAACTTTGTGAAATGATGCTGAGATGATGATTAAAAAGTGTTCCTTGGCTTTGCCAGTCTAAAATTTTTGGTGAAGTAGAATGAGCATTTTTTTGAAGAATGGTGAGGGCAGCAGCCAGATGGATTTGAGTAGGAAAATGAATGGAACGTAAGAAACTAGAAATGGCTCGTGTAGAACTCTGAGCAAACATGTCTTTGAGGAAAGTTTATATACTGTGTATCTTAAAAGCAATTGTGTTAAACAACTGTGGTCTCACCCAACCACAAATCACACCTCAAAATGAATTTGTCATATGGTAGTTGTTTCTACTGGTAACAATTGCCAGTCTTTGTCTGAGTGTTTGCTTTCCATCTCTAACCCATGTTTGCAACTTCTTAGGGATCTTCTCAGACCTTGCTATCTGGA
Source organism: Rhinolophus ferrumequinum (assembly GCF_004115265.2). Taxonomy (NCBI): domain Eukaryota; kingdom Metazoa; phylum Chordata; class Mammalia; order Chiroptera; family Rhinolophidae; genus Rhinolophus; species Rhinolophus ferrumequinum. Next base: position 27,571,873 of record NC_046290.1, read on the forward strand.
TGCAAAGGCTCCATGTTTTCCCCAGAGTTAAAATACCATAACACAGGCTTGTATCCATGGCACATGGCACATGTCCCTATAATCCAATGCATCTATTATCTTGAAGTCTTTCTGTATTTGCATTAGCAATAAACACCAGGGACTTAGTTTTTCTTGAGCCTCTTTCTTTTCCTACCAGTCATAGCATTTACTTTCAGGGATACCCTTTCTCTTTGAATACTTGTCCTTGCAAAAAGAATTAGGCTTCCTAAATCCTTGGGAACTCAACTAAATCGGCAACAATTTTTAATGTAAATGTTTCTTTAGCAATTATGCTACAGGCCCTGCTCTAGACACTTTCGGTTAGGTTCTTGGTGATGACCTTGGCTGCTGTAATTGTGCTGTCTGTCCAATTGCCAGTCACACATCAGTTTAACATCATGCCCACTACTGACTGCAAAATGATCATTATTCCATCTTTTCAGTCTGACAGAATCCGTCACTCTGTACTGACTGTTGATTTGTCAGTTGGCTTTACTCTAAAAAGCTATTGTTCCAGGGCATACGAGATTCCATTTCTCTAGTTCTCACCGTTTGGATTGAGTTCAATTACCTATTTACTAAAGAATTTCTAAGATTATTCTCCAAGGAAATAAATATCAGTTCCAAACTTTTCTGACTGTGCACCACTATAACTATATAAATAGAAAAAAATTACTTATGTATATAGCACTGCTTTCTATACTGTGAACAGTATAATGCATATGCTAAAAATAGAAATGAGGTGATGAGATGGTTAAAAATTCTATTTACTTCCAATCTCCACTTTCAGAAGTTGTTCTTTTAGATTCCCCTGATCGTTATTTATCTCGCTCAGTACTCAGAAGGTGTTTCTAGTCTGAAGAATTATGTTTTATGTTCTGGGGAATTGTTAACCACTATTTCTTTAAACATTGCTTCTCTGCCATTCTCCGTATTTTCTCTTTTCTGAATTTGCAGCACACGGAGGTTGGATTTTCTGAATCTTTTGTATCTCCTAACTCATCTTTCATATTTTCCATTTCTGTATCTTTCTTTCAGTTCCTTATCCTCTCTTCAGCTCTTTCCAATCTTCTGTTCAATACATATAATTGTGTTTTCTTTTTATTTCAGTAACTTCTTTCATTATCACTTGCTCTTTTTTTTTATCATCCCTATACTTTTTTTCGTTTTGTTTTTCCATTTCATTCTTTATCTATTAAAGGATATTAAAAGTATTTACAATTTTTTCAGATTGCTCAATGATACCTATTTTAAGGGATGTAGATTCCTAAGCTTGCTAAATTTATTATATGTTTTTCATGGTTTTGGCTTTCTCGGGTACTTAAGGAGATCATCTTTTGTGTTAATCTATAGTAATTTCGGGAGGTCCCCAGCATTGATGGTGTAGTATCCAGAACTTAAACCCTGTTAAGAAAACTCAGCTTAAGAACACCATTTTATATTCCTAAATTTCAGCTCCTACTTTACCCCAGGAGTTCTTGGGGTTTTTTTGTTTTTTGTTGTTTGTTTAGCATTTTTACTTGTGGTTTCCAGATATTTCCCTTTCCTAGTGTTCAAAATATTTCTGTTTTCCTAATTTTGTAAGTATTTACCCAGTATTTTTTTATGAATTTGGAGCCGATGGGAGAAGATTCAGCATGTGCTCAATCTCAATTAACTCTTAAATCAGAAGCCTCGTCCTTGGTCCTGGTCTCCACTTTGCTTTCAATCCAATAATCAAGCAGGGGAATGAAAAAAAATGAAGTTGAATAGGGAAGTGATTCATAATCTCTTTAGAGATAGCCAACCATTGCACATTCTAAAATGATGCTCTAAGTAGACCTCAGGACCAGGGAACATGTGTCTGTGGCTTGAAAAGTGGACTGGCCATTATAAACATCTATTTTTAGGTCTGCTCTTGACTTTTGAAATAGCCTGGGGTAAAAGCTGCTATCTCAGCTCCTTTATTGATGCTTCTTACTAATCTCAAAAGACCTTTCCCCTCGATTCAATTTGAAAATATACTTCTGCTATAAAATTGGCTAAGAGTTGTTAAACCCTAAATTTCCTTAACCCACACACGAGAAAAAGATCTTGCATAAGCAAAAAAAAACTACCCAATTAAGTCTTTTCTCCCTTTTCTCCCCTTATCCTTCTGTAGGCACAAAAGGAAAACCCATTTCTTTCATCTTTCTCCTTAGATCTCATTAAATAACACTTAAAAATACAGCTTTGCTCTCTTTCATGTCTTCTTTTTCCAATCTCCTAAAGTGTTATAGTCCCCAAATAGAATTTAAATTCTTATAAGAATTTCACCTTAAATTACTATGTAAATGTTTAATAAAAATAGATTTTCAGGGTCAGAAAAATTTTTTTAAATATTTCATTGAAAAGTATTTTCAAAATGTGTAAGAAATTGGAGCACTGGACAGAAAAGCACATCTAAAAATGCTTATCAAGTTAATAATGGAATCTAGTAATGAGGGAAGAAAAAGCAGGTACTATATAAAAATGTATCACAGTTTTATAAAACTGCAGTCATTATTTTTTTAAAACTTACCATCAATGAAATAATGTGTGAGAAAAAGTTAAATTTTCATCTGTGCCGTACTAATATATCATTTTGGTAGGAAAATGCTTTTTCTGTATCATAACATATGTTGTTTTCATTACTTTTCTTAGTGGTGTGAGTCATAAATTTGTCTGCTGTATTTTTTTCACCCTAACAAAAGGTTTTAGGTCCTAACAGAGCTTATCCATAGTTTCTATCTTCTTAAACACACTTCTTCTCTTGGTGAGATGGAGAATGCGAATGGTGGGACCAAAAGCGATAAAGGGTTGATAAGAGCTAGTTTAGAAAGAACTCAATGAAGGTCTCCTTGATCAGCACCTCTTGATCCAGATCAGCACCTCTGCCCAGTGATTTTGCTAGCCAAGTCATCTTTAGAAATATGTGATGTGGAATTAATTTAAGAGATATGGCAGATCTCCATCCCCTTCCCAAACTGACAGAGAGAGAGAGAGAGTGAGTGAGAGAGAGAAATTACAATAATAATTAGAATGTGAAAGAAAGCAAAGAGACATCAACAAATATCTGGAAGATAAATACTGGGTGAATGGATGAATTACAAATAACTTAGAAGAGCAGAGGAAGCTGAAACCCAAGGGCAGGCAGAGGAGGATACTAATGAAAAGAAAATCATTCCACAAAACTCTGAAAAAGCATAGGATTTAGAAGCACCAAACATCATGGAAGATACACTGAGACAAGCTGAAATTGAGGGGAACATTTGTCAAAAGTCTATGAATCAGAGCAATTAGACCCATAGGTCTCTTCTTCCATACAACTGAGCAAGGATTCCACCACCAAACTGGAAGGAGAACAAAGATTTTGCTCAGAAGAAATTGATCCTGGAGGTGCATGTGTATGGTGGAAATTGAATGTGGGCAAATGCCACTCAACATTTGTGGAAATCCCAGCTCTCTTATTGGCCAAGTTCCCCGATTGCTTAGACACCTAGATAGGACAAAGACTAGAATGTTCTTTTCTGGATAACCTAAAGAGCTCCTGAGGGGGGTGTAAAAAATACTTCTACAAACAACTTGGGGAGTTGTCTACCTCAGTGAACAGACACGCTTACCCTCTGAGCACCTTACAGTGAATTCTAAGAGTTGACAGAATGTATCCTCGAGGTCCCTACAACACACACACATCATCACCATCATCACCATCATCATCATCATCATTGAGCTTCCAATAAACTATTATCTGGTCTCTCTCTTAAATATAAGTGGACAGTCAAGGATAACCATATACTCGAATGAAGTCTCCAACACGGGGGAGAGAGAGACCAAAAACAAATGAGAAAATGGATCTCTAAGGACACAGACTAATAGGATTTTTATAAAGGAACAAACAAGAACAGAGAAGAAATTAGCAAAGAAGCAATAAAGGAATGTTTCTGGGAGCTAAAAATATAAGTGTATAGATTGAAAGGGCCCCCGATTATGTAGAAGAATGAATAAGTGAAAGGAAATCATCATCAGAGTTCAAAACACTAGAGATAAACAGGAGTGCCTAAGAGTTTACAGAGCTTATTTACAAACAGATCATACAGAGTTCAATGACATCTTATTTCTTAAAAGTAACTGATGCAAAAAGACAATGCCTCCAAAATTTTGGGTTAAAATGATTTTCAACTTAGAATTCTATGTCTTGTCAATATATCAGTCCATCATGAACATAAAATAATGATATTTTCTAACATGCAACGACACAAAAATTTACCTCCTAAATACCTTTTCATATGTAATGAAGAAATATCTTGAGAACAAGAGGCAGTATATAAAAATGATAAAAGCACAGATCCTGGAATCACAATTCTGGGTTTGACTACTGACTCTTCCACTTTCTAGCTGTGTGCCATTGAGAAAATTATTTATCCTTTATGTACCTCAATTAGTTCATCTGTAAAATGGAGATAATAACAGTACCTATCTCATGAGCATACTAGGATTCAGTGAGTCCATGTATATTATTAATTAGCATATAATAAATGCTAATTAGTATTATCATCTTTAGTATATCACAGAAGATACAGACTTAGTATCCAGGATATAGGAAATTCTACACAGGGTCAGAAAAGGTAAGTCCAGATGACAGCTGCACATCAGATCTAGAGAGCTGTCCACACTATAACAGGAGGTTGGAGTGCTCAGAAGTGAGGTGTGCAGGGAAAAATGAAGCTGATGCACTATTTGGAACTATAAGCATTTGGAAAACTATTATATGCAAGTGACAAATCTTTGTGACTATTTGGAACATAACAGCCATAAGCATAAAGAAAGCAATAATTTTAAAAAATGCAATCTTTTGCTTTAGAAAAAAACTGTATGAAATATAATCATAGTGTGTTACTTGGCTTACTAGTGAACAATAGATACCTAGTCATAGGAATGTAAACACCAACTAAATAATTTAACCAGAAATGGTGATATAATTACAACGAGAGGATGATAAGGGGTGGAGATGGGAAGCAGTCAGCAATCAGTAAGAGAGTTAAGTCCTCAAGTACTATACCAAGAAGTCAATAGATGGTGCCTAAAACTGTCGAATCAGTAAGCATCAATATAAGATTACTATTTAGAGAGTTGGAAGTAAATGTCCGAAGATGCAAGTTAAAAGGAAGAGTGTTTTCTCTACAGGAAAGGACTGGATAGGGATACGGGACTTCTGCTTTTCAATATAAGCCTTTTTGTACAATATAATTTTTAACAGTTACTTTATTTTCAAACTAATTATCATAAAATAATAAAATAAAAACTAGAAATAGTAACTAAAGGGAATCACGGTATATAAAAACACATTCATTCATTCATTCAAGCATTATTGAACCTTAACCATATGCCAGTCATGTTAGAACCTGATTGTGTCAAAACGCCTAAAAGAGTCCTAAATTCAAGAGAATACAACAGAAAATTCTTAACAGGAGACAGTTTAATAAATGTGATAATAGGAATATGAACAAAATATTCTGGAGAACAGGAGGATAAGTCCATTTGCTCTTCTCAGGCAGGTAAACTTTTTAAAACAATGTTTGACCATACACATACATTACAAAAGTCAAAAGGCACAAAATAGTATACAAGTATATGGTGAAATTTAAATCTCCCTTTCACCCCTGGTTTCCAACAACTTCTCATTGCCTTTTGAAAAGGCAATGAATGTTACCAATTGCTGTATCGTTCCAAAGATGTTCGATGCATTTTGAGCATGAACATAAACATAGTCCCATATAAGCATTGAAAATATACTTGCATACAAATGATTGCACATAATACAGATATTTGGGTGATAGTTTTTCACTTACAATATTGTGAAGATCATTCCATACTGGACACATAGAGATGTCTTAATTATTTTTTAAGTGCTGGAAGTGTTACATTTACCATAAATTATTTAAACAGACCTCTAATGACAGATATTTAGGTTGTTTCCAATGTTTTACTACCGCAAACAATCCTGAAACCTATTAGTACATATATCACTTTGCAAATGTACAAGTCTATCAGTAGGATACATTCCTAGAAGTCAACTTTCTAGGTAAAAGCAAGTTTTAAAGGGTGTTTATACTGAGAGTGACAGTTAACCTAATGTCAGACTTCAAATGGCTAATTTACGTGAACTCCTGCAACAAACCTATATGGATTTTAATAAAATGAGCATTTCGATCTTAAGGATAGTTGAATCAACAAAGGTAGGAATGTCAATGAGCGCATCTTTGAAAGTAAATGAAAACCCCTCCTTACTTCACTAACCAAGGTTTGGATGTTCATATGGAGCTTCAATTTGCCCACTGGATTTAATCCCTCATTTTAAACTCAGGTTCAACAGCAGTATGATTATCAGACCTAAAAACGGTCTTTCCCATTAGTACATATAGAAATGTTTGTTAGCAACACAAAAATGTAGTTTATTTGCATACATCCCAGGACACTTCCCTTTTCACATTGCCTTACTTCCTGTTGCCCTCTCGATGTAACTGGGTTTTAATAATGATCCAATTTCCTTCACTCCTCCCTTGACAACCAAAACTCCAAGCCCCCGGCCCAATCCCAGAACAATGCCACAGAATTAAAATATAGATCTATTTCCAACTTAAAATGTAAGTTTCTAAATGTAATGAGTTCACAATTTAAAGTTTCAAATTGAATGATATACTTAAGCAGTCCTGTGGCATAAAGGATCCCTTACCTCGTTACAAAATATTTATTGTTGAGGAAGTCTGTTTCCTAATTTTTCAAACTACAATATTTTTGCTATTTCATACATTTGAGGAACAAGCAGTTTATTCTGTAAACATCAGTAGCTGTATCCAATCTACCATGCTGATTTCTGGACCATTTAGTAAGCATACTATGTATGGCCTAAGAATTAATAAGCCATTCTTTTTCTTCCTTGTCTAACTCAATGCCATTTTTCTCATGATTTAAGATTTCCTGGCTTGCAAAACACAATAAGAGATTTAAGGTAATGAAGAAGCATATAAACTATATTAAATTGTACATGATGAAATTGAAAATGGCTGTACTATTGAGTTTTCAACCAAGTGGATTCTTTTCAAGTCCTTGAATAATATCAGCAAAAAAATAAATAATCTATATCATAATTTCTATGTAACAATATAAAATCTCAACCTAGAATAGGCAGGCCAAGTTGCTCGATTTCAGAGATAACACTACAGTGGCTTAAGGGTTGGAGAAGTAATGGATTGTTTGGAAGTTATGATTTTGTCAAAAAGGCATGGGATTATTTAGCTTGGTATCAATTCCTTAATACTCAGGAGATTCATTAGTTGACCAAAAACGGAAAAACTGTTCGTCGTATACTAATATAAATCTTGTTACATCTCCACTATAAAAGGATAATTATTATGTATAAAGAATAAAATAATTTTTTTCTTTCTTTCTTTTAAGAACACGTTTTTAGACAAAAACTCATGGTTGACTCAAATATCAGCATCAAGATCGCAGTTACACCAAAATAAAAAATACAACTATAAGCCTCCTCTATCTACTTAATATTTTACATGATACCTTATGCAGAAGATTTCTTTTTAAATATTTTACATTATAAGGCATTTTTATTGTCTAAAAAATATGCACATGAAGGAAAATATTGTACATGGCCAGGGAAACTCTGCCTGGTATTAAAAATTAGCATCTGCATTGGTCATAAAGTGGAAAATACATTGATGAGTCATTGAGGATTAACAGTATCTCAATAGAATAAAAGAGGAACGCTGACATCTTGGGCCTCCAATGAATCGATTTATGAACACTGGGATCTCTGCAGCACAAAGCAAAGCAATGACTTGTTCATTCACATAACATGATAGTACATTTATCATCTTTTCTTGGTACCTGTTGTGAGCATTGCAATGACTGAACTATTCTGTATTCAGTCTTCCTTAGTAGAGAGAAAGAAACAGAGGAACAGTCCAAAGGTAACCTTGTCAATTACTATTGCACAATGACTTGCATGTCCCCTCTGGTTCTTCAATGGAAACTTACAACAAAAAGTCTCCTCTTTTGTTAATTTCAAAAAAAAATCTGAAAATCTTCAGGAGTCCATGAGCAGAGTATTCTTTCACTATCATGAGAATTCGGAACATCAGGATAACATTGTTTCTTGTATGTGGACCTCTCTCAGTATCTGTTTGGCCAATGAGGCATAGCACTCAGGAGATTACTGGGGAGACCATATTCTCAATTGCTACAGCTAGACAGGTGAAATTAAGGACATTTCCCCTCGTGATTATATCAGTGTATAGTGATTCATAACATATAAATATATCTACAGAAGAATGTGCTATATCTTCAAACTTGTGAGATTTTCTCTTTATGCCTCCTGGTTAATCTGCTGAGAGTGAAATGTACAGTTTTGTGGGTTCATTCTCTGCCAGGCGCTATTTAAGCACAATATATTATCTCATTTAATCCTCACCGCTCCTGAAGAGTGTGCGGAAAAGAGTTAACTGCCATCCTTTGAAAGACGTTACAAGTTTCCTTCCTGGCTGGAATCTAGGAACTTGAATTTCAGGAGGGTCTCTGCCATCTCCAGAATTGATGAGTGGCTCACTGTACCTACACTATTTGTACAAACATATGGCTATGCTGAATGCCTGCTTTCCTTCTGGGTGTCTGGAATTTGATACATGCCAGGCAGAGGATGCCTATGTGAGATGCCCCCAATATAAAATGTAGGTGTTGAATCTTTAATGCACTTCTTGGGTTGACAACATTTCAAATGCGTTGTGACCACTCATTAGTAACAGAATTAAGCATATCCTCTGTGACTACACTGGGAGAGGACCATTGGAAGCTTATGACTGGTTTTCCTAGACTTTGCACCCTTACTGATTTGGGTTTGTCTCCTTTCACTGCAGTAAATCATAGCTGTGATTATGACCATATGCTGAGTTCTGCAATTCCTTCTAGTGAATCACTGAACCTGGGATTGGTCTCAGGGAACCTGACACAGAGAGTAGGTAGTCTTATTATTCACATTACACAGAGGAGGAAACTGAAGTGCAGACAGGTTAACAAAATTCCAAAGTTGTCATCAAGGCTTTTAGAAAGGATCAGAAATTATTCTAGGAGATATACAGTGCTTAACTCTCCAATCTTCCACTGTTTTTGAGGTGGTTATAAAATTTTTTAAATTAAATTTATTGGGGTGACAATGATAAATGTGCATAAGTTTCAAGTGAAATTACATAGGTTTCAGGTGTGCAATACATAAAATACAGTTTCCATAGATTTCTCTGCTGTAACAATACTCAATGACAATGTTCTTCCCATTTCCTGCTACAAAAATACACTGCTGGACACTGGACCAGGGACAGTAAACTATAGATTTTGGGCCAGATTTAGCCCAGCACCTGTTTTTGGACAGCCTGCATGCTACAAATGGTTTTATATTTTTAAATCATTGGAAAAAAAGGCAAAAGAATAGTGCTTCGTGACTTCACAATTTTGAGAAGCTCAAATTTGAGTGTCCATATATGATGTTTTATTGGAACACATCCATGTCCATTAGCTTACAGATTTCCATTGCTGCTTTCATGCTACTTGGCAGAGCTGAGTAGATACAAAGATCATATGTGGTCTTCTATTGAAGAAGTTTGAGACCCTTTCTCTAGCTCCCTCATGTTCGAAGCCTTCTTCTCCTAGCCAATCTCATGCCACTTGTGCTGATCTCACCTCCCACATGTCATTTTTCTGGCCCTGTACTCCTGAGCAAATTCCCTCAATCTCCTAAAAACCAGAACCCATGTTTTGTATATCTCATCCTGTGTACTTGGAGAAAAAAGAAACACACACACACATACACACACACACACACACACACTTTTTTCTCTGGGTCTCAATTTCCTCATCTGAATAATATTATTGGGAATATTATTATTATTATCCTTATAGTATAATTATGAAAATAACATGATATAGATAAAAATTATTTAAGTCAAAGTAGGAACTCAAGAAATGGTACTTCCTACTACTAGTTGTAGTTTCTATGACACCCAGTAATCTTTTTACCTTTCAGTGCAGTGCAGAGCTTATGGGAGATGAGCAATAGTATAAAAACAACAGCATTTAGAAAGCAACCAGTGTGTCACTGGATGCTTGAGAGAATTTGGGCTAGTTTCTCACCTTTTCTGAGTTTCAGCATCCTTGTTGCTAATAAGCCTGTGACATTACCTGGTTCTCTTTCACAGAATCAGGTTCATCTTTTCTCAGATCTGTGGCTTGAAATGCTGCTCAGATCAGGATGTCTCTTCCATGATCCCTAAGACTGAGCCCCTTGTACCATAGTTATCTTCCAAATTCTGGATTTATCAGCATTGCAGCTTGCTCCAGAAAAACTCATCTAGGTATTAGAAGTCATTTTGAAGGGGCTGTCCTATATCTCAGTGTAATTTTCTACTTATCCACTACAGACTCTCTCCTGCTTTTATCAGATTGTTACTGACCTAATTTGTAAAGACTCCAGTGAAAAGAGTCTCATTAAAAGCCTTCAGCTTTTCTCCCCTAAATGATCTAGGTCAGAATGGCCCAATACAAACAGCTGGAAAAATCACAGAGTCACTCAAGAAGCTTCTGAAGGGAGCTTACAGGGAGTGAAGTCTCTACGGATTGCTGACAGACATGTACTGGCTTAGGAGTGGGATTAGTTGTAGTTGCAGGGATAAAAGTATTTAAGAAGGGTCTGCAAAATATAATGACTACTACTCGCCTTTCCCTTACAGAAAAGTTTTCTTAAGAATCTCTAGTCACTGTACTTTACATCGATAATACCTGTAATTCAAGGAATATTTTATTTTGCCCATTGTGCTTCGTGCAAAAATAGGTACAATGTAATAATTCCCAATAATAGAATCACTCAGTCAATGTTTATCAAGTTTTATGAGATGCAAAACACTACAGCCATGGAGGCTGTATCAATCAGGTATTCCCATAATAACGCTGCATGACAAACAACTTCAGAATGTCAGTAGCACACAGCAACAAGCATTTACCTCTTTTCACAAATTTGAAGAAGCTGAAAGGCTTGACTTCAGGCAGCAGTGGCTTGCATGGTTCTGCTTATATCTCTCATCTATCTCTTGAGACTGGCTGGCTACCCAAGGAAAGTTTCTCAAATAATAATGGCAGAAGTGTAAGAGAGAGGCCTCTTTAAGGCTTAGGCTCAGACCTGGCATACTGTACCTTCTGTCCTATTCTCAGCAAGTCACATGGCCAATTCCAAAGTTAAGAGGTAGGACAGTATCCTCTACTTATAATGAGGTATGCCAAGTAGATGCATGACGAGGTGAAGAATTGGGGCCAATACTTTAATTTATTACAGAGTCATAATATGATATGATAGCCTCCTGGGTCCTGGAGATCATCTAGTCCAACCCTCAAAATTCAAAGGCAAGAACTCTGAGTACCAGAAAAGTTAAATGACAACTAGCCAGAGGCAACCATTTTCTGTACCATGATGAATCACACATAGCATCTGCCCTCTGAAGGAATACGAGCTGAGAAATATTGAGTGAAATTACCCACTATAAACAGTATCTGGCTGATAGGCTTTGTTGACAGGTTATCGAGCTGGGACAAATCCAGTAAGCAATTAGAGAAAACTTCAATAGGAAGCCAGAAGAAAGCCCAGATAGCGGCGTTATCCTGGTGTCCACTGAATAGCAGAATGGACCATGGGAACTGTGATTTAAGGCAAAGCTTAAGTCCTTTGAGGATTATGGGGAGACAAAGCTCAAGTCCTGTAGAAACTTGAACGGAGAGTGTTTGAGGGGAGAAAAAGCCTTCCTCCCTTCTGATGCCCCAGCCTCTCTCTGCCTACTTCCTCAGTTCTTCTTATTAAGGTTGCAGAAATGACTTTATCACATTTAGCACGTCCCTCTCTCTTGGTAGACATCATGTTCAACTGGAGAATGTGTTTCGCTTCCCTCTTTGCCAGGTGCTGACAATCCGACTCCCCAAGGGTAAGCAGGTCTAACTTTAAGATTCTGTATTAAGGCACCCATTTGCTTATGCACATAAACCACTTTTTCCAAAAGTAACTCAAATTATTTAGAATGGCCTGCTATTTTTAGCCCTTCTCCTCCTTTAAAATTACAACACCGGGCATGGAGCCAAAGCTCAGGGCATGATGCTGGACCCTGTATAAAAAAATAGGATGAGACAACCAATGGGATTGAGAAGCCAATCAAAAGCCTCTTTTACCTTGAGACATTAATGCAAAGGGAAATTAAGCTAAATTAAGCCCCTGAGAGAAGATTCTCATTGCCCAAAATTATCTCAGATGAAGCCTGGAGATGGGAACCTCATATAGTGAAGTCTGAGTGGTCCCAGTTCCAAAGATCAAGGAATGAAGTGATATGGGATTCTCCAGACCCACTGTTGTTCTATAATAATATGAAGTGTCAGTTCCTCTCACCATGTTATATTTTACATATTACTTTAGTATTGTTCCCTGAGCATAGATGCAAGGATGTTTCTTTCTCGGCTCCAGCTAAAATTCTCTCATTCTCCTGTAGCTTTTATTCAGTGCTCTGTCTTATCTCTAAATGTGTCACCTTGTATCAAACAACTAACAGTTCCTTGAATGTGACATGTTACTTGACACCTTGATATTTTTTGCACATATTGACCCTTCTGCTTGGAATTGCCTGGACCTTCTGTTCTGCCAAGGAAACTAATTCTTTGAGATTCAACCTCAGCATTACTTCTTGTGGTAAATCTTCCCTGTCCACTGCCCTCCTGCCTATACATCAAAGAGAAGCTACGCCCATCCCCACTTTGGTTTTGTCTACATTGTATCATCATTATTTTTTAACGTGTGCTTATTCCAGAAAACTATGAATGATTTAGGGTAGAGGCTATCTTATTCATTTTTGTTGTTGTTTGCATAGAAATTAGCAGTGTTCATTAAGTCCTATAAGGTAAATGGTCATTGAATGAATGAAATAGAGGGAGGGAAGAAGGGGGGAGGAGAGGGAGGGAAAGAAAGATAGAGAGAGAGAGGACAGCATGGTCCTTTATCAGAAAAACTTTTGTTCAAAATACTTGAAATTAATCATGGTCTTAAAGGAGCAAATTCCATAATTTAAAAAAATGACCCCATGATTTCACAACACATAAATGCTAGCCAATATTTGCCAAAGCATCTAACACACTGCCTAGAATACAGAAAGTAATCATAAATGTTGATTCCATTTGGCACTTTTTTTTAAATGGAGAAAAAAGTCTAGTAAACTCTATTTTTTCTTTAGTTTTCCATTAGAATTTGTCTTAAAGTTTGGGAAAATGCATTTGTGATGATTGTCAGCAATATCACAATGAAATCAAACCATTTTAGAGAGACAGGAACCAAAGCTTTGTCATATTCTATTCTGAATTCTGGTAAAAAAGATTCCTTTCAGCAAGAAAAAAAATGATTTTTGCCAAAACATTAACCAAGAAAAATCCCCTGAAAGCAATATTCTGGGAAAGTTTCTAAAGTCTCAATAAAAAAGCAATCAACATCAAAATGGCATCTCCCAGGTCAAGGACCAATGCATCACCTTATAAGAGGCTCTCTGAGCTTCACCACACAGCAATGTCCTTTGGAATATAATGTTGGGATTTAAAGTTCCACTTAGATACTTGTGAGGTTGATGTAGCCACACTGAATATTTTTCTCATTTATAACATTTGCTTTTTTCTCATCTGATAGAAAATGGTATGACGACATTTTTGCAACCAGGGATAGAGTGCAAAGAGAAAAACACAACTTGAGGTTTAAGGCAAAAGCAAATTTTTAATCTCACTCTTGCTAAATTTAAGTACCGCTAGGTTTGATGCTTTACTTGTTTAAGGAATTAAGAAAATACCTAGGCCCATTTTTAAAGTCATAGCATAATAGAAAAGTAAGTTAAAATATTGAAATACATGGATACTGATTGTTTCTAAAAGAGCTCAAATAAATACGCACTTAACTACATAAATCAGAACAACATAGAAAAATGTAGTTTATAATTGTCAATGAAGAGAGTCCCAGAAAAATAATGGAGACTGCTCTTTGAGACCTAGTAGTTTTATTCAGGATATAAGATCTAATTTTTTTTAAAAAAGCCTTGGACTGGGAAACTTGACAGCTATCTGTCTCCATCACCTAATACTTCTGTGAGCCCAAGTATTTAATCTCTCTGTTTGCACATGGAAATACAGGGTTGTTATAAGGATTAATTAACATATGCAAGTAACTCTCAGAAGAAGGTAGGCCCTTGATAAATGGTATTATATTTGATATTACTATGATTCTTCCTATATTCTGCTACAGTACTTTTCACTAGACTTTCCAGAATTGCACTTTTGCCTAATGAAAATGAATCTGATTATCCTTTTACAATTGTACATACGGAGCAAAATTACCTTTCTGTATGTAACCTCTGAAACAACTTCCTTCAGACTTCTAGGGTACAGGGTGACCCTAAAACTCAGTAAGTATTCTCCAACTAGATCCACAGCTTCTAAAAGGCCCAGGCAAAAGAAGAGACTCTTTCAAGATTACCCCGGTCAGGGTCTAAAGTTGAGGACACAGGTAAATAAGGAGTGTAATATGACCACAAACAATTGTCACCAGGCCTAGAAGAAGACTGTAAAAGAAACTGAGGCTGTATGAGGAACAAAGTCAAAGGAAGGGCGGGAGGCTTCCGGGATGAGAACCGCAGCCATCGTCTCCTTCCCTTCTCCCATCTCCCTTTGTGAAGAGCAGGAAGCCAGCCCATGGAAACATCCCTGGGAAAGATGGAAAGGTCGGGCTTTCATCTGGATACTTGGGACTATCTGAAATAAAGACTAAACTTTTCACTGTTTTAATGGGTTATTCAGGGCCCAAGCCATGTAGTGACCTAAGAGTGCTTATGGAAAACACAACAGGACCCAACCTTTGTGCCCATGTGTCAAATTTCATGTGAAATGAAAAGTGAAGTCCTGCAAGAGGACTTGTTTTGACCTGGAGCTCAGATACGAGTATTTCAATAAAAATCAACATGATCCTCTGATTTAGGTGAATTCTTCCAAACAGTTTTTTTTCTTTGTAGTTGTTTTCTGGTTTCCTTCCTATTACTGAATGGAATTGCCTACTCTAGCTGGTTTTACCTCCATTTCCAGCCCCTAGAACAGACTGGAACATATTTAGTGTTTAATACGTAATTTCTAAATAAATGAATCCTGATCTCGTCTAGGTAGTATGGTGCCACCGACTCCATCCAGGAAAATAAATTGTTCTTGGAAGGTAATTCTGGGCCAGGTAAATCCTAAATATTTACGAACCCAGAAGATACTTCCAATATAAGAAATTTGAAGCTTCATTAATCCTTATCAGTAGGATGCTTAAGAGGACCAAGTATATCAGTCTGATATCACACTAAAGAAACAGACCTAAGAAGGTAATGTGATCCATCCATCTTCAGTCAGTGAAATCACGAATGAAATAAAAAGAGGGAAAAACAAGATTATTAGCTTCTTAGCTGAGGAACAAGCTAAAGAAGAAGACCCTTCTTGGTTTACAGCCTTAAAAATTACAAACACTGCCAAAACGATAAGTAAGCCTCTAGGTGCTTATGTCAAAATCATAAAACTTGATCTGACTGGGCAAATTCTTTTTTTTCCCAATGTGGTTAAAAAAACACACAAACACATAACATAAAACTTACCACCTTAACCACTTTTAAGTGTATAGTTCAATGTTTAAGTATATTCTCAGATCTCCAGAACATTTTCATCTTGCAAAACTGAAACTCTATTAACATTAAACAACACCCCAGTTTCCTCTTCCCCCAACCAGCCCCTGAAAATCACCATTCTACTCTCTGATTTTATGAGTTTGACTATGTTAGATACCGTCTATAAGTGGAATCACATAGTATCTGTCCTTTTGTGATTGGCTTATTTCACCTAGTATACTGTCCTCAAGTTTCCTCCACTGGGCAAGTTTATTTTAAGATAAGTTTCTACATGTATTATTTAAAGCATAAAGAATCTCGGTTAAAGTGAACATGATATGATCCCATCACACAAATCTCAAAACATTGGATATTAAAAGAGAACCTGGAAAGCAAGTACCAAGTTTACAATAGGCTAGCACAATCAAAGAAAAACAATCCCCGTCATCTGAGGGATCAGGTGAAACAAACAATGAGTTAGTTTTTCATTATCAATGCAATTCAACAAGAAAGAATACTGGCCTGGGAGCCAAATGCCCTAAGTTCCAGTTCTGATTCTCCATTAACTGTAGGAGGAGGAGTTACCAAGTGTCTCTGAGCCTTGACTCTCCATCTTTCTTAAAAGACTGCTGATGTACAAACAAGATAAAATATATACTGTATCTTTGTAATATCAAGAGTGTTTTATAGATTAAAAATAACATTTCAAAGTAATTTAAAATGTTATTGTTTAATAGGTACCGGTTTTAGTTTTTAAGATAAAAAATGTTCTGTGAATGGATGGCAGTGATGTTTGCACAACAATGTAAACGTACTTAATGACACTGAACTACACTCTTAAAAATAGTTAAAATGGTAAATTTCATGTACTATGAGTATATATGTTTTACCATAATTTAAAAACTAAATTATTAAAATGTATGTAACTACTGATAACTTGAAAAATGCTCAATCAGATCACATATTTTGGAAGTAAAAATTCATATTATTTTCCTATTTAAATTAATAGTTACGTGTAGGTATTTAGATTTTGAATTGTCACTTTTTGCCCTCTTCTACCCAAAATACTATCAGTAACACAAACTCACAAAATTAAATTGTTAATTTTCCTGATCCTGGTATTATTATACATATTTTGTAAAGGCTTCAAAGGCATTCACATAGAATCCCTTTCCTTTTGAGAAAAACCAATGATTAATATCACCACCTAACCTGTGGGGAAACAGAAACAAACATGCTAAGTGGCTTGCTGCACCCTGGGAGTCTAGATTGCCAGTTATCACCAAAAACTAGGTAATCCCCATTTAACATGTGCACTGGGGGATGGAAAGTTGGTCTTATTTGCACGATTTCCAACGCTTAATCAGGTTTATTTGGTAAAGCAAATTCTTGTTACAAATGAAGTATGTGATTTAAGATCCTAACACGCACACATGCACCCACACATACACACAAATTCTAAAATATTTACATGCACGTTCACTGAACAATTGAGACGAAAGCATGTGAGCCATATTTAAGTCACAGTTTCCATGAGTCATACACCTCTATTTTTGAGCAACTTTTTGCAAAGCATTTGTTCTTACATTTCTAGGCTTTAAAGTCTAGGACTCTTTTCTCTTTCCAGTCTTTCATTTTATTAACATTTAATAAGCAAACACGGTTGCCAAATATTATAGTGAACCTCATTAAGTTGTTGAAATGGCCCTTAGATGAACTGTCCATTGACAAAATGAAATGTCTGAAGAGTAAGCTGGCCCAAGGGAGAAAAACATTCTTCAAAAAATTTTCAACCCGGGGTTGTGTCTTTCTCCTTCAAGAACTTTGCTCAGAGTCAGGTTCTCAGGGTCATCCTAGCATTTGGATTTCAGGAAAGCTCCAGGGGACCCCAATCTGCGTATGAGTAATGGAATGACTACAGCCAGGAGTCTGTATGACACATATCACAGGAGGTCAGTCTCAAAAATTACATTGACACAAGAGAAAAATAAGTACCATCTACCGATATGCCAAAATATTGTTCTTAATCTAGTAGCCTTGGAAATAATATTCAGGCTCGAAACTAAAATGGGCCTTATACCTGCTGTATTCAATTTTCAGTCCATATCCTGACTGAGAGACTGCTAAATCCCTCTAGGCAATTAAACAGCAAGTAAAATCTTACAGAAAAATGAAGGTAAAAGCAAAAACACACTATAGATAAGGTAGAAACAGTGATCAGTGAGATTTGATTTATTTAGTCTGCCAAGAATTCAGTAAGTAAGTTTATATAACTGCCTTATAGAGAATTTACTAGGTGTCAGGCATGATGCTAAATGTCTCACATGGATTATACCATTTAATTTGCACAACAGTAATATAGAGATGGGTACAGTTCCTACTCCCATTTACATATAAGAAACTGATGTTTAAAGAGACTAATTAACATACCAAAAATCATCAAGTGTCTTAGAACCAGTAAAGGCCTTAGAGGTCACCTGGCTCAAAAGCTGTATCAATGCAGATGTTTGGAAGATGAGTGCCTAGCCTCTGTTTACACACTTCTACTAGACAGGATAGAGTCACTACTTAAAAATCACACCGATAAAAGATTCTCCCCTTCCTTTCCGTTTGTCAAAATCTTCATCCCTTTGAATCCTATTTGCGGTTGCTTTAATTTAGAACTCCAGAGACCTCTCCTTCACGTGTTTGAAGAGAGGTGATCTGGCTTCCAGAAACTTCAGAGTCAGTGGCTGGTAAGCCTTGCCCACAATCCCCAATCCCTGCATACCCTGAACACAATGCAGCTTCCCAAAGTCTCTGTGAAATTCTGAAGCGCAGAAGTGAGCACCATATGCAGATGGCTCTGCCCAGTCCAGGGTTGGCCAGGCTCTCACAGCCCTTGTTCTACCAACTCTGGTGATGCAGCCCGAGTGCATACACCGCCACGTCACACTACTACTGCCTCATGGTCGGCTCCCACTGCCTATGTGCTCTATGTCTCTTTCTTACAAACCACACTTAACTCAGGTTTCCATCAACATGCTCTTACATATTTCATATTTCTTTTTTTTTTCAGTTTGACTCCTGTTAAAGCTCATCAGAATAGCTCCAGTTAATCTCTAAGTTTATAAATCATTTTAAAATTTAGACTCTGTCACTTAATGTATCAATCAACTTTATAAGAACTGGGAGTTTTCTCATAAATCACGGTAAGAGAGTATTCAGTCAGGCACAAGGCATTGTGGGACTGGGCAGGAGGAATCACACAGAGCTTTTCTCGCCCTCGGATATAGGTGTAGTCTGGGGCTGGGGAATTTAATCTTAGAGAGAAAAGTCTAGTCATCTAAAGAGGTGTCCAAACTCATATTTGGAAAAGTAAACTTCATACGAGGACGTTCAATCTGGCTGAAGTTTCCTTGTGTTTCTGGAAAATCTGCTTGTAGATTTCCTATTATCTCTGTCCATATAATGGACCCTCTTTCCTCTACTGGACCAGCACTATTGCTGGCCACTGTCTGTCTGGATATGGATATTCTCCCAATCCCTGTGTCTACTGGCCAACATCTCCACCAATGGGAAGACCCATTCCCCTCTCTGGGCTATTACGTCCACGTCTCCCACAACAGCCCATCTTTTAGTACCCAGCTGCATCCGAGAAGCCTAGTGCTGGATCCAGGAAGGTAACTGTTGAAATAGCCCCTCTTCATATTTCTTTGTTTATGGTTGGACTGTTCTGGAGCTTAAGCTAGTGCTGAGCCTGAAAAAGGAAGAGAGAAAAGTCTAGAGGCTTTAACTGACAGGAGACAAGGAAAATGGAACTTAGGGAGGCAGAGAACCGGGTGGGCTATGCCGGGGACCCTGTCAGCAAAATTACTTAGGTTAATTAGATGTGATGAAGTGATTTTTAAAAGCTACATTTATTGACCACTTACTCTGTGACAGGTACAGTACAATATCTATCCCATTGAATCCTCACAAGCTTTGTTGCTGGTACTGTCATTATCATTATTTTAGAGCTGAGGAAATCCCCGAGTCCGCTGGTAAGTAACACAGCCATGGTGTGAACCAAGTTTGTCCACAGCATCAACTGCTAAGCAGTTTTACAGATGTAACACCAGAGAATCGGTGGAGTTAAGTATCTTGCCCAAGACATGGTGGCAGATCCAGGACGGTAACTGGGGTCTTCTATCTCCCAGGCAGTTAGTTCATTTTTCACAATATAAAGTGATCCCTAACCCAGGATATAGATTACCATCACTTCCTTAGTTACCCACCAATCATTCATGTATTACTATATAAAGTTGCTGGGATCCAATTTTCCTTCTTTTGAAAATGTTGACATTTACATATCTTTATACCTCAGTTTTCACAATCTCTAGAAATGACTGTTTGGCTCTGTGATGTTTTTATCAGCTGTCTTTTCCCCTTAGTACCTAGAGATATATATTGCCTTGGCACAAAAGTTTGAACACATTTGAAAACGTTTTTTTCTTATTATCTTCTCACTTTTCTTCTGAAGATTATTTGTCCTGACTGCAAATCACAACACATATGAGTAGCAGCCTCGTGTATGCCATGCCCTGCTCTGCACTTTACATGTATCCTCATTTAACCCTCATAACAACCTAAGAAGTATTATTACTATCAAGTGCTCATGACAACCTATGAAGTGCTATGATTATCCCCACATTTTAGCAGAGGAAACTGAAGCACGGAGCAATTTAAGTAATTTCCCATAAGTCACAGAGCTCACAAACAGTAAAGCCAGGCTCCAAACTCAGGTATTTGAAACCAGAGCCTGCATTTGTAAACTGTGCCTCTAGTCTGAATGAGGGAGTACTTATATCCTTCATTATCCATTAATTCCATGGTATCTACCCCAGGCAGTGTTCTAGCCCGTCCTTATACTACTTCTAGCATCAAGCATAGCGAAGAGAGATCTTGGTACTCTCTTCATTATTGTAGCCTCAGCCTTTCCTTGACTTCAGCAATGCTGAAATTTCTGAAATTAAATGCCAGCTCTTACATCTTCTGTAGGTGGCATTTTAAATCTATTTGTATTGGTTTCTAACATGAATCTTCTTTTTTTGCCTTGTGGCTATCATGTATACTTTTGTTGAATTTTAATAGAATTTCCCATATTCCTTTACAGATGCTAATACAATCATAAAGCGTTATTCAATATAATTGTTGGGTTGAGGAGTATTACTATATTTTGGTTAAGTAAGTCACTATACAGATCACACTTGAATTACCAACTTATGAATAATAAGAACACACAACTTAAAAGCCAAAGTAATATTAAAGATAGCATATTTTTTTCCCTTAAGACATAGTCCAATCTGCTATTTCTTCAAATGTAGGACTTATAAGAAAATTGGTTGACCATGTAGAGCTATAACGACAGTAAACTACTGTATAAAACAAATTCTTATTTCACTTTGTTCATTTGTCATGTGTCTCATTCAGAAAATATTTGGTCCAGTATATTCTTTACCAAAGTTCTTTGAGATTATCCTTTTGCTGAAATGAACTTGTTTTTGGCCAGGACTTGTCAAAAAGTTGAATAATAGAGCTGACTTGAATACTTTCTTTGGGTTGTCTTCTTCTCAGATCAAGAGGGGAAAAAAAAGCCGTTGTGTAAGATCAGAGCCCCTTTATACTTGCTTTGTCATTTGTTAGTCAACAAATATATTTTGGACATTCAATACAGCCCAGACATCATATTCTGGGCAGCAGAAAAGATTCAGACAGGTCCTGCATTCAATATATACATATACACATACACACACACACACACACACACAATACATTTGTATATATTTGTATATATACAATACATATATATAACACAATACATTTTATATATATGTGTAAGTATATATATGTATATATATGCATACATACATAATATATATATATAATATATATATATATATATATATATATATAGTAGTTAAATGTTGCTACTCAAGCACTATGAAGAAGATAAACCAGGCAATTGTTAGAAAAAATGATGAGGATAGAGGTAAACTGTATTGCCTAATATGGTCAGGGAATGCCTCCTGAGGAGAAGGATTCATACTGGCGGCCAGAAGGAGAAGAAGGCAGACTGGTGATGATCTGGAGAAAGATTTCCAGGACATCTGTAAGACAAGAAATCTGGACAGTATGAGAGCCAGAAAGAACGCTGGGATTAATGAGCATGGAAAGGGTAGGAATAGAGGTCACAGAGATAGACAGGACCAGTAATTTTAGTAAGTAAAAGCAGAGGATTTTAAGCAAGTGAACTATGTACCTGATTTATACTTTTGAAAGATACACTGTATACAGGGGCAAAAATGAGGGCAGGGAAAGTGGTTAGGAGGCCTTTGGAGTAATACATGTGGGAGATGACAATAACTAGATTAGGGCTGTAATGGTAGAAGCAGTGAGAAATGAAAGGCTTTGGAGAAAGATTCAACAGGATTTCCTAATAGGGTGGTTTTAGGGTTTGAGGGAAAAAAAAAAAAAGGAAATAAAGAATTACTGTAAGAAATTGGACTTCAAAAACTGATAGACAGTGATACAAAATACGTAGATGAGGAAAACTTGACTAGGAAAAAACTTAGCAATGGATGATGAACTCAATAGTTCTTTTTGGGTCATGTTAAATTTGAGATTTCCATAGGACATTGAAATGCAAAGGATGGGAAGGCTGTAGGATATATGAGGGTAGAGTTCAGTGGAGAGGTCTGGCTAGTAACATAAATGTGGGAGTCATCAGCCTATAGATATTATCTCAAGCCATTGTCACCTAAGGGAAAAGTGTAGTTATAGGGAAAAAGGGGGAAAGGTCTCAGCCCCGGGTACTTCAACATTTTTTTTAGGTGTAAAGAAAAGGAGATATGTCTAGCAAAGATGACCTAAAGGAAGCAGCCAATAAAGTCAGAAAAATCAGGTAATTCAATAAGGAGTGACATTAGCAAGATGGCAAAAGAGAAGGCCCCAAACTCTTCTTCTTCCCATGGAGACACTGATTCAACAATACATAAATCATCCCCTTTATGAAAACTCTAGAAAGCAGTTCAGAGGCTCCTGCAACCCTCACAAGTGTGAAACCAGCCACACTGAAGTAAGTAGGATAATTTGTGGCGCAGTCTCACCAGAGTCCCTCTCTCTGGCACAGTGCTACATGATTGAGAGGAAACTCCCAGCTCCCAGCTTTTTCTTGGGGATGAAAAGAAAAGACTGGACCACATTTCCAATGTTGTGACTTCTTTTGGGGGCATGGGGAGGCTGCCTGAGGAACTGGCTTCTGTCTTGCCTATCTCAGAACACAGATGAAACCCAACATACTCTACATACCTGTGGACCACTGAGAACAAAAGAGCTGGTGTCTTGTGCCTGCTCAGAGGATGCAGCACAACAGACAGAAGCCAATACAGCTTGGCAGTCTCTCCTCCAGGGGGGAAGAGAAGAGTAGAGAATGGTCCACCGTTCTGGCTTTTCAGGGGGCGCCCAAGAAAATGGCCATTGGTCTTGCCTGTCTTGGAGCCTTGATGAGACCTGGCATATTCTAGATGCCTGGAAGTTGTTGAGAACAACAAAAATAGATGGATGGCATGATGACAGACAGCAGAGAGAGTGAGAGACTACGAAATCCTGGAAAGATAACTGGCAAATCTCTCTAATTAGGAAATCTATAAGAATAAATCCAGAGACGAAACATCCACAGAAAGATTTAAGAGGCCCCCAGAATCTATAGCCGGTTGACTGTATTTTTGATAACCATTCCAATACTTATGAATGATACTGCACCCTGGCTTTGGTTTGCACTTCCTGATTAGTGATTTGTGCATCTTTCATGTACCTCTTGGTAGCTTGTATGTCTTCTCATGTCTATTCATGTCTATTCAGGTACCCTGCCATGTTAAAATCAGATTATTATTATTATGGTTGTTGTTGTTGTTATTATTATTATTATTTTGCTTTTGAGTTGTGGGACTTCTTTATATATTTGTTTTAACTATTATCAGATACATGATATGCAAATATTTTCTCACATTTCATAGGTTGCTTCTTCCTATTGAGATTTCTTCTGCAGAAGCTTTTTTAGTTTGATGTAGTCCCACTTATTTTTTTTATGCTTTTGTTGCTTGTGCTTTTGCTGTATATCCAAAAATTCATTGCCAAGACCAATGTCAAGGAGCTTTTTCCCCTATGTTTCTTGTAGGAGTTTTACAGTTTCAGATCTTATGTTTAAGTCTTTAAATTCATTTTGAGCTGATTTTTTGTGTATGGCATAAGATAGGGGTCCAATTTCATTTATTTTGCATGTGAATATGCAGTTTTTTCCAATACCATTTATTGGAAAACTATCTTCCCCATTGAGTAGTTTTGGCTCCCTTGTCAAATATTAGTGGACCATATATGCGTGGATTTATTTCTGGGTACCTGACTCTGTTGCACTGGTCAGTGTGCCTGTTATTATGCCAATACCACACTGTTTTGGTTAGTATAGATTGTAGTATAGTTTGAAATCAGAAAGTGTGATGTGTCAGCTTTGTTCTTCTTTTTCAAGGTTGCTTTGGCTTTTCAGGGTTTTTTGTAGTTCCATACAAATTCTAGGGTTGTTTTTTTTTCTGCTTCTGTGTAAAATGTCATTGAAATTTTGATAGGGATTGCGTTGAATCCATAAATGACTTTGGGTAATACAGACATTTTAACAATATTAAGTCTTCCATCCATGGACATGGGATATCTTTCCATTATTTGTGTCTTCTTCAATGTCTTTCTTCAAAGACTTAGTTTTCAGTGTACAGATCTTTCACCTCCTTGAATATATTTATTCCTAACTATTTTATTGTTTTTGATGCTATTGTGAATGGGATTGCTTTCATTTCTTTTTCAGATAGTTTGTTGTTAGTGTACAAAAATATAACTGATTTCTGTATGTTGATTTTGTATCCTACAAGTTTACTGAATTTGATTACTTCTAACAGTTTTTTAGTGCAGTCTTTAGGATTTTTATATGTATAAGATCCCATATAAAACAACATCAAAAAAAAAAACACTTAGCAATAAAGTTAATCAAGCAGGTGAAAGACTTGTACTCAGAAAATGGCAAAATATCTGTGAAAGAAATTTTAAAAGATTCAAATAAATGGGAAGACATACCACATTCATAGATGGAAGACTTAAAATTATTAAAATGCCCAAAGGACCCAAAGTGATTTACAGATTCAATGCAATCCCTATCAAAATTCCAATGGCATTTTTTATAGAAATAGAAAAAACAATCCTAAAATTCATTGGAACTACAAAGACCCCAAATAGTCAAAGCAGTCTTGGGAAAGATGTCCAAAGTTGGAGGCCACATACATCATGTTTAAAAACACATTACAAAGCTATAGTAATAAAAAACAGCGTGGTACTAACATAAAGACAAACATAGACAAATGGAACAAAATGGAGAGCCCAGAAATAAACCCACATGTATACAACCAATAGTCTCTTCAACAAATGTGTTGGGAAAACTGGATATCTACTGGGGGTGTCAAAAAAATGTATACATGTGGACACTTTGGTCAACGTTGTTCCAGCAGTAGTTTGCAGTAATAAGAAGTGTCTGGACAATGATGGTAATCACTTTGAGAAACTGTTTCAATTACAGAAGTAAGACATGATTTGTATTCATCTTTTGTTATTGGTATATATTGAGTATTACAATTTTAATACAGTTTTCCCTTCTTTAAATATGTATACATTTTTTGGCACCCTCTGTCTATGCAAAAAAAAAAATGAAATCAGACCCTTATCTTAAACCATACGCAAATATCAACTCAAAGTGAATTAAAGATATAAATTAAGACCTGAGACTGTAAAACTCCTAGAAGAAAACATGCAGGGAAATTTCCGGGCATTGGTCCTGGCAATGATTTCTTGGATATGACACCAAAAGCACAGACAACAAAAGAAAAATAGACAGTAAGACTAAATCAAACTTAAAAACTCTGCAAAGGAAGCAATCAACAGAGTGGAAAGGCAACTTACAAAATAGAAGAAAATATTTGTAAAGGATTAATTTTCAAAATATACAATTAACTCCTATAACCAAACAGCACAATACTAAATAATTCAACTAAAAATGGCGAAAGACATTGATAGACATTTATTCAAAAAACAGACATACAAATGGCCAACATGTATATGTTAAGATGCTTAACATCACTAATCATTAAGGAAATTAATATCAAAACCAACACCAATTAAAGTGATCATTATACAAAACATACAAAGAAAATAACAAGTGTTGGTGAAGATGTATAGAAATTGGACCCTTATTCAGTGTTGGAGGGAATGTAAAATGGTGCACCTGTTATGGAAAACAATATTCCAGTTCCTCAAAAACTTAAAAATAGAATTAGTATATGACCCGGCAATCCCACTTCTGGGTATTTATCAAAAGGAATTGAAATAATGACATCAAAGGGATATTGGCACTCCCATGATAATTACACCATTATTCACAATAGTTAAGATACAGAAACAACCTAAATGCCCAATGATGAATGAATGAATGAACAAAATATATTACATTATATAATAGAATATTATTCATCTGTGAAAAAGAAAAATAATCCTTTCATATGCTACAACATGGATTAAACTTGAGGACATTGTACTAAGTGAAATAAGCCAGTCATAGCAGGAGAAACTACATTATTCCACTAATATGAGATATCTAAAGTAATCTAACTCATCAAACCAGAAAGTAGAATGGTGGTTGCCAGGGGCTGGTGGGAGGGAAAAATGATGATTTGCTATTTAATGGTTATAAAGTTTCAGTCATCCAAGATGAAAAATTCTAGTTGTACAGTATTGTGCTTAGAGCTAACAATATTGTACACTTAAAAATTGTTAAGAGGGTAAATCTTATGTTGTATGTTTTCTATCATGATTTTTTAAAAAATGCCATTAGGAAGGCAAAGGAAGAGCATATTTCAAGAAGAGTATGGTCAGCCACATCAAATGATACTCAAAGATTAAATAAGATGATAGATAATTAACCATTAGCTTTGGCAAAATACTCATATAGATCGTTGGTTAGCAACCTTGATAAAGACAATTTTAATGCAGTGGTAGGGAAATAATGTAATTAGGGTGGGCTAGGAGGTGGACGGGAAATAACCTGAAGATAGAGGAGATATTTCCACAAGTATCAAGGAAATAGTGCAATAGATAGAGAGACAGGTGTACAAAGGGGGCTTTTTTTGGTTTTATAGAGAAGTAATATTAACATATGTCTGTGTATTGACTAAAATGACTCAATAGAGGTAGAGAAAAATAATGACGCAAGAGAGAAGGGATAAATTTGGGAGTAAACCTTGAGGAGACTTCAGTGAATGGTTTCCAGGCCACAAGTAGAAAAGTTGGACCCAGGTATGAGTAGGGCTATGTCTTCCTCTTACCTAAAGAAAATGCAGAAAATGCAGAATATGCAGAAAATGGATGCAGGTGGGTTGGTGAGTTAATGGTGAGAAACAGGAAGATCTTGTCTATTTTTTTTCTATAAAATAAGAAGTGAGGTCATAAGCTTAGAGTTAGGGTGGAAGGAGATGTTGATTTGCGGAGCAAGAAGAGGTATGAAATTATCACCTCAGGGAATAGGAAAATAAACTTACTAGGGATGTGCAATAAGATTCCAGGTCAGAAATGTCTAATGAATCAAAGGCATCCAGGTGTGTAATTTTTCTCCAGCAATGTTTAGCCACTGAAGTTTTCTGGGATTAGAATAGGTAGAAAATTGAGTTTAACTGAGTTGGAGTTTTTACAAGTAAGCAGAACAAGAAAGAGTGAGACAGGAGAATTAAGGATGTTTTCAAGAATGGGACTCTAATTCTGGACTCAAGGAATTTCAGCTTATACAAAGAGAAATGAAGATATGAAGTGGTAGATAAAGACTGAACAAAACTCCATAGTTCAGTAGCCTTTCCATCTGGGAATTTTTAAGGCAGGATTTTACATCCCCTGACCACCTTTCTTTTCTGAGAAAAGCCCAGGGCAGGTCTTGGTAGGAATATGTGTAGGGCTAACTCTGTGCTAAGGTAGCCCTGGTCCGCCTTCTCCCCTTCTTCCTTCTCTTCCGCCATATGGCAACGGGGAAGTATGACCTGGGACTGGCACTGAGGTAAGTTCCCATTTGCCCCTCAGGACTCCTTCAAGTGCACCTTGAAGGAGTCCTTCACCATCCAACAAGCCAGAGGGGGGCCCAGGAAAGCCTAGCGGTCAACTAAGATTGCCATTCATAATAGTCCACTTTCTTTCATGAAATAAAATTTCTCCAAATAAATGAAGGAACACAATCATCATTTATAATGTTGACTAAGGATAAACAAGGCTGCTTCATAAAAATTAACTCACAGGAAGAATTCTTCTATGTGAAACATAATATTAGCTGGCATTTAAGATATAGTGGTATAAGAGCTGTCCACTCTCAAGATCTGTAATAAAATATAGGAACACAACAAGAGCACATCTAACAAATCTTAATGGGCCATCTGTTTCAGTACCTGATCTCCGGGGGTGACTAATCCTGGCTGCTTCTCAAGAATGTTTAACCATCGCCTCCTGACCCATCTTCCTCTCTTAATAAAGGACAATAAAAACATATGGTGCTGTGGAAAGCTTCTGGTGACAGAATTCTGTCTGAACCCTGGTAAATTTCTCTCTCACTTTCCTCTGCCTTCAGGAATATATGATTTTGATACTTTTTTGTCCCCAATCTTCTGAGACTGATCCTAATCCTAGTCAGAGAAGGAGAGCTAAGAGAATACATAAGCTTCTTAAGGATATCAAATCCCACGATTTGTGTTCTAGGAGTTTCTTGAGTGCTCATCAAGGTGACATATTCTCTGGTTTCCAAAAACTAATGCTTGTGAGTAAGAGGCAACCTGATTGGTGGTAATAGGTAAAATTTCCAGATCAACAGAGTTGACCCCTTTAGCTAACAATAATTAAAATATGTGCATATCTGTGCATGCGTGTGTGCTTGTGTATGGGAGTGTGTGTGAAATTTAATCTTTTCTTGAAGACTCAGAGCAATTACTCTACTAATTTGCTTTACAATAGAACTACGAGAGATTACTTAAGGTATGTCAGAATATTTGGCTCTGTTTACATTGTCTCAGGTTGCTCACTGGGTACAATATGACCCCAGCTGTATTCCTACTCTGGACCTGTCAGAAGGAAAAATTAATTAGGTATCACCCATCAGACATCTATTTACAGGAACAATCAAAGAGCTTCTTGGAAAAGAAGTTATCTTAAGAGAAAGTCGATACACACTATGCATGCACACACGTACACACACATGCACACATACACACAGAGAGCGTTGACACTGAGAATGATGCAGAGTATAGAATAAAATCTATTCTACATACTGTCCACTGCCCAGCCTTCATACTCAGAGCAAGGAGCCAACAACAAAAGAATCAATATAAATTCGAAGAGTTATTTTGCTGACATTCATACTGGGCAAGATTGAAAGCTTTTGGCAGTATTGGCACTCACTGCTCAACAGTGATGGCAGACAGGGTCAGCAGTAGCAGAACCTGACATCAGCAGCTTCCATAATTTGAACACTCATAAATAGACTGCATGGTCCAATAGAAAGAGGTTAGTCAAAGATGTATATTTAAATTTGGCTCTGCCACTTACATAAAGGATCCCCTGAGAAATACCCTAAAGCAGTGTTTCTCAAATTTTAAATGTGTATATAAATCACCTGGTGATCTTGTTAAAATGCAGATTATGCTTAAATCATTCTGAGGGTGGGGTCTGATATGCTGCATTTCTACCAAGCTTCCATGTACACTGATGCCACAGGTCCCTGGACCAACCTGGAGAGGCAAGGCCTTAGAATATTATTGACAGAACATGTGAAAAGCACGTGTGTACATGAGAAAACATTCTGTGAACAGTAAAATGGCATAAATATTACTTTGTGTTGATTAATAATATATTGTTGGAGATTCCGTTCAACTCATTAAGAAAAAGTCCTAGTAGAATAAATAATGTTCTTGATTTTCTTCAATTTTTCCTCTTTAGCAAAATCGAAAATAAAAATGGGAATTGGAAAGGCAACACAGAAAAGAATTTCATCCTAAACAATTTTATTGCTTTTTCATTGCTTTGAAAGATTAATTTCCATATCACTATCTTAACTAAAAAGATGGAAATAACCCCTGCTTTGTTAAAGAAATTTGTACAATTAGACCCAGTCCCAGATTTGTCTTATAGATTGTCTCATCCCAATCAAAACAGGAATAGTAAATGACACGGAAAAAGGAGACAGTTGGCTCTAGGAACACTGGCAACAACAAGATGAGATGGCTGAGAGGGAAGAAATCAAAAACTAATAAAAGCAGACACAAGAACACAGAAATCAGAGCTGCATGAACATCTAGTTCCTGAAGTAAAACCGTGTTTTTTCATTGGTGTTGCATTTTCTGTAAGAAATGAACAAAATTGACAGGTACAATTATTGATTTCTAAAGCATTTCTGTGTTCTTTATCTAACGTGTAATCAACAATTCCTGTTCAAGTGTCAGTTCACAAATTGGCTGCAGTACAGAGAGGGCAAGGAGAGATCGAAGAAAGAGGCAGGCCACACCGAATTGGTAGGTGCAGGTTTAATAAGCAAGGGAATTTACAGAAGAGGCATGTCTTGGATGACCACAAGATGAGATCTCCACACCAGCCTGCCAGATTCTCAAAAATTTGTAGAGAGGTCTTAACTGGGTCCAGTCACATATACCGTCCGGATGGACTCAACAACATATTGGCTCAAGGCTATGTCCTTGAAAACAGCTATGGCTGTGGGAACGTGGACAGGACGTACATTCCAAAGACGGACAGAAGGTAAGAAGTTTCCAATTGCCTGGGTCCAGCTTGAGGGTCAACCAGCGGTCACATCCTCTCGGTGAACTCCTCTACCATCAAAAAACATACACTCTCTCTGAGATTCCAGTCCCACAAGATTTTGACCAATCTTTCATTGTTACATGGTCATTTACTGTACTAGGCACAGAAGAGTTTCATCACATATCAGAAATTGCATAGCCGATCCCTCCCATGGAATAGATACCCTTCCTGATCATTTAGGTTTGGGACAGAATGACTCCATGTCATAGACCAAGATCACCAACACCTTATCCAGATAAAGCAACAGCTTGCTTACCCCCATGATGGATCTCTTTACAATGATTCTGGAGACACCATGATTATAGAATTTAAAACTGCTTTAAAGATGCCAGAAATTCATCAGACTCACCTTCCCCTGAATTTTATACTTTGTCTTCCTGCTTCCATCCTGTCTATGTTCTCTCACCTGCGTGTGGTGAGAGGAAGCACCATTCATAATCCAAAATGCCAGGGTATTGTTAAACAAACATGTATGAATGAAAACACAGTTTGGTGTCATCAGAGAGAGGAAGAAATGATAAATTACACTGAAATCTGAGTAACCGTCAATGTATTCTGAAAGTACCACTCCTTTGAATGATAAATTGAAAGTAAAACTACTAATATCAATTATTAATTTAATTCCTTAGGCCAGTCAATACCAAATCATGAGGCCATTTAAAAGCAGAACGGCCCCTGAGTGATTTGGTTCTGAATGCATTCAACATGTAGACACTGACAAATGTTTAGAGATAACAGAAGTGCACTTATGGTGGGGAATATCACACACCTGCAGGTTGTTCTTTTTGCTGGCCCTGGCTAAAATGGTTTATCTTCCCCAAGTGGGTGGCCTTGCAATTAGGCAGTTCTTCACTCTCCAGTTGCGTCACCTAAGAAAACCTGAAGCTTTGAGGATGACCTAGCAGCGGGTCTCTTCCACAAGAACACTTGTGTGGTGCATCAGGAGTGGTTTTAAATGGTGCAGATAATTACTTAATTCAAGCTGTAGCAACTGGCCAAGGAAACATGTAGCAGCCAGGAAGCTATTAGCACGATTTTAAGGCAATTATTCCATTAGTGTTTAATAGTCTCCAATTAGTCTTCTCTGACTATCAAAGTTTAAATGTCTTTTTTCCTCCAAAAATGTTCACAGTTCAGTAATATAGAAAGGTACCAAAACCCATTTTTAAACCTGGATTTATTTGTATGGATCTACCAAATCTACCTTACAGAGTCATGGAGGAATTCAGGGGTGTCGATTTGGAGAAATAGGATTTTTTTTTCCTCAGAGGTATTGGGGGTGAGCATGGGAGGCTTTGCAAGGGATCCACTTAGTATAATACTAAGAGGGATTAGAAAAGCAGTGGAAATTCCTACTGCGTCCAGTGCCATCATCTTTATGTCTCTACTCTAAGACTACCAGAACACCAAAGTCTCTGACCTCAGGTTTCCAATTTGTTCCATGGGGAGAAAAGGAAAATTGCCCTGTTCCTGCTGATGTACATGTCCTTGTCCCTTCAACCTGGTTAGTACTTGTTGCTGCTGAGTTATCCAGATAAGAACTCCAAAGCATCGCCCCCAAAATACAAAATTCCTAAGATATCTTCCCTAAGGACCCCTTTAGGGGTCAGATCACTGAACTGATAGGTCATTTGTGTTCAGTGAGCTGCAATTTTTACATTTGTGAAATGGAGTTCATAGTACCAGCAACGTCTGCTTCACGAGGTATGGGAAGGACTATGTGATCTGGTGTATATAATAGGGCTTCGAAAAGTGAACTTTGACAGAAATAGACGATAGATTCAATCAGGGTATCATACCATTCTCAGAACTAGCAATGTGAACTTAGGCTTTTAACCTCCCTGTGTCTCTGGGCTTATCAGAAGGCTGGCATCAGAGCCCTTGCTCTTCTTACCTTCTCAACTTGCAGAAATGTCAGGTGAGACCATGTGAAAGTGACTTTAAAAAACCATCCAAAAAGAAAGGGAAAAAAAGAGAATAGGAACGGCTGGGGAAGTGAGAATAGAATTCTGCCAACAAAGTTGTGCACTTTCTACTGTCTCCTTCAAAAGAGCAATCCCCAGGCTCACCCAGGTAGCAGGGTAAATGTGGAGTAGAGAAGCGGGGTTGTTCTTTTCCTTGGAGATACCTGGGCTCTTGAGAAGCTACCTCTTGAAGACGGACAAAAGGAGACAAACCCTTCCCTTCCAAGGTTAGCGCTTAGAATGTAGCCTGTGCCTGTAAGAGCCACCAAACATCCACTTGATTAAGGACCATTGATTTGAGTTACTGATCAATTCCAGCGCTGCTGGTTAGAGCCTCTTGGGATTTTCAAGAGAACCCTTCTTCTGCTTTTTTTTTTTTTTTCCCAAATGTAATTACGTTTCCCCCAAAGGCTGAGAGGGGGCGCTGGATGGGGCAAATCAAGAGGAGGTAGACCAGAAGGTTGAACTTATAACCGGGTTCAGCTAGGGGCAAGGCTGGACTACCTGTCGGTCATTTGCCCTTTGTCCGGGTTCTGCAAGGATCAGATGTCTGCTCCCTCAACCCAAGTGAAAAGTCAATTTGGTAACGAAGCATGGCCGTGTCCCGGCTGTCACCGTGGTACTCTGTCCTGAAACGTCCTTCCTCATACACACGAGCGAGGGGCTGCTGAGCGCACCCGCCCCAGAACCTGCCCGGTCCTCTCCAAGTCGCGCTCACTATCCTGAAGCCTCTGGATGCCTCGCGTCCCTTACTCCTCTTACTCGTTTTGCCCAGGCTTGCGTCCTTTTAGGCTATCTGGTCACCGTTGCAACCACCTTTTCCCTGTGGTTTGCCTGTAATCCCACCCCTCCGCACCTCATCCCGCAGGGTCCCCTGCCCGAATTCTGTCCCGAGCAACAAACGCACCTTCCGCAAGGGTTCGTTTTCCTGACCCCGCGGTATTCGTTGCTGACAGCACTTGGACCAGAATCCAGGCAGTGGCCACCCGGCCAGGCCCTCCGGGTCCACGCAGACCACGAAACGGCGCCCTCCGTCCCTCGGCCCCTTCATCTCCCAGTCAAGGGCAGCGATCGCGCCGCTGCCGGTCCCTCAACTTTCATCACTCTTGGGGAAGCGCTTTGTCTCTTTAAAGGAGACTGAGGACGTATATCAACTGGAGTAGGTTCAAACCGAGGTATCTACCAAACCCGGCGGATTCCGTGACTGGGATGGAATCGGAGGTCCAAGAGCTGGAGCTGAGCCCTTTAGGACACCAGCTCGCGCTCGCTCACCGCGCACGGTCACCACACAGACCCAGAAGCCCTCCACCCCATAAGTCTGCGGAGAAAACCGAGGGAGGGGGCACCAGGCTCCATCCTAGAGCCAAGCTTTTCCTCTGCCCCAGCCCTCTCACAGAGCCTGCTTCAAAAGCCCATGAAAAGCAGTCACCTTGACTCCCCGCGCCACGGTCCCCAGAGGTATGGAAAAGGCCAGAAGGCCCGAGGCTTCCAGGCACGCGCTCGCCTAGCCCGAGACCCACCCCTGAAGGCGAGTTTCCCTCCTGCGGGCATCGTGGCAAGTTACCACTTAGAGGTGGATGAAGCAGGGCGGGGCAGGTGGAGCGGGACCCGAGCGCCGGGTCTGCTGCCTTTGCGCGCCTACCTGGGATGGCCAAATTGGTAAGGGGGATGCTGTGGATGCTCTCGGGTAGAGTTGCCATCCAGTCGGCGAATTTCAGCTCGTTCTTCCCTTGAGACGAGGCCATCGTGCCGGTTGGCGTGCAGCGCGCTGGTCCCCGCACTCCTCGGGCCGGATGGCAGGCTGCTGCCGCTAATCCAATGTTTGCTCCAGCCCCGCTAGAGTTTACACTCTGCTCTGCGCCACACCCACAGGATGGCGCAGACACACGCTAATTTTAATAATTATTCAAAACAGCCCATGCTCCCTTAGTGCCTCCGCCAGACTCCACCGGAGCTTTTGTTCCTGACGTCCGCGCTGAGATTTTTCCTCTCCCCCCTCCCTCCCCGACTCCCTCCCCCTGTCTGATCCGTCCTATGCGTCTCTCTGCCTTCTCTCGCCATTCTGCAGCTCTCTTTGGCTTCTTCTCATTATTCATTTTTAATTATTATTAAATTTCGTTCACCCAGCTGCTTTGTCCATGGTCTTGCTCGGCCCTTTGATGTGACTACCTAGTCTTGTTTGTATAAAAGACAGTCTAGTCCTGTGGTTGAACCTAAAATCTTAGTAGACTTTGGGATGCTATCACCTCCTGGAGGGCAGACTCTCACATACTGGCTTTCAGGACTTCACCTTCCTACCAAAGAGCTTTCCTTTTTTGTAAGCTACAACAGGTTATGTTTTTCCCCAGCTGGAGCCCACAGGCCTGTTTGTAACAAAATGGTCGTCTTCACTCAGCACTTTGCCTAATTTTTGGAGTAGTTGACAAGTGTTCTGTCAGCAAAAGGCAGTCAATATACCAGATGGTTCCTACTTAATCCCTTGCATTCTGTTCCAGATATGTCAAGGTAAAGAAGCACTTCAATCCTCTTCATTTCCCAGATCCTGAGAAATCTATGTTATTTCTACGGAGAAAGCTGCCTGTGTTCTCTCTGTGCCATTTTCATGGCACTCAGGATCTAAGATCGAACTTTGAAGCTAGAAGAAATTCACATTTCCTAGTGACATGCTGTAATTATTACCAGTAGCATCTGGTGGAATTTATTTGGCACCATTCAAAATGATCTATGTGATTGTCTGAATTTTCATTCCTTGGCAGACTAGAAAGATGCGTTTCTCTCAAGAGAAATCACTCATTGAGCCTCCAAAGAACTGTCTTGGTCCACCTGCTCTCAGATGAGAAAGAGGAGAGAAATCGAGTCTTACAAATGTGATGAGTCCAGCGGTGGCCCGAGTAGGAATGATTAAGGGATGGACTGAAAATGTGCTGGGTCTTTGCAACCCAGAGAATGTAGATGCAGTAACGGTACCCCTGTCCTTTGGTCCAGTGGTGATAAATCCTTTTCCTAAAGTAAGTGCTATTGGGTTGGGGAAAAGAAAACCAAGGTAGGAGAGAGAACTATAAAGCATGGGAATGATAATTTCATTTCAGTAAACCACATAACATTAAAAACAACTAAGACTTGCCTATAGTACAAGGATGCAGAGCCAAAGAATGTTACAGACAGGGAGGACCATGGGAAAGATGGCGAGAGAAAGCCTTATCCTTATGATCACGTCCTCCATGCTCCCATAGAATTAAGTCTCAGCTTCAAGACAACTTGGTAGGGTTACTTTAAGAATGAGAGAGATGTATTGGGATTTTTTTTTCCCAAGGCAAATCTAAATACTCTTGCTAGCATAGTGGAATGCACATATCCTTTTCATGAGAGTGAGAATTTAGCTCGCCACAGTATTCTTGGTCAAGAGACCTACAAATCCTACCCTTCTGGCTACTGTTGGTGCTCTGTGGGCATCACAGGAGGGCAATGAGAGCTCAGATCTGGGAATCAGCTGCTCTGTCTCTGAGGACTTTGGCAAGTCTAGTTTCTGTCAACCTTAGCTGTTTCCATTATAAAATGGTGACAGTAACTCAGAGATTTGCAGTGAAGCCTCCAGGAAAGAATGTATAGGAAAGAGCTTTGTTATCAGCAACGCATCATACAAAATGTGAGATTTATGTTGATTAAAATAATAGCATATGTGTATTTCCCTCTCTTTTCCTGTTCTATTCTTATAAAACATTCATTTTTCAAGAAGATGAAGTAGTTATTGAATTTTGGGTATATTTTTTGATAAGATACACTTTTAAAACATGCCTTTTCAAGTGTGTTGAACTTATACGTCTCTAAAAGATTATAAAGCATTTTTAAAAACTGAAACCAGATTAAATGTAGAGGAAAATTGCTGCTATAAAGAATCGTACACTGTATCTTTTAGTAAAGCAAACAAGTAATCCCTCTCTTTATCTTCTTTGATTGTCAGAATTTTTAAAGTATTGGTTTTTGCATAAAATTTTACATGTCTCCAAAAGCAATTTACTAGAAAAGAAAGGGCTGGAAGTTGATAGTTCTGAATTTCTTTCCCAGATGTATAATCAATATTTTAGGCAATTTTATGACCCAGTTTTCCCATCTTTGTACTATCGGTTCTGCCACCACTTATTAAATTATATTAAGAAAATCATGTAATTTCTCTGGGCTTTAGTTTGCTCATTGTATTACTCAGGGTTATTTTCAGAGAAACAGAGCCAGACCGATCTATCTATCTGTCTGTCTGTCTGTCTGTCTGTCTGTCTGTCTATCCATCTATCTATAGATATATATACAGAGAGTAGAGTTTCTAAGGAACTGGCTCATGTGATTTTGAGAACTGGCAAATTCAAAAGGCAGACCAGCAGATTGGGAACTCAAATAGGATTTCTATGTTGCAGTCTTGAAGCACAATTCGTCTTCTTCAGGAAACCTGTCTTTGCTCTTAAGGCCTTCAACCTATTGGACAAGGCCCACCCACATTAGAGAAAGTAATCTGCTTACTCAAATAATTGTACATGCTAATCATATCCACAAATACTTCACAGCAACATCTAGAGTAGTGTTTGATCAAACTACTGGGTATCATAGGCGACCCAAGTGAACAAATAAAATTAACCATCATACCCATTGGCAAACCAAACTAGAAGTTATTACTGATTTCTAGGGCCCCTTGACTCTGTTATTCTATAATTCTGTCTTATGATTATTTCTCATACATATAGCTCTGGAAATAGCGAGAGGGGAATGTAAATATTTACCTTAGTGTTTTGTTTTTTTTTTACTCCATCCAGACAAGTTAAGGTATGGATCAACATTTTTATCGTTACAAAATACTAATGATGTTTAATTGTGGTGTCAATAGTAGCCACCTTTAAAAAAGACTCTTTAAGCACAGATGGAAAGAGAAAAACGACTTATTGCAGTTGTTTCTTTCTCCTATTAAAACGTATTCATATAATCTTCAGCTATACATCAAAATCACACTATGCACAGTTTATAACATTGCTTCTCATTTGGAACTTTTCTTTATTTCATATCCTCTTTCACTCAAACAAAACCTGACTCTTTGCTATGTATTTTCTTTCATTAGTTCATAATATTTATTAACTGTTGGAGGTAT
Organism: Rhinolophus ferrumequinum; assembly: GCF_004115265.2. Classification (NCBI taxonomy): domain Eukaryota; kingdom Metazoa; phylum Chordata; class Mammalia; order Chiroptera; family Rhinolophidae; genus Rhinolophus; species Rhinolophus ferrumequinum. The sequence continues at coordinate 27,609,696 of NC_046290.1, forward strand.
ATATGTTTTACTTTTTCAGTTAAATCAATATTGAATTATATTCTGAAAAACAAAGTTTCTTATCGGTCAGAAACATTCGAACACATTTCAGCTGAATATGTTTTCAAAAAGGAACTCTTTAAAACACTTCAGCCAAATCACTGAAGAACCCAATGTTCAGAACTATACATTTGTAGTCAAACTTAAAACATATAGAAAAGAGTAAGAAAGAACCTTTATAAAATTAGCTATTAATAATCAATGCATTTTTATCATTCTCTACAGCCTCTACCTATTTTATCCCAAAGAAATTTACTGTATTTAAGTATAAAAATGCTTCTTATACAAGACTTTTAAAAAATGATAATCTCCACTTCCCACAACCATTTTAACCCTGCAGAGTTTTCAGTCTTCTTCTCCTTTCTTCCCCTACATCTACACCTTACATGCCAGCCCAAAATAACTTAATTAATACTCATTGAATATAATCTAGTGGTTGGAATCACAGGCTATAGTATCTGAAGGTCTGGATTCAAATCCAGGTTTTCCCAATTAATTTTTATGGGTTTCTTGGTTTCCTTAACTGCAGTATGAAGAGTAATTATTCCTTCCTGGGCGTGGGAAAACAGAAGGCACTCTGAAGCTTAAATGAAGTGAAGAATGTAAAGCACACTGAACAGAACGGAAGCTCAATACACTGTAGTCATTGTTATGCTTCTTGCTACCACCATGCCTTTCCTTATGCTGTTAACTCCACATGGAAAGCACTTTCATGTTTTCAACTGTTGAAACTCTTTCTATTCTAACTCATCTTTGCAATGTCCCTTACTATCCATAAGTAGAAGTAATCTTTTCTTTTTCTTGCACATCCTTTGCAATTTTTAACAGCTGTCTTGTAGTATGGTTCTAATTCCTTAGCTAACCTTAAAGTGTTAACAGAGATAGTGTTATTTGACACCCTATAAAAGCTCATATAATCATTCATTTACTTATTTCGTAAATATCTATTGGGTGTCTATTATGTGCTCTATTTTAGGAAAATAAAATAGAGCAGTAAATGCCTCAACTTACTGAGTTTATGTTTCAGACAGAAAGTGGGAAAGGATAGCTTACTGGCTGAATAAATAAATGATCTGGCTTCTCTCTCACCTCAATGTCAAAAACCCTCCTTTACTATGCCTGTATTTTAGCGCTTCACAAAATAGTAAGAGACTTATAACTCAGTTTTGAAAATATATTTTGAAAGAAAAATTAATTCAGAATTGTTTTGCCTCTCTATACTAATTCCCCTAATTCTTCCCACCCCTGGTGCTATCTTGGTAAAGTTAGTGATGACACTTGGAAGAAACATGATGTACTCTTCTTGATTTTAAGAAAATGTTTGATTTCTCCAAGCATGGGAATTGGTGGAAGGGAAAGAAGGAAGGAAGGAAGGAGACTGATTTAGGATCATACACAGAACCAAAAAAATCCTGAAACTATTATACTCCTCATTGTCAAAAAAAAATTATGACCACAATTACACCAATGCTTATAGCAGAATTATTCACAATTACCAAAAAGTGGAAACAACAGCAATGCCCATCAATAGATGAATGGGTACACAAAATGTGGTATAAATGTGGTATAATCCTACAATGGAGTATCACTCAGTGTTAAAAAGGAAGTAAATTCTGATACCTCCTACATGGATAAACTTTGAAGACAAATATGCTAAGTAAAATAATCCAGACACAAAAGGAAAATATTGTATGATTCCACTTATATGAGCAACCTAAAAATAGTCAAATTCATAGAGACAGAAAGTATCAGGGCTGAGGGAGAGAATGAGGACTTACTATTTAATTAGTACAGAGTTTCAATCGAGGATCATGAAAAAGTTCTGGAAATGGATAGAGAGTGGTGATGGTTTCACAACAATGTAAATGGACTTATTGCCACTGAACTGTATACTTAAAAATAATTAAAATGAGAATTTTTATGTTATGTACATTTTATCACAATAAAAAAAAGAATGACCAATGACTCTGTTGGACAGAAGGACCATACTTATTATAAAGTTCCCATCACAACCACTTAGTTTATCCTCCGGCCAATGACTACGAGGAACACACCTGAAATTACATCAATTTTTGCAGTGACAGAGAATATACATGATGAAAACCCTGAGACATCTCAGTAAGGTGTCCATACTTATAGGATTGCTCTTATGTTAGGTGATCTGGGGGAGAATTTTCGAAGTGGGTCTTTGCTCTAATTTGGATGCTGCCAGGAAATGGTGAAGGGGGTAATTCAATGAGTGTCTTTTTTAATTTAAGTATTTTAAATTTTTATTTTTTTAATTTTAAATTTTTATTCATTTTTTCAGTTACAGTTGAAATTCAATATTATTTTATGTTGTTTCAGGTGTCCAGCATAGTGGTTAGACATTTATATACTTTATGCAGTGATACCTCGATTAGCCTAGTACCCATCTGGCACTGTACATAGTTGTTGCAACATTATTCAGTGAGTATCTTGATAAATCTCATCTGGAAGCAGGAGAGACTAGACTAAGGCTAGAGCTGCAATAAATAAAGAAGCAGTGGAAGTGGGGGATGTCGGATCATTTTGTGACATGGACAATATTAATATTTTGTCTATTTTGAGATCTGATTACCGAGGGCTTATTTTTATTATTATTATTATTCATCAAGGTCACAGAGTAGCCTTCTCAAGGCCAGGCTGATAGTAGGAGAACTCCTAGATGTTAGGGACTAATTTTCTCTTTGTCATCCATAAGTAAAAGGACACAGCCCAATCTACTTCATCTTGAGTTCCAAACGTCCTTATTTACTAGATCTTTGCCAATGACAGATGTCATTGGCAACTGTGATATGTACTCCCCATCAGTAAGATTTTACACTTTGTGGCACAGGCAGATTGATGCACTAAACCAAATCACATGCCTGCCTGTGCAAGCTCTTGAGTGTTCTTGCACAGGTGTGCCCTGCAAAACCTTTTGTATCCTCCTGCCATCCTGGAACAGTTCCTCAGGTACACAGAAGCAAAGACGATCCCTGCTGTGGAGTAACTCAATTTGCATTTCTTTCCTGTCTTTTCTTGCAAACCCCAAAGGCAATTTTCTCTATCTAGGGCTGTCTGACAGGCAAAAGTAATGCAGTGGGACACCACTAACACTTTAGAGAAAGAGATTCTGGAAAGAAAAGTCAGATAATGAGTTCTCAGTCTGACCCTAGCCCTAGAACTGCAGATCAGTTGTGGAAGAGTGCATCAGAAATCTGGGCATGATGAGCGAGGCAGGACAAGTACCTGGCTGTACAGGGATCTCTGAGCAATGCCCAGTACTGGGAAACAAAGAAGAATTAGGGACAATGACAGTGCTTACTCATTTTCCAGTCTAGCAGGATTTAAGACTACACCTTTGCCTAGTAACAATTTACTCTAAAGATTGGACAGCCATCTTCACTTGGTATTAAACCTTTACAATTTTATGTAACCCCTCGTCCCTTTTGTTTTCCTTTTGTTTTCATCATACAAACAATGTAAAGACTGAAGCTACTCTTTCAGATGCTTGAGCTCAATGGCTCAAATGTAACCGTGCATTAAAAAAATGTTACTGCATTCTCTTTATTTGAAAAAGTTAAAATTCCATACCATTTCTACTGTCTTGACTTTTTAAAATCGACATTGTAATATTTGGCTACACCACTCTTGTCAAAGAGATGATAAAGGTGAGGGTACAATGGGGGAAAGGAAAGTGAAATGCATTTAATGTTTTCTTCATCCCATAAGAAAGTTATCTGTAAATGATTTATATTTTCAAAAACATAAGAATAAAGGAAAATATAATAAAATGCCCAGATAATGCATTTGTCTTATTAAATGCATAAACTTAGTGGGTCTTGCATCTAAACCATAGACTGCAGATACGTGAAGTAGCTATCAACAACTCTAGTGCTGAACTTGAACAGATTCATAATTTGCTGTATGCATGTGTTTATCACGGCCAGCTGTTATAAACCTGTGACTATGCTATCCTGGTGGTAAATACCAACTTTTTTGTGGTTTATAGCCAGAGCTGGCTTTTGACTTGGTGTCTCTTAAAACATTTTTTCATGAAAAATGTCACACATTTGCAAAAGTGGAGAGAACAGTTAATAAATCTCCACATACTCATCAGCCAGCCTCAATAATTATCAGTTTACAGACAATTTTAATTTATTTTTACACACTTCCCTTCCCAATTGAATTATTTTGAAGGAAATTCCATATGTGATAACATTTAACACATAAATTTTCAATATATTAAGTTGGTGATTTAATTTACTCAAGTAATCAGTCAATTCAGATTTTAAAAATCACCAGTGGTTGAATGAACTGAGATTTTTCTGACTTCACTGATTAGTAACCTGGATATAATATGAATATAATGCTTTAAATTATCTTTTTAAACTTAAGTTGTATACAGAGAAATACAACTTGGGGATGTTATATTTTCTTACACACAATTTCTATTGCAGGAAAATTGTAAAAAGTAACATTAAAACTTTACAAACTTACACTACCCTAAATTCAAAGTAACCACACTCTCTGGTTGTGTAATCGCTATGGCATATATTGTTGAAAAGATGATTTCCCTGAGTCTATGTGTGTCAAAATCACTGCATTTATTCCTTATCATCTAAAGCCTTTCTCTTTTAAAAGGATTGAAGTTTGTATATATTTTTTAATCAAAATGTTAGTCTGTTTTTTTTTTTTTAACATAAAGCAGAAGAAAATGCATACATTTCTAATAAAAAAAGTCAAACCTAAGATCTCGGTCTCATTTTGTTTACTACACACCAAGTAACCTTCATGACTATTAAATTATTTTATTACATATCACATTTATGTGTTTTCTACTTTCCCAAATAGACAATAATATAATTCTGCTTAGTTATTGCAAATAGCTTGAAAATAACATTTGACAAAAATACTAAGACTACATTTGCAGTTGTCTCTGGAAATCCATATAAAGTCCCTTTTATAGTTATAGAGAAATAACATGTTTTTAAGATACAGAAATGCACTTTATCTAACAATTATCTCATATTTGTACTGAGTGCTAAGTGGCTATATTTGGAATCAAAGTATCTTTGAAAGCTTATAGAAAGTACTTGTAAATAAACTTGCCATTATATACCCTGCAGAAAGTGTTAACAAAATTTGTACATCAAATAAGAACAAATTTTATTAATACAAGATGGCTAAGGAACAGCTTTCTTGGCCCCAGCAAAGACAATCGTGGACCCAGAAGAGATGAATGCCAAAATCTGTAATAAATCACAAAGCAACTGCCAAAAAGGTTCAAAAGGAGACTCACTGCAAATGCCTACATGCTTTGCTTCCCTGGCTGAGTGATTTTAATTTGTGAAGCACATGGAAAAGAATAGGAGCTGAGAAAATATAATCCAAGAGGAGACCCCTCCCACACACACCCACTGTAGCATGAGGAGGTTTGGTGCTACCTTCCTAAAGAGAAAAATTAGTAAGCATGCAACCTCTAAATTTTAAAAGGATTGGCAGAAAACCCGTGTGGTCCAGGCACTGAAAAATGGCACACTTCTCTAGGTGAGTAAGGCTGGTTTGCAGACACAAAGGATCAGAAGACAGATCTTGATTTTGCATGGAAATTCAAAAATACAATACTTAAGGTTGTGGTTAAATAATGTGGCCATCTGCAGGCTGTTAAGCAACAGAGGAAGAATGTCCCATGTGCACTGGCGAATAACAGGGAAGTTATTTCCTATTTAAAATAATTTATAGCAAAAAAAATTATAACCCATCATTATCACATACTTTGTGTAATTATACAACTTGAATTGTTCATATATGACAATTTTTGGTATAATTTTCCACAAAGATATTACTCGGTATACCTCATTATTAACTTTGATTAGTAAGATTAAGAAAGAATACACCCATTATGATTATTTATGCCACTCTTATTTTCTTTCACAAGCATTAAAAGCTAAGATGTGGCTATCATCTTATACCTAAAAAACACTGGGTTTGGAACATTCAACATTTGAATAAAATGAGTTTGAACCGACTGCAGTTCGTTACAATGGCGCTAAAGGGGTTTGGGAGGCTATCACCTGATTAAAAACGATTTTAAAGTAAACTATACAAAAAAGCTGTTGAAAACAATAAGGCTATGTGAAGTAAGCACATTTCCACATACAATATGTTCAATGATGTGATTTAATGGTAGGACACTTGCTGAAATCAATAGTTATAGGAGTAATTAAAATATATTATAAAAAATTTAGAAATTACGTGAACAGATTTCATGGGAAACAAATATTGGCAGGTCAGCTAATAAGTAATATGATGCAATGGTTTCAAACCAACAAAAAATAATTTTAAGTATCTGTCACTGATAAGTGTCAACCATTTGAAGATTAGCCTATACACAAGTCTGTATAATCTATGCTGCAAGTAATAGATGGGAAAGGAGAAGAAATGCAGAAACCATTATAGAATGAAAAAATTAGTAAGATGAAAAATATGGTAAAAGGCGAATTGAAATAACTATGAAATAAATCATGAACGTTTTTGCCCATTCTTTATAACAAAAAGAAAAACTGAAATTTGGAAACTATTCAGTTAATACAATTACTGTAGAAAATTTGACTGATTAATTTGGATCAAGATACCAAGTTTGGCACCTCTAGACTCTTGTTTGTTTGACAACACTAATTAGCTTGTTCCTCTTCACTTCACTTTCTATTGTGTAGTTAAGCCTAAAGCTACCTTTTAACAAAACATTCAGATTAAAAAGGGGGTGATTCATTCAATTATTCAGATGTTTTGCTTATATCAGTGGCCTTGAACTTTTTTCTTTTTTCATTTAGACATTTTGGCAGTATATAATATTTCAACAGAAATTAGACCCAAGTAGTAAATTTTTGTTTACACCCCAGGGCCATATTCCATGTTAAAAGATGGTGGAAAATAACATTTTGAAAATAATTTTAAATACTTTTTAAAATAGTGTCAGAAAATCCACTTTCTTCTGACATAATAATTAAAAAAGAAATTAATCAGCCATATTTCACTCAGTGAATCAGACTCCCTATCAGATATTATCTGAAAATTACTACCAAGGAGGAAGGCAGGCACACCAGTAACATTAGGTACAGTTACGGAGTCCTCAGTACATACTGTAACTACTGGGATAAGCAATACATTATGTATATGATTCTGTTATTACCTCACATGGGGATTAAGATGCATTAACCCTCTAGTGCTCAAGGTCCTCTCTCAGGCCTGAGTCATCAGAGAAATGCAAAAGTCTATCCACTCAAATTTATTTACCATTTGGCTCACTGTAGCAATATTCCACATGTGTCTTTCTTTTGCTGATGTACTAAGGATCCTCAAACTTTCTCTCTAGAACCATAGATGTTTTATATGCTTTAATATATGTTTTCCCAATAATTTCACTTTTCCCAGACACACTATCCTGTGATATAAGGGGAAGGGCATATAGGAGTCTTGGCCCAGCACCGAGGTTTTGTCATAGTTTTGAATTATGAATCTGGTTTATAAATTTCAAATTAATACATAAGTGGGTTTTGCTCTTCTTTCATTTGATTCCTCCTTTGGCCTTCTGTGGGGACAGAGCCCCAAAAAGCAGTTTCCAGGCTCTCGGCCTCACATAGAAAGGTGCTGGCTCAGGTAGTAAATGGCCATCGACTGTGATCAAATGGCCATCAGCTGTGGCTATTTGGCCGTCAGCTGTAACCAGTGAGCCATTGGGCACTAATATAACTGCTGTGGCTACGCTAGCAAAAAAAAGGGGGAGCTAGCAAGAAGATGGGGGCTGAGCCTGCAAGCGGCGCAGTGAGGGTTGAGAATTGTGTGGCTCCTGTTTCCTGTTTCTCCAACCCAGCCTCCAGTGAGAGTATAGTGGTGTGACTCCCCTACCTATGGCTCCGTGGGTGTTCCTGTTTGGCCTCACCATATCCTGCGTTCTTATGTGGGGAGTGGGACCAGAGACCCCGCCTGACACCCCGCGTGACACTTGGCGTAGTCCGCAGGATCCCCTGCACTACACCTTCCTTTCCATCCAGATATCTTTGATATTATTCTTCTAGAATTTAAGCTCCAAGGACAGTCCTTGCCCTTACTCTTACATTTTCAAATCAAAATTAGTATTTTCCTATAGAACCTCTCCTTTCTTTTCTAACTAGCATACATTGTGAATCTCTTAAATTGCACAATAATTCAGACTGCTAAGGTCATTTTCATGATCGGTCAACAATGGCAAAACAATCTCATCATGAAAGCTCATTAAGCTCTCAGTAAACAAGCCTCTCTTAAGAAATGGGAAAGCTCTGTGGTAACCCTGAGTCTTTGGGCTTTGATAGAGCAGGGAGCAGCAGAAACATGGGTAATGAGTCAAGGAAGCAGCCAGTGGGAAAGAATCTACACACCTGAACATCCATAGCATTCCCTGGGTTTCTGCCTGCAAGCGCTAGACCTCATATTGGAAGGCAAGAATAGTATCCACCTTCTACTCTAAACACACACTCACACACACACACACACACACACACACACACACACACACTCACAAACCCCATTTCAGTTTTCCCTGTTGTGGATTATTTTCCCCTTTAAACTCCATTTTCATGTAACCCAGTTTCAGATATACGATAACCTTCAGTGTGACTTGCTCTGGGCCCACGACTCCTCCCACCAAGGTGTTATCTTTTCTTTTATGCACATGTACTTGATTGTTTTGACTTCTGGTAGATTTATATCACATCACCTCCTGCCAGTGTCTCAATGACCTTAAATTGCTATATAGACGATTGAGTTAAGTAGGAGGTGGGGAAGAAGGGGGAGGATCTGAACATTTAAAAATAATTACATTAAGTCCATTAAGGGAAGTGCACTTCTAGGCAAATATCATTGCTATCTGATGAATAACCTCTTCCAAGACTAGATGTGGAGCTTTAGAAGGGGCTCTGGGTTGATAATTAATGTCAGAGTATAAAAAGCAGATTTAAATGTGATTAGGATCATATTTCTATGATTGAAACATTATTCTTTTATGCCAAGTTCATTCATCTCTGGCAAGAGTGTTAACTAAAAGATGTTCAAACATGTAATAAATGAGGTTATAAACTGTGAATATGGTTTCACTATAGTACACATCCAGAAAGTCAAATGGATAGTTTCCTTAAGCAGCTTATTTGAAGACTGAATAATTTATAAATTTCTCAATATCTGTCTCTCTCCCTCTCTTGCACACATGTGCACATACACACGTGTGTGTGAAATTTTATTAAGATGTTCACTGAGATGGACTATTAAGCTATTGATATTAAAAATTACATAAGTATTGAATTAAATTTGGCTGAACTGAATTAGTTTTCTGCATCATTTTAACTTTAAACTGAATTAAGACTTTCTAATAATCCTGTATTATTTTCTTTTAAATGATTTTTCTGTTTCAGAATAATCAAAACCCGTGTGAATATCTTTTGGATTTTGGTTGCTCTGCCTTAAGAAGAAAATTTTGAAATGATTTTGTTGAGAAGGTAGCCTTGTCTTTTTATACCATAATGTTTCCTGCAAAACAGCCAGCATCAGACAGGCTTGAGATAATTTCTCTTTCCTCACAGTTACTCCTATCCATTTTTTTCTAAGGCTATTATCAGTCTTTAATTTTATACCCATTTGTTGGGGGAGTTAAAAAAATTGATTATAACTGGGAGACGTAAAAATGAACATTATAGTAATTACTTAAGAAGCTGCTGTCATCTTTAGGGTTGGAGAAACAAAGAAAATAATAAGATGTTATCGGAACCCAGATGTTTGTTCTGATGAGTGGAGACTCAGACCTCTGAAGAGATCCATTGCCCAGCTTGTGAGAGTACTTTTGAGGGTAATGAGACTGATTCTGGAAGTGTGGCCATTCTGGGAATGTGGAAAAAACTGGCACCTGCACCATCTGCTGCTCCCAGTGAAGACCAATAAGGGCATCGAGCTCAACAGAAAGAATTCACTCCCTTCTTCTTCTTCCTGCCTTCCAGGATCCTTTAACGCCCCCTATTGGCAGAACCTAACAGAAAACCAGCTACTAAAGCAGAAATACACTTTGCGGAGTTCTGTTACCTCAAATCAGAGATAGAAAAAGTGGATTTGTCACTAAGGAAAATCAGCTTAGCAACTGGCGTGTGTTGTACATAGGATAATGACTTCCCCAAAGTTATCCACCTCCCAATCCCTGAACCCTGTGTATACATTACCTGACATGGCAAAAGGGACTTTTCAGATATGTTAGGGATCTTGAGATGGGGGAGACTATCCTGAATTATCTATCTGGGTGGGCCCAATCGAACTATAGGATCTTTACAAGAGGGAAGCAGGAGGGCAGGGCGTCAGTGTCAGAGAAGGCGATGGGAAGACAGAAGCAGAGAAGAGATAGATTTAAAGGTGCTAAACTGTAGTAAATAGATACAGTATGGAATTTTAAGTATACACTTCTGAGTAGTGAATAAAGTTTTTATCCTTTTAAAACACATTTTCTCTACTAAGGATTTCTCTAATATTTTTGCTATCATATTTTTGCTATCAATCAGAGCTTTAACTCGAGACAATTTAGAAAACAACACTTCCACTCTCCTCTCCAAAGACAGGCAGGATGACACTTAGAGAAAATTGTACAGCCACTGTCCATTAAGTGCTCGGTAAATATTGTCAACTAACGAATACCTCTCTTTACATTTCCATTACTTCCTCTAAAAGTTTGAGTTTAATGGATTTTTTTCAGAAGAGTTCTGACTACTAAACTCAATTCAACAATGTTGTTCCCTGATGCCCATAATCCTCTGAGTTCTATTGCTTGTGTAGGCAAATCCTTGACAACCTCTAGAACAGAGTCAGTTTTTGAAGAGAATGGAAAAAACAGTCTTATGATAACCTTTAACTTTGAAAAAAAAGGGAGTGAGAGAAATGCAAAAGTAGTTTTTAAAAAAACTACATTGAATAAATATTAACTGAGAGGTTGACTGGCTTGTCAGGGGTCTGTGGTGTCAGTGGTCTGTCTTTTAAAGAAGGTGGCGTTTCCAGTTATTGGTTCTGTCACCTTTAGCCAAGGCGGTAAAAAGAAAACTAGACACTCTTTAGATACCTCCACCCAAAGAAAACAAAAGGAAGGAATCTTGCTACATATCTGTTCTTCTTCATTCTTGTTCCCTATCACTGACATCCCAAGTAAAGCTCTTACAGAATATTGGGTCAGTTTTCACAATCTGATATAGACCATGTAGAGTCTGAGAATGGATTTTACTGTATTCACCTAGGTCTACTTTAATATTTTAAATTAGTTTTATAATTGTAAATATACATATTACATTCACAAAACAACAACAGAAGACTCTACCCTGTGGAGTTAATTAAATACCTATAAATTAGCTCAGCTCAGACTACCGAGGCTGCATAATATCATGATTTAAATGCGTGCTTTGATTGCAAATGGAATGAGTTTGAATTCCTTTGAGTTTTATTTTATTATAACTATATGTCTATCTCATTTTTATTCTGATATCCAATGGATAACTATAATTTTTCATTTCATCATTTTTATCATGTCACTCTATCTTGGAGCTAATGGAAACATTTAAGTAATCTATGGTTCCAAGAAGGAAAAAAAAAACCACATGATTTAAGTCTAATTTTCAGAAAATTTACTACATTTTTAATGGACAAGTCACTGTGCCTCTTTTGTACTTTTAGAGCATTTTATTAAATATGGTGCAGTATGATTACTTTGAATTCTCAGTGTGTCTCTGCAGCTTCAGGAAACAAGAGCAGACCCCACAGAAGCAATCCTTTAAAAGGGAATTTTTATTGACTAACATTCAATCAAGACAAGTGTTCCCAGCATGTTAAAATATAATGATGCTTGCTATACACATAGTTGGATGAGACTATAAAGAGCAAATTTTTACTTGTCCGATGAATCATCCCTTCTTCCTCTGTGCAGTTGTCAGGGTAGCCTGCCCATTTGATAAAACTGGCCATCCTTTACTTTATGGTCAACTGGCAATGCAAGTCATGGAATTGTGGAAGTAGGCATTTCTACAAGTATAACACAGTTCTGTAAATTATGTTCTTTAACAAATTTCTACTGTAAAATCAGAGCAGTATTCATACAAAGGGGGAAAGTCTCACACTAGGCTAAGTCAGAAATTATTGATGAAGGAGGTTTTGCATTGTTGTCAAAGGAAAAAGAAAAACAACACTATTAAAACAAAAATATCCAGCTGGAGTTCACTTTAGCAGGTCCCCCTTTCCTGACAGAATGTCTTTCTTGGATCCACCTACATAAGGTGGGGTATTCCTTAGCTTTATATATGTGGATCTCAGTAACGTGTATCTTGGAAGAGTGACGAGTTGGGGAGTATGACCGACATGTTTTCAACCCTAGCTCTACCACTTAGAGACTTATTTTCCTCCCTGTGCCTCGATTTCCCAATCTGTAAATTTAGGAAACATATTTGAGCATGTACACACATATCTTAACCTCTATGTTTCTGGATATCACAGCCTATTAACACATTTTAGGTAATTATAGAAAGTCATACAACATACATGATATAGGATTCCGGGGGGTGATATGTTCTGTTCTATTCCTTAAATGGATGTTGGTTATACAACTGTAGGTGTTAGCCAAAATTTGCAGAACTGAACACTAAAAAGAAGAAATTTTGCTGAATGCAAATTACACCTTAATAAAACAATGGAGAAAAATAATGTGAATAGTATAAGAAATAGTGATAGTTCATGAATCATATGTATTATTAATCATTTCAGATGCTGAATGAACTTACAGGGAACTTAAGTTTTTGAAATTTATTTCCTTCTTAGAGTTAAATCCGATATTTTATACTTTATAAAAAATACTTAGGATCACTTCTCAGGTATTTGAGATGGTATGGCAGCTATGTTTTTATCTCCCTTCTCTAATGATTTAGAAGTTTGACGGTCTCTAAACCTAAAAGCAAAATGGGGATCTTTGTTCATCTTTGTTTTGCAAGCTCACTTATCACAGGTGTCTATTAATTTGAGGAGATAGAACAAGAATTCCATGTGGTCCATATTCCTCATATGACCTACCTCACAGAATGGTGTGATGAACACCTCCAGTATAAATAAATGCCAAGAATTGCAAAGTTTAGTGCCAAAAGAAGCTAGAAGGAGAAAAGGACAGTGGTTGGTTTAGCAGCCTAGGTAGATAGAAAGAAATGAGCAGAAGAAGAGACCTAGCCCCAGTTAGAAAGCCTTTTGCTGCAGCTCCTACTTGGGTCAAGGCCCCCTGCAGCTGCCCTCACTTAGGGCACCGATGCTTTACAAGCCCCGCGGGATTACACATGTCCCTAAATCAAAGGGATGTGTTGTTAAAAGCCAGATTCCAGGTTTACACATGCCCCTAAATCAACTGGAAGTGCTGTTAGAAACCAGACAAGGAAAGAAGACATTCGACTTCTTAGAATATACATCCTGCTTATCAAGTCATTTTAGTGAGCTTCTCAAACAAATCATAAAAAGAAATTGACAGAACCTACTTTGAGAACCAAAAGGGAGGACTGGGCACCTCAGAAGGAGAGACAGATAATTTCTACCCATAGAAATAAAAGCCTTCATACAACGTAAGGAGATGACTTTCCCCCTTTTGGGATTGGTCCACTCCACATCTTGGAGTATATCTGCCTTTACTAATAAACTTCTTACTATACCTGCACAAAATGCTGTCCCTAGACTAAATTCTTTCCCTCGAGAAGACAAGAGCCAAGGAGCATCAGCACAACCCGGTAAGAGTTCAAGCTCTCATATTTGAGAGCTCACGTGCAACAGATTTCACTTGTGAAAGTCCCACTTCACCAACAATAGCAAGTGGAGTGGAGTGTGACTAAAATATGAGTTCTAGTCCCAACTCCTCCACTTACTTGGTGGCCTTGAATGGATCCTCAGTGAAAATGGTACCCATTTTATAAAAATGTATGAAGATCAAATGAGACATTATGCATAACAGCATGCTGAAACTGTTAAGTCTCGTATAAATATAATATTTGTAAGTATGAATGTGTGCTGGGCAAAGAGCTAGCAGTTACAGTTTCCTGCAGTGCCTCATCCCTAAAAATCGCTTTCTTACTTGCTTTTGAAAGCAATCTATGAGGTTTCAACTGGTCAATATGTGACCACAAATACTAATGTGCCTCCCTTTACAGCTTGAGATGAGTAAGAGGCTGAAATGGTCACTATCAGAACTCTTATTGTAGTCATTACAGTTTATGACACCAAAGACTAGACATTTACCATGATGGTCTCGGTCCAGCATTCACTCTGAGCAAGCTGAGGGCAACAGAAAGCCACGACCCAGACAGAACTCTTTTGTTGTTCATTTTATCCATTTTACACAATAAAGTTGGAGAATGTGATATGAAATCCGAAAACCAGATTGAAAATACTCTTTCAGTTCTTGAACACATTCATCCATCAAAATGGAATACAAATAGTTTTCCAATGTCGTAAAATAGGTTACCTAGTGGTAGTCTATTAGCTATGCCTAAAAACCCATATCAAAAAAGATCTGCACAGAAGTGCCTTTTTGTGAATAATGAACAAAAAGAAAAGATCCTGAGTCAGTCTATGCCACAGGCATCCTACAGGGGTCCGCTTGTGAGAAAAGGAAGGGCTAAATGCCAGAAGTTCTCTCCTGGTTGCTGCAAGCTACTGGACTGCAGAGTTCAGCGGGGTGTCTGTGGCTGCTTAGTTTTCTACTCTCTTTGAGGTATCAATGACTGTCTGGTGCAAGCTGAGTCTCCACAGGAGCTGAAGGGCGGTAGCTCTGAAGCTGGCTGCTGGGGTTAGCTGACCTCTAGTGCACCTAAATCTTGCACTGACCTCAGTATACACTGTCTGCGTTTTACCACAGGGCTCTGTAACCTGGTGGTCTTCCCACCAAGAGGTGTGAGAATTTGGGATTTGTGTTCTTCCACCCACCAGCTTATATTTATTTTGTGCTATTTATGTTCTTTTAACTGATGCTTTTTACTTTCACTAAAATCTAATTTTTAGTTTTGCTTACTTCTGAATTGAGGTATAGCATAAATCCAGTCAAGTGCAAAGTACAGTAATCTTGACCTTTTATGTGCTTTTTACCTATGTATGTATCTGTGTAACCACATTGAATCAAGGCATAGAGTATTCCTAGCACTCGAGAAATTTCTCTCATGCCTTCTCCCAATAATTACACTCCCCCGAGATACACACTATTCTGACTTCTGTTACAGATACATTGATTTTACCTGTTTTAAACCCGTTGCATGTGAATAAAATCAGAACTATGCACTCTTTTTTTGTCTGGCTTCTTAGAGCATAACTATTTTGATATTCATCCATGCTGCGGATCAGTAGTTGATGCTTTTTTACTGTAGCATTCTCCTCTATGAACGCACCATGGTTTTTTATCCATTTCCCCATTAATAGACATTTTTTTTCTTTCTTGTTTTTAGCTATCATGAATAATAATTCTATTAATTATTGAATTTTGGTGAATATATGTATACATTCTATTCCTTACATAAGTAAGAGTAAAATTCCTATGTTATAGGAATGTACATTTAGTAGATATTATCAGTTTTCCAAATAGAAATAGCATTATTTATACCACTTTATACTCCCACCAGCAGTATAGGGCTTAACTTCATTTTCATAATGATTGATATCTTTTGATAAATTCACAGTCATCATTTTACTGATCCAGTTTATCAGGTTTATTTTAATGGTGAATGTTTCATGTAACTTGTTTAAGAAATCTGCTCCTACCCTAAAGCCATAAAGATATCTTTTTGTTTCTTCTTGAAATTTTATTTTTTCTTTCCAATATAGATCTATACTCTATCTCAAATTAATTCTATTGTATGCTGTAATATAGGAGGCAATGTTCATTTCTTCCCATATGAATATTTAATGCTATAGCACAATTTAATGAAAAGACCACCCTTCCACCCACAAAACTGCAGTGGCACCTCTATAATAAAACAAAAGACTCTATACATGTGAATCTATTTCTGGACTCAATTCTGTCCAGTTGGCCTATCTGTCTCTCCTGTATAATTATCACACTATCTTCATTGGTGGAGCTTTATAGTAACTCTTGAGATCTGGCGGTGCAAGCTCTCCTCCAGCTTTGTTCTTCTTCTTTAATATTATCTAAGCTTTTCCGGTCCTCTCATTTGTACATAAATTTTAGAATCAGCTTCTTCGTTTCTACACAAAAAACTGCTAGAATGTTGATTAAGATCATATTGAATTTATAGATCAATTTGGGGAGAATTACATCTCAAAAATATTGAATCTTCCGATCCACAAACTTGATGTATCTGTTTCCTTAAGTATTTTTTAATTTCTTTTAGCAACATTTTGTAGTTTTAATTATGGATGTCATATATCTTTTGTTAAGTTTAATCCATAGCTACACATTTTTGGGTGCTAATTTAAATGGTACTGTTTTTCAAATTTTCTTTTCTTTTTTTGACTGACATATAGAAATAAAGCGCTTTTTCTATATTGAATTTCCATCCAGCAAATTTTCTAAATTACTTATTAATTCTAATAGTTTATAACTTCTTTTAGATTTATTATGTAGATTATGTACCTTGTAATTAAAATCAATTTTATTTCTTTCATTACTTAATATCTTTTCAATTTTTATTCCTTTTTCTTCTACTGACTACCGGGGACATTCCCAAACTTAGGGGAAGAGTTCTCAAACTCAGGGGGAGAGGATGCAGAAAATAGGAGGTGGGTCATTCTGATAGAAAGGTTAAACTGTTGGCTAAAACTCCAGAGTTTTTTAGGATTATTTATAGATTGTAATTATTCCTACTTCTTATTTCCACGGTGACAAAAACTAGGCTCTCAAAAGAAGAGTCAGGTTTTCATAAAAATTCTTTAGAACTAGGTCTGATAGCTCCCCGACCAGCTACTTGTGTCCATTTCATTATTTTATATCATGTGTTTACCTCTGTCTCTCCACCAACTCCTTCAAAGGCATTCACCTTTTATTCAACTATTATTGACTGGAGATGGAGTAGTGACCATCTCAAGTTCCTGCTCTCATAGAATTCACATTCCAGTAGGGGAGGCAGACAATTAAAAAAACCCCTACAAAAATACAAAATGCAATGAGAAGGTTGTGATATGAGCCACAAAGGAAAAGAGAAGGTATTTGAGTACAGGGACTTAAGAGAGACCAAGTAAGGAGCATGCCACACAATCTTAGTGTGTGGATTCTTTGCAGAGGGCAAGTAATGATCTCACACTCTTTTTATAAAGTAAATAATTCTGAATAAGAACACATATTCTGCCATTTCAAAGAATCTAGTTATTTTCTTAAGCACTTTGCAAGCCAAGGGAGATTGCACATTCTCTTTTACATCGTATTCTAGAATGGCAAAGGTCAGATTCTGACGAGAGCCTCACTGCAGGACAGCCCCTTTATGTACCTCTGTACAATCTCCGGAACCACACTATTGTTATTGTCTGTGAAGATGTAACAAAAATTCTTAATTAAAGCATTCCTCATTTGTTGACAACCATCCTGTACAGACTGCCAGCCAAAGCTCAGATAGAATCAAGTTCCCCTCATTTATAAGTCGATGTTTTCTTTGAGTTGGGTAGTTTTAAATTCACTGTCCTCTAATAGCCCGTTTCACCGAGTTAAGAGGAAAATTAAACATTCTGCTGGTTAATCATTTGCCATGGTATGAAATAGGTGAGATGGCGGTAATCCTGGGCAATCAGAATTCATGATACCAGACGTTCAAGAGGAATATAATTAAAATAGGGAGGTGAAGTTTGTGGGAGTGGCTAATTGTCATGTCACATTCTCTGGTCAATTCATGCATATGGTGAAAGCTTTACAAGGAAATTTACAAAGAAACAAAATCAGTAAGGTAACAGTAATAAGGTTAACTCTTGGAATATATCCTTTTTCCTCCCTACATGATGCTTTGAAATTTGTGAGTCTGTCTCCTCTAGAAAATCAGGGGGAATTTCCTATTCCCCAAAGTTCTTCAAGTGTCTCAGTGATAGGCTTTAGAAAAATGGGTGGATTTGCCTAATTAATGAATGGCTGAAAAGCACTTTGAAAAATCCTGTCATCAAAAGAGCTATGTAAGTGAAAGGATCATTAGATTGTATATTTACAGTAAAGTAAGACGAAAAGGGAAGTGATACAGCAGTTAATCAGGAAGGCTATGAACGGTTCCTTTCCCACAATAATGGTTACGGTCAACAAGCTCATTCAGATCAGTGACTGAAAGGAGATTCCTAGCAGGTCTCCACCAGTGAGCTGAGGCTCTCTCTCTCTAGATATTCTTTCACGGTATGTTAAAATAAATCTCATCTACAGGTAGTAATTGCATCAGGAGACATAATAATGGGTACCATTTTCTGGGGACTGAGTTAAGTATTTCCCATGTGTATTTCATTTAACAACACTTTGAGACAAGTGTTATTGCTGGGAATTTTAAGAATAGTAGTTAGTGACCAGCTATTGAGTCTTGGAATCAGAATTCAAATCCAGTTCTAACTTCATAGTCTATTCCTCCAAACGTTACACTGTGTTGCCCTCAGAGTCTTCATTTTCTTTTTTAGTTCCTTACTTTTTTCTTCCTGTAACATTTTCTGTTTATATCTATGAACCAGGGACAATGTGTAGAGCATCTCCTGGGTGATGAGCATTTCTTTTTGGTATCATTCTAAATGCTCTAAAGATTTCTAGAGAAAGCTTTGTACATTGTGCATTACTTTGCTAACATGTTTAGTTTCAGAATTCAATAATGCACATAATATTGTGTTATAAAGATAACACACTTTCCTTTGGGGCATAGTGTTACTGAGAGTACTTTGAGTGCTGTGAAAAAAAATTAAAAGCTATTAAAGCTTAACAGTATGAGAAAAAAATAAAGACAAGTAAATATCTGACAAGATAGTTTCATAACTTTCAGGTATTCTCTGTGGTATACATCCTTCTATATCCAATTATCAGCATTTTGTTTATCTAATATTCAGGCTCTTGCCTAACTCCTTTCACCATTCAGTCTGGGCACATGGTCAGCATCAGATGGGAGTTCAAATACATGACTTCCTATGTTGTAGTACAATCCGTAGTCTCCAAAGTCTATGTTATCCCAAATTGCTCTTCTACTATACTTAGATGGAAGCTAGGACTTCCACTTCCTGTTTTGAGTTCAGTTATTTTCATGAGATTCCTTTGCATGTTCACCCATGAAATATTAGGACCAATCGATCTTTAGGCAGTCATCAGACTGCATAGAACCCAACAGAGACCAGAGCAGTGAGGAACAGAGTGTCAGAACTGGTGCATCCTTCTTGGATACAAACAATAAACACAACAAATATGTAGTATATCAGATGGTGTGATACATGCTGTATTACTTTGCTGGAGCTGCCATAATGACATACCACAAATGGGGTTGCTTAAAACTACAGAAATTTATTCTTTCATAGTCTAGAGGCTAGAAGTCTAAAAACAAGGTGTTGACAGGCCCAGGCTCCCTCTAGAACTGTGGGTAGACCCCTTCCTCGACTCTTCCTAACTTCTGGTGGTGGACATCGATACTTGGCTTGCAGCTGCATCACTCCAATCTCTGCCTCTGTCATCACATAGCATTTTCCCTGTGTGTCTCTGTCTTCCTATGGTGTTTCCCTCTTCTCATAAAGACACAAGTCATATTGGATTGGGGCCCACTCTAATGGCCTCATCTTAACTTGATTAAGTCTACAAAGATTATTTCCAAATAAGATCACATTTATAGATATTGGGGATAGGACATTTAATATACCCTTTTGGGGACACAATTCAAGCCATAACAGAAGCTATGAGAAAAACTAAGCAGGGAAACAATTTGACCTGTGTGTGAGTGGGGAGCAGGGACCAGATGCAGTATTAAATAGAGTAGCCAAAAGAAGTGTCACTGTAAAGGAGATATTTGCATATAGATCTGAAGATGAGGGAGCCAGCTGAAGGATAGGTGGACAAGAGCAGGTGCACACTTTCTGTGAAATGTATCAGACATGTTCAAAAAACAGCAAGGAGGCCAGCGTGGCTGAAGCACAGTGAGCAAGGGGTGAAGTGGCAGGAGGTGAGTTCGGAGAAGTAACAGGGGAGCCAGATTGTAAAGACTTTGAGAAGGGAAGCCCCGGGAAGATTTTGATCAGAAGATAACATGATCTAGTATACCTTAGCAGGACCTTTCTGGCCACTGTTGATAATAGACAATCGGTGAGCAGGGTGGAACAGAAATTAAGCTTAAAGGCTATTGAAATAATCCCGGTGAGAGATGAAGGTGGTTTGACAGTGGAGATGGTGAAGTGGTCAGTTTCTGGGTATTTTTTGAAGGTAGAACTAACAAAATGTGCCGACAGATTGGCTGTGGGGCATGAAAGAAAGAGGAATCAAGGATGACACAAGATTTTTGCCTAGAGTAACTAAAACAAGACAGTAGAAATTAAGTTTCAATGTGCAGAATGTGAAAATAATTGGTAAGGGAGGGAAAATCAAGAGATACTAAGTTTCTGATTTTTAAATTTGTTTTTTGAGACCCAAGTGGAGCTGTCCCATGGGAAATTGACTATGAGTCTGTGCATGTGAGAATAAAACTCCCTGCTCCATATCTCACCTTGGCAAGTGCTGCTGCAAAACTGGGCTATGTTGTCATGTGAGCAAAACCTGAACAAAAGGCTAAGTTGTTCGGGAAAACATCCCGGAGGAAAAGTGGAGGAATTATAGTGTTTTCTCATGATGCATCTTTAGAATTTATCCATTTAATAAATAAATATGTACTATAGAGTTGGGCAGTTTTTTAGAACTATATATTACAGGGACTTCCAAAGGGTGAGAGACCAAATTTACAGACCTAACTTAAGAGATCTTGCTATCTTATTAGAATAAGACCCCACAGATAAGACAGATAATTTAGCCAGAAGACAGAAGCTACTAGTCCAAAAATTCATAGAGGAGGGAGGAAGTGTGGTTTTTGAATAAGCAGTGGCAGGAGGCTCACCTTTATCCCTCACAAGGAAGAGGGCACCCATGGGCTCTGGGAAGTAAGGACCCACAGGCACCCTCAACAGGCCCCAGGTGGGACCTGTCTTCAGTTTGGGACAGAGTGTAAAGTATTCTCTCCAGCTTTACCTGGGGAGCAGCTCTCTCGACAAGAGGAAAGCATCTACAAATGCCTGCTCTCCAGGCAGAGCAGCCTTTCTCTGTGCCTTCAATAACACCTATGATCACACCTGCCTCATTCTTTCAGGAAATGGGCTGGAAGTATATGTGTGCAGCTCTGTGAGGTGGAGCTGAAATTCAAGCACTTATCCCAGAAAAAAGCTCCAGTCAGTTTGCAGATTTTTCTCCATACTTTCACTGTTCTCTCCCAGGCTAATGATCTGGGACACCAGATAAAAAGGCATCATGACCTTGAAGCCCAAGGTCAGAGGTATTTTCAACCATGGGCTCTGTTCCTTTTTTCTCCATACAACCCCAAGTCCCATGCCGGAACACAGGAGAGTCAGTCAGTGAGGACGTACTTCTTATTAGGACACATCCTAGGTTGTTAAGAGATGCTATGAATGAGCTTTAAATGTCTTTGAAAAATGTAAAATGTTATACAGATCTTAGTTAACTTCTCTATGCCACGTCTTAATGAAAAGTTTTCATTTCTCCTTTAAAGAAGTCATGGAATCAAAGTCTATAAAAAGTTTGCCAATCATTTTACAGAGGAGGAATAGTGACTTGCTCAAAGTCATATCCTTTGTTACCTATGGAAATAGGGGTAGAATACAAGTTTCTTTTGACTTGATTGACTGCTTTTTTATGCACCACATAATATTTCACTGTCAATCTTAAGACTGCCAATATTGGCAATATTTGTTACACTTATAACATCAACTTGGAGCCCTGGAGGAAGCTTCAGTGGTCCTCTCTCTCCACGCAAATCATAATCAAACTTTCTTAAGATCTTAAAAATCCTTCTAGACACTCTTAGAAAAAGGTAGCTCGCTATAATGGAATGACCACACATTTTGAAATCAAGCAACTGACTGTGAATGCAGGCTGTCACTCATTAACTCTGATTTAGAGCAACTAAGCTTCTAGGAGCTTCACTTTTCTTGTCTATATATGGATATACTTATGACAAAAATTTGTTTTAATGATTAATTGTGGTCCTATAAAGAGTATAACAAGCACAGAATAGCGGACAACTTCTGAATAACAATGACTATTACTATTTTCAAAGGAAAGCTGTAAAATAAAGTGGCACTCAAGCTGACAAAGAGGTAAGATGCAGTTATGAACTAGAAAGTAAAAGCAAAACCCTGGATACAAATTGATAACTAAATATGATAGTGAATGGGTAATTAGAGGCTACTGTGACCAAGTAATTGGCAAAACCAGGAATATTACCCAGCCTGGAACTCTTTCATATTTTGTTTGATGGGGTATATTTAGCACATAGTACCAAGAATTTTGAAAATTGATCATTAATAAGTTAGAAGAAGAAAATAAGCAGGAGGAGGAAGGAAGAGGCAGAGACATTTCCAGAGGTGATAGAATGTACACATCATATAGAGAGACAGATGCCCTTCAGAACTACTTGTACATAAGGAAGGCTTGTGAAATTGAAAAGGAAATAGAGAAATACTGTCTTGGCAGTTTCTATAAAATCGCCCATTGGTCTTTTCACCCACATAAAAAAATGTCTGCAAACTAGTGCTTCTGCATGGAGAAGGATCTTGGGGGTAACGTAAGGATCCTAGAAAATGCTCGGGGCAGACATAACCCCTCCTGTCTTATCCAACACTCCCATCCTCATTTCACCCGTGGGAAAGCTAAAGCAAACAATGACTTCCCACCGCCATTGTGGTCAGAGCTAGGAGTAACCAAAGAACAAATCTTCTGGTACTTGACAGCATCCTACATGAAACATTTGGCAAAAATACATTTGAAAACTCATCAATTTGATATCCAAATAAACGGAGACACTTATGGGAAAGGGGACACTTGGGCAGAGGTTTTCCTTCAGCTTCTTGTTGAAGCTTCCTTTCCATCCAATTAACGCTCCTTCCAGCCAAAGGAAAATCTAGGGTTCGTCCTGAAGGGCTGCAAGCTCCTCTAAGTATATGATACTGTTTTCCTCTATTGCCGCACAGCTGGCCTTGTTAATGAGGCTCTAGGGGGAGAGTTCATGGTTGCCAGTGCCTCTCTCACCCTGGTTGCTGATTACAACCCGCCATCAAAGCTTCAGAGAGTTTATTACCATATGTCCCATTTCCCTTTTTAGCACTTCTTGGGCTCTTTGTACAGAAACAAGGTACTTCCTATTGCTGGACTGCAGCAGTTTTTAGAAGATGATGAGCTATAACAAGAGTGCTAAAAATGCCGTCTGGGAGAGAAAATTCTCACTTTCATGAGTAGTTGTGTTTCAGCACAAGATGACACATACGCATATATGTTAAAAGGCTCTATCAGCTAGCCTGGGCAGGCAGTTTTTCTTGCTCTACTAAACTTCCTTCTCAGACTGACTTCCTGGTCAGTCTCAGTAATATTAAGGAAGCCTGTCAGGGTTTGGAGGGAAGAAAATCTCAGACAGGCAAAATGTTTTCTTTTAGCTGGGCACACAAAATAAGATTGATTCTGCAAATTAACTTGTTTGTTTTTCCTGAGATGATTTTTCCAGAAGGGTTGACATAAGCAAAGAATTTGTCCTTCAAATCCCATGCTCTAACTATGAAAGAAAGGGTTATAGAATTAAAATACTGTAAGTGCTGTCCCTGAGAGCACCAAATGATTTTATTTATAGCTGGTTTTATGAAATGTTTTACAAGTGTGCTTTATTTTTAAATTTAAACACCCTCGCCACCTCCACATACCATATAATGTGATCAAACTTCCTGAGAAAGACTTATGTAGCAATATTTATACCACAGGCGGAAAAAGGCTACAGAAGCTTATCAATATTAACTTGCAGGTGTAGAATACAATTAAACCATGGCTTATATATTTTTCTTTTTCTAAAACTCTTATTAGATTTCTTTCCAGTTTGTGGTCATGATTCCCAGAGGAAAATTCCAAAGTTGCCCTGGTTTTCTTAGTAACAGAATCAGGTATAAACTGTGCTCTTGTATTTCCAAATATCTGTATCCAAGCAGCATATTAAAGTGTGCTGCCAATTGACGTATGTACAGTCTGTAGGTGAGCATGACTTTATAGAAAGAGGATAAGAGGGACGGAAAAGGAAGGCATAACAAGCAAAGCAAAATCAAATCATAAGGAACGTAATACAGTTTTTCAGTTTTATTTTTCTTATTTTCTCTGCCAAATCTGCAAACAAACAAAAAAGATGGTCAGGCTATTACTGTTTAATAAATTACTAATTTCTGGGGCATTCATAGTTTTGCATTAAATGATACACTTTCCTAGATTCTTCTAGCCTGAAAAGTAAGTCAAGAAAGTTTTCTGGTGGTCATCAAAAGGCCTTTTTCCTTGGCAAGTAAAAGAGAATCACAGAGGCACAAAGCAATGACCATGAGTAAGAAAGACTGTGGAGTAGTAAACTCATCAGCCAGGACTCTAATAGGAATATGTTAGATGTTCTAAAAGGGTCTCCAATAGTCTAGAACTCAGACATACCCATATTCTTAGCAGAACCCTTTACTTCAATGATCCAGGAACTTAAGGCATAGACTGGCAATTCTGTCTGGAAATAGATATTCACTTCAAATTAAACTCTTCTAGACACATACATTCCAGACTCTAAAATTAAGGACACCCACCAGCTCTACACTTTTAGGAAATAATTTTTACTTTCTTTAAACCTTAGCTGCCTCATCTTCAAAACAGGAGTAAAGGAATGAGGGAAATTACAGCATGTTTGATGAGCACCAAGGTTCAGTTGAGGAGGTGAAAAAGTCTGGAAATGGATGGTGGGATGGTTGTACACCAATGTTAATGTACTTAATGATACTTTAAAATGCTTAAAATGGTAAATTTTATGTGTTGTATATTTTACCACAATTAAAAAAAAAACAGGAATGGTAATGGTACCCCATGGGATTGTTTTGAGAATCACATGAGACAATGAACAGTCTGCACAGCACGTGTCACATGAAAAGTGCTCATCAAACGGTCATTATTGTTGTTGTGGTTCACATGAACATAAACGAACATTGACTGGAACCCCTACAGGAGTCACAACCAGTATCAGTGCTTACCGTTCCCTATCTCATCACCTTGAGGGGAGCTAATGCAGTGCTGATACATAGAGAGTTAAAATGAATAGAAGAAGTCTAAGCAGGGACTTGGTTAATCAGGAGGCACAAATAGAGAATTCCCAAGGGGAACTTATCTAAACTAAAGAAACAAGTAGAAGCCATCTGTCCTGGGAACAGGGATTTATCTGAAGCTTGGAGGACAGTCAAGGCCTAACATTAGACACTACAAGGTTACTTTACATTTACTGTCTCAGTCTTATGATGTAACCTCCCTGTCTTTGTACACATAAAAGAGAACTGTAAAATAAAGCAGGTGCAGCAGTCTAATGAGAACTGCTTGTCCTCCCGATCCCATCTTTGTCTCTTGTCTTCTTTTTTCTCAATCCTCGCTCCCCACTTCAGGACCGTCCGTCTCGTCGGCAGGCTCCGACATCACCTATCTCCTCTCCACTGCACTGGCCCACCTTCACATCCTGGTCCCCAGTCCCTCCTTCAGTATGTCCCTTTTCCAACTTTATGTTCTCTCCAACAGCTTTATATGAGACACAGTCACCAAAGAATTCCAAAAAAAAATGTTTGGGAGGGTCAAACTGTTTTCCTAAAGTAAAACAATCCTAATAGGAAACTATTTTAAATTCAACTGCCAATTGATTAAAATACTTTCAAAATGACTCTAAGCTTTGACAGTCAGAAGACTAGTCATGGGTAAAACTGCGAAAAAAGTTTGATTTGCATTTTTTCCTGTTCTTGTTTAGATGGGAATAGTATCAACAACCAGTACTTCAGAGTTTAGAGTCACTGTCACAAATGTCCATTCATTTATTTCATCTCCGTACAGGTGACACCCAAGGATCACGTTCATCCCAAGACCATTTCTCCTGACCCTGCAGGTTGATGGTGTCCTGTTGCCTGTATACACAACTAGGATCCATCCTCCAAGTCTGATCCCTTCCTTCAGACACCCCAAAACATAAGTGAGCTGGAAAGAACCTTGAACATTTTTCAATCAATACCCTTCATTTCACCAATAAAACCTTGAATCGTGACATGGTTAAATAATGAGACCTATCTTCCATGTCTCTGCTCAGATCCTACCATCTCTGGTTTTCGCAGGGACCCTGCACCATCAGGTATGCCCTCTCTCCTCTAACTGCAATTTTGCCTCACAATGTTTCTTTTCAATTTGCATTTACATATGATCAGGTGTCTCCTACCTTAAAAAAAAAATCCCTTTATCTATAACTCCTTCTAACTCCTTCTAAGTCTATGTCTCTTCTCTCACAGACTAGTTTTCCAAAGAGGTTATTAGCTGCACTTACTCTTCTTGTGTCCTCAACTTCACAATCCAATGTGATCTAATGTTTCCCCTTACCACTCTTCCAAAATTGTTCTCTTAGGCCTACAATTGAAGACTTCTAGGTCTTTATATTCATTTTTAATCCCATCTTCCTTGTTCTTTCATAGACTTTGACACTGTTCAAATACTTCCCCCTTAAAACACTCTTCCCTTGACAACCTTGTTGCTACTCTCTCTCTCTGGTTTTTCTTTAACTTCACAGGTCACTCAATCTCAGTATTTTTGGCTAGCTGCCCATCTGTGCCCATACATCAAATGTTAAGAGTGCCTCAGGGCTTTATCCTGGAACTTTTTCTTTTAGCTTTTACTTTATAAACTCTTTCTGGGCAATTTTTTTCTACTTTAATTAATTTATTGGCCAATAATGTTGAAGTCATTTGTTCCTGAGCTCTACATATAACTGCCAACCCAATGCCTCCACTTTGATGATCTGTAAGAAACTTCAGATTCGTCATCAATATTTATGCCCCCAATCAGGGAGCACCAAAATATACCAAGCAACTACTAACAGAGAAACTACTATAGGGAGAAATTGGCCAAAACACAATTATAGTAGGGGACCTAAATACATCATTGACAGCTATGGATAGATCATTCAAACAGAAAATAAATAAAGAAATATTAGCCCTAAATGACACATTAGATGAAATGGATATAATTGACATTTATAGAGCACTTCATCCTAGAACATCAGACTATACATTCTTTTGTAGTGTACCTGGAACATTCTCATGGATAGGCCATATATTGGGACATAAAACTAACCTCAGCGAATTTAAGAAGATTGAAATCATATCAAGCAGATTCTTTGATCACAAGGCTTTGAAATTGGATATCAACTGCAAAAAGAAAACAGGAAAAACCACAAATATGTGGAGATTAAAGAACATACTTTTAAAGAACAACTGGGTCAGAGAAGAAATAAGAGCAGAGATCAAAAGATACATAGAAACAAATGAGAATGAAAATACATCCTACCAAAATTTGGGAGATGCAACGAAAGCAGTTTTAAGAGGGAAATTTATATCATTAAAGGCCTATCTCAAGAAACAAGAAAAATTCCAGATAAAAAAAAAACCTCACATTATAACTTAAAGAACTAGAAAAAGAAGAACAAATGAAACCCAAAGTCAGCGGAAGGATGGAAATAATAAAGATCAGAGCAGAACTAAATGAAACAAAGAACAAAAAGACAATAGAAAAAAATTAATGCGACAAAGAGCTTGTTCTTAGAAAAGATTAATAAAATTGACAAACCCTTGGCTAGACTCACTAAGATAAAAAGAGAAAAGACCCAAAAAAGCAAAATCAGACGTGAAAGAGGGGAAGTTATCACAGATGCCACAGAAATAAAAGGATTATCCAATACAATGAAGGACTATATGCCAAATTCAATGACCTAGAAGAAATGGACATGTTCTTAGAAACATATAGCCTTCCTAGGCTGAATCACGAAGAATTGGACAATGTAAATAGACTGATCAACAGTAAGGAAATTGAATCAGTCATCTGAAACCTTCCCAAAAGCAAAAGTCCGGGACCAGATGGCTTCACTAGTGAATTCTACCAAACATTCAAAAAGGATCTAATACCTGTCCTACCCAAACTCTTCCAAAAAATTGAAGAGACAATACTCCCTAACTCATTTTATGAGGCCAATATTACCCTGATACCAAAACCTGGTAAGGATAAAACAAAAAAAGAAAATTACAAACCAATATCTCTAATGACTACAGATGCAAAAATCCTGAACAAAATTCTAGCAAATCGAATGCAACAATGCTTTAAAAAGATTACCCATCACAACCAAGTGGGGTTCATCTCAGGGACACAAGGATGGTTCAAGGTATACAAATCAATCAATGTGATACACTACATAAACAAAATAAAGGATAAAAATCATATGATTAAATCAATAGATGCAGAAAAAGCGTTTGACTATATACAACATCCATTTATGATTAAAACACTTAATAAAATAGGTATAGAAGGAAAATACCTTAACATAATAAAGGCCATATATGACAAGCCCTCAGCTAATCTCATAATTAATGGTGAAAAACTGAAGCCCTTTGCTCTACGTTCAGGAACATGACAGCACTGTCCCCTATCACCACTGTTATTCAACGTAGTATTGGAAGTCCTAGCCAGAGCAATCAGGCAAGGGAAAGAAATACAAGGCATCCTAACTAGGAATGAAGAAGTTAAATTGTCACTCTTTGCAGATGATATGATGCTATATATAGAAAACCCTAAACACTCCACCAAAAAGCTATTAGAAACAATAAATGAATACAGTGAAGTTGCCAGCTACAAAATCAACGTAGAAAAGTCCATTGCATTTCTATATACTAACAATGAAATCTCAGAAAAATAAATAAAAAGAATAATTCCTTTTGTCATTGCAACAAAAAGAATAAAATACCTAGGAATAAACATAACCAAGGATGTGAAAGACCTATATACTGAAAACTGTAAGTCGTTTTTAAAAGAAATTGAAGACACAAAGAAATGGACATTCCATGTTCATGGATTGGAAAAATCAACATAGTTAAAATGGCTGTATTACTCAAAGCAATATACAGATTTAATGCAATCCCCACCAAAATCCCAATGGCATTTTTTTCAAGAAATTAAACCAAAAAAATCATCAGATTTGTACGTAACCACAAAAGACCCTGAATAGCTAAAGCAATCTTAAGAAAAAAGAACAATGCTGGAGATATCACACTCCCTGACTTCAGCTTGTACTATAGGGCAACAATAATCAAAACAGTATGGTATTGGCAGTAAAACAGACACACAGACCAATGGAATAGAATTGAGAAAACCCAGAAATACACCAACATAAATATGGACAGATAATTTTTGACAAAGAAGCTAAAAACACACAATTGAGAAAAGACAGCCTCTTCAATAAATGGTGCTGGGAGAATTGGAAAGCCATGTGCAAAAGAATGAAACTAGTCTGCTATCTGTCACCATGTACCAAAATTAACTCAAAATGGATCAAAGACCTAAACATAAGACCTGAAACAATAAACTGAATAGAAGAAAACATACGTACTAAACTTATGGACCTTGGGTTCAAAGAGCATTTTATGAATTTGACTCCAAAGGCCAGGGAAGTAAAAGCTAAAATAAATGAATGGGACTATATCAAACTAAAAAGCTTCTGCACAGAAAAAAAACAAAACAAACAAACAAACAAAAAAAACCATAGACAAAATAAAGAGGCAACCAACCAAATAGGAGAAGATTTTTGCAAACAACACCTCTGATAAGGGGCTAATATCCAAAATATAAAAGGAACTCATACAACTCAACAACAAAAAAGCAAACAGTCCAATTAAAAGGTGGGCAGAGGACCTGAAGAGACATTTTTCCAAAGAGGACTTACAAATGGCAAATAGACATATGAAAAAATGCTCAACATCACTAATCATCAGAGAAATGCAAACAAAAACCACAATGAGATATCACCTCACCCCAGTTAGAATGACTATCATCAACAAGACAAATAGTTATAAGTGTTGGAGAGGCTGTGGAGAAAAGGAACCCTCATACACTGTTGGTGGGAATGCAGATTGGTGCAGATTGGAAAGCAGTGTGGAGATTCCTCAAAAAATTAAGAATAGAATACCATATGACCCAACAATCCCTCTCCTCGGTATCTACCAAAAAGTCTGAAAATATTTATCCATAAAGACATATGTGCTCCAATGTTCACTGCAGCTTTATTTACAGTGGCCAAGACATGGAAACAATCAAAGTGTCCTTCGATAGATGAATGGATAAAGAAGTTGTGGTACATATACATAATGGAATACTATTTGGCCATAAGAAAAGATGAAATAGTACCATTTGCAAAAACAAGGATGGATCTTGAGATTATAATGCTAAGCAAAACAAGACAGAAAAAGTCGAGAACCATATGATTTCACTGATATGTGGTATATAAAACTGAAAACAACAAAAGAACAAGACAAACATAAGAAGAAACAAAAACTTATAGACACAGACAATAGTTTAGTGGTTACCAGACGGTAAGGGGGCAGAAGAGGGTAAAGGGGATCAAATATATGGTGATGGAAAGAGAACTAACTCTGGGTGGTGAACACACAATGTGATATATAGATGATGTATTACAGAATTGTACACCTGAAATACATGTAACTTTACTAACAATTGTCACCACATTAAACTTTAATTAAAAAAAAAAGAAACTTCAGATTCAACTTGCTCATATAATTTTTCTTACAAAACACGCTTCTTCTCTCGTTTTTTATTTTAATTAATGATCTTATTAGACACCCAGTTGCTAAGTAAAAAATCTGTCAGGCATCCTTATTCCTCCTTCTTCTTTCACCCCATGTTATGCATTCATTCTTTTATGAATTAAGACAATTGAGTGCCTACTAGGTGCCAAGCACTATTCCAAAGAATCACCTCTAGTCCATTCTGCTTAATTCATTCTGTTAATCTAATTTGCCAAATTATCTCATCCACCATCCCCTTAGTTCATGCTCCAGGTTTTACCTGGACTATTGCAACAACCTCCTAACTGCCACATTTACTCTTGCTTTCTTTATTCCTTTTTATCCCTTAATATTTATTCCTCTCTATTACTAAGTTCTAATTATGAAAACATTCAAAGAAGTTTTACAATGAACATCTTTGTAAAACTTTATATTCCTCTACTGTTAACATTGTACTATACTTGCTTCATTTCACTCTTTTTATGATAGTCACATTTTTATCTATACTATTTGAAAATTTTAAACAATATGACACTTCATGCCTATGACTTCAATGTACACATCTGAAGAATATGGAGACTGTCCTGTATAACCATGATACCATATCTAAAAAAATTAATAATAATTCCATGATATCCTGTAATAGCCAGTCCATATTCCCAATGCCACAATTAACCCAAGAATGTCTTCTACGGTTGCTCCCTCTATCCTCAGTCAGGGTTCTGTCTCGATTAACTCATTGTATACTGCTATTGTATCTCTTATATCTTAGTTCAGAATTGTTCTCAATCATTTTTTAATGACGTTGACTTTTCGTTAAGTTCAAGATAGTTGCATGGTAAAATGTCCCAAATTTTGAATGCGTTGGTTTACTTCCTCATTATTTTGAGATGCTAAATTTTAACACTTGGTTAAGGTGCTGACTACCAGTTGTCTACTCTCTTTATTGCAACTGTACATTTTCCCCTTCTCAATTGGAAAGTGATTGGTCGGGAAACTCTCTGGCACCATACTAATACCCTGTTTCCCAACAATATTTAATCCCATGTCTTAGCATCCACTGATGATTGTTGGCTGCGTCAATTAATAAGTTGGGGCGATCTTTTCAAAATGTAAATCTGATCATTATGTCTCTTGAGTTATTTTCTATTACTACAGAAGAAAGACCAAAACACTTAGAATGCCTTCCGAGTCCCTCAAAGTCTGCTTACCCCTCCAAACTGTTCTTTCTCCTCTCACTCTATGTATTCTATCCAAATTGGTTTTCTTTCAGTTTCTCTACTTAGATACTCCCACACCATTTCCTCGCTTGAAATATTAACTCCTACTCACCATTCAGCTCTTTCTTATATATGATTTCATCATGGAAGATTTTTTCTGGCCTCTCTGAGTAGAATTATGCCCTATTGTACCCCATACCGTGATGCTATCATCTCCAGAACTCCTGCTCAGTGTGTTTCCTACCAGCTATACAAGCTAACAGAGGATCTAGGGGAAATGTGCAAGTTAGACTGAAAGTTCACATATTCTGCCTTCAGCGATGCATTTGACCTTCTAAATATCTGCATTTCTGCCCTTTCTATCTAAGAGGAAAAAGAAAACCCACATGGCTTGAAGCAAAGCTGAAAGTCTCTGTAAAGCCAAATAATAATGTTTTCTTTTAAGCAAAACTCTTTTACAAAGCTGTGGATTCCAAAGGTTATTAGTAGGCAATCGAGGGTCTGGTTCTTTGAAGGGATAAAATATCCAAAACAGTTTCATCCTGGTTTTTAGCTCAAGGAAAAGGAAGAGAAGTCATCTGATGCACTTTCTGTGTTAACTATTGTTGATAAAAAAGTTTAGCCTGAAATTTTGGCCCCTCTGCTCCCTCCAGAAAAGGATTAAAGGGGAGGCAAATGGTAATGTGTTTAATTTTTCTCCCAGTAATTTCAATTTCCACTAAATTTCACTTTTCAAATTCTTTTAGCTTTCTGAGTTTCTTGTTGTTAACAAAAACAATAATGGCTATTATTATTATGACTGCAGTATAGCAGCTGCACTTTTATTCTGCCACCTGGAGAACATCAAATCTTAAACAACCCATTATTATCTATTTAGGTGAGAAAACACATCTGTAGAATAACTGCTCTGGCAACAGTCCGTGTGTGTCCCTCTCAGGCCAGCACTTTGCACTGCTCAATGCTACATGCCCGTGGGTTGCCTGCATCCAAGGTAGTAACAAAGTGGCAGACATCTTAGGAAGTAGTCATAAAAAGAAGATAATACAGAAGATAATACTGTTGAAGCAAACTTACGATCTTTCTAATATAATATTAAATCATGTCCACACTGTCTATATTAACAACAAACAAACATTTTGGTTGGCAATAAGCAGGACGCTCTCCTACACAGTTCTCATTTCTCCATGTTTCCTATGCATTCTGAGGATGGTTTTCTAGTCAAAGTTAGCTTATCTTTCCATTCTGCCAGTTCACAAACAGGACTTTCTCAACTCCTGTCACTTCTCTTCGGTATAGTCCTCCCGTGTCATATGGTGTTCTAGGGCAAAAATGTCAGCCAATTTTAATCATGTGCTTCACACAAACAGAACTTTGGAAAGTCAAACAAAATAAGCTCTTGGTCCAAAATGACTAGTCTATATCTAGATGACAATAGTCATTGAGAAGAAAAAGGTGGAAGCCTAAGCGCAAAGGGACCAAAGGCTTTTGCTTATAGCCACATTTCAGGCTTATTGTCATCATCTCTTATTGAATCTATGCTCCCTACAGTCTTCTCATCTCGTCTGAGCAACTCATTTCTGGAGGAAAAGCCACTCATTTACAGCTGACAGTTACTAGTATATCCCCACCAACATGATGAAGGTCTGGTCATTTGGACCATAAAAGGAAACAGGCACACAAAGGACACTTTCTCCATCATACTATTTGATCAAAAGCCACATGTCAAAACCCACTGAAGACAAAAACATATAATCAGTGTTTTGAGTAATAAGCTATTACTCTTATTAGAATCAGGGAGGTCCAACTGCCTTCATTATAAATGGCTGAAAGTACACGGAAAAGTATAGATAAATTAGTACAGAAATAGTCTAACTATATTCAGTATTTAGACAACACTTATTAGGTATGTGCTTGACTCTAAGGATGAAGGTCCTCACCCATAAGAGGCCAACAGAATTTACAAAGCATCCACACAGAAATAACTGTGTAATAACTGGTGTTGGGTCACAATGACAAAGAGTTTATCCCTGGGGGAGACATAAAAGAGTTCACAGCAGAAGTTCAACACAAAAGGGAGCCTTAAAGAATTAGTAGGAGTTGATTAGGTAGAGCACGAACAGTGATATTTCAGGGCAGAGGAAAATATACTAACAGATCCATTTTTTCTCTTGGCGATACAGAAGTTTCTCATTGTACTCTTTCCCATCCATTGTATCCATCACCTACCACACACCATCAGGTAATTTTGGCTAATAGGTTGAACATGAAGGTTCTTTATTCATTTAAATGACATGAGGTTGTAAGAGAAATGTGCTCCTCAGGAAAGTTAAATAGAGATCATTTTATTAGATTGCATATAATTAAATGAAATCATTAAATGTGACGAAGTTTGCAGTCTTTCCCTGACCTCTTTTGCCTGATTATTTTCTTCTTCTTTCCCTCGTCTTCAAAGAGAGAAAGGATAAAATTTCCTCCATGTGTGGTTTCTTGAGAAAATTGTACAGAAGGAAGCACTACACTCCCGAAGGCCTGACTGCAGCTGGGGCATCTGGAGTATTGGGAATATGCTATGGGGCCACAGACAGCATAGACGAAGAGTTGGTTTTAGAACTAAGATGACAGGGACTGGATAGCATGGATGACAAATTTCTTTGGGGTACAGGGCAATAGAAGCAGACAGGAAATTTCAAAGAGCTGTCATGAAATATGTATTTGGACCTATTTAATTGAGAGAGAAACACAAGTAAAGATTAGAATTTCTGTTTGGGCTTGGCTTGTTTAGCTAGACATGACCCTTCTCTGACCTTGAGTCAAGGGGCATACCTCCAACAGTATTTCATACATAGGATATATGATGCTGTAGGGTTGCTTCATGCTTAGCAATATGGGAAGGGAAGCAGAATGGGAATTGACATTTATTAAAAACCTGTCATATTTGTCATATTTCAGGCAATTTGTTAGACATTGTATGACATGTTTCTCAACATTCATATTGGGTTCCTTCACCTTACTTTCAAAGCTGCCCACTCTTGGGAGCCTTTTGCTGCTATTAGATGTTCCTACTGCACCACGTTTATACAGTAAGACTCCCAGTGCCAGATTTATCATCCACCCAACATTTGGGCCATCAGACATAGCCCATGTTTTTTAATCTGCACAAAAATTCACCTGTGTGCCAGATTCCAGCTAGAAACTTGATATACAATATTGTGGGGACAGAGCCAGGAGTGCAGTTTCCAGGCTCTCGGCCTCACATGGAAAGGTGCTGGCTCAGGTAGTAAATGGCCATCAACTGTGATTGGACGGCCATCAGCTGTGGCTAGTTGGCCGTCAGCTGTAACCAGTGAGCAATTGGCCACTAATATAAGTGCCGTGGCTACGCTAGCAGGAAATGGGGCTAGCAAGAAGATGGTGGCTGAGCTAGCAAGCGTGGATTGCAGAGACGCGGATGCCACCAGCGAGAATATAGTGGTATGACTCCCCTACCTATGGCTCTGTGGGTGTTCCTTTTTGGCCTCGCCATATCCTGCATTCTTATGTGGGGAGCAGGACTAGAGACCCCACATGCCACCCTGCATGACACATGGTGCAGCGAGCAGGGTACGGTGCCGGACAAAGCTCTCCGAACGGGGTTGGGGCAGTTTGTGTATATAAACACTCAGTCTCACGAAGACCAGGAGGAGCAGCTGCTGGAGAGCTGGACCCCCGTGGAGGGGTGGCAAGACGTGGACGGTTCCCCAACCAGCATAGGCTGGAGAAAGTGAAGGTCGTTGAGGCCCTGTGGGCTGGGAAGTGCTTGTTCAGGCAGCCCAGATGCAGGACTTGTAGTCCCAGGAGGAAACGCTTGCTGAGAACTCCGTGGGAGATGAGGGTGAGGTCAAGGTCGTCCCTCACCCCCAGGACAGCCCTGGCGAATGACTATGGACTATGGGGAATTGCCTTCTATCCCTAATTTAATGGACCGTTTGACTGTTTGCTTGGGAACATATCACCATGTAGTGGATCTGGTGGATGTTTGCTTTTGTGTCTTGACAGGCCGCCATCGAGAATATGTAAGCACCTTGACTGTGAGCCACTGTTGTTCCAGCACAGTACCTGAGAGGCCCAGAGAGAGTGGCAGTGCCCTGAGAGGCCCTGGCTGTGCCCGGGGAGACTGGTGGTACCCTAAGAAGCCCAGGAAGTCTGGCCGTGCCCAGAAGGACTGGTGGTGCCCTGGGAAACCCTGGCTGTGTCCGGGGAGACTGGTGGTACCCTGAGAATCCCAGGAAGTCTGGCCACGCCCAGAAGGACTGGTGGTGCCCTGAGAAATCCTGGCTGTATCCAGAGAGGCTGGCTGTGTCCAGGATATTGCATTCACCTTCAGGCTCCTCACATAGGACCCCTCATGGAGGACGCTTGTCGCATAGATTGTGAGGCGAGATCCTGTAAGGATGGAACCCAGAGTGCAGTTTCCAGGCTCTCGGCCTCCCATGGAAAGGTGCTGGCTCAGGTAGTAAATGGCCATCAGCTGTGATAGGATGGCCATCAGCTGTGACTAGTTGGCCGTCAGCTGTAACCAGTGAGCCATTGGCCACTAATATAACTGCCGTGGCTACGCTAGCAGGAAATGGGGGCTAGCAAGAAGATGGTGGCTGAGCTAGCAAGAGCGGATTGCAGAGACCCGGATGCCACCAGCGAGAATATAGTGGTATGACTCCCCTACCTATGGCTCTGTGGGTGTTCCTTTTTGGCCTCGCCATATCCTGCGTTCTTATGTGGGGAGCAGGAGCTGAGACCCAACATGCCACCCCGCGTGACAAATATACATATTAATGTTTTCCCACATACGATTCCCCAAACACGTGTAAGTTTTTAAAATGCAGTTGCATATGGCTAAGTTCACTCCACTCATGTTTATCCATTCTTGGTCCCTCTACTAACAAATTAGATGTTTTCAATGACTGAGAAAGTCTACCAAATGCACTCAGATGCAGTGATCTAATGGGGATTCTCCACTATTAGACAGTTTTTTCAGTGTTGCTCCCCCTTTGTTATCAGTTAGGGTACATTTATCCTCTCCCAGTTCTGGAGGCCGGAAGTCTAACCGCAGCAGTGTGCCAGGGCCGCACTTGCTCTGAAGACCCTAGGTGAGGAATTTTGTGGCTGCTTCCAGCTTCTGGTGGCTCCTGGGTTCCCTAGCTACGCGGCAGCATGACTCCAGTCTCTGTCCTTCTTTTCACATGGACTTCTTCCCTGTGTCTGTGTCCCTAGTCATCAGACTCAGGGCTCACTTTAAATCCATAATGATTTTGTCTTGAAATCCTTAACTAATTACATCCGCAAAGTGCATATTTCTAAATAAGGTCACATTCTGAGGTTCTGGTTTGACAGGAATTGGGGTGTGGGGGGGGGGGAAACTATTCAACGCACTACTCTTATGTAGTCTTTATGTAGTCAATCCAAGGGGTGAAGGAAGGCTAAAGGAGGACAAATGCTCTCCTCAACATTCTCGGGGGACACTGCCTCTCGTTTGTCTATCTACCTCTCTCATGAGGTGGCTTTGCATCACGGCAGTTACACTGCACCTGCTTCTTATCTCTTGACAGTCCAAGAAGAGGCTGCCTCCTTTCACACAGCTCCAACAACTTTGCCTCTTCCATTACCTGTTTCCATAAGCCTATTTTTTTCAGATATCCATACAACCCAGAACACTCACAGATATTTTAAATTACCTTTCAACCTGTGCCTCCTGTAAGATGACTGATTTGTGAGTATCTCATTCATTGAGAATTGCTGTTTTATAATGGTTTTTCTCTAGCCCAATCTGCATTTTAATAAACTGAATTCTAGATGTGGCTCAGGTACTAACTGTTGTGTCTATTTTAAACATGCTCCCGGTGTTCTTTAAGTCACTTTTCACTGTGTGACAGTTTGTCCATTCCAGGCAATTTGAACTAGGCCTTTCAAGTGAAAATTGGTAAAATCTGTACCACTCTTGCTGTCTGAGGTTTATGTCCATGTTTTCTGAATCCTCAGCCCAGACACCTGGTCTTCCATGGATGAGTGCACTCACTGAAACTGCATATTTGAAATCCAAACTTCTCTGTTAAGTCAATTTATTTTAAGTATACCATGTTTCCCTGAAAATAAGACCTAGCCAGACAATCAGCTGTAATGCGTCTTTTGGAGCAAAAATTAATATAAGACCCAGTCTTATTTTAGCATAATATAAGACCGGGTATATTATATTTTATGTTATGTTATTTATATTATATTACTGGGTCTTATATTAATTTTTGCTCCAAAAGACGCATTAGAGCTGATTGTTCGGCTAGGTCTTATTTTCGGTGAAACACAGTAGGACTGCTCAATAAATACTAAGCCAGGTTTTGTGAAAAACATCCAACTATAATGCTCTTGCTTTCTGTGAAGACAAAAATACTTTCATAAAAAGAATATCCTCATGTCAAATTTCAAACTTCTGTTTACCTGCTTTAAAATCAAAATTAAGATAAGAAATAGAAACAACACTTCAGTTTCAGAATAATCTATGAGAAAGCAAAATTTGCCTTCATGGGTATAAACTAAATATTTGTCTTAACATGTGTAAACATAACACTATTTTAAGATTCAATACATGATTTCCAAAATCAATCATCTTACCAGGAAAGACCTATAAAGATGATTAAGATTTAGTCAATAGAATGGCAAGTATATTCTAGACAAGCAATTTAGTAATGCAATATACAAATTACCCAACAAAGTAGACTGAAGTATTCTAATTCACTGCAAAATGCAGTATTTGTTTTTGTTTTTTTAAAATGATTTTTTGCGTAAGGGGGTTGGGGGGTATGGGATGAGGGTGAGGGGGATCAAATGTATGGTGATGGAAGGGGAGCTGACTCTGGGTGGTGAACACAGTGTGATTTATGGATGATGTGATACAGAATTGCACACCTGAAATTTATGTAATTTTACTAACAATTGTAACCCCAATAAATTAAAAAATAAATAAATAAATAAATAATGGTTTTTTGCAACTTCTCCACTCCTAATTTAGTTAAACATGCTCATTTTATTTTCTTAGTAAAAAAGATATTCTTAAATAAGGTAATTAGGCTAGCCATTTAAAATATTTAATTTCCTTCTTGTAAAAAGAGAATTTTTAAAAATGTTTGCCTTCCCTTCATCATTTCCCACAATTATTTTAAAACAACTTCTCATCTCTTTCACTTCTTTTGGCAGAAAAAAGAAAACACATTCATTTTCATTCATATTCTATTTCAAGACTCCTTCCCGTGTCTGCTAACAGCTCGAATGAAGTCCAGCTATTATCCTTGGGGTACATTATAAGTAAATAAACCCAATTCAAATAGAACAGAATTACTTGCAGGAAATAACTGTTCTAATACCAGCAACAAACAGCTCAATCCCCAGTTTATCCAGTCCTCAAATGCTTACTTTGATGTTTCCTTCTCAACAAATCTCTATAGATCAGGGGTGTCCACACTGCGGCCCGCGGGCCAACTGCAGCCCATCCATTGTTAATTGGCCCGCAGCAAATTCCAAAAATATATTTAGTTTACTTAAATAAACCAGGTGAGGCAGTACGTACTTCACCTCGAGTGTGGCCTGGCTGTTTGTGTATTTTACTGCTTATGGCCTTTGTGAAAAACGTTGAAAAAAGTTTGGACACCCCTGCGATAGATGGTCATATGGCCGAGATCTGGGCCTCTCTGAAAAGAGTCCACATTGTTCTTCCTCTTTGCCCCATTTCCTCTGATCTCAGGCACGTATTCAGACAGGCAAACTCCTGCCTTGCTCTATTCCTGATCTCCTACATTCATTCCTCAGCTATATAATCTGTCACCTGTTCCTGCGCAGATCACTGCCAGACAGACAATCTCAGCTGACACAGAGAATCAGAGAAGTTGTAGACACAGAGAATCAGAGGAATTGTAGACACAAATTGGGGTCTCCTTAGCTCAAGCCCATTGCCTCTGAGGCCTTGCTCATGTCCAGCCCCTACTTGCAACAGTCCCCTCTCTGGTCATGGGGATGGGCAGACGCCCAGCTGAGGCAGCCACAGTCTTTGCCCCACAGCGACTGCTCCAGTGTGCGCAAGGGAAATGATGCTCGCAAAGAAAACTTTTCTTTCTCCTCTGGTTCCCCGTTAAAAAGATACAAGCCTTGAACTCTTGTAGCTTTGTTTCCTGACACATTTAGGGCAAAAGGGAATGAGAGAAGCAGATATCAGAGACCAGGAGATAATCCTATGGATCACTCCCATGATTCAGTTGTCCTAGAGGATGGTCTCATTCTTTCTGTTGGATACAAAAAAATAATTCATTCTTTTAAACGGGATTTAGTTGGTTGTGTGTCTCATATAACTGAAATAATTCTGATTAATTTTACAAGGGTGGGGTTTTGAAAATAAAGTTGTGCCTTAGGTACACACGGTCAAGTGTACCAACTGGAGATTTACCTGTTTGGAGGGGTGGGAAGGTGGTGGTAAGAACTGGAGAGGGAAATAGAGCACAAGGAAAGAGAGGGAAAGTCCAAAGCTCAGGATGTTGTTGTAAGTAGAGGTAGGGTGAGCAATCTCCAGAGCTCTATGTATCTGAGAAACTACAGAGCCCAAGACAGATAAGAGATGTGTGGCAGCAGGTGTCACAGATTTGACCTTTGGGAACTAGGCTAACAGGTAATGACTTGGTAAAGGAAAATGAGCCACATGCAATTAGGAGTTGGTATACCAGAATCCTAGTAGGTCCAAGCAAAAGACCAACTGATATCGATTCCTTCAGCCATTATATTCACTCTATCCAGGGGTTTGGTTGGCTCCAGAATCTAGGGTGGAATGAAACAAGTTGCAAGGACAGATAGATATCTATAACCTCCACCATTCTCCTCCCTATAACTACTTCAGTTGTCAATGTCTGTTTGCAGGCTTAACTTTAAGTCATACCTGAGTGTTATCTTTTACCACTATTAACAGATATGAAGCTCTTTCTATCCAGTCAATTTCTAGTTTCCAATATATGTTTGTGTGAACTGAAAAAGTAATTCTTCAAAATGTATATGAGCTTAATAGGTTTTTAAGGGCTAGTCTGGAAATTCAACCACAAAGGAAATTGTCACTATGGGAAATGGGCTCTGAGCTGAGACTTGGGATTCCAAGCCCACATCTCCCCACCTCAGCTTCAAGCCTAAAGCCACTGCTACTGCAAAGAGAACATGGCAGGATTGAGAAAATTCTTTCCCTACCTGCATCTCTAACAGCCAATGAAAAGAAAGCATTGAATGTCTTATTATTTACTGCTGTGTAAAAACCGCCCCCAAATTTAGTGACAATATAAAAAACCATTTACTATATCTCATGGTTCTAGGGATCGAGAATATGGTAAGGCTCTGCTGAGCAATTCTGCTCACTTGGAGTCTACTGGGATCGCTTGTGCCTGGTAGCTAGGTCCCTTAAGTCCTAGACAATCCCAAGTGCCTCTCTCACTTGCCTGAGACCTAAATAAGAATAGCCACAAGGCTGGGCTCAGCTGGGCCCCTGTCTCCCTCCATGTAGTTTCAGGGCCCCTCCATAGAGGCCCTCCACTAGGGTAGTTGGAGAATTCCACAAGAATCAAGTGAAAGTTACCTGTGCTCTCAAATGTGGGGTCCAGACTGCCAGAGCATCGCTTCTATCATATGATATCAGTCAAACTGACACAGGCCAGGCCAGATTCAAAGGGAGAGGAAACAGACCTTCACCTTTCCACAGGAGGATTGTCAAAAATTTTTCAGCCATTCTTAACCCACCACAGCGTTCCTCAAGAACTCTCAAAAGGCTACATTCTCATAATGGCCAAAACTCTGGGGTCTTGCCTTGTTTTAATGTTCAAATTCTACTTTCAAACCCCATTTCTACAAATTTCTTCAGGTTAGTTCACTAAGTCCTCATTTATCCACTATTCACACAGAGAGAATAATGTGCCAGGAAGAGTGCCATGCCCTGGGACTATAATGATAAGCAAAGTAGACAGATCATTTCTGCCCTTGTACAGATTACACTCTGACAGATAACATACAAATGTATAAAGCAATCACCATACCCTCTGACAAGTTCTATGATGGGGTATTCAGAGCATGGAACATGTTCCAGGAGAGGAGACATACAAAGGGTGACCTACAAGATGAGTAGGATCACCAGCTAAAGAGGGAAGAGTACTCAAGTCAGAGAGCAATGTGCAAAGGACTGAAGTTTTATAGACAGCATGGCTTCTAGAATAACGTTGGAAGGGGGGGTGATATATAAAGGAAGGAGTAGTTGAAAGAGGAAGCTGGAGAAGGAATCCGGAGCCAAATCAAGAAGAGCCTTGCAATCATTTTAAGAAATTAGGACTTTATTCTTAATGTGGGAACCCAAGAATAACAGAACTGAGGGATTTAAGTAGAGAAAAGACATGATCAGATTTCTAATATAAGTGACAGATCTTGGTGGCCTGACTACGGTACTGCAGTGAGAGTATTTTGAAAACTATTCTGAAGGACAAATCAACTGGACATGGTGAATGGATGTCGATCGCAAGGGAGCTGAAAGAGGAAAGGTTGCCACCCAGCTTGTGATTCAAGTTTTGGGGAAGATGAAGGTGTCATTCACTGAGGCAGGGAACACAGGAGAAGTGTCAGGTTTGGAGACAAGAGTGAGTGTATTTTGGATGACCTCAACTCGAGGTACCAATGAGACATTCACATAGAGATGTCCTATATGTGGTAAGAAGAAGCCCTTTAAAGGAGATTAAAAATGTATTGCTGAAGGAGTTAAAGAAAATCAAAAAAGGATAATGCCACAGGAACCAAAGGGAGTCAATGTTCAAGAAAGAGTAGAGCACTCAGTAGTTTCAAATGCACTCCCTATGGGTCCGGCACTGAGCCAGAAAATGGGGCCCCAAAATGACTAAGACATTCTTCCCGCCCTCGGAAGCATTATTGTGCTATTTCCCTATAGAAACATTGTTGTGTTATTTCCCTATGTCTGCTTCCTACCTTGGCTCCTTCGGTACTCATATATTTATCTTCCTCATCCAAATTCTCCTGGAATCGCGAGTACTGGCCCAAATCCCAGTTTGTATGGCATGGTACATAGTCATGTTAACGCTTATCACTTCTTACAAAACATCATGGATGAGGGGCTTGATTTCCCACTGCTAAAAAATGTCTGCCTTCCTTCTTCTATTTGATTGGAAAATGTTTCCAGACCTCTGTTATGATCTGGCTTATTGTGTTTCTAATTGAATGCAAAAATCAATTCTCCTTCCCAGTGCCCCTCCCCAGCATGAGCCACTTGTTTTCATATAGAATGATCCTAAATCGGATGCCCGTAAGACAGAGGACCTGTATTCTTGAGGATGAGTTCAAAAGGAGTTTCAAGGCTTGTTTTCAGCAGAGTTTTCTGTTTCCTGTGACTCTGGCAGCTCTTTTGTGTGTTCCCTTAAGAAACATTCTGTGAAATTTCTTAATTCTTTCAGAGGACATTTATCAGCAGGGTATTGACCCTGCAGTATCTTTGGACAGGCAGGTTTTACTCAGCACTGGAGTTCTCAGCCTCTGCTCCAGTTATGTCCTATACATTAGACTCCCTGTGGGGTGGGGAAATCAGGGCAGACCATGGAATCATCTGTTCCTTGGTACTGCAATATCACCTGGCAGATGGACCCTTATGGCTGAGCTTTGGAGGGAGGCACGCTTTCCTGCCATTGGCAGGAATTTAGGGCAGCCTGTTTCTGGCTCATAAAGTTGTCCTTTGTAAACACTGTACTTTTGGCTGTCTAGTCCTTTCTCAATTTTCCACGCTAAAAGGAGCTGAGCCTTGGTATAGGTGATGCACAACATACTACTTGAATAATTGGGGAGCATATTATAACGGATAAAATTTTTTGGTAATAGACATGATCTTTTTTCCATCTACGCTTTGCGTAGACTGGTTATTAAATGGGCACACAGCCACTGCCAGCAGTTTTAGGAGGAAAAGGGAGAGCATTGAGTAAAAGTGAGGTTACAATTCTTCAAATCTGTGGTGAAAAATTCACATATAGTTTATAAAGTGCTGATTGTGCTTTTAACCCAACAATACACAAGCAAATTCAATTACAGAGAACCCAGCATATATCACATACTTCAAAAGAGTGAAGTCACATCTCACAGAAAGGTGACCTGCCAAAGAGTATCCCATAAGCCCAAATTTGCATATAGTTAGAATTATTCTTAACATTTTGACAATGTTTCATGCTTTTGGTTTAAATGTACTTTTAATAAGTTCAGAACAGGAAATTTTCTTGCAGAGTTAATGTAGATT
Organism: Rhinolophus ferrumequinum; assembly: GCF_004115265.2. Lineage (NCBI taxonomy): Eukaryota > Metazoa > Chordata > Mammalia > Chiroptera > Rhinolophidae > Rhinolophus > Rhinolophus ferrumequinum. The sequence goes on from NC_046290.1 coordinate 27,654,201, forward strand.
ACTGTTCCTCTGGTAATCTAAAGCATACTCCAGTGCTTGAATTCTCCCTAGAATGTCCAAATAGGAAACCAAAACAGAAGCCTTTTAAACCTTAGAATATAATGAGCCAAGCAACAAACTTGTACAACTTGAGGTACACATAAGTTAGCAATCGGTGGCAGAGCATGAGGGTCCTGCATATGCCTCATGCTGGGAGACACCCAGTCGTTTCTTCTACCTTCAGAACACATTTCAAGGATCTCACCAAACCCTACTCAGAGCTCCCCATTGGATAGAGGAATAAACATAGTTACGTGTATGGTGATTTCTGCCAGTTTGCTGGTCAAGGAATGGCCTGGATCAAGGAGTAAGCGCAGAAGTCCCAGTTCTAAGTGATGGAAGTACACAGTTGGAAACAACTGGCAGTTAAGTAAACCTCACTTGACCTGAAACATGGTCTATATAATCCCCACAATTTTGTGAAATAATGGAATGGCCTACATAGTTGCACTAAATATGTCATGTTCCAGTAAGAGGCCACGAGACTGTAGGAGCCAATCTGGATCTCGTTCACAATTTGAGTGAATTTTAGTTTATCAACTTAAAAAGCAAAAAGAACTTGCATCAAATTGATTCCAGCAAAAGCCTCAGAAAAATAACTCTAGCATATCTCTTTTGTGGTAGGTAGCTCACTGAAAAGAAAAACAAGCATTTCAGAGAAGCTCCTCTTTATTCCAAATGCACCCCCAATCCCAGGGACTAGAGCAGTATCACATGACTGCTTCCCCTTATGCTGTAGTCCCTATGTCTCCGTTCAAAATGCTCAAGCTTCAGAGAGCTCATTTTCAAATTGAACCTCAGTAGTAGCTTAGATCTTTTCAGAGATGGTGACAATTAAATCAAGTACTAGAAGAATTTAATCCATACTTTTGTCTTGCTGCTGTTGCTTGAGGCAGAATAGCAGTGGGGAAGTGTGTATTTTAATGCAGACAAGTGTGGATGTAAAACCTCATACCTCCCTTTTACTGTGTATGTGACTTTGGGCAATTCTACTGGCCTCTGTAAATAAAATGGTGTTAATAATCTCTATTTCACATAGTTGTTGTGAAGGTTACATAATATATTTTAAGTTGCTAATATTGACTAAGCCAGTGGTTCTTCAACTTCATTTGCATAAAAATCACTTTAGGATAAAAATATCAGTGCATTCAGAGGTTCATATTCAAAGTCTGGAAAGCAGCCTGATAATCCAATCCACATCTATTAACAAACACCTCAGGTAATTCTGTTTCAAATGTTCCAAAGAGCATACCTTGAGAAACACTACATGAGACTCTTAAGAGATATTAATTCCTTGTCTTTCCCTTCCAGTAAACTATTTCCAGCAAGTATAAGAATTGCATTTTGGAATCTGACATTTTCTTCAACCAGTAGTTATTTCAGAACTTTGCTAATGATCTCTAAGCTCCAACTCTATTCCGTTGTCAGTCACTGACTTCACACTGCTGACAGTCAGAAAATAGAAACCATCAGATGGGAACTGTGCCAAACCTTCTCACTGGCCCCTTTTTCCTTCATCCAGTCGATGACTATTTGTTGAATGCCAGATATATACCAGGCATAATTCGAAGGCAGCTGTCAGCAAACTGTGGCCTACAAGCCAAATCCTGTCTGCTACCTGTATTTATAAATAAAGTTTTATTGGACAAAAGCCATATTCATTTGTTTACAAATTGTCGATAGCTGCTTTTGTGCTACAATGGCAGAGTTGAAGAGTTTTGACAAAGACAATATGGTTTTCAAAGCTTAAATTATTTAGTGTCTGGCCTTTTCAGAAAAAGTTTGCTGACTCCTGTTCTAGAGATGGATTTTTGGACAAAATTTCCCTCATCAGTACATTATTTCTTACACTTGATATTCCTAAACATATAGCATTTCCTCTTCTCTCAAGAAGTCCCAATATTGCAATTCTTGTTCTACTTCAGAATCAACAAAAAGAGTACTCAAAACCACAGTGCTTTGAAGGGAAATTTCAAAGTTCACCACTTATTTCATTAGATCTTGACTTAAGTATACATGGAATTATATCAGCTTGGATCCTTTATACCCAAAACTAACTTTTGCTAATGTAAACGAAATATGGAATTTGTTGGAGGTATACTTAGTAGCTAAAATTTTGAATAAGCCAGAATTCCACAGAACCAAGTCAGGAAGGAACCCTGGAGCGTAAGCGGTAGGAACTTCTCAACTGTGAGGTTTACATATTAAGGTAATGAGTGGCTGGATTGGTATATCCAGTCCATGTATCATTCCCCTAAAAATTTAAAGTCCTAGAAGAAAGTGTCTGAATAGCCTATGTTGGATGCATGTCCATCCCCTAGAGGTGGACAGGGCACCTTCACTTCCTCCCCACCAAGCATCCCTGCAATGGTAAAGAGGAAATTCCCCAGAAGAGAGAGAATGGTGCCATTAAGAAAAGGTCATAATTTAAGTAGACAAGAAAACATCAAATGCCCAATATCATTTTTTTTGAGAAAGGAAAGGTAGGAGAAAGGTAGGAGCTCAAATTTTGTTTCCAAAATCTATTTGGGCCTTAGATTGGAAAGGTGATAGATTTGAAATGAAGTATTTCTCAAGAAGATTACCTTTTACATCAAAATCATACCAGATTTCATTTAAACCTTGGCTGTTTCATTTTTACCTTTCCAGAACTTCTTCTCACCTATTATACTCTCTAGTCTATGTAGTGTTGCTTAGATAGAGAGCAGTGCTATTTACCACAAGCCTGTCTTGGTGTTCATAATACTGTCCCACCCCTTCATTCTGATTGGGTCCTGGAAGGCATGGATGGTTGCCAAATATTAACAATGTATATTTACTGCCTATATTTTTCTTCTAATTCCCCTTTGACCAATATACAAGATCACTAACTATATTAAGGATGTAATATAGCCAATAGCCCAGTTTGCTTTTATTTAACAAACACTTAATTACACTTAATTCCTTAATATGTGTCAGATATTTCTCTAAGACCTTCATGAATATTAATTTATTAACAACAGTGAGAGGGAGATACTATGGTGAACCCATTTTGTACATGAAACTGAGTACCAGAAATGTTAAGTAACTTAACATTTACCCTGAAGTCACCAGCTAGTAAGTGTTTCAATCCATGCAGTCTGACTCCAAAATTCTTCTCCCAAAACCATGCTGCCAACGGTTAGCTTCAACCTTTATGAAGCTAACTGATCCACAAAGAGATTGGAGACATGACATCGACCAGACATTAGCAACCAAAGTTCATGAACAGTTTAATTCTGAAGAGTTCAGCTTTGTGGAATTCCATATAGCAAAGTTGCAGTAAAAACAAAATTAAAAAAAAAATCCTCATCTTTTAATTATCAGTTTCTACCTATGCCTGACTCAGTTAAGTGATTCCATAATCTATTGTTCTGCCTCTTTATTGTTTCATTTATTTATTTTCACAGAAAGCATGTTTACACAACAAGCAAGAGACTGCTGTATCCATGCAGCCCTCAAGGTGTTGGGGATAGAAAGAGGGAAAAGTTTGTGATATTGAAGGAGGGGTATCTATCCAGACCTGAAGGCGTCAAGGGGAAGCTCTTAGAGGAGAGACCTACAGACTCCATGGAAGTTGACCATATAGGGAGAGGTGGTGCCTAGGGGAGAGCAGACTCGTGGAGTAGGGAGCTTGTGCCTAGACCCCCGAGACAGGGAATTGGACATTGAGTATGGCCATCACATACAAAGTGTCTCAGACTGCTGTCTAGACCTGAATTGTCCAATTTGGTACCCACTAGCCACAGGAGACTGTTTAAATTTAATTCATTTAACTTAATTACAATTAAAACTTAGTTTCTCAGTCACACTAGCCATATTTCAAGAGCTCACTAGTTGCATGTGGCTAGTGGCTACCATATTAGACAGTGCAAGTAAAGAAAAATTCCATTATCACAGAAAGTTTTACTTGGAACTATTTAGAAATGGCAACTTTTAATCAAACCCTAAAACTAATAAAACAAAAGCCCTGGGCATGAGGTCTGGGAATCTGAGTTTTTCCCATGTCCCCAGGTAATTCTGATTGGAACCATAAGTGTAAACTGTTGAGAAAAAGTCCAGCAACTGATGAAACTGGTGGGAGAGGCAGAGAGAGTTCACAAAAAGCCTTTAAACACTAAGCTAAGGAACTAGGATTTAAATCTGAAGACTAGGGGTTCTCTGAAAGGACAAAAGAAAGAATTTCAATTAGACAGTACCCTCCAAATTTTTCTCCAGTCTGCTGCCAGAATGACCTTCACAAAACTGAGATCTCCTCTTGCCAACAAGCCTGGTCAGCCTTTCATTGCTTTTAGCCAATAACTAAAATCTCTTATATGACCTGAATACATCACGCTCTTAAGGATCCTTCTTTTAGATCCTTGCCTCTTCCCTACTCCCAACTACACCATGACCCAGGGTGGTCCTCTCATCCTCCCCACTTTTTGTCTAGGAGTCTTCTGAAAGAACAGAAGAAAGGACAGGGGCAGTGGTAGTGAGTAAAGAGAGACAGGGACAAATCTAAGCAACAGTGAAAAGAATCAACAAGAACTGCAGAATCACATGAAGGTGAATTTGCACCAATTGTCATTTTCTATCTCTTTAATCTTGTATTCCCTTCACTCCATCCCTTCTAGATGCCTATAGTCCCTTCTCTTTGATCCATTATCCTTTGATTATTCATCTTCTCACCACTTGGTTTTTGGTCTCTGCTACTTTTTTTATTTGATGCATTTCCTCAAATGCTCAGGGCCATTAACCACAGGGATCCTCAATGAACTTTCCTCACTGGCTCTCTCTTTTTAATCTATAAGCTAGAGTTGATTTTTCTGCCAAGAAGAAGGAGAATGAAACTCAACAGGAAGCTCATTTGTCCAAAGCAGAGAATCTGACAAACTCTGGGCATGCTTTCCCTGGAAATGGCAGATCTCTGAAGATAGAGAACTCTTGAAAAGGTTGTCTAAATAGCTAGCTACCTCCTTTTCACCGACTCCTAATTCCACTACAACCCAGTAGCCTATAATGAGGTAATGTAATTTATAATTATAAATGACATTAAATTCCAAATCCTATGTTTTGTCTCCATTTTGCCCTGCTTTATCACTCAGGATCTGCATAATCGACCAACCACATCAGTCCCTCCTTTCTGTATGATTAATCCTATGGCACAGTCGAACCACACAATCTTACATTTTGTTGCATTGCCTTCTATCTATCACCCTTGGACTTCTTCATGTGTGTGTCCCATCTAACCAGGAGCTGAAAGCACCTTCTGGTGTTGTCTCTCTGCCCTCATTCCAAGTTCTTGAGTAAGCAAGCAGTCTCATTCCCTAAAGGTAACAAATTGAATTGCTTTGTTGTCTTCCAAACACTTCCCAATTACCTAACATCCCTGAAAAAGATACAACAGCCATTTTCTGAAATAGCTACCTTATTAAACCATTTCAATTTACTCTTTAAATTGAATATCCAGCCTCTTTACCACCTCCAAACCTTCCACATCTCTGCTCATTTTGATGCCCACAAACAAACATACTTCATTCACACCTCCTTACTTATCTCCCTCAGTGTTCTTCAAGAAGGAGCTTCTTAAGGTTCTGGTTCAAGATGATGACGTAGGTGTACCCTCGACTCACCTTCTCTCGGAAACACTGAATCTGCAATTAAATACGGAACTTCCTCTGATAAAAACAACTAAAAACTGTCTGATCTTATGTACAAGGAGAATGACAGAAGGCCCACATCAAAGAAGAGGCTGGGACACAATCTCATCGTAAACCCGATCCCTGGAGCAGTGACTCACTATTGGAAGGGAACTCAAAACCAGGTACTTGTCCCTGAGGAGTGAAGGATTTTAACCCCGTATTAAGGACTCCAACTTTCAAGATCTGCATTTAGAGAGGAGTCCCTAAAACATCTAACTTTGAAAACAAATGGGGCTTGTTTCCAGGAGAACCACAAGGCTATAGCTATCTGAGAAATCCTTCGTAAAGGGTTTGTGAGCCCTCAGACTTACCTGCCCCAGGCCCAGGGCAGAAGCAGCTGATGGAGAGGTTCTATCCATGTGACTTCATGTGAATGAAGCTCATTTCCTAATCTTAAAGCATCAGCCTAAGGTACAGGCACGTAATTTACCACACATCTAAGGGACTGCGGGGTGGCCGGCCCCTTCTCATGCTCTCCTTCTGCCTCTCTCTAGCTAGTAAGCACCAGTTTTTCTTTTTTTAAGCTAGGCTTTTCCTCTTCTCTCTCTCTCTTTTGTTTTCTCTTTATTCCTGTGGCGCCGTCTTCATGCTCTCCCTCAGCCCCACTCCAGAGCACCAGGATCGAGTGGAGGGGAGCTTTTACACACATCTGGTGCTCCGGTATTGCGGCTGCCTCTCAGGGGTCACCCCTTGATCTCCTGGCTCTGGAAGCCAAGGGAGCTTCCGACACTGGCCCCTCAAAACTGTAACAATCAGACACAGTTCTCAGCTAACTGTCACCCACAGGGCACTACGCAGGCGCAGACTGAAACGCCCTCCCACTCCCACCCCAGGCTTTCTGTGAAAGAAGCCTATTTGCTTGTCCCACAGCTTCAACTTGAGGAGCAGGCTTCTGATTTGGCACACAACTGGAGGCCAACCCAGATGCTCTCAGGAAACGGAAGGTCCGCCTTTTGTATCTCACTGGGAGTCATTGGCTGCTGGCTTTGGTGGGGGTTGGGGATAAAACCTCCACTGAGGTAATCTCCTTTGGCCAAGAGCAGTTCTCACAGCAGCTGGGGGATAGGTGCACCATCGCTGAAGATCTGGGTGAGGCACTGTCATGCGGAGTCTCAGCTGCTGCTCCCCGCACAAGAACGCAGGACATGGTGAGGCCAAAAAGGAACAACAACGGAGCCATGGATGGAGGGTCACACCACTATATTCTCGCTGGCTGCTGGGTTGGAGACACAGGAAGCAGGCTCCACACGATGCGCAATCCACCCTCCGCTTCTCCACCAACCAACCCCACTTGCTAACTGCAATTTGCTGTCCTCTTCTCTGCCAACCAACCAACCAACCAACCCCGTAGGCTAGCCATGGCAGTTATATTAGTGGTTAATGGCTAACTGGTTACAGCTGATGGCCAACTAGTCACAGCTGACGGCCATCTACTACCCAAGCCAGCACCTTTCCACATGAGGTTGAGAGCCTGGAAACTGCTCTCTGGGACTCTGTCTCCACAGGAACCAACAGCCTCCACTACAGCATGAATTCTCAAAGGGGGGGATTTCACCCCATAAGGGGTGAAATTAGTTTTTGGACGGTGTAAGAAGGGAAAAGCTTAGACCTTACAATGGTTTGTGGCTCTCTAAAGGGCCACAATATATAAGCAGATGTACAGTCTATCTATGGTATTAAAATTTTATGGGAAGAGAATCAATTAGGAAAAAAATTCTGAAAGGTTCCTTATAGGGATAATAAAACGATAATAATAAAGGTTGAGAAAAACTGCAGCACAGAGTGTAATCTATTTGTTCTCTGAATTCCTAATCCACTGCTTGCTACATCAATTAATTGTACACGTGTTCATACTCATTTTCTATTCCCCTCAGTGCATAGAATAGGAGCATATAATAAATAGTAGTTGTTCGCTATTTGTGGAATTTAAACAGTGATACATAGTCAGCAGCTGCCCCGGATGTGGGGAAATTCCCACCTGGATCTTAGTTCCTCTCTGATTAGGAGGTGAGTTTTTCCCCACATGCCCTTATCTTCATCTAAAGTGTTAAGGTTCAAAACCCTCAATTCAAGGAGCTAAAAATACCCAATGTTAGTGATAGTCATTCATTCTGCTCCACTTTCTGGTCCTGAAATGAGGTCTTTCTTCCCTTTTCCACTTCCTCTGCACCTTTCTCCCTGGTTTCATTAACTTCCTGTTTCCCCACTTTCTACCAGCTTCCTGTGTTAACTAATCTTTCAGATCTGAAAAACTGGCTCTGCAAACTTGCATTTGCTGGTTATTAAGCTACATCTCTTAGCTCCAAGCCCACTTTTCCACATTCTGTTTTGTGATTCTGCAGCCGGAACTCTGAACCATGACTTACCTTTGCTAGATGGCACCCAGTGTGGTTCTGGCAAAAGAGGATACACTAACGAAAGGAATGCTGATGACCAGGCAGAGGGAGAAGGGACATGCTCCTTCCTGAGTGTGCTATTCCTGCCAGTGTCACCTCAGCAACAGCTCTCCACCTGCGCAGTGGTCGGTGGTTCTGGTTTGCTTTCCCCCTCTTCCCCCACTCGCAGAACTAGCCTCACTGTTCCCTTCAGAGACACCAGCAGACTGGCCGTCACCATCTCCGTTACTGTATGGTTCCCAGTTCTGCGAAGCTGCTTTCCCAAGCGCAAATTCTAAGCACTTCCTTTGTTCCTTCTGCAGTCACTAGAACTCAGAGCTTCTTTTTTGCCTTTTCAATTCTCCAATTCTTTATAAGTTTTTCTATTAAAATAACTGCTGTGATATCTGTTTTCCTAACTGGACTCTAGGCTCTGAATGTTAATATGTTGCCCTTGGTTTATGACTTCTCTGATTTCTTTTTTTTTCTGCTTTGTGAAAATTGGGGGAAGAAGAGACACCTGCCTTCAAAATGTCTGAAAAGAAAAAAAAAAAAAAGCTAATGAGAAGGGTAATACATAGAAAAGGGCCAGAATCATACTTTGAGATTCAAACCACAGAATTATATTCAAGTCCCAACCCCTAGTATTGTGAATGTGACATCATTTGAAAATAAGGTCTTGTAGATATAATCAAGTTAAGAGCATAACCTTTGAAGTAAAATGAAAGACTTAGGTTCAAACTTCTGGCTCTGCCACTAATTAGTTGTGTGTCCTCAAGCAAATCATGTAAACTTCTATGACACCTATTGTCCTCATATATAAAATAGGAACAATAGTACTTATTTAGGGTTATTTTTGAGGATTAGTAAAACAATAAATACAAAGTGCTTAGCCCTCTCAATACAATTAGTAACAACAAAAAAATAAAATTGCACCTGTCTTCCTTCGCTTGCTATTAGCCATAGTCATATTTAGATTAGACACAAGTAAACTCAGGCACATCCTATATTCCAGTAGGGCCTCACTATTACATTTCATGGCAAATGAATACTCTGAGTTTGTCCCATTGATTATAGCACATCCGTACAAAAACATTCTCAGTACGTGGGAAATGAATAATCCTTGAAAGCATGGAACAATAGATAATTATTTTAGGTTGAATACTAGTTTTTAAAATACATTATGTTTATACAAAAGACAAATGAGAGGGAAAATACAAAATAAATACATTCACTGAATCCACAGTGGTTTTCTGTTCATCTGAGTTATCAGTGTGTTTTGCTTTTAGTTTTGTTTTTCCTCTAGAACAGTAAAGCTGTTGAATTGTGCTCCGGAAATTAAACCAAGAAAGGCAGGATTTCTTCTTTTTTTCTCTAAGAAATATTATGTATTGTGTTCCATGAGTATTACAATTACTTGCTCAATAACAGGAGACTGAACAGTCATAGGTGTTGGGTTTTGCATTGCACACTGTGGGTGGGACCATCATTAAAAGCTTTGTTCTCAGTGTCACCAGAAACAGACATCACTGTGCGTTTCACAGTTGGAACCCTAGTGTGTTCTGAGAGTCAGACTCCCTCAAATATCGCAATAATACCTCTCCTGGAGGAGGCTACCCTTTGTAGAATATAACTTTCATCATGCCTTTCTCTTCCTCCTCCACAGACCCGATAAGAGCAGCACGGGTTCAGAACTACAGGACTCCTCTTGAAAGGCACACCCAATGCTGAATCTTCACTGTCAAATATCTCCTCCAAACACACTTTCTAAGACTTCCTATGGACTTGCTGAGATGAGACTAGCTCCTACTCAATCTGTGTGTGTCTTCCATCTTCCTCCCACATATCTGTCAGGCATCATGTCTCCTTTGTGATGATCAGAGAGAAGCATAACTCCAATAGTCATGACCTAAACATATGATGGATGGAGGCTGGTTCAATGAATAGTTCAAGCTACTGTGTCTATTCTATATTTGAATATTCAACAGTAGTAATCCCTGATAAAGAAAGTCCCCTTCCCCCATTTAGGCTAAAACTTAACATAAACTACAAAGTAATACTGCCTTGGCTTCATGATCTCTTGATAATTCACTGAGATCATTCAAAAAATAGCTGTTTTAAAAAACTTGAAGTCACTGCAGTCTAAGACTGGGGTCTAAACGCTTGGGAGAGGAAGTGTTGCTGGGTAGGGTACAATTTTTATGAGAGATTCTGTTCTGTACTCAAGTCACCCTTTCCTCTCCAATCCTGAGGTACTGTTGTTTTTTATAATCTTTTGAGGCTCTGGCAGTGTCTTTAAGATGTATGCTTTCCAAGGGGACCCCAGTATCATTTATGCAAATGGATACCTGGTAAGCCCATTCCTACAGAGCTCTACATGAGGTCAGATATATCTAAAACCTAGAGAGAACACTGCTGAAGCTCAGAGTGGGGCTCCTGTTATATGAGAAATTATCTCCTAATTTATTTGTTTAAACAACATGAGATATTTGCTTTCCTATATGCCTGTAGGTATGTGTGTTTATTCCTGTTGAATATCAACCTAAGGTAGGTATAGATGTGTGTTTGTGTGAGTGTGTGTGTGTGTGTGTGTGTGTGTGTGTGTTGGTGATTGTGTTTAGTCATGTCTATACTTATTATGTGTTGAGGGACTGGATTTTAAAATATTACTTAGTTGACTGGATTTTGCATTTCAAGTGTTACATTACAGCTTTATTCTTGCCCTGGATCTAAAAACTGGATTTTCAGATGCAAGAAATAACCTTGAGCTTTCAGCTGAGTGTCTCATTGTTCACAGACAAAGGATAAATCAGGATGGATTTTATCATGCTGAGACGGACTCTTAGAATTTCCTAGAATTCTGTGTGACTCCATTGACAATAACAGACGAAAATGGTCTCCACACACTGAGCACCATCCTAACTGGGGCCCATTTAGTACTAAGTAAGTAAGGAAGGAAAGTGTCCTCTTATTTCTGTATTAGCAAGATTTTGGTGTGTGGATTTTTGTCTTCATTTTTTTGACTATTTTACTTTTAAGCTACAAATGATAACAAAGAAGGAGAGCACAAGATAACTGAGCACAAGATCTCTGGATTTGAGTGTCAATCATCCTTGGCTATTTTTTCCCCCTAAAATGGCGTTTCATGTTAGTATCAAAGAAAGTTACACATTGTGTCTCAGAGGGAGTTTCATGTTATTAGGGAAAATGGTTTCATGGAAGAAAACTGATACCAAAATGGGATTTATGCAGTATTCTGAAATGGTTGTGACATTTGAGAAAAGCAGTTAAACATGACCTTCACCACAAATCATAAGATTATACCATTTTCAAGAGAAATAAAAGGACATTAATCATATTAAGTCTTCTTTTGGACTGCATTTTCAAATTTTATCTACTGACTAGCTTTTCAATTTATGAGACAGTCGGACTTTGTCACATGAAATGTTGGTCAGTGTTCTGTCCAGGTACAGAAATTGTTACAGTGATTTCTTCTATAGTCACTAAAATGATAGCTCCTCCCATTTCAAGGAAATGAAAAGCTATTTACCTGATGAATAGCAAGACAATAGGTGAGCTAGGGTGTACAAGTCTCCTTTTCTCTTAAGTGGCTCTTAGGAGCCACAGTATGAGACTAACTTAAAACTAAATGTGTCTCCTAATTAGGTCCTTCTGGTATTTAAGGAGCTAAACATTCAAGAAAAAGAACTAGAAGCAGGGAGCTCAATGAGGTAGGTCATATTATAATAGTTCTCAATATTCCTTGCAAGAAAAACTTGATTTCTTCAAAATTACTTTAGGAACTCAGTGATTCTTCATTTTTTGACAACATGGAGTATTAGCTCTTTATTTCAGAAACCATTAATAACCTATGCAAGTGGGCCTCCATTGGGAAAAGGCATGAAAAGGAGCAATCTAAGAAACATGCCAACATAGAAAACTATATTTAGATTAATATGTCTAGCTTATGGCATATTTTAAAACTGAGTTCAGAACATAATGTTCTAGTCACTTACTTCTGGCATTCTCAATCCCAAGTAGCTTTATTGACTGAGGCCATTTGCCCCTTAACCCTTTGGGCATGCTAATGAAGTCTAAATAGAAGCTGAGCAGTCTCTGCATGTCTAGGAGTCTCCCGAGACCATAATCTCATAGAGAATCTATTTTCTTCCCATCTTGATCTGATTTTACTTTCTTGTCTCCCTGCCTTGGGGAGCCAGATTCTGAGAATGTAAATTTCCTGAGCCAGAATGGCAAAAAGGCTACCTGAATGGATGAAATCACTAAGACCTGGAGTGAGGCAGGTATCTAGAAAGGAGATCCTCAGCAACCTGCAGGAAAGACTCCAACTTCTAGGGATCAAACTCTTACACTGCAAGTAACAGAAAACCCAATTCAAATTACCTAAGCAAATGAGGAATATGGGTTCACATAACGAAAGTCAGGAGTGGCTCCATTCAGGAAGCACTGTCAGCAGTGTCTGTCTTTATGATGCCTCTGCTTTCATCTGTCTTACTTTCTTTTCAGAGAGGCTTTCTTCATGCTGGCAGGATAGCTGTCGGCAGCTCCATCCTTACATCCTTCCAGGTCTAAACCCATGGTCAAGAGAACGACTCAAGGAGTAAAGCAAAAGTCCTCGAATTAGCTCTAATGGGAAAAAATTACCTCGGCTGAGGTCCTGTGCCATTTGTAAACCAATCTCTATAGAAAGAGAAATGTGATTCCCAAATCACCTCATCTTGGATAATGTGCGCTCCCTGGAGTCAGAGTAGCATTAGTTCTGCCAAAAGCACACAAACCAAGAGTGGGTTAGGGATGCTGTCCAAGGATAAAGTCACATCACATCACCATGACCAGAAAAAGAGTCCATGGGTATGGGCAGGCAAAAGAAATAACTGTCCACTAAGCACAAGTCCAATAGTTTTTCAATTCTAGCTATCCATAATCCATTGAGCTCATCTATCAGTATATAAACACACATGGGCTTTATACCTCAACATTTCTGAAATATTAGGTCCAGGGTGGGAACTGGATGCTTGAATTTTGAAAAAGTTCTGTAGATGATTCAGTAACCAGCCAGGTCTAAATCAATAAGTGGGATCAATTTATTCATTTTTAAGTGAGTGTAATAAAATAATTTAGCAATTCTCAAACTGTCCAGATGTGAGCCACTTCAACGGTGCTAAGAACACTAGAGCCCACTTACCTACTCATCCACTCATACGTCACAGTACCAAACACACCTATTGATGGTGTTTCAATAGGGTACCACTCAAGCAAACCTTCCTTTTAAAACATTCTAAACAGGACTCTGAGATCTGCCCTACTTACAGTAATGTGCTTGTCAACGTTTCCAGTGTACCTTAGAACATTTTTGAAGTGTACGGTTAAAGGAAAACTTCAGCGTAAGCTAAATATTAATATATAATATGTCAAATTCAACAAACACTTAGCCTCTTCCTTCCTTCAACTTCTCTCTTAGCCACTCTCTCCCATAGTGACACCCTGGATCTTGGCATTGCATGAAGCTACACTACCTTTAAAATAAATAACATTACCCATAGCCTCATTTCCTTCTCACTAATTGGTTTGACCATTATTTATTTTCATGGAGCCTCAAGTTCATTGAGAATTCTGTCTTATCCATATCCATTGGCTTCTACCTGTCAGTATGTTCTTCCTTACCCAAATTAGATTCTGGAGTCAACAAGTTCAATACCTCTCTGCCTTTTTTTTTTTTTGCCAGCCCAAGTTCAGGACTTCCTCCAAGTTTGAACTCATGAAGCTGAGTTTTGCTAGAGAAAAATCCAAACATGCAAGATTTATCATGTCACTGCCCTGCTCAGAACCCTCCAGTGGCTTCTCATCTCATTCTGATCAAAACCCAAATGCTTTCCATGCTCTAGAAAACTCTGATTGGGCCCACAGTTTCCACTCTGGATTTGTCTTCACATGAACCTATCCACTCTGACCTCATTGCTGATCCTTTTTCCTGCCTCGGAGCATTTACATTTACCTTTATCAGGTATTTCCTTACCGAAATAATTTTTTTCCAGATACCTACAAATCTCTGTTTCCTTCCCTGACTACCCTGGGTAACAAATATCTTCCATTACTGTCTATGATATTTCTGCACAGCACTTAACAATATATGTGATACATTCATCTGTATGATCTTTCTCTGTCTTCCTCTGCAGGAATGCAGATTCTATAATGTTATAGAATTTGTTTGGTTTGCTGTCATACCCTCAGTACCGAGAACAGTACTAACACTCAATAAATACTCACATTTGTTGAATGATTAAGTAAAGGAAGCAACTACATTTGTACCATTCTAAGTTCATGGTCACTAACTTCAAATAGGCCTCAGCACCACCTGGTCATTCCACTATTTCATCGAGTCAACATAATCCTCCACTCTTCACTATGACTGTTTCAAAATTCTTTCACTATTTTTAAACCTCTGCCCCTTTCCCCAGCATAGCTCATCAAGAACACACCTACACACACCTACACACACACACACACACACACACACACACACACACACACTCATGTATATACCCACAGCCCACAACTACCCTTCACAGCAGACAACCTAACTTGCTACTTTACAGAGAAATAGATGCTCACAGACAAAAAACTCCTGTTAAGCCCTGTTACAAAAACTATACATTACCATACGCATACTCATAGTTTTCTAATTCCTCTCATTATGTAAGTTAGACCCTCCTCTTTTGGGTAGACCTTCTATCCTCCTAACTTCTCAGGAAATATCACTGTCTGAATTTTCAAATAGCTTCAAGTCTATCCCCTCTTACAACACAAAGTTCTCCCTTCAGGTACCAAACCAAACCCCTCCACTGTCCCTCTCCCTCTCTCCTTCCTTCACTGCCAAACATTTTAAAGTAATTTCCTTCCCTTGTCTTCCTCCTCACTTCCCACCCACTCCTCAGGCCCCCTAATCTGCCGATAGCATGCACGCACCACCCCTCATCCCAATGGCATTTGCTAAGGTTCCACTGATTTACTTCCACCTTGCTAAAAGGCATGGCCATTTTTCAGTCCTCATCTCAGCTAAATTGCCAACAGGATTTACACTATTAACACCTTCTTTAAAAAATCCAAACTGTCTTCTTTAAACTTCCTTGCTATCACACCTCCTAACTTTCCTCTTAACCTCTTCAGCCAGTCTTCCTCAGTTTCCTTCGTAAACTCAGCATCCTCTAGCTGGCTTTCGGCGTTAGCTTCCCTCAAGACTCAGCCCTGGTCTCTTCTTTTCTTACTCTATATTTCTTTCTCTGGAAATCTCACTACCACAGAAGGCTTTCATTACCACTCACAAACCAATGGTGTTCAGATTTATACCTCTAGCCCTAACCACTCTGAGCTCCTAGCTTACTTCCTCCAATTTTTTATGTACCCTGTTTCCCCGAAAATAAGATCTAACTGGACCATCAGCTCTAATGCGTCTTTTGGAGCAAAAATTAATATAAGACCTGGTATTATATTTATATTATATTACATTACATTACATTACATTACATTACATTACATTATATTATATTATATTATATTATATTATATTATATTAAAGACCCAGTCTTATATTATAGTAAAATGAAACGGGGTCTTGTATTATTTTTTGTTCCAAAAGACGCAGTAGAGCTGATGGTCTGGCTAGGTCTTATTTTGGGGGGAAAACAGTATTTTCTTCATTTGAACATCTTCAAGTCAAAATCATCCTATCCAAAACTGAATTCATCTGCTTTCCCTTCCAACCTACTCCTTCACTCGTGATTCTGGAAATAGGGAATAGTGTCCTGTATCCACTAATGAAAGCCAGAAAATGAGGCGTTTTCATGGATATCACTCTCCTTAATTCTTTCCTATAATCCATCACCAAATTTTGTCAGTTCTTCCCCTTAAATATCTAATCTGTCCTATTCTATTCTGTCTTTTCAATTCCCCAGCTGCCATCTCATTCTAAGATACTATCATCTATCGCTTTTATTCTACTTGGTTTCCTCATTTCCCTCTTGCCCAGTCCAATCTATTTTCCACATGGTAAACGAAGAGATTTTCTCAAAACACAGTTCTGATCACTCCATGTCTCTGCCTAAAATCCTTTAATGGTTCCCAACGTACTTAAGACCAAAATCTTTAACATCTTTTGCAATGCCTAAAGAAATTGCCCCCTACCTTCATCTGCAGACTCCCCCTCCCCCTACAATCCAGATATCTTGGTCTTTAGAGACAGAGGAGCTGTGCTCCCCACTACCCCATGGCTCCTTCCCATGCTGTTCCTTTTGTATCCAAGGACTTCTCCTCACCCCATCTTTGCCTAATTAATTCTTACTCTTTTATTATTCCGCAAATCTCAGTTCTCAACTCAAATGTTAATTTTTTAGGGAAAAACTTCCTGAGTGCCAGACCGAAAATGTTCTCCTGCTGTACGTTCTAATAGCTCTGTAATTTTTCCTTTCTGGCACTTGTCACAGTAAATGACTATAAACTTATAAAACTACTTGATTACCATTGGTTTAATAAGGAACACCTTAGAAAATGACTATACCTATGCTTTACTTAACCATTACTTTGCTAATTGATATTTTGATGGTCGACAGCTTTTTGTTACCATTCTTTAAATTTTATGAAATAGAGATGCACTTCTTCTACATTGGGCAGAGAGAAAAAATTATTTTGAAAATAAATACTTGCTGATTGAACAGTTGAATGAGAGTATTTGTTTCAGAAATAAAATGGTAAATACCGCCATTATCAAAGACATCACAATTTTAAAATACCAGCTGATGCCTAGGTCCCACCTCTAGAGGTTTCTGATTTAATTGGTATGGAATGAGGTTTGGGCATTGAGACTTTTTAAAGCTCCCCAGGTGATTTTGATGTGCAGCCAAGTTTGAAAACCTCTGCAGTAGAAGATGCTTATGAAATACTAACTAATCCCCTTTTGACAAGTTGAGTACTGCCACAATGAATGTACCCATAGCTATAAATATAGATCACATGGTTCTCCAAAGCAAAGACCATGTCAATTTACAGTTTTGTGCAGCACTAGCCTGAGTACCGTGTACTCACAGGCTCATGGTAATTAACAAATCTAAATGGGGGATCATTTGAGTGAAATGCTCCTACTCATGTGGAATGTGACTTACCTCTGAAAGAGACATTGCCCACGTAGTCGTCCCAAGCAGCGGCATTGAGTCCCTTGAATTAAGGATTCAGCTCAATCACTGGTAAATCAGGACAACAATCGTTCTCACCCTACAACTGCAAGAACCCATCTCTCAATGGCTGGATTTCAATCTTGGCTTTGTCACTTGCTGGGTTGCACTTTTGGTCAAGTCCTTTACATTTTCTAGCCCTCTTTATTTTTAATACTGGGGAAAGGATAAATTTATAACAAAGTATATAATAGTAACTATTTCAAAGGCTTGGTTGGAAAGTTAAGTCAAACAATGCATGGTGTCTGGCCTCTAAGCACAGAATACACATCAGTTATTATTTTCTCAAGTTTAAGCTGGAAATTCCTACCCAAGGATTAGAACTTGTCCATTTTGTTATTTTAAAGCTTATTTGTAGATCAAAGAAAATCAAAACTGAAATTGCACAATACCTATATGGTAATAATATTGAAAATAGAACTAAAGAATACAATTAAAACTATATTCATATCCTTAAATCCTTACACTAATGAAAAAAAAAGACTACAGTTGGGGAAATAAGTATTTGACAACAAAATAAATCTTAAAAAGCAAAATAAGAGAAAGAATTAATAGAAATAATAACAAAAATTATTGAATTAAGTAACAGAAAACTATAGAACTAATCCATAAATTCAAGTTCTAGTTCTTAAAAAAATAAAGAACAAAAATAGATAAAATCTTACGTCATCTAATTTTTAAAAAAGGTCAGGGGGAGAAAGCACAAAGTTAGGGCTTAGAGGGATACTAACTACACATTATATATCTTTTTGTTTATTTTGAATTTTATATCCTGAGTGTGGTTTGAACTGGTAGCATGAGACTTACATTTTGTTAAGTGTTACATTTACTTTATTACTCTTATTTTTAATAGCCCATTCATGGTTTGGGACAAGCAGCAGTGGCTCCTGGAGTTTGTGAGCCCCCAGAAAAATCACAGAATTTTTTGGTACTTTGGGAATTAGTTGCCAAAGCATCCAGTGAATTTTTAATTGCAGGATTTTTGCATTAAGTTATGGTTTAGAACAACATTTTTGTTTTTTTAGTATCTGTTACTGAGAAAATCTCAGTGACATACTCTGTAAGCATAACTATGAAATCTCTAGAGAAGCTGATGTACTAAAAGAGACAGGGAGAAATATAATTCAAAGGCATCTTCACTGTGACAGCAAAGCAGTGGAAAGGCTGAAGTTCAAACTGCATGCAACAAGCTTAAAATATCAACACTTTTGTTAAACCACTGGGATTGGGGCTTGGAGAGTAACTTTAGAGAACACATTTTTGAGTTGAGAGTTATTGGCACTAATGTTTCTTTGAAGTCAGGAAATCTCCATCCCCTTGAAAAACAAAGCCCTGTTTTTGTGTGATAAACTAGCACCTCCAAGGGGTCCATAACTAGCCAAGAGAAAGTGGGGATGTCTTCCAACTCCTGCTGTGAAGATTTGTATTACAGCCATTCAATTTTCAGAACATATTATCAGCTGATCAGTAGCTATCCTATCCAGACTCAATTATAAGCAAACTGAGTTCAGGGACCCTAGGCATTTTTGATGGTAATGTCCAAGAAAGCACAGATCACTAGATTGCAGCAGGGTCATACTTATAACATTTTTTATTTGATTAAAAATTTGTAATTTTCATACTTTACAAGAACCAACTGAACTGTGACTTATGTTTCACAATTTGCATTACTGATTTTTTTGCACTTTTGACATCCCTATGTACAAGTTTTTTCCTCTGGGAAATGTGAGAGCATGGCTCCCTCCAGACTTCTCCCCTCCATCACCCTATCTCTTATAAACACACACACATTATATCTAAGCCTCAAAGGATGTGCTGGTAAATTATGTGGGGGTGGGGAGAGGACGGATTTGTAATGTTTGCCAATTTCCATGGTGTAAATAGTCCCACAGTGGCTTATTTCAAGCTATCAACCACCTTCAACAACTGGCCTGAAAAATTCTTGAATGTGTAGAATCAGTCCTCATGAGCCAGTTCCCTCCAACTCCCACATTGCTGCTGGGACACATATTCTCTATATTATGCTACCTACCTTATAGTACTTAATCAACGAGCAGTTTATGAGTTGGAAAAAATACACAATTAAAGTCTGGAACATAAATGGATATAGGTAGCATCATCATGCTGGTCAACTAGATGAATTCCACTAGGATGATTTTGTTTAGTGTGGAATTGGGATAGAGCATTCAAATGAGAAATCTTTTCATATCCGAAGGCATTTATTGATGCTTGCTTTAACAAGACAAAGAATAACTAAGAGATATTAGTAGAACAGTGCTGCTACACTTAAGTGACAAGCCAACTCTAATCTGTGAAAGCTTAGATGGTACAAGCCTGCTCAGAGTTCATGAGGGTACATGACAAACCTCAAGACCTAAAGAAAGAGTATTAGAAATAGAGTACACAAGCATTCTATAGAATTGTTGTGTAATTCAAGAAAAGGGATCACAGGGGTCAGAGAAACAGCCCAGAACTAGCTTTGGGCAGATGTGAGCAGTTCAGAAAAACCAGTCTGTGGATAGTAAATAGTGAATGCATGACAGTTTCTGAAATAAGGTGTCATGGGTGTGCAGAGGAGCCCACTCAAATTAGAACGCCAGTGATGTTGCAATAAAGTGGTTTATGCCTGAAGTCTATATTCACCATGATTCACCAAGTGGATCTGAGGCTTGTTGGTGGTACATGGGGGTAAGAGGACAGAGCACAGGCAAAGGGGTCCAGGACCATGTGCAGCACCTCCCTGGAACCATCTGGCTTTGATTATTTTAGCTATATCTCCTGAGAACACTTCAGGCCACAAAACACAGGGAATAATAATTACTCCCTAACTTCCACAGCTGCTAAGATGCTTCCATCTGGCACCTCTATAACTGCAGCTATAACCCAAAGACCTCTGAATTTCCTTGCATGTTAACAGATGGTATTAAGCAACGGATGGAAGGTCTGGGGGCATTTTAGGAAGTTTTACTTCAGTGCTTGTTTCTTTGAGTTCCTGCCAATGGTTTAGTTCCTCTTCTGTTCCTATAATTATTTATAGCATAGATTTAATGGATTAGGTTGGGATATTCTTAGAGTCATTCAAAGCTAGTAGAAGGTCTGCCTTTTTTTACCTGCTTTACCTGTTCCTTGCACAAGATATGAAGAATAAGGCATAAGTCACATGTCAAATGCTGGATAAGTCAATACATAGCGATAATCATTATCTTACCTTTGCAAAAGCTATGCGTGGTGGGGATGGTAACCAGTCCATGCTAGTAGAAATGTTAGAATAAGAAATCTTAACCAAGAAATAGAATCTTAACTGCAATAAAAGCAAAACTTAAGTGGGACTATATCAAACTATAAAGTTCTACACAGCAAAGGAAATCATCAAAAAAAATGAAAAGGTAACCTACAAAATGGGAAAAATATTTGCAAATCATATATCTGATAAAATCATATATCTGATAAAAAATCCAAATATAGAACTCATACAACTCAATAGCAAAAAACCAAACAATCCAATTTTAAAATGGGCAGGAACTCTGAAAATTTTTCCAAAGAAGACGTACAGATGGTAGGTACGTGAAAAGACGCTCAACATCATTAATCATCAGGGAAATGCAAATCAAAACCACAATGAGATATCACCTTAAACCTGTTAAAATGTCTATTTTCAAAAAGACAAGAAATAGCAAGTATTGCCAAGGATGTGGAGAAAAGGGAACACATATGCACTGTTGGTGGGGATGTAAAATGGTGCAACTACTATGGAAAAGAATATGGAGGTTCCTCAAAAAATTAAAAGTAAAACTACCATATGACCCAGCAATTCTATTTCTTGTTATTTATCGAAAGAAAACAATAGCACTAACTCAAAAAGACATATGCACCCCCATGTTCAGCACAGTCTTATTAACAATAGCCGAGATATGGAAGGAACTTAAGTGTCCATTGACGGATGAATGGATAAAGAAATTTTGGTGTGTATACAATTCAGCCTTAAAAAGAACGAAATCTTGCCATTTGCAACAACATGGATGGACCTCGAGTACATTATGCTAAGTGAAATAAGTCAGACACAAAGACAAATACCATATGATATCTTCTTATGTCTCTCTTATATGTGGAATCTAAAAAAATAAAAACAAAAAACAAGCTGATAGGTACAGAAAACAATTAGTGGTTGCCAGAGGCCAGGGAGTAGGGGGCATGCAGGGTAGGTGTGAAAAGGGAGAAATGGGTGAAGCAGGTCAAAAGGTGAAAAAAAGAAAGGAAATCCTAAATTTGAAACTTAATGGAAATTCTACAATACAGAAACCCTAAAGCGGGAATGGAATTCAGTTAAGAGGCTTGGTGATTTTTTCTTAGCCTAGAGGCAAGCCCCCATAGTTTCCATCTCTGCTTCTCTTTCCCTGTTTACTCCGCCTCACGTCCCATCCTCCCCAACTCCTGCAGCTTCTCAACTCCCTCCCTTCTTTTAAATATCCTTTTCTGCTCTCCCAAATGCAATCTTCCAGCTTCTGCTCAGATTTTCCATTGAGCAAGCCACTTTAAGCCACATGGATGTAAGGTAACTATGGTTACCGCTCTTTAAGACTCTACCACTCTTTTGTTTTGTCCATAAACAAAAACGTAAAGACCAGATGCCCATAATCTACTTAGAATGTACACAATGAAGAAGCACCATTCAAGAAGCCCAGTACTCGCAGGTAGCCAAAAAAATAAAATAAAATAAAATAAAATAAAATAAAATAAAATAAAATAAAATAAAATAATGAAATGAAATGAAATGAAATGAAATGAAATGAAATGAAATAAAATAAAATAAAATAAAATAAATAAAATAAAATAAAATAATAAAATAAAATAAAATAAAATAAAATAAAAATAAATTAATAAAGCTCCCATTGACACAATCTCCTGAGGAAGAAACCACAACCAAAGAAATCTTTTTAAAAGTTGATATGAAACATAGGTAGAAATTACCTCAGGATCAGCAAGCATTTTTCTAATTCCAAGAATGGCCCTAGGTAAAAATTTTGAAACAAACCCTGCTTATATTTTTATTCATTTCTATGTTTTATCAAAGTAGCATGCATAGAATTTACAAATCAAATAGTAGAAGCAGTATAGTCTTGTGGGTAAGAGCACAGCCTCTGAACCAGGCTGCCTGGTTCAAATTCTGGTTGAGCCATTTCTAGCTCTGTGATCATGGGCGAGTTACTTAACTGCTCCACGCCTCCATTTTCTCATCGGTAAAACAGGAATAATAATAGTACATATTTCATAGAGTATTGTGAAATTGAATATATGGGCTGAATTGTGTCCCCCATCTCCAAATTCACATCCCAGAGCCTCAGAATGTGACTATGTTTGGAGATAGGGATTCTAAGGAGGTAATTAAGGTCAAATGAGTGAGGCCTAATGCAAATGACTGGTATCTTTATGAGAAGATTAGGACACACACACCCACAGAAGGAAAGCCATGTGAAGATGCCAGCAGGAGGTGGCTATCTACAAGCCAAGGAAAGAGACCCTTAGAAGAATTCAACCCTGAAAATACCTTTATCTTGGACTTCTAGCTTCCAGAATTGTAAGAAAAGAAATTTCTGTTGTTTAAGCCACCCAGTTTGTGGTTTTGTTACAGAAAGTTAATACAGAACCACATCTGGAGTATAGTAAGTGCTCTCTAAGGGATTATTATTATTATTATTATTATTATTATTATTAAAATGATTATATTAATAATAACAGCCTTCTGCTCCATCTTTCCCTATCTCAAAATCCCATTTCCTTCAGGTAATATCTTTCAATTATTTAACTTTTTATTTTCATATTTATCTTCCTATTTCGTGATTCACCAGAAGGCATAAATGGAGAACAAAATGGGGTAAATAGAAAACAAACCACAAAATAGTATATTTAAACTCAACCATGTCAATAATCACATTAAGTGTAAATAAAGCTATAGACCAATATTCTTCACGAACACAGATGCAAAAATTCTTAATAAAATGTCATTAAATCAAAGCCAATAATGTATTTAAAAGATAATATATCACAACCAAGGGAAATTTATCCTAGGGATGCAAGTTTGTTTTAACAAATGGAAAATCCATCATTGTAATTTAACACAATATTAATAGACTAAAAAAATCAAATAAACATATCATCATCCTAAAAGATCTAAAAGACACAGAAAAAGTATTTGACAACAATCCAACATTTATTACTGATAAAAAATTCCTAGCATACTAGCAATAAAAGCAAACTTCCTCAACCTGATAAAGGACAATCACAAAAATCCTACATCTAATATTATACTTACCTGTGAAAGACTGAATATCTTCTCTCTAATATTAGGAACAAATAAATGATGTCTACTATGACCATTTCAATTCAACATTTTACAGAAGGTATCAGCCAGTTCAACGAGGCAATAAAAATAAATAGCTACTCATATCGTAATGAAAGAAGTAATGTCTCTATTTACAGACACTACGATCGTCTATGTAGAAAAGCCTGTAGAATCTGAAAAAAATTTACTAGGATTAATCAGTGAGTTTGGCAAGATTCACAATACACAGAAGTCAACTGCATTTCTATGTATTAGCAATAAACACCTTGAAATTAAAATTCAAAAACAATATGATTTATAATAGCATCAAAACTATGAAATACAGGTATATCTGACAAAAGATGTGCAAGTCCTTTACACTGAAAATTACAAAATATTGCTGAGAGAAATATTTTTAAAACTTTAAAAAGGAGAGAGATATAACATGGATCATTAGACCCAATATTGTTAAGATGCCAATTCTCTTTAAAATGATCTATAAATACAAAGCAATTACAATTAAAATCCTAATGGGCTTTTGTAGAAATTGACAAGCTGATTGTAAAACTAATATGGAAGTGAAAATGATCTACCAAAGCCACAACTTTGAAAAAAAAGAGAAAAATTGGGGGACTTATATAACCTGATTTCAAGACATTATAAAGCTACAACAATTGAGACTGTGTGGTATTGGTATTAAAATGGACAAATACATAAATGGAAGAGAATAGAGTTCAGAAATAGATCCTTACACATTTATGGCCAATTGATTTTTGAAAAATGTGCAAAGACAATATGGAGGAAAAAAGTTTTTTCAAACAAATGGTGTTGATACAACTGTATATACAAAGGCAAACAAACAAAAAAGGACTTGGATCCATATTCATATCACATAAAAAATTAACTCAAAAGAGATCATAGACCTTAAAATCTGAATATATAAAACTTCCAGAAAATAAGAGAAGAATATTGTGGTTTTAAAGCTAGACAAAAGCATGATCCACAACAGGAAAAAAAAAACTAATAAATCAAACCATCAAAATTAAGAACTTCTGGGGGCAGCCGGATGGCTCAGTTGGCTAGAGCGTGAGTTCTCAACAAGGTTGCTGGTTCAATTCCCGCATGGGATGGTGGGCTGTGCCCCTGCAACTAAAGATTGAAAATGGCAACTGGACTCGGAGCTGAGCTGTGCCTTCCACAGCTAGATTGAAGGACAACGACTTGGAACTGATGGGCCCTGGAGAAACACACTGCTTCCCAATACTCCCCAATAAAATTTATAAAAAAAAAAAAATTAAGAACTTCTGCTTATTAAAATCTCTGTTTAAGGGAATAAAAAAGACAAGTCACATATTGGAGGAAGTATTTGCAAGTCGCATATGTGAGGACTTTATATACAGAATGTATGAAAATTTTTCAAAAATACAATAATAAGAAAACAAATGACCTAGTTTTTTTAAAGGGGCAAAAGTTTTAAACAGCCATGTCACCAAGGAAGATACTCGAATCACAAATATGTTAAAGATGTTCAACCTAATTAGTTAGTAGGAAAGTGCAAATTTAAACCCCAGGAGAATACTGCTACATCCCTACTAAAATGTCTAAAAATTTAAAAGACCAATAATATCAAGATTTGGTGAGGACGTGGAAGAATTGAAATTCTCCTATACTGTCAACATGTAAAATGTAAAATGTTACTACGATTTTCAAAAATCTTCAGAAATTTCTTAATAAGTTAACTATACCTGCCATATGACCCCAAAATTCCACGTCTAGGTATGTAGTGAAAATGAAATGAAACAATACTTC
This sequence comes from Rhinolophus ferrumequinum, assembly GCF_004115265.2. NCBI lineage: Eukaryota > Metazoa > Chordata > Mammalia > Chiroptera > Rhinolophidae > Rhinolophus > Rhinolophus ferrumequinum. The sequence goes on from NC_046290.1 coordinate 27,679,690, forward strand.
CAAACAAAGACTTATCCACAAATATTCATAGTAACTTTATTTAAACAGTCAAAAACTGGAAACAAATGTCCATCAATAGGTGAATAGGTAAATAAATTGTGGTATATCCATACAATAGAATACTATTCAACAGTAAAGGGAAATGAACTATTGATACAGGTGAATGGTTGATACAATATGGATGAATCTCAAAAATATTACTTATCCTGAGTTAAAGAAGCTAGACAAAAATGAGTACATACTATATGATTCCTTTATGTAAAATTCTGGAAAGTACAAAACTAATCAATACTAACAGAAAACAGATCCATGGTTCTCTAGGGATATTAAGGTAGCTAGGGGTGGCAGGGTGTGATTACAAAGGGATGATGGATATGTTTATTATCTTGATTTTTATCATGGTTTCGTCTGTGTGCGTGCCTGGGTGAAAACATCTATAAAATTTAAATATGTGAAGCTTATTGTATGCCAACTATACCTCAAAAAGCCATTACACAATAAACACAGAGACCATAAATAGCCTACAAGTATAATACGGGTAGTGTTGTCAGACAGCTGCTTTACAGCAGAGCAATGGATGACCTATCTGATCATTCCAGGTCACTTCCAATTTCTTGCTTAGATGATCTGATTCCCTATGTATTTTGATGGATTAAAGTGGGTGGTTTCCAGAGCTGACAAGATTTGCTGATGAGTGTTGTTGCAACAGACTTATACATTATTTAGGGAATGGCTCAGTCTATGAAAATGTGACAAGAAGAGAACCCTCAGTCTACTCATTCTGGATCCTGTAGGTCATTCTCAATCATGCAAGAGAAAGCCATTGGGTAATGGAAAGACCGTGGGGTTCTGAATCAGGTGTGGACTGAAATCCCAGTTCTACTACCTACCATCTCTGTGACTTTAGGCAAGTTAATTAAACTCAAAATTTTTATATCCGTAAAGTGAGTATAATAATAATAATACTTGTCCGGCACGTTTTAAAAATTAAATAAGGTAGCAGACATATAGACTTAGCTCAGCACTTGACACTTAACATGCCATCTACCTTCCTCCTTCCCTGTCCACTCCAGTAAGGTCTATCTCCTTCCTATTCTCAAGTGATTCTCACCTCTGTCTCATTTGTTCACGACGTGAGTTATGCACACAGGGCACACGCACCTAACTTTAATAGAGTATAGTGGATGACCAAATTGAAACATAGGTTAAATTAGAGGATGGCTGTTCATGTTACCAAATTGGTGCACATTTTACCAATAAATTGGTTACAAGTTTTATCAAGATATCCAAAAACCTCAGAGTACTTAAAAATGCCACTTGATTGGCAAATTTTTATGTACATGTGAAATTAGGTCTAATCAATGTCTAGTTTTCCAGGAATCTCTCAACCAGAATATTTTTAAAAAGAAAAATTGGTCCCCTGATATATTGGAGCAACTAATAATTTGATATTCAAAGTATCCCTAAAAATCAACTTTACCATGAGATTTGTTTATGCCTTGAATGCAGAAAATCTGATCCAATAGGAACAGATAGTTTGCTGTCTTACTGAATTAAAACAGGAGAAAGATGCAGAGAGACAGAGGCACAGACACACAGAGACAAACCTCCTAGGTTGGAAAAGAAAGTCTTGGTTCATAAGAATTCCATTTATATCGTAACTATTACCAAATGTATTTTATTTTGTAGTATTTCAATATCAGAGAGGTCAACATGATGCAACTATTCTTTTTCTCTAAAGTTTTACTTAAATCCAATCTTTCTTGAAATGAAAGTTTGGCTTGAAGTTGATTCTGTGAGGTAATATTTAGATACATATTTTTATGTCTTAAAAATTTACTCAACTACAGTGATAAGATAGTGGCGAGATTTTCTGGCACTCTACTTTTAGATTGTTTTTGTTTTGTTTTTTAAAATCCTGAAATGGAAAACATAAAGTACATAAAACAATGAAGCTCAAAATGGATTCAGATATTACACAATCCCTGATAATTCCTCAGATTTGAGCAGCAAAGGCCAAACCAGTGAGGGGTCACGCATCACAATTATTACAAATACTGATTGCTGGACTTACTCCAGGTTTCCCAAGGACAGGTCTCAAGAATCAAGATTATTACCAAACACCCCAAGTGATTCTTCACACCAGAAATTTTGAGAAACTCTGGACTTTCAATTGGAATGGAGGCCAGGAAGTAGGTAGGAAATACGAGCACAGTAAGTCCTCATTTAACATCATGGATAGGTTCTTAGAACTACAACAAAATGATTATAATGTAACCAACTTTTACCATAGGCTAATTGATATAAAAACGAGTGAAGTTCCTAAGGCATCTCATCAAGTTATAATGAAACACTATTGAATAAAACAATGTTATTTGAGGACCTGCTATAGAAAAAAAAAGAATTGAGAAAAAATTTCCTATCACCAGGCAAAAGAAAAATTAGATGAAGTCACATGAAAGATCCTTTTCCACAACCTTGGGGAGATGCTATTCTGAGCCCATTTTAAAAGGACTATCAAGTTGGCTTTGAAAAAAGCTCCAGAGCCCTGCGAAAAACATAGTTCTTGAACACTCTGCCATCTCAAACACTCCTGTCTCTATTCAGTAGACCATCAGGTGTATGGTGTTTAAGGTCCTTCTATAGCAGCAGGATGTCTGAACGATGTCCTGGGGAGGATAAGCAGCTTCACAGGGTAACTGCAGGGTGTTCAGAGCACCCTGAATGAAACGAACAGGGGGCAAAAATGGAAACGGTGCTACTGGGAATGAATGGGAAGCCATGCAAAGACTAGCCTATATCCACAACTGCTAGAAAAGACCCTAGCCCTAGGCCAGATTCTGTGCCCTAGGCTGGCCCTTTTCAGCAGGGTCTGGATCACTTATTACTCATTCTTGCTTGACACTTAGTATCTATAAATGCCACTGTAAGTGATCGTGCACGGGAAAAGGCAGAAATACAGGAGATAAGTCTTCCTCACTGGAGACCCTACTGTTTATTGCCAGCTAGCAAATGTTGACTTCAGTCTCCAGAATTTCAATGAGCTTTCCTGCTGGCCTTCTTGTGCCCCCTACCCTGGCCATCCTGCTTCAGGCCACTGCAGGCAGAAGCCCCTCACCATAGACGCCAGCTTCCTGCCTGTTGATAAATGGTCAGGGAAGGCTAGAGCAGCAACCCCCACAGACACTGGTTTCCAGAGACTGATAAGCACAAATTCCCTTGTAACTCATTTCTCTTCTTCCTGTTTGAGAGAGTGAAGATACAAAACAGGCACATTTAAAAGGCGGGGAGAAAAAGCCTGTTTTCATCCTTGGTGCTTGCACTGTGTGAGCAGGACTGATCGCTGTTACCTTGCTTGGGAAGTGCTGTCCTTGTGAGGGTGGGGGAGGAGAAGGTGATCCAAATAACAGCTGCTCCTGTCAGGAGACGATTATGCACCCTACGGACTGGGGCTGGGCTCCAGGAATCGTGGCCACCTTCCCGAGGAACTGGGGCACACGCTGAACAGGGAAAGGTTCCAAAGAGACCTTCTTCCCTCTCGCAGAGGTCCTTCATCAACCCTGATTTACCATTTCCATCCCAGGGAGACGTTGCAGTACCATCATTACAGAATTTGAATATTCACTGCTGTCTACCAGGCTGTTCTATCTTCCCACGGCTAAGAGTGAACGGGGAATGGTTAGTGAGACCGAGATGTGGAGGCAATCTAGGGGGAAAAGCCCTTTTACCTTTCTGGAGGCCTCCAGCCCCATTTGTAATCCTACTTCTAAACAAGTCCCATCTTCTCCATCCTCTTTCTTCCTTCTCATCTTTCTGATTCTCTTTTTTCTGTTCCTTCCATAGAGCCCAAGTGGCAGAGGATTATTTCTAGGTCCTAGCAGTATGGACAGAACACTCCCAGGTCCTTTTGACACACTTCACACCCTGTCTGCCCACCTGCAGCCGCCGCCGTAATGAGCTTCAGAACAGAAGGAAGGAAGAAACTCCATCAAGACGGAGACTCTGCATAACATGTTAGGAACTTTGTACATCTACATGTACAATGTGTCTACATCTAAGAATCCAGACAGAAACATGTAAGTATGAATTTTAAGAAGCTCACATATTTCAGTGGAAATCTACAGACTGGTTCCTGTATGAGTCAGGGTTCTCCAGAGACAGAACTAATAAGAGTGTGAGAGGGAGAGAAGGAGGGTGAGAGAGGTAGAGATTTATTATAAGAAATTTGTTCATGCAATTACGGAGTCTGACAAGTCCCAAGATCTGAATGAACAGTGAGCCAGCAAGCTGGAGACTCAGCAAGCCAATGGTATAGTTCCAGCCCAAAGGCTGGTAGACTAGAGACCTAGGAAGAGCCAATGCAGAAAAAAGTCAGTATCCCACTTCAAAGGCAGGAGGAATTCTCTTACTAGGCAAACGATTAGTCTTTTAGTTCCAGTCAGGCTTTCAACTGATTGGATGAGGTCCACCCCCAACAGGGAGGGCAATCTGCTCAGTCTACACTCTAAATGTTAATCTCAGCCAGAAACACCCTCAGAGACACACCCAGAATAATGTTTGGCCAATTTGGGCACCCTGTGGGCCAGCCAAGATGACACCTAAAATTAACCATCCCAGTTCTCAACAGCTGGGTTCTCACAAATCTGACTCTTATAAAATATAGTAAGTGCACTACTGGGAAAGATTGCAGCAACCTTACTCTTTATCAGCAGGGAATCCTATCTCAGGAGCTGTTCCCTAGAATTTTAAGAAAAATAGTTATGTACATGCGACTGCTCCAGAAGTCCTACCCAGAGTGACATCCTTTTAGGAGAGAGGACTATTGGTTAAATAGTAAAAGTTCCCAACCATCACATAAATGGGAGTGATGGGCCTATTTTCTTTTTAGAGGTATTTGGAATTGAGGAGTTTTGCTATTAGAATGTCTTTCTAAGCTCCAGAGAGCCCAGAAGCCTCCAAGGGTAAAGGAATAGAGTGAAAGACCCATCTGCCCATTTAATTCTTCTATTCCATGGCTTCTAATCGGTTGTATTAAACTGGGAATGTAACTCAGCTCACGGCTATCATTAGTCTCACAGATTGTTCTATATAAAGTCCTTAGGAGTTTCTTGTTAATGGTCCTCAATGGGGGACTGATCTTTATGAGAACACTGCTTGCATCCCAATAACATACCAAATTTATGACTTTTATTTTTATCTGTACCCCTGAATCCCAAGCCAATCAACCTGCATGATGTAAACAGGACAAATATACTTAATCACTTAATCTCTTGGAGACTCTGAGAGAAAATCTTTCTAGTCTCATAGCAAATTTTCCAAAAAATGGGATCCACTTTCAATGACTGAAAAGTGTACATGGATCTCAACCTCCAAGGAAGATAAGCAGAGGAAGCCACTCAAGTGCTTTCCTGGTCTCCACTTGGACCTGGAAATATCTGGGTCAGTTGGACAATGTCGCCTGAGTATATGTCAAGGAAGCCAGTACATTGAGGACAAAGAGGAATTCCTGTGAGTGATGGTAGAAGGGACATCTTCACGCAAGCATGCAGCTTCCAGGACAACTCTGTCTACCAAAGCCCTTGTCATTTATTTAGCCCAATCAATGCAGAAAAGAGGGAAGGCAGTGAAATTGCTTAAAGCCAACTCTGAGAGCTGAACTTAAGCTCCAGGGACATGTGAAGGTCTGGACTTTATTACAACTGAAAAATAAAGTGACACCATTGATTTATTTAAACATTACCTCTCTGGAAATAACAAATATTCTGATATTAAAAACATTATCCTGAAGAATGGCAATAAATTCCCTTCAGAGGGACATGTGTGGTCTCTTTGTATCGTCAGTAAAACCATACCATCCGCTGTCTAATGTAATAACACACACCCAGACTCCCCCACACATACACTTAAACTACTTTTGGAGGATATGAAGAGCTTGTCTTCCAAACAATCAGTCGATAAGGTTCCGCTCTGAGAATCATCAGCATCCAGAAAGAGCACCTCACCCCTTTTGATTCAAGTTCTAGATATTTATAGAACAAGACAAAGATTCATTGCTTAGGTAGAGAGCTGTTTTCAGTTACTCTTTTTCTGCTTTTTCTTTTAACTCAATTAAATGAAAAGTAGTCATTCTTTGATAATATACATGATTATTTATTTCTGAATTTAACTTACAAAAAATAAAGGATTAAAAACCAAGATGTTTTTATGGATCTGGAGAAAAGGGAACCCTGTACACTGTTGATGGGATGTAAACTGATGCAGCTATTATGAAAAACAATATAGAGCGTCCTCAAAAAATTAAAAATAGAACTACCACATGCTCCAACAATCCCACTCTTTGGTATTTATTTGAAGGAAATGAAATCAATATCTTGAAGATTATAATTTTTATTGCAGCCTTATGCACAACAGCCAAGATATGGAAGAAATTTAAATACCTGTTGACGGATAAAGGGATTTTAAAAGTGGATAAAGAAAATATACACAATGGAATATTATTCATCCATAAAAAAGAAAGAAATCCTGCCATTTGCAACAACATGGATGAACCTGGAGGACATTACACTAAGTGAGGTAAGCCAGACCGAGAAAGACCAATACTGTATGTGTGGAATCTAAAAGAATGAAACTCATAGAAGGAACAGAATGGTGATTGCCAGGTGCTTGGGGCTTGGGGATGGGGCTAAAGAGGAAATATTGGTCAAAGGGTGCAAACTTCTGGTTGTAAGATGAATAAGTGCTATGGACAGCATGGTGATTATAGTTAACAATACTGGATTGTGTACTTGTAATTTTCTAAGAGAGTAAATATTAAGTGATTCCACCACACAAACAAAAATATGGCAACATGAAGTGATGGATGTATTAACTTGATTGTGATAATCATGTCACAATATACATGTATACCAAAACATCATATTGTACACCTTAAATATACAGTTTTGTTAATTACACATCAGCAAAGCTGGAGACTAAAAAAGCCAACATGCTTTTAATGCCATTTTGTTATTGGGCATCAGGCAAGAAAAAGGGAAACACAGAAATCTGCAGAATAATGCAAAGAGGCTGCATATGAGGTGAAGGTGTTTTGTAAGAGCAGAGGGCATGAAAAGAGGAATCACTGCTGATGAACTAACTAGCTAGCTAGAATGTGTCTATGGTGGGTCGTGCGGCAGGCACAGACAGAGCAGAAGTTATAGGAGGAAGAGGAAAGAATTAGCTGGAAAACTGAAAAAGGAAAAGAAGCCCTCTAGGAAACAAAACAAAGCATAGTGGTTGCGAAGTAGAGAAAAAAAATGAGATTTGAAACAGTAAAGTAAAAGTTATTACTTGAGCACCTCTGATAATAAGAATTTACTCATTATTGTTAGTCAAGAAATCTAGTATTTGCTCAAATCAATCAAAATATGAAACTGACTCTGGTTTCTTGTCAGAAACATAATTTTTAAAAAGTCTGTCCTTCAGACACAAGGACTATCTTAGCAAAAAAGAAAGATGACGCAAGCTTAAAATGTCATTGGCAATGAAATCAGTCTAAAAATCATAGATTGAAAACCACTTAATATGTCTATTTTTTTTTAAAGATTTTATTGGGGAAGGGCAACAGGACTTTATTGGCGAACAGTGTGTATTTCCAGGACGTTTTTTCCAAGTCAAGTCGTTGTCCTTTCAATCTTAGTTGTGGAGGGTGCCGTTCAGCTTCAAGTTGTCCTTTCAGTCTTAGTTGTGGAGGGCACAGCTCAGCTCCAGGTCCAGTTGCCGTTGCTAGTTGCAGGGGGCGCAGCTCACCATCCCTTGCGGGAGTCGAACTGGCAACCTTGTGGTTGAGAGGATGCACTCCAACCAACTGAGCCATCTGGGAGCTCAGCGGCAGCTCAGCTCAATGTGCTGTGTTCAAGCTTAGTTGCAGGGGGCGCTGCCCACCATCCCTTGAGGGACTCGAGGAACTGAACTGGCAACCTTGTGGTTGAGAGCCCACTGGCCCATGTGGGAATCGAACCAGCAGCCTTCGGAGTTAGGAGCATGGAGCTCTAACCGCCTGAGCCACCGGGCTGGTCCCTAATATGTCTATTTTAAGAATTTATGTAATGCTTAGACATGTTTGGAAAAATAAAATCTAAAATGGCTGAGATTTTACATCTAAATCCCTTCAGCAGAAACATGTTGCAGAGAAGAGAAACATATTTCTCAACAAGAAGGATTTTCATGCAAATTAAACCGAAACCCCAGGAAGGAGATGAGAGGGTCTGAGATGTAGTATAGCAATGCTGATATCCTCTAACAAGCAATAAGATGAAGACCATCTCAATAATCATTTCCAAAACCCTCATTCTTCTAAAAATTTATGCAGTCTAATGAGAATGTAATATTTATTTCAGCTTGTTTTAATAAAAGCCTTATTTTTTGTTTTGTTTTTTAATTGGGACTGCTAAGGCTTTACTCATGAATGTGACTGATGCAGTATGATATCTGGTGGTCACATGTCTAAATTGCAGTTCCATATTTTGGAAAAATCAGTACATTCATTCCACAAACTGAAGTAATTAAAAGAGTAATAGTAAATACAAAGATCCTAAAAATAAATGTTTGCATAATTGGTCTCATCATAACGGAGGTTCTCTTTTTAAATTATTTCAGCTTTATTGAGGAATAATTAACAAAATGGTAACATATTTAAAGTGTACAATGTGATGATTTGATATACGTATACATTTCACCCCATGAGTTAACATATCCATCACCTCACATATTTACTTAAGTTCTACTCTCCTAGCTAATTTTAATTATACAATACAATGTTATCAGCTATAGTCACCATATTATACATTAGATCCTCAGCCCTTATTCATATTATAACTGAATGTTTGTACCACTCACCAACCTCTCTCTACTTACCCCAACCCCGGGCAAACACTTCTCTACTTTCTGCTTTTACGAGTTTGACTTTTTTTTTTTCTTTTTTCTTTTTTTCAGATTCCACATATAAGTGATACCATGCAGCGTTTGTCTTTTTCCTGTCTGGCTTATTTCATTTAGCATAATGCCTTCCGAGTTGTGAATCTGTGATCAGCTAATTGTAAAAGCATTTTCTTTCTGCTAATGGTTGGACTCCATCCATCAGGAGTTTCAGGTTTAACCAAGGATTAAATCAGTAATATTTTTAAACACTTCACTTGGTCCTAATTGATATTGGTCCACCAAAAATATGTTTGTCAGCATCCTTCACAAAACCCATTTTCGTATTACTTAGTATTATTTTGGCATATGAGACCTGTACTCTGCCTGTTCGAAAGCTATCCAATGCTTAAATTCTTAGGATTAGAATCGTTCCTCTGATATGAAGCACTGACCAATTAAAGAAAGACATAAAATTTCAACTATTACACTTAAGACCATTAATGTAATGTCAAATCACACTAATAGAAAGAGTATTAGATTTAAAGCTAAAGATTAGACTTTGAACTCTTGCTCTACCACGCACTATGGAACTAAATGAAGCCATTTAAATACATTAGGCTTTTGATTCCTCAATTATGAAACAAAAATAATAACTACCACAAGAATACTGGAAGGACAAAATGAGATGATATATTTTAAAGCATATAGAACAGATTTTATGATGCCTATTGGGGACTAAATTATTGTTTTAAGAACAGAACGCTGAACACACAGATTTAATGGAATGTGTGGCAGAAACGACTATTTGTTTAACCAATAGTCATTTCCCTCCTCTTTTTTATTAATCCAATTTTGCTCAGAATGACAACAGGCTCAGAATTCAAAGAATCTTTGCCAGCCATGAATTACCCGCCTCTGGATGTGAGAAAATAGACACATATTTGGTCAAGCCTATAGAATTGGGGTTCTGTTACCTACAGCCAAATGCAATCCTGACTAATGGAGGAATAGAAAGGAAGCAAAGGGAAGCATCTAGAGCATGTTTGCTGGCTGGATTATATATAGGGTAATCAGGACAGGGTGCAAAAGGGTTAGGGAAAATGTAAAATAGAAAAGGTAGGAGGTTATCACACAAAAAGAAAAATCTTGACTGTCTTCACACTTGTCCCAGACCCAGCCCAATCCTCAGGAGGCCTCTTCGCTATTGACCATAGTGGGGATTGCACAGAGGGGCACAGCAGAAAGCAACTCTGGGCTGCTTTCCTCCTTGCAGGATAGAATTTCTATTACTCTACAGAAAAGTATTCATTGCTGCCATGTTTCTATTTTATTAGGTGCAAACTCATTTAATAGCTCTTAAATTAATTTGGAACAATTTATCATGTTTATGTTTCAAAAAGCCTTTTTCATTGCCAAGCAAATGGAGGATGATAAATATGGCTGGATTTATTTCAACCCAAGAGCAATGGATTCTTATTTTTTTCAGTACTAAAATGAAACTAAATGAAACTAAAATGAGTGGGCTTGGTTTCTACTTTTAAAGAAATTCAACTGATTTTAACTAAACTTCATGTATAAAAAATGCCCTTGAGGAGATGGCCAGTGGTTAATAGAAACGAAAGCCACAGAAATTGGCTGATTTCTTACCATCTCATGTAGGTACTGGGCCAGAGAGTACCTGTCCCAAACCACCTGAAGAGACCATTCCCTAAACTCCATGAGAACCCACTGCAGAAACATCAGTTTGGGCTGGTGCTATTTAAATCATATCTTAAGACAAAGCAAGGGTCAAAACATGGAACTAAGGTGATGCAAGTGAAACATTTACCTCAGGCACAAAATTTAAGGATGTTCAATAAAACTCAGTAATTGAGATATATAATATTTTTAGAAAAGCAATCCCCTCAAATCCATGATGAACAAAATATAGTTTTAAAAAAAGACAAAATCTGATCCTGCATTTGCGTGACTCGCCTCATTTGTTTCATCTTAATCCCAGCCCTGATGTCGCATTAGATTGGAAAGTCTTCTTTGGCTCAGATTCAATCCTAACCTGATCCTGTCGTACAGGACAATTGGAAAACAAAAGCACAGACAGAGACGGCAATAGGCATTGGGGTGAGATTTTGGAAAGGACAGTGACTAGTCATTGAGGCTCTAAGCTCCCCTCCCCCACTCACCTGCCATGGATCTTGTTAATGGGCTTCCCCAGAGAACAGATGTCTTCCCCTCCCATGGTGCTATCTGCAAAGCCATGTTGATGTCTGCTTGGCTTCTGAGTGTTCAAGCATAGTCTGGAGGATTTCCTCACTACTGTGCCCTCTGTTTGGATGGGACATCCCTGTTCCAGCTCCACTGGAATTGATGTACCCCATGAACTTTGGGCCTGGATCACACCCAGAGGTCCTCCTGAAACCCAGGCTTTGCCCACATCCCATCATGCCTTGTGCTCAAGCCCTCCTGGTACTAACAGAGTATGGTTTTAAAAAGTCCATAAGCAACAGTAAGCTGATATTTTTCTATTTTTCCATATTTTAGAAAAGTTAATACTATATTTTTCTTTACTATTTTCATAAAGTAAACCGGTGATAAGAATCCTGTCAATAGATGTCTCATTCCTCCCTGAGAATGGCTAGAGCCTGGTCTTCTTTGTGAAGCCCTCGTTAGTGCAAATGGCACAATAGGTAAAAATGGAACTCCACACTCAGACCTTGTTTTAAATACCATTGCCATATTGCTCATGAGTCATGTGTTATGCTTTTAGGCAATCTTTCCAGCAACAGTACTTGATTCAGGAAGGTGTCTGACCTGAGGCATTAACTGGAGAAAATAATTTATTCCTTCAATTCTGTCCCAGCAGAGTATTACATTTTGAAAATGAAAACAACGCATGTGGCTCATACAAAGCAGCATCTATTGCTACAGAAGCAAATATTTCCAAACAATCTTGCAGACCACACTGGGGAAGATCTTGGTCATTATCTCCTGGTAGTAGTTGTAAATGGCAAAATTTGACTGTCACCAATGCCATTTGGTTTAGACAAAATTCTAATTCTCCCAGCCTAGGAGAGCCAAAAACGTTTCTGAAGTTCCCTTTTATTGGAGGTGAGACACCAAGATTTTTCATAAATCCAAGTTCAAATGGACCTTAGCTTGTTTCCTTCCAGGGTCTTTTTATACAGGGTTTCTTAGTGTCACTCATTGAACCATATTTATAAGGACTCTGAGCACTTGTTCCAATGTTACAGTTCCTTAATTTTTTATGACAAATTCAGTGTCTATTTACCTCTGTCATATTTTAGTCTTCTTCTTGGTTCTGATCGACCAAATAGAGATGAAGAGGTTGATCTACTTAGCTGATTCTTTCCTTTTTTCCTTGTTCTGTACCATTACTGTTCTCTACTAAAGTACCTCCAAGAGAGGCTGGCTCTGTATATAGTATGGATATCGAATGGAGGCCTGAACTATGGATACAGCACAACCTCAGAGGGAGGCCAGCTCCACACATACTGTGCTATCTCGGGGGGAGAGTGGCTCTGTTTGTACTGGAATGGTCATTTATTAGCGCAGGAGGAGGGGACAGCATGTCTTGAAGCTCACTGAGGGATGGGCAGTTTGCTTTTCCACCAAGCACTCCGGGAACCTGACTGCTCTCAGTAATAGTGTTCCAAACAAGCACCAGAAGTAGTGAGTGTATGCTGCTAGATGAGGGTAGGGGTACTGACGGAAACCTGGTTGTCTGAGGTCAAGGTTGCAAAGCAAAGAAAGGAGTCTTTTGTTCTGCACGGGGCCTTGTTTTACTATTTAAGCAACTCAGAGACCTGCCTGATTTTCCATCCCTCCTTCTGTCCCTATGCCTTGTTTTACCTTTCATTTCTTCATCTCTCTCCATCTTTATTTCTTCTCTTTCCATTAAAATAGACAATAGGAGAAAAGGCCAGTACTCTCAGGATCTGAGTAAGAAGTAGTGATGGGGATAAGGATGGAGTGGGCTTGAAGTAATCATATGGATTTAGCCACAAATATCAGATTGTGGGGTGTGTTTCACAGTACACTTGTTCTCAGCAACACTCTCAACAGGAAGCCTGAATACAGCACCTGAACAAGCCTCCTGTTTCAGAAAGCAGACCTGGTGTTATGATTATCTGGAACTCCCGGCTCACCGAGTATGCTCATTGCTGATACACAGGCAGTCATTCAAGGTTTAACCAGGGTAAATGCCTGCATTTGACTGCAGTCAGCCTGCAGAGACAAAGCACCACAGTGGGCATGAAACTGTCCTCACAGGCAGTGTCTGCTCTCACTGTGACCCAACTCTGAGATCAAATATTCCCCTGGTGCCAGCTCCTCATTCTATTCTCTCATTCAGTCCTATTATCCCCACTGATATCAAAGGGTCTTCCCACAGGGCGTGATGAAAAAGGCCAGGCTGGCCCCTATAATTGAGCTAGCAGGACCACAGCAGTGGAGAAGTTAAAACTCCTTTGAAATGTGCTCACGACCTGTGCATGAGTAAGGCAGGCAGGAGTCCCCGGCAACACACAGTTATCTGTGCCTTGCCTTTGTCAGTTTCATTCCAGAATTTCTGCTCCAGAGGGGAGATCTATAAATAAACTCATTCATTTCTTCAGATTTAAAATAAGGAAGGGCACGTAACACATTTTTAATTTGGTATATCACATATTTGTAGGCATTTTCTGGTTTTCTCTATCCTTTAATGAAAGCAGTTTATTTATTTATTGATTGCCCATATTGTCCTCTTGATGTGATAGACCCTCATGCCAGCTGGGTCAAAGATTTAATTTCCAGAAGGACCATCTAGTTTTACCTCATTTCAAGGCTTCATTACTCATGAATCCCAAACAGACTGGAAATGCCTGTCATTGTCACGTGAGGGACAAGAAAATGAATGGTTTCATACCTGCCATTCATGGGATCTATACAATCACCTTCACAGCCAATGGACAACACTGATTTGTTGTTGTTGTCATATCACAACATCACACGAATGGTCAAGAGAGGCAGGAGCCAGAAGTAGAAAGTAGGAAGGATCCAGGTCTCGGTCCACTTTTCTTTTTGCCAACTCCTAGGTGTGTGATTTTGGATAAGTCACTCTCCTTCAGTTTCTTCATCTGTGAAATGAGGAGGATAAAACTAATCCCTGTACTACCTTCTACACAAACTGTTTTGAAGTTCACAATGGATCAACCATATAGTGTTCTAAACACTACAATGTCTTCAAAAATTACTCAGTTGTTATTTCCAGTCACCATTTGGAGCTATAATCCCCCATCGATCATGGCTAGAAATGAGCTGGGCATAGTCTGAGGTAGTACACCCTAATTCAAGCTCACTACCAGGGAAATTCAGTCAGTGATTTAGAGTGGAAAGGAGGTGGTCTTTCATATTACATAGAGTCGTACTAGGACCAGATTCGGAGAGCCCGCTCCCTCCCCAAGCAGGCGAACCAGATATGAAAAGGGGTGGGGCTCTCATCAGAGAAGTCAGGCTAAGGAAAGGATTGATGCAAAGGGAAGCCATTATTATTAGTACAGCCTTGGACCTAAAATTAAGGAGCACCTGTTGAATTTGTGACACAGAGATATAAAGGAAATACTGACACGGGACCGATAGGAATGCGGTGGGACATCTCTGAGTGGAAAGGTAATTTTTCCATGAGCAAATCTTTGTCACAGCACTCACAAGGATTATTTCAAACCTTAGAGGCACCCAAGCTGTCATCACTAATTCTCATTTATCACCATCACTATCGATAAACTTATCACACTGGAGAGATGGAGGATTCATGAAAAAGATGTGTAATAACTGGGACCCCGGGATTCTGAATAGCCTGTGCCAAGCTCCCCAAATTGATGATAGACAAGACACTGCCTGCACCCCACCAGCACCTAATTGCCTCCATCATGGGCTATGAGACAGAGAGCAAGTTCAAAACAATGTTCTCAACAGACAACATGGCTCATTCCCAGGAGTGAAATATGGGAAGCAGAGGTAAGTGAGGAACCCTGAGGATTTCTGACTTTAGCTTAGAATAGTTCTATTTTGTGGGTCTTTGGTCCATAGTGCTAATTCAGGGTATCTGGAGGGGATATTCAATTTGCCATGCTTCATTAAGTATCTACTTACAACCTTACAAATAATAATTTTCAAATCTTTTACTAAGATATTTGAAAAGCAAAACCACTAATCTGCTTCTCTCTGGGTAATTTCAAAGCACTTATCTCCATAGTACCCAAGAAGGCAGACAAAGATAAATCTAATAATAAGGGAGGAGAAAATATCCTTGGTGTCTCCTACAGAGAAAACAGGTAAATCTGAACAAACACATGCATTATTTGAATACATTTCTGTCTGCCAAATACAATACTGACACATGGTGAACCAAGCTTTTTAGGATGCTAAGGTTTTCATCCCCTGATTTCAGTTGTTTAAATGTGATTCCTCTGCCCTACTAAAAACATTTGATAACTGAATTATTTTAATTTCTTGTTGATCAGATTGTCTAACTTTACACAGCTGGAGAATTTATCTTCCCCACAGCTTCCCAATTGGAGGTGCAAACATTTTGTATGTAGGCTAGAACCCTATTTTTTTATTTGTCTCCCTCTCCCTAATCCCCAACTCCAGCCATGTTAGGAACAGAGACAATATACTATTGTTGAATTTTATTCGAGGAAATATTGTCTCATGAATATTTCAGTATGTCTATGAAATCAAGACTGTATTATCTGTACTCTTCAGCTCTCATCACAACTCATTTATTTGACATTATCATAAAATATGGTGTTTCACAAGAAATGAATTTTCTAGGTAACCATAACTTATCCATTAGAGTCCTAGAATGTGTTTTATTTGAACTATCTTATTTGAAAATATTTCTAAAATACATTGAATGCTTCTCTACCTCAGAGGTTACCTGTCATGATTTTGCCTCTTTATTTTGCTTGATACTCAGAGTCAACATTATAAACATCCTGTTACCCTGTAGGATTGTAATACAGAAATGTTTCAACGTGAGAGGAGAGGGACACTTGCCCATACAAAATGGCCTCAGGCTACTGTGATGTTTGTTTATTTGTAGTTTTTGAATCTGCATTTCCTTATTTTTCTGCATCCTCCATCACAATATGGCCATCAGCTGTGACTTCTTGTTGATTCTACTGGGTTTGTGCTTTCTGGTATATTGTTTACAATATATTATGAGCTGGGATATCATACTCCTAACCTTGTTAAAATTTTGTATACAGCAAGAATATACAGGCACAAAGTGAAGATCCGAGGGACTGTGCAAATAAAGTACATGAATTTAATGTATGGGTATTGACAAATCTGTGTGGTTGCTTATAGACTTTTAAAAATATTACTTCCTGGATATTTCTCAGCTACATTTCAAATATAATAAGTGACCAATGGAAAGGGAAGTTTTCCAGCAATTAGACATGTGAGATGAGTTTGAGTCATATTTGTTCATGGCATATTTTTTGTAAAAACATAGCTTACCAGCCAGTTTATAATTATGAGTGTGAGGCAGATATTGGAAAGGATTTCTGTATTAGAAAAGGTCTGTTAAACATTATAACCAGTCAATATACTGAGTCTTGTTTTTGATCACTTGACCCTTGATAACATTAGTTTGGCCATTTTTAGCTCATGGGACTAGCACTTCCACAAATGTCTAAAGGAGGAAGTGGCTTTGACCACACCAAGGCTTCTCATCTCCATGACCTAGAAGGAATGGCCATGAGTGGTCATTCTCTGTGGAGGCAGGAAGGAGAGAGTATCTGAGTAGGATTGTCACCACAAGGATCATTCTGGAAAGATGGAACTTGCCCTGAAATAGGTCAGAAGCAGCTAATTTCAAATCTATTAGAGTGGGGGTTTCTGAACTCTCTGTTAAACAGATGTCTCTAAAATCAGATCTTGCCTTTTCTCCCAAACATCTTCCACAGGAAGCTGGAAATTGGGTCAGCTGAGAACAGTCAAAGGACTCTCACAGGAAATCCAATAGAAAAGTGAGAAATATCCTTGGTTTAGCTCCCCATTTCTCTTTCTAAGTAGTTAAGGAGCTCAGTATCCAAAAAGGAAATGTACTTAAATTTGTTTTACCTCTAGTACCTGAAAAATCTTCTAGTGCAGATATCTGCAGTTCAGTTTTAAGATTTTTAAGCAAAGTCTTAAAAAAGAAAAAATAATAATAATTTAAAAAATCCTCTTCTCAGACTGTTCTGGTAAGCTGACAAATTATAAAGTTTGAAGAAATATCTGGACCATAACCCAGCTCTCTTTTAGCTATTATGTGGCCATCAATTCCACCCAGTCTATTTTGTCATCTGACCCTGAGCTTCCTTCCTCTCATATTTCTATAAATCAGAAATAAATTGAAGCTCTAAAGAGGACTGCGACAGATCAGAGCCAACCAGCTTATTTTTAAAACATGGCCTCAGACCACAACATATTTCTTTTGATTATATATGTGGTCCTTACCTCAGACCTAAAAAAAGATGCAGTCTTTAAAATATATCACTACTACAGCAAGGAAGGGCTCTTTTATTGGAAGGTAATAACCATTCATCCACTTAGTCAATCAACAAATGTTTATTGAGCACCTAATGCCTACAAAGACTATGCCAGGATTTGGGACCATAAAAGGGAGCAAAACAAACCCAAACTAGGCCCTTAAAAAGTTTGCACTCCAACAGAGCAGACAAGCATTAACAACAACAACAAAAAAAATCACAAAAATTAATAATTTAAATATCACTATAGAAAATGCCCTGGGAGAAGTTCAGGGAATTCTATAAATGTGGACTACAACCAAGCCAAGGAGTCAGCAAAGAATTCCTGAGGATGAGACATTTAAGTCTGAGCTGGCATTATGGTATCCAGGTGAAGAGGGGGAGAATAAGGCAAATAAGGCAAAGAGGGGGAGAATAAGTCAGAGAAAAGGGCAAATATAGAACCCTGAGAGTACCTCATTTGCTCAGATCAGTCAAATGAATCATGAGGAGTTAGCATGCTAGAATCTACATGATCATTAAATCCTCTCCCTTGTAAGTCTGTAGCCTCTCCCTCCTTCCCAATCCCTCCAAGTCCTGGGAGCCTTATCAGACCACCACAGCTGCTCAGACCCCTCCCTCCTCTAAAATGTGTATAATATCCTTAACTTAGTGTTAAGCATTTAGTTCCTTAAACTACTTTTTAAAATCATTTTCCTACAACTAGAAAAGAGTTTGACAGAATATCTGAACCATTACTGAGAACTGCCTGAAGTCCTACAACAACAGACATACAGAAGATGCCATCTCAAGACTGGTAGGAGGCACAGAGATGCAAAACAGACTGGTCCCACACCCACATGTGACCATTAAAAATCAGGAGGGATATCTCAACTGTGGAGATCCCCCCTACTCCCCGGAGGAGTGAGGCTCCCTAGCCGAGGTTTCCACTGCTGGGGAAAGAAGTTCCCATAACTTCTGGCTGTGAAAAGCAGTGGAAATTGTGGCTAAGTAAGATGGAGGGCAGCTGCACTCCCAGGTGCTCCTCTTAAAGGGCCCATGCAGGGACTTACTCGCTGACAGACTCACTCACTCTGAGTTCCAGTGCTGGCGCAGCAGCTCAAAAGGCGCCGAGGACTTAGGGGAAGGAACTGAGTTGGCTAGTTGCAGGGTGAGGGCTAAAGGGGCAGCTTTCTCTCAGACGGAGGAACTGGTGGAAGCCATTGTTTCTTCGTTGAGCCCTCCCCCTCCTTGCGTGGAGATGCAGCCAGATGCCTGCTCTATCTGCGTCTTCATCAAATTGGTTATCACCTTTTGTCCACCATGCTCTAGTGATTCCCTGAGACCCTACCCCACCCAACTTCCGGGCACACCCAAGCCATTTCCAGTAGCTTTTTCATGCAATCTGTCTTAGCTCATGCTGCAGAATTTCATAATCTCTCAATGGTTCACAAAGCCCAAATAAGCAGCATCTGGCTTCAGCATGTCCCATATCTTTGGATGAGCAGCCCTAAGCCCAGCACTAGTGACAGCTGGTTTCGGTTTACAGCTTGGCCTCTGAAGGCACCTCTAAGCCAAGTGCAGGTGGTGGCCATCTGTGGGTTGCTCTGTGGCTCATACCAGGTGGCTCCGGGCAGGGCACAGGCTGCTGCTAAACTTGGCCTGCAGCAGTTCCCTCCCAGGAGGCCTGAGGGCTGGCATGCCAGTGGCCAACTTCAGATCAAGCCAGAGCATCATCTGGCTGCCTGCAAGGATGACACACAAGAAGGGCAGACTGGGCAGGCACCAGAGCCCCACTAATATGAGCCCTGCTCTGTAGGTTTAGCCCTTGCATCATAACTCCTCCACTGTAATCACAGCCAGTCCTCACTACAATTCAGCTTGAAGGTCATTCCCTCCCACTGACTTGTAAATAGCAAACCAAGGCTTATCTACAACAGGAGGCCACATACAACTCACACAAAAGACACACCTGGAGCACCTGTCTCTGGTGGCCAGGCAGACTGCACCACTGTGTCCCATAGCACACCTACTACATAAGACTACTCTACTAAGACCAGGAGGCGTAGCAGCCCCATCTAAGACATAGAAACAAACACAGGGAGGCAGCCAAAATAGGGAGACAAAGAAACATATTCCAAATAAAAGAACAGAATAAAGCTCCAGAAAAATAACTAAACAAAGTGGAGACAAACAATCTATCAGACATACAGTTCCAAACACTGGTTAAAAGTAGGCTCAGAGATCTCAGGGAGAACTTCAACAAAAAGATAGGAAACATAAAAATGGAGATAGAAAACATAAAAAAAGAACCAATCAGAAACAAAGAATACAATAACTAAAATGAAGAATACACTATCAGGAATCATCAGTAGATTAGATGAAGCAGAGGATCAAATCAGCAATTTAGAAGATAAGGTAGTAAAACCACCCAATCAGAACAGCAAAAAAAAAAAAGAAAAGAAAATCCAAAAAATGAGGACAGTTTAAGGGGCCTCTGGAACAATATCAAGCATATCAACATTCACATTATAGAGGTACCAGAAGGAGAAAAGAGAGAGAGAAAGAAAGAGAGAGGAACTGAAAACCTATTTGAAGAAATAATGATGGAAATCGTCCCTAACCTGGTGAAGGAAATAGATATAAAAGCCCAGGAAGAGTGGTGAGTCCCAAACAAGATGAACCCAAAGAGGCCCACACCAAGACACATCATAATTAAAATGCCAAAGGTTGAAGACAAAGACAGAAATCTTAAAAGCAGCAAGATAAAAGTAGTCAGTTATCTACAAGGGAGCCCATAAGACTGTCAGCTGATTTCCCAACAGAAACTTCACGCCAGAAGGGATTGGCAGGAAATATTCAAAGTGATGAAAAGCAAGGACCTCCAACAAAGATTACTCTCCCCAGCAAAGCTATCATTTAGAATTCACGGACAGAGAAATAGCTTCCCAGAAAAGAAAAAGCTAAAGGAATTCATACCACCAAACCAGTATTAGAAGGAATCTTAGAGGGACTTTTTTAAGATGAAAAGAAAAAAGAAAAAAAAAGATAAAAAATATGAATAATAAAACAGCAGTAACTACATATCTATCAACAATTACTTTCAATGTCAATGGATTAAATGCTCCAATCAAAACATAGGGTGGCAGTCAGAATGCCTATCATCAATAAATCAACAAACAACAAGTGCTGGTGCGGATGTGGAGAAAAGGGAACGCTTGTGCACTGTTGGTGGGATTGCAGACTGGTGCAGCCGCTATGGAAAACAGTATGGAGGTATCTCAAAATTCTGAAAATGGAACTACCTTATGATCCAGTAATTCCACTCCTAGGTATCTATCCGGAGAAATCCAGAACTTCAATTCAAAAATCTCTATGCACTCCTATGTTTATTGCAGCACTATACACAATAGCTAAGACATGGAAACAACCAAAATGCCCATCGGTAGATGACTGGATTAAGAAACTGTGGTACATTTATACAATGGAGTATTATGCAGCCATAAGGAAGAAAGAAATCTTACCATTTGCAACAACATGGATGGATCTAGAGAACATTATGTTAAGTGAAATAAGTCAGACAGAGAAAGATAAGTACCATATGATCTCACTTATTTGCGGATTCTAAAGAAAAGAATAAGTGAATGAACTAATCAGAAACAGTTTGGGAGACAATGAGGAAAAACTGAGGGTTGCTAGATGGGCGGGGGGGGGGGGGGGGGGTGGGGGGGGAGGGTGAGGGGATTGGAGGGCAGTCGGTGACCACAGGATGGCCACGGGGTTTGAAAATTAATCTGGGGAATGTAATTTGGTGGTTACCAGAGCGTAAGGGGGTTGGGGGGTGGGGGATGAGGGTGAGGGGGATCAAATGTACGGTGATGGAAGGGGAGCTGACTCTGGGTGGTGAACACACAGTGTGATTTATGGATGATGTGATACAGAATTGCACAACTGAAATCTATGTAATTCTACTAACAATTGTCACCCCAATAAATTAAAAAAAAAAAAAAAAAAAAAAAAAACATAGGGTGGCTGAATGGATAAGAAAACAAGACCCTTACATACAAGTATGCTACCTACGAGAGATTCATTTCAGATCAAAAGGCACACACAGACTCAAAGTAAAGGGATGTGAAAAAGATATTTCATGAAAATGGGAACAAACAAACAAAGAAACAAACAAAAGCTGCGGTAGTAATACTTATACCAGACAAAATAGACCTTAAAACAAAGGCTATAACAGGAGACAAAGAAGCCAGTAATCCCACTTCTGCGTATTAATCCAAAGAAACCCAAAACACTACTTTAAGGGGACGAATGAATCCATATATTCACTGAAGCATTGTTTATAATGACCAAGATGTGTAGGCAGCCTGAGTGTCCATTGATGGATAAATTGATAAAGAGGAGGTGGTACATATATACAGTGGAATATTGCTAGTCCATAGGTGGGAGTGGGTTCTTGCCATCTGTGGTGGCGTGGATGGAACTGGAGGGTATTGTGCTGAATAGAGTGTTAGAGAAAGACAGATGTGATGTGATGTTACTTATATGTGGAATCTAAAGAACAAAATAAACAAACAAAACAGAAACAAACTCATAGATACAGAGAACATTTTGATGGACACCAGATAGGATGGGGTTTGAGGGTGGATGAAAAAGGGGAAGGGATTACAAAGTACAAATTTGTTGTTATGAAGTAGTTATGGGGATGTAGGGTATAGCATAAGGAATATAGTCAATTATATTGTAATAATCATGTATGGTATCAGATGGGTTCTAGATTAATCAGCGTGAAAAATGGGAGGGCTTGGGGGCAGGGTGAAAAGGTGAAGGGATTAAGAAGTAGAACTTGGTAGTTATAAAATAATCATGGGGATATAAAGTAAAGCATAGAGAATACAGTCAATAATACGGTAATAACTATGCATAGTGCCAGGTAGTACTAGACTGGTCAGTGGGATCACTTCTTAAATCATATAAATGTCTAATCACTATGCTGTACACCTGAAATTAATATAAAATAGTATTGAATGTTAAGTAAATAAATGAAGTGTAAAAAATATAGAGTAAAAGAAGGGAGAGGGAAAGAACGTTAGAAGAGAGGATGCACACACTGAATAAAACCTCTATTCTCTTCAAAAACAAAGTATTTTCTTTGTATTGGTCTGCTCAGGCTGTGACAACAGAATACCATTGAACAACAGAAATTTATCTGTCACAGTTCTGGAGGCTGGAAAGTTCAAGATCAAGATGCCAGCAAGTTAGCTTCCATTCAGAGGTCTCTTCTATTGGCTTGTAGGTGGCCACCATCTCCATATGCTCACTTGAACTTTTCTTTGAAGGTGAAGGGGAGAAAGAGGAAGAGAGCAAGTAAGCTCTCTGGTGTCTCTTCTTATAAGGGCACTAATCCCACGGTGAGGGCCCCACCTTCATGACATTATCAAAACCTACTTAACTCCCTAAGGCCCCATTTCAAAATATCATACATTGGGGATTAGAGACTTCAACATATGAATCAGTCCATATGAATATGGACTCTTCTATGGACTCCATGTGAGTCCATATGAATACGCATTCTATGCATATATATCTTGCCTCCACAACTAGACTGTCAGCAAGAGAATTCTCTGAACATGTCCTACATATTCCTAAATCGCCAAAGCATCTTGTAAATATCAAATGCCAGTAGCAGTTAACTGATTGCCAATTAATTATTTCTGCCCCTATGCAATAATTAAACACACAGAACCAATTAAATACAAGTCTTATTTAAGTGACCTACATGAGGGTAACTCTACATGTCAAATGACTCAATAGTTAACTACAAATATAAACTTTATTCCTTTGGTTGTGTGTGTGTGTGTGTGTGTGTGTGTGTGTGCGCTCAGGAGTACATTTTTTTCTACCTAATTTTTCAGCTGCTTCTTACCGGCATGTTCTATTCCTTGCTGAAATGTTTGTTTCCATACCTAGCTAGGATTAGAATAGTCAAGAAAAAGAACTGCATGCTGAAGACATGATTCTAATTTTGCAATCTATATACATAACAGAGTCAGTAGAGCAGAATAGTGAAGAATGGGATTCAAGCCAGATTTCCTGAATTTAATTCTGAGCTCCACCATTTACTAGATATGTGACTCTCGACAAAATACTTAACCTCTCTTATTTATATAATGAGCATAATAATAGTACCTACCTCATAAAATTGTTATGAGAATTGCTGAGTTCATATCTATAAAGCCTGTAGAACAGTGCACAACACATTGAAATATTCACACATGCTTTCATACATGAAATGAAATAAATTGAAATACAACAAAATATAATTAAAATAAAAATGCACCATGTAAAAGACCATTAATAGATATGCAAATATATTGACAGAGATGATCTCTGATGATAAGGTTATTTGATTAATACTTTCTTTGGGGAAGAAGGGGACTGTATTTCCAAATTTTCTGCAGTGAACATATTTTGAAAGCAAAAACAAGAATAAAAATATATTAATGTGCACTATGTGTATCTATGTATAGAGATATAACACATATACATATATAATTGTTTCACTGGTTACAAGTCAGCTTCCTTTTTTGAAAAACTGGAATAATTATCTTACAAAGATGTCTTAAGGATTAAATAGATAATCCATACAAAGGACTCTATTTCCCCTTCTGCGTGTATTCTCACGCTTCTCTACCTTGACCTGTAGAAATTACACTAAGGGGATCTCCAGACCTCTGGCTTCAAGATGGGTTTAGCCCAGAGCCTCAGCTGAAGGGCATAAGGAGAAGAGAATGAGCTTGTGAAGTGCATTTCCTGAGCCCCTCCTTTTGAGGTCACCCCACAGGCTGGCCACATCCCCTCTAGGTAAGGTCAGGCTCCATCAAGGCAGCCTTTCCTCAGAACAGATTCCTATAGGTGTGGATAACAGCTCTTCCTGCCCTCTCACTTTAAGGTGGTAACGGCCCCACTTGTACTAGCCCGGGGTTACCATCCTATTCCTCGTGAGTTTCCTATATTCTGCCCACACCTTTGCAAATGTTCTTTTATTAGACACTCTGTGATTTATTCTAATTGAGCCTTGCCTTCTATTTCCTCCTGGGGACGGAATGGTATAGGGTGGGTATCATCTGCCCCAGAGTGACTGCTCAGTGATTCTGAAGTAGATCTTATTGGGTAAATGAGAAAACAGGTGCAAAGGCTACGTCCCCTGGGGCTGGTGTCTGATGACCTCCCAGTAGTGCAAGGTCCTTGTCTGTCCCAGAGCCTGATGCCTTGTTTCAGAGAAAAACATACGTGTATATATACAACACACCGGTACGTGGTGCTTACTACACACTGGGCAATGGGCTAAGTTGGCTAAGCACCACCTTGTGAGGTGCATAGTTTATGGACAAGGGAACAGAGGCTCTCGGAGTTTAATTAACCAGGTTAGGACTACTAAGTAGTGTCTGAAGTGTCTAGCTCCAAAATGTATCCTCTTAACACCCATTCAAGCAGCTCCCTTGTGCACATGTCACACAAAGCCAGCAGGGCTTCAGCCCTTTGGGGGGTGGGGCTTATAGCAACTTTCAAGGACACTAGAGGAACTTGAACCCCGTCAGCAGCTACTAGCAAGGGCACCGCTGGTTTTGGAAGACAGGGCAATTGAAAGAGCATTTTGATGTGGGATTTTTATGACATAAAATTTCCTGGTTGGTATAGGCCAGTTTCCTTTCCATCAGGTAGAGAGATTGAGACAACCATTTGCTGGTGCAGAAGGATGACAGTTCACTCTCCAAGCCTGGTTGGTCTCACCTTCATAGCCTACACAATACATTTTATGCCTTTAGGTTATCAGCACTTCAGGGCAGGGCTGGAGCTCTTTGTCTGACCTAAACCCATCTATCGTTGATCTGCTTGTATAATCACGATGTTGTGAAGAAATAAACCCTGCTTATTATTAATATGATTTACTAACAGTGTGCAGACTTCCTGCCCACATGTTTTAGTCAAGACTTTCTTTTTACATGCACTATAATTTCATGAACTGGGTAGTTTCCAAATAAAAAGTAGGTGCTATAACCATCAGAGAGGCAGTTGGTCTAGAGATTAGGAACACAAACTCTGAAGCCAGATTGCCTGAGTTCACATCTGATGCCATCACTTTACTAACTGTGCCTCAGTTTCCTTATCTGCAATATGAGGATAATCATACCCCCTCGCAGAGTGGTTGTAAGGATTGAAAGGGTGAACAAAACAGTGCATGACACATATATATACCGACACATGCACTATAGGAGTATTAACAATAACAATATTGGACCAGAATCCAGAGCACATGTTTTTGAAACCTTGACAAAGCAGGGAGGGAGGTGTCAGGAAGTGCAAACATGAGGCGGTTATAGTAACTGACTTTCTTGCAGGCTTTAAAATAAATAGATCAACAAGCCCTCAGGTGGGGAAGTATCTTCCAAATTGAAATTATCTATAATAAATAATAAGGACCAGGCCTCCATGTCTAGGGCAGGGTGAGGCCCGTGAATCTATGAGGAATCTATGAGGATGAAGGGACTGAGCAGTCAATCAGCTCAGTGCAGATGGTGCTGAATTGTGAGGTGTGGGGAGGCTGCAGTCTTCTGGTCACTCCGACTCTCATAAACCTCTTCTCTCTCCTTCCCCTCTAACGGATTATTATACCATTTTCCCCTCAGAGGGTTCTCAGAGCCACAGCCCTGCTACAGTTCTGTGACAGCAATTCTCTCAGCAATGGCTTCCTCACTGCACCACCAGCTCCCCTCCCCACAAAAGAACCAGTGGCTCTGAAGAAAGACATAACTCAGCTTCGGTCAGAGGGCCAGTCTTTTCACATCTATTTGCTCCACTCCTAAAGTCCCTCCACCTAAAGACTCAAACCTAAATATATAAAAGCCCCCACTTAGTGGGAGCTGAATTTTCTTCATGGAAATGTCTTCTCCACTGTTAATTTTGAGCAAACCTGAAAGTTCACTCAGAAGTTAGAATTCTGTCAGTTGTTTCCTTCCCGGCGTGCCCCAGCGAAACTCTATTAGAACTAAATGTATTCCCATTTTGTGGCCCTCAAAGCCAATAAGAGAGCGTGGTTTTCCAAATTGTGTGCTTCTATTTAGGCTTCTTGAAAGCCATGCCATCTCTGGATTCTGCCTCATTTTGAACAGGTGGCCCTTTTACTCAGTTCATTATAATACTAGTCCTAAATTGGCTCACAGAGCCCTTGATGCCCGTCTTCAATGTAACCGACACAAATGTCTGCCTTAATAAAGCTGGATGTCTAGAGATTTTTTTTTTCCCTGAAAAATGCCACGTCTATGCTGAGTGCAACACATTTACTCCAAATTTCCTATTTCAGCCAGTAGAAATTTGTCACAATGTGACATGCTGTACGTTTCCTTATAGCATATCAACACTACCTGAAAGATATATTACTTCAATTAGGTGTGTCAAACCATCTGACACAGAAAATTCAAAATGCCCCTCTGCCACCTGATGGAACATAGTTGATTTATGCAAATTGTGGCTAGAATGTTGGCAAAGGCTCAGGGGTTCACGGAGGGAAGAGTTGCTGTCATGAGACACGAAAACAAAACCTCACCCGTAATAAGAGAATGCCTGCTGAAGGCAGTGTGAAAGGGAACACAACAGATGCCCTTCTTATTTTAGCTTCGTGTACAATAAATTGCAGATCCTAGGTTGGCTTAATATGAATGAATCTTGACATAACCCTTGGAACTTGGAAACTTGATTAGTTATTCTGAAGCTTCTCTGCCACACCACCTGCATATTTTGTGTGCAGATGACGTGTAATTCCTAAAAGCCTCCTCGTTAAAGGTTGACATGCAAATTGCCACATGTGTACAACCTACAATCCCTCGTATATTTGGATTGGAGGTGAATAGAAATGTGATGGCAATGTGGCATGTTATTAAGTGTTCTAGATTTCTTTCCTCCCTGCAAGATTAGCAAGAAGGGGAAGTAAACACTGAATGCTTTATGTTAGAGAATCAGCAGTAAGGTGTGAGCAATATTAATGTGGTCCCAAGAGGAGAATGCTCTGACTCATAATTTATCACCACCAAATATGATTCTTTTTTATAGCCAATGTGGAGTGGACCTGACCTAGGCTTGTGGTTCATTCTCCCTGTCCCCTGCCAGCTGTCTCTGAAACCCATTACTCCAAAGCCCTCAAAGACAGTGTTTCTCAAACTCAGCACTACTGACATTCTGTACCTAATAATTCTTTGTTGTGTGTGTGTCAAAATGAGAGGTGGTCCTGTGCATTGTAGGATGTTTAGCAGCAACCCTGCCCTCTACCTATTAAATGCATGCAATACCTTCCTAGTCATGACAATCAAAAATGTCTCCAGACATTTCCAAGTGTCCTCTGGAGTGGGAGGAGTAAATTGTCCCTGGTTGAGAACAACTTTATTAATATTTCTGGGGTAACTAGATGCCAGAGTTCCCCATGTTAAGTCACATGCCAATTTTCAAACAATTGCAGCCCGTTGGCATGGTCAAGATGGTGGCTGTCTCAGTTATAAGAAGGAGTACCCACTACTTCTTTATGCCAGTAATGGAATTCCCAATGAGACTAAATTCTTGTACATAAAAGATTTGTGGATGTAACATTATTAAAATCTTGTTCCCCAGCAGCCATGATAAAGATAAGCATGCCATTGTCATGAGCTAAGTTAAACTGCCCAAGGTTATAAGGTATGAATTTTGTAGTTCTCCCAGCAAACCAAGGCACGGTAGATCAAGAACTCATAACCTTCATTTCTCACTGTCTTGTCACACAACAAAAGCAAAGCATTATTCAGCCAAATGACAAGTGATAATAGTCCAGGCTTTAGTTACGTCTCCCGTATGAGTGCGTCAGGAGGCGGCAGTGAGATGGGCTTCCCACAAGCCCATGAAGGACGCAGGCTATAAAAACCATGACACTCAGGATAGTAAGAAGTTCAGATGGCCAAATCTTATAGTAAACTGATATGTGAAAAAATAATGTATGCTTTAAATTAAGAAATAAATGTGTTAAAGAAATTGGCATTTTTCTCACTCTCTCTCTCTCTCTGTCTCTCTCTTTCACACACACGCGCGCACACACACACACACACACACACACACACACACACAAACTTACTCATGACGTATTTTAACCTAAAGTTTGAATTCTAATTTACTCAATAAAGAATATGTCCCTGGGCCCTAAATCACTGGTGTTCATTATCTAGAAGTTATCCTTTTACCATGATTTAAAAAACTGATTAAAAACACTTTAAAGACTCAGAAAAAACCCTTTACTACAATTCTACATCACTCTTTATGAAGTTCAAAACATATTTCTCCAATGGAGAGGAGTCCCCTTTTTACATGTCTATCGAATGCTCCTTAGATCTTAATTCTCCTAACACCACAGGATAATATTGCCAGCTAATCACAGCAAGATCTTATACTTTTATAACACTGTTCCAAATAGCACTTAGCACTTCCCCACATATCATCTCAAGTAACACTTACAACTACCCTCATTTGACAATTGAGAAAATTGAGGCTGGGTTTTATTTTTTGAGATCATCTGGGGAGGGAAAGTGTGAGGCAAATTAAACTGTGCTCCTCATCAAAACATTGCTTTAACCTCTTGCATTTGTTGGAATATAAAAGACGTACTGGTTGCTGAAATTGCTCAATGCCATAGATTTAGATGTTCCCATCTGAAAGGTGAAAGATGAAATATTTAAAGAAGAAATGGTAACACACTCTAACGTGTCATCCAGACTCTTTGAGAAGGTAGAATGCTTGGTGGATCGTATTCTTTAGGACAACAGCAGTACCAGTGGTCAGGGACAACTGCAAGGACACACAGGCTCTAGGCATATCACACATGTGTGTTCCTCTTCCTCCTTCCTCCACAAATTGACTCAAGTGAAATCAGAGGAACACGAACACCTAACATCACCCTACAGTTAAAGGGAAATCATAAAAAGACAAGAAAAGATACGTTACATGGCCAGAGAGGGAAGCAACTTCCCTTATTGTATCTTGGTGATTATTGTATCTTGGCTTATAGGCAGTTGGTGCCATGTCATACCTAAGTCTTTATTTTAGCCCCAGCTCACAGAGCCACCTCCTTCATTCTCAGAAGCCAACTGCCTTTACAAGTCACTGTCTTTTTCGCAGCAAGCCCAGGCCAGTTCCCACACTTATCACAGCAGCCCCTTCCCAGCTACTGGATCCATGGCAAGTGCTGCTATCTTGGGATAGTATAGACAGTAGGAATAAGAAATTAAAAATATCTTCCTAGTTCAGCGCTTAGGGAAGACGGAGCAACCAGAGTTGCATGGCCTCATGCTCTCCTCTTAGGAACTAATTTACTAGGAGATATATTTTTATGTTCCGTGGCTTTATAGGAAAATTGAGGTTCATAATATTAGCCAGTCTCCCTAAGGTAATATGAATAGCTCATAACAAAACAATTTTGACTCAGCCCATGTTCAGCAGATAGTCATAAAGAACAGGTGATGGGCACTGCATAAACCTGAAATCGGATAGATTCAGGAATTAAAGCATTCAGAGCTTGTCAACTGCTCCCCACGCATCAACGTGTAGTCCTGCCAAACAGTGTTGTCCTTTTGCAGTCACTGTGCACCAATTATCTCTGCACATTTATCCTCATTATCTCCAATTATAATCATGAGAATCTAAATTTCTGTGGAGCCTTAAGTTACTTCCTGACACTAAGGGGGGAACATTAACTCTTTCAAGTCTCTAGGGTGTTATTAAGGGTGTAGCAACAATAGTATTCTAAATGACACCTAATTGTCCAGAAAAAAATTAATCTACCTCTTCTAGAGCTTGTCACAAACCATGAGTTCAGTGCAAGTGACAACATAGTAACCCTGTTACATAAAATAGTGATACAAATGGCAATCCTGATCTGTGCATTGAGTTACAGTGAAATATAGTCCTAGTGTTTGTGGACCTCTCCTTGGGAGCATCTAAAATTTTAATTTCTCCTGAAGAGTTTTTGCAGCACATTCATATTCAAACTATAACTGATTTTTTTAAATTTAATTCC
Source organism: Rhinolophus ferrumequinum (assembly GCF_004115265.2). Classification (NCBI taxonomy): domain Eukaryota; kingdom Metazoa; phylum Chordata; class Mammalia; order Chiroptera; family Rhinolophidae; genus Rhinolophus; species Rhinolophus ferrumequinum. The sequence goes on from NC_046290.1 coordinate 27,710,200, forward strand.
ATGGTTCTTGCTAAACAATAAAGTCTTGGGTTGGGTAAGTCAGTCTCTTGACTGGTAACCCCAGCAAAAACATTTTAAATAACTCCAAGACCTTCCCACAACCTGCCAGAAGTAAGTTCTCTAGAATTTAGAGACTATTTAAAGACTACAGAAAGGTAGCATATTATGGGTCTAGGAACAGCTTCTCTTCAGTGAGAAATTACTAAACAGACAGTCAAAACAATACCCCTGTCCTTCCAACAGGATCACTTGCCTTTCTAAATTGTCCAATTTCTTCCTCAGTACCATGGGAATTCCAACCTGAACATAATCCCAGCTTGTATCATGGAACATTTGTGTTCAAAGTGTTTTCATTATGCCTAATCCTTTAAACATAGCAGATGGCTTTTCAATTTGTCTAGAAAACCCCTTTGGAGACTCTGTATTTGCTCATTTTGTTTTAGACCCTGACATTTTGGCACTTACACCATCACTACAATGTTTGAATATTTATCAGTGAGCCAGTCCCCCTCCTATCCTGAAAGGGGACATGTATTTAGTTTCTCCCAAATTTGATGTGTATGTACCTGCTAATAAAACTTATTTAACAGGATGGGAATTTTCAGGTTTTCAACTCAGTTTCTGACCATACTGTTAATATAAAGGATTTATTCTCATTGTTGGATAAACAAAAGGAAATAAAGAAGTTTCTCCAACACAAATGATGTTTTTCTTCCTTAGATCAGTGTACATTTTTTACATCGTTATTGCAGTGTAAACTTGCATTTCTTCTGAGACCACCTCACATTTCAAATTTAGACACTCACCTGAAACCGGATAGATTCAGGAATTAAAGCATTCAGAGCTTGTCAACTGCTCCCCACGCATCAACGTGTAGTCCTGCCAAACAGTGTTGTCCTTTTCCAGTCACTGTGCACCAATTATCGCCTATTGTTAAGTACATGCAATAATTTCCATAGCAATCCTCTTTCTCTTTAGTTTTCTAGTATTATCATTTCAAAATGTAAAGTATCTGGTTGTTTGGTTGCATAAATCACAGACCAAAAAATATAGAATTGATTAAAAATGTGCATAACATGGTCTGATGTTTCTAGAAATGAAAGAATGTTCAGTAAAAGCCCAGTTTTTCATTATTATTTGTAGCTCTGTGCTCTTTTTTCTCATAGCTTTAACCTCTGTATCCTTGCCAAAAAAGGAAAGAAAAGAAAGGAGCCAGAACAAAAAATACTTTAAAAGCTGAGTCTATCATTGAGGTAGTTAGTTTCAATCCTTTTATCTTATCTTATTGTAGCAACTGAAATGGGGCTCTGGAGAGCTTTACATTCCTGAAACTGCTTCTTAGTAGATTCTAAGAGAGGAACCAGGTTATTTGAAGAATCCTTGACAGATACTGATAAAGAAAAAACAATCCATGAAACATACCATATGCTTTGAATCTAGAGATATCCATGTGAACAATTACGATTCTAGTTGAAAGTTTGTTCTTGTGGAAACCTTCTCATGAGCCATTGTACCTTCAAATAACTTTTCCCTCATCCTTGCTCCCACCCATGCCTACATCCACAGCCCTTTCCTCCACCCAAACCTTCAGAGAGCAAGCCCTCCTGCACCTTTCTTCCTGGGTGCTTGGGTGTCACATTTGTGCCTGCCTCCATAGGTCATCTGTGAAAGCGCTTTGTGCCACATGGGTGGGCTTCCCAGGGGCCTTTAAAAAAGATTCAGTGACTCTGGAATTCAGAAACCTCCTTTGTCAATAGCCCTCTGAGACCTGAGCAAGGAGGTTTCCTGCCCAGTGCTCCATGCTTAAAAGAGCCCCACATATCACAAACATACACACACATAAAAGTTGTAAGAAACACATGGGTGCCTTTTGTCACTTGGAATCTGGTGTGCAACTGCGGTAATGAGCAAATCATAGCTTAAGATATCCATGCTGTAACTAACACCATTCATGTCCCAGGGGATTTTTTTTCCCCCTATTTCCCTATATCTTAGAAGTAAAAGTCACTATATCCAAACATCATGAAGGTTTGGATTATGTCCCTATTGACACTGAATATAGACACAGCTATGGAGTCAAAGGAGAATTAAGGTAGCAGATGTACTAAGTTAAAAAAAAATTTTTTTTAAGACAAATTAATTTGTCAAACCTTTCCACTCAGCATGGGTGCAATAGATTCTCGTAGAATAAAAAATCATATACAGGGAGTGCTGAACATCTTTTTCTTGCTCCTTTGTGTTCCAATTTATAATTCTGGAGCTATTCATGGGTGAATTCAACTATTCACAACATTTGGACTTAGCTGAGGAATATTTTGCAATATTAAACAATTCATTTTCCCCTTAAATGAATACAGCCAGGCACAACACCAAGAAGCATGATACCATTTCTTTACATTGACAACTAGTTGGAAGATGAATGACATAATTGGAAATACTTTTATAAGAATATTTAGTAAAATTAAACAATATTTAAAAATATATATAGATTTCAGCTTCATTTAAATTGTTTTTATTTAAAATGTGATATTCATTAGTTATAGTTTATTTTTGCCTTTAAATTTAATTGATAATTATGACTATTAATTTTATAAAGCTATATACTTGTAAAATAATAGGATTATACAAAATTTTTAATATATCATATATGAAAGTAAAATCTCAGGGTAGGAGTACAGAACATCTTTATTCACCAGGCTCCTCTCTCCATACTACTCTTCTAGAATTTTCTTGGATTCTCAGAAGGGCATAAAAGTGGACGAACATGATGAAGCGTCTCCAGCCTCCACCCAGAATTGTATCTTCCATGTTCTTTTCAGAAATATACAAAGCTATGATCTCAAGGCTTAGGGAAATGAAAGCTATAAAATTCCCACCAGAATGTTGGGGAACCTCTTCCAAATCTATCCTATAGTAGGCGCCCAAATGAAAAGAGTTTTCTTCTTGCCCTGCATCTTATGACTTTATGAACCGTTCGAAAGCTATAAAAGCTTTAATCACATCAAGTATGTAATACATATTTTCTGTGGGCAAGGCAAAATTTTCTGATCAGTGAGTCATTCAAAAAAAATTACTCATGTGGGCTAAAATTATTTGGTGAAAGTTTCTGGAACATTACTTTTTAACACTCCATATATTTTTAGATCTTTGCTTTATGGTCTACATTTAAGAAGTTAAACATCCCTTTGAACTTCATTTGAAAGAAACTACTCTTGTATCACTATTTTAGGAATGCCAAGATCTAGCTAATGGGGGGGAGGCTTCACCAGTCTGTGCTCTGAAGTCTGCAGGGATCAGTCTCCCAAGATATGTAATGCATGTGTAAGCTACAATTAATAATAATTTGTCATGATTAGGGAAAAAATTAGGTAGTCCTTCAACTGTCAGGCTGTTATCCTAATGAAAAAGCTGTCAAGATAATTTTATTTTACTCTGAAATGTCTCCATCAATTAACTTTAGCTGATTGCTAGAACATTAACCTTGGTTTGTCTTTCAGATCTGCTGTTCCTAGAATGGTTGAAAATAAAGATATGGTATCAAATACCTCACTGTGTAAAGCTGATTTGTTGGATTTTTTTTCTATGCTATATAAATAAAATTAAACGTCCTAAACATGAAAAACGTATTAAGTATTTCCCTGGGATTGAAAATGTATACCCAAAAGTGTCAAATGAACTCTAAATCTTATGGCAGGTGCAGGCCTATTCAGATTTTTCAGCTTATAGAACTACTCTATGAGCACATGAAGCTATAAAATAATTGACCTAACAAAGTGACATTCATTGTTATGGTTAGTACAGGAAGCGACACCCACAAGATCTCCTTCACAATGTTGGTGACAGCAGGCTCCTCAGGGAGGTCATACTCATGGTTCATGGTTCACAAGAGTGAAGCAGGTTCAGATGACAGAGAGAGCAGACTATATCAGCATGGCCCCAAGAGAACAGGTTTAAGCTGTGAAAATATCCTTAGAACCCCCATCTCTACCCCAGTTCTGTTCCTCAGTCCCCTTCTATTGGAGCTTTGTTATCTCCTAGGAGCCAAGAAAAACTAGGGTGTTGATGTACATTAATGATTTATGGGTCCCTTGCTACAGAGCTGAGTTGTTTTTTTCCCCCTTTCTTCAGCCTCCCCCCTGCAGCTGCATGGAGAGCTGTTGTTCACAATATTAGCTATATATAGAGGGTGCAACTCACTAGTCCATGTGGGAATTGAACTGGCTACCTCGGTGTTAGGAGCCCAGCGTTCCAACCACCTGAACCACTGGGCTGGCCTAGAGCTGAATTCTTAATTACTCCAATTGCATTTGGGGAAAACACAGGGATACTGCATTATAAGTAATGTTGAACTTCTCAACAGTTCAGCAAAATTTTGCATCGAATAGTCTTTATGTACCTCCTCCTGTACTTGTAAGCTCCTCAAGAACAGGAATAATATGCAGTGCATAATTGCCCCCCCCAAATATCCAGCACAGCAGTAGATGTCTAAATATTGTTTGTTGATTAAATGAATAGACTTCTGTTTCTGGTAAAATGTTTGGTCAGGCATCTGACTGAAAACAACTAAAAAAGACTGAAGAAAATATTTTTAAGCCTTAGTAATTGCACAGAAGACCTTGCAAGACTGTGGGGAATGTTCAGCCCAAATTCTATCTGTAGTAGGAAACACATAGAAATTGTTTGTTTTTTCCCATAGGAGGAAACCACTTTTGCCCTGAGAGCATTTGCTAAATGTAGCAAACTTGAACTACAGTTCTCATGGCCTCACTGGTACGGGAACAGAAACATGCTTAGAACCTGCCAAGTGGGGAGTTTAATAGGAGACCTTGCCCTCAAAGCTCCATTCTCAGTTTAAGCCTGAACCAGATGTAAACCACCTCTTCTTTCAACAGGAGGGCACTTCAAGGAAAGTTGCTTTGGTAATGAACAAAGAAGGGAGAAATGTCCCTGAGAAGTTACAAATAATAGCTGGTCGTTATGCAGATTTGCAAACTACATTTAAATCCACTAGGAATCTGTAATAAATGTACCACACTGGTGCGGGACATTGACATTGAGGCGGTGTATGAAGGTGGAGGGGTATGTTGGGAATTCTTCTTCTCATTCAATTTTGCTCTGAACCTAAAAATGTTCTCGTCTATTAATTGAAAAAAATTAACTAGGGGGAGTCCTCATATACCTGAAACTGAGGATTTATTTTTAAAAGAGTCCAAACTGTTAAAGCTCCATGCTCTCCAAGCAATGAAAGTCCTCTCTGAAGGATGCATCAACACTCCAGGCTTTGAGAATTCCCCAGAAACTTTTGTTAAGAAAAATGCACATAGTCAAAAACCAAAAAATACCCAAGGAAACAAGTCTTCATGAGTAAAATTGAGCAGAAATTGGAGCTCTTTAAATTTCAAATGTTAAAATAGTAAGATTCACAATTTAAAATAAATCAAATACAAACTTGACAATATTGTCAGAAAATATGAAATATAAAATACAGTGTAAGAGATTTGAATGACAATGAGATAATAATTTCAGAAATGATAAATGTAACTACTGCAACAGAAAACTCAATAAATGGATATATCTGAACAAAAACATTGCAAACAAAATAAGTCAAACAGAACACTTCAAAATGCACAACAGACAGAAGAGATGAAAACTATAAATGAACAGCTAAGAGACAGAGATGACAAAGTAAGAAGGTGTAAAATACATATAACTGGAGTTCCAGAAAGAGGAGAAGAAGGAAGAAGTTGAGGCAATATTTGAAGAGGCAATGGTGTTTTCCACAACTGATAAAATACATTGATTCATAGATTTAGGAATGTCAAAGAATCCCAAGCAGGATAAATATAAAGCAACATATATCCAGATGTATCATAGAAAAACGGCCCAACAGTAAAGACCACTGGAAAATTTAAGGGCATCAGAGAGAAAAAGATGATTACATTAAAAGAGCAACACTTAGACTAACAGGGAAAATGGAAGCTGTAGGAGAGTGGAATAGCTCTAATTTTCTGAGGAAAAAAATTTGCCAACCAACGTTAAGGGAGAAATACGTCATTTTCAGAAAGAAGACAAAAAGTTTGCTAGGAGCAGACCCTCACAAAAAGAAATTCTAAACAGAGAAGGAAAGTGATCACAGGTAGGTCTATGATGCAAGAAAAAATCAAAAAGTATAGACATCGATACGTATAGCACATGTTAGTGAATGTAATATTTAAGTATATGTAAGTTAAAATAGAAATGTAGGCAAATTCTGTCCAAATCAGATAGATAATTTGACCTCTTTTCACTACTTCCATTGCCACCACCCTAAACTAAACTTTCACTTGGATTGCTGCAATGGTCTTTCTAACCGTCTTTCTGCTTCCGTCCTCAGACAGACTGATCCTTTTAAAATGTAAATCAATTCACAGCTCCTCTGTTGGAAACTCATCAATAGCTCCCATATGGATCAGAATAAAAAACAAAGTCTTTATAGACCTATAAGATCCACAGGTGAGCCCCACATAAGTGAGCACCCGCTTTTGTCTCTGGCCTTATTTCATAATACTCTTCCTCGTTAGCTCTATCTATTCCAGTCAAACTGGACTCGCACTGTCCTGAACACACCAGAGCCATTGCTGCCTCAGAGCTTTTAAAAGTTCTGCTCCCTCTGCCTAGAAAGCTCTTCCCTCCGAGATGCACAACTCTCTCCTTCACCTCCTTCAGTCATTATTCATAAGTTACCTTTTCAATGAGACTTAATTGGGAAAAGGCACTCAGCAGGGCATCTTCTAATGAATGGTAATGTCATATTCCTTATATTACTTGGGTGTTTGATTTATAACCATTCTTTAAAATCATTATATACTCATATGGTTTATATACACACCTGTATATACACTTTAAAAATGAAAAAGAATGTTGAGTGAATGAATGAAAGAATGAGTGAACGAACAAATGAATAATGGCTGTTGATTGGTAATTGCCTTTTCCAAGAGAGTTCTTAGCTGGGGCTTCATATAACATTGCTGCTCACATTTTGGGAAAAGTTAATTGAACCAGACTCCTACTGTCCCTCTTGAAATTGCCAGCAGTCCTATGCTTTTAAAAGAACACAAAGTTTTTCTTTTAAAAAATAACAATAGCTATTCTTGGAAACTCGTTCAATAGCATTTTTAAACAATTTATTGCTTTTTAAAAGCTTTTTATCTTCAAAGCCCCAGCTAAAGCTTTGGATTCTGCTTGCTTTTTGTTCTTAAACCAGTCAATCTGCATAACAACTGTATTTCGTTTGAAATTTCCAGGCAATTTTTAGAAGCCAGTTGCCTGCCCACTATTTGGGGCATATTTTTGGTACAGTTGAGGATTAGCCAACTAGGGTGACAAGTTTTAATTGTTTAGGTTGTATTTAATTCCTATGTTTTCCCCAAGCTTATGACAGCTTTGGAACTAAGCATGACTACAGTGAAATCCGACCTTTACCATTTACTAACTGGACAAGCCTTCAGCAATTTCGTTAACTTCCCTGTGCCTCTGTTTCTTCAGCCTTGTAGGGTAAATGAAAAGATATGAAATAAGACAGGTAAGACATCTGTCACCACTATTTAATACTTATAATAGATATTCACTAAATGGAAAGAATTATAATATTACATTAAAGTACATTTGGCTGATTCAAAAGTGAAGAATATGAGAATGAAGGAAAGAGGAAGAGTCTGGGAGGAAGAACAGAATCCATTTCATTCTACAAATGTGTTCTCCAAAATGTAGGTAGGATTTAGATTAGCCAGTTTTTGTAGGTGACAGTTATTCATCTGTGATTACAGGCACACAGGAACTAAAATAGCAACGTGAGGGTCCTCAAGGGACCATGGGGCCACCAGCCTTTCAAATAAGGCTCAGTATCTCTGAGGAAATAGCCATATTCTAGAGTCCTCTTGAATAAATGAATTGTTTATCTCAGTTCCAACCTGCAACTGTAACTGGTACCTGGGAACTTACAGCTCCCCCATGACCCCAATGAAGACTTCACTGGCTCTGTCTTTAAGCCTAGTTCTCCTTCAGAATCCAATAGCACTTCATGGTTACAGCTTCCTACAGAACCCCGAAGCTCTCCCCAAATGAGGTTCCTGAAGCCATAGTTCTCTCAGCTACTGGAAGTTCCTCCTATTTTACTCTTATGTTAGTCCTTTTCCCTCACACAGCTGTGAAATTATATATTGGTGCTGGCCCTCTCCTCCCTTGCACCAATTTAACCTCAAAGCGAATTCAACCTTAGAAGGGAATGAACAGGAAGGGGCATGATCACTCGTGGTAATAGCCGGTCTCTCTGCAAGATTGTGTCCATAATTTTTCCTTGATTTTAGATTTGCCTACATGTTTCAAAAACTTAATTTTCCTACGAGAAATAGAACCATGAATTATGTTTCACAGTTCATGTAGCTGATTGTATGTCCTATCATGTCGTGTGTTCTTCCTACAGCTTCCTCCAATAGTCCCTTTTCGCCCATGCTCTGTGTTTTGTCCTTTCATCATGCAATGCTTAGTCTACTATTAAGGTGCTGGAATATTGATATGGGTAGGCATGGTAGGACGATATGCTCTCTATCTTTACCCAAATATTCTACTTATCTAGAGGAAGACCTAATACAAACTTAGTTCTGTTTGTGAAGGACCTAACAGACTTTTATAAGGGAGCTGGAATAATGATTTAAAAGCATCTAGAAGCAAAAGAATCCTGAGCCTACCACCTAACTTAAGGCTCACTGGATGTGTACAAATCAATAACTTCCGTCTGAGAGAACAGACAGAAGTGTGGGACAGCCAGCTTTCAGTGAAGTCAAGGAAGTACAGGGCACTTGCGAATTGTGTTAAGGTAGGCTAGGCTGTCTTTAAAAAAAAAACAAAAAACCGCCAAATATTTCAGTAGTTTAACATAAAAGGAATTTATTTTTTATTAATCAAAAAAAAAAAAAAGTATTCCTGGGTGATATGCAGTATTCTCCCTCAAATTTGGATATAGTTCTTTGAAGTCCTGTGACTGAAGAACTAAAAGACAATTTTATCTCCCTCTTCACAATCCAAAGAAAATGGTGAAACAGAAGTAGTCTATTTGCAATAGAAATTCCTCTTCAGAAAGGGGAGAATGAGAGACAGAGAAGTGATCCATGTGACCGATGTCAGCCTATTGGGCAGGTGTCAGAGACCCTATGCCAGTTTGTTCATTCGACTCTGGCCCTACCTTTGAGCCACCCCCCACCCCGAATGTTTGCATGGGTTGACTTGTTTTCTTCTGTTTTTTATTTATTTATTTATTTATTTATTTATTTATTTATTTATTTATTTATTTTTTATATTGATTCCTCTTTATACAAGTTTAAGAGCCTAAAGATTGCTTTGAGGCTTGAGCACTTGGTGCTTTTTTCAGGACACACTCTGCTTTGTCAAATTGTCTCAAAATCTTATGATGTCTCTGATCAATTTGCTTCTAGTTGATTCTACATATCAACAACCATACTCACCCAATGCATAATTCCTATACATAGTTTCCAAGTCCACTTTATTTCTTCGTTTCCTCAACCTCATTGTTATTAATGGATGAATGAACACACATTTATAGAATCTTGTCTATAAGTCAGACACTACCCAGCACCGATAAGGTAGGACGCCAAGAGGTAAAGACATGGTTCCAGATCTCAAGAAGTGTGGATGGGGTGGAAGAACATATATGCATCAAAAGACAAATGACAATTCAAAGTATAGTTTTAGTACTAAATGAGTGGTGCAGATAATGATTTACACAAGTTTGGAAGTAAGAATGATGGCAGAGGTGGTGAGAGGACATGGGACGTTGGCCTGGAATGAACATCAAGACTCAAGCAGGCTGAGAGGATTTGAAAAGACTTACAGGTATAGGAAATGGCAGGAAAATAGGCAGTGAGATACAAAAGCTCATGGTCTGTTGAATGGACAAGAAATAGGCCAATTTGCCTGGTACAAAGAGTTCAAGCTATGGAGGAACAGAAGTACATTGAGGCAAAGAGGGATCAGGCCTTGGCTACCCTTAATGCCACGCTAAGCAATTTGGAAAAGAAAATCGTATGGTATTATACTAAGTATTGTGGAGGTAATGACAGTAGGTTCTGGGCTGAGGCAGGCAGTCGTATACCTGAAGCGTGGCTCCGTTCCTACCAGCCATGTGACCTCATGCCGTGCTAAATCTGTCTAAGTCTTGGTTTCTTCATCTATACAAAGTGATGATCCTACTTACCTCACAGGATTTTGGAAGATTCAATGACATAATTCATGTAAAGAGCTTACTATTGCCTCAACAGCACTGAGCAATAGCTCCATTAACAGTTACTATCACTGGTGGTTGGTAGCAAAGTTGAGTAGTTGAGGTGAGAGATAGTAGGTAGAGTCCAACAGCAATAATGTCATTAGTGGAGGTGATTCCCAATGCTCACAAAAATTTTCAAGAAGGAAGGTACATGTTGCCTGATTCCCAGAGAAGACATTATAATAATCTGTGTTGTTTTCAGTTGTCATCACTGTGATAACGCTCCTTCTGCAACAAACAGAGTAAGTGACTTATTTCTGGAGTTGCTTAAATTGAAGTAACTAATATCCAATTTGTACTTGTTTCTCCATTCTACTACATACAAAAAAAATTTCCCATACAGATCTGAGAGAGTGATTTCCTCTCCTGGCCCTTTTCCTTCCAAACGGAGTTTTATACTTTTCAAGCTATGAGAGGGGCACTATATATGCCCTTCATAGTGCCATAGGGGTCTTATCTTAATTTTCATTATCTTTATGTAATTTCCCTAGTAGAACTCCAGTAAGACAGATTTATAAGTGAACACACATTTTAACACTATGTTATTATACACAACAGAAGAGTGTACTCCATAATTTGAGACCAAAAAAATCACTTATTCATTTATCTATGCCTTTAAGAAACTTACCATCTGTTACTGGAATAAGAAACAAACACAAATGAGGATTCAGCAGAGGAAGAGAAAACCTCCCACTTCATTGAAGAGACACCATTGAGCTGGACTTTAAAGAATGGTCAGGGTTTTAAAGTGTAGAAAGACATTCCAGAGAGGCAGTGAGGGAGAGGCTACAGTAAGCAAGGCCGTTAAGTGGGAAGAGATCAAGACCACACTATGTGTACCAGCGAGGCGCTCATCGTTCTGCTATCTCGATCACTACTCACCAGCTGGTAACACAACACTTACTTCCAAAAGAATTTTTATTTCCGTAGATTTACTTAAGATGTCTAAGGCATATCACATTAGAAAATTGCCATATTAGCTAAAATTACAAATGCCCTTTCTACTGTTAAATCCTAAAAGACAGAATTTTCCATCATTTTAATACATTTCCTCTACTACCCTTTACTCATATCTTTCTCAACAAAGCAGTTAAGAAAGAGGCTACAACATAGTCCATTTTTTCTTGCAGAATATTTTTTATTTTATGAACATTCCAGTGACTGAGTTCCTGATCCAGCCTATCACAACATCAGATTCCCTGTACTCCGAGATGTGTGAATGCTCTCAGAAGGAATCCAAGTTGGTTGTTGAGAGTCCTGGAAACCTGGGATGCAATTTCCTCAGACTAGCTGGACATGTCATTGATATTAGAGATTGTGTCTGTCTCATTCCCTAAATGTGTCCCCAGTTTCTGGCATAATGTCTGGTATATTTATTGAATACATAAAATACTTACCAGCCAGGTGGTCTTTTATAGTTTGGGTATCTGTGCCTGTCCTATGAGGATCTGGTGACAGAATCAGGTATGATTGTCTCTTAATGTTCTTTTGATGGTACACTCTAAGGTAGAGTTCACACTGTGACCCATAGATATGCTTTGTTTGATCTGCAGAGTCACCTAAAAATTTTAAATTAAATGCCCCAAATCTGGAGATTCACATACAAAATGTACTTGAAAAATCAAAAGACATGACAATATTGTGCCAAGCAATTTGCTTGCCTGATGCCAGTTGGTTAAAATGGATCTGACTTCTCTAGTTGTACAGTTTGCTTTCCTGGCACCAGTCAGCTGATTTCAATGAGGTCTGGTCTCTCCAGTATGCTACATTCCCTACCATTCGCTTTTACTCACCATAGCTCTTTCACTCATTTCCCTTTAACTCTTTGGTCCCTGTAGACATTTGACTTTTTGACCTCTCTTTTATAAAACGTAATACCTTTCCCGTTTAATACATGGGAACATAGACACAAAAAAACTTCTCTGTGATTATATTCGGGTCCCCATTAAATATCAAAACCTAAAAACAGAAGTCAAATGTACTGAAACTTATCACATCCAAGCCACTGTGTACTTCTAGCTTTGAATTTTTTCTCACTGCCAAAGCTTAGCTGTCTCTCATGTAAAAGCCTTCTCTGGACTCATTTGGAAAAGAAAGAAATGTTCAACTCTATACAATTATAAAGTAGTTTCAGGAGAAACTGTAGCAGCATCTGTATTTTATAATTTTGAATCCATGATTTTGAAAAGATTAATTTTCCATGAAACATTAGCTATAGTTAACTCATGCTATTAAATTAGACAATTCCCCTCTCCACGAGCCTAGAGAATATTGTTTCTTGCATTGTTTGGAATTACCACTGTCAAGGGTCGGAAGAGGTCTTCTACTCTAGTCCATTGTCAAAACCATTTTCTATTGTCTACAGAGAGGCTGCTTTTAGAGGATAGTGGACGTCCATATTTTCATTGACAGAAGAGGAAAACAGACACACAAAATTTGAGCACTTACTCATGGTCACAGAATAAAGTGGAAGAACTGGAAAAAGAACCTGTATCCCTAACCTCTATTTGAACTCATTTTCCATTAAATCATGCTGACCACCCTTTCCCTTTTAATGCTGCAGAACAATAGTGGTAATAAGTTTAATCAGGGCCCACTCTGCCAAGCATAGAGATGCCAACAAATTTGTGGAATTTGACAGTTTGCATGGTGTTTTGCTAATTTCTCTAGAATCCTTCTTATCTAAAAATTGAACTGTCACTCCTTGAAAACAACGCTGGTTAAAAAAAGGAAATTCACTGGAAAATTCCACTTCTTTAATGTTGGCCATGGCTAAATTTTAGTCTGTATTTGGAGAATGGTCAAATCTGAGAAATGAATAATTCTGTTATCAATCTACTAACCAATTCAGATTACTCATCCAATTATAGATTCCTCATTGTAAGTGGGCATGGCGGTGTATTATAGAATCTTTAAAACAAAAACAAAGCCTAGGGAACAATTATTTTCCAGTCTGTGAGACCAGTTGGAAGTACAGTAGGAATTCATTGAAGAAACTGATAGAGCAATCTAGATTCAATTGAGCAGGCTGCTTGGAAGAGATAGGACTCTGTGTGAGTCTTACAGTGGAAGTAGATTATAGGTAAATGCAGTTCTGGATGTACGTGGTTACTGATCTGCTGGCTCGCTTGTTGGTATGGATCAATAGCCAAGACGGTAGCTCCTGAACTTTCTGCCAGATGTCCTGCTTCAGCTTCTCTAAATCCCGAAGCAGGTATGCATGTTTCTCCATGCTGAAGGGTGCCGATCCTTCTGCAGGCCTTACCTGCGCTCAAGCTTGGAGGTGGAGACACAAAGAAGAATTGTAATTTATCTGCATGGTTCCATTTCGTCTTCACTTACCTCAGCTTCACATGTAGGTTTTCTTCCCAACTGCCTGCCCTGCTAAGCCAACAGAGACTTTAGGCCACCAGCAGACACAGAGGTGACATCCTGTCTTCCAATTCTACACCAACTCCCACAATAATTGGGTAAATTCTAATTCCCACGAAAACCCCTTATCCCTTCTCCCTTATAGCGGTTCTGCTTTGAATAAACCTTACCTGAAACACCATCATTTTACTTTTAAACTTTCCATATCCTTCTATTTAGGGTAGGTTTCTTGTAAGCCTCATAAATGGGTTTTATATATTCATAACCAGTCAATCTGTCTTTGAACTAGAATATTTATTCAGTATTTAATATTATCTTTGGCACATTGTGTTCAAGTATACCACTTAAATTTTTTTCCATACGTTCCACATGTTCTGCATTCTTTTTACTTTTAGTTCCTTTCTGTTTCCTTCTTTTAAGTTAATCTAGTACTTTTGTTGTTAGTTTTATGTTCTTTCACTATTTTTATGGGTTACACTCATGAATCTTTAATTTCCTTGAATTTAATGAGAGAAATATAGAGACCAAGGGTCCTAGTAAAAGTAGAAACCAGATTAGGGAAGCAAAGCACTTTTTACAGCCTGCCAGATTGTATCAGCTGAGGGATTTTTATTTATAACTTCATGAAGCCATCTAGCTTAGTCATAGACGCTTTTGACATCTTTCTTCTACATGGTTGGCAGTATTAATATAGGTGCAGCAAGTCTTGTTAATTACTGCACATATACCTCCTTGTTCAGCCAACAGTTAATTAAGGGCTAGTCAGTTGTCAAGGACAACAATTGCAAGTAAATCAAGGGATTGTTAAATTCTGGAGGGCGTCTCCAGTGTCTTGTGTTAAGGCAGCTATAGACCTTGTTAGGTTGGTTAAGGTAGTTTTATGATAGGCAAATCCTTCCCAAGGGGCTGCTAAACTGATGGCAGCCCCAGTACCTACAAGAATGAGTCCTATGTCCTGACTGGCACAGAGGCGAGTGATGTCATGAACAGTAACATATGCTGAGGACCTAGAAATCCTCGGGTGCATTGACCTTCAAACTGAGAGTTGTAAATGCATGAAAGGATAGGCTAGGGTCATAGAAGGTTGGTGGTAGACCCCATTGGGTGACTTTTTGCTGGGTAGTTCATTTTCATGAGGGCCACAGAGGAATAGGAATCCAGAGGGGCACAAATTTGACATGGAGGAATTAAACTATGTGGTTAGGCTTGGACCCCAAGTAGGGTGTGTGTTCCATTGGGAAGATGAGGGGCTCCCCCCTAGCACAGCATCTCTGGGCCCAGTTGGTGTCCTTTGTGCCTCAGGGGGTAGGTAGTAGTCTAGTCGCCAGAATTTCCTTTCACACCCCTGCCAATATGAACTCCGGTTTGGGGGGCCTTTATCTTTGATTAAATGGCTGGCTGGGTACCGAAAGGCAGTATTTGGAGTGTACTCTTTGAAGGTGTCAAATATTATGGGGTAGAAAGAGGAGCTGCTAGAAGACATGTGTTTCTCCAAAACATAGTTTCTACATGGACTAGATTGGAAGTGCTGTTGAGGACTCTAGCTCCGGCCTTGTTAGACTGATTAAATAGTGGGTTGAGGTGTATGCAGCTCAGATTTGTATCTGAGGGGTCTAGTCTGACAATGATGGGGTGTTTCTGGGTATCCCTTCAAGCGGCCCGAAAGAAAAGTGAGGTTGACGTCAAGGCATGCAGGCTGAAATGTAGGGGGGTTGTGGTTTGGTTGGGGCTGTTTATAGCATATCGAGCAGTCAGAGATGCCACGACCCTAGCAATTACATTAGAAAAACTTACAAAGATATTAGTTTCCCATTCTCCCCAGAGGAGCCCCTGTAGAATAATTAAAAAAACTAAAATCATGGCAGTAACTGAGTATGGTTATGAAAGAAACAGTGTTTTATAGGAGTCCCAGGGGAGCACAAGCACAGAGGAAGACTAGAGCTAAAATAAAGCTCAAGAGAAAGGCAATAATTAGCAAATCCAGAAGTCTGGGGTTAGTCATCAGTACTTACCAGTTTTAGGAGATTGACTTGCTTTGTCTGTTTGAAGAGGAGCTTGAGGTCTTCAACCAGTTCACAGGAGTAGGAAGGTGTCTCAGCATTTTCTGAGTGACAGCCTTCCTCTCTGGGGGAGTCCTGGGGAGACTTAAATGAACAGGTTTAATTCCAGAGAGGTGGATTCAGCTGCTGACTCCTTGCGACTGGACAGCGGTTGGAGTGCTGGAGAACTGTATGAAAGAACTCCTTTCATTTAGAGTTAACTGGTCCCCTGGAGACCCCTCTTTCCAGGTCTCTAACAATACTTGGTCACCCGGTTCTATGAGGTTACAATGGGTAGAGGGGTGGGTCTGGGGGAGGTGCTGATCCCCATATTCCCTTAGTGCCCGTTGAACCTCTCCCAAGTTAATGATACAGGAAATACAGAATTGAGGTCAGAGTCTACAAGTAGATCAAACGTAAGAAGTGTCCTCCCATAGAGCATTTCATAAGGACTAAGTTGTAAGGGCTCTTTGGGAGCAGGACGACAATGAAGGAAAGCAATGAGCAGTAATCGGAGCCAGAGCTCAGAGGTCTCCTGACAAAGCTTTCCCAGAGTCTTTTTTAAAGTTTGGTTGGCTCATTCTTCCTGGACTGAGGTCTCCAGGAAGAATGGAGTTTGTAAGTTATCCCTAGGACAGATGTCAGGCTTTGGGTGACCTTACTGACAAAGGAAGGTCTACTGTCACTTTTGAGTGACTTGGGGAACCCAAATCTTAGGATTATCTCCTCTAACAAGGCCTTAGAAACCTCTGTAGCCTTTTCAGTCCTAGTAGGAAATGCCTCTATCCACTTGGTGATGGTGTCTATGAAAACAAGTACCCTGTTTCCCCGAAAATAAGACCTAGCCAGACAATCAGCTCTAATGCATTTTTTGGAGCAAAAATTAATATAAGATCCAGTATTATATTATATTACATTACATTGTATATTATATTATAAAGACCCAGTCTTATAGTAAAATAGCACCAGGTCTTCTATTAATTTTTGCTCCCAAAGATGCATTAGAGCTGATGGTCCAGCCAGGTCTTATTTTCAGGGAGACATGGTAGGTACTGATATCCTGAGGCACCTGGGTGAAATCAAGCTGCCAATCTTCCCTGGGGTAGGTACCTTTATGCAAGACAGGTTTTAATGGTGGAGGTGGCCTGAAACCTCCAGCTGAGTTGTTTACGGTGCCGAGGGTACAAGCCTTGGTCACCTTTTTAATGACTGTAGGGAACCCGGCCCCAGTGAAGTGGCGATGCGTGAGAGAGAGCATGGCATCCCTCCCTAGGTGAGTAGAGTCATGTAGGGATCTAAACATGGCCCACTAACACTGCGCAGGTAACAAAATCTGCTTATCACCATCCTTCTTCCATTTTTGATAGCCCTTCTGACAAGGCTCTTGATTCTCCTGAGGGAGAATACGAAGGAGTAGGTGGGAGCGCCTCTCCTCCAGGATACAGGCTGAATTGTCCAGGAAGCTCTAGGAGTGTGGCGTTCTGGGCTGCCGGATCAGCCAATCTATTACCTCTAATCTGGGTTAAATCTCCTTTTAAGTTTCCTCGGCAGTACATTACTGCAAGTTCAGTGAGCTCCAGGACAGCCTGAAGTAGACACAAGATTTCATGGTGATGTTTAATGGGAGGAGTTTTTTGTAGTTTAAGAGCTCCATTCTTTCCAGATAGCCACGTGAGCATGCAGGATTAAAAATGCGTACTTTGAGTCAGTGTAAATATTAACCTTTTTTCCTTTATCCAGTTTCAGGGCTCTGGTGAGGGCAGTAAGTTCTGCCTTCTGAGCCAAGGTGTTAGGAGGTAAAGGACCAGAGTCTATAAGGGAGTTGAGGCTTACTATGGTGTGTCCTGCCCTGTGAATGCCACTGTGCATGTAGCTACTGCCATCTGTATACCTCCCCTCAGCCGTGTTGTCTAAAGGAGTATCTCTTAGATCAGGGCTGCTAGCGTAGACCTCTTCTACAGTCTCAACACAGAAATGTGGTGTCACGTCACTGTGAGCCCCTGTAGGTATCAGGGTAGGTGGGTTGAGTTTGGCATGTCGCAAGGGTGATAGTAGGTGCTTGATATTTGGTAAGGCATCTTCCCATGAGCCAATGATGGCCTTTAGGCTCTAGGACTCCTTGTACCTAGGGGAGTCCTAACCTCTGGTGTCATTCCCAGGGTTAACTTGGTGGCTTCTTCCACTAGGAGGGCCATGGCAGCCACTGCCCTTAAGCATCTCTGTCCTCCCTTGGCTATAGCATTTTTTTTTTTTTTAATCACTCTCCAGTTTATTTTTCCTCCTTTAAAAGTAATGTCATTTGTTCCTCTGGCTGCTTTTAAGATTTCTCTTTATCTTTGAATTTTAGCTATTGGCTACTGACATGCTTAGGTTTTGGTTTTTGTTTTTAATCCTGCTTAGGTTTGTTGGAGCTTATTTAAATCTGTGGCTTAAGTTATTTTGACAGTCCAGGAAAATTCTTGGCCAATATTGTGCCTATTAGAGTTACCCCCATTCTTTCCCGCCTCTTCTTCTCTAACATTTTTATACAGACATTAGATGTTTTTACTATGTTCTATGGGCCTCTAACACACTTTTCAGTATTTTTTACCCTTTTATTCTTTTTGTGCTTCAGCCTGGATATTTCATATTGTCCTATCTTCCAGTTTACTAATCTTCTCTTTCATTGTCTCTTCTGCTCTTATACCCATCTATTAAGTTCTTAATTTCAATATGTCATATGTTAGGATTTCTCTGGTTAAATTCTCTGTCTCATCATCTATTTTCTTGAATATTAGCATTAATCTTTTTTTTAAGTCTGTGTCTGATGATTCCAGCATCTGGATCACCTGTTTCTTATTGTGCTAATAATTTGAGGCACTGTCTGAGGTCCCCTTGAGAGGAGTTATCTTTTTCTTTCAGTCGAGTAGTCAGATTATGGACAGATCATCTTATTCCACTCAGGGACTGAGATGTTTTAGAGATGGGTTTTCGTCTTTACAAAGGCTTTTCTATTTCTGGTCTACCCTTACTTCTTAGGTATAGCCCTTCTTGGGAACTAATTGGATTTCTAGGATGTTTACTAGGAGTCTTCCTCTTCAGCTGGTGCTGGTGTTTAATTTTTGTCTCTCCAAATTCATATGAGAGTTTAAGCTTTTCTAAGCTTTTCAGATTCTTAGCTGTCACTTTATACTTACTTTCTCGGTGTTTTGCCTCCACAAATACTATAAATTAGCAAATACCTCAAGGGGAAAAATGCTATGGACTGTCAAGCTTAAGAATATAAGACTAAGCTCATTGTGCTTCTTTTTTTTTGCTTCAGAAAGTTTCAGCTACATTGTATGGTCTTTGATACCGCAAACATTTTTTTTGCGTGTGATGGTGGTGGAGGTGGGGTGGGAAGGGTACTCTATCTAACTTTCCCAGTTGCTTTCTGTGGTCAGTTTTATCTACAGCAATCTACACCACCATTACTGGAAGCAGAAAATTTCCTGCTTGCTTTTTAAAAGAGTAATCTTTTTCATTTTACCTTAGAAAAAACGCTCATTGTCTGCTTCATAGAAGTAGATAGATCTGGAAATGCATATAATTATTGATGGTGCAATTCTGGTTTTTCATAACTTCTCATTACAAGGCCAGAATAAGTTTTCACTGAGTACTTCTACATTTTTAAATCATCAGGTGTCCTTGGTGATAAATGAGAACTAATGAGAGATCACCATGAGAATTTATATTCATCTTTAATGGCCTGATGGTTCAATATTTTAAAACTGCCATTAATTTAAATGCTAGTAATTCTTGATTTCATATACTCCACTTGTCTACGAAGATGATAGACAACTGAAAATCACAGATAATCCAATATCTCTTTTTAGCTGTAATTTTAAGCTTTCCGAAGTTTTTTTTTCTTAACTAGAGATCTTACTTTAAGTAAATATTTTTAAAGCTCCAGGGGACAAAGAAACACATATGAAAATTCCCAAAAACAAGAGAGAGCAAACGTGGAAAAGCAAGGTTCCTAAATGAAAAATTATTTCCAATGTAGAGGGGAATTTTTTAAAGTAGTACTATGTATCAGGCACTTAAGATGTATTTTTTAATACTAACAACAGTCCTATGAAGATATTATATCCATTTACATATTAGAAAAAAGACCCTATGTGGTAAGAAACTTGTCCAGAGACATCCAACTGTGGGTGGCATTCCTAGATAAAACAAAGCAAATAACTACTTCCTATTATTACTAGAGATACCTTTTTAAAAAAATTCTACGGTTAAAAATCAGGAAGAGTACTCACCAAGGTTTTGAGAAGATTAAAAAGTCAATCTTTGAACTTATTGTTATTTTTGCACTTATTTTTCATTGAAATTTTTACTGAGATAATTTCAAATTCTCATTCAGTTGGAAGAAATATATATTTAACACTGAGATGTCCAATTTCCCATTACCTGTTTTCCTACGGTGGTGTTATCTTGCAAAACTGTATTACAATATATCAACCAGGTTAATGACATTGATACAATTCATCGATCTTATTCATATTTCTCCAGTTTTACTTGTACTTATTTGTGTGCATATATTTAGTTCTATACAATTTTATCACATGTGTAGGTACTTATATCCATCACCACAGTGATGGATACAGAACAGCTCCATGACCACAACAATCCCTCATGTGATCCTGTCATAACGACACCCAGTTCCCTTCCACTCTCCCTCCCAGGACCCTAATCCCTGGTAATCACTAATTGGTTCTCCTTAAATTTTGTCATTTCAAAAGTGACACAAGTGAAATAATGTAGTATATAATCTTTCGGTATTTGCTTCTTTTCATCAGCATCATTTCCTGGAGATTCATCTTAGTTGTTATGTATATCAACAGTTTATTCCTTTTCAATGCTGGGTAGTATGCCCTGTTTTGGATGGACCACAGTTGGGTTTACCCATTGAAGGACGTCTGGGCTGCTTCCAGCTTTTGGCTTTTATGAACGAAACTACTATAGATATTTGTGTATAGGTTTTTGTATGAACATCAGTTTTAATTTTCTGGAATAAATGCCCAATAGTGTATTTGCTAGGCCATATGGCAATTGCATGTGTAATTTTTTAAAAACACTGCCCAACTATTTTGCAGAGTGGCTATACTATTTTATATTCCCCAGAGCAATGTGAGGCTTATTTAGCGTCTCCACATCCTCATCGGCATTTAGTGTCCTCGTCCCTTTTTTTAATTGTAGTTACTGATAGGTGTGTAGTGATATCTCCTTGTTGTTTTAATTTGAATTTCCCTGATGGCTAATGATGTTAATGGTCTTTTCATACTTTTTGCCCTTGTTTTAACTCTCCTATTTAGCACCAAGATTTGCATTATTAGTAATTGGAAGAATAAAAGAAAACTTGATTTTTAAAAATCCATCCTCATAGTCTCTCCTCCGTCGAGACTCCAGTTCCTCTTGATTAAAGATCTCATCCAAAATCCAACAAACCATCACTAAACTCCTTATTCAGAACTGTGGTTATTATAAAGATGCTGAAATGGGTGCTGCATTTGTATAT
Source organism: Rhinolophus ferrumequinum (assembly GCF_004115265.2). Taxonomy (NCBI): domain Eukaryota; kingdom Metazoa; phylum Chordata; class Mammalia; order Chiroptera; family Rhinolophidae; genus Rhinolophus; species Rhinolophus ferrumequinum. The sequence goes on from NC_046290.1 coordinate 27,731,465, forward strand.
TTCCTCTGAAAACCTTTTCAACATGAAAATTTTCAAAAATATACACTAAAGTGAATAGTATAATGAACTCCATGTATCCATTGACCAGCTTCAATAAGTATCAAAAAATTTGCCAATATTATTTCATTTTCTTTCCCAATTATTATTATTTGCCAGAGTATTTTTAAGCAAATCCCTATGTCATATAACTTCACCCATGAATTAGTGCTTTTCCTGACGATGGCAAGTCATGAAATTGGCCAAGCTAGAGAACATATACTCATAGCTTGATTGTAGAGCAAAGGTTCAAACATGCGTTGTTTTTTGTATTAATGAAAAAAGACAGTGTTTGCAGAACACGATCTCTTAGGCAGGTGTACTTTTTGAAATGTTTCATTGAATTGTTTTTAACACAATTACTCTTTTTCTGGCCTAGACACCACTGTTCTATACATATAGACAGAATGACCTTTTGTATTACGGTCTTGATAAAATGAGAAAGATGTTTCACTATTAAAAAGAAAGCCATATGAGATAAACATATGGATCTACTCTATGTAAGGACAGTCGTTTTTCTTTTAAACCCTCAATTTGTTTCCCTTCTACCGTAAGAAATGACTTTTCAGCTGGGGAACGTAATTTGGTGGTTACCAGAAGGTAAAGGGGCTGGGGGGTGGAGGATGAGGGTGAGGGGGATCAAATGTATGGTGATGGAAGGGGAGCTGACTCTGGGTGGTGAACACACAATGTGATTTATGGATGATGTGATACAGAATTGCACACCTGAAATCTATGTAATTTTACTAACAATTGTCACCCCAATAAATTAAAAATAAATTTAAAAAAAAAAAAAAAAGAAATGACTTTTCAGTTTATGCCCAAGTTAACTTCCGTAAACATGTCCAGTTCTGCCACAAGCTCAGATGTCCTGGAAACAGTTCTTCTCTATGATACTATAGATGTCAACCAGGTCATTTCACAATTGCTTCTTTTCGGAAAAGCACAGCTGGCTCAGTTTGGTCAGGAACATTGCCTGAGTCACCACAGTATTTCAATTGAACTCTTCAGAACAGATTGTGTCTATATAATATTCTTCCACAATAAAATGGCTATAATCAAAGGACTACAATAGCCACTGAGTGGTATGCCCCTTACTCTGCACCAGGGTTGTTCTGTTTCATATCCTTTCAGTAACTCCATCTGCACTGAAACTTTGAAGTTCAGATGTTCTCAAACCAAGCTAAGAGATGGCTTACTTTTGTCCTTACCAGGAGTGTGGCACTATTTATGGCAGAATTCCTTTTGTTTTTATGTAGATCATAGTAATTCATAAATTGCTTATTCTCCCCACTGTTTTGTGCTTTGCTTTTTTGTTTGTTTTTGATTGTTAGGAGTCACTGGAGCTGCTTCTTTGCAAACACGGTTACATATTTTATTGAACATTCTGTGATATTTTTAAGAATGTGCTGAACAAAGGCAAGTGTGAAATCCAATTTCAAGATCCCTCTAAACACTCTCTCATGGTACACCTACTTTTCCTTTATATACAAGGAAAATTCAACACAATTATGAGTTTACTCTTAAGTATAATTATTTCATTAAGAACTCTCCAGTCTTATTGCTATATCCTCAGCACCTAGCACAGCCCTGGCCCACAGTAGGTGTTTATGCCAGCTATCAATTTATTGCCTTTCAGCTCCAAAACCACCCTTCGTTGTCTGCTCCATTATAATGGAGACGGGCCCTGTAAATGGGCCTTTGTCACCTGGCACTATGCTAAGTTTTGTCAGCAGGTGCTGGAGAGACACGAGAGGAAGAAGTTTCTCCTCCTGATATGATGTGCTTCACTTCTAAAAATGCTGCAGCTCACAATTTCTCCACCATCCAGCCCCTCAGCACACACAACTTCTCCAGCATCCAGAAACTATATCACAGTCGGATTCTCCAGTTCCTGGCTCTTGCAGGGTGTGGTGGCTAAGGGGGCCCAGCGCTATCGGCTTCCCCAGCATTCCTTTTGGTGGCTTTGCAGTGGACTGTCACAAGTGACACACCTCCCTGTGATGCCAGATTTCCTGGCATCTCTTCAGGTGGCTTTGTGGAAACTTCTGAAGTACAGCTCTCCACCTAGGGACAGCTTCTTCTGGCACCTCCGAGGCAGATTTCCAGCAAGTTCTGTGGCATGGTAGGTACCACAGTGACTTCTCTGCCATCCAGCAAACCACAGCTGCGTGCTCTCCTACAAGGTCTGGATCTCCATCCTGGTGGCCTCTTTCTCACATGCTCTGTCTTAACATTAAGGGTATGGCTTGTCCTTTTGGCTACTATCCATGTTATTTCAAGTTCTCTCTTTTTTTTTACTTTCTAATTCCTCATCACTCTAATCCCAGGTTATAACTAATAATTCTTTATATTAAACTTTGTTTGACTTACCATGAAGCTTCTGTCTCCTGATTGGACCCTGACTGATGAAGTGCTCAATAAGTATCTGTTGAAAAAATAAAAAAAGAACGAAAGGAAAAAGGAAAGAGAAGGAAGTAAGGGGGAGAGAGAGAACTTAAATTCTTAGTAGCTATCACCAAACCAGTTGTGTGTTTATTTCCTGTTATTTGGAGTTTGAAATTTAAAAGAAAGAACTGAATTTTGTATGAATACGATCCTGTGTCACTGAATATTTCATTAATTTATCCACTCTTTAATTTAATCACTCCTTTACTAAAAATGTATTGAGTAACTAGTTTGCCAAGCATATGCTAATAGATTTCTTGGGATAATGAGAGAGTTGATAAATCTGCAAAGAAAATTCAGACTCTAAATATCAGCTTTCAGGAGCATTAGGTTTCGAGACTGCCTTTAGATCAATCACACAATACTTCTCCTGTCCCTCCACTCCCTCAACTCCTACCAATAAATGAATGAATGAGTAAATACATAAATAGGTAGGTTAATTCCTGTACTTTGAAATCTCACTGGTGGTAAATCCTACTTACTGTCTAAATTATAATTTTTCACCCCTTTCCTTCCTTCCTTTTAGACCTAGGGTATTCTTCATTAGATATACATAGCAGGTCTTTAAATTCTTATTAAATCACTCCTTTACCTTATCTTCTGCAAGTTATTCCATGTATTTTATTCTTTCCGCATAGTTTTATTCTTTTTAATATTTTTTTTGTCTTCTTGAGCTTTCTCTAAGTTAGTTACATTTGTCTTAGTTCAGGCTGCTGCAACGCATACGTTCACTGGGCAGCTTAAACATTTATTTCTCACAGTCTGGAGGCTGGGAAGTTCTGGAGGCTGGGAAGTCCAACATCAAGGTGCTGGCAGATTTGGTGACTGGTGAGCGCTCTTCTCTTGGTTTGCAGATGGCTGGCTTCTTGCTATATACTCACGTGGCAGAGAGAGAGAGGGCTTTGGTCTAGTCCTCTTCTTATAAGGGCACCAATTCCACCATAGAGGTTCCATGCTCGTGACCTCATCTAAAGCGGATTACCTCCCAGAAGCTCTATCTCTAAATGTCATCACAATAGAAATTAGGGTTTCAACATATGAGTTGGGATGGTGGGTAGACACCAACATTTATTCCACAGCAACATTCATCCTAAATGGTATTGTTCTCTCCTCGACAATCTCATATTGAGTTTGATACTACTGACATAATGGAAGTGTCTTCTCAAATGTTTCAGTCTTCTATACGTTTGTTTATGTATTTGGCTATCTGTGATATTTCAACACCCTTAATTACAATATTTAAAAATTCTCACCTTTAAAGTAAACTTGTGTATACTTAGAATAGAAATTGAGTATATGAAAAAGATGGCAGTTAGGGGGGAAAGATAGGTGGACACAGAGACATACCTAGAAGGCAAATCATGATGGAAAGATAATAAATACTTGTACTGTTGGGAAGAACTGTTTTAAAGCACTAATTACATACACACTAATATAATTATCAACTCTATCGTATCCATAAAGCAGTTCCCTAAGGGTCTTTTCCTATGCAATCAGTTCTGTATGTACTTGAAAATTACAACAACGTGTTTATTTAAAATATTCTTAAAGCAGACATTATACTAATTCAGAAAAGCTAGAGGACCCACCTTCAATTTATTGATTCTAAGATGAATAATTTTCCACACTTTATCATCTCTGAAATTGAGATACATTTCACAAATGCATTTCACGTACGATTGCCATGGTTCCTTCTGCTTCTGTCAGCCCTACTGCTCTGTGAGTAGCAGAGGCGGACACCTCAGTTCCCTCCCACTCTTCTCCTGGCTGAGCCCCACCACCCAACCTGCCCCTTGGACAACCTGAATCCTCTTGTCAGTGAGAAGCCTCTGGATTGTAAATATACAAACTTCAAGACAAGTAGATTTCCTTGGGTCATTAACTGCTTTTGATGTCTATCAGCTAAATAAAGCATCTATTATTCTTCCTTTTTTGTTTTAAATACAAAAATGAGGCAAACTCATCTGAGACTGAGGGAAAGTCTAAAAACAATCTTAGTATGTATACAATAAAATCTCTAAGTGATAAAAAAAAGCAAACAAAATCATAATGCATTTAAAAATTGATGGTGTCTTCAGACATACACACCAATGAAATAGAACAGAGAGCCCAGAAATAAACCCACATATACATGGTCAACTGATTTTCAACAAGGCTGCCGAGAGTACACAGTGGAGAAAGGAAAATCTCTTCAACAAATGATGGGAAAACTGGTTATCCACATGCAAAAGAATGAAATTAGACCCTTGTCTTACAATCTTACACCCTACATAGAAATCAACTCAAAATGGATTAATAATTTAAACATAAGATGTGAATCTATAAATCTAGAAGAAAACATAGGAAAAAAGCTTCTGAACATGGGTCTTGGAAATGACTATTTGGATGTGGCACCAAGAGCACAGGCAACAAAAACAAAAATAGACAAGTGGAGCTGTGGTGTGTGTGTGTGTGTGTGTGTGTACACAGAGGTATGGAACTCCTACAACTCAATAGCAAAAATTTAAATGACCCAATTTAAAAATGGGCAGAGGACTTCAATAGACATTTCTCCAAAGAAAACATACAAATGGCCATCAGGAACATGAAAAGATGCTCATCCTCATTAACCATCAAGGAAACGCAAATCAAAACCACAGCGAGGTATCACCTCACACCTACTGGGATAGCTATCATTAAAACAAGCAAGATAACAAGTGTTGACAAGGCTGTGAATAAACTGGAACACTTGTGTATTGTTGGTGGGAATATACAATGGTGCAGCTGTTATGGAAAGCCGCATGAGGTTCGTCCGAAAAAAAAAGGAAAGAAAGAAAAGAAAAGAAAAAATAGAATGACCATGTAATCCAGCAATCTCACACGTGGGTATTTATCCAAAATAATTGAAATCAGGATCTCAGAGATACGTGGCACTCCCTTGTCCTTTGCAGCATTGTTCACAACAGCCAAGATACAGAAACAACCCAAGTGTCCATCAAAACATAAATAGATAAAGACAATGTGGCATATACATACAATGGAATACTTTTCAGCCATAAAAAGAAGGAAATCCTGCCATATGTGACAGCAAGGATGAGCCTAGAGGATATTGAGTCCGTCGCAGAAGGACTCATACAGCACGATTCTATTTACATCTAAAACAGTAACACTCACAGAAACAGAGTAGAATGGTGATTGCGAGGGACTGGGATGAGGGAGAAATGAGGAGTTGCTGTTCAATGGGTAAAAAGATTCAATGACACAAGAGGAGTAAGTTCTAGAAATCTGCTGTCCCATTGCACTTACAGTTAACAATACTGTATTTGTTAAGGGGTATCTCATGTTAAATGTTCTTAACTATAATAAATGGCCTTGTATTCAAAGAAATACGATAGCAACAATTAAATATTCTCATATGGTCTCGATGGCCTTACAACCTTCCCACCTGACACCCACCCCCAAGAGCTCCACAGGCTCCAATGCTGTGACCAGTTTTCTTGTTTTCATGGACCCCGTCTTCCCTGGCAAAGGGAATGGCACTCGATCTCACTGAGTCATACTCTCTCCATGTCACTAAGAACATTTATTTTCAGGCTGCTGATATCAACCTTATCTCCCGGGTTCAACTGAATGAGTCTGAGCCACAACCCTGACTTTGCACATAGGTGAAGGTTAACGCCACGGAAACCAAATTTCAGAAAGGTGTTCATACACAAAGATGACAGTATGCATCAGCCAGCCCTTCCTGCTCGTGTTAGCTGAGCATTCTTGCTTATTTATGGTTGCTTACACAGAGCCTTTCATCTGAGCAAACCCAGTAATTGCAAGTCTTCCACGGGGCCATTTGCCTGGTGGGTGTCATTATCCTTTTTTTTGACAACTACCCATTTCTTACAAACTAGGTTGTACATAAGAGCTGTGTGGACAGGGAGAATAAAACTTCAAGACTTGTCCCATTAGGTTTAAAGGTTTTGGACTCTCTGTTTTATAGCTTACCAGAGAGTAACAAATCTAGTTCTATTGGGAGGTTTAATTCACATCTCATTAACTACCTTGGCAAAATCCAACATTAACCCTGAAAGGCTAATTTGATTAAAGAATTGATGGACATTACTCCTCTCAGACAAATGAAGTTAATTTTAATGGAGATAATGTCTCCCTGGCAGGTTATTGTGAGAATGCAATAAGCTAGCTAGCATATTTCAGAGGTTTTGTGAATTACAAAATGCTGAACGAATGTAGGTGATGATGACATGTCTCTGTATTCCTTCGTTACAGCCTCCAGATTCCTCTTCTTATGTCTTTCCCTCTTATGTCTTTTCCTACCTCTTCTCTAGAGGTCTTACCTAATTATTCAGCAGAGGGAAATCCTCAGTCCTGGCCTACTATCACTTTGTATTTTCAACTAGCAAACTGATTTAATAAACATATGAGTATGTTTCAATAAACATATGAATAGGAAACCTATTTGGAAACCTACCACGGGCAAGTCATGGAGGTGTTCTACTAACATACAAGATGCACACACACACACACAGTATGCCACATTCCAAAGTGAGGCCACTGTGCACACATTTTAAAACATCTGGCTGAGAACTAGTAAGACAACTCTTAAAATCTTATTCACATTGAGTGCTCTACTAGTTCTCAGCCAGGTATTTCAAAATGTGTGCATAGTGGATTGTAGCAAACTCAGCACACCACTAGGACACTCATGAACAGTATGTGTATCCTAAAGGAATGTTAGATAAATGCAAAAAAATTACCACAGGAAGCCTGGGATAATACATTTTTATAGACAAATGATTAGCTCTGACAAGGACCAAAGAGCAGAATTCATTTGGGTAAACATTGCATTTGTTCTTTTATGAAGGACAGTATCTTTTCTTTGAGAAGATAAAAAGAGTGGCAACAACTTGTTTAGAAGCAGAAAAGTGTGCTGATTTTTATTGTTAGCCATTCTACCAGTTTCTGTGGTATTATTCCCATGTGCAGTCACACGAGATTCCCAAGTGAGAAAAAGGACAATCACACCAATCTACATACATTTGGCATATTTATTGTATTTCATAATGCATTTAATGTCCGTGGCATTCTTTAATCAAGAATATAAAGTCATCTGCTTAGCCTCTTCCATTCAAAGTTGGGAACATTCTTAGAATCCCATTATCTTAAAAGAACAGACTGGAATGATAAGCAAGTAAATGTGCCAATATAGCAATCATCAATAACATACATGTTTCTACATCATAACTGTAACATAGATATATATTAGTCTCTAGACCTCGCAAATGCTAAGAGTCCATTTTACTGGGAGAGTACGCTTTTCAACCACATAGCCAGCCAGAAAGACTATGTGATATATGGAGTGTGCTTCTCACAAAAAAAGTCTCTCTCGTCCCTCTAATACCACGCATGATATAACCGTAGCTATATTTGAAGAGAAAGTGAGTTCCAATGACAACCATTGCCTAAAAACATGTATAAATCCCTGTGCCTGCTGCCAGAAGAATGGCGCGCTGCACGGCACTCCTATGCCTACCTCTGTACAGAGAACAGCTGTCTGGCCTGTCTTCAGGGTGCCTAGACTTTCTGCCCAGTTTGAGACCCAGGATGCCTGGTCACCCGCTGGGTAACTGTTTGGTACTGAGGATACCTCTGAGGAGAAGTTCCTTACAAAACCTAACGCATCATGTTTATTTTCTAACAGTGAAAAGTCACTCATTGCTCTTCAATTCCTGGATTTGCTCATCATTATTTCCCCTACTTGGATAGGGTCAAACTAAAAGTACTTTGTTCAAGGAAGTAGCCTGAACAGAAGAAAGAAAAGTTCTGTAGAAAAAGGCATTCAATATTTAGAAACTTTTCTGAGTAGAAAAGAGAACCTGAAAAGAAAGACTAAAAAAAAATAAATTCTCTGCTGTCATTGTGACTATGGATTCATGATAAATAATTTCACAGCCCTTCTTGGTTTAAGAGGAGGTATTTCAAATAGCTCACTGGTCCTCAATAACCTAGAGAAAGACTCTTAAGGACCTACTGGATACAAACGAATACCGCAGTTTGAAAATGAGAAAACTGATTAGATCAGTTAGGCTTACAGCCCCTTCCATAATAAACCTCCCTCTTTGGCAAAGCACGAATGGTTGGTTGGATGGTTTACAAAGGCAACCTTCTGGTAGAGTGTCAGCACCAACAAACCCTACACCCTTTAGTCTTTCCCACAAACTAGTTACCTCTCCAACACAGAGATGCTCCTGATTCCCTTCTTGGGCATCTATTTAGTTATAAGAAGTATTGGGGGAAGGGAGATGTAATCACAACATCTAAGGCTCCAAAAGAAAAGTCAGAGGAGGCAGAAGGGAAAACAATCATTAAGATAGAATTTCTCTTAATCAAAATTCACAATTTTTTTTATCTTTCAGGAATCGTACAAGGCTGCCGTGGGTATACTCTGGCAGGGGGGGAGGGCAGTTATTTTTCTCCCTCATTCTTTTTTCTACATGTCAAGATTTAGTCAGGAGGGAAAGCACATCAGTGAAAGTCTTCCTATAGGCCCATCTTGATACAAACTGCACACAGGTTTGTGTACGTACCACAGAAGATGGAGAGAAGTCCGATGTGAACACCACTTATAAAGACAGCCTTCTCAACGCTTATAAAACAAATAAGATAACCATATATATTTTTTCTTTTTGTTTTTCACTGAAATGGCACAGCTTGCTTTGAGACAACAGTCTATATGGGTGCATAAAGCATATAATGCTAGAAAAAACTAGTAAAAATTTGCTTGTTAAATATACAATTATGATTACTGATGTCCTTTTAATAAAACCCTATGTGATTTAAAATGAAAAACACACAGCCTGGGACAAACGTCTATTCCACATTTCAAGTTGTGATCTGCTGCATTGGCATGAGTTTTGGTGAAACCTGGTAAAAGAAAGAGAAAAAAAATAACCAAATTATGAAAAACCTCATGGTATAACCGTCTTTCCTTTCAATTTCTGAACTTGAATGATACAGGCAACACGCAGCCTTTCCATGAACATCCCCTGGAATTTCCTCATTATTTTCCATTCTGAATCATCAAGACAGAGAACTCCTTTTCTGCTCACATTTTGTGTATGTAGTAGTCCTCAACCTTCTTGCATTATAGATTCTAAATTAAGGATCATTAAGACTGGAACAGGGAGCAGAGGGAAACAAATAAAGGGTCCAGATAACCAAGCTCTCTACTGAATGGATCGCTGAGTTCTGAGATTAATGCCTCTGAGAGTTCACTCAAAACTGAGACACAGAGTAAGGCATATGTCTCAAACTCCTCAAAATAGGTCCAATTTACAGTTTTGCTAAGAGACATTTAATATAGTCTTTGGATTAACAGGATACATACTATGAAGAGATGCATGGTCAACGACAAAGTTTTATCACAGATTTTATAATCAGAATGGAAATGATACAAAGGCAGTAAAAAGATTCCAAGTTATTACAAAAAGGAGATAACAGCATTAAAAATATTATAATAAATGTTGACTATATTTATGTTCAATGTACAGAACAGCAAATGCATTCCTAGGAGTCTTGAAGCAGAGAAAAATGTGGATAGATTTACATTTAATGGTAGAGCTGGTGGAAGAAGAAACCTAAATGTAAGTGGTCTGGCTTCATTTTCATGGGTCTTTCGAGGTGTAATGCCACATAGGTACTTCTTCCATCAATCCAGCAAATATTTCTCAAGTCCTAGTAAGTAATAGTCCCCATGGAATGCACAGCAGAGAATACTAAAATTTAGGTGATTTTTTAAGCCCCCCAAGGATGTGGTGATTGAATGGGCCTAACTAGCATCTTGCCTTCCAGAATAAACAGTTAATATTTTGTTAAATTAATGAATGAACAAATGAACAAATGAGTGAGTAGATTAGATAAGCTTCAAAGAACTAGAATAAAGGTTTCTAACAGAAGTTAAGTCAGTATTAAAAATAGGAGTAGGCAATTATTTGGGTTTGATGACGTTAAATATTTTTAGTTCATTTACACATTGTTTCTGTATTAACTCTTCACAATGTCAAGAGTTAATGCCCCCTTTTCTATTTCTGTATTAAAAGAATGGCATCACCAAAATAAAAAGGATTGGTGTGACTTGGTATATAGCTTAGAATAAATGAGAGCTCATTCAGACTTGCCAGTTCCAAGAACAGATGTATAAAGACAAACAGTAGACATATAATAAATGGACAAAAGTCACGGCTCACATTTGCATAGAACTTCAACTCTACTGAAAAGAATAAGAATAAAAGATATATGGTCTCTGAGCATTTATAAAGTTTGTCCCATAATCCATTTTCTGTTTTTAAACAACAGAGCATCTGTGCAAATAATGAAATAAAACTTTTTTTTTGAAAACATAATTTCTAATAGATTCTTTATAGAATTTCCTATTAAAGGAAACTGGACACCTTATTTTCTTAAACTAAACATCTGATCCTTTTCCTTGCCAGGTTGGCTCTATTTTGAGTTCTTTATATAATTTATATCCTCAATGTGGAAACTGACTTTTATCAGAAGATGAAGCTTTATATAGACTGACTTGGCCTCTCCAATTTTTGTCATCTACTAAACCACCATTTTTCATTCTGTTCTCTTATAGTCTCATCAACTTCGAACACCCAGGCAAGCCTGAACGGATTATCCTGCCAAGGTGATCTACCGGCTAAGCACAAGCCTATATGATTTAAAAGTAGAAGATAAGCCAATGATTTCTCTTCCCGTCCACTGACATCCCAAGAGTATACTGTTTAATTCTGGTTTAATGCCAGTTCATAATAGATATGGAGAATTTATTCAACTTGGCAAATAATGTCTGCTGCTGGCTTCTTTCAGATTCCTTTGCCAACATATAAATAAGCAGCATTCCTATTTAACTTTTTGCCACTGGTGGTTTAGGTGTATTTCTGCCTGGAGAATAAGACCAAGATCCTTGGGAGTAGGAAATGTACCACTTTGTTCTATTTTATTCACATTTCATAGCTTTCTGTAGGGAGCACGTACTGTTTTGCTCTCAGCCCCGTGAAAGCAGCTCACAAATAAAGGCTCGCCTCTGTGTACAAGGCCCAAGGTTGTCTCTAACTGGGAGCTGAAGTCTCTCCCACCTCTGGAGTTCTTGTCTGAAAAGCCTGTTGCGGCTGCAGCTTAGCCACACCCTCCATGCTAGCCTTTATAATAACAGTGACATTTTTACCTCAACCTACCCAGCCTCTTTATCTCCCTCAACAGATTCACAACTCAATCCCCAAGAAACACAGACGGAAGTCCCTTTCTTTATAACAATCACATTTTGAAGGAGAGTGATCATATGGAACAAGAACTCTGTCCATTATGGGTTGGCATCTCTTGCTATGAACTACTCCTGACCAGAATCTTATTTTGGGAGAGTGGTGAAGGTTCCAGAAATATAGTCAATATTTGCATTTCTATGACAAAATTTCCACAGCCTCCTTTGGAGTTCCAGACATATATAAGACCCTTAGGAGGCTTTTTTACCAATTGAATAGAAAACTCCTCCTTTCAACTGACACAAAATCATGAGTACAACTCATTACTCATTTTTTTGGTCATTACAATTTTTTTTAAGATGCTATTTCAGGTGATACTTAAAAGACACAATTTCCACATTTTTTGTTGTTGTTAACTGCAATGTAGTATATAAGAAACTCTTAGTAATTCTTTTTTTTTAATGGCCAAATAGTTCATTATAACCATTATTTTTTAATACCCTGAAACCACAATTTTGTCATGTCCTGTTATCTGATGCTGTCATATTTTGTCTTTTTCTTTGAAATTCTCAGTATTTTCTCAATCAGCTTATAGCCACCGTCTGTATATCTGCGCATTCACTTGCCCGTATTCTTAAGTATATGAGACTTTTACCAACAGTTTCACAATTACTTTGACCTAGGTTTTTACCTTTTTTTCTTTATTGTGCAACAACCTGACTATTCTCTTCAAGAATATTCACTTCCAATTATATAATGAAGGATGAGTGGGCTTTTTCTCAAACAGAAATCTTGAGTAACTTTTATGTAGTTATATGTAAAGTAAAATGAACCTATGTAGTAATAATCACCTGGAGTAGCTTGGGAATTATAACATAGAATACCTTCTGAATTATCAAATAAGGAAATGTTATCTTCAATGTACTTCTACTCTTAAATAAGTAACCCAGCTATTAAGCAGAACATTTTATTAATCAGAACACTCCAGTGCCTAGCTGTAGAGAAACAATCTGCTCTATGTGATTTCATCTGTCAGGATCTAAAGAGATGTCATTGATGATGAGATCGTCACAAGCTAGTTCTTTGTCAAGGTGATTCAGCTGATACTACACCTTTTCATTTGCAGGACAACACTGACATACAAGTTAACATTTCATCTCAACAGCCTAATTTGAAGGACACATGATTACATGTCAATGTCAAAAGAGGAAGGTGGCATTGTAACAAAGGAGGGACCAAAGAGATATTTTTCAATGTATCAAGACATGAAAACTATCACTTAAAAAAAATAAGAAAGCAAAACAGTATAAGTCCATCTTTTTCATTCCTGATTTACCTACATGACTAAAAAAGAAACAGGTAATAATGAGGGCCTTCCTTTATTCTCTTTTGAAGCAGAGAATTGAACATTTTATGGATTTCAAATAGGCTACCTGCTGAAGAAGAGGTTAATTCATCCACATAGGGAAAAAATATGAAGAAAAGTTGATTAAGTAAGAAGAATTGTTTGCTTTTATCTCTGGAGTAAGAAATTCTAAATAGTTCAAGTATAGACAAATCCCATTTTTATGCCCTGAAGTTATTGAAAAGGTAATTAAAGATGTGCTATTTGTGTAACGTATTGCTGGCAGACTTCTTTTCTCCAAAGGGAAATTCAGAAAAGGTTAATAGACAAAGACCTTCATACAATACCAGAAATAGTTACATGTGGACAATTAATTATGCAGCAAAATTATTTTCACAGAAATTTGTCATGCACTGATAGGAACCAGCCACACATGTAGTACCTCAGGAAGAAATGCATGAATGATTCATCAAATAAGTTTGTTTGTTAAATTACTTTCTCTAGGACAGGTAGCTGCAACTTTTCTTCTCATAAATATATTTCATTTTAACTAGCAGATCTGTTCTTAAAATGTACGTGAGAAGCAAATTCTTTTCCTTCATTTTTTCAGAGACATTTCACTTTTACTTCTACTGACTTCAAATGGACTGAGCCATCTCTCAAGCCCCACTACATAGGTGCTTGGTGACCTATAAGCAAGCACTTACATAAAAGGCAATTAATTATTACAGTATTATTTTCTTTGTTTTAAGAAGGGATTTGAAGATTTCTTAAATGGATACTCCCCTCATGTACTTACCTATTTTGTAAGTCAGAGTTTTCATGCACTAAGCTTTTCTTTAAATGGAGGATACATCTATTTAGTGACTATAATCTGGTGGTGTCAGAAGCCCAACATTCTATTACCTTCAACAGATGGAATAATCATGCATGGAAGCTCATCAAAGAGAAATTCATAAATAGATGGGTTTAAAAATAAAGAAGTATCAATTCTCTGTGTAGCTCACATTATTCAGTTAATCAAGTTTAGTTTCAGCTGATATGTAACCCAAGAACAGAGGATTGCAAGGAACTTCACAGAGAGTAGTTTAGAGTTCAAACTCGACCTTCTGTTTCCAGCATCTCTTGGTGGTTCCTTTCCTTCCTGTTTCTAACCCCTGAGCCAAACCCTGGCCCACAAGTCAGAGGCTGCTCCTGCTCCCGTTCCTACCTGCTTTCATCTGGAGGCCCCCTTCCTTCCACTCCTGCTCCCTGCAAAGGTCAACTCCAAGAATGATCCTAAATTAATGGTTCATGTCCTATAAAGGCCCATTAATCAAGCTCTCGATATAGGATAAGTGGCTGGATTTGGTCACAGAAACACTTACTGCAAAATCACATCCAGTGCTCTTTTTTATGTCATCCACTGTCAGGCCTTCCCAGAGTTCAATCAGAGTCAGCCCTTTCTTGCTGTCCACGTCAAACACAGCCTGTCGGAGTCAAGAATGTGACAATGACAATTGCTATCACAGTAATTATTTTCTAGCACAAAACAGAAGCAAGCTCTCAAATTTTTAAAGGAGAGAAGACCCAGGGCAAAGGACTTTGAACATCAGCAATGAAAAAATGTAAACCATAACTAATGTATTTTGGTGAGAATAAATGCCAACTCCCTAACTGGCAATGAGTTAGGGAGCACTACCAATGCCAGAAATAGAGGAAATGTTGACTACGGATGGCGTTTGCTATTATTTTAACCAGTTTTGTTTTTTTTAAAACTACTTTACTTTTGTTAGGTCAAAAGTTCAATTAGGTGATTAATAATGATTTGAAGAAAGAAAAGAATGAAGAAAAGCAGGGAGAGAGGAGATATTTGGAAGGTGAAAGCACAGGGATGATGGGGGAAAGCTGATCGATGCTGCTGGATAAGGAGTTGCAGGAAACAAAAGAAGGTACTCTGAAGTGGCTAGAAGTAATTACAACGGAATAGCTGTCCTGGCCCTGAAAGACCCCCACATGTAGATACTAAAACTTCCCCGTAAGTCCCGTGAAAATACATAGGTCCAAGAGGATAGCATGAGAACCTCCCTCTGAAATGCAAACCAAATTTATGTTTAGGACAAGCATGGAAGACTAACCTCACCCTAAACATCCCATTACAACTTTCTGGTCAGTAACACAGGTGATGGCAGTGCCAACTGGTATAGCTTGACCTCTGTAGGTAGACTCAACCTGCTGTATCTGATTTAAAACACAGGCTGTCACACTTAGTTATATGACAACGTGAGGAGAAGAGACCCATAAAGTCACTTAATATAACTTCCCACCCAAGAATTCTTCAAAACGTTCTTCTGAAATGGTCACTGGGACTCTGCTTGGAAACTTCCAGTGGCAGGCGGCTCACTTGTCCTAAGGAAGACTGGCTATAGTTGGGAAGCTCTAACTGTAAGGGCCTGAACTGCTTCCTTATGACTTTAGCTGCTGGTTCTGGAAGCTGTCCTCCAGCGTAACAGGCGCTGTTTCCTCTTTCGGTTTTCATGGGTGATTTCCTCTTCCTCAGACTTCAACATTATGCTGCCCAGATCTCTCCTCTCCTGTAGATTTACCTTAAATTCAACTATTATTTGAAGGCTTAGAGTCTTTATTTTCAGCTAGCTTGGAAGTCAAACCCTAAACTGTCATTTGTAAACACTCTCCTGGTTCAGAGATTAAACTGAAGACATCACATGTAGAGGAAGGAATCCTGGCTTTCACGCGGGACAGGCATTCCAGCCCTGCTGCTATGCAGTAGCAATGCAATCTTTGCTGGACCTAGCTTCACATCTACAGATGAATACCAAGAACCCCTGCTTCCCAAGATTGTTATACAGGACAAAAATAATAACAAACATATTCTGAGCACATGGCATCAGTCATGGGATGTAGCAGGGGCACCGAAAGGGAACATTCTTTCTCCTTCATAGCTTAATTCATTGTCACTTGTGTGTGAACCCAAACCAAAGCGCCAAAATGTTTATTTGTCTCCAGTTAATTGATATTTCTCACCAAGAGCAAAACATCAAGAGAACCAGTGATACCTCCATTCTCCATTTGTGTGATGAATTCACAGACAACCTAGTTGTGTTTACTGGAAAAGATGGTTAAATTTAGAAGGAAATATTTCAGCAAACTTTTTCTATGTTTACATATTTCCAGGTTTCTAAGAAAACCTTTTCTTTTAGTAGACATATGTGTTTTGAAAAGGAAAACAGTGGTCATTTAGAAATGTCTGTATGCTGCATTGGGTCATTTAATACCAAAAGGACAAATTAAACATTTTAAATGGATACTTTCCAGAAAATGTGTCTGGAGCACTATTCATACTGATTTGCTCTTCTCTGCATTATGAACATAAATTTACCAAAATGGAACAAATCAGAGAAATAAAGCCTCTGGATTGTGTTATTAAGAATAGGCAGGGAAGAAGATAGCTGTGGTATCACGAATATAAGGCTTCAGTGATTAGGGAGATAAAATTTATGGCAAATTGACTTATTGCTTTTAAAAAATGTTTATTAATACTTTTATTAAACCTTAATTAGCTTTCAACATCATATATCAGAAAGCCAAGCATCTATTATTAAAAAGGAGAAAATTTACTTTTGAAACATTTAGGAAAGTTCCCATTTAGTGGTATAAAGTATAAACAAAAACTTGATAAAAATGGAGGCTACAATAAATTGTTCAACTACCAAGAATAATATGTCAACTACTCTATTTGTTTTACAGATGAATAAGTCAATTATTCTATCAATCATAGCCCATGTACTGGTGAGGAAGGCATCTTTCATAACCTCATTCTATAACACAAAACTAGGAAATTGGGGTCAGAACATCTCCAAAGCCTCTTGCAAATGGCCAACTAATGGAATTTTCCATTAAGAGTTGAAAACGGAATTCTAGTCCCATATCTGCTACGGCTGGGCTGTGCGTATTCATTGTCCTTGGTGGCACTGCATTCTCATGTACTTATTCGATAGACACCTGGTGAGTGCCCACTAGGATGGAGCAGAGGGATAAACGTGCACCACTCCTTTCCTTGAGGTACCCAAAGTTCCATATTTAGATGCCTTTCACTCAACTCATTTTTGCTACACAATGTAATTCACTGTTAAGGTTCCAATTATCCTCATGTGCTAATGACTTCCACAAGTTTGTCCCAATACTGATGTCTCTTCTGAGCTCTCGATCCACATCTCCAATTGCTTATCACAAATATTTGACTGGATGTTCAGTATGTTAAGTTATTCAAATTGGGAATATCAAATTGAGAACGTCCAAAGTGAACCTATTCTTTACCTGCCTCCCACTGCTCTGCTTCCAAGAGTCCTAGGCGTCATTGAAGATACAACTGGTCGATCATCTGCTCTAGCCAAAAAACTTAAAAATCACCTCTGCTTTAGCATCCATGTCCAATTAATTCATCATTGAGTGAGGTTGAGTCCATTGCCTAAATTTCTTCCAATCTCTCTTTCTGTCCTGTGGTTTAGAATCTTGACATTTCTGGTCCAGATCACTGATGGGGACTACCAACTAGACTCTGTCTCATCTTTTCTCCCCCTACTCTATAGAAAAGCTTCTCCCCCTGCTTTTTCTAAAATGCAAATCTCATCAATTGTGTCCCCAGCTAAACTAAAAATCATTGAAAGCCTTCTGGATAATATAGTCTGCTGTTGACCAGAAGCTTACTGATAACATAAACAGTCAATTAAAACACATTTTTTATGTTACATGTATGATATTCTTACAATAAAGTAAGCTAGAGAAAAGCAAATGTTATTGAGAGAATCATAAGGAAGAGAAAATACAGTAATTATTGAAAAACTTCTGCATACAAGTGGACCCAGGTAGTTCAAACCTGTGTTGTTCAAGGGTCAACTGTAATGGATTCCTTTCAACAAGTCCTGTCCATAGTTTTGGAGGAGTTCCAGAAATGGTAAGTGAATAAATGGTGGGATAAAATATTCTGCCCTTTTATCTAGTTGTTCTCTCTACAAGTCATCTTTATGAAATTCCATATAAATAGTCCGAGGGAAAGGCACTATTTAGAACAGAACACTCCTTAAAATGTGGCTTCTGCAAAGTATTATGAACCTCCTGACCTGTTTCGAAGGGCTGCTTTAGGGTGCTTGTTACCACCTTAATGAGGATTAGACAGCCAGATTAATGCAAAGACACCACTACCACAGCTCTTGGCAAAAGGAATGGCATCCGTAACAGAAAAAAAGAAACAAACATGCCCTGACATAGATAATTCTGTTTTGTGGTTTCATCAAGATACTGAATGAAGAAAATGACACCCTCCTAGCTCACTTATGAGAATTATGTCATTCCAACAACCCTGGGTTCAAATCTGGGTCAGAAAGGAAACTAGGCAACTAGCAGTGACAGTCCTCTCTGATCTGAACAGTTTTCAGTTGTACCATTGGTCAACATTTTCTGTCTAAGAAGAAATAATCTAGAGAAGCACGAAAGTGGCTGGTGTGTTCTGAAGTACACTTTATAAAAGAGAGCTGGAAGCATGCAAGAACCAGAAAAAATAGATTTCTTGGTTCTCTGTGAGGCCTGCATTGAAATTTGCACCAAAATGATTAAAACCCAATTATCACTCAGTTTCCTAAAATGAAATCCAACAATTTGTACTTGTGATTTGCGAAAGCAAAGAAGGTAGAAATAATACATACAATCTTAACTTTGCATATATCATCCATCTTAATAGTCCAAGCATAAAAATCAATAAAACTTTTCTTTGACTATATCACATGGTCAAAATTACCAAGGACAGTCGTTCTATTTTGTGTGCATATGTATATTTCCAGAGTTGCATGTTAAGAATTCTACATTTTGGGACATTAAGTTGATGAATTTTTCTATTTAATCCGTCTACCCACGGATTAAATTAATCTTCTGACTACCAACGTAACACACTTTCAGAAGGTAAAAAAAAAAAAAAATCTAGAGATGGTTATAAATAAAAAGGTGGTGGTAGACATTAGAGAAAATAAAAAGAGAAAGGCACTTTACCTTTTCGGTAATGATGCGGCTGACACATTGCTTTCCAGTTAATGGTAATGTACATTTCTCCATGATTTTATGTGCATTTCCCTGTTTCAAAAAAAGAAACATCAAGAAGAGAAGTTAGGGACCAAGTTTTATTTAGAATTGATATAACTATAGGACAAACAGAAACTATCAGAGAAATTGTCTGCTAAGTACAGGCTGTTTCAAAATCTTTCCACAGTCATGCTTTTACTTCCTTTCTTGAGTCAGCATCTGTCCCTAAAATAATTTAGGGACAATGCCAAATGAATAGTCAAAGGCATAAATGATTTAGTTGGGAAATACCCTGCCACAGATTTGACCTCTCAAGCCTCAGTCCTTATATCATGGAATGAGAAATTTCGATTCTAGTATTCTGCTTGTTTTTTCCCAGGGAACGGACTCCTTGACAAACATGAGCTATTATTTACCAAGGGTAGGAAGCACACATGGAATGCAAATTGCATAATATCCCCTTTTAAAAATGTTATTTTATTTGCTAAAACATTAATATACACAAAGAAAACAGCACTTACTTCCTTTCTGTACCCTTAAACCTGCACTCAACAGAAATCAATCTCAATTTTTTTTTAGTATTTTCTTTTAGACTTCTATACATTTTCTCCTTACTTTTGTATTTAAAGATACTATTTTGCCATGCTTTTTTTCCTTGATCAATCAATTTTAGACATTACCTACTACTTTCTTATTGGGTATATGAAGACTTAACTCTCTTACAAACCTCCATCGTCCATCACGTTCAGTTCTCCCAGTATAATTATGTCATAACTTGTAGGTAATACTCTAGTCAGAATTTACTTATGATACTGATGAAATGACCGTGTAAAACTGTTCATTGCTAAGCCAGGCAGTGTCGTACACCATGATTCTATTCACTTTCTTATACAGCTATTTGCGTTTCTTGGAATTTGTCCGAGCCTCAGTTTGCTCATTGGTAAAATGTGTGAACTGTCCTAAATCAACATTTTTTTCCTCAAAATTTCCTTTAGCCACAGTACCCTTTCTTCAAACATAAAATAAAAAGAGATTAAGTGGAGAAAGCATGTTTTCAACCGCTAACCCCCTGCCCCGAACCCTGGATGGCCTTGGAGGCACATCTATGGAGCACAGTTGAAACATTAGCTCTGATAATCTGATCTTCACATCATTATCTTCTGATTATGATCAAGCTACTTTATAAGTACCAACCACCAGGAACCCAAATTAATATTTCCCTTGAGGCTGAAGGCTAACCTACCACATTTTAGATCTTCCATTAAAAATGGCAAAAGGCTGCCACTGCTTCCTTTTTGGATCTGTAAGCACCACACATGACATCATGATCATCTTTTGCCATTTCAATGTTTACCTACTATAATACGCATCTGTTACCTCGTTTACATCTGTCTCAAAACTGCAGTCAGACCAAGTATATGATCAGAGGCAAGGGATTTCAGATAACTGGGCTTAATTAAGAAGATGCTACTCCTTGTGTGATAACCTGCCAACTCACCAACGCACCAATAATTAGAAGGTTTTACTGTACTTAACCCAGTGCATGGCACAGAAGGTATTCATGAATGAATGGAATAGAAAAGGAAAGTCTACTGGCAATTTTGGATGGATCTGAAAAAAAGACAAAGTCTCTTACTTTGTCAAAATTAGTGTTAAATACATATAAAGTAGATAGACATTATACCTTTAATAACAAGTCATATGCTTCTGGATCTTACTGTATAAGAAAATTTATAGATGTAGAAATAAAACCTTATTTTCTCTTCAATTTTAATGATCTGTTTTCCTTTCCAAATTTCAAAAGAAGTTTGTATGTGCCATAGAAGCTTAATTAAAGAGCTGAAATGAATGATGAATATTCAATCTTGTACATTTGTCAGGTCTCCTTACATTTGATAGAACTGAAACAAGGCATGTCACAACGAATTCCGGGTCTGCCCGTGAACAAAGTGAACAATCTGTAGGCCTCTGAAGAACATTCTCTGCAGGGAGCGCTTCCTTTGTTCTCATTATTCCATCTAGCATGAAAGCAGCCACGTGGATTTTAATGAACAACCAACTTATTTTAGGAGGAATCATGAATTTCAACTGACAAAATTAACTATGCCCTATCAATAGAGACCTTTTATAGACTATTTTCTTTTGTTTTTAATTAAAGTTTATTGGAGTGACAATTGTTAGCAAAGTTACATAGGTTTCAGGTGTACAATTCTGTAGTACATCATCTATATATCACATTGTGTATTCACCTTCCATCATCCAAAAAAATCTGAAAACATTTATCCATAAAGATATATGTGCTCCAATGTTCACTGCTGCTTTACTTACTGTGGCCAAGATATGGAAACAACCAAAGTGTCCTTTGACTAGATGAATGGATAAAGAAGTTGTGGTATATATACACAACGGAATACTGCTCTGCGGTAAGAAAAGATGAAATAGGACCACTTGCGACAACATGAATGGATCTTGAGATTATTATGCTGAGTGAAATAAATCAGACAGAAAAAATTGAGAACCATATGATTTCACTGATACGTGGTATATGAAACTGAAAACAACAAAAGAACAAGACAAACAAATGAAGAAACAAAAACTCATAGACACAGACAACAGTTACCAGAGGGTAAGGGGGAGGAAGGAGGTGGTAGAAGAGGGTAAATGGGGTTTAATATGTGGTGATGGAAAAGGAACTGACTCTGGGTGGTGAACACACAATGTTATATATAGATGATGTATTACAGAACTGTACACCTGAAATCTATGTAACTTTACTAACAATTGTCACCCCAATAAACTTTAATTAAAAAAAAAAAACTCATAGACACAGACAATAGTTTAGTGGTTACCAGAGAGTAAGGGGTGTGGGGGTTGGGAGATGAGGGTAAGGGGGATCAAACATACAGACCATTTTCTGCAACCGGTATAGTGTAAGCGGTTCAGAGTATGGGCTGGAGCCAAAGGACCTCCACGTGAAGTCTGACTCTGCTCCACACTAGCTGTGCAAGGCTCCTGGACATCCCCGTCTGCCTCATCTCACAGGGTTATTTCCTGTAAGGCTTTGATGAGACAGATGCAAGCATCCAACGCTTAGCAAGTACTCGATATAGTTAACTCGTACTGTTTCTACATCTTATATTTAACATTTCTACACTATACCAGGGGATTCTTTAGGAGTTCTTAAGTTCCTATATGACCTTGGGCATATAATGACACAGAAAAATGGCCTCAACACAATTCCTGAGACCCACAAAATGAATGACACCACAACACACATTTGGGGGCAAACCATGTGGCTGGCCTGGAAAACTGGCACCAAATGTATTCTTGCAGTGAGAACAATGTAGCTAGATGATTCCATTCACATTTAGCTTCAAGACATAACACAGACCATGGAAAAAGAGAAATGAAATGCAGAAGGATTAAGAATGTCACAATTTCAAATTCAACAATAGGTTAGCTATGAAGCCAAAGTATGACTAACTCCCACTTTAGTTTTCTATTCTAACCAGGCAGGGCTGAGCCTTACAATGTGATATGGCAGCTGCCTCGATTAATGATTCACAAAGGAGGAACAATTGCTGAGTTTTTTGCATTTAAAAAGAAATCCTAGAAAAGAGATGCCGTGTAGTGTGGTAGCAAAAAATAGTATATTAGAAGTTCCAAGACCCAGGTTTTTCTCTTAACTCTGCCATCTGATAGTCATTTGGTCCCTTAGATTCTTTGTGCTGTCATTTTCTCCTCGACTGCCTTGTCTTCCTTTTTGAACACTGTAGGAATCAAATGAAATGTGACCGTGCAGTAAAGTAGGAGGGGTCGAGTCTACATGCAAATATCTAGAGTTAGTGGGGTCTCGTTCATCCTTATTCTCTCTCTCTCTCTCTCTCTCCCCCCCTCTCTCTCTCTCTCTCTCTCTCTCTCTCTCTTTCCCCACAAAGAAATGTCAGAAGAGGCAGAGGAATGAATATGAAGTGTAGCACTAAAAATGCTTTGACTAGTCCTGAGGGTTCCTGTTTGCTCTCATTTGCTAACTTCATCATAACCTTAATGAATTAGCTAAATCTCTTTCTTCCACGTGTTGCTCCAGCTTTTTTCTGTTTTCCCCTTCATCGCTTACAGGCCTCATGCAAGACCTCGGAATTCATCATTCCACTTTTAAGTGACTCAGGGCCTTAGAACTTTCTGTTATTGCTTCACGGTGATCTCAATTTAATTCTTTAGATATCTGTGTGAAATCCTGGGCCTAAATTCTTTAGTACAAGACAACTCCGGTTGAATGATAATAAATCCCCTTGTTATCATTACAATAAGCTTCATGTTCTCAGAATAAACTTAACCCCAAATAACAAGCTCTTTTTTTCATTAACATGATGATTTCTGCATTTAATGTCAACATTTCATTTGGCTGAGGCAACAGAGCATCCATGTAAGATTTTGCTTCACATAAAACCCCACTTTACGCCCATCTTTTCTGTTAGCTGCTTCTTAAATGTGGCTGTAAGATATTTCTTCTTTCAGGCACCTTCTTTGGGAATGCTCTAAATGATCGACTACAGAGAAGGAATATTCTAGAAGGTGGTCACTCTTTACGGGACCAAGTCTTTCAGCCTTTGTTCATGCTACCTGAAACGCACATCACCATGTGCTCCATCACCCCACATTCAAATGGCAACACCTGCCTATTTTTCAGAGCTTGGCTCAGGTGTCCCCAACTGCCACCTCACTCAGCCAACCCCCACCCCAAAAATCACATATATGCCTCCCTTGCTCTGCCCTGGGCGCGACTTCACCAGCCCCGTCTGCAGACCGGTGAACCTCGCCCGGGGGCGCAGAATAAAGCACTCACCTTTCTCAACCCGCCTGACTCTCTTAGCTTCGTTATCTCGCCGCAAGCCTTACAGTGTCATCTTCGCTGGAGAAACTACCACCAACACTCCCTAGCCAATGCCTGCATTCCAGTGGCCCAGGAGCATACCCAGTCTGACGCACCTCTTAGGTGCCCCTGTGTTTCCCTCACTCACCACACAGGTCATAATTGTTGACCTCCCTTCACCACCACCCCTCCACTAGCGTCTGAGCTCACCGAATGTAAGACAATTTATCTTTCTGTCTACAGCAATGAATAGAGCACTAGGCAGGTCAATAAATGCTATCTGAATATTATAATTCTGAAAGAATTCCAACAGAGTTGGAACTGTAAAATACCATGTGACAAAGTGTTGCAGACCACTTGAGGCAGCTTTCCAGTCCTAAGATATGTATTTCTACATTCCCAGCATATCTGAGCTCACTAGAAGCACAGCTAGCAGGAATGCATGAGGGGTTTACAAGACTTTGGAGAGAGAGGTAAAGGTGTGATCAAAGGAAGAAGCAAAGACATCTCAAGGCTGCACTATAAAACATACGGATTTACAAGTAAAGAGAGAAACAGTAAGTTGTGCTTATTCTACCTCTTCTTCCTGCTCCCTCCTATAGCTTCAAGGCTTGCATTAATTTGTGGAAAGGCTACAAAGGCTGAACTTGGCAAGAAAATTTTCAGTACTTTGTCTGGTGGCACAAATAAACCTACTAGAGCTCTCTCTGGGCTTGCCAAAATACCATAAAAGAGGTCTGAATGTCACTGTCCCTTGAGCCTTCCTTCTTCCTACTGGTCTCAATGCTTAAACCACGTGAAACAGCTTCACACACACACAAACACACACACACACCCCAGATATAAAATTTGGGGGAATGCTGTATTAAAAAACACATAACTGTCAAATCACTATGATGATCGAAGTGGTACATAGATGAGAAAAATGGGACTTGCTAAATAAGGAAAATCAAGGTACACAGAATAAAAGAACAAGATGATGACATCACTCACACTAAGTTTATCTTCATGGGATATTTATGGCCTTTACACAGCACCTATTCAATAGGGATTCCAACAATCCACATAGAATTTCATTGGAAAGACTCGGCTAGCTCTGAAGTGGAGAACAGTTGCTGTTACAAATGGTTTTTATAATGTGGATGTAATAACAGTTTGTGGTTACAGGCACATTCTCAAGGGAAGACTCGCCAAATGAGATGATACATACAGCAAGCCATTTCCCTGAAAACAGTCTTCAGGGCTTCGAGATCTTAGAATAGAAGGCCATTTTTCTTCAATATAATATAAAAATCTTTACGATAGCTTTTTATTTTCTCTCTAAAGATTGCATCATATGATCTCTAGCCTAAGGATGGCAGAGCCCAGGAATTGGCAGGAATTCTTTTTTCTTTCCATTCATGAATTATTGTGGTACCTTAGAAAGCTTCTCTTAGCATTAGTTTTCCTTTTAACAACTGTAGATACTCAGTCATAGAATTTAAAGTTATTAGTTTAATTAATTCTGTAAGACATCTTAAAGAATTTTATTGGTTGTTGGACTATGTTCTGCTTTTTCTTTTGTTTTCCATTATAACACGTTTTGCAGGCATTTCTATCAAGGGAGAAATAAAAAGGCAAAACCTGTTAGGTCAGCCACGGCACGGTCAAAGCGGCCAGGAGCCAAGTCACACCCCTCTGCCAAGTCAGACCCCTCCTGGCATGAGGGATATTGGGGCCCCTGGTGTTTCTCCGAAGAGGCAGCAGACCTTTGGTGCTATAAACAACTCCGGACGCGGCCGCTGGCGCCCCGATCTGCGCGGCGGTCCTGCCCAACTGCCACCTCACTCAGCCAACCCCCACCCCAAAAATCGCATATATGCCTCCTTCGCTCTGCCGTGGGCGCGACTTCACCGGCCTGTCTGCTGACCGGTGAACCTCGCCTGGGAGCACAGAATAAAGCACTCACCTTTCTCAACCCGCCTGACTCTCAGCTTCATTATCTCGCCGCAAGCCTTACAAAACCATGTAAGGATTTTTATTTTGTAGAGGTGAATATTTTTTTCCAGATTAAGCCACGAAATAGTCTCATTAAAAAGTTATAAAATATTGCCAAGTTTTTATGAATGGAAAAAAATTAAACCAGCTGAAACTATGTTAATTATGAATTATCCTAACAAACGAGTACTTTTTTATCTGGTGATACTTTTCAATGTTTCTGAAAGTTATCTCAAAAATGTTTCCCAGAAAGTGATTTTTTAAAAAATCATTTGGTAATACATTTGGTTCAAAATAACTGGAATTAATAAACCTCTTTTACTTTTTACAATTCCTGTCCACAAAGAATGAAGACAAGCTAAAACATCATTCAAGATTTCTATAGGACACATTTATTATCAGACACAGATTGGACTTAATAAAAATATTATTCACAAAGATTTATTCTTAACTTTTCCTAACAGTATAATTATGATTCTTCTTATCCCTTCAGAATCCAGACCTTCTACTGTAATACAAATAAAATCTAAACCTGTTTTAGAAATAGGGCTCTCATTTATGTTCTCTAAAATAGGTACCCAAGTTTTGCTTGTTTCCAACAAATGACTGAATTTCTTTCCTTTTGTGCTCTGAAAGTTATACCCTTAGGGAAACATTTCCAGTAGACAATACTGAGAACAAAACACTTTACTTTATATTGTTAGTGGTGATGATACTTACCAGATAGAAAAGTTTAGTAAAAGAAAATGAAGGCCTAGAGGCAGGATACTTAGATGCTCGGCTTTCTTTTGCTCTTAATTTTCCACTTGACTTTTATCAAAATATTTAATCTCTGTTGAATTCAGTTTGCTTGTCTTTCAAAGGGAAACAATAAGACCTATCTCACAAGGTACTGTTATGATAAAATGGAGGCAGCAAACATGTAACTGCATGGAAAAAGTAAAAAGTGCCCTAGATGTTCAAAGTATCATTATTATTTAAAGAATTAATGAGTTCAACAAGTATTTATTGAGTCCTAACGTGCATCAGGAATGATTCTCTTCAGTTGTTATGATCGATAGAGGCCCCTGTCCTCATGGAACTTATATTCTAATGAAGAAGGGGGATGAAGGATCATCAGAAGTAGGGAGACTTCTATTTTATATCATAGAGAAGTCAGGGAAAGCTTTTCTGTTATTATGAGCAGAAACCTAAGTGAACTGAGGGAGACAGCCATGCAGGTATCTGAGGAGCAGTCCAGGCACAGAGAATAACAAGTGCAAAGGCCTTGAGACAGGAGGATGCTTAGAATGCTCCAGAAACTTACAGGAAGAGAGTATGGCTGGAGATCAGAGGACAAAAGGGAGAATGTAGTAAATGGAATCAGACAGCTAGTGGGATTGGAGTCAACAGACCATGGAGGGACTTAGAGACAATGGTAAGAACTTTGAACTTGAATTTAAGTGAGATGGAAACCTATGGAGGGTTTCTAAGATGAGGAAGAAGTGGTGTGATTGATTTATATTTAAACAAAAAAAGATCACTCTGGCCACTGTGTGCAGAACCGTGTGTGTGTGTGTGTGTGTGTGTGTGTGTGTGTCTGCTTCCCTTCTGCCCTTGCTTTCTGACAACAGAGACCTAATGGTAACTCCCTCACACACACTGCCCTCCTACACCCCAGCGCCCATTCCCCCGACCTGCAACATTCCAGCTCCTGTCAAACTCAGGCCCATCCTTCAGGTCTCCATGCAAATGCTACACGGGAAGCTCCCTTATAAAGGAACTGGGTGTTCTCTACCTTGTACACTTTTTTATTTTAAGTTTTGATTTCTATGAAACTCTCCCAAGGAGACTCCAAGCTGCTCAAAGGAAGGACCACATCTTTCCATTTGTCATTTTCTCAGATCTCATCATGGTGCCTAGCATATGCTGCCTGGTCCTGAACAAATATTTTATGACTGCAAAAACAAGTAAAGTATATAAGGTAATTGTACCAAATTTCAAGACAAAGCATCAAAGAATACTCATTTAGGTATCCATAATATCTAGAGACAGAAGGCACTAAGCTAGCAAATTCAGAAAATGCCGGCTCACTTACAAATGATTGTGTAAAGGTAGGAGTGAGCCAGATAAAAAGGGGAAAGGAACAGAATGTGCTAACACTGAAGAACAGGAAACAACATGGTGCATCTGTGGAGATCCTAGAAGAACTGAAGCCTGGGAATCACGGAGGAGGTAGGTTGCCAGGAGCTGATCACAAAAGGCCAGTGGGCTAAAGCGAACTAAGTAGTGTGGACTTAACTCAGTCAAGCTTTAGTTACAGACTAGTTACTCTGGCGGTGGTGTACCTGATTAGCAAGAAGGTGGGTCAGTCTGGCAGCAAGAGGACTTTGGGGAGATTGTAACTGATCCACGCAGATGTGACAAGAACCTAAACACGGAGAGTAGAAATAATACACAGGAGGGAGCAGATTACAGGGGTACTGTGGACGCAATTTCTATAGTGCTTGGTGTAGGGGGAGGGGCAGAAAGCACCATGGGTGTCTTTCCAGATGGGGGCTGAGAGAGCATCACTTCTCTTGTTGGGCTAAGCAGAAGGAAAAAGACTTTCAGGAGAAATGATAATGATTTCACTTGTGTATGTGTTGCAGTTGAGGTGGGTGTGGAACAACCAGGTGGGGTTGTGGAGTTGTCTAATATGGAAGAAATATAGTTCTAGAGCTCATCAGAGAAGTCCAGTGTGGAATTCCAGTGTGAAAATAAGGGTCAGGGAGCCACTGAGTGAAAAAATAATAGTTGGTGCCAAAAATGTAGACAGCACCCAAGAAAGGTGCAGAGGGTGAGAAGAGCAGAATGCCAAAGATGGATTCATGAGGAGTCCTGACAGGAACCCATAGCAAAGGGGAAAGGCACGGAGGGATCCAGGTTGGTGGGGCAGCTCTGTAAGCCAGGGAATGTGGATTACAACTTTGGGTCCAAGGTTACTGCTTCAGCTAAGCCCTTTCTCAGATGGTCGGAAGGGGAACAAAGAAAATCCAATGCAGTTGGCTTTATCTTTAAGGACATGACTCAGAAATTACATATGTCTCAAATGCTCAAATCCCATCATTCCAAGTTTGGGCACATGGCTGCATCTACATGCAAGAGAGTCTGAGAAATGTAGTCCGGCACTGGGCCAGTATGCGCCCAGGTAAAACTTGGAAAAAAAGGGAGATGGATTCTAAGGGGGACAATTAGATTCTCAGATTGTTTCCTTTTAAGTACGTTGCTGGTATCTATCTCTCCAAAGCAAGGACAGCTTTGACCAGGGAAAATGGAAAAAGAAAAAATATCTAATTCTGAAACCTCAAGCTTCAAGAGATGTGTGCGGGATGCTGGTGAAGAAGTAGCTTTGGTATGGTGAACACAGGCTGGACCAAACTGAGTGAGACTCCTAGCTCTGCCCCTTCCCCACACAGGTCTCTGACCTACCTGTATCCTAGTCTTCCTTCAGAGGATCACCGAGAGGGTAATGAGAGCCGGTATATGTGATGCCAGGCACAACACCTTGCACCTCCCTACTAAGGATTCAAACTATTGCTCGTTTCGTTCGTTTTATTCTCATTTTTAGAGGACAGAAAGACATGCCAAGAGATGAAAAGAAGCTCAAGAAAAAAGGTGGCTGGACACCAGAAAACTGGCTACTTTGCAACTGTGCCTGGAACCTTGATGTCTAAGCTTACATGAAGATCATGCTACAGTGCCAGTTCGACACCAGTGCCTGCCATTATCTCCAGAGGTAGTTTTAAGGCAGGGAAACATTATTATGGTTACTCTAGGACAGCACTAGCAGGCAGCCAGGTTTCAGATACCAGAAGCTGCTGGTTGCAAAGACTTGCAAGGAACGAGTTTCCTTTGTCTGATGAAAACAACAAAAAAGCATGCTTTTAAAGGTCAGATAATGTTATATTTATAAGCAACCTGCATCCATTACCCTAAGATGAAGAAAAGGAGTAAAAAGAAAGCTGCACCGAAAACCACTTGAGAGCTCCACCCACTTACCAAAGGGGGTGGGAGGAGAGGGAATAGCAACATCAGAATACAAGATTATATTTCTTTTCTCAGGTTGTAATTCTTCATTGCAAACTTTTCACTCGTGTGTCTTATGAAACTCTAGGGATTTGTCCCCTAGGCTGTTCACTTCATCATGAGGCAGCAGAAGTTACTTGGCATGTCTAGAAGAACAGATCATTAACTAGAGAGGCTACCAGGAGTGAAAAACCTCTCTCTCCTATCTCCTCTTTAGCCCCTACCAACCTCTAGTCAGAGTAACAGACGCAGAAAAGAAGTGGTGAGGTCCCCATGTTGCCTTGAGCTGGGCCAGTAACAAAGAGTCCAGGTGAACAATATATAATAGAACCACACATTGGGATCACAGGTAAAAAGTGATGGTGGCAAGAAGACAAAACTCTTTTGGTTAGTTTCCAAGGTTACGCACTATTAAGTATGAACAAATCACTATTATTATTTTAATCACAACTGTATTTTTGTTAGTTTATTCAAATGAAAGTATTTAAGGAAAAATATCTAACTTCAACTCTGGTCTAAAACTCAATGCCATTTCCCCACTTAGAGAAGAAAAAAAAAATGGTGAAAATATCTTGCTTCTGTGAAAAGCTTTAATAAGGGATTTCTAATCAGAAAATTTGAAGCACCAGTTCTTTTCCTCTATCAAAAATTCCAGCTGAGAAGAAAGAAAACATTTTGGGGGGAAAAAGACAGAGAGAGAGAATTTGCCAAATACAGGCCTAATGTTTTGAAAACGAATGCACAAAAATAATCTGAAATGAGTAGGACTTCAGTGCCTATGCATAAACATTAAAGTAACAACAAAAGGAAAGTCGGAAAGAGTTTTCCCCAAATAGACATTATGTTCCAGAAAAGATTTGGATTTGATTTGTATGCTTGGCATCCTTTTGCCTCTGCAATGAAGTATTTTGAATGATTTAGCAAGGCATCTCTCAGAAGTCACCTGTGTTGGTCTCATTTCCAGTGTTCCATATTTATGCTCCACTTCTCACTTTCCACTGTTTACTAAACAATTTATGGTAATTTCCTATTTATTATAGTTTTTACAACAAAACCGTTTCATGGCACACATCACTGTACACTCCGCCATGGGAAGCAAGTCAGATGCAAACCTTCTAGCTCTCCCACGATGCTGCATCACTAAATAAAAACAGAGCCAATGAACTACCACTTCCACTCAAAATCACAGGTCGCAAGGTATGAACAGATAGATTTTATTTTAAAACTAAGACTTACAAAGACTAAAGGAGAATGAACAAAGGACATAGAAAATGAAAAGGGTACCACCCAAGATCAACTTTTCAATCATCAGAAGTCTGTGGATTCAGGTCAGGAAGGCAATTAAGCTCAGCTGGTTCAAAGACACCGAGTTGGGAACAAGGAAGAAAGTAATAGAGATAGCTTTGTAGTTACAGACTGGGCTTCAGAGTCAGAGTCCCCCAGATCTAATCTCAGTTCCTCTAGTTATGTGACCTCAGGCAAGTTACTTAACCTGTCTGAAACCCTGTCTCTGGAACCACGAAAGCTACCTATGATCAAGTTCACATGCTTGTACAGACCAACACAAGCGTTTAGTGTGATTTTGGCACTCGGTAAGCTCAGGAAGGGGAAGCTATCATCATCATCGCCGTCATCATCAAATGTAAGCTCCGTTTTGGTCACTGCCAAATCCTAGTAGTGCCTGGCACATAACAGGCACTCAATAATATTTGAGGATTTATTCAAGTCAAAGTATAATACTTTTCAGAATGAGGGTGCTTACTATCATCCAGCCCACAATTTTCCAACACCTTCTCAAAATGGCTCCTCACAGCCTTGGTAAGAGGCCACATTGTCCATTTGAAAATAACTGTTGTTAAACACCAATATTCTGTTGTGGTTTTCATTTTCACACTGCTAGCAATGACTCTAATCTTCTTTAAACCTGAATCAACACGTGTGCCTGGACATCCTGTCACTGCTTTTGAAGACATTATAGCTTTTACTTCTAATGTGTGCTCAAGGCAAATCATCAAAGAATGCCCTGAGGTTGGCTTCACTCAAAGGAAACAACCATTTAGCTAAATGATAATAAATAACTGCCTTTATGTAACCTTTCCCTCAAAACATAAATGCTCTCAACTTGAAGAAGCCAGAGAAAACAATAAAGGCCATCGCCGTGAGACTGGGCGCACAGGACTTTGGCATACTGCGACTTTCTAAAAGCAGCACACGTTACCTTTGCAGAATGCTCCATGGTGACCACCACCTTGGTTTTGGCACTGGATACTAGGTCCATCGCACCTCCCATTCCTTTCACCATCTTCCCCTGCAACACAGAAACAGAAAATAAGTAATTCTCTGTCTTTCACTTCTTTAGTATGAAGTAGAACAAAATTAACTTGTAAGAATAAGCCACTGGAATGATTAGTGAGAGGGAAAAAAAATCACTGACCATCATTGCTTAGCAAATGAAGGTTTACAACCTTAATATTCTGCTCTTCTATTGTTCTATGGTTAACGGATAAGTTCAGGCTAAATACTGTGATGTCACTTTTATTAAGTGCGGCTCACATTATTTTGTCGATGATATCTTAATGATATGACAACCGGTAGATAAGCAAAATCTTAAGAACCTTTCCAGAATCCTGGCACATTATTGTAGTAAGATGAGATTGAAATCCACATGCCCCTGACATTCATTTCTTCCGTTTTAAAAATATAATCAGCACCACTGAGTCTTCAATTACAGACCCTTTCCAAAGTACTCTTGGACTTCCTGCAAATTAAATGCCATTAGGTAGTAGGCTGAGACACTAATGGTGTTTCCTTAGTAATGATTAATATTAAAGGTGGGTCTGTCTTTCTGAAACTTGACATTTATCTTGCTCTTAGAAAAACAAGCCAAAACAAAATGAAAGATATATTCCTGTTAAACAAAAAAAGAAAACAGGAGCAGAGTTCAGGATCCTTTCACCATTCTATTTTTGTTCAGCTGTCCATGTCCTCATTTATTAAACATTTACCTACCAGCTTCTACGTGCCACACTCTGAAAAATTCCCATTGTCTATTCTGTCTCTTGGTACAGAGTTTTATAAAAAGTGTTTCCAGAGATGATGAAATAAATTTTTATTCAAGTATCTTGAAGAAAAATATCTTCTAACATTGAAAACCCCCTTAAACTTTTATTTATTTTTTAATGTAAGTCTTCTTGCTGATTTGACAGTAAACACGTACAGGTCTCTTGGCTCCTTTCCCATAATTTCATAACTAAGGAGATTAGGCAATGTACTCCCACCTGGCTTTAGGACTAAAACAGTTTTGAATCCCCCAATTTTAGAGGTCAATGCAACACAGCATGAATATGAATTAGATGTATAGTATAAACGAAAGGAACAAGTAGTCAGGATGCTTTCATGGTTTGGAGCCGGCCACTACATAAGATGGGCAACAGCTGGCAATGAGTGAGAGGGCGGGGAACAGGACATGAGTGGAAGGTACAAAATGAGTCTGTCTTTAGGCATGTAAGTTTGAAGTGAATCGGAGTATCTGTGTGGAAGTGTGTAATTTTATACTTCTCTAAGCCATGGTTTCATCCCTAGTCAGCTGCAATTTTACTAAGTTACCAGGGTCATAATATTTCTGTAGACAACATTGATACCTTATGTTATGAAATATGGATAAGACAAAGATGGAAGCAATAAATGTCCATCATAAACTCCAAAACTAAGGAAGTTTGAGATTTTTAAAGCATCAAGACACTAAAGCAAATCCGTTTTACAACGTGTCAATCTTCTGTGGTGAGAATACCCAGCCAGTCTCAGCTCCCAGAGAGTGTCCTTGGGCAGACTCGGCGGGTGTAAACGCTAGAAGAATGACGAAGCCAAAGAAAACCAGAAACCAAGCTAATCTGTTAAAACTGTCATGAATTAAAAAAAGCATTCCTTGAATTAGAATATACCACAGACAAATTTTGTCCCCTGTGACACAATGATTATAGGTAAGAGCTTATGACAGCCTCTAAGAGGAAGGTTGTCCAATTTAAGTGACACTGAATTACACATTTTAAACCATTGTCAATTATTTAAGAAATATTTATAGAGCACCTACTGGGTACAAAATACTGTGCTGGCAGGAGTAAAAAGAACTGTAAAATACGGTGCAAGAACAATTTCTTTGTTTCTGTTAAAAAGAACATTCTTATTTGACTCAGTGTAAATCAGCAGCCTTCATCACTCAAAGAGATTCAAGTGGTCTGATGTCTCCTCCTCAAAGCACACTCTACAAATTTCAAAGCACTATTATCATACTTAAATATTTGTTTCCAAGAGGGAAAAATACACAAGATTAGGTGCAGAATACCTGAGATCTATTATACTAACCCACTGTGTGACACTGGCAAAACAACAAATCTCTCTGAATTTGGGTTCATTATCTATCAACCAGGAAAAAGAGTATCTGCCCTATCTTAGAGCTGGTGAGAGGAGTGCAGGAAATAATATATAGAAAATTGTGTAGTAAACAAAGTTTATAAATTTGTTGACTTACATCTTCATTCAGTCAATTCAATTCACTGAGTGTCTAGTATGAGCCTGGCACTGTACTAGCTGCTGGAGTTAGAGATTATCAAAACAGGCTTGTTTTCCTCATACACCTTATTGTCTGAGGGAGGGAAAGCATCCACAAGTAATTAGAGACTTAGACTAAACTTCCTTCCTCTGAAAGAAAACATACCTCACCTCTCCCTCATTCCCAAGGCAAGGCCTTTCCCCTGTGTCCTTGTGCTATTCAGTAAGTAATTCTATCACAATAAATTTCAACCTTTTTCTTTCCTTTTGTCTTTTTTTTTTTTTTTTTTTTGCATGATTAGTGCTTGGATGAGTGTGTAGACAAATTAAACAAACATCGGTATGTTCAAACACTGAGGATGCAACTGCTAACGGTGTCTGGGGCAGCAAATAACGAAGAGATGGCATTTCACAGAGGAGATATTTCACAGAAATAGTCTGCCAGACGGGAAAGACAACAGCAGTATCTCCTAATAGAAAGCATTTCTAGCAAGTTAACTTGAAAGCCTTCCAATATTTGGTTTTCCTATTATTTTCAGTATGTTCATTGTATTGGAAGAAGAAAAAAATGTTTCCCTCCATTTCAATTCCCAAATGATTTCTGAAACTGAATCAATGACTACAGGAAAACGATTCCTTCTATCTATACTGGCAGGAAAAAAAACAGGCTTACATAAGACATATTCTCCGATACAAGCGAAAAATTCATCACCGTCCTTCAACCCAGCTTAGCAGGCACTCTTTGGGGACCCAGCTACTTGTAATTTCCCAGTTCTCTGCTGCAGTTGGGTGTGGCCACGTGCCCAACTGCCAGACAATGGAAAAGAACAAGGTGATACCTGTGATTTCCAGGCTCTGGCCCATAAAAACATCTCACATACAATTCTTCAACCTTTTTTGCTTTCTGTAAACTGGACACTGACATCCAAGGTGACCTTGGAAAATAACTGAGCTTCCTTCAGTCTGGATCTTAAAATGACTGTGTGTAACAGAGCCCGCTTAACTCGGAACTACATCGCATTGTTCAATAAGAGTGGGGGGAGGAAACATATAGGATGTTACGCCACTGAAATTGGGAGGCTGATTTGTTACAGCAGCCAGCACGTAATATAATGAGTTCAACAGAAGTGTCCGAATTCAGTGTGGAACTAAAACCAACTGGTACAGCTACAGAACACAGCAGGCCTCTTAAGGGGATGTTTAACTACTATTCCTTGAGGGAAGGGGATATGTGAAAGTGGCTATATGCCAGATACTGAGCTAGGCACTGTCATTCACCTCTATCCAAATGTCCAACACACTGCTTGACATTTTACAGAGATGAGATACTGACCTCACCTCCATCTTCACCTCCCTCCTCTAAATCCAACATCCTAGTCAACATACGAAACAAGAAGTTGATAAAACAGAGAGTTAAGGAGTTAAAAATATATCTTTAAATCACAAGAGGGAAAGTGACACTTGGAAAAAAATAGGCCTAAAATGAAGAAAGGATTCTGGGCATGATTGAAGCACTGGACATGATTGAAGCACTGGGTCAGGGTGACAGAAAGTGTGGCTTTCTTTAAAACCTCATCAACAAATATACATTTCTTGAATAGTGCAACTTTAGCAATGTACTCTGGCTAGCATAATGGAGAGATGATTGGTGGATACTCATTTCGTAGTCAACTCATCTTTTTGCAGTTAAGGACTGACCCTGATATCAAGTATGGAAAGAATATTGAGAAAAAAAAAGTGAGCTAGAAATACTGTATGCTCTATCATGACAGTTACATGTCTTTTCACAGGGAAAAAAAATACTATCTTAAGCATTGTTTTGAATTCATAAATATTTATTCGGGGTTTATTATAAACCAGGCACCAAGAGAGGAATCAGAAATAAAAGATGAACATAATTATGTAGCTTTTTTTTAGAAAATAGATTGAAACTAAAACCATTATTTTAAATATATTCTACGTACTTTGATCCATTTCTTAATTATCATAATTTTGAAGAAAGTAAGTCTGTTGACAATGCAATAACATTAAAAAACCTCAGTGCATCAAAGTACAAATATTAAATTGCATTCCCAAAGAAATAGCAATTTAAGTTCAAAACATGACCTTTAGTGATATTTTAAGGGTTTTACAAAAAGGTAAAATGAGTATCTTTGAACAGTTCTGTGAAGTTCTATTTAAAATAAAATATAAAACATACTGAAAATCATTCTTGCTGTCACCTGTATCATTGGTGTATAAAAAATAATGGCTTATTTGCAGATATGTTATCTCTAAATATTCTGGTCTTAAACAAAAAATAACTTATAATATATAGAAACAAATTTAAAGCATTTTAAACTAATGCTATGTGCCCCCCCACCCCGGAAAATGTGAATCGACTGGAAGTAAAAGAGAAAGATAGCTGTGGAGTGATTTATTAATCAAACTAGAGTTTGTTGCTCAATATTGAACAGGAGAACATTCAGTACCTATCTCAATCCAAATGTAAACCTCTTGATTTCTCTCACCTCCCCATTATTGAAAATGCCCTAGGAAAAAGAAAGGGCTTCTAAACGTGCTCCTATATAAAGAGAAAGAGAAAGGGACACTAAGAAGCATGATAAGAACATTCATTTAAATACAGAGACAGGTAGTATAACTCCCCTTTATAGGGAAAATAAAATATGTACAATTTGCCTCAGTTTAGCAAAGTTACAGCAAAGTTACAGCACAATATTTCTTTTTTCTGCGATATACTTTGTATTCAAAACCAAGAAAAATGGGATTTTCTTTTCAAAGAGTAACTGTATTTCCCAGGACATGTGAAATGATCATATAAATTAACTAATATGGAACTGAAAATATAACTTTAGTCTCTATTGCTAGGTAAGTTAACAAAATTGCTTATAACAAATATTGGTTATCAATCATCATGTGGGCTAAAAAGAGCATGTCAAAAAAGCAGTAGTTGTATAAACTCAAAATTTTATTTTTAAGTTCTTTTTGTTCCTGTTCTCTCAGGGACCTTGTTTTATTAGTTATCCTCTCCCTCCAGGTTCTCCATCCTCCCCCTCTCTATGGCTCTTTTCTGTTGATTTCTCAAAGCACTGAAATTGGTTTCTGCATTGACCATGCCCTTGAAGTGAGTACTCAATCCGGTCTCTAATATTAAATCATTTGATTCAGCAGACAAATGGGTGTTTATGTTAGTACATTTTTGGACCTTTCAACTACATTTTATGCTGTTTTCCATTAACTTCTTGAAACTCTACTCTTGGGCTTCCATGGCACAACACCTCATACTTCAAGGCTGTCAGGCTCCTCCCTAGCATCCTATTTCCACGTCATCTTTGCGTCCTCGTGAACTTAAAAGCTCAGTCCTTGGCCTCCTGCTCTTTTCTCTACTTGTTCTCAAAGAGTAATTTCATGCATTCTCAGGATATACACTTACCCTGTCTCTGATCATCCCTAAAGCCACATTTCCAGCTCAGATCTTTGCTCTGAGTTCCACATGTCAATATCCAAAAGCTTCTGATAGCTGGTACCCAACACTGCATCCTCTTGTTCCTGGGCACAGAGTTAGGCCACATTTGCCAACCTTCCAAATGAATAATTTCTGGCCAATGGAAAGTGGGTGAAAGTGACATAACAGAGCTGGCTCATAACACTTTCCAAGAACAATGCTCCATGTTCTTCCTCTTTCTGGATGGAAGGAATCTCAACCACCAAATTACTGCACAGAGAAGAACTGCCAGCCAGTCAGGGATACTCGTTTTGGTTCTATGTGTGTGAGAAATAAAAACTTATGTTATGTTAACTATTACACGGCTCAGCTCAGTGTGGTCCAAACCACGTTAGCATCTTTATCAATGCAAATCTCACCTACCTAGTGATTTCCTATCTCAGTTAGTGGCCAACCATCTACATCAAGGTCCAAATCAGAAATGGCCTTGTCTCTTGCCTCTCCTTCATTATTTATGTACAATCAATCAGTCATTCAAACACAAAGAACTCCGATTTTCCCTATATTTCTTGAACTTGACCTTTTCTCACTCCACCTAAGATCCTCATGGTTTCTCCCTCGTGTTCTAACGACAGCCCTACTAGTGAACCTGTGTCCAGCCTTGTCCTTCTCGAATCTTTCCAACCCACAGCCATGAAAATCTCTGTATAATAAGCATCTTACATCATTCCTCTGCTTAAAACCTTTCACTGGTTCCCCAGTGCTTCAGAGTAAGGTCTAAGCACCTCAGTCTAGCATACAAGCCTGGGACAACCTGGCCTCAGCCCTCATTTCCTTACACTCCAGTTTCCATTTCTATGCCAGGAACAGTGAGCTGCTTGTACACAGCATGTGGCTTCCCACTGTGTCATAAGGTCCTACCCACCCTCATTCTACCAAGTGTACTCCTGCTCACTTTTTATGTATCAAATCGTGATGACTTTCACCAAAGTTCACGTGCCTCTGCCCCATCCTATCAACAAGATTATATTAGGGACCTCTTTTGGGTGCTCTCGCAGCATCTTTACTTTTCACCATTTTAAATTTATCACATGATCTGCATTAAGATCAGGGTTGATGGTCCACTGGCAGGTAGTGGCACGGCTATACAGGTAGTTATAACTTAAATTCTTCCTCATGAGAGGCACCCTATCCCCTCTCTAACCCTCCCCCACCCCATCCACCATCATCCTCTAGCAACTTCAAACACAACAACGGATCTCCAAGGCCCTACCCAGCTACAATACCATCTGTTCTGACTGATCACATCTACTCTGATTGATCAGTACCTGTGCACTAAACGAAATCGATTAATTTCAAATAGGAAAAATGAACTCTGATCCTAGCTATTAACACTGATTATCTCATTTGTAAAAGTATAAATAGCATTCAATAGTGTCTTCCTAGTTCTTATGAAACCTCATCACTTCAAGTAAAAAAATAAATCCTGATGTACATAAAATTGATTATAGGTCATTAACTCTAACTTTGCATAGGAAATTAATATTCATTTATTAAGTGAATAGTTAGAAGTATGAAATTTTCATGCTTTCTTTTCCTAAAGTACAATCAATATGTGACTAAGTTTCTTTTTGGTTATAAATGAGGCACTTTGGGATAGGTTAACTTCTTTGTACAAGGTCAGATGGACTGACACTCTGATCTTTCTATTTGCTGCATTAATAAAATGGACAAAAATAAAATGAAATAAAATAAAATGGACAGCAGGAGAAAAGCTGCTATTCTTAGCTCTGTTTTGAAGCTATATTTCAGTTTTCATAGAGTCTATTTGTAATTCTGCAGAGATGAAAACAAGCATCCAAAATCTTGGCTAAGTGAGTTCACTCTGTTTTATCAGGGTCTCCTACAGAATATCAGTATAAAGAGGTTGAAGATGTACTCCAGGACAGACATAAGAAAACTTTTTTAAAAAATTTAAAATGATTAATTATTATTATACTGTAAATAAGTTATTTAATTGAATTTATTAAATACAACTAAGCACTGGAGTTTCTGGTCCTGTATACTATCCAGAAACAGAATAAGTACAATATTTTAAAATGCAAGGTTAAGTTATTTTCGGCATGAACAACCTCTCTTTGCCATTGGGTCACTGAGAGAAAAGTATTAGAACCACATGAAATTGCCCATGTGTGACCTACAAACACAGAAATTTCATATGGTTGGTTGAAACTAATGTTCTAGTGGTGGGAAAATATATCTCATTTACTATCACAAAGAATTTTCTTAAGGCTTATATTATTTTTAGCTGATCCCTAGATAATCACAACAAAAGTGACAGCTAAAATACAAATGGAAAAGTAATAATCACTTTTATGTGTCTCCATGTACTAAAATATATCAGTCCCCTCAACAACTCATTCCCATAGAACATGAAATTATCACTGCTTCTTTTGGAAACAGGAAACAGTTGTTGTCAGAAATTTTATTTGCTGATTCCTCAGAGAGGGTGTAGGTTGGCTGGAAGGAAGCAGGAGGATGTGAGAACTAGAACCATGGGCAGAAAAAGCAAACTTGCTCCATCATCTCCTCCCACTGTCTGCAAGGCTCTAAAAAGCAAATTACAGAATTATTGTAAATTTCCATCTCTGACAGCTGGGTGGAATTTTCACAGAGAGACACGGTGACTGAAAGAACATCATTAAGGAATACACTGAAATCATTTAGCAGTGTTTTTATCCACAGTAGATCAAAAAATAACTTAGTAAATAATTTGAATGTAAAAAAAACCAAAAACACCAAAAAATCCCAAAACCCATTTAAGAGTATGCTAGGTATAACAAACATATGTGCCCTATTAAGCAAGTATTGGAGGCTTAGGTGGAAGACTACAAAACCATTTTGATTCTATATTGAATTAATAAGTACTCTATTTATTCCCAAGATGTCTTCTACGTTTAGCTGATGACCGAGTTTAATGACTGCTAAGTACCTACTGGGAGTTAACAGCTATGAACATTAATGTCGAATTGATAACCTGTTGGTCATTGTTTGAGAGTCTCAATTGTTTTTCTTCCTGTGCAATCCTAATCTGTAAAATGGGGACCCAGGGCCTCTCACATGCGAAGACAGGTCTTACCTCTGGACCATAAACAACATCATTCCATAGTGATTCAGATCCTGGGAGGTCTGAGCCCCAAGAATGAGAAGCACATCATCTTTGTGAGAATGACCCACGTCTGGGAGCAACTGAGAATGCTAAGGAGCCATGTCACTGTGGGAGGGTCCTAACGTCACAGTATCAGGTGGCTTTAGAAACCAAAACACACAATTCCTTCTTCAAAGACCCTGAAACTGAAAGTGCTTATAAGGTAAAATATCTCCTGCTCAAACTGTGGAGAATGAGGTGGAAGCAATGAACTTTTTCATACGTTGAAACAGGTTAAAAAATTATTTTGAGGAATTTGTCACAAAGTTAATATTTTTGAAAGATACATAAGGAAAATTGAGAAAGCATTAATTTCTATCTTCTTATCTTTTCAAGTCAACTGTGCCGCAGTAAGCTATTGGATGGCAAAAACAAACAAACAAACAAACAAACACACCCCCCACTTTTTAGTGAAGTTCTTGGTAATGGAGAAATCAAAATACTGAGAATAAAATGAAAAAAGCTGAAAGATATTCTTTTGAAGTAAAATACAAAGAAAGATCAAAAGAGGTAGAATATATAGAAAAATATTAACTTTAATTCATTTCTCGTTATGCCAGTGTTTTAACTCCCTAAACTTTGTAAGTGACCTGTTAAGTTTCTAAGCGTGGTGCTTCCAATAACTTTATCTAACTATCTATTAAAAAAAGCAAACATGATAATGAGGGCCTTTAAAACATTGTTCTGCAACTGTATTATTATAAGTTTGAAAAGATTAGGAATACAGACTGGACCTTTGTTCTATGAT
Organism: Rhinolophus ferrumequinum; assembly: GCF_004115265.2. NCBI lineage: Eukaryota > Metazoa > Chordata > Mammalia > Chiroptera > Rhinolophidae > Rhinolophus > Rhinolophus ferrumequinum. Next base: position 27,773,466 of record NC_046290.1, read on the forward strand.
ATATGTCCCATTTCTATTTTTTTAACTATTATTTTTTCATTCTTCTTATTAAAGTTTATTTTTTCCATACTGAGCATCTTTTAATAAACTCAATTTTAGGAAGAAAATTTCTCATTACCTAACCGTTCTTGCAGAAAGAAAGCAGATATAATAAGCTTTCCTTTATAAAAAATGAAAATACTGCAAGGAAAAGTTTAAAAAATTACCTGGAGTTATAAAACAAGTCAGAAAAAGAACTGGATAAAGTCTCTCCATAGCATCCAGAATGAGGTAATTGAATCCCCATAGAAGATGCTTCCTATTTTAAAGTGTCCATTATGTTGAACTTATTGCACCATTTTTCTTTCTCATTGTTCCAGTTCTGTTGGATGGTGTTAATTTAGTTAGGAGGCAGACAGCAAGCCAACAGATGCCTAATGTAGCTTCAGTTTAGCCAACTTCTAAAGATCCTTTAGGACTAAAATTACAAAACTTTCCAAATGTGCTTATAAACAAACCATGTATCTTTTACAAACCTGAAATCCATGATTTACGAAAATTAAATTTCCTAAAAACTACATGATTATGAGCAGAAGTTACATTCAGGATGGAAATATGTTAGCTGACAAAGCTTCTAAATGTGGAGTAATAAGTTAATTTTTCATAAAGTTCTGACAGTAAGAAAAATGTTATATTTTTTAAGAGAACTATTTCTACGTAATTTGTGGATTAAGTTTTCAAGATCCAATTATTTAGATGATTGGCTTATTAGTCTTCTTCAATCTAATGTACATTTTGGGGAATCTTAATTATTTTATAATAAGTACATGATCTCTACTAGAAGAAGGTGGTGGTTCTAAAAACAGTAGGTAAGACCCAAATCATAGAAACAACTGCCCAATCAGAAATTCCATTATCCGGTACTGTTAATGTTTTAGGCTATTACTATATTCAGAAATATGCAAAACACATGAATGGCTAAAACATGTCAAATCTCATGTACTTAAATTATAGCTTATGAGACTCCCTCAAAGGAATTGGTATCAAACCTTCGTGCAAAACATATTTACTGTTTTTATTTGCAATTGTAACAAGGTGGATGATCGGGTTTTCTATCCAAAATTATATTTAGAAATTGGTACTTACTAAATTTGGGTAACCTGGAAAAATGATATATAATGCATATCTTATTCTCTAATAATTCTCTATAAGTGAAGAATTATTACAAATATTTCAATGATCTACTTGAGTTACCAAGTGATGAAATGAGCAATGATGAATTTTTTGGGTACAATAAAGGTCAAAAATTCTATCAGCCTTTGACTTAGGAAAACTCCACTACACTAGCTGAAGAGGGAAAAGAAAGGAGAAAAAAGGTTAAATGTAAAATGCTGATGATTTTTTCCTGGCATTCAATTTAGACAGCGAAGGTCTGGAAAGAGGATAAGATGGGAGATAGGAAACCAACGTTCACTGAGCTCAATCCCATATGCCTTTCCTAATGTGAACTTCCCAAGATGACTCCAGGTTTAAAGATACACATTGCCGTATCATCTGACCCCCAAACGGAAGACATATGCTCTACTGGGTTCTTAGCAATGACAACCGGGCTCTGACCTGGCAGTGTTCTGAGAGTCTTACCAATACACATCTCAGTGCTAATCTGATCAAGTGCTGGAAGTCCTTCAACACTGCCACACCACATGCATTACACTGGGAAGGAATGCAAGCAAGCCACAAGTATTAATGCAGGGCTTCTGCAAATAAAAGCATTTAAGGCTCTCCATTTTTTCTGAATTTAATTTTTAATTGTAATCCACAAGTTTTGACATAGAGTTCTTGTTTTCATTTATTCTTAGGTAATTTGTAATTTCTGTTTTGATTTCCTTTTTGATTCAGTGTCCTATGAGGAAAGAATGTGGGACAGATTTTACGGATTTCCCAGCCTTAAACAAAGAAGTAAAACACACTTTTAAGTGTGGTTTGAATAATGTGATTTTCATCTTAAGGTTGACTTTTGGAAGCTTACACTCAGTAAAATAAATGCATTTTAAAACCTTTGGATTAACAGAGGCTCGATTATTTAACACAAGATTGGCCATGAGTGGATAACAATCTAAGCTGAATATATACATTTTAATATTCTATTTTTATATATATTTGATATTTTCCCTAATAAAACTTTTTTTGTAAGTAAAAGTGCTGATCAAAGATTATCTCTAAACCCAAAAAATAAAGTAAGAAGTAAAGATTTCATCAACTGGAAATGCCAAATTCAGTCATTTAATCATATTTGGTCTTCAAGATTCATTAGCCTTTAGCTGCAGGGTCACATTGTCTTCAGCCCTTTGGCTTCATTCCCTGCTAAGTCATAGCAGCAGCACCATTATTTATGAAATTACTAATAATGGCTTTCTAGGAGACCTCATCTATCATTTTAATATTTCCTCCCCTCCGTCTAAGGGGGCTGTTTAATGAGAAGAGGCTGCTGCAGTCATACAAACACATCATTAGCCAAAGGGAAACTTATTGAAAACATGAAGCTCAGTGCTCATTCTCTCTGTAAAGGGGAAGGTGGGGGAGGGAAGGGGGAGAAGAGAAGAAGGAAAGGGAAGGGAAGACAGGGAACGAGAAGAGAAAGTAAAGAGAAGGATTGACTGGTTGATTCGGAGAAAACAAAACAAAACATGATCAAACTCCTGTTCCATGTACAGAGGTCTGTTCTAACACCGGAGCTGCTAGGGGGCCACGGCTTGGAATCAATCAGGTGTCTCGCTCACCTTTCGTTCAGTACGGTTTTGGTACATCTTGAGTTCCAGTGAATTGTTCAAGTTCTTAGAGCTAAGCAGTTGTTCACAAACACAGCATATGAAACAAACAGTATTTCTTGTCTTCAGAGCAAGAACTGATTCCGACAGCAATCAAAAGACAAAAGTCTCTAAGATCACTGAAAATTTAAGACCACTGAGATGTTCCAAAAAGAAAAGTCTATTTCACATTCTCATATCCCTTTGCTTACCTAAATGATTCATATTAATATCTGTAGGAACCTAAGCTGAGTGAGCTGATTTGCTAATGAATTGGCTAATGTTCCTATTTAGGATTCCCCTTAGCAATGACTCCCATATTTCTACAGTTATGTTTTAATATTTCCACTTTAAGAAGTATTGAAAACTAATTTTATAAACATCCAATAGAGAACTTGAACTCTTCCAAAGAACTCTTCGATTGGTAAATTATAAGAAACAGAGTAGATAAATAAAATGGATAAAATACTTCAGACACAAGATTATATTAACTATATGTGATTAGGCAGTGGAGACTTTAAAATTTGAGTGAGAACTTTAAAAATGATAAGATGCTGAAGAAAGAACATACAAATGTTCAATCCAATGCCTTTCAAAACCCCCAGCTTGATCTAGCATCATATATACAGCATGTATCCTTACAATTACAATAGACTTTATCCCATACAATAAAACAGTAATTTATTTATCAAGTTTACAGGAATGCTGTAAGGATATTTATTTATTTCACATGTATTTTTTGCTTCCATCATGAAAGGCATTTGTTAAATACCCCCCTGCCCCAAAAGAACCTTGTGTCAGAACACGAAGTACATAAGAGCAAAAGAGATTGATCAAATCCCCATTTCATAACTTGCTACATATGTAAACTTGAATGGTTAAATCTCTTGGCCTGAGTCTCTTCATCTATAAAAACAGGGATGGTTATATTTAAGTCATAATGTTCTATAATTAAATGACAATGAATGTACAAATAAATAGAATAGTGCCTGGCCAGTGGCATGTGTTTAATAGCTGTTAGTTCCCTCCTTGTAAAAATACTAAATTTACTACTTAGCTGTGGCTTTTAAACCTTAATCATAGCTGTTAGTCACCAAAGGATCCCCCAAGTAAGAGAAGTTTTCCTTATAAAATTAATACATCAAATATGTTATTCTATAAATATACTTTTAGTCTGAAAAATATTGGATATAAATAATAAAACCAATTAGTTTTCAAAGATAAAATTATTTTGGGATAACCAAATATAGTATCCAAATAAAGAACAATAATAAAGAGCTTATGTTTCTAATAACAGCCTAAATTCACAAATTTCACTAATACTTAGTTGTCATTTTTTTAAAAATGTATTCCCATTTGTTAAATCTTTGTAAAAGAAGAAATCATTCTTTGCTCTTGGAAATTCTGCAAGTATTAAATGTGTCTCCAATTGGCATAGGAAGTAAAAAAAGGCCCATACATTCAATCAGTGCAGTTTTCATTTCCTGATAGAATGAGCAGGGCTTGGATAGGTTCCTCCATGGACCCCACTTCTAAAGCACCTGGGAAACAGAATAGGCTGAGGGGATCGCCCTGATGTACAGGAGCCATAGATGGAAGACACTCCCTTATCTATAGAGGGAGGTTTGGCTGAGTATGAGCTTACGGAGGAGAAATTATGTCAGCAAAGAAACAGCAGGCCCATGGGTCAAAATGGCAGTAACCAGATGTTGAATTGGAATTGTTTTTGTCTTGATTTTGACTGATGTTCAGATATGACAGCTCTGAGATACCAGCATGTGAGAGAGATGCTCAGAAACAGAATTTACAGAGAAAGTACTTGAAAACAAGTTTCAAGACTCCTGAAACCCTTGGCAAGGTCAAGGAATATAGTATGGGCCATAGCAGAGGATTTTATACAAAGAAATCTGAAGAAAAGTGATCCCTGCGCAGCAAACAAGTATATGCCTGTTTCGCACTCAACCGGCAACTCACAGAGCCTGAATGACAGCTCCAGAGCACCCTGCTCTCCGGAGAAGAGCGAGGATGTAAGTAGGGGAGGCATGCCTGATTTTTACCTGAGAAAGCAGATGTGGCTGTTTTGGGGAAGTTACTACACTACATCTGAAGGTGGAATAAGAAATGTGAGAGTGCTTCCCAGATGTGGGCTATGAGGGAGAAGGCCAGCCTAAAGATGCTTTAATCATTTCCTCAACAGGACGTCCAAGAAGGAAGAGAGGGCCGTATCAGTGAGAATCTATGTGTGAAGTGGACGACAGGAAAACCAGGAGCTGCTGGGGAAACATCCAGCCATCATCTATCAGGGCAGACACTGCAGAAGGGGTCCAGGGGAATCTCCAAAGACCCCCCCGCAACACACACCGAGAGAGAGAGAAAGAGAGAGAGAGAGAGAGAGAGAGAGAGAGAGAGAGAGAGAGAGAGAGAGAGAGATCAGCTTTAAACATCTGAGAGGACCAGGGAACGTGGAGCCAGCTCATAGGATTACTAGTCATCAGCCATGTGAGAATTTTCCTGCCCTATTTCCTTACCTTCCCATTGTCCTGAATTTTGTCCCTGGTGAGTGCCAAACAGTGAGTTAAGAAAGGCAGTGAGTGAAGAGAAAAACCAAAAGAACACCACACAACCTTCCCCTAATGTGGGCAGCCTACCCTACCCATAGCTGGGCAGCAGTAATGAGAGGAGATGCACTGCTTTGGAATGCGTATTGAAGCACTGTTCACTGTTTCAGACTGGACCCTTTAATTCTTGAATCAAGACTGAGTTTGTGAATTAAAGTGACCCAATGACAGTGTACTATCTGAGAATGAGCTGAAATATCATGCAAAGGAAAAGCTTCCCTAACTGAGTAACTTTAAAAGGACCACATGAGATAAAAATAGCAGTGTTTTGATTTCATCCCACACATAGAGCTTGTACCACATGTTGGATACAAAACACACACTCACATACACATGCTCATTACAGCTGGTCTCGTAAGACACGTTCACTAGCACTATCAATGCTGTCTTTTAAAATAATCAAAGACAGCAGCACTGGAACAGTATTTGATACAAGATACTGATAAAGCCCAAAAGGAAGGCCTCCAGAACAAAAGAGAAGAGGATTACTGCCCCTCCAGAAGAGTAAGGCACTGCCTGCTCTTTAAACAGTCCAGATGTCAGGTTTTCAAGAAATACTAAATAACAGAATAAAATATAATAAGTCCTCATTTAACATTGTTAATAGGTTTTGCAACTTTAAGCAAAATAACATTTAATGAAACCAATTTTACCACAGGCTACTTGATATAAACAAAGTTAAGTTCCTGAAGCATCTCATTAACATTATAACAAAACAACATTATTCAAGGACCTGCTCTAACAGAATAGGAAAAAAAAGTGTTGGTAATAGAGTAGAGACAGTGTGAGTGTGAATTGGGTAATTTTTCTGGACAGTAATTCAATATATACCAAAAAACTTTAAAAAATTGACCAAGATATTCTACTTCTAGGGATTTATATACACTAAGAAAATATCCAAGAAATATATAAGACATAAATTCAAAAATATTATTAATGGTATAAAACAAACAGAAAATCAGACAAAACACAAGAAAAGGTAGCTTTCAGACATTAGACAACGGAGAGTACAGGACTGTGATTTCTGAGAGCAGGAAAGCCAACAAGGTGGGCCTACAACTGCCCCAGCTATGGCCTGGAGAGAGTTTGTAAGCTACAGTGCAGGGAGGGAACCTGGGTGGAACCCAGCAGTCTTGGGTTCAGAGAAATGAAGGCGACTAGAATTTGACTTGAGATCTCAAAATATCAACGAGGAGGTTGCTACAGAGAGAGAGAGAGAGAGAGAGAGAGAGAGAGAGAGAGAGAGTTCAGAAGATTAGCAAAGGGTTCACCTCAAGTCTTTGGTAGAGTGTGAATATATGAGAAGAAATCACCCAAGGCCTGGGAAAGAACCAGTAGGAAGTATTAGGCAAAAAAATATCCAGAACTCACACAAGTCTGGGAACAATTCACATTCCTACTAACTAGAGGGAAAAGGCTTTATAATACATGGGACATCAAGTAGAGTCCTCAGAAGAAAATTGCTTTGGTAGTGAGGTTAATTAGACTGAAACCAAAGGCTGCCGTCAACTAACCTTAACAAAACTTAAAAGAAAAGACTGAACAAATGACATCTATAAGATGACATCTATAAGACTTGCACTACAAGAAACATCAAAGAATGTCCTTAAAGCACAAGGAAAATAACATCAGATGGAAATTTAGATCAATGTAAGGGAAAAGTGTGGGAAAGAGCAAATACGTTGGGAGAACACACACACACACACACACACACACACACACACACACACATAAAATAGTATATAATAAAATATATAAAATGCACAATTTCCCCCATTTTTATTATAATATATTAAAAATAGAGTTGACTGTTTAGAGCAAAGATGATATTATCCTGGGGTTTATAACACATACAAAATAAAATGTATGACCAACAACAGCAAACAGGATAAGGGCAGAGAATAGAAGTTCACAATGCATGGTTCTTACATTATATGTAAAATGATACAATGTTACTTGAAGTAGACTGTGATAAATAAAAAATGAGTATTGTAAACCCTGGAGGAACCACTAAAAATAATAAAAAAAAAATAAGTCAACAGTGAAGATAACATGGAATCATAAAAAAATACTTGACTAATCCAAAAGAAGGTAGAGAAAGAAGAAAAAAAAACATATGGGCAAATAAGGAGGGTGGGGAATCATATGCTGATACTTTTAAACCCAACTACGTCAATAATTGCTTTAAATGTAAATGGTCTAAGCCTTCACTTAAAGGTCAGCTATTATAAGACTGGATACAAGAGCAAGGCATAGCTCTATATTAATTATAAAATCTCACTTAAAGATGCTGATAGGCTGTAGGCAGAAGGACAGAAAAAGATACACTATGCAGAGTGACTATATTACTATCAGACAGTAGATTTCAGAACAAGAAATATTACCAGAGATGAAGAGGGATATAATGAGAAAAGGTCAGTTTGTTAGGAGAACTAACAATCTTAAATGTGTACTAATGCAAATAATAATGGAACTCAAAAATATGCGTAGCAACAAGTGATACAATTGAAAGGAGAAATAGACAAATGCACAATTATAGCTGAAGATTTCAAAACTCCTCTCTTAGTAATAGATAGGATATAGAAGACTTGAATAACACTCTCTACCTACTTGACCTAATTAACAGATACAGAACACTCTACCCAACAAGAGCAGAACACATTCCTTTCTAGTGCAATTGGAACAGTCACTAAGACTATATTCTGAGTCATAATTAAATCTCAAATTTAAGAAAATGCAAAACCATAATAAAGTATGTTCTCTGACCTCAAGAGAATTAAACTAGAAATTAACACAACGTTTTATTGAAAATCACCAAATATTTGGAAATTAAACGACATACTTCTAAATAACAAATATTATAAAAATATCACAAGCAAGATAAAATTTTTGAAGAGAATGAAAATAAAAACAAAACATAAAAATTTGAGGGATGTCACTAACAGAGAAATTTATAGCATTACAAGCTTATGGTAGGAAAGAAGAAAGGTTTCAAATCAATGATCTAAAAGCAGGAGTTGGCAGATTTTTCTAAAAGGTAAAAGGTTTTGCAAGCTATACAGTTGCAACTTTTCAATTCTGCTGTTGCAGCACAAAAGCAGTTATAGATAACATGTAACTGTGGTTCTGTTCCAATAAAACTTTATTTACAAAAACAGGCAGTGGGCCAGATTCGACACATGGGACATATTTGCTACAATATCAGCTCTATCAATGTGGATAATTTCGTTTGTTTTGTTAACTGCTGCATCTTCAAAAGGCTAAAACAGTGCATGGCCCTTAATACACGCCTAATAAATATTTGTTGAATAAATTAACTAATTAAATTCTCAGAACAAGCATATGAGTTAAGTAGTATCATTTTACAAATACGTATACCAAGATGAAATAATTTGCCACATCACCAATAAGTGACAGAACCAGCACTTAAGCACAGTTTCATTTAATTCCAAAGTTCTGTGCACTTTCCCCTACATTACACTGATATGCCAAAAACATAACTGAATTACTGTAAAAGTATCATACTATCAAATATGTACTTTTTACCTGTCTTTTTTCCTTACTCATGGTTTGTAGTTTCCTGAAAATTAGGACCAAATGAACAAGCCAATATGTTAAAATCGTATCTACACATCTGTATGCTTGTATCTTTATCCATACCAAAATCTTTATATTTATATATCTGTATCTAAGGATTTAATATTTGGACTACAATTGATGAAACAATCTAGTGGTTACTAGACCGAATCTTGGACATAAACCCCGTTAGGTGTACAAGCAGGAAGACTAGAGAGTGAGCTTCTTTAAAACAGATGTCTAGAAGACCAAGCCAATTTTGTGCACTCATGCATATAGCATACATGAGTATGGCATTAATTTGTATTTATTCTTTTAAAATGCACAAAGAAATGAAAAATGTGAGGGGAAAAACAAACACCAAAAGTCCCATTCTTCTTTAAGAACCCCTCATTTCCATTCTCCCCATGGAGAAAGAGCAGGTCCTTGGCTGTGTGGCTCGCACTCAGCAGCCCTGTCCCGCGTGCTGCTGTCAATGCTTTCCATAACCAGCTCCCGTAGCTGATCATACACATCTGCTTTCCTTCACAAGTCAATCATCCAGGGCAGCTGCTTTTCAAAAATAGGCATTAGGAAAGCCAGAGCCGTTTTGAATGTAGATTTTGCATATTCTGCCACATTTCTGTAGCTTGCCTGGGGTTTTACCATCATCATGATAATCAGGGAATGCAAAGGAGCCAAGTACTGTTTTGTTACGTTTTCTCTCTTCAGATGCTCAGGGCAGAATTTTTAAAAATCTGTATATGTGGGACCAATGTTGTATACTAAGATGCAATTAAAGAATAAGACAAATAGTATCCACACCATTTGCTTGCCTTAAAACTTAATGTTTATTATAATCTGACATTGTAATGATTAATGGGGGTGCCGTGACGCAGAGACACTCAAGGCTTTACAACCATTGAAAGATTATTAAACTCAGTAAAAAGATAAAAGTAAATGAAAAATGATACAATAAATCTGAACTTTTCAGCTTCTTGACTGCCAGATCTTGCAATAAAAATATATCTAAATTTTATAAGTCAACATAAATCTTTGGGACAAATAGAAAGAGACTGCTCACTGAAACTATATAAGGAGGCGAGACTGCACCTTATTCATAACCAATAAGTGCAAGAAATCTATCCTCAAAGAGTTTAATTTTTTGTACTTGAACATGAACTTAGGATAAGTATGTTGTACTAGTTACTGTAAAATATAGTCTTTGTTTATATCAATGTATTTTAAGGTCAATATCCCCTCTTTAATGTTAAGCAAAAGAGCACTGAAGATAAAAATAACAGCCATTATTTATGGAATACTTTTAGTGTTCACTTTTCATTTTCTTCTCACTTAACCCCAACAAAAACATGTTCTCCGGATTATATACTTTGTAAGGATGAGAGCTGAAATTCTCATCAGAGTTCTTCCAGATTAGAGATCGTGCGCTTGACTCTTCAGCTAACTTGTGTCCGAAAGAAGTAAATATATACACTGTACATCACATATAAAGAAGTCAAGAACTTATTAACAGTTACTAAAAGGACAAAAGAGATGCTTATCAAAAATGATACTACCAACTTCCTTTGCCAAAAGAGTAGAACAAGACACAAGAACATTTTTTATGCTTAATTTTTCTCCATGTTTCCTCAGAACTCCAGAGTTTCCCATTGCTGCCCAACTAGTTCTAGTTCTTTGGAAACTCATGAGTGCCAAATTGAAACAAGAAAATTATAAAGTTATAAACACTGATTCTTTAATCATTCACAGGAATCTCAACAGGATATGTAAAAATGTGATACACATTGGAAAATCTTTCCTACAAGTGACAACTATATAAAGTATATTGCCACTATGAGAGCTTCCAGCCTCACTGGGTGCTAAACCATAAACAAATCGTATACCGACTTTTTAAGATGTCCAAGTTCCCTGAAGGCAAAAATGTATTAAATATGTTTCTGCTCCATACCCAGGACCACTGTGCAAATCAATTTCAAAACTCATTAACAGTCCAACAAACTAGATATATTTAAAACTCTATGGTGACCAATGTTATTCCCTTCTCTGCTAGGTATCCCCAACTACTCCCTCTAAACTTATCAAATAATAACCCACTTATTTAGCATGTATTATGTTCAAGCTCTGTGGTATGTACTTTGTATGCATTATATCATTTATTCCTTTATATAGTCATATAAAGTAGATACTAGTATATCATTCACATTTTATAGATGAGGAAACGTAGGCAACTGCTTCAAGTTACATGGCTAGCAAGTGACAAAAGTAGAATTTTAATGCAGATCTGTCTCACTAAATGGTCCTTTGCTCTTAACCACTAAGCTATGAGAGTCAGACGGGACCCCTGGAATTATCTAGTCTCAAATCCTCAGTTTATAGATGAGGATTCTTTAACTCAAAGAGCTTAAGTGACATGTTCAAGGACAAACCTTGATTACTGGTAGAGTCAAGGCTAAAATTTAAGGTTTACTTTTCTATGCTCCTTCTACTACCCACGTGGGTAGAAGAATTTTTCTAAAATTTAAAAACAGAAACACATTCTGATTTCCCACAAAAATAAGTATTTCCATGAACTGTCAACCTGATTCACTGTATGATATCTAGGAAACACTCTATGATTCTCTGAAGCCTCCAAAATGTTGCAACTCTTACGACTATGGCTGGTACAGAAAGATGAACATTTTTAAATGAAAATAAGAATATAATCAATATTTGCTAAGGGTTCTTACTATTAATGGGTCAAACATATTTTCCCTTACATTTTAATATATGAATTATGATCATTATTTAATGCATTGGTTCTCAAAACTGATTATACATTGCAATCACCACAGTTGCTATTAAAATGTCCAGTGCCCAGGCTACATCCCACAGTAATTAAATTGGAAACTGGGGGTGGGACCCAGACATCAATATATTTTAAAACTTCCATGTGATTCCAATACACAACCAAGTTTGAGAACCAGGGCTTTAGTAATTATTGAAACTTCAAAATAGTGTTTCAGGAGGTATTAAATCAAAAGAGCTAAACTAACAAAATCTCTAACATTATTATCAACTATATTAGTCCACTTTCCTCAAAAACTTATTAGAGAAAAATCCAAGAGATTTTTAAAAACCCTCTCAAGTCATAGAACATGAGCCTCAGTTACTAAACCAATATTTTTTAGCTGTTGCTACAGAGAAACACACAGGAATCCTTAAACATACACATAAAAGTAACCTGAGCTACCAGCCAAAATGAGCTCATAATTATGGATATGCATTCACTGTTGTTTCCATACACATATTAGCAAACAACAACCGGGAAATAAGGAACCATACTCATAAATTAACTGATTACAGTCCTTTTTCCAAAGCTAATTCTCATAGGTTTCTTCCTTGAGTTAGATCATTAGTAAATGAAAACTGCGTTTTACAAACATGTTTAAACATCACCAGTTTTGTTTTCCATAATAGAAAATAATGTGATTGATTATTTATAGGGTCACATGATCGATCAAGAGAAGATTTTAATTACTGTGAATAAGAAAATAATAGAATTAACATAAAATGAATAAACTGGTTCACTATTCTTTCTAGTGATAAAAACTTAGTTATTATGATAAGTATTTGTATTTCTTTCTTTTATTAGAGTATAATTAAACCATTTTTTTTAAATCTTCCCTACTTCTGTTTCTTCACAGAAAATTCTGCTTTGGCCCTGATCTTGCCTATTTTTAGTTCCAACTACGTAGTAAACTGGAAAAGCTGAATATTTCCCAGTGTTTGCTTAATTAAAATTTGATTCAAATAAGAAAAACAAATCAAAATATTTATTTTTTTAAATAATTACATTGTACTCCCATAGCAATTTGACAAGATTTTTCTTAATGTGTCATAAATAATTATTCTGACCCGAGCATAATTCAAAAGCAAAAAACGCCTACTTACAGGTATCATCCAGTTGGCCAGGTCACCATATTTGGAAACCTGCATTGCTCCTAGCATTGTCAGATTGACATGTCCCCTGACAAAGGAAAAGAGGAAATATAAATCAAACTTCACTAGCTTTATGTCCTATTTGCTTGAAATTGCCAGCAATTAAAATAAATAATTCTATATTCCCCAAAATACATTTACTTTCTCCCACCCAACACCTGATTTCCAAATATGTCAGCTCAAGCTGATATAGAGAAATAATCGTTAAGAGTTGTTTTAAAAAAATTATAGCCTATATTTTCTCCCCAAACAAATTAAAAACAGGTGTACACAGTGAGTTTGTTTCCTTCGATGAGGGAGAATGTGGCTTGATTTGAAGGCAAACACTGGCTAGAAAATGAACACACAGTTTGTAAAAAATGTTGGGATCCTCAGAAAGAACCTTTTAAAAATGTTTACTTCAGTATAGTTAGCACACAGATATATATTCCATTTGGGGGGCTCTTTTAATAATAGCAAGCTGGATGTTCTAGTTCCCAACATCTGATGTGAGTAATTTCACATCTTGGTGCAGCCGAACTAGCCGAGAGCATTTTCCAGCTGGAAGACATGGCTCTGTTTCGGAACCTTGCTAACACAAGTAGATGACTCAGCTCATTCCACACGGTGAGAAACCCGAGGGGGTCCGTTATTACATACCCTCTAATCATCGCAAATGATTCATCGCTGGAGAAGTAAGAGGCTCCTGGAAGAACAGTAACTGTTTCCTTGCCTAAACACACACACACACACACACACACACACACACACACACACACACACAAACGAAAACAAAAGAAAGAAAAGGCTATTAGATTTCTGAGAGTATCATGGTGGAGAGAGGGGTCTATACCTTCTGTTTCCGAAAGAGCGAAGGCTCCCTTTACCAAATGCAGTGGCAAAAGGGGTATGGAGGACACAGTGGGAACTGTCTGCCCTGTGAAGAGCAGTATTTTGTCACTAACATTGTTCCGATTTGCCCTTGCACGGCAATAATAAAAAGCAAACCAACTTTTAATTTTATTATTGTTTTGAAATTATCTACAGACAATGAGACGCCCTATGGCCTCTACTCTTCCTGGCCTCCCAGCAGCCCCACTCCCTTCGCAAGCCCCTGCTCAGTGCTAACTGGAGTGAGGAAGAACGGAGTTCCTGGGATGCACCTTTCAGATTCCGATGCTATTGTGCTCACTGGAGCAAAGAGATTGTGGAATGACCATGAAGAAACGGAATTTTGAAGGGAATGACACAGGAGATGCTTCTCAGGTATTTCTTAAGAGCCAAAGAATAACCTAGAAAGACAGGCGCTACCTAATTCCTTAACATCATTAGGTCCGAGTCTCCTCTTTCAATCTCAATCTCTCTCTCTCATTCTCGCTCTCTCCCCTCATCTTCCCTCTCTTGCCCCTAGAAGTTTCTATTAAAACCATAGGATTTTGATGAAACTGGGGAATAACACCCTAATACTGGCCAACGTATTTAATGTTAACTTCCTTGAGAGGACTTCCCTCAAAACTTACATCTCACAATAAAAGTTCAGAACTGGGAAAGCTCTTGAAGGTCATCCAGTCCTCACACAACTAATAATGTCACCTGACTCATACCTAAGCTGCTTTCTTCTTGTCATCTATTTCCTGTCTGTCCAGGAGGATCAGGTGCACAGGAAAAGCTTCTGGTCTCAACCAGAAAGTGCTCACCTGCCACTTTGCCAAAGTCGACTGTGTGAGAACACCCCATACATCACCCCACTGTAATACGGCAGACAAAAAGAAAGGGCAGAAAAGCTGTGATTCCAAGACTGGACTAGAGGCAGGCTCGTGGACAAAACAGGACCAGAGTGCTCTGGCCACACCCAGCTGTGCAGCACAGCTGTACATTCAGCTTCTCAAGTCTTGCTTGAAAGCTAACTTCTCCAGCAACATCCCCTCTATTCAAACTCGAATGTGGAGAAAGAGTGAGACTATTTAGATCAGGCTGAAATATTTATTCCCCAAAGGAGTTTGATTCTAAACAAAGGAGACGTTTTCACATCTGTCAAAGTACCATAAAGCTAAAAAGCTTTGGAAAACACTTTCTGGTGTGGTAAGTAGGAGCTTTTAGACGGCACCTAGATTTGAAGGATGAAATGAAATAATGCGTGTAAAGGCCACACTCTGGTGCCTGGCACTCCATAGACATTGGCTATGACTACTGTCCTGGTTATTATTGTTTGCACCAAATCTACTTATAAGAGACAGTGCCGTCACCCCTTAAGACATAAATGCTACAAAACTAAGAGATTGGCTTTTATGGTAGGGATATACAGCCAGCCTGTGCACTCTAAACTTTAGGACAGGCGTGCTACAACTAAACTAACACAGTTTCCATGTCCAGCAAATTCAGTTCCTCACTAATCCTGTGAAGTGGAGAGGCAAGGAGGAAAAATTTGTAGGACAATAAAGCAGAGAAACATAAAAATCTCGATTCCTTTGTTCTCCCTGTGTTAAATCACAATGACTTCCAAATGTCAATTTCCATAGGCTGATAGCCCATACATAGAAGGCATTGTTCACCACTTTATAGGAAACTTTGAGATCAATGTGGAGAGTCTTAGCTCTCCCCATATGATTTCTGAAGCATAGTTTGATTAAAGAGCCCAGAAAACAACCACATGGAAACAGTTGTCAGGCCCTTGCTAGTAATACATTCTGGTATCTTATAAGTTACACTCTTCAGATGCAAAGTTAATTTGCAGCATTTTGAAACATTCAATATCTAAACAAAAATAGGTATCCTAAAGTTGAAACCATGCTTTTCAAATACAATGTCCAAATAAGGTCAAGAAATAACTATAATTAATGATACAATCACTATCTTAAAGAAAAAGGGCTTTCTTATTTGGCTATTTCTGATTCATTCCTGTCTCCTCCAAATTTTGTGTGTATAAAAAGTCTAGATCCTTTCATGATATTTGGGCAATAGAGTTTCTCAATTTCAAAGTTACTGAGTCCTTTGGCTTGTGATTTAACATGTCATTCACTTGACATCAAGTAAATGTCTACTCTACTCCTTATAAACAAAACACAGATGCCCTAACCTAGTGGTTCTTAACTTTAACACCCACCAAAGTCACATGGAGGGCTAATAAAAATGCAGACTGCTGAGCTCAACACCTAGAGTTTGTAATTCTGGAGGCATGTGGTGGGGCCTCCTAATTTCCACTTCTAACAAGTCCCAGGTAATGGTGATGCTGACGCTGTGGATTTGGGGACCACATTTCAAGAACCACTGCCCTAAGCAAAAGAAATATACTCTCCAGCAAGAGAGATGAATGTACCCAAATAAGCTGTAGAAGGATTTGGAGTGGACAAATGAACTGAGACCTGAAGGACCAGTATACTGCATTTCAACAGGAAATTACCAATAAGGAGATGAGGGCGTGGAAGGAAGGAGAAAGTGCAAAAAACTGGTTAAGGGCACAGGAAGAGCCAGGCATGGGGGAAGGAAAGCATGAGTCGTGACAGTCATGATCAGAGTGGACCCAGCAGCCCAGTATGGGTGGACTCAGCATCCTTGTAGAGTACAGTGAACGATAAAGCTGGAAAGGTCAGGTGCAACCATTAGCTAGACCTTGAATGCTGTACTTTTGGTACTTTAGTCTGTAGGCCTGTGAAACCTCAGTTGTGGCACATATACCCGTAGAACAGGGTTTCTCATCCTTGGCACTACTGATATTTTGGGTTGGATAACTCATCGTAGGGGGCTGTTCTGGTTATTGTAGGATATTTAGCAGCATCCCTGGCCTCTACTCATTAGATGCCAATAACACTCTCCATGGCATGAAAATCAAAAACTGTCTCCAGGCATTGTCAAATGTCCCCAGTGTCACCTCTTTTTGCCTATTGAGAATCACTGCTCTAGAGGCATGTGGCAGAGGCTAGGGATATTTATAAGCCACGAGATTAACATGGTAGTTCTTTCTATTTTTAATCAAAGGTAAGTCATTTAAAACAGTATTTACATATTAAAATAAGAAAACAATATTAAGAAATAGAGAACACAAAATGCATATTAATATGAAAGCTAAAACATACGAGACTTATTAAAAATTTCCCAATTGCATTGGGGCGTTGCAGATCTTCACAGGACCTCCGAAACACCCAAAGCACTGCCTTTTCCACCTTTGTAAAACTCAGCTTACCAGTGCGTGCAGCTTAATGTACAGAACAAAGGGCCAGGGGCCAAGTGTAGAAGACTGTGTGGGTCTAGTCCCTAGCAATGTTATCTTGAGCACATCACTTCAATTTTCTCGGCCTCAGTTTCCTAATCTGTACAATGGAAAGGCTCAAATGGTATAATACATGTGAAAAAGTATGCTGTATAAAATATGGTGCTATACAAGTGGTAATTCCTTTTTACATAATCATACTAGATTATTATTTAGCAAAAAAGGATCCTTCAAAATAGTTCCATTATTATTTTAATATTTTAATGCACTGATTATACCTAGAAACATAACTCTTTATATTCATTTCAAGGAACTTCTATGAAAATCTTTTCAAATTAACCCAAACAATGGGCTGATTGTCCAGGTAATTTCCAAATTTGAGGAGCTGAAGAAACCACCAATGTATATTCTGGGTTTATTTGGTCCCTAATTTGGACAGCTCCAAAATCAAAACCATCATAAATCCTAAAGAGGACTTTGATGAGTTAGTATATTATTAAACTGATTTACAGCTGGCTTTCCAAAAGCAATGAATTACTGTTTTACAAAGTAGTTTAAGATTACGTGGTATTTCTGAAGTTTAAATATAAAGCTGGTGGTTTCATTTGGATTGAGCTACTTTTAAACTCAATGGAATCAGAAACACCTAACATCCAACAAAGTCATTGAAAAGTAACTATTTTTCCAAGGAAAGTGGGTTTTATTATGAACTCAAACCTGAAATTTGAAACATGGAGTTCTTCATTTCACAAATAACTCACTAACATCATAAATTAATTAAACCAAGCAGCAAATATTTTCACAGATCAATGAGCTATTGCTAAAGGGTACAGTACAATTAAATTACAGACTTGGTTAAATGTCATTGCTTTATCACAGTGGGGTTTTCAGAGTTGAGTCGTGTTAACTAATTCGACTATTCAACCAGAAGCTGTTTTACTTCAAAAAGCTCTAAGTATCAAACGTCAATTCTACTTGGCAGTTGGCCTTTATGTTCAGCTTATGTTCCTTCTCCTCTGAGATTGCCACATACTATTTTTGAATGTGAAGGAAGAATAATACTTCTGTGGGGGTAGAGTGAACAGGAATAAAAGAAGGGTAAAGAAAATCAGGCTACAATATAAAAATTAGCTTCTCATGGGAAGCCCCACCTAAGGATCCTCTTTAGCCCCAACACAGCGCAGTGTTGCCTGAAGCATGGGCAGTGAATATGGCCAAACTGTCTGACCTGTCTTTCTTCCTCTAGGCTGCTAATATATGCGACTCTCCGTTCTAGTCAAATAAAAAGCTAATGACACAAGGTAAAGCACCTGAGTGTAGGAATAAAGATGTGGCAAGGCAAGAGCCCCCAGTTCAAAGGAACTCTACTACTCCAATCACTAGGTCATACTTAGTGGCAGGGCACATCCTTTAAACAGCCTTGAAGAACCTGTGGAGGATGCTCTGTCAGTCTGATGACGACTAAAGGACAGTAAGTATCTCCTACAACAAAACCCCCAGTGTACCCGTTTCTTTTTCTCTTTGCCACTATGGATCACTCCCCCACCCTTCTCATCATGAGAACGCAGACCTATTTCAACCTGGGGTTGTCCAATGGGAAGCACAGGCAGGAGAGCCAGAAGAGGAGACCCTTACCCAAGTCATGGCAAGATGGCTGTGTTTATCTACCAGAGGCCATAGTTCCTTTTAGGTGGTCTGATCCTACAGCTGCCCCTTAAGTCCCTCGGGTGGTAATAACTCCCTGTGGTACTTTCCCATCCTTTCCGGGTTTCCGTTAATCTTGTCCACACCCTTGTAAATTGTCCCTTCCTTTCATTCTCTTCATACCCCCTTTAAGAGTGCTCTCTATTTAGAGCCAGGACCCTGACTAACTGACTCACCAAAGCTCTTGCCAATTTTATGTAGCCCCATCTGCAATTTCTCCTTTATCTTAATCTACCCTAAATAAGAGATTACTGACAAGAAGCCAGGCAAAAATGGGACTAGGAAGGCTTATCTCCTCTCCTCAATAAAAAGTACAGTGGAACACCCTGTAGGAAGAGACAAAGAATCAAGCCCAACACCCTACTATTATTTGCATAGAACTAAATTAATAGCAAAAGAACATGCTGGAAAAACATGCAATTAGTGAGTTTACCTGCATTGATTAGATCTGCATCAACTTCATTTTGTAATGGATATGGACCCTGTCAAATAGAGGAAGTTTAGTCAATTAGAAAAAGAAGTTTCTCACTAAATCACACACTAAAGCTGTAATATAAATAACTTCTCTAAAAACTCTAGGAAATTATCATCAAAAGACTTGAAGTGAAATTTAAAAAATAATTCTGATGTTTTCATGGCTCTGTTTCTCATACTGATCAGCTTTTTCTACACTAATAATTGTGATTGAAAATGAAAATTATTTTCTAAAAATTATCAAAGTTTGAAATAAATGTTAAGATATTAGAACTATAGGTCAGTAAAACAAAAAGTAACTATTTACTACCTACTATGCAGCCAATGTTATTCATAAACCTTCCTCTTAGTATCAATGAATATAAACTAAATGGCTGCATTATTTGGCTAGAAGGACCCAGAGAGGCAAATTTCACCTTTTTGATATGTAGCAGCTAAGGGCCAGAATTTAGGGTTCTAATCTTATCTCTTACAACATCTAAATTTGGCTAGCTTTATTTCCTTTTTGCCCACTTATTCTCAGTAAGTTTTCTTTTTTTTTAATTGTGTATGTATTTTTACAAGGCATCTCTAATTCCTTGAATGGGGCAAGTAGTCTCGTAACATAACATATATTAAACAAAAAGAGAGGAAAAGAGAAAAGAAAAAGACATAAGATAAAGCCAAGAATGAATATATTTTGGCTATGAAATTTCAACAGATTTTCTAAGGGACGAAAAATTTATTCTTTAAATAAACTGAGGTGGTAAGTAACATTTAGACATATATAAATTTTCCTTTAAACATTGACCATGGGCAATTCACATAAACTTATTTCCTTTATCTTCAAAATGAGGGAACTGATCACTCTAGATAATCTCTAAGATATCTTAACAATGTCTTTGACTTCAATATGAATCTGCTTTTATCGAGACACATCATTTTTGTGTCTTTGAAAATAGTTATGATTATTGCCTCAATAAATCAGTATTGACTATATGCCCATGATCATTATTTATATCTTAAATAATAGATATACATTTTTCTATATGTACAATTTTTTTTAACAGTTAAGATCTACTGAGGAACAATAAAGATTAGGAATATAAATTGGCAAGCTATAAATAATCTCTGCCACACTTAAAAATTAAATTTAAAAATGTCATCCAGGAAGTAAAAGTATTTCTTACTTTTATTATAATATTGAATAAAAACTGTGGCCGAATTCTATGAGAATATTGAGCTCATCTGGAAAGTTAATCTTGAGGAAAAGAAAATTCTACTCTTTTGGACAACACGACCTTAAAACAATAGTTAGATGAAAAGAATTTCCAAGATTTTTTGAATTAATCAACTGTCAAAAAATATCCCTGCCCCCTGCCCTAAGTAGAAATCTTACTCTTCAGTTTTCATTCAGAGCCTTACTGATTTTTATTTAATTGCTGATGACCTTCACTTTTGTCCAACTACACAAGAGTTAGAGACAGTTAACTAAACAGAAAACTGTGAGGTCTTCAAAGCAGGTACTCTAGGGGAGATGGAAGCCAATAAACTGACAAAGGAAGAGCAGTCAGAAAGCTCACGTAGTCAGGAAACTACCATCTACTACATAAAATACAACACTACATACAATTACCACCATTTTCTGGGAAAGTTAAGTATTTTATAATGATGATAAACAGAAAAATAAGGTTGGGAACTTTAAGCTAACAACTCTCAGTTGTAAGATTTCACTATGAGGAATATCTCATTCTCCATCCAGATGATGAATGAAACTTAAATTTCTATCTTACCAAACCCAGCACTCCATTTTCACTTTGCAGATGAACAGTCATATTTGGGCTGATGAAGTTGCTGGCCAGAAGTGGGATTCCTATGCCCAAATTAGCTGGGGAAAAAAAATGATGTTAAGGTACAACGCAGAAAAGTTAGATAGATTATACCACAAATCTTCTACATATATAAATCTGAAAAGAAGCCTTCTTTAAAGGCACTTGCTCTGAATATAATCACTGAATGCATTCTCCAATAACTGTAGAGGTACTATTTTGTAATTTTTTAAAAAAGGAAATCTCTCATTGATTACAGCTTTTTCAATAACACTAATATGCCTTCCCATAACTATCACAAAGTAGTAGCTTCAGAAGACTGGCCAAGGTCATTATTGTTGCGAGACATATTTTATTTTCATTAATGTGCTCAGCAAATTGGGACAGATGTATTATTAAACATGGCCTGACCTTTGTTTAAAAGCAATTTTCACTATTCAAAGCTCCAACTAAAAATAGATGATTTAATATTCTTAAAAAGGTCTACCTACCATTTCTAAATTTAAAAAAGTTTTCTGACAATACTAAAATGTCTGCCTAAAAGTAGATCAGCTCCTTTGGGTCACTGGGACAACATTCACTGGTAACTGAGTCTTCCCTAAGAGTTAAAGGGGAGTGGGGTTAAGTTTCAGTGAGTACAAGTGAGACCATATAAAAAGCTAGTCAGGAGCTGCGGAGTACAGCATAGGGAATAGGGTCAATGGACCTGTAACAGCTATATACAGTAAGAGAGGGGTAGTAGCTTGGGGAAGGGGGTTATCACATTGTGAGGGGTGTAAATGTGTAACTATTACATTGTTTTGTATACCTGAAACTGATGAAGGAGGAGGAGGAGGAGGAGGAGGAAGAGGAGGAAGAAGAAGAGACATAAAAAAGTAGCTACTGTGTTTCCCCGAAAATAAGACCAGGTCTTGTATTGTTTTGTTCCAAAAGACGCATTAGGGCTTATGTTCAGGGGATGTCATCCTGAAAAATCATGCTAGGGCTTATTTT
This sequence comes from Rhinolophus ferrumequinum, assembly GCF_004115265.2. Classification (NCBI taxonomy): domain Eukaryota; kingdom Metazoa; phylum Chordata; class Mammalia; order Chiroptera; family Rhinolophidae; genus Rhinolophus; species Rhinolophus ferrumequinum. The sequence goes on from NC_046290.1 coordinate 27,795,589, forward strand.
CCAGTTAGGTCTTATTTTCGGGGAAACATGGTTGCTATGTTAAGGCATCAAAGAACTAAGTGAGGGTGTTGATGCTTCTTCCTTTGATGATCAAAATAGGGTCAATCCTGACTTGTATGCAAATGGTGGGGGTTTAATCTTGCCTCAACACAAGCAGGCTGACAGATCAGAGAGAGGCTGCCTGGCACTGCTGCCTGGGCTGTCCACAACTAGAGCAAATAACTCACCGTTATTTAAATCCAAATACTCACTGAACTCAATTATTTCTACCTACCTCCTTTTTGACAAAGTATTTAAAGGCGACTTTAAATCATTTATTGAATACCCTTACAAAACATTAGACATAAAAGGGTTCACTCAAGGGATCTTTGTCAGGGGAACCAAGGTGTTGTTAAGAAGTTGGATCTTATGTTTCAGTGAGTATGCAAATGTCAAAACATAGAGAAAGTAAATAACACTGGTTAAAACTAATACTTCTGAGATTTGACACCCTCATAATCTCTTTTCCCAATAACCGTTAGCCAAATGCAAATTCTACTGAAATCCATTGCATATTAGAAAATAGCTCAGTGAATTTTTGGTCACCATTTTGTTTCAAGAAGGTAACTGATTATAATTCCAATTCCATATATTTTGATATCTTTAGGTTGTATGCCTACTTTGTAAAAATTGATCAACTGCTTCAAAAGTTACAATGGACTAGAAAAGAATCACTATGCAGGAGGCCTAGTAGCCTGATGAATATGGAAACAGCGAGGGCTATGTCATCTCCCAGTTCCACAAAGATGAAGGATACCTACCATACATGCCATCCTCAAATTCAAGAGCTGCCCGTCTGATGATACGTTCCCTCACATTCTCTCCAGGTTTACCAGATTTGGTTTTTACATCTCCCTCTTTCCGGATTGATAAACGCTTTAAAATAAATAGAAATAAATTACTCATGGTTGAGGTATGCCTTGGATGTTATCACTGTTAAAGTATAAAATTTTACTTTGGAAAAATTTAACTCTTTCCCATTACTACTATGAGGCAAATCTGCAATATAACAGAGTTTAAAAAAAAAATAAAAACATGGAAGACATTTGACATAACAAAAATAAGTCTTTAGAAAGTAAATGAAAGAGGTCATATTTTATTTGAAGAGGAAGATATACCAGTTCTGTCTCTTTGAAGCAAATAACCCCTCTGCTACTGTCGCACTGACTACTACCACTGCTACCTCTTAAGACTCCTGCAACGAAATTCTCTTCAGATGCTCAGGGACTGAGCAGGAACTTAGAAAAAAGAAATAGACCTTGGGACTCAGTTTTTTGCAGGGATGTCAGAATGTGTTTACCAGGTGGTGTTGCTCTCCATTGCCTGTTTTCACCTGGAGAGTCTAGACTGGTTTTGCTACAAGTGCATCACAGGGATCACAGAAATATCCAGAAACCAGCCAAGAAAGTATTTCCATTGCAAAATCTCCTTGACAGAATTTGGTTCCTGTTTTTAAATGTCCCATCCTTTTTCCCTAGGCGCTGACATTAGTTTTAGATTACACAATGTCTTTCTGTGTGATGTCTACAGGGTACAGGGTATCTCTGATTTCTTGATATTACTGTTTGTGATTGGTCTCTAGACACATGAATATTGCTATCAATTCTGGCCCAGCTGATCGTTCTTCATGCTCTGAGTATACCTGAAATACCTACAATGCTCCTAGAAGCCACTCCTTAACACAATTTCATTCCAACCAGCTGCCTAGAGCCTAATGCCTAATGCTAATGGGAAATGATGTTCTTTCTGGACTCTATAAAGTGCAAAGCAACTTCAAGACAGATAGACATTTCTGAACAATCAAACATTAAGAGTCCAGCAGGGGTAAAGCCTCCATAGACCCAATTAGCCTTTCTACCCTATTGAACAGGGTAGATGGAAAACTATGCCTCATAAATTAGGACAATTACAGAAGCCTGGAAACAATACCTACAGAATCACATAACTTGGTGATATACTCCATGTAAACACAAGGCACTGTTGGGTTGGACAATGCACAGATGCTCATGCCCCTTCACGATGGACACATGAGAAGCTCCTAAGATCCAAAGCAAGACTTCCTGTTCAGCTCTAATTACCTATCATCTGGAATGGTCCCAGGGACACATATCTCTGAGAATCAGATCCACAAATACTGACAAAGAAGCTAAGTCAATTACCTCAATTCTTTTCTCGTATTTTTCTCCCTTTATAAGACGATGTACATAAATCTTAGGAATATGGATGTCTTCTGGGGCAAAAGATCCAATATCCACAATTTCTTCAACCTAGACAAAGAGACAAAAATTAAAAATTATATAGTGAAAGCTTAAACTGAACATTTTTATTTAAAAAGTGAAGTACATACATCTTCACTTCCAACTTAGGTTGGATACACAATGTAAAAAAAATACACATACACATATATAAAAGAGAGAATACGTTTATGTGTGTGTGTGGGTGTAATGTGTATCATATGTTCTGGACCCACAAAAAGGAATAAATTCAAATGCATGTGTCTGAACATGAAATGCAGAACAAAATCTCCAGAACTTAGTGTTTGCCTAAAACAGCCTCAGTTACAAATTTGTCAAATCATTTCTCAGTACAGCTGCTTGAACTTTCACAAATTGCAGTTCAACTATGCATACTTGAAAGCACATCCCTTAAGACCAGATTTTCAAAATTAATGGGAAATTTATCATATCAAAGACAATAATCTGTAACAACATCTGCTTGGTCAATTGAAGAGCTTTTTAAATATAGATATTTGTAAGAGTTTTTCATTATTCCTGTTGTTAGCATCCTAAGATCGTGATAGAACTGCAACTACTGAAATAATTTTACTTGAAGATAAATTATTAATTTCAATATGAAAATTTCAAAAAGGAAATATTAACTCATAACTAGAAATACTCAACGTAATTAGAATTCAAGTCATTCACAGAGTAAAAGGACATTTTATAGCAATGTGAAATGTCTCAAGTTAGTCAGCTGTTTTAGAATTTATAAAAAAAAAGAAAAAAGTCATTTTTTTACATTAACATTAAAAAAATCAGAATAAAACGGATCAAGAAAAACTAAGGTCAATGTTGTTCTTATCAAAGAATTATTTTTCTGGTGCCATGAAAAAAAAAATGTTATCTTGAAGATTGTGAGTGCTTAATTTAATAAATGCCATACCTGAAGCAAGTAGCTATTTGCTTAAATGTACTCATGTGTATAAGGAGAGTTATATCACACTGGTCTCCTAAACTAATAACTGAACTCTCCAAAAGTTTTTGAGGTGAAGTAGTTCTCCTTATGCTATTCTACTGTGCACACCCATACCCACACCACACATGTCCTGCAATCACAGCATACCAGGGATTGCAAGAGTCATTTTAGTCATTGTGCACTGCTCCCAAATAGTTGAAAAGGAATAGGACAAGGTAGACAAAAGCTGTCTTCTTTAACAAAAAGAAGGATCTTGACCAAATCTATCTAAGCAGCGATAGTGGGTAGAGCTGTATACTCCGGTAAATACCTGAGAATGAGAATGCGTCGGGGGGAGGCAAGGGGACTTCCCATCACTGTACTCTGTATTTTCCCCTCCAACCTCTCTATGCTCTGGTATTTCCTACCCAAGTTGGTGACCAGGCAAAGAGGAGGTGGACGTGAGGTGTGCAGAGCACCTAAGCACTACTGCTACCTCTTCAACTGGATGGAACTTTCAGTCACTAGGGCTCATTCACATCTTTACGCTTAATCAATTCAACCCCTCAAAGAAGTCCTTGACTTTAAATATTTGTTCATATATCAATCCATTATCCTGAGAATAAATATAGACTTATTATTCATGAAAATATTAACCACAACATTTGTTAAAATATTAATAGGTTGGAAACAACCCAAATGGTTAACAATAGGATAATGGTAAAATATTTATAGAGCATCCACATAATGAATCAGTATTATGGCCTCATAATATTTAATGACATCTCATAATTTAATGTTTCATAAAAATGCAAGATTTTGTATAAATAAATGTTTACAGATAGGCTCTTTGGCCCCAACCATTATTTCTATACCTACCAAAAACTGAAAGAAAATACACTGAAATGCTCATAATTATTATCTCTGGGTGACAGTACAAGTTATTTTTGTTTCCCTTTTATTTTTATAATCAAGGAAACCCACAATGTTATTTTTTTTTAAAGATGCAATAGACACCACGTAAGTAGTTAACAAAACTAGGAAATACAGAAGTGGAGGATGTGATAAATTCCTTAATTAGTTAGACGCGTACCAAAGAGAATATGTCAAGTAGAAAATAGAGACTCTAAGAAAAACTGTGGTTTCTTAACACTGTAAGTACTTACAACATTATGAAGTAAACTAAGAAAACCCTTTTGCCTACATTTTTCAAGATAACAATGTGAATTATTCTCCATGTCTAATGCTGTTCCATAAGTTCAGGCCCTCATTTCTCTTGCTTGAATTATTGCAGCAGCTTCCTAATTGGTCTCCCTGCCTTTACTCTTCAGCAGGGGCAAGAACTATAATGGAAAGGAAAAGAAAAAAAAAAGAAATACTTCTCACTTTAAACCAGAAACATCAATGGTAACCAATCACTATTTTCTTCTGGTTCTACCAAACAAAGTTGCTACAAAAAAAAACACCAAATTAAGACTAAATTTCTTCACTAAGGGCAATTATATCATGACTTTCATAACAAATAGAGTGAAAGAACATGCCCTGGTAAACAACTCTGATGAAAAGCAAGAATCTGGTTAAACATAATCAGTCACATGCTTTGTCATCCTAATATGATGATTTCCATAATGCAGAAAATGCATGTGTAGCATTTGTCAAAACAATACCAACACTTAACAATACTGAAAATTTCTATACAAAAATCAAAGCTTTCTCAGACTTGGTTAACAGAGTTAATACCAAAGGAAGAAAATAGTTGAAGTACAAACCAAAAGAAGAAAACACGTTTTCAGACAATTTGTGAAAAGAGTTTTAAAGAAACTGAAGAGGCAGGACTATCTTTTTTTTTTTTTTTTTTTAGTTTCAGGTGCACAAAACAATGTAATGGTTAGACATTTATCATTTATATTCCTCACACAGTGACTATCTTAATGCTAGTTCCTGAAAGGATTAAAGTCTTCCATACTGGTTTTGTGCGACCTTGAGAAAGAACCAGTGTGAGGGGGAAAGTTTAGTGAGATCAGGCAATAACATGAGATCAAAGAAATTTGAAAAGAAAAAGATGAATAAAATGAGCTTGTTATGGAAAAAATAAAAATAAAAGCTCATAAGAGCACTCACTAATGACAGCGGAAATGCACCTCCTAAAATCAAAAGTGGTTAGAGAATAAAGAACACAGAACAAACCTCAATGCCAAGCGATGGGTATGTCAAGTGTCCTCAGACAAGATCACGATGGAGGAAAGGTAGCTAAGAATCCTCCCTCCCCAGATTTCTCCCTGGCATTTTGCAAAGTTCTTATGTAGCACCATCTGCTACATCTAAAAATCCAGACACTTGAAGCTTCTCTAATAAGTACTTGTCTTCAGTCATTAACAGGAAAATAGAAGCTAGGAAATAATAATTATTGTTGATTTGAACTTTGTTTTTAAAAGTTGCTTTCTCTGCCCTGCACTCTTCCAACTTTATAATTCTGAAAAGTTTTATTTTAAAGCTTGCAAAGGGATCAGAATTCATCGTTGGGTGACAATGTTTTTGTTTTCACTTGGCAAACATTATTTATATCTCAGGTAAGGGATCAGAGGAGCTGCCAGGCATTAACTTTATTTTTTATGTTTGATGACAACCTCAATCTGTTATAGCCACAAAAATGGGCCCAACGCTGAAGATTGTTAGTGGAAAGGCTGTACACCTGCAAACCTCACTGTGTGATACAAAGTGAGGGCTATGATGGAAGGTAGGGAAGGAAGGAGGGATCACGTTGCGTATGTTTTTCCGTGAGTCATTTTAACTTTCAAAAAGCTTTAGGATGAACATTCTTCTTTTGCCAAGAAATAAGAAAGCAGGTAACAACAAGCAGCATTGTCTGGAATCATAAAAAAACACTAAGTAACCCCAAATTAGCAAAAGCGGAAGACTGGAAAAATGGAAGAGGCCACGCAATGAGTAATAACAGAAAAAGTTGCAAGTTAGATGCAGAGGTGCTGTGGATGTTAATTTAACCCAGAGAATGGGTGAGATGAAGAGAAAATATCGAGAAAAAGGGTGGTCAGCATGAAGGGGGCATCCTTCCCCAAAATCCAAAGGAGGAAAAAAAGTTTTTTAATTAACCCAAAGGAGCAAGAGCAGCTTCCTCATTGGTCTCCCTCCCTCTCTTAAGCTTCATACTAAGGGATGATATGACTAGTACAAAAATATAGGATAAAATGGCATGAAAGCTCTAAGGGCTTGGAACGAACACATATGGTCTTAGATGTCTCCATAGAACTGTACATAGAACTGTGCAAACACTGAAAAGATGAGTGGCTATTAAAGAATCTGCAACCTTAAAAACTGCAGTAATTATGACCGCAGTCATAATTGAAACCTGGCTGATTGGATCTCCTGCCAACAAACAGTCTGCTATATCCAGTGAAAATAAGCTGACAAAAGAACATGTTATGTCAAGAAGATATGCACATGCCTGGGTAGCCACAGACTTAGCGATAAAATACGGTGAAGTATATTTAAAGTGAGTTTAAAGAAGAAAGACTATCACACTAATGGCCATATAATCAGAGCGCTCACCAAATTAAAGATATAGATGAAATATTTGTATAGAAATGACAAAATTGGCTCAGAAATAAGATAGTGGTATCAGGAGATGCCAATTATTTGAAAGTCTTCTGTTCAACATATTCTGCTGATAAATTCTATATTGTCTGCTGACAAGTTCTACCTTTCAGAATGAGACAGTGAGAAACCATGATTCTGGACTTCTAACATTGAGGATAAACTGCTTGGTAAAGTAGAAATGATGGAAAGCCTGAGTGAAAGTGACTATAAAATAAGAATTTGCAACAGATCAGGAACTGAATCCTGGACATACATAGAAATATATCCTGGTCTTTGAAGAAAAGCAGATTTCAAAAAGTTTAGAGGAAAAAGTAAGCAGAATCAATTGGTCAGAAACTCTAAATGACAAAAAGGCTTATGAGGTTCTCAAACCCCCATTGCAACAAAATGAAGACAGATCATCTTGATGATGAAAAGAATGGTACATAAAAAAATGAGCATAATAAGTATAACATGGATAGCTACCGTGTTTCCCCAAATATAAGACCTAGCTGGACAATCAGCTCTAATGCATCTTTTGGAGCTAAAATTAATATAAGACCTGGTATTATATTATATTATATTACCCAGCCTTATATTAAAATAAGACCAGGTATTATTAGATTAGATTAGATTAGATCCGATCTTATATTAAAATAAGACCGGGTCTTATATTAATTTTTGCTCCAAAAGATGCATTAGAGCTGATTGCCCGGCTAGGTCTTATTTTCGGGGAAACACAGTATGTTTTTCCCTGTATTTTAAAAAGGCCCGTAAAAAGAGAGACACGAATGACCTAGGACAAATGGGAGTCACATGAAACCTTAAGAGGTACGTCAAAGGCACAATATTGGAATGAGATGAGTTGGTTCCAAAATGCTAAAGATGATGAAACAGTGGTTTGGAAGTGATTTTGTTGTTTTTGCTGATGGAGAATCCAGAAATGATCATCACCACTGCTTGAGAGAGATGACAGAAAAAAGCAGAGCATTTCGATTTCATTTTGCTCCTGACTTTCCCATCAGGGAGAAGGAACGGGCAAACCTGATATGGCTAAGGAGGAATTGAATTCCAACAAGAGATACCCAGATTCTCTGAACTAATTGCAGGCTGTACACCCACAAAAATTATAGCCCAGGATTCTCAAAGAGCCTAAAGATATATGGTCACAGAATTACAGTCAAGTGAAAAAGGGCAGAGATGGCAACAGAGGAGAGAGGCAGATATACTCCTTTTCAAAATGGGGCTTCATTCACAACAGTATTTTAAAATGGTTATTAAACAGATTGTAATATCATAAACAGAGAAAAGAATATTGTTAGACACTGGTACAAGCTATACCAAATCAACTTCATTACTTTGCAGATTAGGCTAGCACACCAGCAGGCCAGGAAAAAAGCACTGATTTCACAAAGCACCTGACCAACACCCTCACACAAGAGTTTTATAGACATAGTGGAAAAATGTGACTTGGATTCATTCACTTTCAATCAACAAATATGAATTAAGCACTTACTACCATAGATACAGCAATGAGGAATTTAGACAGGGAGCCTCCTCTGATGTACAGATAGATAATAATTACTTGAAAAACCACCGAAGTATCTGATGGCTTGACGAAGCCTTAGAAGTCTCTAATGCTGTGTGTTTTAGCTTTGAAGGAACACGTACTTCTTTAAGAACCTAATGAAAGCTACACACTATTCACACAAAAAAACTGCTTTATCTGTAAAATCCTTCATGAGATTTCAGGGGATTGGTCCATACACATCCTCCCACTCCCACCGCCAGCCTCAGTTAGACACCTGTTCTAATGGTTTCATGTCTTTGGTCCTACCCTGCTCGACATCTTTACCAAGACCTTAAATGAGGACAGGGAACACATCAGACTTGCTATGGTTTAAGGGCAGGGGTCTGGGTGCAACTGGCCAATTGTGAACTGATGCAGTCCCATTTCTGTGAGAGAAGACAATCGCAGGCCCCTGACCCCTAAGTATTTACCAAAAGTTTGGGTGAGAAAGACAGTATTCAAGGATTCCAACCGCTCTTTTAATGCTCCAAGAACAGTATGACCCTGGAGCAAACCAGTGTTTTTATATCACAGTTACAAGCCATCAAGTGAGTTCTTTCTTGCAGTTAAAACAGGGTGCCTAAGATAAAATTCTGTCTAGTTTTAATAGCGAGAATAGTTATGCTTCACCTGATCATTAGTTTCCTTTAAATTATATGTACTGTTGGTGTGGCCGGATGGCTCAGTTGGTTAGAGCACGAGCTCTGAACAACAGGGTTGCCACTTCAATTCCCACATAGGCCAGTGAGCTGCGGCCTCCACAACTGGATTGAAGACAATGAGCTGCCACTTAGATGCCGAAGGGGTGGCTGGATGGCTCAGCTGGTTAGAGTGCAAGTTGTCAACAACAAGGTTGCGGGTTCAATTCCCTCATGGGATGGTGGGCTGCGCCCCCTACAACTAAAGATTGAAAATGGCGACTGGACTTGGAGCTGAGCTGCACCCTCCACAACTAGATTGAAGGACAACGGCTTGGAGCTGATGGGTCCTGGAGAAACACACTATTCCCCAATATAATTTTTTTTAATTAAAAAAAAAAATTTTAATTAAAAAAGATTATATGTATTATCAAATCTATAAATGAGTACTTTAATGTTCATTTGGCATCTAGTGGCTCACTCATGTTTGTCATTACAGTACAATTTTTTAGTCCAATCCTAGCTCTATTTTACAGCCTTACCATTGCTTGTCTTTCTTTTTATAGCCCTGCTTTTAATTATGTTGTCTTGTATATTGTCTGTATCTTATAAATATCATATCTGGAACAAAATGGGTAAAAATTAAACTGTTCATTTGTCAAATTGCAGAACGATACAAGGCCAAAAAGAATAGCTGATGCAAGGAAGATATAAAATGGTCTCTACTGGTTAGGAAAATAAAACGGGCCCATATTAAGTGAATGAAATACACAAGGGATCAAAGTTAATATTGTAAAATAATGCTTTGTTTACTAACTTTTTTGAAAAAGGAAATCAAAGCGTTTAGCTAACCATCAGAAACAAAGACTATAATGCAATAGATACCTCAAAAAAGGCCAAAAGAATCTTCCTTTTTCTTCTTGCTATCTAACCTCAGAGTTGATGACAATCATCTTCAACTAAATATTCCTCCTTACAAAACAAAAACAGTCCTTCCTCCCTTAAAAACATGAAATGAGAAGGAAAATGGAGGAAGCAGTTTGAATCCTTTAGAAGAAAAGCTTTACATAAAATAACTCAATTTATTAAAACTATGACTAGCAGCAAAATCAGTAGGACATATTATTCAAAAAAAATAGAAATATTACTCACTTCATGGGCTATCCCAATAGATTTGTAATGTGGGAGAACTGGGGTTTTTTAAACAAATTTAAAAAGCAGCTTATGATAAGTTGTTATTTTCATTTCCACTGACCCTAATACCATGTCCAAACAGTCCAATCCATGCTGGTATTTTGCTAACACTTTTTATTTGACCAAAAATGCCAATCTTCATTAAGTATGTAATTTAATAACATTTAGGCAGTATTATAAATATACAATTTTATGTGTCATCTCTTTTTTCTAAAAGGAAATTTTATTTGAGCTGCAGCAAATCCAGAGACATAATTAAAATGAATTAAAATAATTCTAACATGTTCATTCAAAGCCCCAGTCTTATCTATAATAGCAAGAAAAAAAATTATACTATTATCACATACCCCGAGAAAAACAGGGAGACATGATATAACTAATAGAATTAAACTGGAACATTTTTCAATGAAGAGAGTTATGAAGAAACAGGGAGAAAAAGAAAGTATGTGCTGGGTTTTACAGACACAGAAAAACTGCTTATTAGTGATGCCAACTAAAACTTTAAAGTGTTACTCTTTAAGACTGTTTCCTTCAATTTGGGGCTTTTAATCATCCTTGGAACTTTTAATCATCCTTGGGACTTTTTATAACAGTATTTTAAAACATAAACCGCAAAGGAGAACTGGGTTAAACTAACATTCCCAGGACACAGATAATGGCTGCTTAATCTAACAGTGATTGTGACTCGAATTCCATTTATGAATGAGTCAATAATTCCTAAATTTAAAATCATTTTGCATGTGCAACAGAACAAGAGCGTTCTTTTTCATTTCATCTTTTAAAGATGAAATGAAGTAGTAAGCAAAGCAGAATTCTAATCCTATTTATTTCATTAAAAATTTTAAATGCTATGTTTGTTTTCTCTGCTTTAGTATAAGGTAGGCATAAAATGCAAAAATAAATAAACTTCAAAAAAAATACCTTTTTTCCACTCTCTGTCCTCCAATTTCCCAAACTAGTCCTTTAAGTCCTAAAGAAATTCAAACATAATCATCATATTCTCAGCTGTGATTTTGAACATTGAGATCAAATGGCTCTTTCCTTCGTGTAAATAGCAGACACGCAATCAGGTTTAAGGCTGGAATCACTTGGTTCCCGTTTTCTCCAACAAGCTGAATTTCAGCCTCCTGTCATCATTAGGAAAGCAGGGCCAGCTCTAACTCTGAGGCCATCGTTCACAGCAACTGAAACCCACCAAACGACAATTAAAAGAAACGTCCTGACCTTTTAGACATTATTTGCCCATTAAAGAAAAGTGGCTACGGTTGATAGAAAACAGCAATTTGTTGATGCCAAAACTTTCTAAGAGAGTGACTTTTTTTCCATCTGATTCTAATGCCATGTATTTCACTGATTTCTCCTACACTTGAAAAATAAGGAGACAACAGAGCATGATATAGAGAACTAGACTTGGGGTCAGAAGATGTAGATTCTGGTTTTAGCTCTAATATCATCTAATACCGTGTTCTTTTGTGAACCGTTTCACCTCTAAAATGTGGAAGTTTAATTTTACATGATGCCTAATACTCTTTCCACCCTTCACATGTTGTAAGTCTACTTTACTTCCTGAATTTTTCATAACAAGACTTTAAAGAACGCACATTAACGTATCTTTCTAATTATTTTCGGTTGTTGAACACAAGATCAATACCCTCTTACTGAATGTACTTTGGTTAATGCAACACATGATTTTGATTCCATGCCACTTAGTATATCTTCAATACCCCTCTGCATTTGCGTATTTGCTATGCCAAATCTCTCCTGACTAACCAGTCTGCATGTACATGGCCAGTTTATTTGTCACCAATTTATAACCCTTTGCATATCTAGCTAACGACCATATGGCTTGCGCTGCTTTAGCTGAATAATAGAAGCCTATTGAATGAGACACTATCTATTCCAGACAGCATTAAAAGGCACACCTTAAGATAAAATGATCCTAGAGAAGCCAGAGGATGGTAGTCACAGTAATAAGGAGGGGAATTACAGAACAGCTGGTGGCAGATTACCAAGTCTTTCAAGGCAGGGCCTGGCTAAGGCTCAAGTACACGGCTGTCAGGAGCCACCACTGAGCATAAAGCATTTCTTGCTTCCTTAGACTACGGCAGGATAATGATGTCAATCAACTAGAATGGTCAGAATATTTCTAAGCCTGCAAAATGATGCTTATATTTTAAAACTGCTGGCTCAGTGATTCCCACATCATTTATTGAGCATCTATTATGTGCCAGGCATTGTGCCAGGTCCTGGGGATACAAAGATGAGAAGAACAAGGTCCCGTGAGGTGCTCAGTCTAATGGAGGAGACAGGTAAACAACCAATCACAATACAAGCTGGTAATAAATGCTATAATGGAGGGAAAGCTCCACTGAGAAGCAGAAAATGAACCATGCAAGAAGGGCAGGGAGGGCATTCCAGGAAGCAGGAATGACAAAGTCAAGGCCCTCAAGTCAGGGAAGGATGTGATCAACTGGGAAATGTGAAGAGATGGTACCTGTGAAAGGATTCAGGGAGCACAGGAAGCAGAGAGGCAGAAAGAAGTTTGAAATGTTTATTTTACAAAACGAGGAATCTAATTTTGGAAAAGCTATCAGAAATAGCAACAGACCATGAACAAAAAAGAAATGTGATTTCCTTCATACTTCAAAAAACTCACAAGAGAGTTCACCTTAACTAATGCTGTTAGGGCAGTTTCTTTTGATTACTGTGGCTTCCCTCCAGAAAGAAATTTTTAACACCCAGGCAATTACAGTCTCTCACTTTTATTAATTGTTGGTTGTGTACCTGGATTTTCTAGGGGCCTAGTAAAAAGGCCACTGGGACATTTGAATATATTCTAATTTTAGGAGGCTGTCATATGCTACGGGCTCAAACTACAATAACTATACATGCAGAAATGTGTTTATAAGACATATAACTAACTGGTAACACAAAAGAGGTCAATGAGTAATGTTTATCATTTTTCCTCTCACACATTTCTTCCTTAAATCATTTATGTAAGCCATGACTTTAAAATGTCTTCCTTTTTTAAGTTATATCTTTGAACCAGAAAGATTTAGAGTAACTCAAAGAAAAAAAAAGCCAGCTGATTTTTAAAATGAAACAATCTTGCACAAGCCCTACTTCAGTATTTGTAGACTAGATCTATATTTGAGATGGAAAAAATAACATTTTCTGACAAGGTCTCTGAAAGGAGGAAAGCCACTATTATTTTAATAGGAGTGACTTTAAAATCCCAAATTATTAACACCAGCATGGAATAAATCGATACATAGGCAAAAGTTATTAGTTAAACGAAAGGAGAAAGCAAAATTAGTAAATGGCATCTTTCTCCTTTTTTGCAATAAGACAATTTTGTAAAAGAGCATCCCCACTGTTTATGTCAGTCATACTGTGCCTTATTATTCAATAACCTTTTAGGAGAGAATATCATAGGTAAGGAATTCAGAACCATTATATTATGAAATTACTTTCCTAGAAAACTACTTAGCAATATTTATCAAAAGTTTGTAAAATGTTGATGTACAAGTACACACCCAAAAAAATCCACTTGTGGAAATTTTATCAAAGAAAAGTAGACATGCACAGAAATAAAGGTACTTACTACAGCATTATTAATAACAGTGAAAGATGGAAAACAACCTAAAAGTCCAACAATAGGGAGCTATTAATATAAATTTGAGTGTAACTACTGAAATATCCTTTAGTGGGGAATATTTAGTGACCTGCAAAAACATTCTTAATGTTTTGTGTAATGAAAAAATACATATACAACATGGCCTTAATTTTATAAAAAACAAACGTATACATGGACAGGAATTAAGGAAATCAAGCCAAGAGAGATCCAATTCCATTTTTTTCCTTCAACACCCTTGGTTCCATGCAGGAATGAGACAGGGTAGTTAGTATGTTGCTAGGTAGACAGGGGGTCCCTGGTGGAATAAACAAAAAAGCAGCCATATCTTGAAACTCCAGGCCCTGGAATGTCTCCTTCACTCCAGGACAGACATGAGAATATGCCTTAAAGTTAACAGATAATCTCAAATCCCTTCTGGTGGGACAAAGGAGCAGATCTGATAGGTAGGAAAGGATTGCTTCCTTAATCCTTTCAGGATGAGCAAACAGGACAAACCTAACAGATGAATTCTATTAGAAGGCTCCAGCCCCCTTTCCCAAGCATGCAGGGGAAAGTATAAAAGCAAAAGCCTTTTGCCTTAATTAGTGGGCACCCCCATTCGGGACCCCCTCCTACTCAGGAGCTGCAACCTCTTCTCTGGCCTCTAATAAACTATCCTCTTTTTAAAACTCTTTGCCTCTCCCTGGTCCATGTGTGCATTCTTTGGATTTACAGGATCCCAGCCCACACCCAGAAACTGCCGGCAGATCCAACATCATTTACATCACTTACGTCGGGAAGACTCTCCTTTTATAGCTTTTAGGAGAGTATGCTATTTTATAAGTTTTAAGAGGTTAACATTACTGAGTGGTTTTTAATTTTGTGTTTATGGAAGTAGTAACATTGTCCTGGAGCTACACTTAGTTGACTGAAAAATTCAATTAGCTAAACGTCTATGACCCTGCCAGTAAGGAGGTTGTAAATTATATTGAAAGTGTTAATAGTAAAAACTGTAAAGCAAAAGAAACTTTAAAATATACCCACCATCCTTCACTTGTGCTTAAGAACACAGGCTTTGGAGGCAGAAAGAAATGTGTTTCGGTTGTAACTCTCCCTCTTATCAGCTTTGTTAACATAAAGTCTTTCCTTATCCTCATTTCCTCACACTATAAAGACAATAAAACCTATCTCAGGGACTTACTATAATTGCTGACTTAAAGTGCTCTGCATGTGACTGCATGGTATAAACAGCACCTGTTGTTATTTTCATTATTATTAGGCTATAATTCTTTCACCTGCTATTGCCACTGTTGAAAATATTTCAATTAAAAAATCTACTGCACTCTGTGTAGGGTATACTTTGGTTATATCCATTATACTTTGAGCATTTTACTGCCCCTCCTATTTCCTGGGAATTAATTTTATAAAAAGTTTTCCATTATATTTTCCTATCTCCTTATAAAACCTAGTCCTCATCAATCCACATATAAAATACTACTTTGTACATTAAAATATGAACCAATGAAGAGGAAATGTAAATGAAAACATTTTAGGTGCAAATATATTGCCAAAAGTATTGGAGTAAAAAAATCTATAAAGAAAACGGCAGCTAAAATACTTCTTTTTACCCATTCTCAAACTGAATTAGCTTTGTAAATTCCTCGTACTGAAAGAAATTCAAATTATACCAAAACTTCCAAACTCAGTAGCCTTAATCCTGTAGCTTTTTATAGTCAACCTGTACACATCTGAGTTTGGTAATGATGAATTTTTCTTCCCTGAGTTTTGTCTGTGCCAGTAAAGCTTTTCCAAAATAAAATGAAATTCTAAACTGAAAAGAACTTTTTCACAATGCAAAGCAAAACTTGTATCCTTTTCCCCAATTATTAAGGAAACTAAAATAGCTTCTTTAAATAAATAACCCAGCTCCTCTTCACAGAAAGCACAGAAAAGGTACGTACTAGGGTTCTTCCCAGTACTGTTTAACTTCCCTTCTATAGCATTTGGACTTAAAATTCTCTTCAAAGTAATTGAATGTAGACTTAGTTATTCAGTGACAGAAACACTGTTTATGAACAGTAAATTTCAGAAGCAGAATCAGAGAGGTGACCTATATTCTTGGACATGCATAGTCTTGGTTTCTTCAAGGAACGAAACAACAGAATAGAAAATCATTACTTTCTAATAGTTAAGTTGTTCTTGGTTTCTAATCTTTCATTGTTTCTCCCAAATTAACCAACTATTTCAAACCATTTCATCTAAAAACAAACAAAACAAAACATACTTTTTCAGGAGCCTGAAAATTCAATAGGGCAAAGCTTTCATAAGTAAAATATCTATGTTTGGACCCTTTAATCCTTCTGCTGTTGTGTGCCCATGGTTGAACATAAATCATCAATGAATATCTGAGGCCATCTTTATTCATTTTGTTTCCTTTATTCCCCAAAAAATAATAAATGTTACTTTCACTCAAAAGCAGTCAAGATATTGAAATCAAGATATTCAGCAGGAGCAAGTTTCATAAGGGGACACATTTTAGTTTTCATAGCAAACCAGAATATCTCAATCTTTCAAACTAAAGTACAAAAAAAGATAAACAGGTCATTAACTAATGCTCCATTTAAAATGTGACGGCAGAGAGAGGTCATCAACTTTTGAGTGTACAGTAGTCCCCTCTTTATGCTCTATTTTGCTTTCTGTGGTTTCAATGACCTGCAGACAACCATGGCTGAAAATATTAAATAAAAAATTCCAGAAAGAAACAACTCATATAAGTTTGAAATTGTGTGCCCTTCTGATTAGCATGATGAAACTCACATCATCCTTTTCTGTCCTGCCTGAATAGTGCCTAATTTATAAATTAAACTTTATCATAAGTACGTATGTGGTATAGGAAAATACATAGTATATATAGAATTTGGTACTATCTGTGGTTTCAGACATCCACTGAGGGTCTTAGAAAATATCCCCCACAGATAAGAGGAGACTACTCTATGCAACTTAAACTAATGAAATGACAAATTTATAAGATGTTCCTTTCTTCCATATGTTCATAATGCTCCCCTTAAAAGACATCAATCATAGTTTTTGCATGACGTAAGGGATCAAGATATTTAGGTTGATTTTGGTGGGCTTTAAATATTAGGTAATTAGGTAAAGGGATTAGAAAATACATATTAGTAGTCACAATATTGCCACGGGGATATGAAAGACAGTTTGGAGAATATAATCAATAATGTTGCAAAGATTTTGTAGGCTGTCAGATGGGCACTTGTCTTATTAGGGAGACCACTTCATGGGATGTGTAGACGCCTGACCACTGTGCTGTACACCTGAAGCTGAAGCTGAATAATATTGACTGTTAACTATAATTATATATATTCACAGGACATGGAGTACAGCATAGGGAATAGTCAATGGAATTGTAACAGGTATATACAATGTCAGAGAGGTAGTAGATTGGGGGAAGGGAGTTATCACTTTGTGAGGGGTGTAAATGTCTAACGATTTCATTGTTTTGTACACCTGAAACCTATAAAAAAATATTAGGTAATTTACTGACAATTAAAGCTAACAATATATTTAAAGCACAATCTAGGTTATTCTTTTCATAACACACGAAGATTTTAGAAATTGGGGCTATTGTGGAATTTTCATTCCCTTGGCTCTCAAGAACTTTAGAAGACAGGGAAAGGGTAGGGAGGACGAGCCTTACCAGCTGCCATTCATCCATTGCTTTGTTCTATCCTCATCATCACTGGGTAAGTGAGAGCAAAACCTCATCTGAGGTTTATTAACCAAAGCAGCAGGAGGGATCAAGGAGAGAAACTTAGCACTTCAGAGCTTTAGAAAACACATTCCAATGCCCTATCTCACTGGTGCTCAAAATAAATCAGTTAAATAGGCAAATAGGAGAGGTCACAAAGAAGATGGAAGATTCTTAAGTAAAGTAATTTGTCCAAGGTCACAATGCTAGTGAGAGGCAAAAACGTGATTATTAATCTCGTATTATGTTTACAAAAAATATACTGAGACTCCTCAGGGCTTAGTCCCAGGACTTCTTTCCCTAAGTGGTCTTTTCCATTCCATGGCTAACTTATCAAATACATGTGGATTGTTCCCAATTATATAACTCCCTTCCAGACCTCTCCTCTGAGCATTACACATACACGTCCATCTGCCCCTGCAACACCACCACTCGCATGCCTAAAAAAGCCAATCACTCCTAGCAGAGCTCTTGTTTCCTCTCCTCCTAGAAAAGCTGTTCCTCCCAGGTTTCCTCACCTCAGTAAGTGACACACCATTGCTCAAGTCAGGTGCAGGAGTCATTTGCATCTCTGCCTTTCCTCTACCCCCACACTCCACATCCAGAGCATTGGCGAGTCTGATAGATTCCTCTTCCAAAATACTGTATACCTCAGTTCCATCACCATTCCCAGTCTCCACTCCACCATTCAAGTTCCAGCCACCATCACCTCTTCCTTGAACCACTGCAATAGCCTCCTCACTGGCCACCTCGCCTCCCTCATCCCTCCATAAAATCTATCCCACACAGAACACCTAAACTAAAATCATGACCCTTTCATTTGCCCTTAAAATAAAGTCCAAGCTCCTATAAAAACCCACATAGCTACCTACCCACAAATTCAGAATTTTACAATCTTCTTATTGGTGATTGTCTCAGAAATAAAGCTTTGGTTCCTACCATGGCATGTCAATGGCAGATGAAGTCAGGACGTACACCAAGTCTTCCGAGTGTCCTTTTCATTAAGCCAGTCAACTTCCTAGTGCTCTATTCCCAGAAACTTATCCATGTCTCAGTTTTCTCATTTGTAATATTGCAACAAAACTGCTTCTCTGCCTATCTCACCTTATAATTAAGAGAATCGAGTGAGACAATATAATGTGAAAATGCTTTGAAAAACATAAAGCGTTATACAAAATAAAATACATGCTACTGCAGAAATGGTGCTCAAGTATGGAGTTTCCTGAGTCTTTTTTACAGGAGGAGTTAAATGAATCTAGCTAAAATAACCAACTTTTGTCTCTCTTGACATTTGGCTGGTTCAAGCCTTTTGTATTGCTTAAGAGGACTAATGCTAGACAAGAAAGTATGTGGCCACCCTGGTTAACTTCCTGATTTCAGGCTTTCCCTTACCAACAAATAAAAAATAACCAGATAAATCTTACAAATATGTTTCTGACTAAAAAGAAAATAGGAATCTAAAAGCCACACGTTGGAAGGCAGAGAAATCAGCCTCGCCATGCCCAAAGTCTCTCTACTCTTTTTTCTCTCTCTCTCCAGAATATGGAGGGTACAGCTCCAGAGGAAATGAAAACCCAGCGCTGCAGGGCCCTTCCAAACCCCAGGGACACAGGATGACTCCAACTCTGGACTATTTCCATAGCTTCTGAAAACCCTGCCAGCCAGCAGGAGCTACAACCACATGCCGGATGCAGGTCAGGTTGGAAAGGTCCTCACCCCATCAACCCAGGGTACCAACAACCACTTGCATGTGCATTTGTGTACACAAAAGACTGGCCCTCAGTATGACATCAAACAAGCAAGAAAATTCAATATGCTTCTAATACAATGAGTCCATCAATAGGCAATTATATTAAAATTGGATTTATTGACAAAGACCTGGAGATTTTAAAGAAATTGTAATAACTGTGGGTTGGATAAACAAGTTGCCATATATAATCTTCCTTTCTTCATGGTTGCCCCCCAAAATAGGCCTACCAAATTGCATAGTCATTTTACTTTTACACAAATTCATATCATTCAATTTAATTTTTCATTAATTCTCGTCAAACCACTTATCATTATTTTTAGTTCTACTTAAGTTCATTGGTCCTTTAAAAAATAATACTGAGTGACATTTAATATATTCAGTCTACAGAAATGGAAATTGTGCTGTAAATTAAGGATCTGCAAACTTTTTCTGTAAAGAGCCAAAACAAATCACGCTGGTTCAACAGGCTTCCTTTTCTGAAGCAGATACTAAAACTAAGAATGCCCTATATTGGAGAAGGCTGAGGAATATGCCCTGACTGTTTTCGATGTGGCAAAAAATTCTGCTCAGATGTTTTTATCCCCTCCCTAGGTCGTCAAGGATAAAAGATGTTCACTAAGAATTAATGAAGCATCACTTATAATGTACATATTTGTATTAAAATTTAAAAGCCTAGGTTTATACAGTGCAGGCTGATAAAACACAAATTTGTGAAGCCTCAAAAATTATAAATAGATACAAAGTTAAAAAGCCAAAAATAGCTAGAATACAATTCACCAATCCATTAAAAAAAAGAGGGATGTATTATTAAAATGACTTTCTTTTAGGATCTCTGCACTAACAATGAAAAACAGCACCAAAATTTTGTAAGGATAATGGCATACAAATTACTTGCTGTAATTGATATTTCTATGCCACAGTGCAATGAAGTCCATTGTACCTGAGATAATGGAATTCTTTCATAGTTACTGCGTTGTTACCAAGCAACAAGAAATAAAATGTCAGGATTAGTACTTCATTTAATATATTTTTATCATCAATAAACCATATTTCTATTCTGCTATTCTTCTGGATGTAAATGGTCATTAGACTAATAATTAAATTTAGCAATCTACAAAAGTATACCAAAAAATGCAGCAACGTTTACACTGCATTTCACCAAGTCCATGTTTTTTATATTTACTGCTTCCTTGGTAGAAACAGTAAATATTTACACTGCAGTAATTCTATGACCGATACGGTCATTTTGCCAAAATACTCAACTACAATATGTCTTCATTAAATACATCTTCCTTACCATTCAAATATTTTCAAACCAATATTGCATTTCACAGGAATTCAAAGAAATGAATGATCTTTAAATATTTCAATACTTTGAAATAAGTAGAATCAATCAGTTCATTTAGTTTAGTTGTATAAGGATATTATCATCTTATAAGTCAAAGCATTCTGTATCTGGCCAAATTTGTAGCATGTGAGTAAGACTATACAGATAGCCCTTTCAGAGTGGTTTAGTAATTAATTAAAAAAAATAAAATCCAAAGCAGAAGTAAAATCTTATAACTGAAAAACTATGAGAAATAAAAGTAAATCAAAGATATTATATAATTTAATAAGTCTAAAAATTAATCAATATAAATGATAGCCATTGCTCACCACATCCATCCCAAAAGTGAACACTTGGGTGACTGCACTCTGCTTTTGGATCAAGGATTCCCATGTTTCATGGGTGTTGGTAGGGAAGATGGTGTTCCTTCTTCTTTGCATTGTATCAAACAACATTCTTCACCCCCTCTTTTTTTTTTTTTTTTTTTTTTTGAAGAACTTGTGTTGAGTGTTCAACTCAAAGGGCCCATGTGGATGAAACAGAGAGGATTGGGATAAACAGTTTCTTGGTTGTTGTCTTCATTACTTGAACTGAAGTAGAGAGGTTTACCAGGTAAATACTAAAGGGCAGTGAAGGACATTTAACATATTATGGTTCACAACAGTAAATATCAAATCTGACATTTTAGCCAAGTTCTCATAAATATCATGTCTCCAAATGTCAATCAGAGATTTGTGTGTGTGAATAAATTCCACACAGGCATGAGAAGTAGTTGCCTGTGTATGGATGTATGTGTCTGAAACTAAATCTGTTTAATGAAGTTTCTCTGCATGGTTAGAAGTATTTGTTTTAAGTGGAGAGAAGCTTTAATTTTTCTCCTGTTTATACCTATTTTTCTTCCTTTTACTGTCTCTTGGAAAAATTATGAGTTTCACTGCTTTTAAAACTGTAATATCATGAGTCATTAGCAATCTAAAGATTAAGAATAAAAGAAACTTAAGGGGAAAGGAATTATGCTTATCCTTTAGGCATTTTTATTTTCTCTAAAGCAGGAAGAAAGATAACCAAAGTCTCTAAAACACTGATACATTAATTGGACTGCTTGGTGGAGATTAAATGTTCACGGGATCCATTGACGTGATTAAATCCTGTGATTAAAATCCACTGTGTTCCCATCTTCTGTTGTAATGTGAAATAAGAACCCGTTTGATCACTTCTGCTATGATTATTTATGAGCAGCTATCAACACAAAGTTTTCCACAGAGGGCCAGAGAGTCACAAAAGCCAGCAGGCTCCAATCTCAAAATTATATTTTCCATTCACCTCAGAGTTTTAAAGTCAAAATTAGGCCTCATCATCTCTTGGGATCCACTGCAAAATGAACTAAAAACGTAAATTATATTTCACATAGCCTTGGAAGAAGATACTACCATTACACTCAAAAAAGGTACCCTCAGGTAAGATAGGATTCCCCAGCCTACCACCTTGCACTAAAGAAAGGAGGGTATGTCGTCCTTACTCTTCAGACCCACCAGGAATGCTTCCACCTTAGCTATTTTCACCTGCTACTCCTTCCGTCCGCTGCCCAGATTGCTCCGTCAGATAGCCACAGAGTGAGCGAGCTAGCTTCCTCATTTCCTTGAAGTCTTTACTCAAAAGTCCTCTCAATGAGGCCTTTTACTGACCACCGTATCTAAAATTTCAGTTTCTTCTCCTGACATTTCATGTCCTTCTTCATCCTTTGTTTTTTTCCCCCCTTAACATTTATCAATATCTCAGACACTATGTATTTTACTTATTTATTGTATCTATTGGTTATTTTGACCATCAGAATGTAATCTCTGTGAGAGCAGGGATTTTTCTCTGTTTTGTTCACTGCTGTATCTCCAGAACCTAGAACAGCGCCTGCCTGGCATACTAGAATTTCTCAGCTTCACTGAACTTTCCTTAAAATGTCACTAACATATAACATCTGGTGCTTATTTTAAAATAATACAGGAGGAGAAAGAAAGGGACAGCGTTGTAGATGGGGCAGGCCCGACCATGGGTTGGTCACTGGAACCGGGTGATAAGCCCGGACGGGTACATTACACTCCTGCTTACTGTTGTGTATGTTCATCACCCTTCATAATAAGCATTAAAAACAAAAACATTTTAGTACCATTTACACTGAAGTCTTTACCTTTCTTTACCCATCAATCAGAAACAACACATTTCTGCTTGGCAGGATGGCAGCTGTACCCCTAATGGTTTCCTCTAGTTAATCCCCTAAGGAGAGATGGCATGTGCCAGGCATTAATACAGAACACAGAAGTCACAGTTCCCAAAGCTTGGCTCCTGTAACCAAAAAATCTTAGGATAACACTTTGGAAAATAATTTTTCATATGTCCATACCTTATGACTTAGACTTTTTTTAAAAAAAAAGCAAGGGACTGATGAACACAACATTCCTGATAGTCGTTATCTCTGCAGGGAAGGCAGGTAGGTGAAAATATGTATGAACAATCCTCTAATTCTTGTGTTAGGTGGGTTCGCAGGTGTTCAATTTATTATTACGCTTCATAACCCACACGTGCTGTATGTACCTAATATTTGTGTGCATCAAATATCATATAAACCATTCTGTCATAAGCACATATATAAATATACCATAATATAAATAAAATAACTTTATTGAAGTTGTCATAATGAATATACTTATTTTAACTAAAAGCTGAAATTAGCTAACTAGTTGAAAAAGCTTTGTGTAACACTTGATGTCTTCTAACACCAGCCAAGGCACAGGCCTGAGAAAACCAGCTGGGTTATTTCGGTCACAGGCAGCCTCCACAGCCTTCAGTAGCTGACTCAGAGGACCTTTTGTGACAGTTGCAGGCATGCCAGACTGCTTGCAAAGAGACAAAGTGTCAACAGCCTCCTGTGTGAAGCACTCCAGCCCCTCCCCCTAGGTTTTCTATTATAAGTTGCTCTTAAAACAAGTAGAAACAGATCACTTCTCTAAGAAACCCAGGATGGTGGAATATGCACCCAGGAGACTGGCAGAGGGACTCATGGGAAGTTGAGGGTTAATAAGATCTCTCCAGAAGCCAAAAGAATTCCCCTTGGAAGACTGGACATCCTGCTGCTCCTTATTATAACACCCAGAACACCCTGCTGAGAGTCATTCCCTGGCTGCTTCGCACTTAAACTTGTGAAGTTTATCAGGAAAGACTTCACCCACTCAAAGAGAGGGAGGTCCAGAAATAACACTGTCTAGGTTAAAAAGAGACTCATTTTTTCTGGCATGTGTGCCAATATGTGCACCCACTTGTACTTACTTTTCCCAAGCAACTACCCAGTTCCTTAAAAGGGAGAGAAAAATATAGCCAGCATTTACTAGGTCACAACTTTGTGGTGAAGCATGCAAATGGCTGCAGGTTTTAAGAAATACGTATGCAATATTTATATTGGTTTTGTTAAAGAGGAAAAGAGACATAATTGATCATCTCTTTGGTTCTGCACAACTCATAAGTTTGTTTAGGACACATCTGAAAAGGGAAACTTTTCCAAAAAAGAGTAAGGTTCTCCTTTTTACAGAAGCTGGAAATAATTCACGTCAATGGCAAATTTGGTATTTTCTTTAATTCAAGATAACATACTGGTTTACTTGTTGACATAAAAAAGCAAGAGACAGCTCCTATGTTCCTTTGCCACCCTACTTCTAAGTCCAAAAATGTTAAGATGTCTAAGGGAATCATCGTTAATATTTCAGGTATTTACGAGTATAATTCTAACCTCCTTAAAACTTGAGTTACAGGATAGAAACAGGGAGAAAGGTTGAAAAGATACAGCACTATGGAATGGCATGGAGCTGCAGGAGACAGGCTGTAACCCAGATTCTGCTACTGAAAAGTCTTCCACGTCCTCTTCTATAAGAGAAAGAAGATAAGCTGAGAGTTCTTAAAAAAAAAAAGTTTTTGAGATGTAGGGTATAGTCACTGTTATAGTTCCCACTGTTGAAGATAGCGCAGTACTAGAATAGACATTCAATCACCACGGTTAGGAAAATTTGTGAAAAGCTGCAAAGCTCAAAGAGGCTACACAACAGAACGAACAGAGTCCAAGAGAAAGACTGAATAAACCCGTAGGGCTATTGCCATAGGATGACGCTTTTCTCAAAGCCACCTCCAACGTAGAGGGGACGGGAGGAAAAAAGACCACAACTGGAATAACTGGCGAGGAAGGTCAGGGATAGCGGAAGACACTGGCCAAAAGCCTCCGTATCTGCTTGATTCTAATAGCCCTGAAATGGCCTACTGCGGATTTTCAACATCTTTCATGAGTTTGAAACAGCATCCATTTATGATGATTTCAGAGTACTTCATAAAATAATGGAAAAAAGGAGACGCTTTGGGATCAGTCTTGCTATGGTTCTATCCTAGTTACACCTAGCTGTGTGACACCAGGTATGTTTTGAAGTCCTCATCTGTAAAATGAGGATAATAATGGTTCCTACTTCATAGAACTATTGTGAAGATTAAAATCATAATAATGTACATAAGGAATACTGCAATGACTAATATATAATAAGTACTTGATGAATGGTAGCTGCTATTATTGTTTAGATCTAGCCGGCAGGAGACTCCGCGGGTAATTCACGATCTCTGAAGAATCCTTTGAAATACTTCCCTTCAGAAACCAGCTCATTATCATCCATCCTCCTAGGATCACCATGAAATAAAGCAGGATCGGGCTAGAGGCCAAGGATTATAGAATCCTAGAGGCCCATACAGGTAATGGCCTGCACAGAATGTAACACAGAAGAGGAGCGAGAGGTCCAGGGTATTCACTATACTCGAAATAATCCAAAGTCAATTGGTCAAAATAGACTTTTCATATCAGAAAACACCCAATCTACTCTTCATCCCTAATTCCGAATTATTTTCTACTTTCCAGCACACAGTACTTACAAGTCAACCTACGGGCATCTGGCCCTCTTCTATAACAATGCACAGGGGCTTGGCTTACCATAATCTATCGTCTAGGTAGCTGTTTTGCTTAGATTCCTAAAGTAGAATAAAAAATTAGATTTTATCTTGATCCTTCTAATTAAGCTCTGTCCAATAAAACTTTCTGTATCTATGGTGATCAACATAGTAGTTAGTAGCCATACGTGGCTATTGAAGAGAAACCAAATTTTTACTTTAATTTTCACTAATTTAAACTTTAAGTCACACGTTGTTGGTGACTGCCATGTTGGACAGTGCAGGTTTAGTCAATTGGGTATAGCTGTCTGCAGGCCTGGATTAAAAAAGGATCCTAATGAAGCCGGGCCTTAACAGGAAAGAGTGTGCTGTGTTGGTCAGAGATGTGTGTTCTAGGACAAGGAATAAGCCTTCATTTTATTTGCAGGCTCAGTAAAGGATTTTATCTCCCCTTTTCTTACACCAAAAGAGAACCTCTCTTTCTAATACCTACAGTGATTCTCAGGTACTTGAGCATTTCTGCTCTTGAAAGAAATAAGATTGGCTGAAAAGAACCAGATTATAAAAGAAGGGAAAAAAAGAAAACTTCACCCAGAAAAATACATAATGCTCTTTGGTACTCAGAGAAGAAATAGTGACTTCTGGTAGTTTACAGAAGTATGTAAAATCAATAGAGTGCTAAGCCATCAATCATTTTAAGATATGTTATAGGCCTTGCTTCAGTAATGTGAAAGATGTATGCCATGGACAGGTCATTAAGCTGATTCAATTAAAAAAAATTACACAGAGAGAGCAAAACCACATTATCCATTTTAAATTAAGAAAATACACTAAAGCCCTTGCAAAAGAAACCACCATGCCTAGGTTGAAAGTACCACATCCCCCAGCACTTTAAAAACAATACACTTTACTTTCAAAGAAAAATAGTACTATAACATTCAATTGTCTCAAAAATACCACTCTACTGCCACCATGAAATACCATCTTGGCCAAGCATATGGAGGAATCAAGAATGTCACATACAACACTCCCATTATGAGAAAAGTCAAGAATATACATTCTTATTTCCAGATCCGAAGATGGGTTTATAAGAATAAATCCCTCTCAAGGGAAACTTATCTCAAGCTACTAGAAAAATTTAGTTCCAAGGTGATCCTCAAAGCCTTGAGTTAGGAATCATTCATTTTAAAGTCTCCTTTTGGGTTCAACTGTGTATAACCAAAATGGCAGGGGTTTAGTACAAGCACCTTTTCTGCCCCAGAGCTTAAACCCTGGGAAAGTTCTAGAATTATTCAAGTCTCTCCCAAATTCTGAGCTGTCCAAAGGAGAGTTCTGTTAGTACCTTAATTCAACGGCTCTGAATAGAACCACATCAAACAATTATGTGTACCATCCTCCTTCTTCCTTAGAGAATTCATAGTATTTTATACAGTAAGATAATGAACTTCTCCTGATATAACTTACTATTTTCCTGGGATTCTGTATATAAAAATTCATCTTGGGATCTCATTCAAGAAGATCTATTTTACTCAAGTATCAAAGGACTTTCATAAACTGGTCCCATCACAGCTTGATTCCCAAAGAAAGTATTCTAGTGAGACCCTAGCAACCAGAAAACTAATGTTACAGCAAAATTTCAACTATTATATTTTTAAATCGAATCCTTCCATACCCAAAACGGAAAAGCTGTCATTGCTTGTCCTCCAAAAAAACAAATGAGCTGTTGTACTTTTTCTTGAACAAATACACAACATCAAGTTAAAAATTTAACATCAGGAAATCAGAGATAACCTCTCCTCTTACCTCTACCACTGAAGTTTCTGCAGCTTTGCACATTGGCAAGTTGAAATTTCGTGCACTCTTCCTACATTAGGGGTTGGGGGAAATAAGGAAATGGGGAAAGAAGAACAAAAATAAGGAATGTCTCTTTCAGCTTTAATTATAGATTAAAAGGATTTCTATGAACTAAGAATTTGTGAATCTTTTCAAAAAGAGTATATCATGTTTTCTGTTATAAAGTTTTATGATTATTTCATAAATAAAAACAGCATGATACCTACTTCAATGATATAGTTTTCTTTATGAGGTTGAGAGCGAGACTATTTTTCATGTTCAACATATAAATTATGCACAGAAAAATAAAATGGATATTAACAAATCTACTTAAAACGAATTTCCCTAAATCTTTTAACTGGATGCTGCTTCTTTCCTATAGTTAAATATTTCATCAAACTCGCTCTTATTAAAATGTTGAGGAAAAGCAGCAAGTGCTTCATATGAGAAGACATAGTAATTATGTTCTTTACTCAAGAGAAGGCTATTGCTGAAATTAAATGAAACATTCATTGGTAATCTGTGAGTCACCTATAAAGATCATTGTGGGGAACTGATTTCTAATAAAATTTTTGAAAGTACAACACCCACCATCAGACCTTGAGGTATAAAAATCTCAAGAAAGTGCCAATTTTTCTGAACGTTTTCCATTTCCAAGTTCCTAAATTAATGCACTCCTCTAACCATAAAAATTTAAATACATTTTTGTTTCTGAGAGCATGAGCTGATAGAAAAATTTCTTTAGTAAAGGGAAATAAGTCAGAGCTATGTTTTACTAGTGCTTTTGAGCCACCAATGCTTATTTCACTTAGATTCAAGAATAGGCATGTCCTTGAGAGAGGAGCCCTTGTGTACTTCCACAAGTTTTTCTGTTGGATTCCACCAGAGGTCCAGCATCAAAAGCTCCAAGGGCAGAGTGGCCAGAGGTGAAGGTGTGCAGGGCTCTCCCACTTTAACAATGGCCCACTCTGTACCAGTTCTCCCACTAAACGTCAAGGTTTTCCCAGAAGTCAGTATCTTAAGAGCCGAGGTCACCTGACCCCTGGTGAGGAGGCCTCTCATTTCACATCAAAGCTCCATGTTCGTTTGAACCACAGGCATGAAGTCTGTGCTCAGAACAGCCCTTGTGCAGTCTTTCGATACCAGAGCCAGGCAGTGGAGTACAGGATAAACTCACGGAAATATTTTAAATAATTCATTTCCTT
Organism: Rhinolophus ferrumequinum; assembly: GCF_004115265.2. Lineage (NCBI taxonomy): Eukaryota > Metazoa > Chordata > Mammalia > Chiroptera > Rhinolophidae > Rhinolophus > Rhinolophus ferrumequinum. Next base: position 27,824,260 of record NC_046290.1, read on the forward strand.
TTGCTTCTACATAATTTCATTACTGTTTTTTTTTAAAAGCAGCTACACCTTGTAAACATTATATCAAAGTGTCAAATATGGTAGACATGATGCAAAATGTCTTTTGTAATTGCCAACATTAGTTGTAATTCCAAAAACTAATTGAAGTCAAGAAATCAAACATAATATTAATATTATATGTTCTTCAGAAATGAACAAAAACAACATGAATCTGGTCACTGAGGATTTAATTGTTGTTACATCAAAGCTGCATTTGCTAAAGATAAAAATTTGCTAACTAAAAAGCACTAAATGACAATATTATGAGAAAGAAAATGATTTCTGTAACCTATCAGATGAAGCCTTTAATACCAAACATTTTGGGGAAAAAATTTTTTTAAATTTTTATGTGTATATTAAAAGGTGCCATAATTTAAAAAAAACTACATAATCTATAAATCCAAGATACTAAATACTTGGTATTTAGTCTGCTTAGGGTAATAAAAAGATCTTAAACTCTATTAAGCCTATGGCTTAATATGTGCGACTATCCAGATAACGAGAATGAAAGTTCAGCATTATTACAATCAATTTTTCAGACAAAACCTTTTTATAAGCATTTCCTAGTAGACGCCAATAGGACTGGCAAAGAACTGATCTAAATAATTATTAGCAATATTTTTCTAGAATATAAAAGTAACAGGTATTTTAAGACAATGCATATAAATAACAGTATCAAAATTAAATATAATTGAGTGCTTTTGTCATGTTTTCTAAGCATGTCAACATTGTAACTAGTCTTGGCGACTAAAACACACAGGGGAAGAATAATTTGTATGTGACTATATACAAGCATATATAGATTCAAATATTTAACAAGCAGTGCAACATGGATGCCAACCAACAAGAACAGACTCCCACAAGTACTTCATGCCAGCAAGACTGCATAACAGCAGCACTGCACACACATGTATATATACCGTGTTTCCCCGAAAATAAGACTGGGTCTTATATTAATTTTTGCTCCAAAAGATGCATTAGGGCTTATGATCAGGGGATGTCATCCTGAAAAATCATGCTAGGGCTTATTTTCTGATTAAGTCTTATTTTCGGGGAAGCACGGTAGATACACGTGGATGTGTTTGATTTTCAGCCATTTCTTAAATGAATTTTTAAATACCAGACACATCAAGATATCCATTTTGTAATCATAATTTAGGAAATATAAAGTTGCTGAAATACATTGTATTCATATTTAAAATCATCACACTACCTGAAAATTATGTTTCCTGCTTGGTCTGCCTTCCAGGCTTTCACCAAGGCAAAATCCCCTGTAATTGCTTCCTCCAAAATAAAATGTTGACCATTAAACTCTTTCACCTGCAAGAGACAAAAAGGTCTGCATTGTCAGGTATTTGCACAGCTCTTATTTGGTTGTGATATGTGCTCTGATAAGGGCAGATAAAAGGGGATAGAAGCTTAGTCAGGGAAGGTTTCTCAGAGGGAGAAGAACCAAAACTGAGACCTCAAGGATGAATAGTGGTAGGCAAGTAGCACTTAGTGAAAGTGGTGGAAGGGAGCACTGAGGGAACAGCACGTGCAAAGGGTCAGCAACAGGAGAGAGCTTGGTAAATCTGAGAAACTGCAAGTTCTATATGCCTGAGGCATAGACTGTGTATGTTCGTATTCACTTTATTACTTGTGTGCATAGGTTACGTATTGAACATGAAAAACAGTCCCTCTGATCCTGTACCCCAGAAAAAAACTACACAGTTGCGTGAAGTGGCCAATGTATTGCTTTGATATACAAAATAGTTATAAAAATCCATCTCTTTTAATAAATCTATAATCACCTGTTGAGATTTTAATTGGGATTCCTAGAATTCGCAGACTAATTTGGAGAGAACGGACATGCCATATCTTCCAACCTATGAGCATAATACATGCCTACATTTTTTGAAGTCTTCTTTTACCTCCTTCAATAGTTTTATGATTTTCCCACCAAAAGCTTTGTATATATTTTTTAGGTTTAGTCATAGGTACTTCATGGTTTCTGATGTTACTATGAACGTTACATTTTATTCTATTACAGCTCCTCATCAGTCATTACTGGTCTAATGGAATGCTACAAATATTCGTATGTTATTGCTTTTAATTCTACTACGAATAAGGGGGCGGGGGGTGGAGAATAGAAGAAACTTAATGCCAATCTATGCCTCAGCATTGGACACAACATCAAAGCTATGCTCCATCCATCCCGTACTACACAGGCTGGCAGCCATTGGAGGGAACCCCATTCCCATTCCTACTGCACCCCCAAGTGGACAAACCGCATGCGTTTGGAAAGCTTCAGTAGAAAGCTTAGATGTATTTACTTTTCTTTAACTATGGTTTAAAACAGAAATCCTTTCTTAAAGAACAGCTTGCTTAAATACATTATCCCACTCTCCTGCTAGAAAAGATTAATGAATTTACAGAATCCTTGATGAATGAGGATCTTATTAATATGAACTTAGACAAATTTGATAAAAGATATTTATAAGCTGCACATCAATATATAGTTTCTTAAAGAATCTTATGTATTTCAAAGTCATTACAGTAAACGCCAATGATGATAACTGAGTATTTTACATACAGATCTAGAAAACTACGTATAGATCCGAATATATGCTAACCCAGGGCAAAGTAAGAAAAAAGAAAAAAAAGGATTCTTTTTCTATTCCAATTATATAACTTCCTGATGGATCTACACACTAGCAGTTGCTGAATATTAGCTATTCTAAAATTTTAAAGGGGAAGGAATTGGTTTTTTCAAACTACCATAGCTATTATACTCACTTAAAAGAGTTGTGCATTTCACAGTTTCCACTTTCTCATCTTTCAGTACTTTTTTCAATCCACTCCCAGTAAATTTTTACCACTCCAGAAAAATCCTCTATCTTGGAAAAATTGCTCTTTAAGGTCTCCAATGACCAAATCCATGTCTCCAAATCCAATGCTCAAGTCCCAGTACTCTATTACACTACCTTCATACTTTTGACACATTTGATCACACCCTCCTTTGTAAAATATCCTGTCGTCTTTCAAATCACCAGACTCCCCCAGGTTTCCGCTTCACTCACTAGACACTCTTTCCAATTTTTTTTTCCTACTCCTTTTCCTCTTCCCAACCTTTAAATGTCAGAGACCTCTTCTCAACCTTCAAATGCAAAATAGGTATTCTCTATCTGCTCTCCAGCCCTATCCACTCATCCAGTCCCGTAGATTTAGCTACGATATGCTGATGCCTCCAACGTTCCCATGCCAGCTCTAAACCCTCCCTGAGCTGGAGTCTACTGAGCACCTCCTCTTGGAGACTAATGAGCGTCTTAAATGCACCTCGTCTCTCTCTTTGATTACCCCCATGCGTGGCCCCTCTCAATAAGTAGCATACTTGATTCTTGTCTTTTCTTAAACCCTACAACCAATTCATTAGTAAATCCTGTTGTCTTTACCATCAACATATATCCCGATTTCAACCGCTTCTTCACACAAATTCTACTGTTAGTCTAAGCCACCTTACACTCCCACATGGATAAATACAACAGCCTCTTAATTTCTTTTGCAGCTTCTGCTCTTGGCCCTGTACAAAAAAACTCACCTCCCAACAGCGACAACTTGCCAAAATAGAAATCAGATCATATCATTCCCACCTACTTTCTGTTGGCCTCTATCATACTCAGTAAAATCCAAGCTCATGTGATGTGGCTCCTGCCTCTCTTCAACCTCCAATCCTACCATTCTCTGCCTCACTTACTCTGTTCCAGTCTCATTGCCATGCTGTTCCACACACAGGGCCACACACACAGGCCTCAGGACCTTGTCCCCTTCTTCCTTCTGACTAGACCACAACCCTATGATCTTTGCCCTGCTCATTCTATTTTATTCAGATCTCTACCAAATGTCACCTCCACAGAGAGGTTTTCCCTGACCCAGTCTGGAACACCACCTCCCTGGCCACTGATCACCCTCTCTGCACTTACCCTACTTGATTTTTCTTCACAGCACTTTCAGTATTGACATGTGTGTTTGCTTATTCATTCCCTTGTCAGTTCCTCCACTACAGGGGCACTTGGTCTACATTATCCTTTTTCCATCATACATAGACCACTGCCTGGAAAAGAGCAGGACCTCAACAAATATCACTCACTCACCTCCTCTTCCTACGATAAGCAAGGGACATAAAGAGCTAACAAGAGTTGTCTCAAGAAATTATTTGTCATATTCCTAGGGGATTCAGTCAAAATTACAAAACTACTACTGTGTTTCCTTGAAAATAAGACCTAACCGGAAAATAAGCCCTCGCATGATTTTTCAGGATGACATCTCCTGAACATAAGCCCTAATGCGTCTTTTGGAGCAAAAATTAATATAAGACTTGGTCTTATTTTTGGGAAAACACGGTAGATTCACACACCTGACTCTAGGCAAAAATATTCAGGAGAGATATTCAGGACTGATTCCAGTGTACCCGATGTTTTCCTCAGAGAGTTAATCCTTTAAGTTCTAGCAAACTCTCAAAGTATTAACGCAATTTTTCTGGGCATATTTATCTATATTACTAAGACCCACTTTAATACTTAGACTCCTGTCATTTACTTTGTCAAGGACTTTTTAAACATAATCAGGCAGTAAAAGAAGAAGCAAGAGAGAATATTTTTAAAATGTTAATAAAAGCTTGGAGTTAATATAGGTCACCGTAAGCAGAAAGGCAAAGCTCCAGATGGAGGATGCTGCTGGAGATGACCCTGAACAGCAGGGGACATGTTCAGTGACCCTTTATCTTCCCTCAACACATGGAGGTGCACAGCTAACGTCTCACACCTCTATAAGCAGAACGTTGAGTGAGACATCAGCCCTTGATTTGAAGTTTTCACTTCCGTAGAGATCAACTCAGCATTTCTACAACCTGCTTGAGCCATGTGAGCAGGGAGAAGGCAGAGTCTAAAAACACAGTAATGAAATACTGGCCCTGTGTAATTTTAACAGGTGATTCAGATCTCAGCATTTCAAATACCGATACCTAGAGTTCTATTATTTTCTAATACGTGAGTGAAATTAACTAGTATAAAGGTGCCCCATCCTTTCTAGCACTTTACACTAAACTAAGTTATTGAGTCTAAAACTCAAGTGTGTCCAGTATACAAAATGAATGTTAAAGGAAATTATATGACTTCTCTATTTATTCCACTATACAAATATAACTATCCCCTCCTTTTTAAGATTGTAAACAAACTTGTGATTTCTTTGGCTTACTTTCATCCTTCAGTCATATCCAGAAGAGCCCTGAGCATGAAGAGTTAAATATATGTATTAACCAACTATTCTACTTTCCACATAAGCATAACCAGCAATTATAAAGGTTCCTAAATTTATTAAAATCTACCCATAAAATTAGTTTGATAACTAATCCTGACTTGCACATCTTATATGAGTTACAGGTTCTTTTCATTTATTGATTCTGGCTTCTGTATGTGATTTTAATTACTAGCAGATGCTCAGTTTTAGCTTGAAATTTTTCCCTGACATATTTACGGTAATGAATGACAATGTTTGTTCCTACACAGAGGTGATTTTATACCTCTTTACCCAATGAGCCCACCCGGAGTCCTAGGCTGAAAGAAGTGTCCTGGTATTACCTGGACAAGAGTGCTTCTTACCTCTTTAGGCTTACTGGCAATGGCAATGCTGCCATCTTTGTTGTATTTGATCGGTGACCCTCCTTCTTGCACCAGGGTCCCATACCCTGTTCTGGTGTAAAACGCAGGAACTCCAGCCCCACCTGCACGAATCCTCTCTGCAAGCGTCCCCTACAAGTGAGCAAGCAACACACCATAAAAAGGTCAGTAAGCACCCTTTTGTATGTGGACACAGAAACATTTACAGACTTTCTAGAGGTTTATCATTCTTAACAGTATCTAGAATATATATTGGTGTATTTCACTAACACTGTATGCTATGATTAATTTAAAACAATTACTGTCTTTCTAGAAAACAACCTCTCTATTCTTAATCCACATTCGAAAACGTAACTGCTTATTTGTATAATTATGTTTTTAGCTTCCATGTCTCCAATTGGTTTCTTGACATCATATTCTACATCCATCTATTTGTAATATTTTTCAATCAATTTTCAAATTTGAACTGTGTAACTTTAACTATACATTAAAAAGCATTAAATTTTGTGTTTTACTGTGTGCTACATGTAGGTATGGCCTGAATCTTATCTTTAGTAACAATAAGTGATTATTATATAATACTAATGTAAAATGTTCAAACTTATTTAGAATTTATTCTAAACTATTCTATAAGTTTTTTATGTACTATGTTATCTAACTAAGGAAAAATCCAAAGTTAGACAAAGCGTACAACATACAGGTAAATTGGTTTTTAAAAGCCAAGAATACTTCAAATTTTGTTTCAGAGTAGAAACAGCTGTAAGCAGTTCCTTTTTATCTTCTATTGATCATCTCCATCCCCTCCTAGGTGCCAGGGATTTCAGACCCAATTTCCCTAGCTCTCTCTCACTCCCAACTGCCTCTCCACCCAATTTGCCCACAGGGGAATAACTCTGGCCCTGAACGTTCCCTGACACCCTCCCTAGCACTGAAACTTATTGTTAAGGTCGGGCCACATCTTGGTTGTACTAGATAACTGACTGGCTAATCAGTAGTAAGGTAGTCATGACAGTGTGTTAAAATTATCCCAACCCGAAAACAATTTTCTACTTTAACTGGGGCCTTTAAATACTAAACTCAAAGAAGAGAGTAATCCTTGGGGTTTCAAACACTGAATCATTCAAGTAGGTGGGATTTTTCTGGGGAGGGAGGGACATGTGGCATAACTGAAAATCTTCCGGATAACTAATTTTCTTCTCTATCCAATGGACATAGATGACTGCTTGTTTTGCGGGTATTTTAAGTTAACAACATTCATAAAAATTCAATCATCAATGATCCATAATAACACCCCTAGTTTAAACTGCTTTTTATGTCCACCCACCCTGAATGCTTTACTCCTTCTCTATGTTCAATTAAGCAAGGACCTGCAAATACAACAAGTAGTTTTGCAGACAGGCCCTCCACGGGGAGGGGAGGCCCTCCTCCCAAGGGGAGTCCTCATCCCTAACTCTTCATCAACACTTCTTCCTGGCTCTCAGGCTGCAAAACAAGTGACCAGAGCCAGTGTTTGTTTATGTGCCACTAAATTGGGGAGGGGGACACTGACCTCTTTCAACTTAAAGAAAGAATATAAAGGAAACAGTAAGAAAGTTCCTCCCCCATGTATATGCCCTCTGACAAAATAAGGAGTAATGCAAAGCTATAAAGGTTAATTTTCAACAGCTCCGAAACTGAAGGATAATGTGCCTCAACCTATAATGTGAAGAAGAAAAGTATATGCTATGGATTGAATTATGTCCCCTCGAAATTCATATGTTGGCGCCCAAACCCCAGTGTGACTGTATTTGGAGATAGGGCCTTTATAGAAGTTATTAAGGTTAAATGAGGTCCAACAGCATTCGTGTTCTTATAAAAAGAGATCCCTGAGTGCTCACCTGCATGTGCATTCTCTCCTTCTGCCCCTGCCCTTCCCCTCCCCTTCCCAGGACCCGCCCTTCCCTCTCCCCTACCCTACACCATCAAGAATCAAATCAGCCTGACACATTGAGCTTGCTCTTCCCAGCCACCAGAACAATAAGAAATAAATTTCTATTGTTTAAGCCAGCTAGTGTGTGGTATAATAACATCACAAGCAGACTAAGACAGTATGCCTTTTGTTAATTTAAAAAAAAAAAAAAAATCTTTAAATGAAGATTAAATACCAAGCATACAGCAATGCTAGATAAGGCTGGGTGCCAACGCTGTAGAATAATCAAGGTGTGACTGAGAAGCCTCATATAGAAAGAACAGTTCCCCCATGCATGTTCACTCTAGACAAACATATACTGTAATTTAATTACTGAAAATTTTTCATAAAATTCTGCTGCATTACATAATTACCAATTTGGTGAAGTCAGTGGTGACAAAAATTTTCTGTTGACAAAAATAAAGAAGACTAGTGGGCTTGGTTTCAGCACATACAACCTGTAGACCACTGTCTTACACAAATGCCTTCATAAAGTTTGCATATCTCTATGAGAAACTCATCACTTAGAAGATGATATAGAAAATGTGTGGGAAACTTGCCAGATCAATTTCAGTAACTGCTTGCTTTGTAATGACATCATTTCCCTGGAGATCTGGGCTTTGATTCCAGCACTTACTCTGTGATGTAGCTACTTTTACTCTCCAAGAGCTTCACCCTCCTGATAATGTCTTAGCAAGACCAGATTCCTCACAGATTTCTAATTTTACGATTCATAGGAATTGACTTTTAAGACAATCCTCAAACATTTCAGCAAGTCCTTTTGCAGGCTTCCAGTATAATATACATTACAATGCCAAACTTAAAAATTTATCCTGTAGCCTAGATATTTTTCTTAGAAATACCTCATTTTCCAGTGCATAGCAGCAGAATATATTAGACCTGTGTAGCTGTAACCTACAGACAAATTTCCTTGGTTTGACAAAATAATATCCTCTCTGCCTTACCTCTCTTATACAAAGAAATTTCTAGGGAGAAAAAGATAAAATTTTAAAAATAAGTTACTATTGTAAAAGAAAAGCAGAGGAATGTTCTTACCTGAGGTGTCAGCTCTACTTCTAATTCACCAGCTAAGTACTGTCGTTCAAATTCTGCATTTTCTCCCACGTACGAAGAAACCATGCGTTTTATCTGCTTGGATTGAAGTAAAAGGCCCAAGCCAAAGTTGTCACACCTAGAAGGAAAATGCAAGCAGCTTGCAATCAAAGGAACATCTGGTACAACGCTGATATCACTTACATTCAAAAACATACAATTTTATTAAATTAAAGGAATCATCTCTACTAGGCATTTAACCCACATTCTCTCTCAGTCCCTCACCACCCAAAGAGCTCTTTATAAGGTGGATCTCCTTTTCTTATTTTACAGTTGAGAAAATTAAAGCTCAAAATGTTTAAGTGATTTTTATTCTAAGATCTTGGATGATAAGTGACACGGCCAGTACTCAAACCCACATCAATCCCAGAATTCTACCCCACCCCTTTTATTCTTTCCACTGCTACAAAGTGATACTGGGTTAGAAGCTGAGCAAAGAGATGGATTGGTCCTTGGCCAATGCTTTAGAGGCGTACATAAATGCAATGGCAATGCCACTGTCCTAACCGGCACTGACCCCAAAGGAAGGTTTGGATGGAGAAACTCTTTCTGTCCTAAAAAGGGGGCTTTTTCATATTTAAAAGAGGAAGAACAACAGACTCTTAAAATATAGACCCAAATTATAAATAATTATAAACATTTTCCTTATACCACAGATATTTTGCTCAAGAAGACTTAAACACTTAAACAGTTTAACAACAATAAAAAATCAAGAAATTAATCACAAACCAGTGATGATTATAGGTAGCAAGAATAATGTTGTATCTGTTAAGTTACATATAATGGTTTAGTGTCTGTGTTAATGTTGGAGTTCGATTTATTCTTAGAAATAGTGTACGTAGTGTTGGCTTTTTTCATTAGGTGAAGGTCTCTAAGCTTGTGCTTCTCATTTATTTCTATTGTTTTCAAAGCAAAATACACCTAAAATTTCAAGCAAAGACAACATAACAAGACAGATTAATAACTGAATAAATACTTTTCCATTTTTAGTCACATTATCCCTCTCTTCCACTCAAGAGTTTCAAAAATATGTTAAAAAAACTAGATAACAAAGAATATTTGAACTTAAGGTACAAAACTATTTTTAAAAGAAATGGTAGAGTGATGTCAGAAGCATGGCAGTGTGAGAGGTCCCCCGATCTCTCCCCTTGAAGTTACAAGTTGAATAGCTGTAATTCAACATAGGATTTCATAGTCAACACACAAACATGTCTGAGATATCCGCACATCAAAACGTCTTTGAAGGTGGAAGAATCGGGGCAAACAGGGGAGGAGGAAAAGGAAAAAAAAAGAGATAAGTGCTGCCGATGCAGCACGGAGCTCAGTGCTGGTCCCCGGAGATGGGAGAATTCAGGCTGCAGGTGCACTCTTTGTGCCCCAGTCTGAGTGATCAGCATATAAAACAAAACCCAATCATATGCTGCCTTCAAGAGACACATCTCAGCTGCAAGGGCAGATATAAACTCAAAGGGTGGAAAACAATACTTCAAGCAAATGGTGTACAGAGAAAAGCGGAAGAACCATACTTATATCTAACAAAACAGATTTCAAGATTTCAAGATAAAAAAGGTAACAAGAGACAAAGACGGACATTTCATATTGATGGGATAATACGAGATAGTACATCAAGAAGACATAACACTTATCAATAAATATGCTCTCACTTAGGAAGCACCAAAAATATATAAAGTCACTACTAACAGAACTAAGGGTATAAACTGACAAAGCAGAATTTTAGTAGGGGACCTAAATAGACCATTGACAACTAGGGATAGATTATCCAAACAGAAAATCGATAAGGAAATATTGGCCTTAAATGACACATTAGACCAAATGTGTCAATTTACAGAACCTTTCATCCCAGAACACCAGATTATACATTCTTCTCCAGTGCACATGGAACATTCTCAAGGATAGACCACATGTTTGTATACAAAACTAGCCTCAGCAAATTTAAGAAAACTGAAATCATACCAACCATACTGTCCAACCACAATGCTTTGCAATTGGAAATCAACTGCAAAAAGAAAGCAGGAAAAAACATAAATATGTGGAAATTAAACAACATGCTACTAAAGAACAACTTGGTCAAAGAAGCACTAAAAGGAGAGATCAAAAGATACTAGAAACAAATGAGAATGACAATAAAACATATGAAAACTTTTGGGATACAACAAAAGTGGTAATAAGAGGGGAGTTTATATCATTACAGGCCTATCTCAAGAAACAAGAAAAATCCCAAATAAATCATCTCACATTACATCTTAAAGAACCAGAAAAAAAAGTACAAATGAAACCCAAAGTCAGCAGAAAGAAGGAAATAATAAAAATTAGAGCAGAATTAAATAAAATAGAGAACAAAAAGACAATAGAAAAAAAAAATCAATGCAACAAAATGCTGTTTCTTTGAAAGGATTAATAAAATTGACAAACCCCTGGCTAGACTCATTAAGCAAAAAAGAGAAAAGACACAAACAAAATCAGAAATGAAAGAGGAGAAATTACAACAGATACCACAGAAATACAAAAAATCGTACAAGAATACTATGAAAGACTATATTCAACGAAATTAAAAAACCTAGAAGAAATGGACAAGTTCTTGGAAACATACAACCTTCCGAGACTGAATCGTGAAGAACGGAAAATTTAAATAGACCAATCAACAGTAAGAAATTTGAAACAATCATCCAAAACCTCCCCAAAAGCAAAACTCCAGAACCAGATGGCTTCACCAGTGAATTCTTCCAAACATTCAAAGAGGACTTAATACCTGTCCTTCTCAAACTCTTCCAAAAAAATGAAGAAGAGGTAATACTTCCTAAGTCATTTTATGAGGACAACATTACCCTGATACCAAAACCTGGTAAGGATAACACACACACACAAAAAAAAATACAGACCAATATCTCTGATGAATATAAACACAAAAGTCCTAAACAAAATACTAGCAAACTGAATACAACAAAAAAAAGTTTATATATCATGATCAAGGGCGCTTCATTCTAGGGCATCAGAATGGTTCAACATAAGCAAATCAATCAATGTGATACACCATATAAACAAAACAAAGGATAAAAATCATAGGGTTATATCAATAGATACAGAAAAAGCATTTGGCAAGATACAACATTCATTTATGATTAAAATACTTAATAAAATGGGTATAAAAGGAAAAGTACCTCAATATAATAAATGCCATATATGACAAACCCTCAGCTAATATCATACTCAATGTTGAAACACTGAAAGCTTTTCCTGTAAGATCAGGAACAAGACAGGATGTCCCCTCTCACCACTGTTATGCAACATAGTATTGGAAGTCCTCGCCAGAGCAATCAGGCAAGAGAAAGAAATAACAGGGCATCTGAACTGGGAATGAAGAAGTTAAATTGTCACTTTTTGCAGATGACATGATTCTTTATATAGAAAACCTTAAAGATTCCATCAAAAAACTATTAGAAACAATAAACAAGTACAGTAAAGTTGCAGGATACAAATCTCGATGTACAAAAATCCATTGCACTCCTGTATATTAACAATGAAATTTCAGGAAAAAGAAAAAATTCCTTTTGCAATTGCAACAAAAAGACTACCTATGAATAAACTGAACAAAGGATGTGAAGAACCTATACACTGAAAACTACAAGACATTCATTATTAAAAGAAATTGAAGAAAACACAAAGAAATGGAAAGATATTCCGTGTTAACAGATTGGAAGAATCAACAGAGTTAAAATGGCCATATTACCCAACACAATATACAGATTTAATGCAATCGCCATCAAAATCCCTATGGCATTTTTTAAAGAAATAGAATAAAAAGTCATCAAATTTGTATGGAATCACAAAAGGCCCCAAATAGCCAAAGCAATCCTGAGAAAAAAGAACAAGGCCAGAAGTATCACACTCCTTGACTTCAGTTTAAACTACAAAGCAACAATAAACAAAACAGCATGGCATTGACAGAAAAACAGACAAACATACCAATGGAAAAGATTGAGAACCTGGAAATAAACCCACATATGAGGTAAGACAATTTTCGCGAACTTGTTGCAACAACGTTGCTAACTTTTTTTTGATATCAGAGAGATTGTTCATTATGAATTTGTAACTGGACAAACAGTTAACCAAGTTTACTATTTGCAAGTGATGAAAAGGCTGCATGAAAAAGTTAGACGACCTGAACTTTTCACCAACAATTCACAGCTCTTGCATCATGACAATGCATCAGCTCACACGACACTGTCTGTGAGGGAGTTTTTAGCCAGTAAACAAATAACTGTATTGGCACACCCTCCCTTCTTACTTGTTCTGTCCCCCAATGACTTCTTTCTTTACCAAAAAATAAAGGAAATATTGAAAGGAAGACATTTTGATGATATTCAGGACATCAAGTGTAATACAACGACAGTTCTGATGGCCATTCAGAAAAGGAGTTCCAAAATTGCTTTGAAAGGTGGACTAGGTGCTGGTGTTAGTGCATAGCTTTCCAAGGTGAGTATCTGGAAGGTGACTGTAGTGATATTCAGCAATGAGGTATGTACCGTAGCACTTTTTCTAGGATGAGTTCACGAACTTAATTGTCTGACCTTGTATATATGTGTGGGGAGCCATGATTTCTTGATGCTTTGGAGCCTTGAAAACTGGCTCAGTTTATGATTAACTTGTTTCTGCTCCTGAGGCATTGTCTCGGCTGCACCTGGAGGGTGCTTGCAAACTGCTGAGGTATGTAGTGGGAACGGCCAGTTTCTCGGACACAGATCACTGATGGCTATCAGGATAATGGATAGATTCTGTCATGGGATAATTGCTTTTGGGGAGTTCTTTAGTGATTTTGTAAGTTTCTGGGTAGAAGTTAAAAATTTACTTTCTGTGAGGTAATGCACACTCGTGATTGTTAAAATGCATGTACTCAAAGGGTATATAAACGGTGGAGGTGAATAAAGCCGGTGCTTCAGCATCACTGGAGACCGATCGATCGCATCATCATTTGTGAGTGTCTTTTTTCATTCCCACTCACCCATTCAGGAACTGTTTGATTTGTGGCGGCTGGCACGCCACATATATGGGCAAATAATTTTTGACAAAGAAGCCAAAAACATACAATGGAGAAAATAGAGCCTCTTCAATAAATGGTGCTGGGAAAATTGGAAAGCCATGTGCAGAAGAATGAAACTAGATCGCTATCTGTCACCACATACAAAAAATTAACTCAAAATGGATTAAAGACCTAAATATGCGACCTGAAACAATAAACTGCATAGAAAAAAGCACAGGTACTAGTGGACCTTGGGTTCAGAGAGGATTTTATGAATTTGACCTTAAAGGCAAGGGAAGTAAAAGCAAAAGTAAATGAATGGGACTATATCAAACTAAAAAGCTTCTGCACAGCAAAAGAAACCATCAACAAAACAAAGAGACAACCAACCAAATGGGAGAAGATATTTGCAAACAACACCTCCGATAAGGGGCTGATACATAAAATATATAAAGAACTCATACAACTCAACAACAATCCAATTAAAAAATGAGCAGAGGACCTGAACAGACACTTCTCCCAAGAAGACACACAAACGGCCAACAAATATATGAAAAAATGCTCAACTTCACTAGCTATTAGGGAAATGCAAATCAAAACCACAATGAGATACCACCTCACACCTGTTAGAATGGCTGTTATCAACAAGACAGGTAATAACAAGTGTTGGAGAGGCTATGGGAAAAAAGGAACCCTGATACACTGCTGGTGGAAGTGTAAATTGGTACAGCTACTATAAAACACAGTATGGAGTTTCCTCAAAAACTTAAGAATAGAATTACCATATGACCCAGCAATCCCTCTTCTGGGTTTCTACTCCAAAAATTTGAGAAAATTTATCCATGAAGAATATGTACCCCTATTTTCATTGCAGCATTATTCACAGTGGCCAAGACATGGAAAGAACTGAAGTGTCCTTTGATAGATGAATGAATAAAGAAGATGTGGTACATACATACAATGGAATATTACTCAGCCATAAGAAAAGATGAAATACTGCCATTTGCAACAACATGGATATATTTTGAGATTATCATGCTAAGCAAAATATGCGTAAATTGTGGTGTATCCACGAAATGGAATAATGTACAGCAATGAGAAGGAATGCTCTAGCAACGATGGATGACTCTCACAGACAAAATGTTGAGCAAAAGAAACAAAAAAGAATACATACTTTGACCTTTATGTTAACGTCAAAGTCAGACAAAACTAATAGATAGGATCGGAAGTGAGGACAATGGTTAACCTTGGTAGTGAGAGAGGAGAGTATCGACGGGAAGAAGCATGAGGAAGGGCTTCCTGGGTTACTGGGCATATTCTGTTTCTTTATGTGGGTGTTGGTTACATGGGTATCCATCAAACTATATATCTATGACATGGTCATTTTCTGTGTTACTCTACATTATGCTTCAATAAAGTTTTTTGAAAGATGGAAATGTAGTGGTAAAGGCCTGAGTACCTCCCAGAAACAGAAGTCTTCATTTATGATCTCTCCCAGTAATCCAATTCCTTTAGTGCCTGATGGTTCTTCCCCTATGGAGCTTGTGTCATCTGCATGGTTCATTGATCTAACGATCATTTACTGAGTTATTCCTGTACCCTAGGGCTGGTATGTCAGGTCCTGGGCCATTGGTAGCTCTGAGATTTTCCAGGAAAAAAAATATGTAATCTTTAATTACAATAGAGGAAGAGACGTGCTGAGATGAATCTGCATGAAGTGCAATGAGAACAATGAAGATTGAGAACCCAATAGTCAGAGAGGGGAAAGAGGGCAGAAAAAAGCGTACAGAAGGTGACACTTCAACAGACTTGTAAGGAAAAAAAAACTCTTTGAGAGTAGAGGTGTGGAAGTGATGAGAAAAACAGACAGATGGGCAGCTTTGCAAAGGTATAAAATGGCGTGATGGGCTCAGGAAACTACATGTTGAGTGTGACCGCAATACGGACCGAAAGCAGAAGTCAGGCAGGAAATGAGAAGGCAGGCCAGGCTGTGAGCTAGCCTGTAAGCCATACCAGGAAATTAGGATTTCATCCTGAAGGACATGGGAGACCCTGTGAATAATTTTAAGCAGAAAATAACAGGGTATACACTTTATTGGAGAGGTTCGGAGAGGAAAGGCAGGGAGATCAGTTAAGAGGCTTGAAATAGTCCTAACAAACAGTGACAAGGGTCTGAACTATGGCAGAAGCGATGAGAATGGAGAGGAAAGGATGTATCAAGGAATATTTGGGGAAAACAATTCCTAAGACTCGTTGCCCATCCTGATGTAGATGCAGACCCACTCCAGGATTCTGGCTTTGGCAATGGAATATAGTGGGAGAAGGGGCTAGGGATTAAGTCTAATGACCACAGTCACATCCACCTGTCTGCCCTGGAAAGGTGGTATGTGTGGCACTTCGTAGGACATTTTTCCTGACAACCTAATTTTCTCCCACCTTCACTCCACTCTCCATCCTCATACTCCTCATGCCCAGGAGTGGCTATTCCTGCTCAACTGACTTTCCTGTTCTC
Source organism: Rhinolophus ferrumequinum (assembly GCF_004115265.2). NCBI lineage: Eukaryota > Metazoa > Chordata > Mammalia > Chiroptera > Rhinolophidae > Rhinolophus > Rhinolophus ferrumequinum. The sequence goes on from NC_046290.1 coordinate 27,840,567, forward strand.
AGGATGTATCATTTCCAAGCCTCTATCTCCCCCAGGTAGTCATGATACAGTAAATATCTCAAAGTAATCCAAGTAACAGGTAACTGCCAACTTTCTACAAAACTTGTTTGAGTTCAAGCCTTCCAATACCGAATCTAATAACATTTCACACTGCCCGTGAGTATAAAAAATAATACATGATTTCTCTGCACTTGTTTCAAAAGAAAACTAGAGCCTAAATAGCAAATATTTTCAAGAGTATATTTTTGCCATAGGGGGAGAACTCCTTGAAGAGTAATAATACACTTGTCCACTAGAGGGCTCCAAATCACTACAGATTCTCTGTCGCGCAGGAAATCAGTTCTTCCACACACTCCTATACACAATCCGGATTTGGGTTTGTTTTAACCTACTCCTAATTAACACCTAACTAGGCCCTCAGCTCTTCAGGTTAACAATTCGATTCCCGTAAACTCAGGTTCACTTGCAGCCTTCTCATCTCACCTGATGGCAGCCCCATCCTCACAGATCTTCAGAACAAAACCAACCGGGTGATCCTTCTTTCTCACACTCTGCACACCAACTCTACCGGGAAACCCTGACTCTCCCTACAAAATCTACCCAGAATCTGAGCATTTCTCTCTACTTCTCCTGTGACCTACACCATCTGTTGCATGGACACTGAAGTAACCTTAACTGTTTCTACTCCTGTTTTATGATCTACTCACAAAATGACAGCCAAAAATGTACTCGTCGGTATAAAAGAAAGCGTCAGATCATGTCCCTGCTCTGCTCAAAGCCCTGCAAAGGTATTCACTTATTCAGAGAAAAAGCAAAGGTCTCGGGAGTGGCTTGTAAGTTCCGTTGCAGTGGGAAGCCCTTTCATGTCTCTGACCTCACTGCTGCTCCCACTTCCTTTTTGCTCTACCTCTGCTGGCGTCCTCACTGCCACTCCAACACCACGCACCCCATCCTGCCGGGGGTCTTTCCACTGCCTTTCCCTGTCTCGGAAATTCTTCCCCCAGATATCCGCGTGGCTCAACCCCCTCACTTCCTTCAAGTCTCTGGTCAACTGTCACCTCAAGGAGTCCGGCCCTGATCGCCCCATTGTATCCTGAAACCTGCCTCTCCACTTTCATATTCCCAGTCCTCGTTGCTCTTTTTCTTTTTGTCATAGCACTATAACCTTCTAACATATTGGAAATCTTACTTATTTGTTACGTTTAATACTTTTTGTCTGCCTCTCCCCGCTGGAAGATAAGGTCCACAAAGGCAGGGCAGTTGGCCTCTTGTTCACTGTTGTAGCCCAAGCACCTGGAAGCGTATGCAACATACAGCAGGCACTAAAAAAACATGTGCTGAACAAATCTATCAAATGAATTTATTGCTCAATGTCACTTTCCTCCTCACTAGCTCTTCTCTAATAAAAATGAAAATCATCAAGTGCTTATGCTGGGTATTTTCTATTTGCCCTTCCGGATCCATTCTCCAACCTCCAGCCTGCGCTGGGATGGCTGACCTGCGAGGACTAAATCGTGGGGCTCCCTTGCCCTGTGGCTTCTGACTGGGTTCAGCCCATGGAAGGCACCATCAGGGGGATCAGAGGTGACAGGAGAACAACATCAGGATGTATATTCCGCTGGCTCTCTCCCTGGCAAGCTGCAGCACATTGCATAGCCTTCTTCATCAAGCTTTCTTTTTGGTCTTAACAGTTCCCTCCCCTCATTCCATCTGACCTAGGGCTGGTGATCCTTTATTACTAACTCCAGGGCTCTTCAGTACTCAGGTTGCTCTCCCTCAGTCCTGACCATTCTTTACAAAAGAGTCGCTTTGGTAAACTCGCCTCCACTACCCAACATGAGAGTACCATTGATATGCTCTGGAGCCCTATCTAAATTAAGTCATAATAATAAAGTAATCCATGAAGGTGGAAATACACCATTTGCTATCTGTAGTATTTAATACCTGAAGCTCCCTCCAAGCACACAGCTCCCTACCATAAACCAGAACATACTTGGTCATTCATTGACTTGGGAATTTTTCTAACCACTTTTTCATGGATCTCTGTTTAGTTTTTCAACCCATTATACGTGTGAACTTGGCTCTGTTTGGAGATAACCTCTCTGTATTTGTTGATCTTGGCTCTGGAAACTGTGTATTTTTTTTCTTTTTTCTTTACTTTGTTTTTGGACTAGAACCTAGCATGGCAATCAAACAGTGCATAAGATGCTCATCCCAGGTTACTACCTGACCGGGTACAGTGTTTATGCCTCAAAAAATCTTGTTAGATAGCTAACAATAAGGGTGTCTTTCCTGCGTATGAGACACTGATGATACAAACATGAAAAAGGTAAGGCCCTTACAATATAAAGACATAAGAAAGACATATGTGATCTTCTTCAAATGAGGAACATACCAATTCTAATAGAGAAACATATTAAAGCTTCTTGCAGCTCTTTGATAGTAAAGATCATTCTGATGACCTTTCAAAGTGATTATCTTGCTTACCGTTCGTAGTCAACATTTTTCTAGCATACATAATAAAAGAGAGATTTAATCTTTTTCATGCAGCACAACAAACTAAGTTTCAAACATTTTAGTTGTTAAATAAGTCTAAATCCAAAATTTCATTAAAGAGATACATTAATGTAAAGCAAAACATTATTTCATGGAAGATATCAATGTTCTGCAAATATTTTTCATTTTCTGAATCTGATTTTTCATTTTCTGAAATATCATTAATTGGCTATTCTTGTCAAAATGAATCTCTAACAAAAATGAAGCTGCAACCATTTACAAACTGTATTTCTTATTTACTCTCTTTTGAATTATACTTAAATCTCAATTATGCAATTTATATGAGGTGTGATCAAACAATATGGTGAATGTTTAAATTTAAAAAATGTATTACGGTAAAAGATACATTGGCATTAATCCCCCTCAAAATACTCCCCCTCGCTTCGAACACACTTATCTCATCATTCTTGCCACTTTCTCAAGCAGTTCTGGAAGTCCTCTTTCGTAAGTGTCTTTAGTTGCACTCTCATGGCTGCCTTGATGTCCTGAATCATTTTGACGTTGGGGAAGAGCCAAAATCACATGGTGCCAGATCCAGTGAATAAGGTAGATGAGGACACACTGTAATGTTTTTATTTGACAAAAATTGCCTTATACCAGAAGTGATGTGTGACACAGAGTGTTGTCATGATGGAGGTTGATTTACAGCACACTTTAACACACACCTTCTGTCAACGGTAGCTCATACCCGACTGATTGCACAAAACAAGCTGAAATCTGTCACAACGTTACTAAGGTCCCACGCACCGCTTCCCATATTGAAGATCCCTGCCTTTCCGTTGGATGGCACGCGGCAGCAGCATTTACCATATTTTGTGATCACAACGGGAAAGGCTCCGTGTCACACATTGCTTCTGGTACAGCAATTTCTGTCCAATAAAAACATTATTTATTTGAATAAGGTATGTCTTCATCCACCATATTCACCGGATCTGGCACCAAGAGTCTTCTGGCTCTTCCCCAAAGTCAAATTGACCATGAAAGCTAAACATTTTGAATGGATTCAGGACATCTAGGCAGCCATGACAGTGCAACTTAAAGACACTCACAAAAGAGGACTGCTTCAGAAAGTGGCAAGAACAATGGGATAAGTGTGTTTAAGTGAGGGGGAGTATTTTGAGAGGGATTAATGGCAATGTGTCTTTTACTGTAATAAACTTTTTTGTAATTTAAACATTCACCATATTTTTTTATCAGACCTCATATTTACTCTGATTACATCAAGAATATTGAAAAGAAAATGTTGTATTTAGATATAAGGTTAATTTATGACATTGTTATACGGGACAAGTGAAATCTTCCATAAGCTGAGCAGAGACGTTCAAGTGCACACCCCAGGAAGTGGTTAGCCCTTCCCAGACAAAATAACCAAACTTGGGAGAATGCTTATAATTAGCCAAGGAGACCTAGATCTCTCCATTGAGCCCTTCAGAGATGCAGCCATCTCAACAAGACAAGATTATTTTAGACTGCGGTTCTTGAAGGTGGGGATTTAGACAACTCCAAGGGCAGCCCACTTCCATGTGCACGACTAACACATACTGATAATCAACAGCATTTTAAATAAATATCAAGTCAGCTCAAAGGGCACTGGATGTGTTTAAGAAATATCAAGGGACCGTGAATAAACTTCTCTATTTACAGATGTGTTTCCTCTTTTAAATAAGGGAACTGGCACAGATGATCTCTACACTCCCCTCCAACTCCAGCATTCATTAACTCTGAGACTCAGGCTGAGCACAGCAGGAAGCAGAAAACTCCTGTAAGTAAGGAGTGGCCTGTAATACATATCAAAGAGAGTAAATACAATTCAGTACACAAAATAAAATAAAAGTGTCGAAAAGAATTCAGGAAGGGGCAAGATCAACAAAGGCTAGGAAGTTCTGTACTTGGATAAGGCTTCTTTGAGGATACGTAACTTGAGTGGAATTCAGAAAGATGGGAAAGATGTAGATATGCAGAGAAGAGGTGGGAGAACCTTCCAGATGAAAATAATAGCATAAATAAACTCAGCAAAGGAAAAATGAGCACAAATGTAGGATCAGTTTTGTTTCCTAAATAATCTGTGCTATTTATTCTAAGTTGCATTTATAATAGGCTAAACTGCCAATTTAAGAATTTTTTTAAGACCTTTAAAGTCTTTCATTATTGAAAGAAAGTTGATGATTTACGACTTAGTGTAAAAATAGATTTTTCCTTTATAACTAAATATATCTTAATGTGCATGCCATTCATTATTAAAATGTTATGGCTCATTGTTGACCATTTTGATATGCGATCCTACTGTCTTAAGTGCTGGCTGCATAGCCTCCTCCTTCTATCAAGACTAGCAACATTTTTAATGATTAATGATATACCTTATATATCATCTAGAGTAGTGGCATAACAAAAAGGAAGGACCTGAAATATATTTCAAACTGATATCCACCTTTCTTTATAAATAATGATCTACAATATACAACATAAAGGAACATCTCTTAATTTTAAAATGCAGGATTCAATTTAAAAATACATATTTTGGGCGGGCCCGGTGGCTCAGGCGTTTGGAGCGCCGTGCTCCTAATGCCCAGGTCTCACGTTCAATTCCCACATGGGCCAGTGCACTGCGCCCTCTACAGCTAAGATTGTGAACAACAGCTCTCCCTGGAGCTGGGCTGCTGTGAGCAGCTGGAGGTTGGCATAAGCTGCCACCGGCTACTGTGTGCTGCCCTGGGCTGTTGTGTGCCACCATGAGTGGCTGGTGGCCAGCGTGAGTGGCCGGCAGCCGGCAAGAGCTGCCATGAGCTGCTGTGAGTGGCTGACCAACAACTGGCAACCGACCGCCTCAGCCGTGGGGTGCGCAAGGCTCATAATCCCAGCATGGGCCAGGGAGCTGTGTCCTACACAACTAGACTGAGAAACAATGCTTGAACTGGAGTGGGGGGGAGGCAAAAGAAGAGGGGAAAAAATATATATATATATATTTAACTTTAATAATATATTTGAAGTTTAGAAACATAAGAGCACATTAGATTAAGATATAAAGGTATGCAAGTCTCCTTTACTTATGATTACGAAGGATGGGACTGAAAATATTTGAATAAATGTAACTACCACTCTTGAGCCTGTTAAACACTAGCTTTTGATGTACAAGTATTGCTCATGTAAATGGGGAAGATTTCATTTCATTGATAGACTTTGATTAAATACGTATTATGGAAAAGTATTGTTAAACACGTGTGTTAAAAATGCACTTACCCTGCATTGTTACTGATTGCAGTTAGCCCTTTTACTCCAGTCTTTAGTAAAGCTCCTATAAGATTCTCTGGAATTCCACATAACCCAAAACCTATAAGTCAAAAATATAAACAAATGGTGAAGAGAGTAATGTTTTTCCAGGGAACTGCATGTTATTCTTTTTAATAAAAAAGAAAATATACAAAGCACATTATTAGACCTACTAAGCAAAATGCACAGATATTTCTCAACAACTCAATAAATGAGTTGTTGTCATATACAAGTAGCTGTATCCAAATGTTTTACACCAATATATAATACCAGTCATCACTGTCACATCCTTGATTCATAAGTATAAAGCCAAATGCAATGTGTTACTATGGCTACCCACTGTTCTTGCACTTAACTACATACTGCCTTACTTTATAATTTAACTCTTATAAAGTCACCTTTTCAAGCATGTTTGTTTCATATGTCTGAGTATATTCTGCAGAATTGGAAGCCTAGGCCAATGACTTTCATTTCTTTACATTTTCCACAATTCCTCAAATAGTATTGGTTTTAAAATGGACACTCAATGACTGATCAGTTGTAGGAAGGAAGGAAGAAAAAAAATGGAAGGAAGGAAAGAGCAAAAGGAAGGAAGGAAGGGAGGGCAGCTTAAAAATAAGCCTTTATTCCTGTGACCAAGGCCTAGAAACCCAAAGAAATTTATAAGAATTAGGCAGCAAATTTAATCAGTGTGAGACAGTGATTCTAAAAGATATTTCAAGCAAAAAGAAGCAACAGAACTTGGGAAGCTCAGTAACAGATAGATACTTATGTGCTATCTCAGAAAAGGAGGCATAACAAAAGGAGATATTAGGTGTGGGTGGATGAGATCAATGCAAATGTTTAAAATTAAATGGAATTCCCAGAAAAAAATTGGGGAATTTTTTTAAGCTACTGTACTAATAAGAAATCACCATTTGAAGGTTCAGCTTTTCAAAATAATTAAAAAAAAAACACAAAATGAATGAAAAGGTAAAAATATAAAATGCTAAACCTTGCTAAACTTTCAGGAAGGGGACACTAATAAAATAAAAGAGAATATAATATGTAATAAATGAAATAAAATAAATACTAACCAAGTAATAAAATAATTGGCATTTCTAATCTACATAGCTCTGCTACTGTGATTTCTCTGCTTTGCTAAAAACATAATGGTGTTACCATAAAAAGGAAAACAATACGATTACTTACCACCAACCAGGATCTTTGCACCATCAGGGATGTCTTTCACAGCTTCCACTGGATCCGTATAAAATTTGGTATGGCGATGCATGCTGGTTGAAAAGTAGCAAACACATCCCTAAAACATTAAAAAACATTTTAAGTGAATAATCATTTGGAGATACATCTTTACTTTAGATGTATAGCAATTTATTCAATTTTTATATATACAAGGATAATTTCACTATGTCCTCTTTGAAAGAGTGGGACTGTAACTAGTTCATCTTACGAGTGGAATGGACACACTCTAGCCACAGATTATCACCAGAATCCCCTGGTGAACTAGGTCTTCTACTATCTAAGGGAAATTCTGTGACATCTGTGGCCACCCAAAAGTAGACAGACCATATGCTAGGACTCAAATTCCCAATAATGGTGTCATCAAGCATCAATTTCTGATAGTAACCTAACCTTCCACTCAATCAATCAACAAGTATTTACTGAGAACCTACTATGTGCCAGCTACTTGGCTATTTATTCCAATCTAGTTAGTATTAAGACATGATCACGGCTCTCGAGTAAATTTAGGACAGCATGACCAATACTACAGATTCTACAAATAGTTAGGCCCCGATCCAATCTTGGGTGACAGAGAAATGCCTCCTAAAGGGGCAAGAACATCATAAAAAGATTCATTCTCCCTATGAGGCTCAGAACTCATGAATGCTGTTGAAAAGTAGCAAACTATTATCTGCAAAGGAGGCATGGCTAGAATTACTGTTATCTAGTGAGCTTTCACAATCAGTTTTCAACTGTTTCCCTCTTTAAACTTCATCCACAATATGGGCAAGAAAAAATTAGAAATTCTATTGTAACGCAATTAATCACGATTCCCAACATCTCTTTATTATTATATATATTACATGTAATACATATAATCTCTCTTTGATTCTCACCATATATTCAAGCTAAAAAGAGGGAGTAGAGAGAATGACAGCTGACTCCTGATATGCTGCCACCTTAAAAAGTCCATAATGTTGTACACTTACACCCATTACCTATCAGTCTCCCAAGAGAGACATCCTGATGGTGTCAAGGTAATGGCATGAATGAGTTTCTATCACTTTTGTCCTCTAAAAACTCCTTTTATAAAAAGTGCCAAGTGGTACAAAAGCCTCTTCAAGAGAACTATACTGAAAGTCAAATGAGATTTGCAGAGGTAGAGGTTACACAGATGACTTTTGTCCCTTTAAATTTCAACCTTGGTCAAAGTCAGACAAGGAGGGCAGTATATATATATATATATATCCTGGCACACTGCCCAAACAAGGAAAATAGTGGAGGCAGAGACAGAAAGCAAAGGGCTTTCTTCTCTTTCTTATCTTCAGGTATCAAGCATTTATTTGATTCTGTTTTAAACACACACATACACACACGAATATATTTTTAATCCTGGTAATTAAAAGTTTGAGAGCCTGAATAAATAGACCAACAGACAGATCTCAAAATAAAGTTGAAGATACCTCCTAGAAAAGAGAAAAATACACAGATATCTGATTTAACCAACTCATTTTACAGATCAAGTTTCTGGAGCTTAGAAAGATCTTGTAATTTACCCAACATCGAGTTAAAACAAGATGAGATCCCAGGTTTTGGCTTTCTATTCCAGGATCCTTCTACCACATATATTCCTCTCCATGTTCTTTAAAAGCCCTCAAAATTATTCTACTTCTATTTCGTGATTTATATACAACAAATCTTTACGAGTGCCCTATTTTTTTCATGAAGAGGTCTGCTGCCATTATCTGGAGTTAAAGATGAAGAGTCAGGGCCTTAGCAGGAGGAGGAAGAAAATGAAAGAATTCGTCTATACCTAAGTAGTCTGGGGATGAGGTTGCCCTGAACGATTTATCCATAGACTGAGAAACACAAGTCCCATAGAGAGGGAGTCAGAAGAAAACTCATTTCTTCTACAGACCCAGAAAGGCTTTTCCAATTCAAGAGGAGGAACAAAAGCACGTAGCACAGACTTGGCAGGAATTCCATTGCTTTGCTTAAGCTAATAATTAGTGTCTCTACTACAAACAAAAATTACTGAGATACTTGCCCCCCACACCCCACCCCACCCCCGCAATAGTACCTCAAAAGCATTTTAGAAAAGACCCAAGTGTTCCACATTTGCCCAGATAACCAAAAGTTTAAAAGCACTAAAAGTGACTTACGTTTCCAGGGAATGTGAGAAGAGCTTAAGATAATGAAAAATTTACAGGCACTCAACTTTTGGTTTTCATTTTCCATACATTCAGTTAACAATATTTGTGTTCATTTATTATCTATTTATTATATTAACATTTGATATCTATTGGTTAAGATACCAATAGTGTGGCATAAGGGGCCGCACTCCCTGCTTCTGGGAATCCAGGGATATGCACTGCCAACACCTTCTAAGATTAGGCAGGGAGGTGGGGGATTGTGTCCCTAAAAATATCTACCTTTTTCCCGTAGATAACTGATTTCAAAGCACAGCTCTAATCTGCTCATAAATTGGCCTCTACGTTCTAATATATTTTAAATCCTAAAACAAGAATATGAAAAGACCCAAATAAACAACTTTCAAGTTTGCAGAAGTTACCTAAAACAACAAAAAGCAATGAGTTGTACAATTTTGACAACTATTTATTCTGGGAATATATTTTTTTTTTCACCGAGGTCATCGTTTACTTTCACTTAATGTATTTTGTTTTGTTTTTCCACTCTCCTACCTTCTGCAAATTTCATTTTATTGTTGCCACTAGTTTCTATTACTATTGGAAAAGCAACATAATGATTCAGTACTAACGTGTAAAAAAATAATCAAAATTCTTAGTGTAAAATGTTTTCTATGTAACCTATTTCTCCTTTTAAAGTCCTCTCTGTAAGATTAAGTTAAACTTTGTCTACAAATACCCTTTGTCATCTACTTCAAACTCTTGCACTTAACCACTGAGTCATGATTCCACTGTTGAGCCTAAATTTTATATCATGACTTTCTAGTCCAGAGTCTCCTTCCTTTCTATCCACTTCTACCATTACTTCTTTCACTTAAATTTCTTTCTCTTGTCATTCAACACTCCAGAACTTAATGAAAATGCACTTCATTTTGAAGATCTCTCAGGGAAAAGCCACAAAGCATACTGCGTTTTCATTTTAAAATAAATTTTATCTTAATGATATGGAACTATACCCGCAGGTGACATTTACCTTGTCACCTTCGACTTAAATAAATCAGGACACCAGAAGATTGATACTGCCCCCTTCGGTATGGGAGGAGAGGCGTGGAGAAAGGCAAAGAGAACCATATTAGAAGGAAAAGTCAGCAATATGTGGGTAGATACACACACTTCCAGATTTGCAAGGAAGAGTATGGCATCACTACCAAGAGGAGGTAGTGACATGTTGAAATGCACTAGATGTGTAGGAGAGGAAAAATAATTTTATTTCTATTCTTCTAAGTTCTTCTGGCTGGTCTATTAATCAAGTTAACCTGAGACAGAATAACAGGAGGAAATGACCAAATTTATTATGTACATTTGAGGGTTCCATAAGAATATGGGAACCCAGGAAAAATTGGACAGTTGAGGCTTACATGCCACCTTGAGCTAAAGAGAAGGGGGAGGGTAGTGGTTGTGGTTTGGAAAGTCAAGGCAATTGACACGTAGATGGAAAAGCAAATGTTTGGTAAATAAATGTTTGCTAAGCCTTCTTTAAAGATGAGACACAGAGATTTTGATCAAATTGGCCTTGCTAGTTCCCTGTCTATCACAAACTAGTTCATATTGAAATATACTTATCTACGACAATAGCTCCCTTCTTGAAACAGGTCCTCTATCCAAATTCTTTCAGGCAGTTGGGGTGGGGGGCGGTCAAAGGTTTTTCCTGAGTCCTTTCTTGAAAATAACCAGTTTAAAATAATCGATATCCTAAAAAAGTATATTTTGGGGTGGCAAACTCTGCTTCCCCTCAGCTATCCCACACTGGACCAGAGTCTGCCAAAGGTGGAAAGTTCATCTTAAACTAAACACTATCAATTACACACTTGTGACGTGAGTAAATCATGAGGTGCTTGCAGGGAGTTACTGACACTAGGCAATTGTCTATAGCAGTGGCATACTTTGTTTTGAGGGAACATACGTGTACATGTTCTCTCTCGACGTTGGTGCGAGGCTCAGCACTCTAAAGGAGCACAAATGAAGGAGTGATGCATCTGCCTGGTACATCAGAAAGCTTGAGGGGTTCTCCAAGAATTAAATTACTAATGAGGATGGGGAATCCAGAAAGAGGGAGCTGCCTGAGTAAAGGTACAAAGAGCTGAGAGGCTCAGTGTGTTCTGGGACATGCGTGACCAGGTCCCATGGAGAGAGGCTCATGAAGAACAGGCTGGAGATGGAGACTGAGGCAGGTTGGACGAGGCGTTAAAGACCACATTAAAGAGTTTCAACTTCATCCTTCAATGACAAAGGAACAGCAAAGCTTTTGAAACAGAGATGTCACAACTCTCGTTTAAAAGCCTGAATCAAGAAAGTGGCAGGGGGACTCTTTGTTTTTCACCCATCCATTTGTTCCAAAACATCTATTTTGTATAAATGTAGTAAATAATGGGGAAGCTGGGTTAAATCAAAGAAAACCACACAGGTATAGTTCCTGCTCTGATGAAACTCACAATGTAGCAAGGATAATAATCACTAAATAATTACAAAATTATTATACATGACACGAGTGATCAACTGGAGGGAGAGAAAAGAGGACAGGAGAGAATGGTTCCAAACTTACACACTGGATGGATACTGGTGCTGGTTAACCATAATGAAAAATGCAAAACAAGGGAGGGAAAAGCCACTTTATGGCTGGTTCATTTTGGGTCAGAAAGAGCCTGAACTGCTCAGTGACATCCAAGTGAAGTGGACTACTAAGTTAATAGGACTGCAGCTCAGGAGAATCTGGGGTTTGAGAAAGATCTGGAAAAGACAGTTTCAAGGAAGAGAGGTAGATAAAGTGTTAATGGTAGTTTTATTTTTTCCCCAGTAATAACTTTCTATAGTGAATGGAAAATGGTACTAAATGTTCCCTCCAAAATAGCCTGGAGGAAGATACCTTCGGAGAGCCTATTCTAATCTAAATTTATGCCAGTGGTTCTGAAAGTGCAGTCCTCACACCAATAGTATTATCACCTAGGAACTTTCTTAATGCAAATTAGGGGGCCCCACCCAGAACCTACTAAATCAGAAACCCTGAGGGTGGACCCAGCAATCAGTTTCATAAAGCACCGGGTAATTCTGATGCACACTCAAGTTTGAGAAACTTGACTATCATAAAAAGCAAACAAACAAAAAAAACCTATCCGTTTTACCTGTTGGTTACGTTTAGCAGAAAAATTCCCAAGGTTACTACTTAAGTTTGCACACAGGGTTCGCTCATCCATGTATTAAACAAGTGTTGAGTGTCTATTGTAGGCAGGGTGGGGTGAAATGTTGAGAAACATAGAGAATAGGCATACAGTATGGTCCCTAACAAGACTCTTTCATCTGGTTAAGAAGACAATGTGAACATTTGAAAAGTTAAACAAGTACACAAGTGCTATAGTTTAACTGAAGTAGGAGGTGAGAATTTAGGGGCTAGATAAGCAGTAAAAGCACTAAATGCCAAGCCCCGGAGGAACACTGGAAAGAACGCCCTGGAGCTATGATAAGCAAACCTGAAAGGTGAGAGTTTGAAGCTTGATAGAAACATTCAAAGAAATACAGCAAAACCCGTAATTTGTAGCTGTCCTATCTAAGAAGAGATTTGCTGGGCTTGGGAATGGATTAATGATATACCTAAAGGTGGCAAAATGAGTAAATTACACTGAGGTAAATAACTAACTACCAAAAGAGGGAACGTTATTGACCTTGGCCCAAGGGTATCTCCGTGTCCTGGTTTGCCTTCGTTTCAGTACCCGCAGCAACCTAACTGAAGGTCAAGTTCCCTTTTAATAATGCATTATACATCCCAAGCTATCCACAATGATCTAAATGCTTCCTAAGAATCATTTAGGAGTAAACTGTTCCAGTTCTAAATCATCCCCTAGCACTTACCTAAGGGGCTTTTAGCGGCCTCTCCGCACTTACTGCTCTCAGATATTGGATGTGGGAAAAATAGAAGAGCAACGGGACAGGACAGTTCTCTGTCAGTAGGCAAGGTGTGCAAGGCGTGCTTTCAAGCTCAAAATTATTATTCAATATGCTACTAAGTAAAGACATCACTTTTCGGTTACCCTTCCAAGAAAGAGGCTCCAGGGATGGCAAGGTAGCGGAGGTAAGCCACCGTCCTGGACCTAGCACTCTGGTGCAGTACTAGCCTCCGAGGACTACGGACTGGAACGCCACCTGAGCGTGGGCTCCAGGCAAGGAAGGAGCACCGGGGGGAAAAATCCACATCAACCAACAATCGCGACGAGAGCTCCTCGGGATACCACTCGGGAGAGTCGGCAGTAAAGGCGGAACAAGCTTTTCAAAGGGCTTTGAAAACGGAAATCCTACAACCCGGATTTCCTGGGGGGCCTCGGGAGAAGGGACGCCGACGACCAAAGACGGCGCACGGGCCACGGCCAGACCTTGACCGACTTCTCCGCTTGGCAGGATAGACGCCCGTGCAAGCGCTCCAATCCTGGTTCCCTTTCCCACAGCGCGGGCGGCACAGCCATATAGGGAGAAGAAAGTGGGGCACGGCCTTCCACCGCCGTCACGCCAAGCATCCGCCCCCCTGGTGATGAAGCCGCGCAGAAACCTGGCTAACTCGGCCGTGGGATCTGGGCCTCTAGAGGCGCCCCTGCCACGAGATCCCCAGAGCCGGGCGCAAACGCCGGCTGCCGTCACCCCTGCCCCTCCTAAAAGTGGCGCGCCTCTCACGCCGCCTTCCGGCCGCCAGAGCCCCAGCCCGGAGGCTGCCCGCGGAGCGGAGATGCGCGCCCGGAGGACGCGCGAGCTCAGCAGGGCGCCGGGCGCTCGCCCCTTCTCAGCCTCGCGCGCGCCTCTTTGCCTCGGCCCGCGCCATTCGGGAAGCAGATGCAGAACCAAGCCACGGCGGTGACCCGAAGGAGGCGCGAGGCAAGGAAAGCATCAGAGCATCTCAGTGGCCGGCGTACGGCGCCACGGATGCCAACTCCCAGGCTGGAGAGGGCGGTGCCCGCAGAGGAGAAAACGCGGGCAGCACTCGGGGTTCCGTCTGCATTCTTCCGGCGTCCTCCTCACCCGCACTTTACCTTTGACCACCGGCCCCCAGAGCCGCGGGCGGGGGCGCAGAACCACTGCCAGGAGGAAAGGAGTTTGACAGCCGCCATGTTGGGGACCCGGCGGCTGGACTGGAGCGCGCGTGAGTGTCAGGGAGCGCTGCCGCCGCCGCGTCACTATAAAGGGAAGGAAAGGAAAGCGCGCGGGGGGCGGGCTGGAGGCTCGACCAGTGACGTCCTTGGGGCCTCCGTCGCTGCGCGCCCGCCGCACCCTGAGACTGGAAGGGCAACCGACTGGGTCTTTTTCCGTGTCTGGCGAGTTCCAGGGAGCTTTGTTGGAGAGGGCTTGCCATCTTAGTCCCCTGATCAGCCCTTTATCTTTCAGGGGGCTCGGGTGTCTGCTTTCCCCAAGGTCCCGGATAAGTATTGGCCTAGCGATCGGGAGGCTCAAGAGGGTCTCTTGCAGGGCTTGTGCTTTTCCAACGCAATGCCTGGCACGGGTGTCATAAGCTTTACATGAGATAATTCATGCAAAACTTCTGGCTCCATTATAAACAAATAAATTTAGGCATTATTCTAAGTATATTCAAGTTGCAGTGGCAGATTGGCAAGGCACGTACATTCTCTCAAAGCCTTTTGACCAACTCCTTGACGTGAGCCAAGTCTGATTTCTTCAGGACCATCTATGTACTTAGAATGGAAACTCAATAAACGTTTTATTTAACCAATGACCAAGTTTTGGGAATATGGCTTAGTTTTGAGCCAAAGCAAAGCAAACAAGATAATTAAATGAGACTTAGCGTCCTTATTGCACACAAAAGCAATGATCAATCGCAGTCCAATTTAAAGTCTGTCTATAAAAGCATTTCCATGGTATTCTTTTAACTCTGAACATTTTCCCCCGTATAAATATTATAATTTTAATCAAAATCAGTAAGAGAACAGACTACCTAGGTAGACTATCCAGTTGCAAAAAGAAAAATTAACAGTAAGGTTCTGTATTTTCAACACATTTTAAGAAGTTGGATAGAAGGGAAATTCAGGTATTAGAACTGAAGTTCCATTACTAGTCCTCATGTAGCATATAACAGCTGTTGTGTAGTTTTCATAATGTGCAAAAGCTAACATTCACAATTGGATCTGCTTTTCCACTTTTGCCCTTCCAGAGGACTCATGAAATGGAAAACAACATTGGCAACTTTGTCTAACTGGTCATATGACTCACTTTTCTTGAGTGATCTCATGCTGCTGCACCAGGTTCGGAAAAAACACACATTTTAAGTCACGTTCTGTGTGACTCTAAATCTCGGGGGAAAAATCAGCCTCATTACTCTGTACTAATCAACTTCAAAACATACTGTACGGTTTTTTGATAGCTCTATGACTTCATTTTGTACTTTTAAAGTAAAATATGAATATCTTTAACTTAAATTACAGAGAAGTTCTTCCATACAGATTTCCCCTCTGGTTCCACAAAGCCATTTTAATTTCAATCTGTGTAAAAGCCTACTTTAAAAAAAACACCGAATTTTTGTGAATTGGTAAGAATAGCTCCTCCTTGCTGTGAAGGGCAATTTGTGGCAATATACATGTGCTGGAAACTTTTCTTTGTGTAATCTTATAGAGCTTAACTTCCACACCCTTAAAAATTGGGAGAATTGAATTGAATTCAAAGGTTTAAACAAAAGGTGTGATTCCAGTTTATGTTGTATTATTATATATATTACATATACATATATTACATATTTATTATATAACATGTATGTAAATATATATATAATATAGAGCTATCCCTTTCTATCAAATGAATGCAGACAATGTATCATAGTTAAGATTGTAAATTCTCCTAAAATATGATGCAATAGCATCATCTCTCTTTATGGAAATACAGAACATCCTAACTTCATAGTTGGTGGAGTATTCCTGCAGGTTGATGATACGGGTATTTGAAGCTTTGTTCTTCAAATGTCGTTTGACCAGTTTAACTAGTAATAGGAGTTTTCAAGTAGGTCATTTGCGTCAATAAGAAAAAGTATGCATTCTTCATTTCATACAATGGTCCTTTACTATATGAAAAACAAATTCCTTCACACAAACAGTTTTTCTCTAGTGGATTTGAAAGACATAAATTTGAAATTTTACATAAATCGGTAAATTTAAGTATTGTTTATAGTGCAAGTCATCATCCCTTAATTTACGTTTATTCTAAACTTGTTATCGTAACCCACCTGAACTTCATTTCTTTAGCATGCATTCTGCTTTAACCCAAGCTCGCTTTGTTTATCCTGATAGAACTATAATTCACTTGCATTCTTTTCCCAGACCCTCCTGTCTGTACTTATGCTGTATGTCCCCTCCTTTTTAATCATTAAGCTGTTAGGACATTGGGTTCTGGTCAACATCACAGTCACTTAAGAATAAAGCTTCAGGTCTATCAACCGTGACTAGGATATATAATAACTAGACCTCAAACAATGAGTAAGGGTTTAATACAACAAAGCTAACACCTTGGCCTTAGTTACATTTCAGCTCCAGACTCATGAGGGCAGAAAAATCCCACAGACGGCATCCCCTGGAATCCTGACCCAACCGTGCTATGACTGATACCAGGACCTGAAGCCATGATCAATTGCTCCCTGCCTTAGCGGGGACAGATCAGTAGAGCCTCGGTCCTCAGCTCCCGTGGCAGCCATGATGAATGATTTTTCCCTTATATAACCTAGCCACTAGAAGCCATCAGGAAGCCAGGTATTTGACAGCACTGGCTCACCTGTGTCTCTGGACTTGGTGCCAACTCCTTAAATAAACCTGTGTTTTCTTTGCTGCAAACTCCTGGTTGTGTTTTGTTTGGCCTGGATGTGCACAGGCAAGCAGATCCCTCTCATTCTGCGGTAACATTATTTTCGTATGTTCTTTGAAGCAGTGTCTTGTATTAACTAATGTGTTCTTAATTTTTGTTCAGTAGATAAAAAATGAATTGTAAGTGTAGTTTTCTCAGGGAAAAAAAAAGTAAAATAAATGCATGAGATAGTCAGAGATGACTCAACTCCTGGAATGAAAATGAAAATTATGTTAATGTTCTAAACAAACTTAAAGTTGCAAAACACACCAGAGTGATCTTGTATGTATTCAAGTCTGATCATACACTTGTGCTTAAAAACTCTCAATGGTTTTCCCCACTGCCTTTAAGATCTGAAATCCATGCTTCTTAACTTGGCATGGAAGGGGGATCATCTTTTCTGGTTTTCCTCTTCCCTGCACATCACCTTTATATTCCAATCTATATTTGCCTCTCGACTTTCATAGGATGGATTCTCCCAACCTCAGAATCAAATGTTGGCCCCACAATTATAAAGAGCACGGGCTCTGTGGTTAGGCTGCTTGGGTCCAGATCTCAGCTCTGCTATTCCCTAGCTATGGGGCCTAATGCAGTGCAACAGTTAAGGATTGCTGCGGATTGGCAAGCGGTAAGGTCATGTCTGGACCGGTATCCATCTGTCTTTTCAGGTATTAAGAGATTATATCTTGTGAACACATATATTTCTCAGATACTTTCCACTTTTTTAGAAACTGGAAAATATCAGTCAGGATTCAAAACCTGGACTGTATGGCATTCAAGACTGCCTTTTATCTTTACTCCTCCTTCTTTATGAAATATCTTTGAATCTGACCCCAACTCCCCAGTTTCACTCATTCTGCCCTAGTGCAAGACTTCAGTTTCAGTTTCTTTCACCTGGATTACTACAGTTGCTTCCTAAATGACTTTTTCCATCAAAGTTAACCGCTTTTTAAATCATTTCAAATACAGATCAGGTCTTCTCACATGCTTCCTTAAAACTCTTCAAGAAATCCTGATGGGCTACAAGTTAAAATCCCTCATCTGATTATAGCCAAGATTTTTCTCATCCAGGCTCAGGAAACCATCTAACCATAAGGCTCTACTTCTGCAATTCCACAAATATTATATTTTGAAATTAAATTTTAAATTATAGTTTAACTATCAACTCTAACAGAGCAGTAGCATGTACACGTAATTGTGGTATATCTCTGATTTTAACATATTAAAGATGACCAGATTATACAATTAGTAAGGAGACCTCAGAATAATATATGACAAATGTAGTCTTTTTAATCAGTAGGAAAAGATGAACTAGTTCCTAGGTCGCAGTTATTACAATTTGCTGTAAATTTAGAAAAAAATAATAGATCTTTATATCTGAGGATATACATATATATAAAATACAACTCAGGTTGATTGAATTACTACATATATTTTAAAAATCTATTATGCCACCACTAAAAAATAAGTTTAAGTGTGTGTGGAAATGTTTAGGATAATTGTAAAATGCAGAATTTAAATTGTATTATATAATGATCACAGATGTGTGTTATACATTTTTACATAAGGTTAAAAACTGAAAAGGACCACCCAAACAATGAGAAAAAAAAATATGATGAGGGTAGGACTTTGGGAATTTTCTCTCAGTGTTTAAAATATTGTACAACTTTTAATGGACTTTAAAATACACATTTCAGGATCTCAGAAATATTTCCACTCGTGTTCACTGTAGCATTATTCATAATAGCCAACACGTGGAAGCAGCCTAAATGTCTATCCACGGATGAATGGATTAATAAAATGTGGTACTGTCATGCCTTACAAAAGAAGGAAATCCTGCCATATGTTACAACTTGAATGAACCTTGAGAGTATTATGCCAAGTGCAGTAAACCAGTCACAGAAGGATAGATACTGTATGATTCCACTTCTATGAGGTATCTAAAATAGTCAAACTTATAGAAGCAGAGAGAAGAATGGTGGTTGCCAGGGACTCAGGGGAGGGGGAAAATGGAGAGTTGCTGTTCAACAGGTAGAAAGTTTCAGTTACACACGATGAGTAAGTTCTAGAGATCTGCTATACAACACTGTACCTATAGTTAGTAATAGTTAAAAATGTATTCAGAGTGTACCCTCATGTTAAATGTTCTTACCACAAAATCTATACAAATACATATTTTATATATAAAAATGCATTTACATATTTTATAAAAATATAAGATAGTTTTCCTCCATTCTCAACCTGGGGATCCAGAGGATGGTTTCCGGAAACTAGATGCTGTTTTCCGTATCACACACTAATATTTCCTTTGGCTGTTCAGAATGGTATAACATTAATAATTTCCTAATATATATGGCACGTCTCTATAGATGGATGTAACATCTCCCCATTTGTAAATCACTAAGGGACGGTAGCTAGTACTCTTGAACTGGGACTTGAAACACTGCTACTTTCCAGACATATCTCCGCTTGTGGGTTTCTACTTACCTCAGGCTTGCCCTGCAGGTAAGTAGTGGTCTACGGACTTTTTTGTTTATGTGATCTACCGGAATAAATTTTAAAATTGTACTCTACATATGCATACATGCATATTCATGAGTGTGTGTTTATTTATAAATTAAACAGTGATTTTTATAATACAAAAATATAGTTTAATGTGTCAATAGAGGATTGTTCTATAGACGTATGCTACATAATTAGTCTACGTACTAATTAGTCTATGGACTAATCATTAAGTGCTTCATTCCATGTGGCACTGCTAAGGGGTAGGGATTCAGTTGTGAATAAGACAGACAGACCTGGTCCCAGACTTCATGGAGTTTACCTTTTATCAAGAGATTAAGATTCGAACAGGAATGCTTACGTCCTCGTGCAGGGTGTTGTCAGTGAAAACTACACTGTTGTGAGACTGTAATAGACTGACATAAGAGGGAGAAGGATGTCAAGGAAGACTGTGGGAATTGTCTCTAAATTAGAACCTTAAGGACCAGCAGCAGTTAGCTAGTTGAAGTTCCATAGAGAACGCAGTGTGTACAAAGCCCTAGTAGGTCTGAGAAGATCCAGCATGAGTAAAGATGGACAGGAGACACACTGTGTGGGACCTTGAAAAGGGTGCTAAGAATTGGTCCTTTTTCTAGAAGCAAAAAGAGGCCATTGAAGATTTGAACCAGAGGGTAAATTGATCAGATATGAACTTCGGGGGTGTCTTTCCACAGGACCTGAAAGCTATTCTTTTGAAATGTAATTTGTCAGGAAGGATGGGGCCACTTACTGTCTCCCAGTTTCAGTGGGAGGAAGAAATTCTAACTTAATTACTTGCCAGCCACCAGACACAGCTGGCCTAATCATGTGTACACAACCCTCCATAATGTTTCACTTGCCTGATTCTACTTTAGTCCCCACTCACTCCTCCCTACTCCCTCGTTCTTCCATTGAAACACCCAGTCACCTCTGTACACACTGGAAAGGAGCTCAGCTCTTTCGCCTACTGTCAGTAGCTACTGAATAAAATCTGTTTTCAATACTTTAACTAATGTCCACCTTTGTTTATCTTTGACATTGGCACTAAAGGAACAGAATTTTCCATATAGATCCAATGTCCTTACAGGCTTAGCAAATTAAATGTAATTTCTGTAAATATGCTTTAAAGGCAGTTTGTACATAGGGATGTAAAAGAAATAGGAAGAATTAACACTTCCTAAATAAATATGAAGAATTAATAGCCTCTAAATAAACAACATGGATTTGGCATGGGGTTATTATATAAACTATTCTAATGGAGTAGAATAGAGTTCAAAATCTGCAATTCATAGGCATATAAATATAACAATGACAAGCATGGTCTTTTTAATCAGTAGAAAAAGATGAATTAGTCCCTAAATTGGGGTTAGGACAATTTGTTGTAAATTCAGAAAAAATAATAGATCTCTATATCTCAGGGTATATATAAAATACAACTAGGGCAGAGGAACATCCATTAAAGATTGGTTGGGTTTTGTAGAGTGAAACGATAGTGAACTGCTTGTTCAGGTAATCAATCCTGTGACGCAGGCTATCTAGAGGAAAGAGGCCAGAAGGAAACCAAAGGATTGAGAGAAAATTTCACCAAGGGTTTTTCTAGAGCAAAGATCTGTT
Organism: Rhinolophus ferrumequinum; assembly: GCF_004115265.2. NCBI lineage: Eukaryota > Metazoa > Chordata > Mammalia > Chiroptera > Rhinolophidae > Rhinolophus > Rhinolophus ferrumequinum. The sequence continues at coordinate 27,861,767 of NC_046290.1, forward strand.
ATGGTGTGAGAGCATGAGAAAACTGGAAAGGATATGTGAGATACGGTTTTGGAGTGGTTTTTTTTTTTTTTTTTTCGTTTTTTTTTCAATTTATTAAGACTTCTGAGATCCACAGTGCTGTTTGCTGGTCTGCCAGGATGTTCCGCTATTTTAGGAGTTATGGCAGGGTTTAGGGTGAAGGTAAATGATGTAAAACCAAGATTCAGTGTCTTTACTGAATGTGAGAGAGGGATCCAGAGGGAGAGGGGAAGAGAGGTACGATTTGGGAGCTTGACTTGAAGCAGATAAACTGAGTATTAAATAGTCAAGTGTCCACTGAAATAAATATATGGAAATATTGAAGAGATGGGGTATTTATTAACATTGGGCCAAGAATTTCAGGGTGAACAGTGAACAAGTGGGAAGAAGGTGATTGTTCCAAAGAATCTTGGGAGACGAGTTTCAGGACAGTAAGGAGATGAGGGCATGAAAGCAGATTAGAGATTTTAAGAGTTTCCTTCCCTAAAAGCTGTAGGGCTAAGAAATATGGTTGCAAGTGACTAACCTCAAATGACTTAATAAATTGCTCTGCACCAGGAAAAGTAAACTGTCTTTATCAGAGCCAGTTAAGAATTCTAGCCAATAAAGTCAAAGGGAGAGGACTTTCTGGATTGAGTACAAGAAATGAAAGTGTAGTAAATTCTGGCAGCTCTTTGATATTGCATTTTATTGTCTGTTAGTTTTTATTGATAAACTGAAAAAAAACTAAAGCTGATAAACCTTACGCCTGGCCAAAGTACATGAAAATAATTTTAATCTCTAAAGTTAGTTTAAACATTATACAATGGGGTAGAGAGAAATTTTAACAGATTAATTATTTAGAAATTACATGATGGATTTTTCTTATTAACAGGCACAAAGTAATTTTCTTGGGCTTGAACTTTCTGCTAAAGTAATGACCAATTCTTGCCGATTTTACCTTTTAAATATCGTGTCATGCTGCCCCACCCCCCGCCCCTCACCCATTCTCATACCCTTGTTTAGGCAATCACTCTCTCTCCTGGATGACTGTAACAGCCTCCAAACTGCTCTTTCTCCCTCCAGACTTAAACCTCCTAAGTTCATCCTCCTTACCACCAGGACATCCTTTGGAAATCGAACCATGTCATTACCCTGCTGAAAACCATTCTGAGTCTCTCCATTCTCTAAAGCAGACAGTTCAAAATCCTTATCAGGGCATCTCAAGGGCTCCATACTGTGTCTGCCAACTTTTCCAGTTTCATTGTTTTGTTCAGTGCTGTTAGTGGCTTACCAGCTAATCAAATCCAGCATACAGCATATTCTAGTTTTTAAAAGAGAAACCCACCATTTTCTAAAAATTACTAGATATCCATCTAAAATACATGCCTGTTCTGTGCTTGAAAAAATTCAGGTCTAGTCTCAGAGTAATGAATCTTAAAGGAAGAGGAGTCGAGATTTAGGCATGGCTCTTCCACTGTTAACCACTGTGTTATTTTTGGAATTCTGTAAGATTATGTTAGTGCCTCAGCCTTTGAATTGGTGAGTAGAGTTTTCTATGGACTGAGATTTAGGTGCTCGGCATTTTTAAAGCAGCTTTATTAAAATATAATTCACATGCCATGTAATTTATTCATTAAACTATATATTTTCAGGATCTTCAGACAACCATCACAGCAGTCAATTTTAGAACATTTTCATCACCTCAAAAAGAGCTGTCACCCCCAAGTCCCTTAACCATTCCAACCCATAGCACCCATTAATCTACTTTCTGTCTGTATTGGTATGGGTATCTTGAGTATTTAATAAAATGGAATAATATAATATGTGGTCTTTCGTATCTGGTTTATTTCACATAGCATAATGTTTTAAGGTTTATTTACGTTCTAGCATGTGTCAACACTTCATTTCTTTTTATGGCTGAATAAGTTTCCATTGTGTGGTTATACCATATTGCGTTTATCAGTTGGTAGACATTTAAGTTGTTTCTACCTTTCACTATTATAAATAATGCTGTTATGAACATTTGTGCTAAAAATTTTGTATGGACATATATTTGGATATCTCTTGGGTATATAACTAAGAATGGAATTGCTGGATCATGTGGTTACTCTATGTTTAACTTTTTGAGGAATTACCAAACTGTTTTTCAAAGTGATTGCATCATTTTACATTCCCACCAGCAATGGACTAGAGTTCCAATTTCTCCACATCTTTACTAACACTTTGTATAATCTGTGTACACACACACACACACACACACACACACACACACACACAACGGATGCCAAAACATGTATACATATTTTAGGAAAGGAAAACTGTATTAAAATTGTAATACTCAATATATACTGATAACAAAAGATGAATATAAGTCACGTTTGACTTCTATAGTTATAAGAGGTGCTCAAAGTGGTTACCATCAGCGTCCAGATATTTCTGATTACGGAGAACTACTGCTTGAGCAATGTTGACCACAGTGTTCACTTGTATACATTTTTTTGGCCAAATATATATATATATATATATATATATATATATATATATATATATATATATATCCTAATGGGTGTGACACACACCACACACACACACACACACACACACACACACACATCCTAGTGAGTGTGAAGTGTTTTTGATTTGCATTTCACTAATGACTAATGATGTTGAGCATCATTTCATGTGTATTTGGCAATCTTTATTTCTTCTATGAAGAAATGCTTATTCAAATTCTTTGCCTATTTTAAAAATTGGATTATATATCTTTTAATTATTTAGTTGTAAGAATGCCTTATATATTTTGGATACTAGTCTTTTATCAGATATATGTTTTGCCAATCTTTTCTGCCATTCTTTGATTTTCCTTTTCACTTTCTTGATAGTGTACACTGAAGCACTAAAGATTTTAATTTTGATTAAGTCCAATTTATCTATTTTTTTTCTTTTGTTCCTTTTTGTTTTTTTGGTGTCATATCTAAGAAACCATTTTGGCTATTATTTCTTCAGATATTCTTTCTGTCCCTTCTCTCTCCCCTCACCTTCTGGGATCCCACTATGCTTATGTTAGTATGCTTGATGGTGTCTCATAAGATGCCTGAGGCTCTGTCCATTTTTTCCTTCATTATTTTCTTCTTCTGTTCCTTATGTTGGAGAATATTATTTGACCTATCTTCAAATTTTCTGCTGCTTCTTTTTCTGGCTCAATTTTTCTGTTGTGCTCCTCTAGTGAATTTTTCATTTAAGTTGTATTTTTCAGCTCCAGAATTTCTGTTTGCCTCTTTTGTTAAATAATTTCTGTCCTTTTACTGAGATTATTTATTTGGTGAGATGTTATTCTTATATTTTCCTTTAGCTCTTCAGAGACTAATTCCTTTTGTTTTTTAAACATTTTTCAAATAATTGATTTAAAGCCTTTGTCTAATAAGTGTGATGCCTAGGCTTCCTTAGGGTCAATTTAGATTGAACTACTTTTTTTCCCCTTTTTGTTGACCATACTTTCCTTTTTCATTGTATGTTTCATAATCCTTTGTTGGAAACTAGACATTCTAAATAATATAATGTAGTAACTCTGGAAATCAGAAGGCTCTTTCTTCAGGGTTTGTTGTTGTTTACTATTGTTTGTTTATTTGTTTGTTTGTTTACTGATGTCTCTGAACTAATTCTGTGAAGTCTGTATTTTTCATCATGGGTGACCACTGAAGTCTCTGCTTATTCAGCTAGTGCTTAGGTAATGACTGAAAAGCAATGTCCTTAAATGCTTTGAACCAATAAGTCTCCAAGCCTTTGCCTAGAAACTGTGTGTGCCGAGCACACCTTCAATGCTCCAGTATGTCATTTACACCTCTGTCTTAGCCTTCACTTCCTGCTCACACAGACCTTCAAGGTCAGCCAGAGGTGAGAAATTAGGGTCTTCTCACATCTTTCCTGAGCATGGGCAGAGTCCTACATGTGTGCATGGCCTTCTTGATTCCCAGAATATGTTGTAATTTTTCATAGTCCCCTAGGGACATTTCATTCCCAGCTTTTCCTTTAATGTTTTTGGTCAGCTTCTTGTTTGCCCAACTATTATCACCACCTCAGGCAGCTCCAAAGTAAGACAAATAGTGATAATTATTTTCAACAGATACTCGGGGGGAAAAAGGCTATTTGTAGTGAATGAGATTCTGAGTAAAGTCAGATAAAGAGAAGCCCTGCAGGTTGGTGTTTCCTGGGGACTCCCAGACAGGTCAGATAATGATAGATGTCTAGGGATGGGGATTTGAGGAGCTTTAAATCCATTCCACCCCCTCCAGTGGCTGGAGGTTTTCACAGCTACTATGATTATCAAGCTGTTGGTTTTAAGGCTACTGCATAGCTGGAGAGAGGGAAATAGGAATAGAACAAGTTAAAACACCACAAAGCTTACAGTTCTTTAAGAAGATGACAACATTAGTACATAAAACTTTCTAAGTAATTTTTGGAGCCAGTTTTACAACACACTACAAGGAACTCAATTTTATTCAAGAATTTGTTACTAATTCTAAAGAAACATAATTTGAATTTCAAGCCCTCTTCTCTTGGCATCCCTAAGTTCCCTGATTGTACCACTTTGTACAAAGGTTGGTGCTTATTATACAGAGGTATGAAAATTGTAGCACACACATGGCTTAAGCAAAAGGCTTTAGGAGGAGTTTGGGAAAGTCTGGTGTTCAGCCAATTTGAAAGAATTCATATATCAGGACTAGATACTCATTAGCTAGTTTCAGTTTAACCAGACAAGACTGGCTGAGCCTGACAGAATCAAAGGAAATACAGCAGGAGAAATTGAGAAAGGATGACCAAGGAAAAGTAACGGGTAAGAGTGATTTCAGCATATTTTGGTATTTTAAAGTTTATGTAAACTCTGCACTCATGAGTATAAAATGCACTAATTAACTCATGAAATTTCTATACTGGTCCATAGCACTGAGTATTCTCTTGTAGGTAAAAGAAACATAAAGGAAAACAAGAAAAAGAGAGAAGTGTTAGAAACACACTGAACTAAGGTGAACATTTATGGAAAGTGAAACAGCACAAAAAAACCAGTGGTTACAATGAAGAATCTCTTGAATGTTTGACTCCAAGTGTTTATTTTTAACAAGGAAATCTTCCCTGACTCAAATGATAAACCTAGATGACTTCCAGTCATGCGCAGGATCTCTCAAACTAAAACCTTATGGCTAGAAAATGGATCCCCTAATTACGTAGACCTTCAGATATCTTTTATAAGGCTAAAAACCCTGAGAAGAATAGTGGAACTATTTGCTCTTCCACAGAGAGCAAAACACTTCTGTGGAGAGAATATATGGGCCCACAATCAAAATATTTTAGTTGTGCCCTTGTCTATTGACTACATGGATAAGTAATTCTTTTTAAGTAGTTTACACACTACAAATAGTAAGTTTTTGAGGGAACGGAACTGAAAATTCTTTTTGTTTGTTTTGGAAAATTCTTAAAGGTTTAATTATTTTCTGAAAAGTTTAATATAAACTACTTATAGTTTTATTTAGTTCTACATCATATAGAAGATTTGGAAGGTATCAAACGTAACCTTCTGCTCTTTATTATTAGTCCCCTACCTTCATCTTAAATTTCTCCCTAATAATTTTTATTTTTTATTCTTTGTTTACAGATATGATCCCTTCCCCACTCCACGCCCCACTCTGTCACTCTGCTCCTTATCAATAAGCCTTTCCTCAACTCTACTTCTTGTTTAAGCTCACGCTGATTTTTTCCTCGCCTTCAGTGCCCAAACTACTGAACAGTGTCGACTTCCACATAACCACAGCACGTCTCCTTGCCATCCAGCTCATTGGCTGTCTAACAGCAAAATGTTCTGTCTGGCAGTAGCATGAACCTTTGGCTTTTCAGACATTCTACTGAAATTGCTGAAAGGATAGTCACTAAGGATGTCCTAAGAGTTCAGAATAACCCAATGGTCTATCCTTAGTTGTCTTCTTCCGGTAGTATGTGCTTCTGGTTCTCCATCTACATCACTGTCTGCTTGTTCAGTCTATACTAATAAGTTTAAAACTAGTCCAGACTCCTCAATTCCAGGAACTCTAAGGTATGTTTTTAAGCTTTTATAGTATTTACTTAGTTGTATTCTGGGTTCCCATGGAACTCAATCATTTGTTTTTCCTTAAATATACTCTTCACTTTCCTCTCTCCATTGTTTTACTTATTCAACTTTCCCCCCAATCCTGTACCCCTATTTCTATCTGTGAAAATGCATCAAGTGATGCATCAGTCATAAGAATTTGGTGAAGTTATTTCTTTACATTAAACTTTATTTTTAGGTGATTGTAGATTCGCATGTAGTTGTGTGAAATAGTGCAGAGAGATCCCATTGCACCCTTCCCCGCTTTTCCCAGTGGAACATCTTACAAAGCTATGGTATGGAATTGCAACAAGGAAGTTGACATAGATATAAACCCATGGACATTTTTCATATTTCACCAGTTTTACATGTACTTTGTGTGTGTGTGTGTGTGTATGTGTGTATGTATGTATTTTGTTCTATGTAATTTTATCATGTATATTCTTGTGTACACCACCACATAAAGATACAGAAGTTTCACCACGTGTTTCTTTTTTGTAACCAGAGCCACCTACCTCCCTCTACTCACATATCCTCATCCCTAACCCTGGTAACCACTAAACCACTAATCTGTTCTCCATCTCTATAATTTTGCCACTTTAAATATGTCATATAAATAGAATCATACACTATATAACTTTTGGGGTTTGTTATTTTATGTTCACCACAGTTCCTTGAGAGTCATCTGTACTGTCACATGTGTCGAGTCATCTCTTTTTATTGCTGAGTCCATGGTATGGACATAAGTGGTAAAGTTTTAAAATGCTGTTGTGGGAAATAGAAGAAGGAACTGAATACAGATATGAGGAAAGATTGCTGACTCAGCTGAGGGTGGGGGCCACTAATTGACACCAAATCCATCTCCTCTTGTATACTTTTTATACATCAGCCTTGATGTATGATTAGAAAGCAGATGATTGGATGCATTACAGTTGGGGTTTTGACCAGCAGTTTACCATTCATTCTTATTTACTATTTACTGTATGTTGGAGAATACACTGAAAGTCTACATAGATAATTTAACCCTCAACACAGCCTAAAGAGTAAATAGTTATCATTATCCTCATTTGACAAGTGAAGAAATTGAGGCCTAGAAATTTAAATCAATTTTCCCATTATCATATAGTAAATGTAAAAGAACAGAAAAAGTTTTTGAACCCAGGTCTCTCATAGTCTGAAGCCCCTATTGGTAATTATTATGATACAGAGCCTCCTCAGAGAGCCAGTGGCAAAGGAGTTGAGTTTTTGGAAAGTGGAGGGGTGGAGAAGAAGGTAAGGGTGGCAACACACTTGAGGAATTATTGGAGATCTAGGGGCTGAGATATGGGAGGTTCTAATCTACTCTGCCACTAGCTAGTTGTGCTAACTTAAGCAAGTCACACAAGTTTTTTTAAATGTGATTTTTACCTGTAAAATGTGGATAATAATATTATTAACTGTCTACTTCACTAAGTTGTTGAGAGGATTTAGAAATAAAATGGAGGAATTTTCTGGGAAGTGAAAAGCCCTACACAAATACAATGTACTTGAATAGTAAAATAATTCTTTTCTGATATCACTACCACTCTGACTTACAATGTGAGCTATGAGTAATGCTCTATGGACCAAAATTTTTGCCTTAGAAAATTTGAATTACAAAAAAGTAGAATACATACTATATTAGCATATAGACAGACACAGAGAAGATATATCGTATGTATGCATGGATATATGTGTGAGTGTGGAAGGGGTTTGGGTAAGACTGAGAAAAGCAACAGAGACTATCTGCATATCACTGGTGTTACATTATAAAATATGGTCAGATTAACTAGACAAGGGTGAGTTAGCCTTCTGGATAATTTTTTCTGAGGGACTTGAAGAATCTTAAGTTCCCATCTTTTGTATCCACATAGAAACACTGTTTAAAATTGACTGGGAATAAGGGTAGAGGGTTAATAAAAACCATGAAGACTGGATGGGAGGGGAATGAGGAAGGAAAGCCAGAGAGGAAGAGCTGTTTACAACTCTTTTATGCCATCCATCATCTAGACTTCCTGTGCATGTGTTAGTTGTATAAAGGCAAAATTTTCTTTTTGGCAGTGAACAGTACTTCTGTTTTTCAGACACTGTAGGCATGGGGAAGGGATTAGGGACTGTACAAATACCAACTTTAGTGGACATTTGTGGTTTTGCTACTAAGCAGCCTCTAATCACCCGCTTCCTGACACTAGCATCGACAGCTTCTTAAATGAAACCTTTCTTGCCTTCTTGCAAATCTAATGGTTTTAGGTGGGATAAACCCACCTCCTCCAGGTGTTGTGAGTGACCTCACCTTTACCTTGGGGACAGTGATGGGCTCGGGGATAAGTCTATGATCAAATTCAGGTGAATGAGGGTCAGGCTCTTTGATTTGGTTCTGGTTGTTAGAGACGAGAAGGCTCTTCGTATCTGACAGATTTCTAATTGTGAGGTTGGGAGCCCAATGCTGCTAGCCACCTTTTACTGTCACTGGGTCAGCCTGTTTGAGAATGGAGTCAACAGACAGGCAGGGGAACAGGAAGTTCATGAGATATCTCATTCTAATGGTTTTATTTGGGCCTTTGTTTTTCAGTTACATCAGCAAACAAGTTATTATTTTTTTAGCTTAAGCTATTTTAGGTCTAATTTCCTTTTGGTTACAAGAAGAGACCGAGTTGATTGCAGCAGCAGAGCTGGCTAATCTCCATTCTTCTTTCCTTCCAGCATAACAAAACTATGGCAACCAATTGTTTAGCACTGAAATCCTACATTTATGAAAGTTCTTAGTTCCGGGCAAACCAGACAGTTGGTCACCCTAGGAGGCACATCAGCTGCCTGGAATAAAGCCTACATTTTCCAGCCCAATATAGCCTGGTATGGCCATGTGACTGAGTTCTAACTAGTGGAATGTAAGTGGAAATGGTGAGTGGCAACTTCCAGGAAACCTCCACAACAGTAGAGAACATGATCTCCCTTTCTTCCTTTTTATTGGCTGGGATATGAATGTGATGGCTAGGCTTCCACCTGCCCTCTCAGATCAAGAGGAAATCTTTGGAACGGAACCACTTGTGACTAAGTAATAAGATTCAAGGAGTCTGGCATGCTGACTCCATGGCATGCTATCCTATTCTGGACTGACCACCTCCAGATTTTTTGAATCTTAGAGAGAATGAGCATCTATTTTGTTTAAGCTTCTTTTTGCCCCTCTATAATTCACAGTTTAATCCAAATTCACTGATACAATATTTAATTGAAAAGAACCTTTTTAAATGAGTGTTTGCCTCTCAAAACATTACAACTGCTGTAAGTTCACTGTCCAAACTCATCTCTCCGATGTGGTCACAATTTCAACATGAGAAAATGTTTATCATTATAAATATGTCATTATTTGGGGGGGTACCCATAGTCATAACAGAGGTAATGGCATTTATTTATTATGATCCATGTTAGTAGTGGATGCTTTTGCTTGCCTACTTGGTATTCACTCCTTCTCCTAACAGAACCCCAATTTTGTAAAGATTTACACTTCCACCTTTCTTCAACACACTCCTCACAGGTTCAGAAATAGAACTTGTTATGGTTTTTATATGTCAACTTGGACAGACTATAATATTCAGTTATCTAATCAAATATATATAAATATATTATTGGTTCCGTTTCTCACTTCTTTTCATTCCATTTCTCTGGAGAATCCTGACTGATGCAGACCTGATCAGTATATGAATAATTTTAACCCTGTGTCAGTAATCGGTTCTGAACCATTATGTGACCCAAATTAAACCAATGTTTGATCTGAAATTCTAGAGAAGTTCTTCATTGTAATTCTGTGAGAGCTTTGAGTAGTAACTGCCTTTCTCTTCTGACAGTAGTTACCTTAGATATGAGGCCTGGAATGGCTGTAGTCCTTCCTCTGTCAGGCTGCGGATGAAACCACCCATTACGAATGCAGAGCCAAGAGTCTTGAAGAGAAATGGAGCTGCTAGTTTAAGTCAGCCCTGGAGTCTATCCTACCTATGGGATTCATTTTCCAAAACATGGTTTTCCTCATTGTTTAGGTTTGTCTTAGGTTGGTGCAAAAGTAATTGCGGTTTTTACAATATTTTTAACCTTTTAAAACAACAATTAGTTTTGCACCAACCTAATAGTTGGGTTTTCTGAGACTTATAGCCAAAATTATTCGACCTAACACAAGCTTTCCTTAAGATAAGTTCTTTAGGATATTAAGAGATAGTGTAGCTGATCTGTCACGTTAAAATTCGTGTTTTGTGTTAAGATGGTTTAAAAATGTTTGCTTATTAGGGATTGAAAACTGGTAATATAAATCAAAGTGTAGCTTTTAATAGAATCTTTGCACATTAAGTAGCAATTATTTGTAATGTTTTCAATGTATCCTGTTAATTTGTATTAAAATTAAGATTTGTACGGTTCCAGTGAACTTCTAATAATGTACTGTATCTTTAAACGTCTGTCCCCAACAAAGCACAGAACTCGGAAATTAGCTGATATTGCAGCAATAGTGCACACTTATTAGAATTAGTTTATTTGGCAGATATATCTTGCAGGTATATGGCATTGTTTAAAATGCTATAGGAAATAGTAAAACAGGGCTGCTCACAGAATAGGGAGAATGATGAATTACCTTGGGAGTGGAGTAGGAGAAATAGTTTCTTGTAAGATAAAATGAGACATAAAAACCTAAATGACACAACTTTCTGTTCTGTTCCTAAATGAATTGATTCTAGAGCTTAAATTATATAGCGAAGTTTTTATTCAAGACCCCTCTAATTTTTATGCCTTTAATTTTTCAAGTCCTTTTCACACAGAGCAGCTCTTATTTACCATTCTGCCTATAGGAGAAGAATCTCTCTCTCTCTCTCCTTCTCTCCCCTCTCTCCCTCTTCCCAAATGTTAAATTTAAAAAATTGAATTGCCAATTACTTTTTCGATGAATTTAAAAAGTTACATGCGATAAAAGTTTTGTTCAGCTTGGGTTTACGTAAAGACCTCTGGAAATCAGTAAGACTGAATTCTTGTCTCTTTAACCAATCTGCTTCTCCTCTGGATTCATCTGAGGCGGTAAATGCCACAGCCATTAGCCAAGTAGCTCTTGATGGAAACCTGGAAGTCATCCTTGATAACTCTGTCTCCTTCACCTCTCATATCCAATCCTGTCAAAAGTCCTGTTGGTTCTAACTGTATGTATCAAATTGATTCACTTCTCTCCATTTCCATTCTCCTCATTCTAGTATGAATTACTTTATTTCCCATCCAGAGAATTGAGTAGTCTCCCAACTGAACTACCCACTTCTCTTTCACACTTTTTCCATTCCATTCTCATAGCAGCCATAACAATGTCATTAAAATACCATTTGATCATACCACTCTCATGCTTAAAATACATCAATAACTTCTTTTCCACTTAAGATAAAGACCACAATTTTTAACGTGGTACCAGAGACCCTGCTTGATCTGCCCCTACTAAGCTATACCCATAAGCTGTATTGTGTTCTTTTGTTTGCAAGCAACAGAAACTGACTCTAAGTAGTTTCAGAATAGATACAGGAGGCTATCAAGTATCAAGGAAAGGTTGAGCAACCAAGACTTAGAGAGTTGGGTTCTCCCCAGGAACCTCAACAACAACTAATGGATTTGTCTCTCTGGATTGATGACGTTTAATGTGATTAGTCTTGTCTCTGTGCTTCACTCTTCTTCAATGTTTCAAATTACCAGGAGAAAGAATCTGATTGGCTTGGCATCTGTCAGATTTTTTACCCCGGATTTATCTATTATCTACCCTTGGATCTATCTTATTTATTACCATATAACCTGTGCCTGGCATAGCGTAAGTGCTCATTTAATATCGAACCAATGGCCACCTAATTGAATAAATGAATTGGCTATGGTCAGAAGACAGGGTCAGTTAATACAGACATGGCCAATGGGTGCTCATTTCAGGGTTTGTGATCCATTTCCAATGGTTGTGAATGAGGCGTCCACCTCAGGAGATAACCTCTACACATGCTCTCCAGCCTCACTTTGGTCTATTTTCCTCCTCATCTCAGCGGTCTTTGACCTTCTTTCATCCTCCAAACTGTCAACCTCTTCCCAAACTCAGACTCTTTGCATATGCTATTCACAATGCCTGATATGTTCTCCACTGTGCTGGTTGTAGATTGATTGACGCTCAGCTCCAAATTTATCTTTTTTGCCAGTTTTCTGAAAATATATCGGGGTCTTTTAAATATATTTTTCCTTTGTCAGTAGACACAGTGTTAAACTTTGTCAGTAGAGGGAGCTAGAGAGATATTGCAGGAGGCAAAAGGTCTTCCTTCCTACTTAATGGTTTCCTTTGTTGGCAGGCTACTGCAGCATGGGTAGCTTCTTTGGCATCACGCTCCTGCCACACATGCAGCTTCCCTGGCACACCCTGGGGAGTTTTGTAGCAGAGTGCGTCCCGTGAGATATGTTGCCATGAGCAGCTTCCCCCAGCACCCTGGAAGGCAGATTTCTTGCAAGTTCCAGGAGGTGGAGTTCCAGCAAGTTCCCCTGGTGTGCACTATAGTGACTTCCCTGCCATCCAATTACCCATAACCATGAGCTCTCCAACAATGTCTGGATGTCTGTCGCAGGGGTATTTCTTATCTCTGCTATTCCTCTATTGCAACTCCAATCCGGTTTTAGTTAATAATTCTTTATATCAAATTCTTTCCCTGTTCAAATTACCACGTGGTTTCTCTCTCCTATTGGAAGCCCAGACTGATACACACCCCTACTCTTACCTGGCTAATTTTATTTGTTCTTTAGGTATTAACATCATTTCCTCAGAGAAGTCTTCTTTGATATCAAATCAAATTATATCCGTTTCCTTTTCATTCATATGATCTTCCACAATTTTAAAATTACCCATTCATTTGTGTGATTATGTTTCTGTCCTCCCCCCACTAGATAATAGGCTCGAAGAGGGTAGTGATCATGTTTATTTACTGCTATAATCCCAGTGCCTATCATAGTTCATGACCCAACAATGGGTCATTAAATGAAAAGGGGAGTAAATCTTTAACGAGGTCCTGTGATATGCAACTGGAAAAAAAAAATCAAACTCAATTCCTGTTCACAGGGGGTTGGCAAATTTACATGAGAAAATAATACCCACACAAAAAATATAAAGCTATAAAGGAAAGTTTCCCCAAAATGGACAGTTGTAAGTACTAGTAATTCAAAGGCAATCAAGAATTTTATTTTTAAAAAGACTATGTTTTTTATAAATATCCTGAGAAATGAATTTCTTAGCTAACTGGATTTTATCCGTTAATATACCAGTGAGGAGGAAAATGGTGCAAATGAAATCAATTATTTATTTCAGAAGATAATTTTTGGTAGATTCATAATCAGTTATTCATTTCTCTGAGTTTTCAAAATGTAACATTATTTTTTCTATTCATGTAGGTTTCCTGAAATAAAAATAATTAACTGTAAAATTGGAGGAAATTACTCATATTTCTTCTTTTCTAGGACAGGGGTTCTCTGGCTTGAAGCGTTTTCTTTAGTGTGCATTGGTGAAGGCTGGCTGTTTATATCTATGGTGAGACAATCTTCTACATGTGGTTACTTTGGCATGATCTTGGAAAAATCACAGAATCATGTATTCTAGGGTGTGGTGCCGTTAATAATTGCACTCTGTCAAGTTTGTTCATTTGGAAACGAGGGCTGTACTACAGGCTCTCTCACATCCCTTCCAACTCTGAAGACATGCACAATGCATACACTTGAGCCATCACCTGAGCATTAATTCCAAGCGTCAAGTATGTTTCCTGCTGCAAGTCCATGGTTGTTTAATGAATCACTGGAATTGTAAATTTTATTTAAAATGTACACAGTGAGGTTTGGCATTTTGAGATGTCAAGTGATTATTAGAGTTTTGATTCTTTAGCCCACATTGATCATATAATGCAACTTTTTTGGCCTTCAGCTTCTTGATTAGAAAGTAATATACAGAGGGTGCCAAAAAAATGTATACACATTTTAAGAAAGGAAAAAACTGTATTTAAATTGTAATACTCAATATATACTGATAACAAAAGATGAATGCAAGTCACGAGTATACATTTTTTTGGCACCCCTGGTATTGACAAGATAACATGGAGTTTTGTTCAATTAATAAACATTTTCTCAGTACTTGTTATGTGCCAGGCACTGTGGGAGGCACTGAGGACACAGAATTAATACATGACTCCTGCCCCATACGTTTAGGGTGAATTGAAGGAGGAAGAAACAAGTGTTACAAAGGTGTTAGAAAGCCATTGTGGTCAATCACTTATAAATCACAATACACCAATTCCCTATTTTTAGTAGTTCCTATTAAATAAAAAACTACCTTCCACAAGAGATAAGATAGAATGGAGATTATTCAAAATGCACCGTGTCAAACTGAAAAACGAAAACACTGAGTAAAAAATTTGTTTGGCCAGAGGAAAGAAAACAGGGAATGCAAAATGGAAGTTGGACTCCTTGACGAAGTGCTTTGAAACTCACACAGTTGAGAGGATGAAGTTTACACACAATTAGCGCTTTAAGGAAGAGTCTTGAGATGTATAACAAAAAGTTTTGTAAATGCAAAATTTGGTATTATTGGACACGAGACGGTTAAAGTACGTCAAATATGAGCTAGCCAAAGCAGATCAGAAATAAAATAGACGCAGCTGCTAAAATTAAGATTAGTAAGGCGACACTCAACCACGTGGACGGGGAACGCCCACTAGTGTTTGGAGGTCCCCACTCATATGTCCAACTACCTCTCGGCGACTTGGGTCAGCTACATGGGGCCCGCCAGACTTTCCATTTCTGACCAGGAAATTATAATTAGGCAACGTCTCACTAGAAGACAAACCAAAGTCCTTTTTCGGACCTTTCTGACGGCTCTACAGACTACCGCTGCAGCGCAGGATAGAGCACGAGCAAGGTACTGCGTACCACCCGTCCACTACGCAGCTGCGGCCAGCTTTTCTGTTCCCAGCACCCCGCGGAGAGTGCTGACTTCCCATTGGATCAGCATGGGGCCATGGATGGCTTCCGATTGGTTGAAAGGAGGGGCGGGAGAAAGGCGTGCCCTGACGTCACACCCATCCCTAAAGTATCCTTGCTGCTCAGGATTATGGGAGGGAGGGGAAGTTCCAGAAGAAGAAAATAACCCGGAACGACCTTTGCGAGCCAGGGCCTGCCCTTCTCCGGAGCTGGGGTCCGCATCCACCAACCAAACGAGCTCCGCCCCACACCCCGCCCTCACCGGGCATCAGGTGACAACGGAGCCGCGCGGTCACGTGGTTGGGGCGCGCCCGCTTGTTGTGGCTATGGCGGCCTCAGGCTCTAGTGTGGTGAGGCGAGTGGAGGAACTCGGGGACCTAGCTCAGGCCCACATACAGCAACTTAGCGAAGCCGCCGGTGAAGACGGTGAGGGAGCCGGGGAGAGGGAGGCGGGAGGGCAGACAGTGGCTCAGAGCTGGTGCTCTACAGCCGTGGGGACTTGAGGCTGCGGCCTGCGGGTCGTGTGTATCCCGTGCCAGAACTACCAAAGGTGCTGCGCTTCTGACTCTCGCTGCACGGTCAGTTGTCCACCCCGAAGAACTCACATTGCCTTAAACCAAGGCGTTTGCGCCGAAACCTCATTTTTCATACCCGATGTTAACCGCGTACACCTCAAGTCAACTCGGTGCTGCTTTCCGGTAGCGATTGAGAAAAGGGCAAAATCCTGATAAGAGTACACATGTACACATGAAAGCTTAAATGAGTGGTTAAAGCTGAATGATAGCACGCAAATAAGTAATGGTTGTTTGATGTGCAATAAAGATAGGAGAGTGTAACAGTTTCACTTTTTTATTTCTAGTTTGTAAATTTTTCTCTCTACGTTTTGGATTCTAAACTCAACTGTAAACAATATTCTACGGAAAAGATCTACATTGGTATAATTTAGACGATTCTTTCACATACATCACCCAAGGGCTCTGTCAGGATAGAACGGCTCTTTGGAAGTGTCTAAGAGGTTTCCTTACGAAAAACTGGCTTAGAGAATTACCTCGACTTCTGATTTTAATTCTCTTTCATTACTTCCCAGCTGCCTGTAGGTTTTACATTATTTCTTTTTGAGTTTTCAGCCTTTACTACCGATCGGTTGTAAAATTCTTGTGGACTGACTCATTGTCATCGGACTCGTAGGAAAATAGTAGTGGGACGTTTACCCAAGCGATTGAAAGGTTGCTGAATTTATCGAACAAGGTCTATTATGAAATGTCTCTAGTTCTAGTGAGGATTATTTGCTGAATTATCTTTTCTTAGGAGTATGCTCTTCAAAACCCACAGAACACTCAGAAGCTGTCTCTTTTGGTTTGTGGTAAGTGAATCCCAGGATTCACATGAATACTTCATAGGCAGTAGTAGCTATTACCTGAAAGTGTATCTAAGTTACTTCTAAATAAGCTATTTAGCGACCTCCACCCCACCCGCTCCATTTGAACCAGCCTAAAGAGATCAAAGAATGGTTTTTATTCACTTATCATTGAACCCAAAAGTCATTCTCATTTTTCAATGGAAGTTATTTAATCTAGTCTAAAACGAAGGTTGGCTATAAAAGTCATGTGGTATACGTGTTTGAGTATATTACGAGTTATTAGTATTACTTGCATAATTTTCTAAATTTTATAAAGTTTAATTAAGATGTGGTTGTATGTATTTGAATTGAACTTGGCGTTCTTTTCCCACACAACAAAAATAATATGTATTTAAAATCTGTCCAGTAGTGTAACAATTGTATATATTAGGTTATAGGGATTGATAGTTCCTGCTGTCTTCTTCAAATTAGATCAGGTACTGCCAGACATTATTCCATCTAAGAATGCTCTCCTTTTCATTTCTCACATTTCATTGTTCATTGAGTTCTTAGTGTACAAGCACAATATGTTTATTATATGGAAGTATGCCATGAGAGGAACTTTTTCCTCTCATTATGTAAGAACCACTTTTGTCTTGCCAGTCATTGCTTTGACTGAATGGTTCTAGTAAAAATACTGCATTTCATAAAAATTTTCTAAAATGTGAGCTATTATTGTCCCCTCACCCCCAGGAATTATGTTATGAATTCATGTGAGATACTCCTTCAGCCATGGTTTACTGAATTCAGTGCAAATCTTTACATTTAAAATAATCCTGCAAATTAAGTAGAAAATGTCAACACAATCTCTAAAGAAGCAAATAAGGCGTGCCATGTTCTACACATTTTCAGTTTACAGTGGAATCTTTTTTTCTGGGTTGTATAGATGATACTTGCAGGCTGGGGAGAGATGGGTGGGCAGTGCTAAAGAAGTATCAATTCAGGTGAATAGTGGACCTTATAGTAATCAAAATCTGGTCTAGATAGGGCTTACACCTCACCTGAGAAAACTTAAGGTCATTATATGATTGCCAACAGACATAACTTAAGTTGTCATGTGCTTTCACTCCAGCACTGAAGAGCTTATCTGTGTACGTGCTGCGGCTGGACCAGATGAGCCCGCACCAAGTGCTACGTTTTCTGTCCATTGGCCAGTGAGGAGGAAAGGATATATATTTCAGGAGGGAAGCATAGAGGGGCAAACGCAGGGACATTTGTGTCTTGATGATGGGCATATCTAAATTGGATTACATGAGGTAATGCAGAAGGGTGGCTAGCACCTTGGTGTGGACACTTTGTGGTCCCTTAGGGAGGAAAAATTCGTAAGAAAAGGTACAACCATAGAAGCAAGGGGAACGTGATGTAGAAGAAAGGGAAGAAATCGGGACAATGTTGGGGGGGCCATATCAGAAGTATTTAGTTCTAGTTCTTCCAGGATTTGAAGGGATAAGGTAATTTGTTCCATATCTGGGTTTTTTAAATAATATACAGATGTGTTATGTAATTTTAATTGTAATTGCTATTACATACATAAATACATAAACAACTATGTTAAAGTTTTAGTTGCTCAGAGTTGCTCGAATGTTTTGTGAGACATTTGAATTAAATCAATAATATTTTTTTGGAAAATACATTTATGAAATGGTAAGTTTTTAATGGAAGCACTTTCTGTAGGTTTATGTATATCATTTGTACTATTGCAGTAAAAGTTTTAAATTTAATATTTAAACATTTTGAGTGTATCACCATCATAAAAGAAGCAATATGAAAATACAGATTGTATTTAAGAAATGGCAACAGTGAAAGTTTTTAGTCTACCTTTCCAGGATAAATTTCCATGGTAAATTCGCTTAATTGGGATTAGGCATGATGATATCCCTTTGTTTTACATAAGCTATTATGATCATGCTGCCTGTCCAATACCACAACATAATTTCACTTAATCATTTCAGGTACATAACTTTTTTTGTTTGGATAACACTCTGAAACTATGTGAAGTAATCATGTTTTTATCTCTTCCAGATCACTTTTTAATTCGGGCCTCTGCAGCTCTTGAAAAATTGAAACTCTTGTGTGGAGAAGACAAAGAATGTTCAAGACCATCAAATCTACTAGAACTGTACACACAGGTATTGAAACAGATGTGGTTTCAGACATGTTACGGGTGCAGATTGCTTATTTAAATGGTTGATTCCAAAATTTAGGTGTAATGAAATCAGTTTATTCTCTATTAAAGTGTTTAATTTTGTTCAAAAAATTGTATGTATAAAACATATAGACTTGAAACATTGATCCAATATGCAAACAAGTAAGATTTATGAGATGTGTTGATAAGAAGAGTCAGGAAAAAAATCTTGCACATAACAGACTTGCTTCCCTTTATAGATACTTAAGCAAAACAGGAATGTATACAATTTCCAAGTTCTTACAAGGTATTCACAGAGAATGGAGCACTCTATGAGGGCCCCAGTTATTTTTTTTTCCCTGGAATTCACCTTTCCTTAGGATTCTCAACATGACTCCCCCTGCTATTGTCATGAACATCTATAATATTGTTCTGTTCCCCTTTTTTCTTTTACTTTGCTCTCAAATTCAGGCCTCTGTATGGACAAGACCTGTTTTCTTGGTTTTCTCAAATACTGCTGAGGCAAGTTGACATTAAACATAATTTCATTATAGTAATTAACATTCATATAGCAGTTTATAGTTGATAGAGTGCTTCATATGTCTTTACTTGATCACTAAGGAATACTAAAGATGACATGGTTATAGAAAGTAAACTCAGTTAAGCTTCCAGAGTGCACATTTATAGCACTTCCATGCCTGGCACTGTGCTTTCTGTTAGGAGGTACATAAAGATGGTTTCTGCCTTCAAACGTCATGGTTGAATGAGCCTATAAGAATTACTCACAAACCCCAAAGAGCTGTTATAATTTGGCAGAACTTTGCTGGCTTTCTTTTCTTTTAAAAAGCTCCCTGCTTGTCTCTTTTCTTCCACACAGGAGAGTTCTAAACACTTAAATTTATTGCCAGGAATAAGGCAAAAGACCTAGAGATGCAGATTTACATTTCCCAGACCCCTTTGGACCCTACTTATAATTCTGATTAACAGGTCATTCTCTGTGGGACACCCTTCCTGGCTTAAGCCTTCCTTACACACAAAAACACTTATCACTTCAGTAGTGCTGTGTGCTAGGTAACATACCAAGTGCTTTACATATTTTAATTCAGTTTATCCTCAGAGCAAGGAACTTTGAAAGTCATTTAGTCCAATTTCTTTATTCTACCAATGAAGAAATTGAGGCTTAAAAACGTAAAATCGACTTCTCCTTTGATTAGTCAGGTGGTTAGTGGTAGTACTGATACTAGAACACAGTTTCGTTGGACTTACTCCAATAGATTTTTTAAAGGTTTGGGGAGTTTTAAGGTGCTTAAACAGAGTTTCTTGTATTTAAAAATGCTGAGAACTTAGTGTTTGAATTGCATAATGTTAGTGATATGCTTGCTGCCTTTATTGAGTGGCAGGATACATATCCCTCAAATGCTGAATCTACATTTAGGAAAACAATTCCTTTAAAGATTCAATTTACAAAACTAGTGGTAGTGACCTTAACTTTATATACATCAGCCATTTAGAAAATGTTCAGAGTGTGTGTGTACCATGTGTGTGTATAACATAATATACTTTTCATAATTAATATTGTATATGTTTAGCTTATCTTAATTAAAACAAATATCCATTTTATTTATTGAGGGAAGGAAGAGTCTAATTTAGTATTTTAGTAAAATAGCTATGAAGTTTTCCACAGAGTCCATCTAAGATTATGTTTCAGCTAGACATTTTGGTTACTTTTCAAATTTAAATACTGTGCTAGAAAACTTAAATGTCTACTAAAGCATCTCTGTATGTAAGGTTAAACTATAAGAGTTATTCATTCAGGTTTACGTCATTTAAAGATAATTGTTTTCTTTTGTAATCAGGCTATTTTGGACATGACATATTTTGAGGAGAACAAACTAGTAGATGAAGATTTTCCTGAAGATTCTTCAGAGAAAGTAAAAGAGCTGATCGGTTTTCTTTCTGAACCAGAAATTTTAGTTAAAGAAAATAATATGCATCCAAAAGTAAGTTTTACACTCATGAATTTTGATGGAACGCTGCTAATTCTTGCTATATGTCCTGCTCTGTAGAGTCTATTTTTTCTTGAATGTGTCTTTGTCTCTGTTTTAAATTAAGATTGAAGGAGGGATATATGAGAGTTTAACACTTCAGACCAACGTCACAACTAAAGTATTGTATTTTACTAAATATGTGTCAGAACATTTGCACGATGGAATTGTATTGTAATTACAGTGCCTGACAATTTTCTAAACACAGATATTTTCTATTTCTGTTCCCTTTACTTTTGCAGATGCAATATTTTCTTGAAGGTCCCCAGTAGCCTAATTACCACATATCTTGTCCTTTTGACAGTCCTCATCTTCCTGGACTTTTGCTGCCTTTCTCCCCGTTGATCAACCTATCCCTCCAAAGCATTCCATGCTCCTCCTCTTCATCTCGAGAAGCCTTGCTCTTACTCTTTCTGTAGCAGCTCCCATTTCTCCCGTTCTAGAAATATAGGCACTCCTATGGATGTTTAATCTTCTGATGGTCTTTTCTGTCTTTGCTTTATAACCTGTTCACATGCTTTTTACTGCCATCGTTATTTAGATGATTCTAAGATTTTTGTCTCAAGTCGTGGCTACTCTTTCAAGCAAATAATTTCTCATCTCTAACTGCCTGCTGCTTATCTTCTACTACATATCTTTTTTTTTCTTTGTGTTTATGAGGGGATGCTAACTGTGGAAACAAATAATCTCAAATTTTAAATGACACAGCAATAAAAGTTTAATTTATTAAAACTGCTTTTGTGTATATCTTTTTACTTATTTTATTCTAGCAATAATAGAAATAGGTAAAATCTTGTTTTAAATAATAACAGTATTTCTGAAAAGTTATCTTTTTAATCAGATTATGGAATACTTATATTTCAGATATGTTAGAATTTGCTACTAACATACTTAAACAATATTTTCTAAAAAATATTTGTAAATTGGAGTAGTTATTTTAATTTCCATGTAGCAATAGATTTCTATATTTCTAATTGTTTCAAAGTAAGGCATTCTTGTGTAAATAGCTAAACGAAGGGCAAATTTTGTGTGAGTGTTTTTAATTGCTCGGTATTTTGAAATTTAACTTTGATTTTTACAAACATCAAGTTTCTCTTCTTAGCTGTGTCTTTGTTGTATTTTAGCACTGTGAATTGCTTGGGGATGAACTCCTGGAATGTCTTTCTTGGCGACGAGGAGCCCTACTTTATATGTATTGTCATTCTCTGACCAAAAGGAGAGAGTGGCTCACGAGAAAATCTAGTTTGCTTAAAGAGGTAAAAAGGAGTTCCTCATATATTTTTGATTGTTGACAGTTACAGGTTCAATAAGCTGTCTTTGGTTAATATTAAGAGTAATGGAATCAAAGGGCCTGGGTTTGTATTCCATGTTTTTTACTTACTAGCTGTGTGATTAAACAAATTGGAATTGTGAAGATTAAATAAGATAACATGTGAAAGCCCTTCGTAAACTGGGAAGTTCTCCATGCTTTTTATAAGTTCAGGATTTTTATTTTTTAAATATCAGAGTATATTAATTTTCAAGCATATTTTTTGGCCTAAATAAAATAAACTTGGTTGTGAGCCTGTCTCTTTTAGCAGATTACTCCTAAAGAACTCACATGACCCTGTTCCTAGAAAATTGTGGCTCTCTGATTTAGTCTGACTCCTCAGATCAAATCAGTAAATCTAAAGATCCTGTGTAGTATTTTATCACTAAGGATTCTTAGGTTGATTTTACATGTGGTTTATGTGGGCCAGGAAGTGATATATCACACTTTTAGATGTAAAACTTTGATCATATTACTTCTAAATTATAAGTACATGCATATTCTTAATAAATTGTTGTTGAATGTACCTTGATTATCCTTATCCTTTTCCTCTGATAAAATTTTTGACAAGTATATTACTGAATCATGTGTTCTTGGTTGTTTTGTTTTTTTTTCATACTGTTAGTAATTAGAGCATTTAGAGGGTTACACTTTATAATGTATATTGTAAAAGTTTTGGGGTGGTGGATTCTTAAATATTATCGAAATGTAATAGCCATAAGATACATCTATATATTAGCCCATTTTCTCTTGAGTAAAGAATGGGGGAAAATTAACATTTGAAGTTTCTATAGCTCTGCGTATAATACTTTGAATTCTTTGGCTTTGACTTTCATTTAGTACCTTGTTGATGGAATCAGTTACTTGCTACAGATGCTAAATTATCGGTGTCCTATCCAATTAAATGAAGGAGTTTCTTTCCAAGACCTAGACACAGCTAAGTTACTGAGTGAAGGTAATATTTTTGTTTTTAAAGCTTTTTAAAATTTTCAGAAGTTTATTATATTTCACTCTGATTTAATTTCAAGTTACATTGTAGACAAAAATACTAAAACAGCTTTTAAAGATTCAAAGATCTTCTCGTGTAATATAGAAAAATACTGCTAAACTCTGTTTTGTAATTTTGGGAGAGTTATATATCATGTTACTTTTACTTATTTTGCATCCCCACATAACCCGGATCAGGTACTAGTTTCCACTACTACTTGTAACAGAAACTGGAAGTAAGTTTTGAACAAGATAGAACTTTATTGCTCTTTCACATTAAAAAGGTCCAGAGCTGGTTATTTTGGCTCCATGGTGTCATCAGGTTCCTATCTTTTTCTTCCATCGTCTTTAGAACCAGAGCCCTTCAGCTTCCGAGGGAGGTTCTTTATATGGAATACCATGTGAACAGTACTTCCCAGAGTTATGCAACATCCATCCCTATGGGAACATTGCTACCATTCTCAGTATCCCTTGATGCTCCCACTCCTTCCATCTCACCTATGTTTCAGTTTGTAGGAATGGCAAAGGATGTTTCTTTCACCCAAGTCTGCTCCTTTGGAGCAACTTCCTCAGAAGTTTCTTACAATGCATACAACACTTTCACCTACATTTCACTGGCCAGAGATTTAATCACATGGATTCATGTAGCTACAAGGGAACCTGGAGTGTATAGTCTTTTACATGATACATTGTCATCCCAAATAAATAGTCTCTTTACTAAAAAAAAAAAAAAGGGGGGGGAGAGAATGAATATTGGGTGGCAACTGTTAGTTTCTGCCGCGAACATCTGTGCACTTAAAAATGTTAAGAACTGGATATGGAGCATCATCTGGGTTTTAGACTGAAGTGCGGGAGGGAAGAACCGCTTGTTTTTACCATCTCTTTTTACAAATGGAGGAACTGAGGTCTTGATAAATCAGATGAACTGTTCAAGGTAACATAGCAGCTGACAAGTGATGTGCGTGATCATGTGTGTAATCTCTTTTATACTTCATCTGAAATGTTGATGGAGAAAAATAAAGTATCGGGAAAAGAAGAAAGATTTTTTACAGAAAATTCTCTATTTTAATAATATTCTAAATATGTTTTTATTATTTTTCCTCTGTTAGCTCCTGTGGGCTTTTCCTTTCTATTCAAAAATATTGCATAGAAAAAAAACCCATGATTTAAGTGTCATTAACATATAGTCATACGTGTAGTGTCCAAAAATTGTTACTTTCAGTTAATTCAGGCAAATAGTGTGTCCTAATAAAAAAGCTTATTGTGAATGCAAAGTGCTCCTTCAGTAGGCATGACATTTTGACAAACATGGGGTGTTTTGATTTATTTATGGAAGTATTCCATATAACTAGTAAACTGATTAACTGCATTGAAAATGGCCTTTCTAAAATCTCTTTATCCACCCACATGGATTGATTTAAAAGAAAAAGCAGGAGTGGGCACTAAAGCCTACTTAGAACCAAAGGAAGTGGCACAGATCACCAATTTCCCTTCTCCCATCTCTAGTCATAAAGTAAGATGCTTTCAAGGCCTGAGACTTTTTCTTCAAAATGCATGTGATACTGGTGTTTTCTCTTAGATCGTAATTTGATTGCACTAGCCTGTAGCTTCTATTGCTTCTACAACAAGGGAACCAAAAGGGATAGATGAGGTCCCTTTTTTCCAGGAAAAAAGAAAACAATATTGGTTCCACAGCAGCTTTGCCATAGTACTTAGCCCGCTCTTGCTGTTGTCGTCTTGCTCTCATCTAAAACAGTTTTCTCCTCTGTAATTCATCTCTGTCAAGATGATTAGCAGCCAGGAAGCCTACTTTTGATAGGCTGAATTACCTCTAATACCCTGTTGGAGATATCTAATTATGTTTTCATTTCTTTTGTTAGCCAATATAAAACATAATTCTGAAGAATCCTCAGTACTCATTAGGGAAGAAAATTCTGTAGGAGTCATCAAAATATTTTTGTGGCCAGCTCTTAATGATAATTTACCTAATTTTAGATAAAACTCCAAACAGTGTATACTTAGTGAGATTTTTTTTTTTCTTTTTCCATGGTAAGATAATCACATTGTCCCTTGAACACTGCCTGTATGTCATTAGATTTTCAGCTTTTAAAAATTACCAAGCAATGTATTTAGTAAACCTCTTTACCTCTCTCTAAGCCTCATTCCTCTGTGGGCTTTTATAAAAATAGCCGTGTCAGAATAACCCTGGAGTTAAATAGGTTAAATCAAAATACTATTGAGCTTTGCACATCCTTAGTTTATGGTCTTTTTATACCACTGAGGAACACCCCTTTCCAGCTGCCCTTTGGCCGATTGCTTAACCCAGAAACTGGAATTCAGATCCTGTAAAGGAACAGCTCTAAAGTGGCATCACTGATGGCCTGCGTAGCTGATTAAAAATATAGATTTCTGTGTACAAGCTGCAGGTTCTGATTCAATATATGGAATCTAGGAATCTATTTTTAATAAGCTCATAAGTATGCAGCCAGATACAGACCTCACAATTTCTAGGGGATGCCAGTGTGGTGGCCACTCTTTTTCTGTGCAAGTCATCTTTCTGCCCTCACTCACTTCTTGGGTTACTTTTCCTCTCTCTCCCTGCATCCCCCACTATGACATGTGTATTCGCCAAGGACATGCACAATGTAAAGTGAAGTATTTTATCGAAAACCATGCTGAGCATTAACAGAAAAAAGAAAATAGCAAGGAAAATTTGCAGCAGCACAAAGACTATAGCTACAGAGTAGTAGATTAATTGGAGGATAAGAGAGCGAGAAAGTGCCTAATTTTTATGTTGTTCATCCTTTTAATGCAGGATATTTTAATGCAGTAGCTTAGTGTAGACTATGGACCAGCAGCATCAGCATCACCCTAGGTCCTAGGACTTTGTTAAAAAATTCAAATTCATATCCGAATCTGAAATTCTGGAGGTGGGGCCCCCCCAGTAATTAGCATTTTAGCAGATCCTCCGGGTAATTCTAATGCAGGCTAACATATGAGAACCACACTTTATCATATAGCCATTCATTCTTTCCCTGGTTACATCTTCCCATAGGATATTTTGGTCCCTTATTCAGCAGTCACTCCTTGTTAAAATAATGAGGCTAATTTGGAGTTGGGCATAAATTGGATCTTAGATCTCCCTTAGGCAACATTCTCACCCTTCCCAAGTCGCTTCACTTTTCAGGACATACTTCAGCTCCTCCTCCCAAGGGTCTAGTCTGCTTAAAAGTTCAACCTTCCCTCTATATCTTTCTCTCTACTCCCCTCCACCAATCTTTATAGGAATAACTAGACAGGATGTAGGATTACAAAAAATAAAAAGGATATGCATTCAGTGAAATGCATCTAATACAAAATATAATTCTGAATAACATCTAATGCTGCATTCAGCTTTTGCTCTGAAGTTTATGATCTTTTAACTATAAAGGAATAAAGTAAAAAGAAATGATTGTACATAATATGCATTTTACTTATTAAGTGAATGTTGTCTTATACATAGGAAGCATAATTAATATAGTGTAGCCCATCATATTTTCATGAATGCAAGCCTCAGATTCTGCTTTTAAATGATTATTTCTTTTATCAATATAACAGTTTAATGAGTCAGCTCTTCTGCTAAACCTGTTTCTTCTCTTACTACTACAGAGGGTGCCAAAAAATGTATACATTTTAAGAAAGGAAAAAAGCTGTATTAAAATTGTAATACTCAATACATACCGATAACAAAAGATAAATACAAGTCATGTTTCATTTCTCAAATTACAAGAGGTGCTACATACAAGTGATTATCATTAGCGTAATTTTAAGACAGTTTTTTTCCTTTTTAAAAAATGTATATACATATTTTTGGCACCCTCTGTATATATAAGCTGAATTTGAGGTGACGTGAAGAGGATAGCTGTGGGGACAAAAATCTGAGGCGATAAAAAGCTTACAATAGACTCAAGATGATAGAAACTGCAACAGTTTGGGAAGGTGAATTTTTCTTCTATTTTTGTGTCTCTAGTATCATCAGTCATTTCTGATGAGCCATATTAGGTAAGCAACTGAGATTATGATGCTCATTTATTTGAGGTAAACTTTTCTAATCACACAAGTATCTGTATATTAGAATAAATCATTTGTTTGTGTTTTAGTGGCTGTAAGAAATTAACTTTTCATAATTTACCTAATAGTCAATAATTTGTGTCCAGATCTTTTTGATTCTTGGTCTGCTTGTCTTTCAACCAAGTTAATATATATATATATATATACATACCTTATGTGCCACCGATGTTTAATTATATAATTGTCTATTCCATAATAAGAATACATTCAATTTCTGATAAAAGTCCTGCATGTATTCCCTTTTCCTGGGAACGTAAAACTACTTAGATATAATTTAACATCTTTGATAATTTAGAAATACATAGCCTCTCAGGGTCATGTTTTTTAACATGATAATTTCTGTAGACTCTTGTAGAAACGTAGGAGTTGTTGGATACTTGACAGGAACTATAACATTGATCCTAGAGTACACCCGAAATTAAAAGTTGTGTTCCTGATGGCCTTCAGGGAGAGACTGAGCACTCTGAAATTGTATGCAGAATTTGAGGTCTATTATTCTAGGAGAGATTCCATTGATTAGATTCTTCAACAGGTCCTGAAGCAATCCCCAAAAGGTTAAGGGTACACTGACCTAAGTGATCTTTTAAAAAAATTATCTGATAATACTCTGTTTTATTTTGTTTTTTTGGTGTGGTGGTGGTGGTGGTGGTTGGGGGGTGAGGGGCAGTGAGCTTCCTTATAGGTAAAATAAAAATAGAAGTGCCCATTATGTGAGGATTATATTAGTGATATTTGGCTTTTTAAGTGTAACTGTTAAACCAGTTGGGAAAAGGATTAATGATATAAAAGGAATTTATTAGAGTTTTAAATTCTAATCTCTCAACCTAAATGACTTTCCCAGGAATATTTAGTGACATTCATTTGCTGGCTATGATGTACAGTGGAGAAATGTGTTACTGGGGATTGAAGCATTGTGCAGATCAACAGCCAGAAAATCATGAAGTGGATACTGGTGTTTCTGGAGCAAGCTACACTACACACAAAGAACCCTTGGATTTCCGAGAAGTAGGAGAAAAAATTTTGAAAAAGTATGTATCTGTGTGCGAAGGACCCCTGAAAGAACAAGAATGGAATACAACAAATGCAAAACAAATTTTAAACTTCTTTCAGCATCGCTCTAACTAGTAAGTTCATCTAGTCCTTATTGAACAGAAAAACAAAAGACTCTTCCATTTCATGGAAGAGTCCTAGAAAAGAAGACATGTTGACACTGAATTTAAGAGCGTCACACTACATAAAGATGTCCAGCATGGTTAACTGTTTTTAAATGCCCTCACCATCTTTCACTATATTCTTAAACCTGTGAAGGAACAATAATTTCTAAAATAGCATGTATGTTATTCTAACTCAGCCTGAACTACAGATATCCTGTAACTAATACTAAGGAGGATTCCAGTTTAGCTTTACAAAGGTTTTTTTCTATTACTTCAGATTATTTTTTTCCATTGTGATAAAATATACATAAAGTTGACCATTTTAACTATTTTTAGATTATTTTTCAATCTCCCTGTCTTGAAATTTGCTATGCTTCAAAGGTTAAAATCGAGTCATCTCACTGCTTTGGCAAAATTAAAAGTAATATTCAGATTCCATTTCCAGAATAAGATAATAAAAGACTTCACAAAAGAATTGTTTAATTATTTTACCATGTACTACAAATGGCATTTAAAATTTTTATTAGGCATTTTATAAAATTTTAAAAATGATTTTCCTATCTTGTTTTAAAGAATATCATGACTTATCAAATGCTTAATGAAGACAAAAACCAAGTTAGGTTAGTCCACCATTAGTCCACTGTTAGCTCATATGTCTTTAAGGCGTACCTTTTCATATGTATCAAAATTTTAATAGATACATATATATGTGTGTGTGTATGTATATATATATATACATACATATATATGTATATATACATATACATATACATATATATATATACATACACACACACATATATATGTATATATAAATACATATATATGTATATGTATTTTTTTTGTCTTTAGTAGTAGGGATGAGTGATAAAGGCCAGAGACCCTAACTGGCTATCTTGCTTACAGTCTTACTGTCTACCTCAACTCCTATTGTTATCTTGGAAAGATCTGTCTGATACCTTGCTGATATTCTTGACTTTTATGCCAGTGACTTCATCACATTCCCGGAACTTACTCCCACGACCACATCTTAAATATCACCATCCTCAGTTTCTCTTTCTGAAATCTTAAATTTTAATAACTGATAATTCTCATCTTCTTAGCTTTTTCCCTTCCTCATTTTTATTGATTTTTCTCTCCTTTATTCTGCTCTCTTTTGCTTCTTCACAGCCTTCTCTGCTTGACTGCTACTTTTTCTCCTAAACTGTCAGCCCATTTAAGATGTTCTTTCTTCCTTATCCAGCCTCAGCTTTATGGGGCACCAAA
The DNA here is from genome assembly GCF_004115265.2 of Rhinolophus ferrumequinum. NCBI lineage: Eukaryota > Metazoa > Chordata > Mammalia > Chiroptera > Rhinolophidae > Rhinolophus > Rhinolophus ferrumequinum. The sequence continues at coordinate 27,891,298 of NC_046290.1, forward strand.
TGAAGTGCTCTCTACACTCCCTTCAAATCCGTCTTCGGCCTAATCATTCTGCAAGCCCTCAAGTTGAATTACTTCTGTCATCCACCTTTTCTGGATGCTAAGTTCCATGTGAAGTACGTGCAATCCTTCAAAGTGGAATTGCTATAAGTATTTCGTCTTTAACTTTAGAGAAGCCCTCAATATAAACCTTTTGTTTCGTACCAGTGTTGCCCCTTTCCCTTTTCCACTATGGCTAATCCAAACCACTAACTTTCCTCAGGACTTTCCTCAGGCCCTCTGTCCCCTCCCCTAACATATGGCCCTTGGTCCCGTCTTACAGAAAATCAAGACTATGAGGAGGTCAATTTCTATTTACCAGCTTTGCCCTACTCATTTTCTCCTTTTTTTAGAGGAAAAGAGGTAGCCTGCTTACTCTTGAAGACCAATCTCCTCCACCTTTCCTCTCTGCCATCTTAACTCATTTCCCCAGGGGCTTCTCTCTTTCTACCGACCCTTTAGGTATCGATCTTCCCTACAGTTTCTTTTTCTCTTCCTCCCCTTTTTCCTTCTTCTTCTCCTTTTCTTTTTACTTACTGTAAATACTCTTCTTATGTGATGTCATTCATAGACATGGCTGCTTCTACCACCTATAATGTTAGGCTGACTCCCAAACCTGTAACTTGAATCCCAGCTTCTCTCCTGTTCTTTAAACCTAATTTGTAACTGCCTATTAAATTATCTTCACCTAGACATCCCATAGTAATTTTAAATTCAGTATGTCCAAACCGCTAGTCCCCTTCTTTCATCTAAAATTTTTTCCCTTTCATGTTTTCTCTTCGATCTTCCACAGAGCAGGACAAGGCAGAATGCTGTAACCTAGCTTCTGCCTACCTTCCCAGCTTCGTCACTGCAGTTCATCCTGTGTGACCGTGTTCTAGTCTATTGTTCCGCAAACATTTAAAACCCAGGTTCCTTTTTGATAAGTGTAAATATTCTGATAGAGCCTTTTGGGACAAGTAGAATCTCTCCTCCATCTCTTTGCTTATCCTTATACAGCTAAGATTTTTATTTAACTTAGATTTTTAACAAGTTTTACTATGAAAATACCTTACGCTTTCTAAGTATAAATATTTAAATCATTTTTAATATGCTTTTTAGAACCATAGACTGCATTTCCCCCTCTTCCCCCCCCCCCCCCCCCCACCCCCCCCCCCACCCACCACCCCCCCCCCCCTCCCAGCCCCCTAAGTTGGAGCATCATGATCAAGTACTTCGAATCTGCTCCGATGTGCTGTGTTTTTTTTTCCTCAATATCTTTAGAGACTGCATTCCTTCCACCTGGAATGCTTTGCCCTTCTGTGTGACCAAGGAAATAACTACTTATCCTGTAGGACTCAGCTCCAGTGGTAGTGTATCCACACAGCTTTTTTCAGCCCTTTCCAGTCAAAAGTATGATGCTCTAAGATGCTCCTTTGCTTCTGCCCGCTTAGTCTTGCCCTCCCACGTTATCACCGATCACATTGCTTTATAGTTATTTCCTTATAAGTTGGTGAATTTTAATTTTTTTTCTTTATACATAATGCTTAATGAATGGTAGGCCATTAGTAAAGGTTTTTTTTTAATTAATAAGAGACATGACTCTAAATGCCGAACTCGGCATAAAAAGGTGGCTGCTACTAGATCAAACTGCCATGCCCTCTACACTATTGGTAGACAAGGCAGATAGGGAAATTACTCCTCAGAGGAGTAAAGTATTGTTTAGATTTGGAACCTGAGAAAACGAGAACTTTCTCTTTAAAAGTTGGGAACTTCCATTTTGCCTTTATGACCGTTGTGAACCACCTTGGGTCTCTCACTTGGGTCCTCACAGCTGTACCAACAGCTGTGAGGGTACTACTGGGTGCTTTTTGTACAACTTTCCATTCTCTACACAATTGGAGAACACTTTATAGGCCATAACAATTACAATGCTTTTTACTCTAGTGTATTACAAAACAATGAACAACACGTTTTTGTATGTTTAAAGCCTATTAAGTAAATTCTGTTTCATTTAGAATGAAGTTACTTCAAGATACTAAATACCTAAATACTCCACATAAGGAAAGTACTATAATTCACTCAACAACAACTATTATGTGCCTACTACATGCCGGGTTTTGTCCTAGGCTCTGAGGATACATAGCTTTGTAAAAACACCCTCTTTCAGAACTTGTATTCTAGTAGAGGAGGTGGTTAACACATTTTTAGAATAAATGTATATAGCTATGTTAAGTGATGAGTGCTACGAAAGATAAAGCAGGGTAAGGGGCTAGTGTGACCCTGGAGAGGAGTGCTATTTAGGATGTTGGGAAAGCACCTATCTACTTCAGCACTTGCCTTTTTAAATTCCACCCATTTGGTTAAATGCCTTGCACATTCAGTACATTTATAAGTTTCTCTTTCTTATGGAAGTGCTGATACTGAATTAAATAGTGAGTCATCACGTAAGACCTTGTCATTTTTATTACATTAAGGGTTTCTCTCCAGTATGGGATTTACTAATAGGTGAGTGAGAACCTAAAGGCCTTGATGGATTTATTACATTACACTTGGGGTTTCTTTCCCTTTCAGTTCTCTAGTATTTACTAAAAGTTAAACTCTGTTAATGGATTTTTTATAATCCTTAAATTTGTATTGTTCTTTCCCAGTATGAATTTCAGATGTCAACTAGGCTCTGAGGTTTAACTGGCCTGTCCCCTTTGCTTCATTATAGGGTTTCCAGCTACTGTCAGTTATTTGATGCTGATTAAGATGCAAATCATGACTAAAGACTTTCCCTTATTCCTTTGCATACGAGAGTGAGGTGGGAGTCGAGGCTAAATCCCACAATACAGTTACGTCCCTACCTTTACAACCCCACTGAATTCTCTGAAGCTCATTAAAGTGGGAGCTGTGTCAAAGGTATTCTCAGATTCATTTTAATGGCATTTTTAAAACCCCACAGCTGGTTGACATGTTAGTTTTAGATTGCTTATCACTTCTCTCTCTCCAGCTTTCAGGGTTCCTTTTCTGGCTCCCATAGGATACCCCATCTGCCACAGAATCCAGGATTCTGTAGTTCTTTAGTGTCACTTTCTTGTATTATATTTTTAACACAATATGAGATATCATGTTACAAAAGTATTACATTAAAATACGTTCAATGTATCCACAATTAAAGTGTGCATTATGTATTCATGCTGGTGTTTGTTGTGTGTTTGACTAATTCTAGTCAAAATTTTATGGAGCATATAAATTAAAAAAAAAAATACCATGTCCCCCTATTTGTATCTTGTTCTTTGTTTTCTTTTATATCTGGGTATTGTGTCAGAAAGAAAACTTTTATCATCTCAGTTTACTATTGACATCTGCATATTATTTCTTCTGGTCCTAATAACTTTCTGACAGGGTAGCGTGGTGGTTAGGAATACGAGCTCTGGACCCAGAGGCCTGAGGCTAAACCCCAGCCCTGTCATTTCCTAGCTGTGTGGCTGTACATAAAATACTTAGCCTTTTTGTGCCTTAATATTTTAACAAAGGAGTAATAATACTAGTGCCTACCTAGCAGGTCATTGAAGAGTGCATTAATGTTCAAAGTACTTAGTTCAATGTCTAGCACGTGGAAAGAGATCGAAGAGTTATTACTGTATTTCCCTTAATGTATTGTTCAGTGTATCAGCATAATTTGTTCATCATGCCGAAAACTATAATACGAGCCAGAATAATAGTGACAAACTCTTGCTCTGGCCGGTGAGCAGTCCCTCACTGCCTTGTCTGCAGTTCAAGTGGTGCTGGCCATTCTAAAAGGAAGCAGGTTTCAGAGAAGAAATCATGGGCTAGATAGGACTCTCAAATGTTTTGTTATACGTATGGCCAGAAGAAAACCTACATTTTCCAGAAAATTTTTAGGCCTAGTCTCCAATGTATATGCCCTCTGCATACCAACTTCTACCTTTACCAATCAGCTGGATTGACTTTGCTTCTGGTACCTTTTGGTCTCACTCTTAACTCACAAGTCAGATGTATTTCTTGAAATATTAGTCATCTAAATATAATATATACCTTATTTTAAAATAGATTAAACCATAGTAAATCCACACGATTGAGTAGTATGTAGGTGAAAAAGCAAAGAGGAGTATTCCTGTATAATACTGTGGGTTGGTCTTATTAAGTGAAAAACAAGGTGGAGATGGTGTGTAGTACTGTTTAAAAAAACGGAATGAATGTGTATGTATAACATTGTTGCTTATATTTTTCTGTTGTTGCTTATTTTTTAAAAAACACCCCAAACTTTTAAAAAGTTACCTATGTGGAATGGGAGGTGGGAGAGGAACCAGTTGGAGGGGACCAGGATGAAAGCTAGACTTCTCCGAATATACCTTAATTTTGGACATTTTACTTTGGAACCATGTAGTATACTTTTATAAAGTGAAATTAATCAAAATTAAAGAAAAGCAACACCTAAAAATCCAAAGCAAAATGAAACAAATGAGGTGCTTTGTGTATCAAGTTGGTGGCTTAAATACATAGGAATGTTTCAATTATCTTTAAAGCACAGTAATTTTTCTGGGCATCCCTAGGGGATATCCCCAAGGGCAAAAAGAGCTGGAAAGAAATCAAACTCCTCAATAATTATATTGTTAATAACTATGCTAATGTAATTAGAAATGAGAATTTTCAGTGTGAGGGAAAAGGGACACTGATAAGAAATCAAGATAAGTAAATGTTCTGTAATTCTAAACTTGGGAAATAATAGTATGAACTCATATTTTCTCATATAAAGACCACTAAATAACGTCCAAATATAATTCCTATTAAAATGAACCAGGGCTCCCCAGAGATAAAGCTGATTCTGGATCTTGGGCAAGGCAATCAAATGGTAGATGAGGAACAATTTTCCTTCAATTTATCTAATAAGAGGAATTACAAAATTAGAATAATAACATTTGCAATCTGTAAACAAATAGTCATTGTTAACTGTTAAATCCTTGAGGTGAAAAGCTTATGGGAAATTAGATAATGAATGGATGAGGCTTTTGAAACCACTGATCAATCTGAATATTAAGAATGACTAGCAGCTCCCAATCCAAGATATTTTACAAAACCAACCTAAATTTGATCAAGCCTGGGATAGAGGAATGTGTTAAAGACACCATTGGAATCATGAAGAAAGTCTGAAAAGACTTGACAGATTGCAAGGGAAATAAAGGAGGGGAGTCAATAGAATGAAAAAGTTTTAGGAATATGTCAACCAAATGCGACGTGGATCTTCTTTGGGTCATGATTCAAACAAACCAAGTGTGAAAAACAAAATTCAAGGCTGATGGGGAAGTTAATCACTGACCTGATATTTGGTGATTTTAAAGAAAGTTGTTTAGGTTTGATAAATGACACAGTGCTTATGTTTCTTAAAAGTTACCTATTTTTTTAAAGACATACTGAGATATTTAGGGACGAAAAGATATGTGTGGGATTTGCTTAAAAATAATAATCCAGATTTGGGGATGTGTTTATTAGGTGGAGATAGTGATGGAGCAAGATTGACCATGTTGCTAACCGTTGACTCTTTTCTAGTGGTTACTTGGGGTTTTATTACGCACTTTCCTATGCATATTCAAAATTTGCCATAATAAGAATTCTAACCCACAATGTATCATTTACAAATACATTTCTTTGTAAGAGACCCAAAAATCACTTCACTACTTCATACTTGAACTGGTATTTTTTTTCTTGTGCTAGTTCTTTCTTGCTCCTACAGAAGGAGGAGAAATGCCAAATGGTTAAATCATTTCATGGTTCTTTTTCTTCTTCGGATAGCCTCTCAGAACTAAGCATGCAATTGGATTGGTTATTGGTTTCTGGCAGTAGCATGCAAGACAAATAATGAAACTTCAAATTCAGATCTCACAGAACTTCAGTTATTGGGCTTTACTGGATTTCTGTTATTTCACATTTAGATCCCGAGATATAACAGATATAGAGAGAGGTAGAGGTGAATATATATTATGTTAAATATATGTTATGTATGTATTTAAATATTTGTATATATACACACAATTTATGTATATGTTCCCTATAGCCTATCATGATCCTTAAGGATGTTAATAGTTTTATGTAGTCGCTGCTCCAGTCTTATATTATGAAGACTATAAAAATGGAATTAATTTTAACCAGTGATTTGGGTTAGATGTGAGAGAATATTTTGACAATTGAGATAATAAAACAATGGTGGACAGCAGTTGATTGGAAAATTTGGAATTTCCATATTTGAATATCTTCGCAAAGAATGGAAACTTACATGTCCTGGATATTGTAAGCAATTACTGATTGACAATGAGTTGAAACCAGATTATGTAGAGATCTACGTAACTATTACTATGTCCATTCCTAGTACTGGAACTTTTAAAACCACTGGGTTATTTTTCTTATCGGATGGAATAACAGATAATGCTGTCTTGTTCTTTATTGAATATCCTAAAGACTTTAAATGATACGCTATTTATAACATCAGATTGAAGTGTTCCTTTAAGGAGCAGAGATCTGGTTTTTGAGCAGTGTTCTTGGATTAGATTAAATGAGGTAATCTATGTGAAAATGACACATAAGTATTTGTGTCCTTCCTACCAATAGAGAACATACCATTTCAATATAATAGATAATGTGGGTTATGGTATAGTTTCTTAAAGCCCTTTTAAAGTAAGGCTAGATAAAGGGAGTAAAATGGACAAGTTTTAAGAGATAAAAACTCACTAGTGGGATTTCAACAATACTGTATCTGGTTTCTTATGCTAAATACCGTGTTTCCCTGAAAATAAGACCTAGCCGGACAATCAGCTCTAATGCGTCTTTTGGAGCAAAAATTAATATAAGACCCAGTATTATATTATACCCAGTCTTATGTAAGACCCGGTCTTATACAAAAATAAGACCGGGTCTTATATTAATTTTTGCTCCAAAAGACGCAATAGAGCTCATTGTCCAGCTAGGTCTTATTTTGGGGGAAACACTAGCATATTTTGCTACCCTTTATGAGATCACCAAAATGTCGTGGCATGGAATTAACCCCTGGTCATTCGCAAAAGGTGAAAGTATTCACAGACTACAAAGTGGGAGAATAAAGAAAGGTTTTATTAAAGTTAGAGCAGAGAGAAAATGCCCATGGCAGTGTCCAAAGATGAAGGCTGCCTCAGGTAGTAAGGAGAGAAACACTGGAGGGGTGAGGGGTTGCCTGGGCAGAGTCCAGAGTCTGAGAGTGGACAGCTGCATCTAACTTCAGGTTAGCTTTTTCTTGTATAGGAAAGGCGGAGTTGGTTAGGCAAATTGAGGACTGACAGCCTTCTTGGGGTCTGGTTTGTTTGAAGATGATGTTATCTCCGGACTCTGGACTTGGACTCTGTCATGGAGGCCTGGGACTTTAATGCATCGCTAGTAAAAACTGCAAGAAGTTGTAAATTGGATTCCAGTGTCTAGGTGCCTGAGGATTAAGAAACTGCTTTTTCCCAGGTTAGGATGTTGTTAATTAGCGAGGTATGGGTTTACTTGAGAAAGGGAACAGAGTTCTTCAGTTAATCGGTGAGGGGAGAAACAAAACAAACGATCATCAGGATGAATCAAACTGCAAACAGTCTAATTACAGGTGGCTAGATAGCAAGTTATGCAGTGAGTCACACTGCAAACTAGCTAAGTCTAACTGCGTTATTGATTCCCTGAATTTCACCCTTACAATACATATGTTCAGCAATTTTTAAAACGTACTTATATTTTTATATACATATAATGGAGCTAGACTCATTTTGGCATAAGGTCCTTTATGATGGAGTTTCCGATCGCCTCTCTGGTCTCAATTTTTGTTAATCCTCAAGAAAACAAACGGTAAATTGGAAAACAACCATTCAAAAAAACAAAGCAAAAACCCATACCTATTCTAGTATGGCTGTGCTGAGAATTGGTTATTATACCAATTATAATAAAAGGCCCATCTATTAAACACGTAGGAGTTGAGTTGCCTAGGTCCACGCAAAGTGGAAATGGGACCCAGACAGGGGGGAAATCTTGGGTGAAGAAACGACGTTATAAAGGAGTAAAAGACTTATAGCAACGGGTGAAGTTAGGGTGGCAGAGGTTAAGGTCTGAAGAGAAGGGGCAGGGATCGCCGGCGAGAGCTTCCAGCGCGGATCGCAGCCACGCCCAGCTGCGCCACCGCTCCTTCGTTCCTTTCCGGGCTCTGGAGGCGGCCCCGCTGGAAGGGGCAGACCAGCTGGAGAAGCGGGCGGCGGGCGGCGGGCGGGCCCAGGGGGTGGACACGTTGGTGTGAACCTGCGGTGGTTCAAGCGCGGCGCCGGCAGCCATGGCGGGAAGCGAGCCCCGCAGCGGAGGCGTCTCCCCTCAGCCCCATCACAGCGACTGGGGCCGCTTGGAGGCGGCTATCCTCAGCGGCTGGAGGAGCTTCTGGCAGTCGGTGGGCAAGGAGCGGACGGCGCCGAGCGCCTCCCGGGAGGAGGCGGATGAGGAAGTGGATGTGGAGGCCAGTTCCCTGACGCGGTTGCCGGTGAGCGTTGGCCGCCCGCCGCGGAGAACCAAGCGGCCGGGCTGGGTGGGGTTCTCGCCCGGGCGACCTCTAGGGGCCTGGGGACCTCCCAGCGCCCGGGTCTGTGTCTGGCCTCTTCCCTGCAGCCCTTCTGGCAGTGTCGTTACCTGGGAGCAACAGTTGACCAGAAACGCCCTGGCGTAGTGTCCGGAGCTCCGCAGCAGGGCCGAAGGTGACAGCGAAACTCACCTTTAGGGGGCTCCCTGGTATCGAGCCCTCAGGTTTTCAACCCCCAAAACCGGTCTTGGGACTAGGACACCCTGAACGTCAGGTTAAGAAGATACGGAGACCATTCCAGACTTTCTGGTTAGCTTGGGGAAAGCATCTCGTGTTCTCAGCATCTTTTATCCAAAGCTCAGTGTACCGAAACACCGGGGAGTAACGAAAAACACTCAGAGGATATATTGCAGCTGTTACCTTAGCATGTACTTCAAGTAACAGAATTTCCACTCATTTGAAAATAAATGACTAAGTTACAAGTACCTCAAGTTACAACAGGCCACAAGCATCATACACATTCTTTATTGTTAAACTTTTCAGGTGGATCGGAAAATGGAGAGAGGAGAAATTCTTAGAAATTATTAAAATTATGTATCTCACCTGGACTATTGATACCTCCCTCTGACGTCCTTCAGAAATTGACAACTGCAGGCTTGAAATGCCTCCAAGGTTCTCCCCTTTGCAGAACTCCTTGGAAATAATTTAATAGATTTTATAGAGGAACTCAGATGACAGATTTATTCTTTAATGATACAATCAGAAGTTTATCTGCTTGATAAAGGTTTTATGTTGAAGAATAAATTATTTCCTTAAGTACTTTACTCAAATGGTGTGGAAAAATATCCACGAGAAGAGAATGAGCTCATTATTTGCTTGAAAAATACCAGAACAATGGTTGGTTTTTCAATGTTCAGAAATTAAGTGTTCAGTTATGAGTCCCTCCTGATGGTAGGAAAATAACTTCAGAATGATATATTTAATTATTAAAAATACTGACTGTTAAGTTGATCTTTGGTTATCTACATAATAATTCTTTTTTAATTTTGTAATTCGTCATGATAGATTTAAATAACAAGACAGACTGTTCAGTTGACCTTTGGTTTCCCTAGTATAATATAATTTTTTGTAATTGTCAAAAAATGTCCAAAGATTAATTTCCAAATTATTCATCCCTTTTATCTACTTGCTTTCCTCTGTTTCAGATTGATGTACAGCTGTATATTTTGTCATTTCTTTCACCTCATGATCTGTGTCAGTTGGGAAGTACAAGTCATTATTGGAATGAAACTGTACGAGATCCAATTCTGTGGAGATATTTTCTGTTGCGGGATCTTCCTTCTTGGTCTTCTGTTGACTGGAAGTCTCTTCCTGATCTAGAAATCTTAAAAAAGCCTGTATCTGAGGTCACTGACGGTGCATTGTTTGACTACATGGCAGTGTAAGTATTTAGTTTTGTGAATTTAAAGAGAAGATATTTAAGTTGGCTGTATTGCAAGGCAGTAGTACTGCTACTGTGTTTCCCCAAAAATAAGACCTAGCCAGACAATCAGCTCTAATCTTTTGGAGCAAAAATTAATATAAGACCTGGTCTTATTTTACTATTTTATAGTGAAATAATAAAATATAGTATAGTAAAATAGTAAAATAAGACCGGGTCTTATATAATACCGGGTCTTACATTAATTTTTGTTCCAAAAGACACATTAGAGCTGATTGTCCGGCTAGGTCTTATTTTTGGAGAAACGGTACTAATTTAATTTGTTTCATAGATTTTGGGTTTAAGTGTCCTTTTGTAAAAATTGGGGGTTAAGTTAAATTACTTCCTTCATGGAACCCTTTCAACTTTCACATTTTGTTATTTCCCTGTGATGCCTGACTAGAGTATTTGAATAATATAGATAGTTCATATGGCAAGAAGTGAAACTCTTCTTAAAAATTTCATTATCCTTAGAACACTTGTCATTTTGTTAAATAGTAAATTCTTTTCCATATCCAGAAAAGGAATGGCCAGAGATCAGAGAGCAGTTCTTTGGCAGGAAAGAAAATCTTTCTCAAGCTTCTGAGAAATAAGAATTTTGTTACTACCCAAAGCACTAACATTTTCACGTATCATGTAGGTGAGATAATTAATGTTATTGAGCAACTAGATTCTATGAGGGTTGCTTTATGTGCATTTATTTAATCCTCACCTAATAAGGAGGTATTATCCATGTGTTGAGGATATGGAATTGAGGTTCAGAGTGGTTGTGGGTTTGCCTAAGGTCATATAGCTCATTCAGATCGGAACCTCATCATGCTGTCTTAGAAATATAATGTCTTTGGATCTGGATATAACCTGCTTTATTGAAAGCCCCACATTTAAGGCATTGTAAATACAAAGAAAAGAATATTTATGCTTTAGTTAAGAATTGTTTTGCTGTGCTAGATTTAGTAGCTACATACAGGATTTTTCTACATATTTTATTTAAGTTATTCAGGATATTTCCTTATTCTACTCCAGATGGCATTATATCAAGTCTTGCGAGACTGCTTGATTAAAATGCACATTATGTATTGTTACATATAATTTCAACAAGTGCTATGGTACTCTCACTTGCTGGTCATTACCTCTTTATTCTCCCACAACCAACCGTAGCATCAAGTATATCAGATGCTGTGGAACCACATTTTCCCCGGGGATAGTAATAATTGTAGTAATTGACTACCTTTGTTATTTATCATCCTTACAACCCTGGGTTGATTGTTATTGCTCATATAATGCAATTGAAAAAACTGAAGTTCAGACTATGGTGGCTTATATAATTAAAGTGGTGAGGCTTGGGCAGATCTACCTAGCTTCAAAATTGTTTTTTTTTTTTACTTTGTTCTTGAGTTACAGGGTTCCTAAATAAAGATGATTATATTGTTAAGTTAGTAATTGTCTTAACCTTGTTGATTTAGTTAAAGGACTTAAGGTTTTATTTTGACTTGGGTAATTTTGTTGTAATTTTTGATAACGTGGAATTGCTAGTTTAGAAATTCGTAGCTATTGAAAGGAACTGAGTTGTTTCATTTACATGATTCTTAATTTGCTAGGTTATCTGTAAGGACTATTTGAGCCTCTCTGCACACTTAACACTTACTGAAGTGTTACATTTGAGGCTGTTAATAGGAAGTACCTAAGAAATTTGGTTGTATCGGTCCCCTTAGTTATTTCTTTTTTTAACTGCTAGGGACATTTGTGCCAACTACCTGTGTAGTTTATCTTTAGTGCAGTGTTCCTCAATATTGGCTCTATTGACATTTTGGACCAGATGTTATAGGAACTGTCGTGTGCAATGTAGGATGTTTTGCATCATTCCCGGCCTCTCCATGCTAGATACCAGTAGTACCGCCCCGCAACCCCCCTGTTGTGATGTCTCCAGACATTGCCAAATATTTCCTGGGGTGGGGCAGATAGGGGAAGCAAAATCTCCCCAGATTGAGAATCACTGCTCTATGTAGTGGATTTCAACCATTAAAACAAGTGTTAGACCCAGTGTTCCATGAGAGAATCTAAAGGAAAGATTAGAAAGTAAGTAACCACTCCTGTGGAAGAACTTTCTTAGCTTCTGGACCACTACTGCTCCCCTCATGCCTTCTGCTTTTTCCTGTCATGGCACTTGGCATACATGTTATAATGGGGTCTGTCCTCCACTGCCCTCCATGAGGATTAGAACTGTATAGTCAGTGTAGCCCGTGTGTCTAGCAAATTCTCAGTAAATTATAGTTGAGTGAATAACTGGCTTAGTAAGTTTTTTCTGTGTTAATTTTCTAATTGCGACAATTTTATACAGCTATAAAATGTGCTGTCCATATACCAGAAGATCGTCGAAATCTAGCCGTCCTATGTATGGAGCTGTCACCTCATTTTTACACTCGTTGATCATTCAGAATGAACCACGATTTGCTATGTTTGGACCAGGTTTGGAAGAACTGAATACATCTTTGGTGTTGAGTTTGATGTCTTCTGAGGAACTTTGCCCAACAGCTGGCTTGCCTCAGAGGCAGATTGATGGTAATTTTTATATTAATCTACAGTACATAATAATTCAACACTTGGAGTTTGACACTAATGTTAAATAGAAAGAAAGTCATTTTAATTAACTCTTTCATGTTATGAAATTCAGTGATTTGGTGAGTGGGAAACCCCCAGTTCCCAATGGACTGAAAGAATTAATTTACTTTTTATAAGAGGTAAGCTTCCTCTTATTTCCTCAAGTTTGCGTAATCCAGAGTATAAGATTATGTGAAAGTAAATTGTATGTTGCCAAAATGTTGTATTTGTACAGTATGTACCATATTTTAAAAGAATGTTAACAGCGAAAACCATTCAGTATCTGTTATGTGGAAAGTACTTTCATATACTATATATTCAAATTTCAAAAAAGCTAAATTATCACCTTCCCCTTCTTTCTATGGAAAGAAACCAGTAGCAACCATGTAGTTAGTTGCTAATCAGGATATATAATAAATATAAATAACAGTGTAATCTGTCTTATACTTATTAATTTATTTAGAGCACCTATTAGATGCTGAGATGCAGGGATTTAAAACAAGCTACATCAGAAGTCTTTGTCTGCCCTGAAGATACTTGCTCTAGGTGAGGGCAGAGACAAGTGTACATGTGATTTGAACATAACATAATTAGCTACTGGGTAAAAAGATAAGCATCAGAGAAAGCTCAACATTGAAGAGGATGCCTCACATGAGTCATTAGGATGAGAAGGAGTAGGCAATGAAACAAAAAGGGTAAAAGTATTCTAGGCACAGAACTATTAGGCTGGTGCAAAAGTAATTGCAGTTTAAAAGGTTAAAAATAATTGCAAAAACTGCAGTTACTTTTGCACCAACCTAATACATTTCTAAAAGCACAAAGTTCAGTGTGCATGACACATTTGAAGTAGCTTTGTGTGTCTATAGTGGGGCTAGGTGAGAAGACACTTGTATGCCATGCTTATGCCTTTGGAAGCTGTTGAAAGATTTTAAGCTGAGGAGTGAGATGGTCAGATTGCATTTTAGAAAGATCACTCTGGCTCTTTAGTGGGAAATTGATTAGAAGGGTTTTTAAAGACATGTAGAGCCATTAAGAAACCACTATGATTATTGTGACAAAAATATGAGGGATATAGAATTAGCAGTGATGAGGATAACTCCAGGTTTGTGGTATGGTTTTCATATTGGATGATAGTGCCATTCCCTAGGATAAGGAAACACAGGAAGAGAAAGAGAAGCTTTTGAGGAATCTGTATAGGGAGAATGACAGCCATTCTTTGGAATATGTTGACTTTGATAATGCCGAGAGGTACAAGTAGAGCTGCCTGCTGTAAGCAATCCACTTGAATGGAAAGTCTGTTAGGGCAGGAATCTTGTTGGCTTTATTCTTAGCTGTATCTGAGGTGCCATGCACACAGTAGGCACTCCATATATATTTGAAAAAATGAATGAACAAATGACTTTGGATTACTTTGTGCATCCAGATTTCAAGAGCAAGATCTGGACTAGAAATCAAGATTTAGGAATCATTGAGTCCTTATGGACTTGGAAGTTTCTGAGGATGGAGCAGAAGATTGTGAACCAGGGACTGAAATCTTTGGTGACTGTTGGGAGGAAGAGAGTATCAAAGAGAGATTTATAAATGACAAGGTCAAGGAAGTGGAGATGGTACTATAGCTGAATGGTGTGTTTGTCTCAAAGAGATGGAATTGGTGAATAATGGTTAAGACATAATACTAGGGAGTAAAGAGAACCTTGAGATGTGAGAGAATAAGCAACCTTGCTACTTGAAAGTCAACTGCAAGAGAAGCAGTATTCAGGGGCAGGCCAATTTCAGGTAAGGCCATGAGATGGAAGGAACGCTTCAAGAAGAGATTCGGGATATGGGGAAATCTGCTGATTATGAAATGGCAATTTCATTCTCCAAACAGTAGCTGCAGTGATTGTTTGGAAATGTCAATCTAATTATGGCTCAAACCCTGCAAGATCAGGGAGGAAGAGAGGGATGGGTCGGTCATTGGCAAGGTGGTACAGAACAGCATGACGAGCATACTGGGCTGAGGTTAGATGTCTTGAGAGGGGAATCTCTGGAAAATAAACCAATGAAAACAAAGATCATGGTAGAATTTGTTTCTGTGATCTCTTTGGGGGAGGTGTGTGTGGGGGAGAGTTGTACACCAGACCTTGTGGCTAGAGGAGTCAGTCACTTGGTCTGATATGCTTGCAGTACCAGCCACCAAAATCTCGGTATATTGTTGCCTGGAATGGTGACATAAGATGGCATAGCTTACTTGGATAACTTGATTATAATGCAGGGACGAGGATATGAAAGATAGAGTTGTCCTAATGAGGCAAGTAGGGGCAGATTATATTAACGTTTTGTTTATCTGAAGAGCAGTGGCTTTGAAAGAAAGAGACATAATTAGATAGGCATTTTTAATGATTCTCCAACTGCTGTCAGAAGAATGGTAGCAGGGGGCAAAAGTGGATGTAGAAACTGGTTTGAAGTGATTGCAGGAGTCCAGGTGAGAGATGATGACTAAAAGATGGGAGTGAGGATGGAGAAAAATGGAGCCATGTAAGAGGACATTTATGTATCAAAGAGAAGTAGAGCCATGGAAGAAGAGAAGGATCTTCCTGAGAGGCAAGAGGAGAATCAGCCCCTGAATGTTAACACATCCAAAAGAAGGAAGAGGTTTAGGAAGGACAACTAACAATGTTGAATGATTCTGATACAAAGTAATAAGAAGCTAGTACTATGTAGCACTTGTTATTTATTTAGCACTTGTTATTTACCCGGCACTCTAATCGGAGTGTTACATATGTAATCTCTTTTAATGCTTACAAAAATTTGAAGTATGTATTATTTCTATATTTTGTTGACAAAACTGAGGCTTTCAAAAACATGGCTATATGTAACAAATTCAAGATTCTAACCCAAGTCTAATTCCAGAAACCTGCCATATTTCCTCAATTATCTAAATTGCCATTTGGTGACTCCCCATTAATTTAAAACCACTTTTTCAGAGGAGTGAAAAAGTCATTTCATTGATTGTATACATGTAGTATAAAACTAATGAGAAACATGAAAATGTGAAAATGAGTCTTAGTCCTGAGGATAAATAGTAATAGCTGTTATGACACAGCTGCTATGGATATGATGATAAAGTTAATGATGATAGTGATGATGATAGGAAAATGAATGTTATAAGCTTAGCAGTTTTTTGTTCTTTATATTTTTATTACTAATGTGAATGGAAGTTGCAAACAGCATCTTTTTTCCAACATGAACTTCATTCTAAAACTATATATAACTTGTCAGAATATTTTGTTTGCTCTTCTTGCTCACACTGGGTACTTTTTTTTTTCAATTTGATTTTTTGCTGTCTTTATTAATGACTTATTTTGATAACTGTAATTTTATCCTTTAGGTATTGGATCAGGAGTCAATTTTCAATTGAGCAATCAACATAAATTCAACATCCTTATATTATATTCAACTACCAGGTAAGGCTACCTACTTGGTGACTTACCTGAGACATCAGCACTGGAATATTTTTGGAGGATGTAGCCTGTTAGGTGTCTTCTTATGTTTTATGTTTATATTTTTCTTGTAGAAAGGAAAGAGATAGAGCAAGAGAAGAGCATACAAGTGCAGTTAACAAGATGTTCAGTCTACAGAATGAAGGGGATGATCGACTAGGAACCCAGTACAGTGTAATTCCACAAATTCGGAAGGTGTGCGAAGTTGTTGATGGGTTCATCTATGTTGCAAATGCTGAAGCTCATAAAAGTAAGCATTATCTTATTTTCTTTTTAAAAGTGCTTTCTTTGCAAAGCAAATGAGAATGTGTTTTTAGGCTTTACTGTGGCTTCTTAAGAATATACTGGTTAATTTTATCAATGTGATTTTATGACCATTCCTGTTAATAGTGGGTTCTTAAACCTTGATGTGCATTAGGATCACCTGCGGAGCTTGTTAAAAACACAGCTGCCTGATTCCTACCCTTGTGGATTATGACTCATAGATTTGGATTGTTTCTTGGGCATCTGTTTTTTTTAAACAAGCACCTACAGAATTCTGATGCATACCAAAAATAGATACTATAACGACATAGAATTTTTTTGTTGTATGCTTCTGCACTTTTTGTTATTGCTGTTTTGACTGCTTCTAGCCATATTCAAATAATTCATGCAGATAACTGAAAAATTTTACTATTGCTTTAATTATCCAGATAGTAGAGACAAAAAAATCAAAATGAAATGACCATTGTCAAGAGATAAAGCCATCAATGGAACCAGACCCAGAGATCACTTGGATGTTGGCACTCTCAGAAAGGAACATTAAAATAACTATGAATAATATTAAAGGATATAGTGAAAAAGGTGGACAATATGTGTGAACAGATAGGGATTTTCAGCAGAGAGAAGCTATGAAAGAGGAAAAAGGAAATGCTAAATATGAAAAATATGATAGGCGAACAGTTCTTTCAATGGACCTATCAACAAAGGAAACCTTCAGTGTGCCTGAAGATAGATAAGTTGAAATTATACAAATTAAAACACAAAGAAGAAAAAGAGTAGGATTGGGGAACAGAGTCTCAAAGAGCTGGGAGAACCTATCAAGTGACTTAACTCAGATCAGCAAACTTTTTCTTGAAGGGCCAGGTAGTAAATATTTTAGACATATGAGCCATGTCATCTCTCAGTTACTCAATTCTGCTGTTATATAGCACAAGACTAGCCATAAACAGTTTGTAAATTAATGATCATGGGTGTTTTCCAAAAACTTTTATTTATAAAAACAGATCTGCAGAATGTAGTATGCCAACCCCGGTCTAACTTATTTGTATAATTGGAGTCCCAAACTAAGGGAGTAAGAATAGGGAAAAAGAAACTTTTGAACACATAATGGCCAAAATTATTTTGAAATTACTAAAAGACAACAAGCCGCAGATCCAAGATGCTCAGAGAACGCCAAACCTGATAAATAAAAATCACATCTATATATATCATAGCCAAACTGGTGAAAACCAAAGACAAAGAGAATATCTAGAAGATAGCCAAAGTGAAAGGAAATCTACATATAGAGGGACAAAGATAAGGACAGAGACTTCTTGACAGAATTGCTGGAAGCTAGAAGGCAATGAAGGGAAATCTTTGTAATATTGCAAAGAGATGAAAATCTTATATCCATTAAGGAAATCTATTAAAAATGAAGGCAAACAAAACCTGAGAAAATTCTTTATCAGCAGATGTGTGCTGGAAGAAGTATTAAAGTAAGCTCTTCAGGCAGGACAATGCAATACGAGTTGGAAAATTGCATCTACAAAAAGAAATGAACTCTGGGATGGAAACAAATAGCTATATATAAAAGCTTTTTTCTCTAATTTTAATTTAATAATATACTTATATGAAGGAAAATAGTACCTACCAATGTATTGTGGGCATATGATATTTTTAAGTAAAACATGATAACAATATACAGCATGAAAGGGAAGAAATGGAAATATACTCTTAAAAGCTTCTTCTATATGTGATGTTATGTAATACTACTTAAAGATAGGCTGGTATAAGTTTAAAACGTAAATCCTTGAGCAACCACTAAAAAAAAGTGTAACAGAGGTATAACTAAGTAAGCCAGTAGTGAAGATAAAATGGAATCATTAAAAACTTTAGTCTGTAAGAAGGCAGGAAAAGAGAAAAAAAAGAATAAAGAACAGAGGAACAAGTCAAAATCCAAGAGGTCTATGGTAGATTTAAATGTCCTGTGTTGATAATTACATTAAATGTTTGTTTTCTGTTAGCATATAACAGATCATCTTCAACCTAGTGACTTAAACCACCTATTTGTTAGCTCACAGTTCTTTGTGTCAGAAGTCTAATCATGGCATGGCCTGATTCTCAGCTTAGGATCTTACAGACTGAAATTAGGGTATCAGATGGTTGCATCCCTTTCTGGAGGCTCTGGGTGGAAATATGCTTCCTAGCTCTCTCAAGTTATTTATTGGCTGAATTCAGTTCCTTAATGTTGTAGGACTGAGGTCCCTGTTTCCTTGCTGGTTGTTAGCTGGGGGCTGCTCTCAGCTTCTAGAGGCCATCTTCATTCCTTGTCATGTGACTCCCTCTGTCTTCAAATCCAGTGGAGAATCTCTCACAAGGGAGGAAGAACCTCATTCCTTTTAAGGGCTCCCTTGATTAGGTCAGGTTCACTGAAGACAATATCCATTTCTTAAAGTCAACTGTATCTTATAATACAGCCTAGTCACTGCAATGATATTCCATCCTATTTGCAGACTCCTCCCACACTCAAGGGGAAGAGATTATTTAAGAGTGTAAGTCACTGGGGATCATGTTAGAATTCTGCATACCACAAAATGTCAGTGATTTACACACTCCCGTGAAAGGCGAAGATTGTCAGTTTGCAGGAAAAAAAAGGTAGACCCAATTATATGTTTAAATTTTTGAAATTAAAATCTTTGAAGTAAAGGGTAGTGATAGCTACAGAATTTAAGAGGAAAATACATTGAAGTATTTTTGCTTTTAAACTATAGAGACATCTGAATGGTACTGTGATTTTTCCCCCCTCTGATTTCACCTAAATTCCTACCCTCGTAAGGCTATGTAATGTAATTTTATAACAGATCAGCAAATGAACAAAGCAATAGAGGTAGTTTGTTATGTTTGGACCGTGGTAATTTTTTGGTTTCCTTGTTTTGCTAGTTTTTAATTTCATTATTTTAAAAATCATTACAAGTAATGCAAATTGAGAGTTTTGACTATATTCCTTAGGACATCAATGGCAAGATGAAATTTCTCGTATTATGGCAATGACAGATCCAGCTTTTGGATCTTCAGAAAGACCAATGCTGGTTTTATCCTGTATTTCTCAAGCGAGTGTAAAAAGAATGCCTTGTTTTTATTTGGCCCATGAGCTGCATCTGAATCATCTAAACCAACCATGGATGGTAAGATCTTTTCATCTCTAGTGAGAAAAATCTTATTTTATATTTCACTCTATTTTTTATTTGATTTTATTCTTTCCTCCTTACCCTCTTTAATGAAATAGCATTCTAAAGTCAGTTTTAATAGCTTAATTGGTGGGAGATATTTGATTGGTGTCAGTAAGTCTCAGCTGATCATTTGCTCCCTCTCTGATCTTTTATGTCACAGCTGATTTTATGTCACAGCCTCTCCTGTCATGGATATAGTGAGATAGTAATCGGGGATTGTTTATTTTAGATGCCACTGTCATGCTTTTTTTCAGCATTTATGTTTTATGCTTTAAGGGCCATCAAAAATACAGATTCCACCTTATAGTTTCTTGCTCTCCAGATTTTCTTTTAACATGGAATCTTTTCATCAAATGAAACCTTACACGAAAGCCCCTAGGTAAAATAAAGAAAAATTAATATTGGAAATACTTTTGCTGAAAAAATTAGAGAATCTTCTTCCTTCTTTTCTCTCTCCATTCCATGAAGCCCTGGAGACTCTTTGGAACACAGTTTGAAAGCTACTAATAAAGGTGTGCCTTCCTGAGTGGTGGGAGTTTTAGCTTACCGGAGGAGGAGGGGCAGGCTTAAAGACACATTTTTATCATCATATTTATATTTATAAGGCATCATATTTATCCGCTGACTACCTGGATTCATTCAAAACTTTCCTTTTCAAAGTTGATCTTTTTAGAGGAATTTTTTTTTGCCTCATACATACAAACAAGTTATGGAAATGGTGATCTTCCCATGTTCCAAGATAAGTAATAAGCTTCATATTGGAAATAATTACGACATAAGAGATCGTATTTTTTATTTAAGCTCTCTAGAAGACAAAACTTGAGTGACTCATCCAAAGTTTACTGGGACTTTTTTAGTGTTTTTTGTTTGTTTGTTTTTGTTTTTGCTTTTTTAGTGTCTACAGAAATGTCCCTCAAAAGATTTTGGACATAGTTTCCTGTCGATAATGGTCTCTCTTATCTGCTCATAGGTCCAGGATACAGAGGCTGAAACTCTAACTGGTTTTTTGAATGGCATTCAGTGGATTCTTGAAGAAGTACAATCCAAGCATGCAAGATGATCATTTTAGACCTTGGGAACTGAAACCATGTGACACTTGTTATAAAGGCCGTGATGATGTGGATATTTGCTCAATCAGCTCATTTTGTCCTGCCTTTTTGCAGGTAGGCTTTATATTGGATAGCTGTAGCTGCTGTGTTTTTAACATGATTTTTGCTTTTTACCTTAAATCAATACAAGAAAAAAAGTTGCAGTGCTAGCATTTATCCCCAAAATGAACATTTTAAGATTTTTTTTGATAATTTTTATATTTTCTGTCTTTTTAAAAAAATATTAAAGTCTATACAAAACAAGTTTCTGGCTCTCATTCTTTGTGGTTTCTGTTCTTTTCAGTTCAAAGATAGTCCTAGTGGGGAATAGCAAATTTGCTAAGCTTTCTATAGGTTCTTTTCAAGGGTCCTTAAATGGTTATCAGACAAGAAGTTTTTATCTATTTTTAATAAATATATTGCGTAAAAACTAGAATATTCTGGAATGGCATTTAATATTATGGCCATACAATTTGTTTTTTTCTGAAACAGTAGAAATTAACTTTATATTATATTTAATATTAATTCAGTGAAAATAATTTTTCCTGGAAGTTCTTGATATTTTCAGATAATTTTGAAAGCTCATAAGGTACTAAAACCAAATTTTATTTCATACTCACAGAGAAAATTTCCAGAGATTCACAAGGTCCTATGACCTCCCCCTCACAAAGTGCTTGCACTTGGCAGAGGAAACATTACAGCCCTCCTATCTCATTGGAAATGCAGAATTTTAAGATTATAATAAAAATAGTATGTTTTATGGTGCTGCCCCCAAGATAATAGCCTTCATCCCATGAGTGGGTGCTGTCCCAAAGAAGGGAGCCCCCACATCTCAGGTACACTTATCCAGAATGTAGCTTCAGCAACTTGTAGTTGGGGGCAGGATGAGAAGTACTGACACCTTGCTCTTCCCAGGAAGTCGTGGAGAGGCAATGCTGTTTCCTGGGTTGCTGTAGTCTAGATTGGAGTTTCCATCTTGCTGAGTTGGAGGAGGGAAACTAGGGAGTGAGTCTGGGTTCAAATCCCGGAGAACCTTGCTGTTAATTAAGTTTTAGTGGATTTTTTTTTTAATGTTTCTTCATTTGCAGTATGCTCTTAGTACCACACAAATATGATTGTTTTATTTTCCCAATGAATTGGCCCTCTTATAATTGTGAAATGTCCTTTTTGCTGATTATACTCATTGTCTTGAAATCCATTCTCTAATATTAATATAACCACTTCAGCTATAAAAATATATATATTGCTATATTGGTACATCTTTTCTATCCATTCATAGTCAACTTGAATCTGTATTTTAAATGTATCTCTTGTAAGTAGAGTATAATAAATCTTGTTTTTTTCTATTCTGACACTACCTACATTTTAATTAGAATGTTTAGACCATTTAATGTGATTATTGATATGATTGGGTTAAGATCTACCATTTTATTGTTTGTTTTTTATTTTTCCCTTCTTCACCATGTTGTTTCTCCATTCCTTCTTTCCTGTCTATTTTGGATTATTTTAATATTTTTAAAAATCCGTGTAAATTTTTCTATTAGTTTTTTTGCATTTTTAGAGGTTGCTGTAGTGATTGCAACATAATCTTAGCTTTTCAAAATTTTCTTAATATAGTACCAATTTTTGTAATATGTAGAAATGTTTCAATTATGTAGGTCCAATTATTCTTTTCACCACTTTTTTTGCTACAGCTGTTAAATGTGTTACAACTATAAATGTTATAAATTCCAGAAGACAACATTCCAGTTTTTGCTGATACAGTCATATATATTATAAAGAAATTAAAAGAAAAAAAAATGAAAGTATTTTTTTTTCAAGATATATCAAATCCTGGGTTGACAGTTTTATTCTTTCAGTTCTTTCAAGATGTTCTTTTGTTCTCTTTTAGCCTCTGTGATTTCTAAATAATTCACTAATTGCATC
The DNA here is from genome assembly GCF_004115265.2 of Rhinolophus ferrumequinum. Taxonomy (NCBI): domain Eukaryota; kingdom Metazoa; phylum Chordata; class Mammalia; order Chiroptera; family Rhinolophidae; genus Rhinolophus; species Rhinolophus ferrumequinum. The sequence goes on from NC_046290.1 coordinate 27,913,923, forward strand.
TTTATTCCCTTGTATGTAATTTGTCTATTTTTTTTCCTGCTTTCACGTTTACCCTTTATCTTGGTTTTTAATAGTTTCACGACAATGTCCCTAGTCTGGCCACCTTTATATTCGTCCAACCTAGGGGTTATTCAGAAATTTATGTCATTCACCAAGTTTGGGAAATTTTGGCTCATAATTTTGTCAAATATATTTTCTTCCTATTCTCTTCTCTTTTTCCCCCTTGAGTCTCTATTGTATAATACATGTGTTACACCATTTGTTATTATTTAACCTGTCCCTGGGGCTTTGCTCATTTTTTTCAATCGTGTTTCTTTCTATTCTTTAGTTGGGACCATTTCAGTTGATAAATCTTCAAGTTCCTAAACTCTTTTCTATTTTATCTCTCTTTTCCTGTTAAACCAATCTCATGAATTTTTAGTTTAGATACTGTATTGGTTCTACAATTTCCTTCTGGTTCTTTTTGTTCTATGTTTCTTCTTAGATTTCCTTTTTTTCACTGAGAGCATATGTTCCTTTATATCACTGAGAATGGTTGTAATTCCTGCTCTAAAAAAATCCTTGTTTACTAATTCCAAAATCTGGAAGGGTTTTAGTTGGTTTTCTTTTACTAAGGGAATGAGTGTCATTCTCATTTTTCTTTGTATGTTGCAGAATTTTGTATTCTGGAAAATATGAATGTTAAGTTATGGAAACTCTGAATTCTGCTTTTTTTCCCCAATGAGTGATATTTCTTTTGTTTAAACAATTAACATGGTTAAACATAAATTGCAAACTCTGTTCCTTGGGCAACAGGTGTAATCTCATTTCGTATCTTTTTTCTTTAAGTGAGTGGCTTATTGTTTTTGCACACAAGTTTCAGCCAAAGATACAGATACAATTTGGGGATTCCCTTCCTGGCTTTTTCTTTTCTAAGATTCCCTTTTTCTCCCTAGTGGCTGCAATTGCCTTGTGTCAGTACTTCTCATTCCCAAGGCCAGAAAGGCTGTGATTATTTTACTAGACCCCATGCTAAGATGTGTACCCACAATGCCCACAACCCCCAAACTACAAGTTAAAAAATAGTGGGAAATTACTCTGTAGAACTTCCCTCCTTTGAGTGCATGCTTCCCACCAGAATTTGCCTGCTTCTCTTCACTATTCAGTGTTGTAAGGTAGCTGCCTTTTTGAATTACGTCCTTTGCAGAAGAGTTAGTCTAGTAGGAAATTGTTGAGCCTTTCCCAAAACCAAGAACATTCTGGCATTTTGTCTATCTCTTTGCATTATTGTTTCGGTGGTGGCTCTAGGGATTATAATATGCATATGGAAATAGAATATTAGGTTGACTTTGTTTTTCTTTTCAGCACTTGAAAGATATAATTCCATTACCTTTGGCTTGCATTATTTCTGACAGTGTCAGCCATCATTGCTATTTTTATTCCCTAAATTGAGTGTGTCATGCTTCCCTGGCTGCTTTAAATTTTTTTCTTTATTTTTAATTTCCAGCAGTTTGACTTTGATGTGTCTAGGTGTGTTTTTTGTTGTTATTGTTTTTTTTTTTTTTTTTTTTTTTTTTTTTTTTTTTTTTTTACTTTTGAACTAAAGTAAAGGACTAAACCTCATGGATCTTTCATTGACTGTCTTTCATCAATTTTGGAAAAAGTTTAGCTAGTATCTTTAAATATTTCCTCTGCCCAATTCTTTCTCTCCATAGCTTCTGGAACTGCAGTTGTGTTGTATATTAGATAGATCATTTGATATTGTCCCACAGGTCTCTGATGATGTTATTTTTAATTTTATTTTTTTCTCTTCATTTTTCAGTTTAATTATTTTTTTTGACCTGTCTTTGAGTTTACTGTTCTTTTTTTCCTATTCTGTCTAGTCTCTTATATCCATCCATGAAAATTTTAGTCATCTTTTTGTTCTAAAATTTCATTTCGATCTCTTTTAGCACGTCCCTTTTTCTGCTAAAATTGTCTCTTCAGTCATTCTATCTTTTCCACTACATTCTTTAACATATTAAATAATTATTTTAAAAATCATTTTCTACTTCTAGGTTATCTGTGAGCACACCTCTGTTGACTATTTTTTCTCTTGATTTTTCCTATTTCTTTATATGTCTCAAAAAATACATATGCAGGGAATTTTTCTTTAAGAGAATAGTAGACTGTAAACTAGATAATACTTTTTTGTGTATCTTTTGTTTTTCATGCAGGTTAATCCATCCTTTTTTATCAGTCAGCCAGGGTGAGTTAGAGCTGAGCCATATCTTTATTTAATTTACCTCTTTTTCAAATCAGATTATATCTCTCATTGCCTTTATACTAATCCCCACCAAGGGGATGATTTTCTTGATACTATAATCTGTGCCACCACCAAGGAGCTGATTTTATTGATATTATAATCTGGAAAGGGTTTGGGTTGCCTATGTACTCAGTTTCCGTTCATCTCTAAGTGTGACTCCAGCACGGCCCTGAAACTGAAGCACTGAATAAACAATGAGACAATTTTCTGCTTTTCAGATCTGTCCTCTTTGTCTCTTGCCAAAATTCTTGTAGGGGAGAATTGTTGGGCTCAACAATTTATTTTCACATTTGGAGTTCTTTTGTTTACAATCTATTATACCAGTCATATTGGCATTGAAAACGTCAGTGGTGTTTTTCTCATCCCAGCAAAACCTCTTCCTATGATAGGCCTGCTCTTCCACCCATAGAAACGTAGAATAGGCAATTGGTCCCATAAAGCAGCATAGCTCTTTGATCACCAAAAAACACCCATTTCTCTTTGGAATTTAGTTTATTTAGTCTTTGTACCTACTGTTCTTCAATGGCTTAAAGTATAATTTTCATTTTATCCTGTGCTTTCCTGTTGCAGTTAACAATCTTTTGTGACTTTCTGTGTACTATCTGAAAGCAAAACTCTAGTGGATTTTACATTGTATTTTAAACACCTAATGATCTCCTAAATCACAATGTTCATTTATTAAAACATTTGTAGCGCCTTAGGCCATGTGAGCACACAGTGAGATGTCTGTGAACCAGGAAGAGAGACACCAAATTTCCTGATGCCTTGATCTTGGACTTCCCAGCCTCCAGGACAGTGAGAAATGTTTGTTGATTATAAGGCACCCAGTCTCTGGTATTTTTGTTATAGCAACCGGAAGGGACTGAGATAAAATTGCTAATGTGGGATGCTGCTGTAACAAACAGCTAAAAATGTGGAGCCGTTGGAACCAGGTGTAATGGGTTGAGACTGGAAGAGTTTTGAGGTACATGATAGAAAAAGCCTAAATTGCCAGGAATGGGTCCTTAATTCTGATGAGAGCTCAGAAAGGAGAATTGTAGAGAAAGCCACAAACTTCTTAGAAAATACCAAGGTAGTCTTGAGGAGAATGATGGTAGAAATAGGGCCCGTAAACGCCATTATGATGAGGTTCCAGGTAGAAAGGAGGAACATGTTACTGGAAACTGGAAGAACGGCCATCCTTGTTATGAAACTTGCAAAGGGCTTGGCTGAATTGTTTTGTGTTCTAATGTTTTGTGGAAGGTAGTACTAGTGAGTGATGAAATTGGATATTTAGCTGAAGATATTTTTAAGCAAAGTGTTGAAGGTGCCGCTTAGCTCTTCCTGACTGCTTATAGTAAAATTCAAGAAGAGAGAAAAACTTAAAGATGGAAGTGGTAAGCAGACAAGAAACAGAACTTCTCAGATTTACAACTGGAAAGAAATTGGCCTCAGGATGAATCATACCTTGAGTCTTACCCACATCTGATTTAGATGAGATTTTGGACTTGACACTTTTTAAAAAAATATATTTTAATTGTGTTAAAAAACATAAAATTTGCCATCTTAGCCATTTTTAAGTGTACAGTTCAGTAACATTCACATTGCTGTGCAACAGATTTCCAGAACTATTTTTATTTATTTTTATTTTTTTTAGTTTCCGGTGTACAAAACAATGTAATAGGTATTTCACCCCTCACAAAGTGATAATTCCCATCCCCCAATCTATTGCCCCTCTGACATCGTATAAATCTATTATAATTCCATTGACTATTCCATGCTGTACTCCATATCCCGTGACTATATATTAAATTATAGTTTACATACAATATTATTTAGCTTTAGCTTCAGGACTTTACACTTTTGAATTGCTGCTGGAATGAGTTAAGACTTTGGGGCTATTGTGATTAAATGAAGGCATTTTGTATGCAAATAGAATGAATTTCAGGGGGACGGGCAGAATGCTATAGACTGAATGTTTATGACCCCCAAAATTTGTGTATTGAACCTGATCCCTAATGTGATGGTACTGGGAGGTTGTTAGGTCAGGAGGATGCAGCCGTCATGAATGGGATTAGTGTCCTTATAAAATAGACCCCAGAGAGCTCCCTTGTCCCTTCCTCCATGTGAGGACACAGCGAGAAATGAACTATGAACCAGAAAGTGGGCCCTCGTCAGACACCGAATTTGCTGACACCTTGATCTTGTACTTTCCACCCTCCAGAAGTGTGAGAAACAAATTTCTGTTGTTTACAAGAAAAAAAAATTTGTAGCATTGTATCTGCACACAGCAGCTGAATCATATTTATTTAATTATTGAGTATTGTTATATATTGTGAAAAGTTTTCATGTAGTCTCATTTTCCTTATGACTTTCATCATGATTTCATTTTTACTATATAGTGTTACAGCATTTTACTTTTTTTTTTTTTTTGATGGATTATGTGTGCCTTCGTATTCTGTGACCCTTGGTATAAGTCCTAAGCAAGTTTGCGTAACATGAGGACTGGCCTTTGTTACAGTCTCAACAAATTACACTTCCTATATTTAAAATTTTCTAGCTGCTTTTTCTTCCTACACATTTGTATAATAAATTGTTAGAGGCAGCATAGCTAAGTCATTAAGTACATGGACCCTAAAACCAGATTAGTCTGGGTTCAGATCTTAATTACCGTGTGATCTTGGGCGTGTTTCTTATTTTCTATGTGCCTGAATTTCCCTAATTATAAAATGAAGATAACTAATAATACCTACTTCACAGGTTTCTTAAAAGCTTTAAATAAATTCATATTTTAACACACTTAGGAGAATGACTGATACAAAAAAGTGCTCTAAAAGAGTTTGTTCAATAAATAAGTTTTGATGCACAGAACAACACCATTACCAAAGTTAATTTTTATTTTTGGTCTCACAAGAAAAACTTAATGTAAAAAGCCCCATATATTTAGGGAGGCACATAGAAATCTATCAGTAAATAGATATGATAAAATAATTGAGGGGACTATAAGGCTCTTTATTTTTTCACAAAAATGTAGAAATTTTAGTTAAAATAGAAATTTGGCAAAGGAATATTTAATTTTTCTGTTTGTCACGAATAGCACTATCAGTTTTATACCAGAGTAAATTGAAAGTCATATTTTATTTTCTACTTTCTTCTTACTGCTTTTCTGCATCTTACTTAAGGAAAATTCAAGAGTTACAGGTAAGATAGTTTGACCCTAATTTTACACACTTATTGAGGTCAGTCCCATAATTTTATTTTCCGATATATTTTTAATAGAAAAATATACCATACCAACATGTCTGTTAATGGTTTAGTTCCTGTATGGTTCTAGGAACTACATATCAATGATGGCATAAGGACAAGAGTTTTTATTTGTTTTGTGTGTTGTCTTGTTTTAATATAAGGGAATGTAAAAGTACAAAGTCTTAGCTGATTTGTCAAATGATGCTGTAACAGATGACTACTCTTAAATTCTGAAAAATATGACAGTGCTATCCCTAGATTTCCAGAAGATGGTACTATTGCTACATACAGAAAGACAATTTGTGACCAACAAAAAAGCTATTTCAACTTTTACAATTTTGACCAGATTGGATTTTCAGTAGCATTTTCTAAAGTGTATTCTAAAGTATAGTAATTTCCTTTATAATTGAGTCAACATAAGACCAGTTCTTAGTGGGTTAAATATAAAGTTAAGCAGGTTCACAGGACATCTTAGAACCTTTAATATGCCGATATAACATGTGAATCAAAGAAGCTTATTTACTACGGAGCATTTCTCATACTTCATCCCTTTTTCACAGAATATATTTAATTATATATAATCCTAAGAAATTTATTTCATCTAGGTTTTCTAGTTTACTTGCATAGATATTTGTAAGCTATTTACAATTTTTAAATGAATCTTCAACGATAAATTTATCATTTCTTATTTTGTATTTGTATGCTTTCTCCTTTTTCCCTTCTTAACTAAGTTGGCTATTGCTTTGTCTATATTACTGCTTATTTTTTCAAGAACCAGTGTTTTGAGTTTTTAGTATATTTATCTTCTCTTTTGCACCTCATTAATGTCTGCTGTTATTTTTGTTTTTCTACTTTCCTTAGGTTTATTTATTGTGTTTTTTTCTAACTTTCTTTGTTGGGAATTTATTTTCATTTTATTCATGTAAGTATTTAAGGGTATGAATTTTCTTCTAATCACTGCTTATATTGCATTTCATAGTTTTTATTATGATAATTCTTTAGAAATTCTGAAATGTTTATCCTCTTTTCCAGAGAATTGTTTAATAGAAGGTTTTAACTTTTCCATTAAAGGATATTTTGTTTTCTGTTTTTAATTAATTTTTTGGTGTTGATTTGTAATCAGAGAATGTGGTATTTATTTTACTTTACGGAACTTAGAGAGGTTTTGTGGTGCTCTTATAAATGGTCAAATTCATTGAATATTTTATGTACACTTGAGAGGAAGATATTTTCTTTTTGGTATGTGTCAGTAATGTTTACCTTATTGATTATATTATTTAGGTTGTATATATATTTACTTTTTTTTTGTCCTTTTGATTAGTTTTTGAGTGAAAGTGAAGTATTAAAGTCCCCTATTATTACGGTATTTCTGTCTGTTTCTCCTTGTATTTTCTGTAATTTATGCTTTACTAAGGAAGTTACTGCATTATTTGGTGAATATGTATTCATAGCCCTTATTTCTTCACTGTGAATTGGATCCTTTACCATTATGAAGTAAACTCTCTGTCTTATTTAATATTTTTAAGCTTAAAGTCTCCCTTATGGAATATCTGGATTTTAAAAATTTACTTGCATTTACCTGGTCTAGCTTTTATGAATTAGTTTGTTTTAAATGGGTCTGTTTATTTAACAGTTGTGTTTGTTTAGCAGCAATTGGGTTTTGCTACATGAGCCAATCTGAAATTGTTTTTTATTTAATAGATCAATTAAGTCCATTTTTATTTATTGATATTATTACATATTATTTTAAGTAATATTTACTGTGTATTATATATTGTATTTCTTTTTTATGTTTTCTGTATATTTTTATATGTTCTCTATCTTAATATTTAATATCACATGTTAAATATAAATAAATTATATATTTTAGATGTGTTTACAGTTTTGTTCTTTTTATTATCTTTGTAGTAATACTTTCATTAATGCTCATCTTCTTACTTACACTTTTTTCCTGTCTTCCCTGTCACTTTCTTGCAGATCCTTTTTACTTCTCTGTTTCATTTTCATTATTTTGTCACTTTTAACTTTTGCATGTGTTCCTTATTATATTCTCAGCCTAAGCTGTTCTTTCTTGGATGTCATCTAATTTGTTTATTTCAGAGGTGATTTTTTTCTTTATCTTCAATTTTGCTCCTGAGTACAGTCAACTCTCATTTCACATCTTCCTGTTTTTATGTTCATTTTTATTTTGAATTTTTAAACATATTCTTTGAGATGTTTTTTCACACCTGCAAATGATTGTTTATGGATATTTCATTTAGGTTGGCATTTTTTTGTTATAATTTTTCCTTCTTTGTGGTATTTTTAAGAATACTTTTCATCATCTGAAATGTTTTGCTTTTTATTTTTTGTTTTATATTAAAATAACTTTAGTATGTATGTTGTCTTTTATTTTCTGTTAATTTTGGAACATCTTATATTTTCCTAGGCCAGCAATTAACAGTTGTATGTAAAAAAGATGTTTGGTGGCTTCTTTTATTTCTTAGCTCAGGAGTGCCCTCTTCTGCTGGTATGGTGAAGTGCAGATTCTTTCATTAGTTGGGGCTGCAGGAGAGACTAATGTCTTCTGAAATTGCGATAGTCATTTGTTACTGTAGAACCTTTGATTTCTACCATTTTGTTCCTTCGTCCCTTTTACCCCCCCAAGTCCCTGGGAATCTTTCTTCTTCAAAGCCATTCCCCCTTCCACGTCTTTCGTACTCTTCCAGAGAAGGGGTACAATTTCCAACTTTGTATGCACTTTCAAGGCCCTCTGTCTCAATTCGCCATAGCCAGAACTCTGAACATCCAGATATAAGATTTATTCTCAGCATTTCTGCCTTCAGGGTGGGACCCTGTCTTTTGGAAAATGATTATATTTGTATTCCACACCTCAAGTGTCCACTATAGAGGGCTCCAGGAGTGACTCTCCTGGTTTCTACATATTTATTTTCCTGGTTACATGAAAACTGAAGTCTTATTCTGTTTTAGTCATGCTGCAGGCATTGGTTACTGCTGGTTTTATTCATTCTCTGTGATCTGTATGGTATGGAGGAGATGTATGGATTGTAATTTAAGTGGCCCCATTGGTGGGATTCCAAAATCAGATAAATCAATTTTCAAAAAAATGTAATTGTTAAGCAAGTCTTCCTTTTTTTGAGCTGCAATTTCCTTCCTTATAATTTTCACATGTCAATTCTAGTTGTGTCTCCTGAAAAAACATAGAGTAAATCAAATTCCTCTTTTATGTTCTAACAAAAGCTGTTTCCTAGCCCATACAATCTTCTTTTCTCTGTAATAATCATCCATCAATTCTTCAACCATTACTCAGGCTGTGGAGCTTCAAGTCACCCCTCTCTCCGTCTCATCTCATCTCTTTATCAAAGATGCTAACTTCACAGGTTCATAGATTTCTGTACTGTATTTCCCAATATAACTTGAGGATATTACCATTGAAAGAAGCTAACAGTAACAATTCAAAAATTCATTCTTAGAACAATTACTTTCTTCATCCAAATACAATGACTTATGTAAAGAAATAAACGAAAACTGAAAATGGGAACAAATCATTTGCTGTATTTGTGGATCAATTGGCTTATCCACAAAGATAACAAATATCTGTTCTGACTGGAAGAACAGGTTTAATGTGTGTAAATGTTTCTAACCAAATTTAGCAAATAAAATGTAGAATAGCCTGAATAAATATGAATACTTATGAATTTCTTAATTAGTCTAATGCTGCAAAGGGAATGCTAATGAAATAAGAGTACTACTTTGATTGTTCTCTGAAGGTTACGCCTTTTTATGTAACGATGCAGGCAAATCGTAGGGTTGCAAAAGCAAAAAATGTTCAACATGGAGCACAGTCTACTTAGAGGGTTCAAATAGGATGATGCTAGAAGACTGTGGGGCAATTGGATGGGGCAGAGGAAGTTGAGATAATAGAGTGAGCCTAAGATTGGTAAGAATTTTCTTACTGACTTTGGTGGCTATTGATGAAAACCAAAAATGGGACTGAATGAAGCTAAATGATGCATTTTCATTATGTGACTTCCCTAACCCCACTTCCAGGTGATCTCATATCTTTATTAAAGAGCAAAGAAATAAACCTGAAGATTTGGGTGCACAAGGAAATATAAACTTAAACCTAGAGGATATAGTATAAGCAAAAAAAAAAAATCTGTTAACTTACTAGTTTGGGACTAGGAACAAAATAGTGACAAAAATTTATATATGTATTTAGATACATATGTATATCTATCTATAGATAAATATCTATATATCTATGTGTAGATATATCTCTATGTGTCACTACTGCTTATTTCACATATTGGAGTAATAATATGGAAACTCCCTTGTATTTGTATGTAATTTTCTAATTGACCTACCATATTCCTCATAGTATCTCATTAAATCCTTACAGAAACTGTATGTATAATATGAGACTCATCAAGATTAAGTGACTTTCCTTAGACACCCAAATAGTAAGTGGCAGAGCCAGTACTCAAACCCATGTATTCTATAGTCATGGAAACACAGTATATTAGGAAAGTGCAATGTAATTCATTATTAGCCTCAGTACTCAAATACTTCTAGAGCTTGGTCTTGTGGCTTTATACGTAGTCGTAGACCTTGGCTAATCAAAAGTTTAAGTGTTCAATACACACAGACATACAAACACACACAGGTACAGCCACCCAAATGTACACATATGTGAATGCATATGCAGACATCCAGACCCATGCACATACAAACTGGAGAAGTGTTCCTTCACCATGCTGCTCTCACTAAAATGTAAGCTCTGAAAGGGTTAGCATTTTTGTGTCTTTTGTTGTCAAATCTTCAACACAGACAAGTCACTGGTACTGACGGGTGATCAATTAACATTTTCTTAGAAGAATGATACACTGGTGTGTTATAGTTATTTTGCAAATGATGTTTATGCATATTTGCTGCATCATTTAAGAATTTTTTTTCTTAGATAAAACTAAACATGTATCCTGTGGGATACAATAGGCATAGATAAATTAGTGCATACGATGTCTGACAATTAAGTTCGTGAACTTGTTGCAATGATGTTGCTAACCTTTTTTTGATATCAGAGGGATTATTCATTATGAATTTGTACCAACTGGACAAACAGTTAACCAAGTTTACTATTTGCAAGTGCTGAAAAGACTGCATGAAAAAAGTTAGACAACCTGAACTTTTCGCCAACAATTCATGGCTCTTGCATCATGACAATGTACCAGCTCCCACTGCACTGTCTGTGAGGGAGTTTTTAGCCAGTAAACAAATAACTGTATTGGAACACCCTCCCTACTCACCTGATCTGGCCCCCAATGACTTTTTTCTTTACCCCAAGATATAGGAAATAGTGAAAGGAAGACATTTGGATGACATTCAGGACATCAAGGATAGTACGATGACAGCTCTGATAGCCGTTCCCAGAAAAAGAGTTCCAAAATTGCTTTGAAGGGTAGAGTAGGTGCTGTCATCAGTGCATAGCTTCCCAAGGGGAGGACTTCAAATGTTACCACCATGATATTCAGCAATGAGGTATGTAGCACTTTCTCTAGGATGAGTTCACGAACTTAATTGTCAGACTTCATATGTGTGCTGAACAAATACAGGGAGGGATAGAAGGAAAAAGGAGGCATTTAACATTCATAAAGCATGAAATATTCAAGACAGTTATGATATCCTTAAATTGGTTACCCATTATCGACATCCATTCTGGCCACAAGTGTTCTTTACTTCGGCACCTCAGCAGGTTACTGGCATGCTGAGGCAGGTTACTGACCAGGAATACTTCCTTCTGCATCTAATAGAGCAGTGTGTGTTGCTTTCAGGTACCTTCCATTTGCTGACTCCCCTTTCTTACCTTTAACTCTGGTCCTTACTGTAAGGACCAGAGAAGGCTGATGTAGCAGAGAGAAAGGAGAGAGAGGTGCAGAAGGAGGAGAGAGGGAGAGAGGGGTGGGGAGGGAGAGAGAGAAAGAAGAGTGGGAGAGACAGGAAGAGGGAGAGGGAGAGAAAGAGAACATATGAACATCGTGTGACGTAGGATCCAGGTAGCATGGTATCTTTATCCTGCTTGAACCCTATCCTAGGTATAACCTATCTCATTTCTTTCCCCTTGATCCTTGCTGTATATTTTCAATTGATTCAACTAACCAAGTGATTCAATGATCTTAATATGGTCTATGGGCCCTTCTGGAACCTCTGGGAGAGGCTGCCTCGTAGAGTACTTGGAAACTACCACACATCAATTATTTTCTACCCGATGATGTACTTTATAATAAAGTATAAGATTCAAGTTTAATCCTGTAATAAAGTAATTTAGTTCACTTGCCTCCCAATATTTTCTTGAAAGACAGAGAAGTGGACTTTACAGCAGGCAAGTCTAGATAATGCGAATGCCTTGTGTTGTCCTTGGGAGCGTCAGCCTTCGTGTGTCAAAGATGAACAAAAGTTGAAAAGCTCTGAACTAGAAAACTAGCATTCCAGCTGCAAGGATCCTAAATTTTAATCTGATACTTGACCAATAGGCCTGACTGTCCTCCAAATGCAGAGGTCAATTATAGAATATGGCTAAAAAGGGAATGATGTGGAGAAATCCAGAGTCATGGCATTCAATAAACTTCTTTAATATAGAAGCCAAAGATTATTTAGTTTCTACATTTTTTTTTCTTCAAATGCTACAGAGGAAAGTGTTGCCTGAATTTATCCAAATAGTCTTCTCATTTTTAAACTTCATTTTGCTTTAATAGATCCAAACATAGTTGAGAGAGGCAAAATTAAACTGCTTGACTTCTAAAAAATGTTTAAAAGAACAATTTAATATACGCTATTCTTACTTTAACATGGTAAATTTAGAAATATTTTGAAGAGTAAAAACTTCATGAGAGTGTTAATATATTGTTTAAAATGGGAGATGGAAGCAATAGAAAAAAATACTTTATTATGGATGTTCTACAGTCCCCTTATTCTTTCTCTTTCATTGGCATGCAACACATAAATTTCAAATTAAGATGCTTGGTCATTGGAGTTGTATAACCACTCTCTTCAAAGCAACAAACCCTGAGCATAGCACTGAATCATATAATCATAACGCATCACCCACATCTAGCCAATCCTTCTTTTCTGAACTTTCAGTAAAATGATTTAGTTAGTAGAACACCAGCTGGTATCCTATTCTCACTACTGCAAATAATAGAAGCATTTGTAAACTGCTCATGTTGCCTTATTTTCAGTGTATTTAAGAAGACAGGATGTTACTTTTTATTTGAATCACTTCGTAATTATTGATTGTGATGAGAATGTTTGTCGGAAGTGAAGGAGAGATGTACAAAAAAAGGTATCAGTGATTAGTTTCAGGTAATTAAATTCTTAAAGTTAAAACACAGACACTAACTTAATATGGAATCAATAGATTGTGCGTGAATTGTGTATGTTTATGTTTCTTCACTTCTAGAGAAATTCTAGAGAAAGTGTACAAGGAAACATTTCCTGCACAAAACAGAGTTTGCAAAGTTGCAAAATGTTTGATATCTAAAAGGGTTTTTAGACATCCTAAGCTACTCCCTCCCCAGAGTGAAAGTAATCACAGGGAATGCATGAGCATCTGATCCTGAAGGTCAAAGAAGAATTCTAAAAAGAAGAAGGAAGTAGGTAAACTGGTGAACATTGTAGGACCAATGTCCTGTCATTCTGCCTTTTCTTTCTGTGTGTGTGCCTCTGCTTTTGAAGTTTCGCTCACTGAAAAGTCCATACTTTATATTTACATTGTTTTCTAAATTTTATATCATATAGGACATAGAAGGATTCCTCCTTGATAGGGTCTGAAAGGAAAAATCAGCGTTTCAGTCATAATGTGCAGACAACATAGATTTAGAATGTTAAACAAAAAACCATGATACAAAGATTTATGTTTTTAGCTAAGATGGAGGGTAAATTCAGAGGGACAAGATTTATTTTCCTGTCTAAGCCACAAAAACTGAATAAAATACATGAAACAACAGTTTTCAAGACATAGAACATTAGGCAAAGAAGGGTTGTGACTCCTTCACTATATGAAGAAATGAGATGAGACCTATAACCACTCCAGCTGATTGTCTGCAGATTTCCTAGGCCACTAGGGAGAGAGAACCCAGACAAAACCTGGTGGTCTCCCTGAGTTGAGAAGATAAAGCTGGGAGTCCAAAGAAGCCAAAGAAGCCAAAATTCTCAGGGCAGAGTATCATGGAGAAGAGAGCCGTGCAGAGAGAGGGAGAGAGATCTCTGGAGATCCGTAGATTCCTCTGTGAGTCTTCACCTGACTGATCAGTGCACGTGGGTGAGGAAACTGAGACAGGGGAAAGAACCACCAAAAAGGAGTAGAGAGAATAATATCGATGGCTTACAGAAGGCACCAGCCGAAGGGAGAAACTCCTACTAATTTATGGAGTGTCGGGTAGAGTCCTCAAAAGTGTTTCGCCTCAGCAAAATCAACCCTAAACTAAATGCTGCCCTGGGCTTATAAGCAAGACCTGAATGGATCATGCTGGTTCTAAGTAACTTAACAGCATCCCTGAATAAAGCTCAAGATATTTATAGGAATGCAAAAACATACAGAAGCCAACAAGAAAAAATTCATAATGTCTAGTATCCAATAAAAAATTATCATGCAAAGAAGCAAGATACTATGATCCATGCGGAGGAAAAAAATCATCAATTAATCAAAATTAATCCAGATGTGATACAGAAGATAGTAAACCAGGACAATAAACAATTCCTGTAACTACATTCCCAATGTTCAAAAAGCTGAAATAAATATTATGCACGTTAGGTAAAGACAGAAGATGTTTAAAAGACTCAAATTGGACTTCTAGGTATGCAAACTACAGTGTGAAATGAAAAAAGTATACTGGATGAGATTAATGATACCATGTTTCCCCCAAAATAAGACTGGGTCTTACATTAATTTTTGCTCCAAAAGATGCATTAGGGCTTATGTTCAGGGGATGTCATGCTGAAAAATCATGCTAGGGCTTATTTTCTGGTTAGGTCTTATTTTCAGGGAAACACAATAGATTAGACATTGCAGAAGAAATGATTATTGAAGTTGGTGACATAGCAAAACTATACAAATGAAACAGAAAAATGACTGAAAAAAACCCCCGAAAGAGCATTGGTGAGTATTTATTATTTCTTATAGTGCAGGTCTACTGGACATGAGATGAACACTTTCAGTTTTTGCCTGCTTCCAAATGTCTTTACTTTGACTTCATTTTTAAAGGATATTCTTACTAGGTATAGAATTGGAGATTAACAGTTTTTCAAGTACTTTAAAGATGCCATTCCATTGTTTGTCCTCTTCATTTTTTTCTGATAAGAAGTCAGCCGTTGTTCTCATCATTGTTCATTATATGCAATATTTCTTTTTTTCTTTGAATTCAAGATTTATCTTTATCCATTAGATATCAGCAGCATGACCATGATATGCTTAGTGGGTGTGGTTTTCTTTGTATTTATTCTTATTGGGTTTCACTAAACTTCTTAGGTCTCTGGGTTGATATCTTTCATCAGTTTTGCAAGATTGTCAGTCATTATCTCTTCAAATATTTCTTCTGCTTTGTTCTTTTTTCATCTGGGACTCCAACTACACAAAGCCTACTTAATATTATTTCTCAGTTATTGGATGTTTTGATCCCCTTTCTCTTTAAATGTTTTTCTTTTTGTGTTTAATTCAGATTTCTTCTATTGTTTTCAAATTCACTGAGTCTTTCATTTGATATCTTTGTTAAATTAATTCTTTATCTTTTATTTTTCATTTATAGGATTACCATCTGGCTCTTTTTTATAGTTTTGATCTTTATGCCAAAATATCCTATCTGTTCACACGTTCTATCCACCTTTTCCATGAGGTTCCTTAGCATATTTATCATTGTTATTTTAAAGTCCTCTTTGATAATTCTAACACTTAATTCATCTTTGAATCAGGTTTTAATTGACTGTATCCTCCCTTGAGAGTAAGTCACATGATTTTTCATTTTTCCATGTCTCATATTTTTGATTGATGGTTTGATATTGATAATAGAACAATAGAAACTGAGGCAAATAAGATTTATATCCAGAAAAGGGCACATCCCTTCTGACAGGCCACTAATGTTAAGAGATGAATCAATCTAGTTCATAATCTAGATTGATTCATAAGAGATGAATCAATCTAGTTCAAAATAGCCAAGTCTGGACTTGGCTATTTTTTTTTTTTTTTTTTTTTTTTACCTATTTATTTCACCACAGCCTTCAAATAATTTGTACAAAGGGCCAGAATTTTCTTTTTAGCCATACTTGGGACCTGAGTCTTTGGAGGACTTCTTTCCATTCTCCTGCTTTACATTAACCTTTCTTAGACCCTGCTTGTCTGCATCTCAGAGAGATATCTCGCAGCTCTCTTGCCTCTGCCCCAGCCAAAATCAGTCATTGTTTTGTACCCACTGAGTCCCCGAGTACCTAAAGAGTTCAGTTTAGTTTTCCTATGCTGCTTTCAGCCTGCAAGAAACCCCCCATGCTTACGCCGCAGAGAAGAGTCTCTCTCAGCTTTCCTGCCCTTCTCCCAGCCATAGGTTATCACTGCCTCTCACTCATGTAAGGCCTAGAGAACTTACAGAGCTTGTCCTAGTTTTCCTTTCTTGCCCTCAAAGTTCATACCGTCCTGCACACTGTACCTTGGTGGAGCAGGATTCTCTCAGCATTCCTCCCCCTCTTCCACTGAAGTTAGGGGCCTGTTGCCTGGTATCAGTGTGAAGCCAAGGTGCTTAAAAGTTTCTCGCAGCATTCTGATCCTGCCCCCCCTATTTCTCATGACCAGTCTGTGAAGGCCTATGAAAAAGTGTTGATAAATGGCACACTCTATGTCCTAAGTGTTTTAAACCATCATGCCAGCCCACACTTAGTCTTCCAAAATTCCTTGAAAGTTCAGCAGTTTTCTTCTTACTATGTATCTGACAGCTTTCTCCTTTCTTACTACTTTACTAAGCATGAAAGGAACTATTGGATCTCTTCACTTTCTGGATTTTACTTTCTAGATTTTACTTCATTAGATATTTTCCCCCTATCCTTAGCATTCTGATGAATTTTTAATAAACTATGATTTTATAGGTTATTTGGCTTGTTATTGTTACAGTAGGAATGACATTCTCTTATAAATATCTATGTTCATACTGACACCTGACAGTTTACATATAAATGATTATTTTCCCTTTTAGCATACATATATACACATATGTATGCTGTAGTTATTGATAAAAATTATAGTTACTGACAAGAAAAGCTTATTTGAAATCCCTCTTTCAGAATTTCTTAAAATCATTCATCATATTCTTTTGAATACCCTCAGTGATAGGAAATCTTTAGTTCCAAAAATCATATCTGGTTTAAAATAAGAATTACATTTAAAATTAAGTTTGTAAATAATGCTGACAATAAAATTTAGCAATGTTTTTAGCAAAAAAAAAAAAAGTAATTATAAAATTCTTATGCTTCTTCTAAATATCTTTTAAAGGCAGTTTTATACAAACTGTTCAAAACTGGTTTTGAGTAATGGTAGCATCATTGAAATAAGAAAAATGTTTCTTGTGATGGCTGCTGAATTATAAAATAGTAATTTAAACCACATATTTAGGAACATGTTATTTTTAAATCCATTTTAATTCCTCACATATCTAGCCTTGACCACCGGTTTTTAAAATTACTTTAAAATATTTTAGATTTTAGTTCTTGTACTCTGACTAATGCAGTACAATAGATAATATAGTTTACCATTTTATGTGGTTTTTTTGTAAATGGAAAAACAGATTGATTTTTTTCTTAGTATACTTGAAAACATCATAGTCATTTCCACCTTGTTTACAACTGACAGTAATTTCAAATGAAGTGTTTGAGGAGGAAAATAGATATGTTTTATTCATGAAAATGAACGTGGAAATTTTTTCAAAAATCAAGTACCACAGAAAAATGGTCTTTATGGAATTGGATGTGACATAGCTCTCCCAGCAGAGGGCAGCACTCTATGGGAAATCAAACGTCTCTAGGAGAATGTTTCTAAACTTCTGCCTCACGTTGCCAGAGCCTGGTTCAAATGTTGAGAAACATTTAACTCAATTTTAAAACAGTTATGAAGTGATGGAACACTTTCTTTTGATGCTGAATATTTCGACTAAGTATTTCATTTTTTCTGTCACGTACAAAAATTTAAGGATATGTAGTAATAATGAACTGTAAATTTATGACCTTCTGTGTAATACAATTCATTTAATTGTTGAAAATAACATCTTTTGAATGTCATTGGCATTCTCGTGTTTTGAAAATTGCAGAATTTATTGTACAAAGCCATGTTTACAGTATTCTTACATTTTATGATTTTATGAGCGCCTATTATGTCCCCACTAAGGCGTTCGGTTTTTATCTTTCTAGACAAATTTTCTAAGCTTTTTATTCATATGAAAGATTTTTCATCTGTCAAGTTCCAATTCAAAAAATGTTATTTTTGAGCATTTTCCAAGTGCAAGCTCCTTTGCAAATGCTTTTGTCTCTGGCTTATTTTAGCTGCCTTTTTTTTTTTTTTTATCTTCTTCAGTGCGATTGTATATGTGTTGATATGTGGTCAGATACAGCAAGCAGAGATTGGTGCCCTCCAGCAGCATCCTGCAATCAGATCTCCTATATCAAGGCCTAACCTAACTTTTTCCGTTTCGTTTTCTTTTCTTATTATACAACATATATATACTTACTGAAGCGTTCATAAAATATATCTGTATTGTTTAATGAATACTTATAAAACAAATACTTGTGTAAACCAGTTAAAAAAATAGAACTTTGGCAGCATCCAAGAACACTCACCTAGTTCGTAGCTAATTATAATCCTATCCCTTCACCCTGGAAGTATCCATTGTTCTGGCTCTGTGATAATTTTGAGCACTTTCTAAGTGCAAGCTCCTTTGCACATGCTTTTGTCAAAATACTAATCATACCTTTTTCTTTATGCTTTTATAACCTATATAGGCATCCCTAAACAGTGGTCTGCTTTGGTGCTTTGAACTTAGTATACAGGGAATCATACTGTTGGAATTATTTGTATCCATCTTCTTTTGTTCAATATTGTATTTGCAATGTCATCCATACTATACAGGATTTGGCTATATCATTTTATTAGTGATATACTATTCCATTGTATTTCACAACTCATGTTGCTATAAGTGGACATTTGGGTTGTTTGCAGTTTTTGGTTACTATAAATAATGCTGCTACAAATATTCTTACATGTGTATTCTGGTGCGCATGTTTACATGTTTTTAGGGTAGGTACTGGCATACTTTAACATTTCCCTAGTGAAACATCTCTTGGATTTTGATATCCAAACTTTAGAATGTAGGTCGGTGTCTTTGCAATACACTTGTTCATAAAAATATGAACAATTTGTATTTATGTCCCTCGACTCAAAACTACATTTTAAACAAAACAATGTATATGGGGGACAAGCTGAGGGGAAGTCTTGAATTATATCCAAATAGAATTATTGAGTGTTAATGTTTCAAAAGGTGCAGCCAGAATCAACAAAGGGCATGTATGATAGTTAATTATATGTGTCAATTTGACTGAGGGGATATCCAGATATTTGACTAAACATTATTCTGGGTATAGCTGTGCGGGTGATTCTGGATGAGATTAGCATTTGAATGGATAGACTGAGTTAAAACAGATTGCCGTCTGCAATGTGGGTGAGCCTCATCCAATACATTGAAGGCCTGAATAGAACAAAATGCTGAGTAACGGAGAATTTGCTCTATCTTCTAATTGGAACATTGGTTTTCTCCAGCCTTCAGACTTGGACTTGGATTGGAGTTCTACCATTGGCTTCCGAGGTCTTCAGCAGATTCCTGGGTCTCAACTACAGATCTTCCGATTTCTGTCTCCATAATCTCGTGAGTCAGTTCCATATAATAAACCATATATCATAAGATATATCAATTGGACATTTTACGTATATCCACTTGGTTCTGTTTCTGTGGAGATATATAATACAGCATCTTGCTGTGTACAAAACAACTGTTTGAAATAACCATATTAATTATTTAATGAACATTTCAGTCATTTTACATCTGAACGTAACAGCTTGTTACTTATATATAGACATTTTACTGTGAGTTAGTTATGTTTTAGGACATTGGCTTTGAATTGATATATAAAAGGTTATAATTTTCTTATTTAAAATATTGAGAAATATATTCTAAATGATTTATTTTTAAAATGTCTAATTTATAAAAATAGATTTCTTATTTCAAGTGGGGAATACCTAAGTGGAAAATGCTATACCTAAAATGGAAATGCTGGGTCCTAGCTTGTGTGTGTGTGTCTTAAACTTGCCTAGATAATGCCAGATTGTTTTCCAAAGGTGTGGTATAAATATTCCCACCAGGTGTCGGTAGGAATTCTGTTGCTTACATCCTCACTGACAGGGTAACCAAATATCCCAAATTTTGAGGAAACGTGCCATTTTACAGAAAAATTCCAGTTTTAAAACATAGGAGGATTGTAGCATTAGAAAAAAATAATTTCACAGACCCAAATGATATTACTAGATTACGGGAAAGATTAGTAATTGCTGTCAAAATCACTAAGTAAATGGTAGATGAGAAACTGGCCATTGGGTAATTGCTAAAAGAAAACCTCACACATTGTTTTATAATCACAAGGGGAAAAACTTATCTGCATACTGGAGGGGAAAACAAAATAACTCAGTATAAGAATCAATCAATTCTAGCATCACCAATGGCTGTTAATCAGATACCATGTGCCTTTTGATATAATGCCACATGAAGTACACATCATTGCCTATGTATTATTATAGGCTAAAATATTTAAATTGGATTTATTAAGCCTTTAATATAATGTGCCATTTATAAGAAATGCAGGATTTAGACTAACAAGTTAAATGATAGCACAGTAAAGAAACCAGACTAACCTAGGGGTATTCTGTAGGAGACAAGTGGATGGAGTTTTTTAGAGAGTCATTATTGTGAAAAAGAGATTGTGATTGAAACTTAAGAGACATAAAATCTGGATGTAAGTTTGATCCTACATTTGATATTTGAATGAACAAACCAGCTGTATGTAATATTTTTTGATTAAGTAGGGAATTTTGAATCTAGTCTTAAGACCTGGAAATACAGGCATTAGGGTAATGAGTAGTGGTGGCTCTGCGGGTGAACGATTGATTTAATTACATTTTTCTAATTTTCTACAATGCACATGTGCTGCTTTTGTAATAATTTTTAAAGATCACAAACTAGATAAAAAGTTACCTAATCTAATGGGTTAGTTTTTATAATTGATTAATTTTAATGGAGTATATGTTTCCTGGTAAAAATTAAGATATAAAAGACAAGTATTTTCTGCCTAATAATAATTCTATGCATGACTAGCATCTTATATACTAGATAATCTTCCTGGAAATAATTATTATTAAAAAGACCACTCCATAGGATCACAATTCATTTAGTATCTTTTTCTTCCCTCTGGAGCATGTGCATTTTAATCTGGATCTTAAAATAGGTAGAATGTGTTTTTCTCTATTCTTCTAGCATTTTATAGTTTTGGTTCCACCATTTTTATTTCTGTTATATTCAGTTTATTAAAGCAGAAACAAATTCATTAAAATAAATTATGACAAGTTTATATGTAGATGGCTATCTATAATTGTAATATTCTATACTCCATTTACATATATATGTATAGATACACATATATATATATCCCCCCCCCCCCCAAATAGGCACCTCTTCTTTCTCATATTGTATCATGAAAGCCTGGATTATAAACTGTCAGTTTTATAGCATCTTTACATTAGAAATTCTTTTGTTGATTGCTCTAACCATAAAAGCAAGGATTAGACAATTTCGGTGCATGAGTCAACTGAACAAGTGGACATTAACACTATTGACATTTTGACCTAATAATTCTTTGTTGTTCAGGGCTGTCCTGTGCGTTGTAGGATGTTTAGCAGTATCCTTGGTCTCTACCCACTAGATGCCACATACCCCAGTTGTGACAATCAAAGTTGTCTCCAGACATTGCCAAATGTCCTCTGGGGGGCAAAATAGTCCACAGTGGAGAACCACTGAATTAGTGCCACTAATGATACTGACTGTGATTAGTCTATTTATCTGTTTATTAGTCCATCTTAGACCATTCAATAGTGCTGCTGTTGAGAAACCTTACACTAATCATTGAGTGCTTTGGGTTTATATAAGAGAGGTGCATAACCCAGTAAAGGTGAGTAAGGGAGCAGAGTCATGGAATGCTTGCGTGGAACCTGGAGCTGAAGTTTGACGGTCAAGTGGAGTTCACCAGGCAGAGGACACCAGATGTGTTACCAGAGATATGGGAACCAGAGGGCTATGGCAACATGGAGAAAGGAAAGTCTAATTTGGGGGGGGAAATGAGGAGTGGACATGCATAGAACATCTCAGGGATGTTTGAGTCATGTCTAAAAGGATGACGAGGAGGTTCTCATGTAGAAAAAGGTATGTGTTGGGATGGTGTCGGAAAAGTTCTTGAATTTTAGTTTCAAAATGAGGTAACTCTGCCAAGAGTCATTTTGAGAAGTGGTATAATTAGTCCCATAAAATAACAACAATAACAAAGACTTCATATGCCAATAGTAATTTGTTTGCACTGTAGGGGTCATCATACTTTTTAAAATCACATGTTTCAGAAAATTATAGCACTCAGTTGCAATGATGAATATATGAGGATATTCATTGCAGCTTTAATTTCTAAATATTTGGGAATTTTCTAGATATATTTCTCTTATTGATTTGACTAATTCTATTATGGTCTGATGACACGTTTTGTATGATTTCTATTCTTTTAAATTTTCCAAAGTTTGTTTTATGGACCAGAATATATCTATCTTGTTAAATGTTACATTTGCACTTGAAAGAAATGCTTATTTAGATGTTGGATAGAGTGTCCTATAAATTCAATAATATGACATTATATTGCCAGATTGGTTGATAGTGTTGCTTAATTTACTATATCATTACTGATTTCCTGTCTGCTTGTTCCAGTAATTATTGAGCGAAGAGTGTTGAAGTGTCACACTGTAATTGTGGATTTATTC
This sequence comes from Rhinolophus ferrumequinum, assembly GCF_004115265.2. Lineage (NCBI taxonomy): Eukaryota > Metazoa > Chordata > Mammalia > Chiroptera > Rhinolophidae > Rhinolophus > Rhinolophus ferrumequinum. The sequence goes on from NC_046290.1 coordinate 27,936,578, forward strand.
ATTTCTCTTTTCAGCACTATCAGTTTTTGTTTAATGTATTTTGAGGCTATGTTGTTTGGGGTGTACACATTTAGAATTGTTAGGTCTTCTTGGAGAATTTGACCAATTTATTATTATGTAATATTCCTCTTAAACATTGGTAGTATTTCTGAAGTAACTGTGATAATATTATAGGCACTCCAGCTTTCTTTCATTGGCATTTTCATGGTGTATCTTTTCCCATCATTTTCATTTTTAACCTAGCTATGCTTTTATATTCATGGGGTTTATTACAAATAGAATATACTTTTTCAAAAATCCAATCTGGCAATCTTTATTTTTAATTGGCATGTTTAGATTATTTACATTTTGTCATTATTGATACGGTTAAATTAAAACCTACAATCTTGCTTTCTATTTGTTCCATCAGTTCTTCATTTCTTGTATGCTCTTTTTCTGTTTTCTCTTTAGTTAATTGAAGATTTTTCTTATGATTCCATTTTGTCTTCACTATTGACTTTTTATTTGTACTTCTTAAAATTTTTTTTAGCAGTTGCCCTAGAGTTTACAATGTATATCTTCAATTAATCAGAGTATGCCTTCATCCTCTGCTTCATGTGTGGAGTTTATATTCTGCTTTATGTAGAGTTTGTTTTTCATTGTACAGTACTGACTTTGAAAAAGTGTACAATCATACGTACCACTAATTACTTTATTAAAAATTCTGAAAACTATAAACCTTGGACTGTGTTTAGCAAATGCTTAACAATGGCCTCGGCGGGGGGGTCGGGGGGAGCCCTGATTTGTAGTGTTTGATGATTTCTGTGTTTAACCACTCCAACCATGGCCAATTTCAGGCTGTCACTGTGTCATCACTGAATGTGGAATTACAAAAAAAAAAAAAAAATGAGCACAGTCATTGTGCTGAGCCAGTGCAAGCTGGTTCCAGCATGAATTGCTTAGCCTAGAATATCCCCTGGTGTTAAGACGTGTCTTTGATTCTTGGTAGCTGTTTATAGTTCTAGGACCTACAGCTTTAAATTCTCAGGCTTTCCAAAATCCAAGGAGTCTGCAACTACATGTTTCACCCTTTTGCAAGTCTATCTTCTCTTATTGCTAAAGACTCTTATTGTTAAAGTTCATTAATAATGATCATATCCCCTTCATAGGATTACTTTCTACCTTCAAATATACCATCAGAGAGGCTCCCATTTACCAATTAGTATTAACTGTATCTGAATTAATCTACAGACAAAACAAAACAAGGAGATGCCTCAAGCCATTCTGCAATTAAGTTGTGACAACTAGCCTGGAGTCGCCTGCCCTAAACATGGGGCTTAGAGCAGACTTAATTTGGGAAAAGAATCTGGGAGGGTTAGAGAGCAGCTTTTGCATGTTTTCTTTCCAAGAGAATGTGATTCATTTGATTGATACAGGTTAGCTAGAGGTCTGTGTTTTAAATATCTAAAAATAGCTGCATTGGTGCTCACTCCTAACCAGTTACTAACTCTCCCTGTGTGAGTCAAGTGGTGATGATGTCCTAACAAGATGAGATCATAAGCTGTTATTTACAACAGGATTGGGGAAATGGAACAAATATTGAACATTTAGTACCCTCTGGGAGATACTGTTTTGAGACAGTCTTAAGAGTATTTCAATTCCAATGTCTCTATAGAACGGAGAGCCTGAGTCATTCATGGTAACTTTTCTGTCACTTCAAAGAAAAAACTTTTGGGGAGGTGTTGAACAGAAAAATTACAGAAGCTGATGCTTAATACTTTTGACTGAGAACTCAAATGCTAAGAAACTAGGAAGGGTCATAAAGAGGCTACAGTATATATTCAAGATAACATTTTGAATAATGGAGAACTTTACTGAGCAAACACACAGGTTAGTACTTTCCTATGTTATCATTTCTCCACATTCCATGATGAAAATAGTAAAAAGGGGTTGAAAGACTCTTGAAGCTAATTTCTCATTCCTTACTCTTTTTTCTTTAAACTCTATATAGCACACCATCACCAATTTATCAACATTTTTCTAAAGGGGGAAGTTGGAACATAAAACACCTTTATGATAAATGAAAGCATATAGACAGGAGTTGTAACTCATTTAAATTTCCTTAGGGATAGGGATAGTGATTCCAAAACACTCCTTACTGAACTACTATTGCTATTAATCACTTTTATAGCCAAGAAATTAAGACTTTTTTGCAAAATATATGCTTCTCTTTTTGTATGAGTTCAAGAATACTTACGTAGATTTATCCTAATAATAACACTTTAAATACATGAGAACCATTTTAAGTTACACTATAGCTACTTCCACAATTTTTGTTTCTTTTAACCATGTATTTTTTTAGAGATAAGAGGAATTAAATACTATTTTAAAAATTAGAAAATGTAGATAAGACTTATAAGTAAAAAATCAATCATAACCCTAACAATCAGAGAGAACTACTGTTAACATTGACTTAGTATTTTATCTGCATCTTTTTATGCATATATATATTTTTAAAAATTGGAATTATACTGTATATGCAGTTTCAAATACTAACATTTCCACCAAATGCGTATAAAAGAGCATTTTTCTGTCCTATAAAACATTTTGACTATGTAATTATTATTTGCTTACTCATATTCTATCACATGAATTCTTCAAATATTTCATTAATACACTTCCCTTTTCTATAACTTCAAAATCCCTTAACTATAATCCTTTATCTATAATTTCAAAATCCAAAAAGCTGCAAAAATAAAAGTGTTTTTGTAACTCATCTGAAAGCACCTGAACTGGCCTGATCTAATTTGGTGGCAAGGTTCACCTAAACTGATGTGAAGCTGTTTATTATCTGTGTTAATCACACTTAACGTTATGTATTTTATAGCAGAAATATTAATGGATTATGGAGTGTTCCCCCAAACACTCAGAGGTTTAGTCTATGTGTTCTAAAGCCCAAAAAATGATGTATTCAAAAAAATTCTTCGTCAAGGGCTTCAGATCAGAGATTATAGATTTGTTTTAGATGTTTTTTTGTTTTTGTTAATAACATTGCAATGAGTATTCAGGTGCTTACATCTTCTATGTACTTTGTATCATTTTCCATGGGGTATCTACTAAATAAAAAAGAAACGTGAACATTAAGTCTCAAATATTTTCAATTTTTTCCCTGAAAGCTTTACCACTAGCAATGTTTGAGACTGCTCAGCCTATGGCATCCTCAGTTGGCTTAGTAATTAAAAATTATATTTATTCAGTATTTTTAAAGATAAATTGTTTTACTTTTGTGGGTAATCAGTCTTTTGCTCATTTTTCTGTTAGATTGCTAGTGTTTTTCTCAATTCATTTTTTACAAAAATTAATTTATTCCATTTCTATATTATTCATTAGAATATTATTCTAATATTCCTATTTTTGTTTGTGATATTTCATTTAGTCAAACTCATTGATTTTGGAATTATGTATTTTATTACTAAAAGAGTGATACTTCTGGTATACTACATACTATGTATTGTCTGTATAATATGCATTAACCAAAATGAATACATAATTAATATCCTTTATAGCTTGATTTTTGCCTGCTAAATTTGCCCAAATCCAAAGAAGTGGGGATTATAGACTTCTAATACTATCTTTTCTGTTGATTTCTTTAGTGTATTCTAATTTTCATGTTTGACATTATAAAAGAACATTATCCAGTACAGAAATCTTGATAGCCATCATTTTATTATGAATTGAAATGTTTATCAATATAAAATGATCCTCCTTATGCAATTTAACTACCGGTATTTACCTTGATTTTTCCTTTGTCCAATTTTCCTATTGACACCTTTCTTTCTTTTTATTTGCCCTTTTCTATATATTTGGCCTGTAATTTTTCTTTTAAATTACTTGTGCGATTTTGTTTAATTTTTTTAGCTAAACTGATTTTATAATGCAGAATTTAAGCCATTTAAGTTTACTGTGCAATCGGTATATTTGTTCTGTTGCATTTCTGCAATTCTTTTGTTAATTCTTTGATATTCCTTTTTGTATGTCTTTTTAAATGTCATATGTTTCTCCAGTATTTGTAATGGTAAATGCCTTTTTTTAGAACTTCACTAGTGTTATATTCAAATTAAAATTTTTTAGTCTGTATCTAATTGTCAGACTCAATAATTAAATATTGTCATTTGAGAACCCATGGTTTAAATTCCATAACTTAACTCACTTTCTTTTCCTTCACTCTATTGTTCCTCTCTCCATTATTGTTAATATAATTTAATATATTATTTTGATAATGTAGCCTAACAGAAAAGAGATAGTAACAAACAAAAAAATTAGATAATTTGGGATTGCCACCATTGTGATTCTCAGATCTCATCCATGGGATTTGTAATTGATTCTAACAATAAATTGTCCATCAATTTTATCTTTTAGTGTTGTTATGATTTTATATTTTTGTGTTTTATATAGGTAGTTCAATTGGAAAATGGAAGAAACAATTTATAATTAAAAATGATTTAGTTAATCAGATAATGTTATCTAGACATGAAGTGGAACCTTTTAAATTAACTTTTATGCAAACTAAATAAGTCATCTCAGTTGTTTATTTTTAAGATTTTTTTTTATTATTGGGGAAGGGGAACAGGACTTTATTGGGGAACAGTGTGTACTTCCAGGACTTTTTTCCAAGTCAAGATGTTGTCCTTTCAATCTTAGTTGTGGAGGGTGCCATTCAACTTCAAATTGTTGTTCTTTCAGTCTTAGTTGTGGAGGGCTCAGCTCAGCTCCAGATCCAGTTGCCGTTGCTAGTTGCAGGGGGCACAGCCCACTATCCCTTGTGGGACTCGAGGAATCAAACTGGCAACCTTGTGGTTGAGAGCCCACGCTCCAACCAACTGAGCCATCCGGGAGCTCAGTGGCAGCTCAGCTCAAGGTGCCGTGTTCAATCTCAGTTGCAGGGGGCAGAGCCCACCATCCCTTGAGGGACTCGAGGAATTGAACTGGCAGCCTTGTGGTAGAGAGCCCACTGGCCCATGTGGGAATCGAACAAGCAGCCTTTGGAGTTAGAAGCATGGAGCTCTAACCGCCTGAGCCACCGGGCCGGCCTCATCTCAGCTTTTTAAAATTAACTCTCTAGAGCTCAAAGAATAATATTAAATGTGGCAAGAGCTTGGCGGGTAGCTCAGCTAGGATTGTGCTCATTTGTGGTAGGTAGTTAGATAGGTGTTCTGTCTTGCATTACAAGAACATCAAGGCTTACTTAACATCTAAGGCTAACTTACTCTTGGCCTTTGGATTGTCTTTTCTGAGGGGATGCCATGGAAACTTCTTTTAAGGCAGAAACAATTAGCCCCACATTTTTCTTCCTGTGTTTCCTCAGCTACAGAGTAGAAATTCCCAGTCCTCTGTTGGCTCAGGGGGAGTATGAAGATAAGTGAAACTTGAGTTACTATGTTGAAATGCAGGTAGGAGGATAAGTGGCTCTTATTTTCACTTTTATCTTCTAATCTGCTAAATCTCTGTTTATGGTAAGAAAAAATAGCTCTGGGTGACTGTATTCCTTTCATCTTTCTTGTCCAACTTTCTTCCCAGGCATGAAAACCCACGTTGCTAATTGTTTTGAGACCCTGAGCTAGTTGAACTAATGTCTGTTCTTGAGATGTATTTTGCATCTTTCCTCTTCATTATCAATATGTGGCTTCAGTCTGATTCTCTCCCCAACTTGGGTTCTCTTAAATAGATTTTGTATCTACCCTACTTTTCAAGTCCTCTTACCATGATATAGATCCAACCTTTATTATTTCTTGCCTAGACTGTACAGCAAAATCCTCTTAATTGATTTCCCTGCATCCAGTCTCACTCTTCTACTCTTGTGATTTTTTTTTTAATCATCAAATAAGAATATGCTTTTCCCCTACTAAATTTTTAAAATATTGCTGTTGCTTTCAAGGACATAATTTAATAAGACACGTGTTTCCCTCACACTCTAGTCCTAGCCTATCTCTTTATTTATCTATTAATTTGTTCAACAGTGCTTAGAACATTATATTTGCTAAATCAGTGTTTTCAGACAGTAGAAGTAAATCTTTGTGGATGTTGCCTATGATGATTATTGGTGCAACATTGAAAGAAATAGTTCTATTTCTGTCAATTCTAAGAAATAGGAAGCAAAAGCAAGCAAGCCTAGTAATAGAAAAGAAGCAACGTCAGAAACTGTTCTTCAATTTATTTACTGGAATTTTTACAATTACTAAGGAGTGATGCACATTTAAAATAAAGTTTAAAGAAGGACAAGAGAAAAAGTCCAAGTTTGATGGGTGGTACAAAGGAAGGTCATAGGCTTAATGAAAAGGGCTGTGCAGGAGAAAGGAGAAGTGCTCTGGAGGAAGGAAGTCAGCCTGGGTTATGATTCTGAACTTTCTAACTTTTCTAACTTGGGAGAAGTTACCTGACTTCTCTGAGATTTGGTTTCTTTGGCCAAATGAATAGTGTATTCCTTGTAAGCTCATTGAGAGAACTCATTGAGAGAACTCAGTTGATTCAAGTAAAGAGCTTGACAGTAAGCTTTCAATAAAACTTAGCTGTTATTATTATTATTATTAAACTCATTTCTCCAGAAGAGAAAATAGCCTTTTGCTAACTTCATATAAGAGAGTTAGATGACATAAGCCGTCAGCTGCTCCCCAGTTTGTGGGAAAAGTTCAACTGTTAAAATATGAATGAGAAAGATAAGTATGTTGCCACCTATTTCTTAGTTTAAAAGGTGGAAAATTTTTTGTTCCCTCTATTCCACATTCAATTATTTCATATATTCTATTTAAATTTTCTGACTCTTGTCTTTTTTTCCTCTAAGAGTAAAAGGCTCTACACATTTGACTCTTCAAACTCAGCATTCAGTAATGATAGTAATAATCCTTGCGACTGTGACATTTTTTTTGTTTTTGTAAATTTAGAAAGCATTGCATAAGGTTGTTTGACAGCAGTCCCCAATCCTTGAGATATTTTAGAGAGGATTTTAGAGCACGTTCAGATTCAGTGGTGATATAGAAGCCCTCATTTAACTTGAAATGATTTTTTTTTTGGTCCTAGTCTCTATTTCTCTTACTCTTTGGCTCCATTATTTGGCATAACCACTCAAAGCAAGGTTTAGTATGTTTTTGACTAAAAGCAAAAAAAAAGCTATTGAACAATAAGATTGCTTTCATTTGGGGGGACATGTGTGTGGGTGGGGAAATGGGGAAGGAAGATATAAAAATATGGAAGAGCTGAGTCATTTTCAGGGAATTTACTTGAGTTATTTAAGGATAAATGTAGCCTACTATTAATTTTCTTCCATTTTGAAACAAAATTGAACTTTGATGAGCTTAGGTCCAAGGAACAAGTTGTGATGACAACATTTGTATTCATGTATTCAACTGGTAGAGTGCTACAATGGAATGATCCCTTTCTCAGAACTGTGTTTGTGTGAACTTTTGAACTTTACTCTTTTATTCAAGTGTTAACCCTAGGCAAGACAGTCCATGGCCCCCAAATCCTGATGTTATTGTTAGCTCTCAAAAGGCATACCACCACAAAAATATAAACATGTTCTAAACACAAGGCAGAGGTTTGTGAATTTTGTTATTGATTTTCTTATGTAAGAAAATAATACAGCTTTTGGGTAGACAAAATACTACAATTCTAATATTTATGTAGATTGTTGTGATTTTATTTTTTATTTTCATTGCTCTTTGCCGTAATATTGACATGCTATACTCTTCCTGCTGTGTATAGAGAACAAAATGTTCTCCAGTTTAATTCTACTTAGCTTTAATGCTTGAGTTCAGTTTTAAGCGAGTAAATGCTACATTCTCTATAACTAGAAAAAAATGAAACAAATAACATCAAGGAGTTTGTTTATGAATACACTGCAATCTAAGAATGAGCAATGGTTTTATAGAAAAACCAGACCTTTACATTTGCTATCCAAATGGGAGGCAATTAGGCTTGTTTTTATTAGAGATTAGTATATAATGTTAATGTAGAAAGCTTTTTAAAAAAATAAAATGTAAATCCTAAATATCAGCTCCATTTTAAAACAAAGCAACCATCCCTGCTCTCACCTTCACTTCCCTGTTTGTGGCACACCACCAAGTCCTTAAATTACCAGTGTTGACCTGACCTCCTTTGACCTGGGGAGTTGAATAATCTTTTCAGAGGATTTTATCAAATATCTGTCTATTCATCCTTGCATATATTCATTTTTTGTTAGATGGTCCTCAAATTTCTGAGTTCAGTTTAGACACTGTAATACTACAGAAATGAAAAACTATACAGGGTGTGAAGAAGTTCCTTGTGAGGGCTATTATTTTAGAGAAATGACTTTGAACCTTTCTGACATTTATACAAGCCTGAGTAACATTTATTATAATGCATGCATGGAGTAAAGCCATGGTGTATGCTAAGGATTGCAATGTTTACATAAATTAATGAAATATTTGCTTATGTGCAATTTCACCATCACCATCTAATAAAATGGATCGCGTTTCTATCAGGATTTTCATGAGTTTCCATTCAGTGGCCTCTCATTTCTCCTGGTCTGATAGAAGACCAGCTTCTTTCATAGGCCACACCATAGGAGAACACAGCGAGAAGGGGAGAAGGGAGGTTAGGGAACTTCTTGTGTGTTGGTTTATGATATAATACAGCTGAATACTACTTCTGCATGTTCATTTAGTATCAAGTCCTTCAGAGTGTGAGGAAGTGCGAGGGGGGATACAGGAAGAGACGTGACAGCAGATGTGCAAGAGGATGTAAGTTATGTGACGTAACTCCTTTTCCTCTCTTTCTTTTCCATCTCATTTAATTAACACTTATCCTTCCCATTGATCAGGCCAAAAATCTTGGAGACAACCTTGAATACTCTCTTTGTGTCACCCCACTACTGATTTATTAGAAATCAGTTGGCTCTAGTTTTAAAATATATTTATCCAACAGACAAAAAAAAGAATTGTATAGAACAACTGAACAACAAAATTAACAACTTAACCGAGCTATGTAGAACACTGAACCACTAATGACAGAATTTATCTTTATTCTAATGTGCATGAATGTTTAATACAGTGGACCATGTGATGAGTCATAAAATAAGTTGAACAAATTTCAAAGGATTGAAATTGTTCAGAGTGTGTTCTCTGAGCACAGTGGAATTAAGTTAAGTGATTTAAGAAAAATAAATGAAGCCACCTACGATGCCAACACCAGTGAACTGGATAAATTTCATTCATGCTAAAGAATTTTCAGTTTGCATTTGCGGGGCACCTTATAACTTAATTAGATGTTATCAGTGACTATCCTTTATAAGAAATGCTTATGGAAAAGTAGATTCAAATATCAGCAGTTAAGCAACAGCTGAAGAGGCTGACTGAGTTCTGTATAAATAAACACATTAGATATGATTCATGTAATTAAATTTGGAGTGGTATTTTAAAGCCAAAATGACTATTAATTCAAAATTTAGCTGTCAAAATTCCTTTAAGACCTTAGCAAGTTGTAGTAGAGACAAGTGGGAAGACATTATGTTGTTAAGTGGTATTATAATTTAGATAATTTTCTTTAAAGCTCCCTTTGCATACATTAAAGTATATTTAGCTTGGGGGTCTTATTACAGCCTGACCCAATTAAACAATTTGAAGATTACGGTTTACACCCAGTTAAAGCCATAGCAGGAATCAGGTGTTCTATGTGCCCTGTGTTATTTCTTTATTGTATTTGTTGAATTGCTTGTGTCAGAGATGCCTGCTCAGTGATGATATATTGATCCAAGAAGTATCTTTCCAAAATTTCTCCTGTCTCATCACCTACTCTTCATTCACCCTAGCTTTAACTTTTCACTTTGGATGCAGACCGAAGATTACTGTTAACATGTTCATACCCAGGTTCATACCTATTAGCTATGTGAGTCCTCAGTCTTGGCAATCTAGGCTTTAATATCAATTTCTCCAAGGTTGGGAGGGGCAATATGGCAGGGACAGAAAGTGTCTGCCTGGTAGGTGCACACCGGCTCCAAAGAGACCTAGGAGGCTATGAGAGTTATGTTGAAAGTGGGATTTAGATCTGGGTTAGCATCTTGATTGCTTCCTTTACTTGGTGCAATAATGCCACCATCATAAAAATGCATGTATAATTTTAAGGTATTACTCAATAGTTTTAAATACTAAACAGTTAAGTGGCTGATTTGAATGATGCTCCCTTGATCTTCCCACTCCTACTATGACTGCATTATTTTAGATTCTGTATGTCCACTGTACCAAATCTGAATGTTAAAATCTTGGAATTGCAGTGCCTGTTTTAGGGTCCTAAGAGCATCTACACACATACCATTCATTACTTCACTTAAAAAATATTTCAGTGTTGTGGGCAATCTGACAGACATTGGGAATATATAAAATAAAGAATTAAAAAACTTCTGCTTAATGGAACTTACAGTGTGGTGTGGGGGTTAGTCATCAAAGTTCAAACAAGTGTGAAAGAACAATAGTGATGACCAATACGAAGAAATCTTGGCGGTGGGAGGTTTAGAAAGGTGTCTCTGACAAAATGATGTTTGAGCTGAGATCTGTAAAGTAGGAGCTAACCAGGGAACCCCCTCAATATCTTATTAAGTCTCCAGAAATAGTACCAATTCCTTAAAATGCTTTTGTGATTGTACTTTTAGTTATTATTTTGAACAGGAATTGTAGATAATTTTCTTTCTTTTGTGCTTATTCTATGTTGAGAAATAAATCATTTTAATAATATTTTTTTGGACCATGGAAAGAGAAGTAGAGGGGAAAAAATGAAGAAAATTTGTTATAGCTACTCTTTATTTTTTTGCCTTTTGGACCCATTAATTTTAATATCAGGCCAGGCAATTTCTTTAACCTTTTCTGGAAGGATCAGGGTCTTCTTGTTCCTCACTCCCAAGGAACATATCTTTCTGTCCCCACTGAATATCCTCCCCTTTTGAAGTCTATAAGTCTATACATTGCCTTTTCTCATCTTCAGCACCATGAACTCTAGCCCACCACATCTCCAGCAGAAAACCCAGATTCTAGATGAACTAAATAGATTGCTCAGAATGTCGTCTCTGACTCATTACCATCCTGGCTGAGCCAAGCTTCACGTTAATGTCCCTTTTGAAAACTAGTCTATGTACCCTGATAGTTCCTCACTCCCTACTAAACCACTGACCTTCAGCTTTACAGAATAGCCTCCCAGGATGGTGCCTTGGAGCTTAGCATCACTAAAACTCTTCTCCAATAGCTTCAATTATAAACTGTGTAACTCTGACAATAATCTACTTTGTCCACCAATTGTCTTACTCCTACAGAAGTGGCAGTTTAGTTACTGTCCCTTTATGTTCTCCTAATTACCTTACTGCCTTCTTTTAAAGCTTAAATCTACTCCGAGCCTAGGAATAGGTTGACTAGGAAGCCCTCCAAAACTTCCTAGTCTTTCCCTGTTTGACAGTCTTCTGGGCTTTCCTAGCAAAAGCTTAGGCCTGATTGTCCTACCCAAAATACATTATTTGCTTGCTCTTCTGGACTCCTGAACATTTTAAGGGGGAAAAGGGCCTGAGAGATAGATTGAAAGGGTCCTGAGTAGACTATGTCTGCTACATAATAGGTATTCAGGTTATATTTGATGAATAAATGGGTTGAAATAATGGATAACTACAGATGGAGCGTTCAATACTTTTAAAGAAAAATTTTACACAGTAAAGCAATACTTGTGCCATAGTAATAATCACTTACATATGCTATTTTTGATTTTTGATTTTCATAAGGACACAGATAAAATGATTAATTGAAAATCATTTACATATTATATTATAGTTACAAAAAATAAGTGTATATAAAAATATATATACGTGAACTCTTCAGGTAAGATAAAACGGTTCCCTTTACTCTTTTTTTTTTTTAAGATTTTTATTGGGGAAGGGGAAGAGGACTTTATTGGGGAACAGTGTGTACTTCCAGGAATTTTTTCCAAGTCAAGTTGTTGTCCTTTCAGTCTTAGTTGTGGAGGGCGCAGCTCAGCTTCAGGTCCAGTTGCCATTGCTAGTTGCAGGGGGCACAGCCCACCATCCCTTGAGGGACTCGAGGAATTGAACCAGAAACCTTGTGGTTGAGAGCCCACTGGCCCATGTGGGAATCGAACCGGCAGCCTTTGGAGTCAGGAGCACAGAGCTCTAACTGAGCCACCAGGGCAGCCCTCCCCTTACTCTTGAAGGGGCTAAAAGCTGTCAGAAAATACCAATCTTCAAAAATATTTTAAAAATGTCTTTTTTGAGGCATGAAGCTGTCCTAAAATGTGTTCTGGTGATCATCATGCAACTCTGTGAGTAACAATAAAAAGCACTGAATTGCACACTATCAATGGGTGAACTGAATGGTATGTAAAGTAAATCTCAATAAAGCTATTTATTTTTTTAAAAAAGCCCATCAGTCACACCTGCCACTAAACAATTTTAACTGGACATCTTTTTATGTGGAGCTCAACTGTCTGGCCATATTCATGAATTTCTATCCTTACACTTCCTTTCTGCTGTATCTCATAATGTGGCAGGTACTGCTCTAAGCCCTGTACTATACTAAGTCATTTAAGACACACCATAACCCTATGGAGGAGTTATTCCTATCATCCTCACTACATAGAGCAACCAGAAACATTATTGTTACACAGTTTGAAAGTAACAAAGCTGGAGTTCAAACCTAGGCTCCAGCACCCTTGCTCTTAGCCAGTATATTGGATTGCCTCCTTAGGAGCTAAAGGATGCTGAATTCATTCGTGTCGATAATTTTTATTTCTGTGTTGCTTGTTATCAGTTGAATGCTTTCCTTTCCAATTCATATGCTGAAATCTACACCCTTAGTGTCTCAGAAGGTGACCTCACTTGGAGGTAGGTGTTTACAGAGATAATCAAGTTAAAGTGAGGTCATTAGTATGGGCCCTAAGCCAATATGACTGAGGCCATTATAAAGAGGGGCAATTGGCACACAGAGAGAGATATGCATAAAGGCAAGATAATGTGAAGAGACGGGGGAAGACTGCCACCTACAAGCCCAGGAGAGAGGACTGGAACAGAGTCTTCCCTTAGAGCCCTTTGAATAAAATAAACAACCAGAACTCGATTTTGGACTTCTAGCCTCCATAGCCCAGTTCTTAGTACATTGTCACCGCCTCCCTAGAAAACTAATACAGTGCTCTAAGAGATTGAAGTCCAGTTTAAAGTGAAAAGGTTCTAATTATCTTGTCATATCAAATGTGACACTGTGGTGTCTCTCAGGTACCATGTGTAAATGGGATTCTGATGCCGTAGTTACTGTATTTGAATGTAACTTGAGATTTTTTTTTCTGCCTATCCTTTTTTAATGTTGTTTTGAGTTTTGAAGATATAAATATGAATATTTTCCTATATAAACACTTTCAGAATAGAAGTTGGCAAGCTTGTTTTATAAAGAGCTAGATAATAAATACTTTGGGCTTTGTGGCCATATGGTCTCCATTGCAACTACACAACTCTACCACTGTTGCATGAAAGCAGCCATAGACAATACATAAACACATGAACCTGGCTGTGTTCCCACAAATCTTTATTTATGGACTCTGAAATTTGAATTTCATATAATTTCCATGTGCTCTTCTTTTGATTTTTACACCCATTTATTTAAAAATGTAAAAACCATTTTTAATTTGTGAGTCATACAAAAAGGGATGGCCGGCTGAATTTGGCCTGTGCATTATAGTTTGACTACCTGTTTTATAAAAACCTTCTGTGAAGTTTGGTGTGTTTGTTAATTTTATGTGTCAACTTGACGAAGCCATGGTACCCAGATATTTGGTCAAACATTATTCAAGCTATTTCTATGAAGGTATTTTTTTAGATGAGATTAGCATTTAAATCTTCCATAGTATTAGCCTCATCCAATCAACTGAAGGCTTGAATAGGAAAAACAAAACAAAGCAAAACAAAACAAAACAAAACAAAACAAAACGATAAAACAACTGACCTCTACAGGGGAAGAGGGAATTCTGCCAACAGACTTCCTTCAGACTTGAATTCTAACTCTTCCTTGGGGCTCCAGCCTCCTGGTCTACCCTGTAGATTTTATTGATTCTGTTTGTCTAGAGAACCCTGGCTAATATATTTGAGTATTAAAAATAAACAGGCATTCTGCAGGAAAATGTTAACTACAGAGATAATTTGAGGGGTATGTCCTCCTTCCTCTGAATTTTTATAGTTTGTTCCTATTTATGACACTGATTTCCTAGAGTAGTATTACATCATTTAATTTACACAAATCAAACAATGGACATAGTTTAACAGTAGAATGTTTATAGGAAATTGATGTAAAAGGGCGTTTTGCATGGTTGTTCTTATTATATTCTATATATTAATATGTACATTATACTCTTTAAGCACTGTAATTTAAACTATGTATATTGTACTTAATGGATAATTTAAGAGATTTTCAAAGTATATTTTAACTTCACGTCTTTTTTTACTACCTAGGAATTGACTTTAGGTTCTAAACATCTTGTGAGCTGTAAAGAGCTGCAACCGACTTGTGTTAAGGTTATTTAAAAAGTATTATCCACTTCCCCAAGATTGTAAATTTGCAAACTCCTTAGGGACAGAGATCTATATTATTCTTTCTATTCCTCATATGTAGTGTTCAATAACTCTTTACTAACTAAATATAATCCATAGATAAGTATTACACCTGAGAGAAAATTTCTGGATTACAAACAGTGCTAGAGTAACTGAGTCCCCAGTCACTTGCTTTATCTAACTTTCATAGGTGGACAATGCAAATAGTTGTAATGCAACATTCATTTCACCTAGAGCTAATGAACATAATTCTTAGGTGGTCTAACTGATTAGGCATGAATAGTCTTACTTATACTTAAAAGTCCTACTTAAACATTATTGCAAAACTTTGTAATATTATATCTTTTTATACTTAAACATCAAGTCCATTGCACTGGTTGAGTGGACTCAACACAAAGTAGACTAATCTCAAATATTTCTGGAATGGGGTGGGAATAGGGTCTGTTCTTTGGTTAATATTCACTTATAAAACAAGATCTACACAGGACAGTTTCCCACTTCTACTGCGTTTCCCCGAAAATAAGACCTAGCCGGACAATCAGCTCTAGTGCGTCTTTTAGAGCAAAAATTAATATAAGACCCGGTCTTATTTTAATATAAGACCAGGTCTAATGTAATATATAATACCCGATATAATGTAATGTAATGTAATGTAATGTAATATAATAGCAGCTCTTAAATTAATTTTTGCTCCAAAAGATGCAGTAGAGCTGATTGTCCGGCTAGGTCTTATTTTTGGGGAAACACGGTAGTCATTTGCCATATTTGATACCATGAGAAATTTAATTTGTAGTAGCCATTGAGAAGGGAAAGAACAACCCAAAGGAATGGAAAAGATTGAATAATGGATTTGGGAAGAATTACAAGAGGATGACTCTCACTAGAGAACAATAAGGCATTGTGACGTTACTGTTAGATTATTGGTAAGAGATTTAGAATTCCAAGACGCTGGAGTCTGTTTAGGGATGTGTTAATAATAAGGAAGAAATTTGTCACATATTGGCTCAGGAATAATTGCAGTTAATCATGCAACAAAGTCAATGGGTCGTGGGAGTTCCATTATCATGTGTTTAGCTGACCTCTGTTAATGAAGAGCAAAGGATTGACATAGGCCTATCAAGGATGCATGGCTGACCCTTGTCTGAAGTTTTTAGGCAACAGACATACCAGCTTGATTTCTTTGTTTTTCCTCCTGATCCAAGACGAGGCAAGTCTGTAACTAGAGCTACTAAGATAAATTTGGACAGACTGATTTAAAATATTTTCAGGGGATTTGTTTTGATATGCAGTATGGTTAGGGTCAGATCCCCTTCCAGAACTCTGGGTCCCAGTAATTTGTCTAATTTCTCCCAACCCCTTCATGGTTCTGACTGTGACCCCCTATTCCTCTGTGGCCTGGGACTTTGTGCTTTGTGTCTGTAGACATGTGTAACTATGAGTCTTAAAGGAACCACAGGTATGGTCCCTGTGATATTGCTTTGTTGTGTGTGTGAGGGCGGGGGACTGGGGGGTGGACCTCTGTCCATGGATTTCATTATTTAAATATTATTTTATATTTTTTTCTAAACAATTCTCCATGTAATTTCTGCTCAAATTTCTAAGGTATGATACAAACTTTTTGCTTTTAGCACTTCAGATTTCTAATTATGTTAAAATGGCTTTAGAGCTAAGCCGACCTCTGTTCCAACACTGTCCCAGATTGCCGGGACGTCTGGAGCTGGTTCCACTTATCATATCCTAGGTCAGGCAGGGGCTTTCTTTCCTTCCCATATCACTGTCAGTTGCCCAGAGCTCTGCCTTTTCTTCTAAGGAGATGCAAGTGTCCTAAGCCATTGAAAAGGAGATTATTCCATAAAGGGTGGGTGGAATGGGGGTTGACAAAGCTTTGAAAGCATACAGACATCATTCCTTCTGGACTCCCAATAGGTAACCGACTGTCTGCTATCAATGAGAAGGACATCTTAGGTTGTGCTTCAGGGCAGGTGTTGTGCAGCTCTCAGTACACACAACGCTGTCTCCAAGCTCTAACACCTGCTCTGGCCACTGGCTTTGCTCCTAGCTACTCCCTGTTTCTCCCTAGTCCATGTGACAATCTATGCTCCACAAAGCATTGTCCAGGCCAATTTTTCACTGTCTAGACTTCAACTACTATACTCTAGTTGCTTCCCTTCTCTCTGTCCTCCACCCTATGGAGTCTCTACCTAGTTTGGGAATCTGAGTGTATGTGTTGGGGATGGGACTTGAACCTTTCAAATATTTTCTGTTCCTCTTTTGTACTGTGGAAATTGAAAGCCAAGAATTTGTTACCTTAGCTCACCAATTTTGAACTGCCCAGGCTAGGAATACAAGTGACTAAATTATAGCTAGCTGAACGGAGCTCAGTGGTTAACATTTCAAAATGGCAACACCCTTCCTTATTTTCTGACATTAAGTAAAAGGACTGCTTGTGGCATGTGTTAGCATACGGACTCGGTGAATGCAGGATACCTCACTGTCTCAGCACTCATCGGACTGTTACATGATTCCTTGTTTTTGGTCTTTCTCTCTCATCAGACTAAATATTTCTCTTTTTTTAATTATTTTTTTAAAATTGTGGTAAAATATACATAACAACAAATTCATCATTTTAACCATTTTTAAGTGCGCAGTTCAGTGGCATTAAGTCCATTCACATTCTTGTGCTTCCATCACCACCATCCCTGTCCAGAACTTTTTCATCACTTGAAGCTGAAACTCCATACTCATAAAACAATAACTGCCCATTACTCCCTACTTCCAGCCCCTGGAAACCACCAGTGTACTTTCTATCTCTATGAATTTGACTACTTTTAGGTACTTTCCATAAGTGGGATCATACAATATTTGTCCTTTTGTGACTGGCTTATCTCACGTAGCATAATGTCTCTAAAGTACATCTATGTTGTTACATGTCAGAATTTTCTTCCTTTTTAAGACCGAATAATATTTCGTTATATGTATATACCACATTTTGTTTATCTGTTCGTCTATCGATGGATACTTCTGTTTCTTCCACCTTTTGGTTGTTGTGAATAATGCTGCTATGAACATGGGTGTATAAATATCTATTTAAGCCCCTGTTTCAATTAGTTTGTGTATATACCCAGAAGTAGAATTGTTGGATCATATGGTAAGTCATTTTTAATTTTTTGTGGAACTGACATACCATTTTCCACAATGGCTGAATTGTTATTCATTTCCACCAGCAATGCACAAGGGTTCCAATTTTTGCACGTTCTTGCCAACATTTGTTATTGTCTTATATTTTTAAATAATAGCCATTCTAATGGGTGTGACAGAATGATTCTTCTTTTCTAATTTTTTTTAAAGTAATAGTTAACATTCAATATTATTTTATATTAATTTCAGGTGTATAGCATAGTGGTTAGACATTTATATAATTTATGAAGTGATTAGTTTAGTACTTACCTGGCACTACCTGAGGCCTGACAATTACATTCGCGAACTCATCCTAGAAAAAGTGCTACATACCTCATTGCTGAATATCACGACAGTCACCTTCAAAGTACTCCCCTTGGGAAGCTATGCACCAATGCCAGCGCCTAGTCCACCCTTCAAAGCAATTTTGGAACTGTTTTTCTGGAATGGCCATAAGAGCTGTCATCGTATTACCCTTGATGTCCTGAATGTCATCAAAATGTCTTCCTTCCAATATTTCCTTTATCGTTGCATAAAGAAAGAAGTCATTGGGGTCCAGATCAGGTGAGTAGGGAGGGTGTTCCAATATAGTTATTTGTTTACTGGCTAAAAACTCCCTCACTGACAGTGTCGTGAGCTGGTGCATTGTCGTGATGCAAGAGCCAGGAATTGTTGGCGAAAAGTTCAGGTCGTTTTCATCTAACTTTTTCATGCAGCCTTTTCAGCACTTCAAATAGTAAACTTGGTTAACTGTCCAGTTGGTACAAATTCATAATGAATAATCCCTCTGATCACAAAAAGCTTAGCAACATCATTACAATAAGTTTGTAAACTTAATTGTCGTACATAGTTGTTGCAATATTATTGACTATATTCTCTATGCTGTACTTTACATCCCTGTGACTATTTTATAACTATCCATTTGTATTTCTTAATCTCTTCACCTTTTTCACTGAGGTCCCCAACCCCCTGTCCCTCTGCCATCAGTTTGCTCTCTGTGTCTGAGTTTGTTTCTGTTTATTTTGTTCTTTAGATTCCACATATAAGTGAGATAATATGGTATTTGTCTTTCTCAGCCAGACTTATTTCACTTAGTATAATACCCTCTAGGTGCATCCATATTGTTGCAAATGGTAAGATTTCATTCTTTTTTATGGCCAAGTAATATTCCGTTGTGTATATGTACCACATCTTCTTTATCGAATTGTCTATCAATGGACACCTAGGTTGCTTCAGTATCTTGGCTATTGTAAATAGTGCTGCAGTGAACACAGGGGTGGATGTATTTTTTTAAATTAGTGTTTTGGATTTCTTCAGATGAATACCAGAAGTGGAATTCCTGGGTCATAAGGTAGTTCTATTTTTAATTTTTTGAGTATCTTCCAAACTGTTTTCCATAGTGGCTACACCAATTTGCAATCCACCTTACAGCACATGAGGGTTCCCTTTTCTCTGCATTCTCACCAGCACTTGTTGTTCGTTGATCTATTGATGATAGCCATCCTGAGAGGTGTAAGATGATATCTCATTTTGGTTTTAATTTGCATAACTTTGACGGTTCGTGATGTTGAGCATCTTTTCATGTGTCTATTCAGATCCTCTGTCCATTTTTGAATTGGGTTGTTTGTTTTTTTGGTGTTGAGTTGTATGAGTTCTTTATACATTTGGATATTAACCCCTTGTTAGTTGTACCATTGGCAAATGGCTTCCTCCCTTCAGTAGGCTGTCTTTTTATTTTGTTGGTGATTTTCTTTACTATGCAAAGCCTTTTTATTTTTTCTTTTGTTTCCCTTGCCTGAGGAGATATATCAGGAAAATATTTCTAAGAGAATGTCAGAGAGTTCACTATCTGTGTTGTCTAGAAGAGTTTTATAGTTTTGGGTCTTATATTTAATCCTTTAATCCATTTTGAGTTTATTTTTGTATATGGTGTAAAAAGGAGGTCCAGTTTCATTTTTTTGCATGTATCTGTCCAGTTTTCCCAACACCATCTATTGTAGAGACTGTCTTTACCCCCATTGTATACCTCCTTTGTCATAGAGTAAATGACCATATAGGCATGGGTTTATTTCTGGACTTTCTATTCTGTTCTATTGACCTATGTGTTTTTATGGCAATACCATGCTGTTTTCATCACTATAGCCTTGTAGTATAGTATATCAGGTAGAGTGATATCTCTAACTTTGTTCCTCTTTCTCAAGATTGCTGTGGCTATTTGGGGTCTTTTGTGGTTCCATATAAATTTTAAGATTTTTTGTTTTAGTTCTGTGGAAAATGCCATTGATATATATATATCTGTATATCTATATCTATATCTATCTATCTATCTATCTATCTATCTATCTATCTATCTATCTATCTATCATCTATCTCTCTATATATATTGCCATTGGTATTTTGATATGGATTGCATTAAATCTATAGATTGCTTTGGTTAGTATGGACATTTTAACAATGTTAATTCTTTCTATCCATGAGCACGGTGTATGCTTCCATTTATTTGTATCTTCTTCAATTTCTTCCTTCAGTGTCTTATAGTTTTCTAAGTACAGGTCTTTTACCTCTATGGTTAATTTTATTCCTAGGTATTTATTTATTGCTTGATGCAATTATGAATGGGATACATTTCTTAATTTCTCTTTCTGATAGTTCATTATTGGTGTATAAAAATTCAACTGATTTCTGAATATTAATTTTGTATCCTACTACTTTATATATAGTATCATGTCATCTGCAACTAATGACAGTTTTACTTTTTCCTTTCCAATTTGGATTCTTTTTATTTTATTTTTTCTTGTCTGATTGCTGTGGCTAAGGTCTTCCAATTATATGTTGAATAAAAGTGGTGAAAGTGGGCATTGTTGTCTTATTCCTTATCTTAAGGAGAACACTTTTAGTTTTTCCCCATTGACTTTGATGTTAGCTGTGGTTTTGTCATATATGGGCTTTATTATGTTGAGGTATGTTCCCTCTATTCCTACTTTGCTGACAGTTTTTATCATAAATGGATACTGGATTTTGTTACATGCTTTTTCTGCATCTATAGATATGATCATATGATTTTTATCCTTCATTTTGTTAATGTGGTGTATCACATTAATTGATTTGCAGATATTGAACTAACCTTGTATCCCAGGAATAAATCCCACTTGATCATGGTGTATGATCTTTTTAATGTATTGCTGAATTCTAATATTTTGTTGATTTTTACATCTATCAGGGATATTGGCCTATGATTTTTTGTTGTAATGTCTGTGTCTGGTTTTGGAATTAGGGTAATGGTGGCCTTGTAAAATGAGCCTTGGAGCTTTCCCTCCTCTTGAATATTTTGGGATAGTTTGAGAACAATAGGTGTTAATTCTTTGAATGTTTTGTAAAATTCACCTGTGAAGCCATCCATTTCAGGACTTTTGTTTGTTGGGAGTTTTTTTTATTACTTATCCTATTTCATTTGTAGTAATCAGTCTGTTCAGATTTTCTGTTTCTTCTTGATTTAGCCTTGGAAGATTGTATGTTTCTAGGAATTTATCCATTTCGTCCAGATTGTCCAATTTGTTGGCATATAATTATTCATATTTTTTATAATCTTTTGTATTTCTGTGGTATCAGTTTGCACTTCTCTTCTTTCATTTATTTTATTTATTTGGTTCCACTCTCTTTTTTTTCTTGATGAGTCTGGTTAAAGGTTTATCAATTTTGTTTAGTTTTTCAAATAATCAGCTCTTGGTTTCATTGATACTTTAAATTGTTTTTCAGTCTCTGTTTTGTTTATTTCTGCTCTGATGCTTATTATTTTCTTTCTTCTACTCACTTTGGGATATGTTTGCTGTTCTTTTTCTAGTTCCTTTAAGTATAAGGTTAGATTGTTTATTTGAGGTTTGTCTTGTTTCTTGAGGTAGGCCTGTATTGCTATGAATTTCCCTCTTAGGACTGCTTTCACTGTGTCTCATAGATTTGGGGTCATTGTGTTATCATTTTCATTTGTCTCAAGGTATCTTTCGATTTCTTCCTTGTTGACCCATTCATTATCTAGTAGTATGGTATTTAGCCTTCATGTGTTCGTGTGTTTTTCAGTTTTTTTGCTTGTAATTGATTTCTGCTTTCATACTGTTGTGGTCAGAGAAGATACTTGATATGATTTCAATCTTCTTAAATTTATTGAGACTTATTTTGTGGCCTAACACGTCTATCTTTGAAATGTTTCATGTGCACTTGAAAAGTATATTCTGCTGCTTTGGTGTGAAATGCTCTAAAGATATCAATTAAATCCATCTGGTCTAGTGTATCATTTAAGACTGCTGTTTCCTTTTTGGTTTTCTGTCTGGAAGATCTATCCATTTGTGTCAATGTGGTGTTAAAGTCCCCCACTATTCTTAACTGCCACACCTTGGTGTGGGGCCAGCCCATTCTGTGTATCTGTCTCTCCTACCAGTTTCCACATGGTTTCTTCTTTATATCCTTAGTTATAGGACTTCTGTTTAGCTAGTCTTCAGATGATTCTTCAGGTTGATTGTTCTGTAATTTAGTTGTAATTTTAATGTGGTTATGGGAGGCAAGCTCTGTTATCTTGCCCTCTTTCCTCTGCTGAAAAATCCAGAAGGAATCCTTGAGGACTGGAATAATGTCTTCATCTTCAAAATCCCATCATCTGGCACATGTGCCTGGCTCATGTAGGTATTTAATAAATATTTATTGAGCTATAATTAGATGCTTCATTATAAGAAACTATGTTATTCATGGACTTAAGTTAGCTCTAAGGAATAATTTTCTAATAAACTATGCTGGCAAATTCTCACTTCTTAAGTTCCATTCCTAGGTTGGTGTGTATAATAAGGAAAGATTTTACAATTCATTTGTTAATTAAAAATATGACCATGTCAAACTTGCCAGTGGTTTCTTTCACCTGTAGGTGACAGAAGTCTTTGTTTTGGGAAAAAAAATCATTTGAATGGTTTCGTTTACATATGTGGATGTGAAACAATTAGGAACCTTTGTTCTGGGGAACAAATACCATCCTTCTTCAAATTACTTAATATACTAAGCT
The DNA here is from genome assembly GCF_004115265.2 of Rhinolophus ferrumequinum. Taxonomy (NCBI): domain Eukaryota; kingdom Metazoa; phylum Chordata; class Mammalia; order Chiroptera; family Rhinolophidae; genus Rhinolophus; species Rhinolophus ferrumequinum. Next base: position 27,959,398 of record NC_046290.1, read on the forward strand.
CAAAATAAGTTCAGGGGAAATTCAGGAAAGTGAATAAATTGTACATAGGAGTCAAGTAGACCTCGTGAGGAAAGATATGGAGACATTGGGTTGCTTTGTCCTTGGAGTTCAACATTATGAGAACTTCTGATGGGTTCAGGAACCCTAACTTAGAGCAAATGTTAAGAATTAGGTACCAGGATCCCCAAGGAGATCCCCATAGTGGTGTCTTTAACAGATGGTCTTGGCACAATTCCAGGGCATAGGTTATTCTGGGAGAAGGCTGAAAACCCTGAATCTATAGATGCCTCTTGAATAAAGTGTGTGTGTGTGTGTGTGTGTGTGTGTGTGTGTGTGTGTGTGTTTACTGAAAGACCTATGTTACTAAAGAGCTATGACATTGGATGCCCAGTCTTGATGCAGAGACTTACTCTGGGAAATCTGTTTTTCCAGTGAGAGTGGTGAGGGAAATCTTTTTTTTTTTTTTAGTTTCAGGTGTACAAAGCAACATAATAGTTAGACATTTACACCCCTCACAAAATGATAAGACCCCCTGCCCCAATCTGCTACCCCTCTGGCTTCATAGGTATCTGTTACAATATCATTGACTATATTCCCTATGCTGTACTTTACATCATATATATATATATATATATATATATATATATATATATATATACACACACACACACACACACACACACACACACACACACTGGGGATGCCAAAAAATGTATACACATGACTTGTATTCATCTTGTGTTATTGGTATATATTGAGTATTAAAATTTTAATAGAGTTTTTTTCCTTTCTTAAAATGTGTATACATTCTTTTGGCATCCTCTGTATATTTTATTATAGTTGACATTCAATATTATTCTACTTCAACTTCAGGTGTGCAGTGCAGTGGTCAAGCATCTGCACAGTCTATGAAGTGATTCCACTGATAAGTCTAGTACCCATCTGGAACCCTACATAATCTTTACATTATTGATTATAATCCCCATACTGTATTTCATATCCCCATGACTATTTTGTGAGTGGGAATCTTTTATTAGGCACTATCTTCAGTGAGTTGGGACTCACGCAGGCTTTATGTGCCCAGATTTTGGTGGCATTGAATGCCCCAGTCATTATGAGTTTAGGCAGCGAACCAGGGCCCTGTTGGGTTTCCAGTGCTGCGTTGGGGGTCAGGTAAGTCTTAGGTCATGACTGAACTTCCAGCAGGAAATAGGATTGTGTCCGGTTGTTGTGCTGCTTTTTCCAGCAGCATTACTAGGTGACAGAGCTGTCTATGAGGACAGACGCATCAGGGTGCAAGGGACAAGGAAGGACAAAGTCTTCAAATTTAGATGAGTTGTGTGTAATTCCTGGCTCTGGGCTTTCGTGTCTTCATAAGCAAAATGGGTATGATGATAGCTCATACTCATAGGTGAGACTCACAATGGTGCCTGTAATAAAGCAGCACTCAGTAATGTCAGGTAGAAGCAAAGAACAGAAACCATAGGGAATTGACTAAAATTTGCACTTTCCGTAAATATCTAGAATCACACTTGAGACTGATGGTTTCTTATGGGATTCAAGATTGTGAGAAGACAGAGGACTCTGTAGGCATTTGATTCAAATATTAAAAGGAAGGTGAATGCCACTTTGTACCCTAATTTGGTGAAGTTGAACATATTTCTTTTCGTATTTCCACATAGGTATCAGTTTATCTAAAGTACTTCTCCTGAAACTGTCTTGTTGGCTGATATTTCTGCCAAGTGATAACCGTTCCCAAACCACACACGCTAAAAAATCTGGATCCTGCTTTGAGTCCTTTTTCTTTTTTTGGCATCTACATCCAGTCAGTCACCAAACACTCAATTTTTCCTTCATAATGATTCTTGAATCCGTTCTTTCCTCTCCATTCTCACCTTTATTTGTCCAACTAGTCCAGACAAGTTCCCAATAAGCTGCATATGCTCAAGTGCCACAGGACAGAAATAGGTTTTATGAGCTTGTGTTGAGTTAGGAGCAAACAGGGTTGTACCCTGGCAAAACTTGAAGTAGCTAAAGTTTGGTTTGGGCACCTTGCTCTTCGCCAGCCTTTCCTCGGGGGTGAAAAAAACTGACCTGGCTTCTGGCCAGTACTGCACATCAGCAGCGAAATTCTCCATAAATTCAATACGAGCTTATGACTTCCAACTCAGCTGCAGAAAGAGGGCAAGAATGTGATATTGGTCTATAAGCTTCCCTACAAGACCATATGCTCCCTGAAGGTAGGGTATATAACCATCTTTTTATTGCTATACCCTAACCATATTATAGGATAACCAGCTGGAACAGCAAGAAAGACCAAAATATCAAGACTGCCAGTGTCTTTAGAAAGACAGAGATTTGACTTGGCTGGAGTGAGTGTGGCTTCTAACCTAAGGAAAGACATTCAGGGAAGAGGTTTCCCCACATCCCCCTCACCCTTCTTCTGTACCCTCACTTTTTCATGCTTGAGCCTGCAACTTTTTATTTGTTCGTTGTGATTTTTTTTTAACTCTGGGGGAATTGAATTTATACCCCCCCTCCAGCTCTTACCCTACATATGTTGATATTCCCCTTATCTATCTATGGATATAACAGTTGAGATCATTTTCAGCAATTTTTCCTATAAAAACAAGTAATATTTGTAAATGTGAATATAAAATAATTTTATAATGTTGAATATGCTTTTAAAAATTCCACGCTTTCACTCTGCATATTCTACCATGCATTTCTAACTGAGAACAATTTCATTAAAGCATATAATCATTTTAGGTTAAGTATTTGTCCTCATGAGCCAGACAGCTCTGAATTTAAATTCCAGTTTCACCATTTGCCAACTCTAGAGTTTCTACAGTGTGTTATTTAACCTTTCTGCATCTCAGTTTCTGCCCCTACTTCACTAGATTTTTTTGTTTTTAAACAAATAATGTATGTAAAATGTTTAACTCAATGCCTGGCCCATCCGGAGTACCCAAAAAAGAAAGTTCAGTTTTTTGACCTAAGGGATATTAGGTATCACTTAATCCCAGCCTGCCGTTTTCAGATCAGGAACATGAGGTTTGGGACTCACACTCACAAGTCTCACAACTCTTTGTAAGCTAGTTGGTATCCATTAAAGAGCATGGGCTTTGAAATCTGATGGATCCGAATTTAATTCTGAATTTTTCCCATTAAGTCACAACCTTGTTAACTTCTCTCAGCCTTAGTTTTTTCATCAATAAATCAGGGATAAAAATATCTGCCTCTGAAATGTATACAGCACCGAGACAATTCTTGGCACAATGTGAATATACAAAAAAGTCTTAGTTTTCCCCAGTGGCATTCCATGGATGGGACGGTAGACATGATCTGCTTCAGATACAGGCAATAAGGGGTATGTATTATCTGTAGAGAATTTAGAAATAGGAATAAAACTGACTAAGTATGTTCTTATTTCTATTACCAGCAAACACAGCAATACTAAACAGTGTCACAAAGTCACCAATAAGTATTCCTCTCTGAAAAAATCTTTTGTTGGCCTATGTTTCTAAACAATTGTTGAGAATCCTGTTGAGATTAATTGTGTGTGTGTGTGTGTGTGTGTGTGTACTTCAAATTGGCATATTTTTATTACTTTTTCTTTTTAAAAAATTGTATTCTACAAGGAAGTTAATTCAGAGAAGAGTTGGCTCTTGGCACATGCAGATGATGTTACCATTATTCATTTTGAGAGTGATTTTGTAATGGAGTAACCTTTGCCTTCTTTCTCATACTCAGACCAACCCATTCCTTCAGGCTAATGATGCTCCCAATTTATCAGATACACTCGTTTCTGTCTAAATCCAAGCTTACTTTTCATCAGAATCTCTTGTATCTAAGCACAAATGTGTTAATAGGATACGCTCCAAATGTCAATTCTACTATAGTCGGGCTGGAAAGAAGACTCAGTCCTTGAATCTTTCTACTCAGTCTTTCTACTCTGGCAGGGAAATGGTCAGAGGGAATTTGATTAATCCGATATTGCAAGGGGGAAAAGTATGCCATGGAAACATGAGGAATAAAGTGTGTTTTTGGAAATAACAGGAAAATGGAGAGTCTGATCTCATGAGATTCTGTTTTGAAGCAAGTGACTGAAAACGTCTCAAGTGTGATAAACCATTTGGAATGTGGTGACCACCTAGTGTTTATATTAGAAACAGAGGCTGAGACTTGCCCTCAAAGTGAGAGCACAAAAGGAAGCCAAGCAAGTTAAAAGGGAATGGCTAGGATGTACTCAGTGAATCAGGAAAAACATTAAAAGTGTGTTTGGATAGAAATATTAAGTCCTGTGAAGGGAGAACTGATATTAACTTGAGTAAGCAAACAGGAAAAATGGAAAAAAGGAAACATATCAATTAATTAAAAGGAAAATAGGGCAGTGAGTTGGTGAAGTGTTAGTTTCCAATATATTATGTTAATCATTCCACAACCGCCCTTTCCATGCCCACCTACAACTACAGAGGCTGAAAAAGAGACATCACTTTTTTAACCCCTTTTTCAGCCAGATGTGGCATATAACCCAGTTCTGAGCAATGAAATACAAAAAGAAATTTGTTGGGGATTCTATAGAACATCTATAGAAGATAATCCTCTCTGATCAGAGAAAAGAGATCCAGGAGGAAAGCTCTATTTCCCCCCGTCTTTACCTTTACTCCCTGGGATGAGGTTATAGATTGCATGATGCTTGAAACTTCAACAGCCATCCTGCAATAAACAGTATTTTTATTTTGTTTTATTTATTAGGAATACAAACACCTTATGTTCTCACTAATATGTTAAAAATGTTATCAATACATAATATTTTAAGAAATAAAAATTGAATGCAACTTTTTGAAAATCTTAGAACATTTCATTGTACAAAATTTAATGATCTAGTTGTAAAGTCAGATTATTTTAATATTTTGTTGTAATGGCTGTTGTATTTGAAAAAGACAACAATTGAAGATATATATATGGTTGGCTCTGGTTACTAAATGATACTCATTTATTAATTCTATCTACCAATGGTACAAACTTTTTCCTTTTTATCCAACCATTTTTGTTGAAATAAAGGTCTTTATATTTCAGTAGTGTTAGATAATCCATTATTTTCAGCCAAAAGAGAGCTTTATCAATTCAAATTGATAAAGAGAGTGTTATGATAGCAAAGCAGGAACTTGATTAGCCAGCAATATTCAGACCAGTGTTTCAAATAATGCTGCTCTTTTCCTCTATGCTCCAGTCAGTAGAAAGAACAAAAGGAAATGTGTCTTTTATTTCTAGTTTATATGGGGGACATGAGGAAAGCGATTTAGAATCTTCCCATTCACCAAAATAAAGAACCAGTTTATTCTAATTTCTTTATGTCCACTAGAGACTGAAAATAGCTTTGCCCTGTATATTTGAGGGAAATCAAAGCAATCACCTGAGAAGAGCAGTTTGTCACCACATCTTCCATCTGGAATGGAAACTCTGGCCTTGCAATTGTTGAAGGCCTGCAAATGGTGTTAGGGCAGGCATCAGATGCTAAAAACCAAGCACAGATGGCACAGAAAACTCAAAATACATAGAAGTACAAAAATACTGATAAAACATTAGCAAATTAAACTCAGCAGTGTATTAAGAGAATAACATGAAGGAATAAAAGTGTAATATTAGTAAAACTCTTAGCTAGGTCCACATTTAGGAAAGGAGGAAAATTATATGATCATCTCAATTGAAACCAAAAAACATTGTCTATTATTTCCAGTTTCTGTTCTTTTAAAGTGTAGCAAAATTTCAAAGAAATTTACCAAGCAAAAGGAGTACAGAATTCTTCTGTATTTCTACAGTGTTTTCCTAAACATTTATGATCATCTTGCCCACCTCTAAATCAATAGAGGTTTTTTTAGCAATATTTTAAAATTCAGTTTTTCCAGAGCAATGAATATTTCCATATTTGTTTTCGTCAGTATTTTGGAATGTTGATCAAATTGCGCAATTACAAGAACAAAAACAAAGAGATCAAACAGATTTCATAACAATGCAACTTCAGCCTTGTAAATATAACACTCAACTGGTGGGGAAAATGCTGCCAGTGCCACCAAAGGTTAGCTTCCTAACTGTAAATATTCAGCTTCTTGTCGGTCAATATGGTGAACAGAGGAAAGAGAACGCTTTCTGTAATCTGATTAATTTATATTTTTGCTGTCTAATCCCGTAGCCATTAGCCACACACGGCTTTTGAACACTTGAAATGAGGTTAGTGTAACAGAAGAACTGAATTTCTTATTTAACTTGATATAAATTATTTTAACATTAAAGACTAATAGTTCAATCATTGAAAAACTTTTAAGTATGTCTGGAGTAACTTGGATATATGAGTCTACTTTTATAATTATGAATTTATGAAATTTAAATATAGATCCAGTATCTTCAACAAAAATTTAGCATCTTAATTGTATTGTAAGTGTAAAATACATATTGAATTTTGAAGGTTTAGTATGATAAAATGTAAAATATCTCAATAATTATTTATATATTGGTTACATGCTGAAATGATCGTATTTTGAGTATATGTTTTAAATTAAATATATGCGTGTTGTGTCCAGCATGACACGGGCAGTGAGAGAACGAGAAGGGGCAGCGAAGGGTTAAGAAAGAAACTGAAGACAAGAGATTTATGCAATAGGGGCCAAGGGTCTCACAGCCTCAAAGGACTGAGAGCCCCGAATCGGGCCACCCCGTGGCTTTTATTGATGCTCATACAAGGAAGTAGCATTGTTTTTTCCACGGTCTGTGAGTCTCACACATCACACCAGAAAACTGATTCAAACCAATCATCCTCAACTGCAATGCAAGCAGCCGGAATCGAAAGTCCCACGATGTCTTAATAATTGTGGTATGTGCCTCCCCAGGGACAAAACCTTTATACTGACACATTGATAAGAATGGAAGGAGAACTGATGTTATCACATCATTGAATCACTTCCCAAGCAGGTTGTGGGAAGGAATATAGCCACAAAGGCAGAAGCTCTCCTTAGATGGGGGAAGGTGGGGGGGCTGTGCCCACCTCTATCGACCCCGTGAGTTCTCCATGTGGTCCCCATGTGACTGTGTCTGGCTTAGATCATCCCCCCCCCCCCCCCCCGTCCCCCGCAGGGACTCTTACCCGTCATTGACTATCCAGCCATCTTTTGGGGCCAAACAGGGACACATAACGTGCAAGCACAAAGGTGAAGCAAAGTCCCTGAAAGGATCGGTCTCACAGACTCTACTTTCTTTAGGGGTAGTTACGAGGGGACAGATGGTTAGGCTGCTGCGTGACAACATAAGCCGATAATTTCACCTGTTTCTTTTACTTTCTTAATGTGGCTACTAGAAAATTTAAAATTATATATTTGCATTACATTATATATTATTGGACAGCACTGATTCAGAAGTTTAGCTGGGAGAGTTTCTATCATATCTTTTAAAATGTAGAATGCACCTATGTTTTGACTAGAGAAGTTTATCCTATAGAAACACTAATGTGCCTTTATAAATATAACATACTGGGTGTTCATTTTCATAAAGTTGCTGCAAATGATGGGAAAGAATCTCAGAGGGCTTTCAGTAGGGTTAAAGAAATGTTGTTTCAAACATATATGGAATGTAATCATCGAGTAAAGAAATAAAATACTCATACACAGAGAGATGCAAACATGGCCATGACACTGCATGAAAAAAAAAGGTCATAGAACAATATGTATAATTATTTTAAATCCCATTTAAAATAATTAAAACCATATTAAAAATCTGTACATTTTCACTATTTCCTATAGTCTTCTATATTCTTTGCATTTTTCAAAAAGCATATATTACTTATAATTAAAAAGTAATTGACGCAAGGCTAGTGGCATAGGATAAAATTTCTTTTCTGCATGTTGCTCTATGCAACTGTTCTAGAATCGATAATAGATATAAAAATCATAATTTTCAAAACATTGCTGATTTGTAGAATTCATCAATAGGCAAAGTATGGACGACTTAATTTTAGGTATAGCAAAAATTATGAATATTGTAAATCCTGCCAGTGTAAACGTCATGGAATTCAGAGATAGTGAAAGAAGAATACAAAATTGCTGATTTCCTCATTTCAGATAATGGAGCATCAATAGGTAGTGTCTAAAAAATTATGATGTCAACACTACGTTCAAAAGTTTACCACAAGGAACCAAATGTAATATAAATACAAAATTATTTGGGGGGTGGTAAGCTAAATTTTTATCCTTTATTGCAAGGAATGAAAAGAAATTACATCAATTAAGTAACACTTTTTTGAGATCCTTTTATTTAACATTTATTTAACAATTATTAGTTGACTAGGATAAATATGTAATAAACTAGTAAAATTAGTAATTCTGATCCAGATAAATGTAAAGAAAGGATATGAGTTATAAAGTAAAGAGTGTGACATGCTAGAAAGAAACCAGTATGGATGTTGTATCACTTAGAATTATGTTTATCTCTGATTACCAGAAAACTTAATAAATAGTGGCTTAAAAAACAAAGAAGTTATTTTTCTCGTGAAATAAGAAGTTTGGGTTTTTCAGTTTACAGCTGATATGATATCTCAATGCTGCCATCAAGGAACAAGGCTTCTTCTTTCTCCCAGCTCTGCCACCCTTAGCAGGAATTGCTGTACAACTAGCTTTCTGTCTGCATTCCAGGAAGGGAGGATGAAATAGAAGAGACCACAAGCTGGTTTAAGCTTATGTTTCATTGGCCAGAGCTGAGTAGCTTGGCCTCCCCTAGCTCACAGGCTGGGAATTGAAGTCTTTATCTTTCTAACAGCTACACAAGAAAGCAAGGGGAAACGGGTTAGCTGAAACGGGTTAGCCAAGGATTTCTCCTTTAGGAAGTGACATTTAGACTGATACCTCAACAATGAGAAGAAGAAAGCTACACAGAAACGAGGAGAGTAGCATTCCAGGCGGAATACCAGGCAGAGTAGTAGAAGGGTTTTAAACAGAAGAGTAATAGGATCTGACTTAACATTTCAAAGGCCTACCTGGCTGCTATATAGATATCGGGTTGAAATGGGGTAAGGGTTGAAGCAAGAAGACCAGTTAATACCTGTTCTATTGGTTCAGTTAGGAAACAACGGTGGCTTGGAGTAGCAGAGCACAGATGTATAGAAGGGGAAAGATTCAAGGTATGTTCTGGTCAGAGAGCATACCTGCAGCTTGCTGCTTGATTGAATAGAGAGGAAGAAGGAAAAGGCAGAATCAGGGATGACTCCTAAGTTTTTAATATGAGCACCCAAGTAGATCATGGTGCCCCTTACAGAAATTGGAAAGACTAAGTGGTGCAACTTGGTTTGGGGCAGAAATAGAGTGGAATCTATAATTCTATTTTAGAGCTGTTTAAGTGTGCAATGCTTATTACACATGCAAGTTGGTAGCTGGCTCTATGAGACAGAGCTCAGTCAAGAAGTAATGGTTAGAGTTAAAAAATTGGGGGTCATCAACATATAGTTTTCTAAGCCACAGATTGCGTATATCATTTAGAATTGTGGTAATAACCACCAGGAGATTAAAAGCAGAATTAATTAAAAGTTATTTTTCTGTAGGGAACGAGAGCGGGGTTTGTGGGATAGGGTGGAAGACTTTAACTTTTCATTTGGTACTGAGTAATTTTTTAAAGTGTGTATTTTAATTTCATATATATTTAAAAAATAGAATGAATGAACAGTGATAAAGAATAAAACACACAAAAACCTGATAAAAATGTGTGCTTTGGTATATTTACTTCACAATTTCCTTATATTGACTTAATCATGACAGTGGTGAGAGCCAGCTATTTCGCAAAGGCAAACTAGAATATTTGGTTTTAACAAAAGCTAAAGAAAACTCATAGATATTTTAGTGTTCATACCCTACAATTAGCAATTTGGTTTCTTTCACAGTCTGGGTTAATTTTGGAAACACTTTGGCAACATCTTTGTGAACAAGGAGTTTTGGTTTAGCTTTTAGATGATCTCTGTGACACAGAGGGTGTAAATGAATTTCAGGGGGCTCTGGGTCCACAGCGTGATTCAGACTGTCTCAGGTCCCTCTTCTGACATGCCTTTCTTTTACCTTCTTAAAGTGACTCCCCAAAACCCACTGGAATTTTTGAGTAAATAGATTCAGGCTTTGGGGAAAAAAAAGAAACTTGAGATCTGAAGGAATATGCCAATTCATAAATACAAAGCAAATAGCATGGGTGTGTGCAGGCAAACAGCAAGTGGCTACAGGGATGTAGTGGGTTTTCAGCTCGGTTTATGTGGAGTGGCTGTTAATACATCATCCCGCTTTGAGAAGTAGTCAGCAGATATGCAGTTTTCATCAACAGTTACACCGACATTACCCTGATGGCCTGTTTTTCATAAGTTTTCATCAGGACCTCCTACGGTTGTCCCTAAAAGCATATCCTACACATATGATTAGTTACATGCTTCAGTATTCCTCAGTGAGGTTACATTGTTCTTTTCACCACCATCAAAAACTGGTACACAAGGGAAAACAAACAAAAAAGCCTCATGTTGTCTCCTAAAAGAGCCCCTTGGTACTGGGTGATCGGTTCTCCTTTAGATTTTATGAAATGGCAGAAATGCTGGGACCACTCAGAAATACAGATGGTGCCAAAAAAATGTACACACATTTTAAGAAAGGAAAAAACTGTATTAAAATTACGCTGATGTTAACCACTTTGAGTAACTCTTGTAATTGCAGAAGTCAAACGTGACTTATATTCATCTTTTGTTATCAGTATATATTATTACAATTTTAATACAGTTTTTTCCTTTCTTAAAATGTGTATGCAATTTTTTGGCACCCTCTGTATTTTCAGCTAATAAATACCTGAATTTAGCATGGGTCTAAAATGACATTTGAACTTGAGATCTTCCTAGTGCTGTCTGAGGAAGGTCTGAGACAACAGCATAGAAACTTTCATTCACATGTTAGATGAGAATACAAAAGGGGACAGAAAGTGAGGTTTCATGTATTTAAGAGGAGCTTTAGAGCATGAGGTATGATGATGTTCTTATTTGACAAAATTGGTCAATTCTGCTATCCCTTAACTCACAGGATCTATCTATACCTGTCACACTGATTGAATACACACACACACACACACACACACACACACACACACACACATACACTTGCAATGCCCTAATTTTAAAGCTTCTTTTGTGTTCACTCAACAATACAATTAAGTCCAGACAAGTTGGGGTTATAGTTTTACTGATCTCACTTAACATCCAGATGACATTTTCTGAATTTCTTGCACACATAGTAATGAGAACAAAGGAGAAATAATAATTCAAAGAGCAGAGATTCAGACAGGGATCTTTACCTCTGTTACTCTGCTTCTCATAAAAATCACTTTCCTGAGTAGAAGGCAAGGGGCAGCAAGAGAGCACTGGGCCCTTCACAAGGGAAGGGAAGAAAGGAGAAGGGAAGAGAAGTAGTTAAATGAAAGAATAAAGTATACAGAGAGGAAAAGATGGTGAAGTGTGGTGGGGCAATGAGACAGATTTTTAATATGTTATAAATTTGTACGTTACTACCCTCTGCATTGGGAATTCAGGAATGTGTTTGTTTATTGCCATCCATTTATTCAATAAATAATTACTGAGCAACTACTGTGTGCCAGGCACTGTTCTATGTGCTTGAGATACACCATGAACCAAGGAGGAAAAGGTGGTGCCCTCAAGGGTCTTATATCTCAGTGAGGAGGACACAAAATAAATAAATAAATCAAATAGTAGATTAAAATGCTATGGGTCAAAAAGGTAGAGCAGGGTAAAGAGGGTCAGGATGTGTAGAGTCAGTTAGAGGATCAGGCTGCAGTGTTAAATAAGGCAGTCAGGACAGGCCTGATTAAGATGGTATTATAATATTTGATCAAAGACCATAGGAAGTAAGGAGGTTAGCCAAGCAGGTCTGTAGGGAAGGCTGGGGAGGGGAGGGTGTTCCAGCAGAGGGAACAGCTAGAGCAAAGGATTCAGTGAAGGAAAAGTAGGAGTCCAGTTTTGGACATGCTGAGTTTGGCATGCTATGGGACATCCAAGTAGAGAGGTCGAGGCAGCAGTGGGATATATGAGTCTGGAGTTTGGAAGCAAAGTCTGGACTAGAGATAAGAAATTGGGAGCATTTGCTTAGGCAGGGTGGATCAAACTTCAAGTCTGAATGAAATCACCAAGAATGAACTAAAGAAGAGGACCATGGCTTCTTGAGATGCTCCAAAATTAAGAAATTGGGTTGCCTTTGAAAAATGAGCAAAGGACACTGAGGAGAGGTTCCGTGAGGGAAGGAGAAGCAAAATTACCTTTTTCTCCCCACTGCCAAAATTGGCTAATGTTGGTGAGTCTCAAACAGTATTTGCTCTTTCTAATAAAAGTCATCTCCTCCCCTATAGGAGGCAATAGAAATTATGGGACTCTGGCAAAAAAAAAAAAAAAAAAAAGAAAGAAAGAAAAGTATCTGGCTCTCAAAAAAGGTACCAAAGAGAAAGACATGTTTTAAACATACCTAGACATTAAAATATATATATATTATAATGGTAGGCATACTGTCATCAGAGCTTCTTATCTGAAAAACCCATTTTTCTTATTTTTAAGGCAGTAGCCCAATTTCTAATTCTTTTAGTAATAGCAGGGCTCTGGCAGCTAGTTTTTTTTTTTTTTTTTTCAAATTCTCAGATGATGAAAAAGGGCATTTGTCATCCAATGACTGTTAGAGTATCTAGAAATGAAGGCTGACCACTTTTATGCTTGATAGAAATGTGCATATAAAATTTATAGTAACTCAATTATATCTGTTGGTAAAAGTGGCTAGTGATTTGTATTTATATGCCTTTTTAAAAATTTTTTATTGGGGATTATTGGGAAACAGTGTGTTACTCTAGGGCCCATCAGTTCCAAGTCGTTGTCCTTCAATCTAGTTGTGGAGGGCGCAGCTCAGCTCCAAGTCCAGTCAACCGTTTTCAATCTTTAGTTGCAGGGGGCACAGCCCACCATCCCGTTGGGAATTGAACTGGCAACCTTGTTGTTGAGAGCTCACGCTCTAACCAACCGAGCCATCCGGCTGCCCTGTACATGCCTTTTAAGTGGAAAAGAATGAGGTGTGTATAAATGCAAATCCAATCATTCTATTGCATTAAGTATCAAAAGCTTACATTCATTACAGATAGAAGCATTCAATTCACTGCTACTAAGAGCTATTTCAAATGATTAGCATAAACTAAATATAATATCTTGATTTACCATTGTTCAAAAGAGAAGATATTATCTGAATTTTTATTGATTTATTTGCCCAAATTTTAAAGAGCTCACAGATTGCTTCAATTAAACAGCTTTTTGCATAGAACAATTTATATATAGTATATATTTAGAAATCTACAGCAAATATCTCAATGGACGACAGGCCAATCCTTTAATCCAAGTTAATTAGTCCAAATAAACATATCCACTACTGTTTGCTGTGAAGCCGCTCTTGATCTGAAGTGCCGACTAGATCTAGAAGGCTGAGTGAAATTGGAAGTTAGCTTGGAAGAAAGCCTAACATATGAGTGGATCAGAGAAGCTGACCTCATTAGACGTTTAACTTAGGTTTAACAGCTATTCTATGTATAAATGTCATAGGGACTCATAAGACTATTTGTAATGAGCAATATCCAGAAGAGAATTAAAAATAAACTATAAAAAGATGTTCTTCATTTGGTTTTAGAGTTAGAAAAATATTTGACCTGGCAGTCAATGTCGTCAAATAGTCGTGAATGACTGAAGAGTTGCTGAGAGATTCCTAATGACTGCTAATGAATGATATTCTTAGTCAACTTGGGTAGTTCTTCATGTTTACTAACATTTGAGAAGTAATATTCATAGCCAAAAGCACTGGTGAATTTTTTCCAGGGTGTTTGTTGGCTTGCACTATATATAGATGGCTTTGCTCAGGATGCTAGTTCCCTTGTTATTTGTCAAAATACAAAGATGGCTATTTCATAGATAATTGTCCTGTGTTTATTTACATTACATGTTTACATGTTCAGTTGCTATTGATGTGTTTACTTGCTCTGAGATGATTTTTCATTCAGACTTTTAGTACTGAAAAAATACCAGAAACAAAATAAGTAAAATAAGTGATGGTTTTCATTTTGGACTCTGACTAAGCCAACTGAAAGACAAGAAGTCTTGCTCTATTTTTGTCTATACACAGGAGAAGGGCCAAGACTAGGGTGAGGTGAATGAGGCAGGTGCAAGATTTAGTGGGCTGTGCCAGAGAATGAAGGATCTTTCTTCTTCAGAGTTTGAATATTTCTCTGTAAGTGAGGAGTTAGCTAAGCAGCTGAAGCAAAGGAGTGATGTGATCAGATCTTTCTTTAGACTTGCTCTTTCCCCAAAGCTGATTGAAATGATAAATGAATAACAAGAGTAGGGAACAGTAGCAGTGATGTGCCGTAAATGTAACATCAGTGGATTTCCAGTAGATAGAGCACAGGTGAGACCAAATTAAAGGCGCCACCAAAGATTCCGAAGCTTCCTAAGAAAGTAGTGAGGTGTTACAGCCTTGGCAGGAAATGCGGAAATGCTGGCCTATACCTTTAAGACTTGGAGGGGTTAGTGTTATCTAGTGGCAATCATGAATGGGGGCAAGACAGGTATTGTTCTTCTAGGAGTTTCTAACAGTAAGCATCACTTGAAAATGAACTCAGTCAAAGAGATACATCAAAATAAAAACTCATTATCTGTGATACAGTAGTAAAGAACTGATGTTGAACACTGAAACCATTTAAATAAAGTATAAACAATTGTGTGTGTTTACAAAATGAAATAAACAATTTTTTAAAGTGATTACATACTTAAAAATAATCTTAGATTATAATAAAAACATTCCAGATTATAACCAAAAAACAAAACAACACCAAAGAGACGATATGGGTGTTGAGGAAGGTACAAATATGCTAATTATTTCATCTTATCATTAAAAGAGCAAATAATGGCTTTTTCATTCTAGGCATTGATGACTAATGGCTTGATTTTAAGACATACAAGAACATAGTTCACAAACTCATCCTAGAGTATCTCATTGCTGAATATTACTACAGTCACTTTCAAAATACTCCCCTTGGGAACCTATGCACCGTGGCCACTGCCTAGTCCACCCTTCAAAGCAAGTTTGGAACTCTTTTTCTGGAAAGGCCAGCAGAGCTGTCTTCATATTACCCATGATGTCCTGAGTGTCATCAAAATGTCTTCCTTTCAATATTTCCTTTATCTTTGGGTAAAGAAAGAAGTTGTTTGGAACCAGATCACATAATGTATTATATTATATAAGACCCGGTCTTATTAGCATTAGAGCTGATGGTCCAGCTAGGTCTTATTTTCGGGGAAACATGGAATTATCAATATTCATAATATTTATATTATATTATATTAATTGTTTACTAATAATTGAAATGATAATTGAATTTAGAAGAAATAATTTAACACACCTTTATGGTGTTTTCAATAAATTTGAAAACAGCATTTTAATTTATATTGAAACTTTTGTGCCAGAGAACTAAAACAAATTGATTAACAAAAGGATCTCAAATATAAAAATAGATTGGATTAGGGTAAAATTCTTTGGGGAAAATGGAATATATATACAAGTTTCAAGCAGAAAAAGTTGCAATGTAAAGTTTCTGATTTTTTTTATTAGTTTCAGGTGTACAAAGCAACATAATAGAAATTTACACCCCTCATAAAGTGATAACCTTCTCCCCCCAATCTACTACCCATCTGACATTGTATATAGCTGTTACAATACCAATGACTGTATTCCCTATGCTGTACTTTATATCGCATGACTATACATATACACACGCACACACAGGTCGGACAATTAAGTTTGTGAACTTACCACCATGTATATATATTAAATTATAGTTGACATTCAGTGTTATTCTACTTCAGCTTCACGTGTACAGCACAGTGGTCAGGCATGTCCAGTCTATGAAGTGATCCCCCTGGTAAGTCCAGTGCCCATCTGGCTCTATATAGTCTTTACAACATTTTTGATTATATTCCCCATACTGTATTTTATATCTCCGTGATTACAGAATACAAGTTTCTGACTTTTCAAGAACAGCTAATTCAAATATTTAATTAAAACAGGCAATTATGTTTTTTCCTTTTGGATATATTTAGAAGAAAGATATGACAGTTTTATTTACATAGCAATATTTAAATATACCAGAAATTATATTGTTTGCAATTATTTAAGCTTATGATAAAAAAAATTGTGGTTAAGTTAAAAATATGCAAAGAGGTACACAGTTTTCCAAAATTCTTTCTCGTAGTACAGGAATGAAAAAAGATTGGCGGTCATTGTTCTATGGTATTTCTTGATATAGCCCTTATATGTAAACACATTCCAATTTTCCCCTGTTTCCACTGCAGTAAAGGAGCTGAAATAAAATCAAAACCTAAGGAAGCTCTAGCACTTATAATAAAACCAAATGATTTCCATTTCTTATCATTGACAATGAAGTCAAACAAGCTATGTGCACTAGAAACTCTGGCATTCTCTAGGTTGGAACAAAATGTCCTGAGGCTAAAGATGAATAAATCTATTTTCCCACTTTTTAGAAAAAAATATGATAATCAATAGACTTTTTCTATTTTTAATTTTGTCCTAAAATTTTATTAAAAGTTTTGGTAATAGCTGGTTCTTGTCTATTATTGACTTTTAGCTGTTGAATTGCCTAACTTAGTATTATTTATTATGTTATAAATAAATATAAATATTTATTTTGTATATGTTGTATATTATTGAATTAAAAGTAGCTAATGAATATTTATAGGAAAACTTGAAAATAGTTCATCATATTTGATTTAATTATTTTTCTTTTCAAGGTTGTGTACTAATGACTATGACTGTATATTGTGTGTGTGTGTGTGTGTGTGTGTGTGTGTGTGTGTGGTGTGTGTTTCGCTAAGAAAGCTTTTGATTTGTGTAAAGGAGTTAAATATCAAGATTTCAAAGTGTGGTACAAAAATCATAGTATTCTGAAAATAACCCCATGAGGTCGCTCCCATCTGAACAAATTTGAGAACTATTAAGATGGATCATTGTTTGTAAATTATTAAACCATCTGAAGAAACCAGCTAGCTTTATTTTATACTTTTGTCTATATGCACAATAAATTTAATTTAAAACAATACACATTTCTTTATAAAATTATTCTACAATAAATGGAATTTCTCCAGGAGGACTTAATCTCCAAACATGATCTTTGTTTTCATGAATAATTACAAAGACCACTCAAAATGAAATTCTAGATTTTCAAGGCCCTCATTAAATAGTATTGTATGAAATAAAGGTTTCTATAATAATAAAGAATTATTAAACATAATTTCCACTCAGTAGTAAAAAGCAGAACCATATTATTTTATTTTCCCCAAGCCTGTGCTTTTTAGTCCTGCCTATGAATCAATAGTTTTGTTTAAAACTTCATGTCTATTGACAGGGGTTCCTGACATGCTGGCTTTGTTGCATTAGTTTGTTCCAGGAAGCATATCCTTTTCTACTTCATTAGAGTATTTTTAGAGTTGACTAAATGTATTAGCTACATATAGCTGTATATTGAAATTGTGGATGATTTGAAATCATTTAAGAAAAGGCTTACTTATAGAATTTATGGAAACATTCCAATTGTTCTAATTTTCACTTTCTCATGAATTCTGAGTGAATAGTTTTCTTATATGAGTTATAGGTGCAGTTTTTTTAAAACAATGTGTTAGGTAAAAAATGGGTTCACATCAATCTTTTGTTTCTCCCCAGCTCCTATTAATGCCCAAGTTCTACACATGAGAATTTTTTTAAACTTTTGTTTATTTTAGGTATAACATACATGTAAAGATCCAAACATAAGACTACAGCTTAACCAACTTTTGTACATGTATATCCAGAGACAGAACTTTCTTAGCCGCTTTAAGGTGCTCTTTCCAGTTAATATTGCACGCTGAGGTAGCCACCTCTCTGCGTTCTATCACCATTGATTAGGTTTATTGGTTCTTGAACTTTATAAATGTCATTCAGTATGTCACCTTTGTGTCTGTTTTCTTTCCCCCAAATCATGACTGTGCACAGGATAGTTCATCTCTTCAAAGGCAAACGTAAAGCTAATAAATTTACATGAAAGAAGATGAAAAAGAAGGTCTTTCTTATTGTTGTTGTTTTCTCTTTCCTAATTGAAAAGAAGATAACCCCCTTAACAAGACTGGTGATCTGTCAAGGCCGACCTCCCAAAAGAGTTAGTGTTTGGGTGTGGTAGCTTGCGCTGGGCGCCCCCAGCTTTTGGGCATAAGGTAGGATGGTGCTGCCCGCCACCTTGTGGTCGGGTGAGGACACTGACTAGGTTTGGAAAACGTGTGCAAAAATGACATGTATTTTTTTCCGTTTATTTTCTGGGATATATGGCCTCAGAATGCATATGAAAAATGCGATTGGGGATGTAGTCCTCTGCTGGCCTCAAAAAACTCCATCTGCCTTGGAGAAGGGAAAGTTTTCTAATTGATGAAGATCTCTGGGTCACTGACATGTCAACAATAGAAAGATCTTTCCTCCTATGAGTAAGTAACTAGGGATGTTCTCTTACAAGAGGTAAAATATTGATAGGCTCTGATTTTTTTTTTTCAGCTCCATCTATGAAAATTCTTCCCTAACTCTAACAATAGATAATAGACCTTTGTTTTCATTTGCGTGTCTCTGTGGGAATGGAATGGGAGCTTGGGACGAGCTGTTAGGAGCTGCTTCCTTGAACACAGGTCATTTTCGAGTGGGAGCGTTTAGTTGCTGCTGCCTATTCCACAGCGCTATATCACTGACTGTCAGAGTGAGCAGCGTGTTCTAGATGGGCTGCTTCATTAACCTGGGTCTTGAGTGAGGATGATGCAGGGCAGAACCAGCAGCTGGTGAACATTCATGTGAGAAAGAAAGAAACCTTTGTTGTTGAAATCTGCTGGGGTTTGGATCTTTGTTACTAAAACATAACAGTCTATGCCAACGGATTCCAAGGGTGAGAAGCAAGAATTGGGTAGGAACACCACTTGTATTCCTGGCTGATAAAGTTTCAGAAGTGATCTTGGGACTTACAGACAAACCATGAAGAAGAGAGCTGTGTCTCTTCCATTGCTGTTTGTATAGTTCCTAAGCAGACAGCAGACTTCTCATCAGCAACCACTTTATTCAAAGCTCAGGCCATTCCTGGTTCTTTCTTCAGCACAGCTCTGTGATGCTCTCTTCTTGCTTGTCCTAAAAAATCATCCCCCAAGATGAAAGATTGAGAAGACCTTTTGGGGAACACTTACAGTGGACTGATTCTCATTCTCTAAGTTCCCTCCATGAGCTGTCCTCACTTTTCTTCAGTATGCCATAGCCAGCACATTACTCTCTAGCTGTGTCCCACTGATGTTTTTAAAGGGATTGCATGTTACCGATTTTTGAGTTGTATGATTGATGAGAGTAATTGCTTCTGCCTTTGCATCAATTAATTAAATAATTAATTTATTCATTTGTGCACTAGACATTTATTGAATGCTTTCTATGTGCCAGGGATTGAGCCCAGAATTGTGGTTTCACTGATGAATAAATTATAGACTGTCCTGAAGGATCTCATCTTCTGGGAAGGAAGATCAGGAAGTGATAAAAGGACAGTGGAATGTGATAAGGGCTCTAAAGGCATTTGCAGAGGAAGTGATTAACTCCAATTGTTGTTAATTGTGGTGGTATGGAGGCTAAGAAAAGTTTCACTGAGGTAGCGGTTTTTAACTAAATCTTGAAGTTGTGAACAGTTTGTTAGGAAAATAAACATTAAGTTTAACACATGCATCAATACTAGCAATACAACACAACTCAATTTCTCAAAATTCTCAAAATTGAGTAAGATATAGACTATGTTTTTAAGGAAAACATTCTTGAGAACCTCTAGTTTTGACTTGAATTACTTTTATTGTAATAATGATAAAACTATGCATTAGAATTCATACTAAATTACTTATGGCTGTAGCCCTTTTACTGCTTAAAATCAAAGTAAGTTTATGGCATGTCATACTTTAAAAAAAAGTTATTAAAAATTTTAGACAAATTTGGGGAGTTCTAAATGACTTCATTAAGATACAAGAAATACTCATATTCCATGTTCTGATTAAGTTTAAAATTATTTTACTAAAAGTCTTTACTGGGACACTCAAATTTACCATAGAAAATTCCAAAATACCCAAATTAATTTGATGTGACAAGTGATGTTTTAATTAATTACTAAAGTTGAGTTTAATGATATAAAAATATGCTTGGACATTTTTTTATTTTTATTTTTGTGATTAACATGATTCCTTAAATTTTGCTTATGATGGAACATCTTCTGAGTCATTATTACTCACATTGTTTGTTTTTTTAAAACAGTGAACTGCTTTTAAACTACTCTTAGATTATTTTAATGAACGAATCAATTCAATGCTTGTGCTCCAAATTATAATACTGAAAAGGTTTAATAATCTAGTAATCTATTAATCCCCTTGAGTAGAGCTTGCTTATGCTACTCTGTGTCCTCTCATTACTCAATTCTCCTTACTGAATTCTACTCAGCTCTATTTGAAATACTCAGAAAAAATTGTTTTTCATATTTGTCATTTCATTTGTTAAATACTAGTTAACACATGAAGTATGCTTCTGTTCTTTACCCACTAAGCTGAGATAATTAAGATAATTAAGATAACATGTTATTCTGTTGCATTTGTTGTTTCATCATGGCAAATCAAAGTCTAAGTTTATTAAATAATAAGCAAAACTCTTACTCAATGAAAATGTCTACCAAATGTAAATTATCACTGCAAAAGAGCAGTGTAGCTTTTATATCTGGGAATATATTTTAATATGAGTGCAAGGTCAGATATAAAGTGTTTATTGTCTTTTTCACATTAGGACAATGTCTACTATTAAAAGACTTCTCGAGGCTAAAATTCCAATAATGTAAATCAGGTATTTGGTCACACTGGTAGCTTTGTCCCTTTGTCCTTTATTACTAAGCAACCAAAGAAAGTGGCTAGGTAACCTGAAAAATATGGTATAAACCTGTTTGACTTTGCTTTATTTTAATTATGCCTAGGAAATTACATATGTGAACAGAATAATTCTGGTTAAAATTTAATTAGCACATCACATATGCCAGAAACTTTACATACATTATTTTATTTAACCCTCCCTTTATTATGAGGGTCAAATCCCAGATCAACATCTTACCAGCTCTTTTATGTTCGAAAGTATTTAACACGGCTTAGGAATCCTGGCTGACCATTGCAGAGGATGCTATAGCGTGTCACCATGTTCCCTTTTGGATACGAGGCACTTATTTCCTCATCTGCTGGAGCTGTTGGTTGCTGACAGCCCATTACTGAGTCCCTCTCAGGCTTGCTGAAGTGACACGCCTTGCCCAAAGTTACATTCCCTTCCTGGTAGCAGCCTGTATCCAATGATTCATTGAAGCAGATTTACAAAGGCCTCAACTGGAGCAATTCTGCAGAGCCATTCCAGCTACAGAACTCCCCACAGGATCCAACGAGACCTCTATTCTGACTGTGTTACAGTTCCACTTCTTTCTTAAACCAGTCTCCTCATGTGAGTGTGAGAAGGCCAGGCATACTGCTAGCTTCCCTACAATACACAGGATGTTCCCCACATCAAAGCATTATTTGGTCCCAAAATCAATAGTGCTGAAGTTGAGAAACCCTGGCTTAAATCCACAGGTGTTTCTGCTACCCTTCCTTGATAAACCCCTTGCACAATCAAAGTCTCAGAATTTTAGAGTCAGATATAAACCAACTTTTATCTGGGAACTGTGAGGCAATTCCAGTGCCCTAGTTCGTGTTTTTGTTTATGATATCACGGGTGTCACGTGTTCTAAGCATCTCTGGCTGTTAAGAAAGAAATTTACTACTATAGTACATATTGGGACTTCCTAGGAACTAACCAAAATCAACCAGAAAAAGAATCAATCAAAAAATAATGATACACATCAAGGCCCTGAGTACATATATGACTTTGAAACCTTAAGAGAACAAATTCTTTAAAGAATTGGGGAGGAGGTGTTTTAAACACCTTTTATCCCTTAAATGTAGCAAACTGACATAAAGAAGGACAAATTGGAGGAAAAAGATTTTCAATGGTTCAGTGAAACCAGCAACTAAAATAACTCCTTAGTCCTGAGGATGGAAAAGGGCCACAGATTAAACCTGACAAGCTCAGGAGACTGAAATGAACCACATAAAATGGTCTGAACATAAAAATTCCTAACTGAAAGCCAGTTGTGGCAGGAAGTCATGTCCTTGGCCTGTAGTTTCCTTGACAAAGGTCAATCTTTACCTTAAGTGAGTGAGCCTGTCCATTGTCTTTTTTTGCATCTAAGATAACATGCTCTTGGAATGTTAGAGTGATCCCTTTCCTGACCCCCAAGGGGGCACAACCCACCACACCAGAACAGGAAACTACAGACTCCCTCAATGTTATCTTGTTCCCCAAATACCATCTCTGTGTGCTGTAAAATGCAATTAACTATTCTGTACCCACCAATGTAAAAGAAGTGTGTGTCTCTGCATTTTATTTTTCATTCCAATCCCAGAGATTTCCCCTGCTTTGCTTTCTCCCACCCCCTTAATCTATAACCAGTGGATTTTATGTAATCCTTCTCCTTTGATTCTAATGTATAAAATAAGTTGCAAAACTGTCATTTTCTGGAGCATTTTTTCAATCCTTTGAGACTTTGCTTCCCGGCAATTGTCATCAGTTTGGCTCAAATAAACTCTTACAAGCTTTCTCTTAGGCTGGATGTTTTTTCGACAGCAGTCCAAACAGTTGAAGAATGTGCCAAAACCAAAGGAAGGAGGACACTGATTGCAGATAATTTCTTTTTAGATCTTTTAGCATATTCATGGAGAAAATGTGTTATTTGTTTCTAAAGAGCCTAACCCCAAATCCCCTGTTTGGAATGCCAAAGTCTGAGGCTGTACATGAGTTATATGAGAGACCTTGGGACAATTTCCATATTGCAGAGTAACACAAATGACAGGACAGAGAAACTATGCAAATAACTCAACTTTAAAGGAAGCAGCATGCCAGTAGGTTCATAAAGAGGAAAAACGGTGATCGCAATCTACCTGACAGTGATCAATTGAAGCGAAATAAGTTAAACCACTACTACTGCCGTCCTCTTCCAAAGAAAGAAAAACAAAATTCTATAACACATGAGTCTCCACAGTAAGCCACGAACCTCCTGCTCATCCTGAAGTAGAGTGTGTGTGTATATGTTTATACCACATTGACTGCTGAGAACCCAATGTGGTGAGACGGCCCAGGGCAGGACTATACAATAAAGGAGAACACTTTGAGGCAATATACCTGAATTTAAGCTGCCTGCTATCCTGTCTCACTCTCCCTTCCTTCCTAACACTATTTTTCACATATTGACTAACCAAAAAAGAATAGCTCCCATTCAAAAATAAGTAATAATGAGAGATTAACGGGGATACGAAATCAATATTGTAAACAGGGCAAAGAGCCAAACATTTTTCTTTATAAAGTTTTCCTTTTAATTCAGGAAAAGGAAACCTTTCCCAACAACTCCTGTCTACTCTTTTTGGCCAGAGAAGGGTCACATTTCCACTTCTGTGTAAGGAAACTGAGAAGCCAAATATTGTCCTTCAAATCTCCATTCTAACGAAAGGTGAGGGAGAAGAGAGTTAAAACAAGTGGCTGTCTGCCATGCACATCCAAACAAGACTTGGGTGGGATCAAACTCCAGCTCTGCCATTTACTAGCTTTGTGATGTTGGGCAAGTTACTTAACCTCTCTGAGTCTCAGTTTCTCCATCTCTAAAATAAGGATGATGATATTAATAGTACCTATTTCAGAGGTTTGTGGTCAGGATTAAATGAATTATTGCATAGAAAGTACTTAAAACTGTACCTGTCATGTGCTGCTACATGTTAGCTATTGTTATCTGTACTCTAAGGAACTCTTTGGCAATAAAATATATAGTTCCATAAATACTTATTTGATGATAAAGGATAGGATTTATAAGAACTACAAATAATTTAGGTTTGCAGTTAGATCATATTCTGCTTTAAAAAATATTAAAATGTTCACTTTTCATAGAGATGAACTAATGCCAGTAAATACTTTCATTGGCTTAAAAGTGTTTTTATTAGAAAAGAAATATGACTTGTGTAGTTGGATGAACTCTTGAGCAAGGAAACCAGTGAACATTGAGTGATTATAAGGATTTAACTTTACTTTAAAAAACATCTGGAAAGAATCTCTTCAGGGAGTTGTTCTACCTTATTTTCCTTCAAGTTTATAAACTATATTTAAGTTTTCTTAAGCAAGCAGCAATGTGTCCTGAGGGGAATTGTCACAGCTCCCTTCCCCATCAGCCAAAGTTAACTCACCATGAACTGCAAATTTATGAAGACTCTCTTTGTCCCACGACCTAAAACTAAGGTTTATCCTAAAGAAGAAGTCAGCTAATAAATAGAAAGGCAAGTTCATTCTAGATGAGAACTTACTGATGACTGAATGAAGGCTCGTATCTCAAAAAATTCTCCTTCAAAGTGTTTATGGTTCACTGAGAGGAGAAGGTAATTCACAAATAACAAAAATATAGCAGTTAAAAACTTAAGAGAAAATAGAGGAATCTTGGTAGCTATGCTTTGAGAAGGACAAATTACATGCTATGGGATAATCAAAGAAGGTCCTAAGGAGATGGCATTTGAGCGTGTGCTTAATGGATAAGCTGGTTTGGACAGGTAGCATTGGGAGGAAGGGTATTTCTGGCAAAGGGAAAGAAGGGACAGGTACAAGGGAAGGAAATTGTAAGACAATTATTGCGCTAGACATTGGGAACAGATCAAGTCATGAACAAGCCATGAACAATTCTGTCAAGGAGATTACCTTTCAGTAGGAAAAACAGAAAATAAGTAACAAGACAACTAAATACATAACCAGACTGAGGGTTGTGAAGCAAATAAAGTCGGGGATGAAAAAGATGGTGACTGAGGATAAGCCCAGGCTGTGGTGGAGGTGGTAGCTGCTGTTTGACGTAGGGTGGCCATCACATCAGCCTTTCTGAGGAGGTGACCCATGAGAAAATACCTGAAGGAATTGAAAACTGAAGATCTGGAATTCCCTGTCAAAGGGAACAGCAAGTGTAAAAGCTTTTGAAATGAGAAAAGCGGGAAGACCCTTGGTGCTGGGCCACAATGAAGGAGAAGCATGGTAGAAGATGAGTTTAGAGAGGGAGGCAGGATCCAGAGTATTCAACGCACTGGGGAAGGCTAGGTAGGAGTATGGATTTTATTCTAAGTGTAATGGGAAACTGCTGAAGAATATAAAGAGGAAAGCAATGTGATCTGATGTACATTCATAGTAATAATAAATACCACCTTGCCTTCCTATAGAACAGACAGCAGTGGGTCAGAGATAGCACTGCATTGATCTAGGTTCCATATGTTACTGGTACCCACTGGTGAAAAGATCAAGATTTGGTAGGATCCCTGCTGTGCCCGTTGTTAACCCTTTAGTTTCTATAACCAAAGCAGTTATAGGAGGTTACAGAGGAGGGCTCAGAGTGCCTGGCAGGGCGCCTCGCAGGCTCAGAGCAATGTCTAAGAGGCTGTCTAATGGCTGGGCAGGAGTGGGTCAGGACAGTTGTACATGTGCATCCTGGCTGTCTCAGCCCTGGTTTTGGGTGGAGATAATGGAGATTGTGAGAAGTAGTCAGACTCAGGATTTATTTTGAAGATAGAAACTGTAAATAGCCTTGCTGATGAATGCTGTAAATAGGATCTACACCTGTAAAAGTAAGTGTGATAAGACTCGGTGCTTAACATCTATTATAAATTCTTCTAAAATACATTGCTTCGCTTTATAGTCTCAGTAAAGAAAATAATTTTTAAAGTAGTTTTTCATTGCTGATCTAAATGTCTTATAGGGTTTCAGGATTATTCTTATTGGTTAATCAGATATTCATGTGGTGGGGGGAGATATGAGATAATGGGATAAATGGCAATTGAATTAAGGACAAAAACTAAAACATTATTTTAACTAAGACTCAATTTCTTCTGATCAGTCATTTTCTCTTTAAGTCAAATATGGGAAGGAACTTTAATTACTGGAGAATCTAGCTAATTATTTTCTGGTTAAAAGATGGAATGTGAACTCTTAAATGTAAAGAACTTTAAAAATGGTAGTACTAGTCTTCCAATATTTCATAACTTTAAATAAACTTCTGTTCGTTTTTTTCGGATTTCACATCTCTTCTTTGATTTAATGTGCACTTTCATATTACAAACCACATAGCACCAAAGTATATACCAGACCTTGGCAATGAAATTAAAGGATATAAATCAATCTGTAAGTCAAACTGAAAAACTTCAGAGTTTATAAAGAAGCTATTTTCCAAGCTGAGCTAAGAATTTGAAAGGCACTTTTAAACAAACTCTCCTCCTTCAAACTTTCCCCCCTATTTTATAATGTTAACACTTTATTCACTGATTTCCTTAGCAATATTAGATCCTGAGAGTAGGATACGAAGCTGTGATAAGTCATTCCATCTTAATTAAGGCACAAAATTCCCCTTGCTTCAGAGGTTGAGAGAGCTTTACACAGTCAGAATCAGATCTTGTTCCAAGTAGATATCTTTTGAGAACAGTCACATTACCAACTTTGTTGCTGTCAGTTAACTTAGAGATGAGTGTCCACATAAATTTGAAAATGTGAAGCCTGGTTGGTGGTTGCCAAGAAAAATTTGAAAGCCTATGAATAATTGTAATTATATGTAGTAAATGTATATCTGAAAAGTTGCATATAAATCATACTTAATATTAATCAAGTAATATTCAGAATAAGAAAGGGAGAATACTGTTCAATTATAAATGCTGATAAATCCTTTCTAAAGTAAATGCACAATCTCTGGTTTAGTTATTTTGGCTTTGTATAAATCTTGGTTTGGCTTAAAGTGGAATATACTTCTAATAAACGGTAAAATTCCCCAAGAGATAGTTCATGAAAGACTGACATGGTAGTGTTCGTACAGCCAGTTGAAAAGTAAAAAGAAATAACATAAATCATTTAATATTGTAACTATATAAAAATAATTGGGGGTTGTGACTTAATTCAGATTTTTAAAAACGATTTTATGGAAGATTAAGGCCAGGAGTTTTTAAATACTGTTTTTATTTTATTTTGTATTGCTAAAAATAAATGCTTTACCGGTGCCATGGGGTGATAGCAGAGGTCACTGTGTTAATATACTGGGTTCAAGGAAGGACATCATTGAGGTTTCCATTATAAATTTCAGTTCTGTCATCTCAACAGTAGGAAGAAGGTTAAGGACATACATTGCTGGTTTCTATTAAATTCTCTGTTCTAAAACTTATCCATTCACCCCTGGTCTAAGCAATACATCCAGA
The DNA here is from genome assembly GCF_004115265.2 of Rhinolophus ferrumequinum. Classification (NCBI taxonomy): domain Eukaryota; kingdom Metazoa; phylum Chordata; class Mammalia; order Chiroptera; family Rhinolophidae; genus Rhinolophus; species Rhinolophus ferrumequinum. Next base: position 27,986,909 of record NC_046290.1, read on the forward strand.
AATGTGTGCACAGATTATTCTTTATTTGGAGGACAGTAACTATTTATTGAGAGTTTATTATGTGCTGGGATGGTAGAGTCATTTATTCATTCTCAAATATGAATTAAGCAAAAACTTTGTGTAAGTCATTGTTCTACAAGACAATACAATATGTGAGCAGGTCACATTATCCAAAGACTATATAGATTAATGGGGGAAGGCAGAGAAGTAAACTGAAAATTATAAAACAGCATAAGGACTTTGATAGAATCCCAGGTAACGAGAATATCTAAACTATTATATTTGGAGTAGGGGGCAGGGTTGAAGAATATGTCAGGATAAGCTTCTTAAAGAAAGTGACAGCTAATTTATAACCTAAAATATAAGTAGAAACTAGCCCACTGATGAAAGTGTTGTGAGCCAAAAAGCCATATAAGTTGGCAATTCAAAATTATACAGATGAAAATGAATATTTCATATTCAGGGAATTATAATAAGTGATGAGGGGAACATGGTGGGAGGATAGGTGAGATACATGTTGGAGATTATATGATAAACAATTATTCTAAATAGGTAATCTGAGGCAACATAAAGGATCTTGAATGCTTTGTATCAATTTTATTCTGAGGGGGCATTGTGGAGCCATAAAAATTTTTAAGAGGAGCATGGTATAACTAGCTTTGCACTTTATAAGCATTACTCTTAATGTTGTGAAGAAAATAAATTGGGGATAAAAGATTTCAAGACCTGAGACAAAAAAAATTCTGTTCAGAGATCATAGTAGTCCTTCCTGTTGAAGATGTTGATAGCCTGAGTTAAGGTAGTAGAAGAAAAGATAGAAGTGGATGGGATGGAGAGTTATTAAAGAGATTGAATCGACAACAATCATTGATGTGGATGAGGGGTGAGAAGAGATAGGAGTAACACAGGAGGAGAATTAGGCTTAGGGGCAGGATGTCAGACCAGTTATGGACATGCTGACATACATCCATATGGTGATGCTGACAGTACAATTTTGTGTATGGATCTGGAATTTAGGAGAGGAGTCTGCAATAGAGGTATACATTTGGGAGCTGTCAGCAATTAGTTGGTAACTGAAGCCTGGATATGGATGAGCTTGCCCGGGTGGAATGCATAGGCTGAGAGAAGAGCGCCTAGCACAAAACTCTGAGCAACAGCAAGAATGAATCCTGGGCAAGAAACATGAGTTTGCGCAGTATTGAAGCTAGCTACAAGTAGGAGGAAAACCAGAAGAGTACGATTTCAGGGAATACCGGGGTAAATAAAGGAGAGGAGAGGTTTGCAGAGTCAAATGCTGCACACTGATTTGATGAGATAAATATGGGAAATTAAAAGGAGGAGGTGATGGATGACTTTGGAACCAGTAGTTTTAAAGAAATGGGGGTGGGGGTGTCAGTGGGTAGAACCAAAATTCCAGTGAAATGAAAATTGCTCAAGAAGTAAGAAAATGATGTGGCTCCTGTTTGTCTGAGGGCAGTTCTTCTCTGAAGGAGGCCGCTGTGAGCTGGTATAAGGCAAAACTTATAAAATCTATGGGAAGAGTGCACTGGCAGGTAAAGCGGATCCAGTAGCATCCAGCTCAGTTGTGAAGGGAAAGAAAAATGGGTCAGTAGCTTACGGGAGAGCTGAGCTAAAAAGTTTTCTGGTTTATCATTTTTGTTTGTTATTGTAATTGTTGTCATTTTTGTTGGTAGTAGAGGTGTGTGTTTGTGCGGGTTTGTGTTATAAAATAAATCACAGGAATGTAATGTAGAGTGCACTCTTTCTACTTAAAAAAAATTGCTATTAAACAGTTTGCCATGTTACACTGGCAGCAACCTCATGCAGCTAATGTTTACCACATCTCTTGATTGTATTGTTTTCTCTTGTGCTTGGTTTAGTCTAGTGTTATTTTGTGTTAGCAACATTGTACGTGCTTGTAGCCTAGGAGCTACAGGCTATACCATATAACCTATGTGTGTAGTAGACTATATCACCTGCTAGGTTTGTGTAAGTACACTCTATAATGTTTGCACAATGATGGAATCACTTCATGATGCATTTTTCAGAACACACCCCCATTGTCAAGTGGCACATGACTGTATATGGGAAAACTGAGGTACAGAGAGGGTAAGGAATTTACCCAACATTACATAGCTAGCCACTGGCATAGATGGGATGTAAACCCTACTGGTAAAGTTCAGACTATCCTAAGTTGCCTTTCTTTCAACATTGCAACCTGTAATATCTCTAAAGTAAATAGAATTTAATTTTCTTTATGAAAAAATGACTTGTAAATTTGGAAATTCAAAATTGGATAGATTTTGCTAACTTCGTACCTTTTCTTGACAAAGTGATCCATTTTTTTTCTATGAAGTAAGAAGGACAGGTTATGGGGTGGGGGTTTTGAAAAGAATTTTTCAAAGAAAAAAACAAGTGAGCTAATTTAAGAGTGGGACATGACAACTTATGTTTGCTTTGATACCACAACACTTGCACCGCCATCAAAATCTTTCAAAGATGACTGACAGGACAATGGCTGTGAAAGAAGTGACGATACATAACGTAAGAATGCCAACTATGAAGCATTGACCCCTATAATTAGGACCTTTCTGAACTAACAAGTCACAGCCATTTTTCTCTGAATTTTATTAGAATCGATGGTTGCCTATAACCCCCATAGATATTCTTGTAAGAAGCAACACCTCTTTTGCATTACACTATTATTTTTATCTAAGTTAATTCAATATATCATCACAGAGACCACACATGTTAACAAAGAAGAAACCCCACTGGCAAAAGGGGCATAAACTCAAGCTCTGACCAAAGACTGGCTGAATAATAAGCTGCTCTGAGCAGAGACAAGTCCAAAGAAGCCAGGTTCAAAACTCAAATCACACTCATTTCTGGCAGTTTGGAAAGCTGTGTGTAGTTCTCTCTCAGGAGCAAGCAGAGAGGGCTCAGCTGACCTCCTGGTCCCTGGTGAATATTAGTAAACAAGGTGAACTCCCTGAGCTGGCACAGCAGCCTCTATGCTGCAAAATGTCCAATGGTGAAATGTTAGAATTCTAACTGGCTAAGGGGGCTTGAACGCAACCTCTGAGCTACAGATGACCCCTGAATACTCAAGATGAAAGATAAAACAAGGGGAAAATATCTGAGTAGGGACAGCAGAGCCTTCATGCAATAGAGAAAACAGACTTCACAGAAAGAGTTTAGCCGTGTCACTAAACAAACTTCCACTTAGAAGATGAGTAAGTTCTGGGGGTCTGATGTACAGGTGACTATAGTTAATACTCAATATAGTTAATATAGTTATAGTCTTGTATACTTGTAATTTGCTAAGCAAGTAGATCTTAAATGTTCTCACCACACACACACACACAAATTGGTAACTATGTAAGGTGATGGAAGTGTTAATTAGCTTGATTATGGTAATCATTTCACAAGTATATGTATATCAAATCATCACATTGTACACTTTCAAGCTACCTTGTTTTCATCTGCCAAGTATAGCTCAATAAATCTGGTAAACAAAATAAAACAAAAACACATACACCGCTTTTCATAGCTGTTCATAGCAGCTTTATTCTTGCTGGCAAAGTGTTTAAAAATCCCAAATCCCATCAACTGATAAATGAATAAGCAGAATGTATTAGATCTTTACAATGGAATATTATTTGGCAATAAAAAGGGGTGAAGTATTGATTCATGCTACAACATGAATGGACCTTGAAAACATTATGCTAAGTGAAAGAAGTCAGTCAGAAAAGACCACAAGTTATGTGATTTAATTTATAAGAGTTATCCAGGATAGGCAAATCTATAGGGTAAAAGGGGTAGGGTGAGTTATTGCTAAGGAGTATGGGGTTTCTTTTGGGAGGAGCACAAAATGTGCTAGATTAACATTGTGGTGTTCAACCCTATGTGTATATTGAAATACAATGAATTATACACTTTAAATGGATGTATTGTGTGACATGTATACTATATCTCAATAACATTTTATTAAAAATATGAATTATAATATAGCACACAAAATATTTCAATATTAGGGTATATCATAATACTCCCTTTAAAACCTCCTTATACATTTAATTTTCACTTTAAAGATAAGAATACCTTTGCTTTTAAAAAATATTATACTAAAATGCCCTCTCCAAAACAAAGTAAATTTGTTTCTTATGTTTGAATGCTGCCATTGCCACTCTCCCAATAGGTAGAAATAATTCTGAAAAAGTTGGGTATTTTAACATTATAATTGGAATGCTGATTATCATTGAATTGATTGTTAAACAAGCTAGTTCAATACAGTACGATTATTGGTGGCTATCACATTGAAATCTATTGCTTATGTAGATTTGGTCAAATAGAGGCAAAGATTCTCCATACTTGTTGCTCAATCAGTAAGTCAGGGAATCTTCAGATTGGATTTAACAATATGGTCCCCTTGTGTAGTAAGTAAAACACTTCATTTTTCACCATGTTTATATTCAGAGCCCACCATTCCGTTAGCATTTACTTCCTGCATTTCTGTGACTGAAGGTTTAAAATAAATTTAACCTTGAAAATAGCCATCAGAGTTAAGTGAACCAGTTCAGTTCAACAAACAAGATGTATAAACCATTAAATGTTCAAAATCAGGGTGATGTTGACTAGCTATTTGTTCTGTTTCCTGTTAAGTTAAACAGCAATGTTCCCTGTTTAAAACTCAGGACAAATAATAATGATTCTAACCGTAAGATCCACCCTGGCCCTGAGTTCATTTTGCACAAATAAAATTTAGCTTTATTAGCTATTAGCAAAAAGCATCCCCTACCATGCTCTATTTATCTTAATGAATAAAGTCGGTCAGAATCTGCAACTCAGAGAAATTACATAAAAAGCAAAGATTTAGTTTGCTACCAAAACTAATGAATGATTTAGATGTGACAGTCTTTCTGTGGGAAATGGATAAAATACAAAAAACAAACAAACATAACCAGGAACTGATAATGACCCTGCTAGTATGGAAAGTCATGCCAGTATCATCCAAATTGATATACAAACACCGAAAAGGAATAAAAACCATTCAGAAAATAAAGTGCCAATGCTAAGGGAAGAGACGTGAATAGGTGATAAATTAAAATATTATATCTGTTCCCATTTTTTCTCAGATGTAATTTGCGAATCCCAGAAAAAGGATAGAGTGCTTGTTTGATGTTCTGGACAAATTAAGTTGAAACAGACATGGCCAACCTTTGGCTAAACTATAAAGGACTTATAATTCGTGTTTGCATTCCTCCTTCCTTCGGATTCTTGCCTTTTGCAACCTACTTCAAGGAGAAGGCCTGTCCTGGAGACCTCCTAATATGCTCTTCACAACAACCAGAAGTATTGCTTTACTTTCATTGAGATGTACATTTATTCAGAACCTGATAATATCTGGAATTTAGAAGTGATTTTTGGATTCAAGGTTAAAGAGTAAACCTAAGAGATCCTACATTTGAGAAGAGTAAAATTGTTCATGGGAAATAGTGAATTACTAATGATTTACGTGTCAATAATTGAAATGGGGATGAGGCTTGAAGATTATCTGGAGGAATAACGTTGGCTTTTACCCCAAGGCAGCACTCTAGAAGTGAGTGTGGAAACCATTTCTAATGGCTTTGAGCATCTCTCTCTGTTTAGACCCCTTTGGGTTAAGTTAAGGAAGGTACTTTAAAGATCATCTAGTCCCATGGGTTTTCATATGAATTCTGTAGAGAGAGACATAGAATTTCAGGGTTGTTCCTTAGGGATCATTTTGAATGGTGAAAAATAGAGAGACCAAATAGGGGAGGTACCAACAGGTGCACCTGTGCTTCAGGAACTTTAATCCAGCTAAAGAAATGTATTTAATATATTGACAATCCTAATAAAATTTATTTTGAACAAAAAAATGGATAAGTATTCCTGCTGAAAAATTTGAATATGACTTTAATAAAGATTCTAATTCATTAAAAAAAAAAAACAAAGGATGCTATTAGTCAAGTTTAGAATGTGGAAATTCTGTGCAAAAGAAGGCTCAGATTATTCAACAAAAGTATGGCATAAAAAGAGGAAGGTGAAATGTTAGAGATTAAAAGAGAATTAAAGAGATATCACAACCAAATACAATGTATGGACTTCATTTGAATCCTGATTTGAGTAAGCCAGCAAATCTCTATTTGAGACAGTAGAGGAAAATTGCACAGACTGAACACCATAAAATATCAAGGAATTGTTGAATTTTAAAGTTTCTGATAATGATTTTGTGGCTTTGTTTAAAAAGAAGTCATTGTCAGTTGAATATCCATACTGAAGAATTTTTGGTTAAATAATAATATGTTTTGGTTTTACTTTAAAGTACTCGAGCAGAATTACTCCAGAGGAATAGATGAAATAAGAATGGTAGAATGTGACAGTTATTGAAGTTGGGTTGTGTACATGAGTATTCATTATACTATTGTGTTGACTTCCTGTATGTTTGAAAATTTCCATAATAAAAAATAGTGAAAGTACTATTGTGCAAGAAACAGATCCAAGGATTACGTAATCCTAGTTGACAACAACAAACAAAATTGTTGGTTTTGTTACTCCAGTACTTTGGTTTTAGACATGTGCAAAAAACAAACATTGTAGAATTCAAATATATTTTTTAAAAGACCTTGCTTCTTTTTTCTGTCGAGTTGTTTTTAACTATAAATTTGAAAGCATTTCCATCACAGGGTTTCTAAATTTGCTATTTGTACTACTTGCAATACTTCTTACTATTTCAATTTACTTCAATTTGAAATAAAAATAATGTGGCAGTATGTAAAATAAAATAGCTCTTACATTTAAACCAACTAACAATTGAATTTTTAAAAAAGAATAAAAAGGTATGACAGTATTGAACTTTATCTGAGCCCTGTGCTCCCACCCTTTTGTGTTCTGAGAAATGGCGAACCTCAAAGGACCACTCTACCTTCCTATATTCCAAGACTCACCTGCACCCTTCCTCAGTGACTCAGATAGGACCCTCCTCCATCCTTCTTCATGAATCCCATGAAAATAGGACCCTCCTTCTTCATGACTCACTGATGACTCTTGTTTACCTGCCTCTATGAAACTACAGCCCCCACCCCTTAAGACGTTTCTCATTAATGAACATTCTCCCTTGTGCAATAGCGTTAATCAACTCATTTTCTTAATTGTTCCATGCATTTTGTCTTTCACAGGGTCTCCACTTGCTTGATAGGTCTCTATTATCCTGGGCTCTCCAGCTATTTGTTGCGATCAGATGTAAGAAAGGATGGAAAGCAAGCCCTCCTCGTGACCCTGTCAGCAGCAATTAGCATAAAAAGTGTTCAGATCCTTCCCTTTTTTTCCAGACCCATACACTGCCGAGAAATTATAATGAATTAGACTTCTAGCAAACTGAGCCAACAGTGTGGAAAACTTATACTCAGAGTTTAGGGATTGTTTTCTCTGATTTAAAGCAAATTGATTGTCATATAATGCAAATTTCAAAGACCTTTTCTTTTACTGTACCTGGACTTTAATTTTAAAGCAGTTCTTATTTTGATGGTGAAGGCTGACCACAGGCAGTGTTCTAAAGCCCTGCTAATTCCTTTAGTTCTTTTGGTTGACTTAATGGACCTTTCACAAGTTCCTAAAGAAGTAAGGATTAGAAATACCTACATGGTCCATAGTTACCTGTGCCTTTGACAGCAATTTACCTCAGTCTGATTTTGAAGAAATATGGCAAGTCCTATGTTTTTCTAATTTAGACTTTATTAGACTTTACTGTATTTTTTCCCCTCCCATTGGAATTGTCACTCCTCACTGAGGGGCCGTTCTATCTGACAGTGCATGGCAAACACCAGTTCTGCTAAGCACAGTGGATACCAGATTTTGTATTCCTAGCCCAGATTCACCACCGTCATGCCATTTATTTTTCGATTGAATTTGAACTGAGTGGCGTACCCTTACTGGCAGCCTGTCCCTCATTCCTGGACTCTTGTCAAGTGACATAGAAGCTTACCTGAATTTCTTCCATCTGAATTTCTCTCTGCTTCTTCCTGATTTCCCCCAGTGCCTCTATACCCAGAAGCAACACACTTCTGGGTGTTTGCCTTACTTCTGAACTTTTAGCGGGCCTCTAGTATGTTAACAATCCTATCCTACACACGTTCATGTTTCATTAATTTTTACATTTATCATCTCTAAGATACCAACTTCACCAGTTAGGGATGCTCTGACAGGTTCCTGAATATAAGCACAGCTCACGAATACTATAATAGTAGTCTTTCTTAGAACTAAGTATCAGGAGAAAATTTAGGTTGACATCAGGTATAAATTAATGTGAAACAAGTATCTCATGCAATAGGATTCTTGACAATCGTGTGTTCTTGTCTGCAAAATATTAAAGGAAAATAATAGTAGCTAATGATTAGTGAGCACTTGCTAAGTATTAGAGCACTACAATAATTGCCATATTTGATCTTTGTTAACAGCCATATGAGCTGGACATTATTATCCTCATTTGATAAATGAGGAAACTAGGAATCAATTAATTAAGTAACTTGCCTGTTGCTACCCAGAAAGGATGGAACTCAAATTTGGAATCTGGCTGGTGCCAAGTCTATGTTCTTAATGCCATACTGCTTCAAAAGAAGAGAACAGTGATGAAAATTTAATCTTCTTCATATATGAACCTTAGCATGATGCTTGGTTTAAGAAGTTAACAAATGTCTAAGATCTTTTTTTGAAATTTTCTTAGAGTTATTAATATTTTAGTTTACATTTTTGTAAACTGCATAGTATTGTATGCTTTAGAACATCATTTAACTCAATCATTAACTATTTTAAATTCTATTTTTTAAATTATTTTTTTCAATTACAGTTGACATTCAATACTATATTATCTTCATGTGTATAACATAGTGGTTAGACATTTATATAATTTGTGAAATGATCCCCCCAATTAGTCTGGTACCCAATTGGCACTATACATAGTTATTACAATGTTAACTATATTTCCTGTGCTGTACTTTACATCCCCATGACTATTTTGTAACTGCCAATTTGTACTTCTTAATCCCTTCACCTTTTTCACCCAGCCTTCCAATGCCCCTCTCATCTGGCAACTATCAGTTTGTTATCTGTATTTATGAGTCTGTTTCTGTTTTGTTTGTTCATTTATTTTGTTCTTTAGATTCCACATATAAGTGAGATCATGTGGTATTTGTCTTTCTCTATCTGAATTATTTCACTTAGTATAATACCTTCACTAACACTTGTTTATTGATTTATTGATGACAACCATTCTGACAGGTATGAGGTGATATCTCGTTGTGGTTTTAATTTGCATTTCTCTCATGATTAGTGGCACTGAGCCTCTTTTCATATGTCTGTTTGCCATCTGTATGTCCTCTTTGGAGATATGTCTATTCAAGTCCTCAACCCATTTTTCAATTGGGTTGTTTGTTTGGGGGGAGTGAAGCTGTATGAATTCTTTATAAATTTTGGATATTAACCCCTTATTGGATGTATCATGGGCAATCTTCTCCCAGTCAGTAGGTTGTCTTTTCGCTTTGTTGATGGTTTCCTTTGCTGTGCAAAAACTTTTTAGTTTGATGTAATCCCATTTGTTTATTTTATTATATCTTTTCCTTCCCTTGCCTAAGGAGATATATCCAAAAATATATATTACTAATAGTAATGTCAAAGGGTTTACTTCCTATGTTTTCTTCTAGGACTTTTATGGTTTCAGGTGTTACACTTGAGTCTTTAATCTATTTTAAGCTTATTCTTGTATATGGTGTAAAAAAGTGGTCTAGTTTATTTATTTATTGTTTTTTGGCATGTGTCTATCCAGTTGTCCCAACACCATTTGTTATAGAGACTGTCTTTTTACCTCATTGTATGTTCTTGCCTCCTTTAAAATGACTAAGAAATAATTGCAGTACAATTGGACTAGCTTATAAAGCCCTCTAATTGCTGTGAGCGGTCCATCCTTACAATAATCATTGAAACTATAGTCTCACAAAAAATCAGTACCTTAGACTATATTCCGTTCTTTAGATTGTCAGCACTGTTACCTAATGCAGCTATGGTAGAATTGACTGCAATGGTATGCTTTGTTACTGAGAATTAGACAGCAGGGTCTGCATTTCTCAGGTCCCGCTTCACAGCTAACTGTTGTATCTATCCAAAAGGTGTTGGTCACTTCCTCCCGCATCTTGGAGGGCTACTCCAGGCTTGTTCAGTGCCTGTCCTGCTTCTCTGCATCAAACAAGTCTATTCTCCAGTTGAATCTATGCAATTTTCCAATCTTAGCTTTATCTTTGGTTCTGCCTGTGTGAGCTCAACAACCTGTGATTCCCCATTGTCAACTATAGCTTCAGACCCGACACTAACACCTTAGAATGTCTTTCACACCACTTGATTAGCCTGTAACTTTCAGGTCTGACCTAGACTGCCTCTTTTTTTGGAACATCTGAAGTTCTTGCTGCCACCCCCCACACCACTGAATGTCATACCCCAATAACCTAACAACCCTTTTCCTGGGTTTTTCCCCCTGTGTCTGCTCTTTTGTCTGTACTCCTGAGGCTTATGTCCATTCTAAGAGTCTTTAGTTCTTTTGGGGATGAGGCAGGACAAAAATATTCAATAATACACCTACTCATCATATATGCAGAGGACTGGAGAACAGTTCTAAGCAATTGAAAGTGGCCCACTTTGGTGTTATTTCTATGTGTTATGCAGATACAATTTTTCTGAGTACTTGCTGACATGTGAAATGTCCTGGACCTAAAAATCAGAGTTGGTTGTAAATCCGTGACGTCAGATTATTTCCTGGGAGCAGATATTTCTTTCCTTTGAGCATAAGAGGCCTAGGTGCCTATAGGAAAGATAAGTAATACAGAAATGAGTAGCTTAGGGAAATCAGAATAGATTTTGCTTACTTCTCAATTCTACCATGGTTGGGGTAGACAAAATTCTCCTCTTAAGTCCTTGGCAGCATTTGTGGGAATCTTTAAGAGAATGACAAATGCCAAGAACTTTTTAATGCAGGGCCTGGAGATAGGAATGGAAGACAGGGGATAACTAAGGAAAGAAACCATAGAATCCAGTGAATTTCTCTCATTTAAGTCATGTGGTTCTTAATGAGGTCCATTTCTGAAAAAGCATGTATCTAAGATGCATGCAAACACTCTATGAGCATAATATTATCATATTAATCAAGTTTCCTTTCCATCTGAGTTATGCTAGTCCTTTTTTTGCCTTTATCATTTACTTTCCTTTTAAAACACAATTATTTATAATTCAAGCAGTTTTATTATGGCTCATGAAAGCTTTTGCACAGAATTTAGCATATTCATTATTCCTTATTACCATTGCCATGGAGGTCAAATTATTAATTTTAGAATCATCATGTAGCTTTATAATATTTTGTAACATGTTTTTGTTAGGGAAATTTTATTTGATGTGTTTTTATGGAATCAGTAGGTAATAAGGCCTAATCCCTTTTGAATTTTTATATCTATTAGCATCTTTACTGAGTCTACCCAGTGTTTTACATAAAATGAATGGAGGAATATTTAAAACATAACATATTCTTGAGAGGTTTTGAATTTATTATAAGTATCTGAAGTTCCAAAGAATAGGAAAAAAATTCTTTGTGAGGTAGACTTTATTTAGCAGATTGATTAAAATCCCTTAGTTCCAGATAAGAAAATGAAAAGAGACACACACTTAGACACATTTCTGATAACATCATTGTATTTCTAAATTTAAAAATAAAATTTTATAAGCTCCTATTCAGAAAAATTTTATAAAAATGAAAAGTCAAAACAGCTAAAAGCTAGTAAACAATAAAATAACATCTGTACACAACAGAGAGGAAGTGATTGGTATGAGCAATCCTGAAGTCATTCAAAATTTCGGTCCCCTGTCATGCTGAAAGAAAAGATATGATTGTATGAGCAAAGGTTCAGGGGAAGTATTACTAATGTACTACTCCCCCTCAAAGAAAAGAAAATCACAACAGGGCTCTCATTGAATAACGTATTAAGCACAAAAGAGGTATCTAATGGAGAGCAATACATATGCGTAGTTAACCCTTAAAAAAACAGTGTTAGAGTGACTGAGAGTTTGCTATATATGAGGTGTGACAATTAAGTTCGCGAACTTGTGGCAACGATGTTTCTAAACCTTTTTTGATATCAGAGGGATTATTCATTGGAATTTATACCAACTGGATAAACAGTTAACCAAGTTTACTATTTGCAAGTGCTGAAAAGGCTGTGTGAAAAAAACAAAAGACCTGAACTTTTTGCCGACAATTCATGGCTCTTGCATCACGACAACGCACCAGCTCACACGGCACTATCTGTGAGGGAATTTTTAGCCAGTAAACAAATAACTGTATTGATCACCCTCCTTATTCACCTGATCTGGCCCCCAGTGGCTTCTTTCTTAACCTGAAGATAAAGGAACTCTTGAAAGGAAGACATTTTGATGACATTCAGGACATCAAGGGCAATACTACAACAGCTCTTATGGCCATTTCAGAAAAAGAGTTCCAAAATTGCTGTGAAGGGTAGACTAGGCACTGGCATCAGTGCATAGCTTCCCAAGGGGAGTACTTGGAAGGTGACCGTGGTGATATTCAGCAATGAGGCATGTAGCACTTTTTCTAGGATGAGTTCGCAAACTTAATTGTCCAACCTCGTAAATGCTAAATAGGGATTCTTGAAGTAGAAGTGATACTGTATTGGGAGAAATGTAATGACTAACTGGATCACAATCTGCTAAACTGACAGTACATCCTGTGGTTTAGGATGAGTGTCTGTGAGTGGGAAGTGAGTAGTAGTAGGGGGTAATAAACCATTCTCAAGGGCTCATTTTGGGGGTAGAGAAGCAGTGGAGAGGAAAATAGAGGGTATGTTGGTAACATTTCCCCTTAGTGTCAGGAATTTGCCTTCACCAATTTTTGTAGTGCAATGCTACTGACAAATTCTCTGAGCTTTTGCTGAAAATGTCTCTATTTCATCTTTATTTTTTAATGAAATCTGCAATAGATAGAACATCATAATTTTTCCCATAATTCATTCAAGATGTTTTCCATTGTTTTCTGGCCTCCATTGTTTATGATGAAAAGTTCGTTTATATTCTTAAAATTGTTTCCCTATGTATACTGGGTCTTTTACTTTTCCCTCTGGCTTTTAAAAATATTTTTCCCCTTAATTGTTGGCTCTCAACAGTCTGACTGTGATATGTCTTAAGAGTGTAGTCAGTATTCATAAATATCTCATGGGTACATAAGAGCAATGGTTTATCCCTTAGTTGTTGGGTGCAGTGTTTTGTATATGACCAGAGATATTTTCCTCTATCCAAACAATTACCAAAAGAGACAAGCTACCTTTTCATCTCCTTCTTCAAGCAGGAACTTTTTTTTTTTTTTAAACCTTTCACTATGGTGTGGTCTTTCAATGTTTCCAGCTTTATATTGAGAACTCAGTTCCAACTATACAACTGATGTGGGCCTTTTTTTCCTGATACCATGGAGCCACTAAAGCCCAGAGCTCTAGGTTCCTTTTATCAGATAATATCCTCAAGGATAGATTCAGTGGTTATGTATCCCTCTGGTGTTCAGTCTCTGAGGAGATCCTTTACATTTTTAAAACTCAAATTTGCAATTAAAATATTTGTGATATTTTATCCAGCACTTCTAGGTATTTTCTTATTGGAAGTTTTTTTCAGAAAACCTAATTCACTTTCCCTCATCCATCCCCCTCCCCCGACTCCTCTGAGGTTCCTGTGTAGTTTTCACTCATTATTTAAGTCTTACATCAAAATTTCCCTACTCAGTGAGGCCTTTTTAAATCACTCTAGCTAAAGTAGCCAACCCCCTCCAGCCCAAACACTTCATTTTCTATCATTTGATGAGATTAATTATTTAGATATTTCTGTTTATTAAATTAAATATATAAATATAAAAATAAAATAGAAATTTATTAAGTTATTCATTTATTATCATGGCAATTTTTGTCACCCAGTTCTACTCAGAACCCCCAAAGTACCAGGACTTAGACTTATTCATGGCACTATCTATAGGATTTATAAAAGTGCCTGACAATGTTGGTATTGATTTAATACATATTTAATGAATGAATTACAAGTAAATCAAAACATAGATGGTTAGTTATCAAAGGGGTTTATTTGATATCCTTGAATAAGACAGATCATTAACTATTTGGCAAACATTAGGGTTAATGTAAGGGTTAGAATTAAAGCCAAAATAGTAGGAATAGCTTTATTAATAATTTAAAAATAAATATGTCAATCAACATTAAAGAGCCAAGCTTAAAACCATGTGGAATTAGTACCATGCAAACAAAATACCAATAAGAGTCAAAGTTATGGTGGATAGGAATATGACAACTTTTCAGAGAAAGTCAATCTGCAAAGAAGTGAATTGAGCAAAAGTGAAGAGAGAAACAATGAGATGACACTTGGAGAGAGATTGAAAGATTAAGAGAAATACCAGATGACTTTCCCTTTTCTATTGTACTTGGAATTATGTCTCACACTTGGGTTTTGTGAGTTTTCCTGGTCTCTTTTCAATAAAGGTAGTTTGAGAATTTTTGTTTTTGTCAACAAAATATTCTCTATTTGATAAAAACTAAGAAAGTTACACTTTGTGATATTTGGCACTAATTGAGGAAATGGCTTCAAGTGTCTTTTGTTCTCAGGGCTGAATACATGGCTTACATTGATTGCGTGGCCAAATGTCACTTGTAGCAAAACTAGTCAACGGAAGTAGGCCTGCTGTAGCAAGGAGAGAGGGGTGTTTTGGTTCTCTGTGCTTATATTTCTAATCAAGATCATAAGCCCAGTTTATACTTTGGCAATAATGTAAGAAGTGGAAATGAGATAAATGGTTTAAATTTTTAAATTTATTTTAATGACATTTTAATAGCACTTCTGCTGTTCAGGTGGGGCCAAATCATGCAATGCTTTGTAGGGCATGGTGAAGAATGGATTTTATCTACTTGTAATGGGACAGGTTAATTTTATTTGTCACCTTGGCTGGGCTAAGGGATGACCAGATAGCTAGCAAAATTTTACTTCTGGATGAATCTTAAGGGTGTTTCCAGAAGAAACTAGGATTTGAATTAGGAAACGGGGTAAGGAAGATCACCCACACCCATGCAAGTGGGCATCATCCAAACCATCAAGGCTCTGAATAGAACAAAAACATGGAGGAAGGGCAAATTTGCTATCTACTTGAGGTGGGATGTTGTCCTCTCCTGCCCTTGAACATTGGTGCGTGTAGTTCATGGGCCTTTGGCCTCAGATCAGGATTTACATCACTGGCCTCCTGGTTCTCAGGCCTTGGACTGTGACTTATACCATTTGCTTGCCTGGACCTCCAGCTTGCAGACAGCAGATCATGGGACATCTTACCTCCTTAATTGTGTGAGCCAATCCCTCATAATAAATCTCTTTCTACGTATCTCTCTATATATCCTGTTGGTTCTGTCTCTCTGGAAAAGTCTGACTAATACAGTGGGCAAGTGAATATTTAAGTCTGGAACTGAGAGATTTGATGCCTAAGCTAGAAAAAATTTTGGAAATCATCAGCATGTAAATACTACATAAAGCCACATGCTGGATGAGATTACCTCAGAGTCAAGTCTAGAGAGGAGAAAAAGACCCAAGGTGAGACCTGATGATGTTATTCAAATCTATATCTTAGCTTTCTTCTCAGCGTTACTGATCTTATTATGTTAGGAATATACTATTTAAATTCCAATAGCTCTACAATAAGTCTTTATATCTGTGAAAACAAATCATTACTTGTTACTTTTCCTGTTAAAATATTTTTTGCTTCTCACCTGTGTTTTCCTACATGCAAACTTTTGTATCACTTTTGTATTAAAACTTCCTTTTGATATATAACATTAGCTATAATTTCATGAAAGTTGGGTATGAAACACATTGATATTTTATTTGATATCACTGACTTAAATGATTTTTGAGCCAGAGAAGTCATTAGAGCTTGTCCAGCCTATTAAGATGAGGATGCTTATGGGCCCAAGACTGTGTGAGTGGTCCAGCGATGGCCCAGATGCAGAGAGATTTGGTTCTGGGGTTGGAAACAGAGCGAAGGAGGCACAGGGTCACACAAGTTGGGAGCCATTGGATAGACATCCTGGCAAATCACGGGCAGTTAATACTTTTTCAGATAGTGCCAAAGCAAATGGAAAATTTGGAACCATTAAAGGAAAAGTTTACAATTTATATTAAACTTTAGAGGAACTTGGTTAAGTTTGTGCACTATGACTATTTCTGATAGTAGGTTTCAGTTTTTACTCTTACCTTTTATAAGCCCCAAATGTCATTCAAACTCTAGAACAGCGATACAGTCTATTTTGAACTCATTCTTAATCAGTAGTATTGTGTTCAGGTGAACCTCTCGCTGCTCTGATGAGGGAACAATTCTTTTTCTACCTTGTTTCTTCCAAATTGAAATTTGGAGCGTGATGTTCGAGGAACATGAAGTTATTTGTAATTTTGCAAGTTTTTCTTGCTCTCTCCCTTTCAGTGCCTTTGTGCTTGCAGCTCTCTCTGCTTCCTTACTCCGTTCCTCTCTTCTTTTTTCCAGCTAACATCTACTTATCACTCAAAACCCAGCTCAGAGGTCACCTTCTTTAGGAAGCTGTATAAGTGCCCCTTTTTGCATGCTTCGCAACTATCCTGTACTTATTTCTATCACAACCTTGATGACAGTGTATTGTAATGTCTATGTACTTACCTGCATCCTTCAAAACCCCAAGAGTGTCTCTTTGAACTTTGCATCCCGGCACCTAATACAAGGCTTAGAACAGGTCAGACATCCAATGAGTATAGGCTGAATCCATATATAGCCAGTCTACCTTCCTAAGAAGAATTCCACTTATAAGAAGGAGTTAAAGCACTCTCCAAATTTCACACTTTAAAAGGATACATAACCCTGAAATATGAAAAAGAGATTTATAAATGTAGGATTTGAATACATTATCTTGAAATTCATTTTCTCCTGTCTTTGACATGAAACTATTTCTAAGCGAAATCGATGTCAGAAGCTTATGGAGTGTGAATAAGACAGCCATATAAGAAATTATTTTTTTCCAGGTTCTGAAGCTGATAGTTTTTTAGAGCTGAAAGGCCTGGTGCAGTGAAAGAGTGTTATGCTCTTCAGGTAGAGGTAGCTTGAAAATGTGGCCCCTGGAGTACAGTCCTTGCAAAACCCAAGAGATTATTGTGTGGTGGAAACCAAGAAAGAATTTTCTAGGAAGGAGGAAATGGTCACCAGAGTCAATGCTGCAAAGAAGTCAAGTAAGGAAAGGCCTGAAAAGTACGAATTATATTTTGAACCCCCTTCTGCAAGCAATTATAGGGAAGAGTGGAAGCAAGAATGGGTAAGGATGAGGAGGAGTACAAAAAAAGGGGCTTCAGGAAACCAGATGCAGTGAATTTAAAAGTGACTCGAAATGAAAAAGTGGTATACAAGGTCAGAAAATTAAGTTCGCAAACTCACCCTTGGAAAAGTGCTACATACCTCATTGCTGAATATCACTACTGTCACCTTCCAAGTACTCCCCTTGGGAAGCTATGCACTAATGCCACTGCCTAGTCCACCCTTCAAAGCAATTTTGGAGCTCTTTTTCTGGAGTGGCCATCAGAGCTGTCATCGTATTACCCTTGATGTCCTGAATGTCTTCCTTTCAATATTTCCTTTGTCTTCGGGTAAAGAAAGAAGTCATTGGGGGCCAGATCAGGTGAGTGGGAGGGTGTTCCAATACAGTTATTTGTTTACTGGCTAAAAACTCCCTCACAGACAGTGCTGTGTGAGCTGGTGCGTTGTCGTGATGCAAGAACCATGAATTGTTGGTGGAAAGTTCAGGATGTTTTCATCTAACTTTCTCACGCAGCCTTTTCAGCCCTTCCAAGCAGTAAACTTGGTTAACTGTCCAGTTGGTACAAATTCATAATGAATAATCCCTCTGATATCAAAAAAGTTTAGCAACATCGTTGCAACAAGTTCGTGAACTTAATAGTCAGACCTCATATGCATAGTACATATACCCATCTAGACTCTTCACGTGCCAAGTAGCAATTGCAGGTGGTTTACTCACTTTCTGTGTCATCCTAGGAAAGCTCGGTTTTTTATTATTGCTTCGTAGATGATGGTGACAAAATTATACAGATAGCACAAGGCAGAGAAGGGATATGAACCTAAGTCTGTAGGACCACAAATCTGCTGTTTTTTTTACCATAACAAAAAGCTGAGTGTCTCTGTCTTAGAAAATTCTGTGATTCAGAACCTCTTATTCCCTAAGATGTCAGATAACTGAGATAATTTTGCAGGAGTCTCTTGGGTCACATCACAATAATCCAATCTAGCCAGACCTAAAGGGTAGCACCTTTATATACTGTTGACCGGTCTTTTTCTTTTCTTCAAATCACTTCTGCTAATGCTATTTTTAAGTGATCTCTGAGAAGAAAATTGACGCTAAATAACTAATGTAGTTTCAAAATGTCATAAACTTTTAATAGACCGCTAAAAACAGGTTTTTGTTTGTTGTTGTTGTTGTTATTGTTTTAATAAATGCTCTGTCACTGAGGTCCCAAATGATAGGTTAGGTACAGCCAATGCATGAAACACAAAAGTTTGAGGCAGAGATCATTTAATGAAGAAAGCCTTTTATAGGCATTGAAAATCCAGTGGCTTATGGCTGTATAGAAGTTTGTTATTCAAAGATATAAAACCACCAAAATAATTTCCACAATTCTCTTATTTATCTGAATTCACTCACCTTCATGTACCAGAGTAGGCAATTAATGCAGAGATCACAGAAATTGCCTGTTAGATAGCAGCTCTCCTACTCTTTGAGCTAATTGTTTAAAAAAAATGGGGAGAGGGTGGCAGGGGGAGGGAGAAGATTTGGTTAATATCCGTTCTCCTCAAATGTCAAGTTAGAACAGACACCTCATACCCCAGTCCTCCATTCACAGAGCCACTGGAGATGGACAGGACGTTTTAATACTATATTTTTTCTTGCTAATTAATATGAATAGGTGTCTTTTAGGTTTAATTAGCTCAAAGTAAACATTGTTTTCTTAAACAAAGAAATGTTGTTTTACCATTTTAAAGCATGATCTGTTTTTATCCATAAACCTTTCCTACTTGGAAAGGAAAAGAAAACCTTCAGATCCAATTGAGAAGAAGTCTCCTAAAGACAGGGCACGACTATAACAGAAAACCAGTCAGTGTTTCAACTCGCTGTGAAAGTGAAGTCAGTGTCTTCCAGTGGGAATGCAAAGGCAGCATATTCTAATGGCTAAGACATGTTTTATTTTTGAGATGAACCAGCACAATTTATGGCAGTTTTTGAGATTGGCAAAATTTATATAATTTTTGAGCAGAAGGGATTTCACCATCCTCTTAGTGCATTGATTTCCAAAATAAAGCATATGAAGTGAGGGGGGAGTGTGCGTATCAGAAGCATGGGGTATATGAATTCTTGATGAGAAATTTTTAACTGTTTATTTTCACTTTGCTGATGATCTTTAATGTAACATAGGCATATTTGGGGTCACGGAGGGCCTTGTATATAGGCTTCCTCATCTCACTGATCATATCTGCCGTTGTTTCTGAGAGTACTCCCACCAAAGGAACCACAAAGGATGCCATGGTGCTCCCCAAGAATGAACGTGACACAGCAGATGCAATTGATGAAAGCAGTGGAAGCACTGAATCTTCTGAGGCACGCAAAACAGATGCACCAAACTCAGAAGTGCCTGCACCATTTTCTTCTGAACCATTACCTAGCCAGGGACAAAGCTTTAGAAAGTTATCAAGTGGGCATTTATTACAGTTGCCACTAGAAGATGTTTGCTAGCTGGGTTTGAATTAACAATGAGAGCTGATTGTGCTGAACTACCGAAAAAGCCTGGAAGTTATTAATGATGTTTTGTAGAACATACTTAAACAATAACAAAAACAAAAGCATGCTCTGAATTTGTATTATTGAGGCTAAAATACAGGAACAGACTAAATATAGAACCAAGTCTGGGACAACATCGTTTTGCTTTTAAATCCAACATCAGCAATTTAGCTGCAGAAGAAAAACAAATCTGTCACATTACATTAATGTTGTAAATTTTATTTTTGCTTTGGTTAATCTAATTGGCAAGTTTGTTCTGCTTTTAAAGTTTTATTAGCGCTGATCACATAAGGAATCTACAAAAACCTTTACATCTGAGCATATTTCATTAATATTAAAATAAAGTGATTTGGGTCCACAATAGTCTGGAAGAAATGTTTTCCTTTGAAAGGCATATGTGGCTGAGAGCAGACTGTCTGCCAAATAATCCATTAGTTCCCTGTCTTAGCTGGGGTTTCCTACAAGCAGAGCCAGGGACTGGGATTCTTGAGCAATGATTTATTGAGAAAGTGATTTCAGGAGAAGAGGGGGAGTGAGAGAAGGATATAGGGCAGGGGAGGAGCTAAGCAAGGATGGGTTCTCAGCTGGAGACCAGTTGGAACAAGTTTGGCTCCACTGGAACCTAGGAAGCATGAATTTCACCACAGTTTGTCCAGCGTTAGCATGGGTGGCCGCCCCCTAGAGTTACAGTGTCTCCCAAGAGGGGAAGGGAAAAGGCTGTGAGCTCCTAACAGGTGCTAAGGCATGAGACCTGGGAGATGGGTGTTCAGCCCAAAAAGGTGAATCTAGGCAGAGCAATCGCTCTAGAACCTGCTTTGCAATGCTCAGATCCACTTACTTCTCAAATTCAGCTAACTCCATCCAGACATAGGTTTGCCAGGTTTTCAGATGGCCAATTTTCTGGAAAAACTTATAAGAAGGTTATTTGGACAAACTGTAGCTTCCACTGGTGAAATTAGTCCTGAGATACTCATTATCTGCCTCCTTTACCACCTATTCTACATTTCCCTCTCCCTTGGTTAGCACCTCTGCTGGATTAGTTGGCTTGCTCTGTGTCACTGGAGGCCCCAGTTACCATGCTTTCGTCAGCTTGTGGTTATTAGACTTGCTTATTATAATAAAACTGGTCATGAAAGTACAGAGACAGCCCAGCAAATCACCCTGCTTGCATCAGCTAGCAGTACTCTATTTGCTCATGATGAGCAGGGTCGATTACCTCTGCCATTATGGTTACTGTTCTTTGTCTGATGGTCTCCTGGCTTGTGGAGCCCAAAGTGACCAGGAGTTAGTCATAGCTTTAAGTTTATTGGGACTTTCCCTTATCTCCCGGTGGAAGGATCCACCCTCTAAGAACCAGGACCTACAGAGCATAAAATTACAGAAGTAGGGAAACACGAATTGCTCGAGTGGGGACCCACAGATATATATTGGCCATATCCCGAGCACCTACAACTGTGTTTACCGAATAGTATGTGCTCAGTATATATCTGTGGATCCTGGAACTTGCCTTTTAATAAATGCTGAACCACGGATTCCATTGATTGGTCTTTTCCAAGATGAGTTATAAACGTGTAAATGCATTCATATGAGTATGTGTTAGTATATCTCCAATATTTGCTTAAAAACACAATTATAATCTCTTTAATATGGAACCACACTGTATACAGTATTAAATGTGAAGTTTATAATTTATCTCTCTTTCTTACTGGTATATTAAAATAATGGTACATTTTAAATCAATGGTATCTTAGAATATATATAGCAGTGCCTTCCACATACTATGTGCTGAGAAGGCGAAGATATACTTCCCAGCCTCTATTCTCAGAAATGTCACTTAAACTTCAACTAAATTTAACACTGTCTGGCAGGAGTCATTGAGTGTTCTTAGGCTGCGGCCCCTAAATAGGAAATGGATAACAGTACTATTTCGTATGCTAAACATCAGAGTCATTTGCACTTGCGTTTTCAGCCCATCTTCAGTTACTAAAAATGTTCACTTTTTTCCATCTGTTTTCCTAACAGTTCGTCTCTGTAGCCAATAATGCCTTGAAACAGCAAACACCATACATAGACTGACTGGTTTTACGATAGTGTCATAGTAGTTTCACATAATTAAGTGCCACTGTCTGAGATTTTAAAAGCCAAATAGGGGATGAGCGAAAGAGAGAACACTATGTGCAGACATTGCTATGATAGCATGAACCAATTTGATCAGAAGCACATTTAGCCCAATATTGGGTAACACCCTTTCAGAGATGACAGCGTGAAACCTGGATTCTGGCTGGAAGGAATTCTGATCAAGAGGGGAAGAGTGTTTAGCCTGGGTGGACAAGTTTGTTTGTCAACGGTGAAGATAATGAAAGAAAGAACGTCTGTGTGTGTGTGTGTGTGTGTGTGTGTGTGTATGTGTGTGATGACGAGAGAGTGGTCATGCATGTGACGATATTTGAGCATTTCATCCTCAGACTTTTTAATTAGCTTTTGGAGCAAAGCAAATCCTGTGTTGTCCTTCTGAAACCCAGGTCATCCTTTACTGTTCACCTGTCTACACAGAATACCCAGTAATGGTTACAAGCATAGCTAAGTTTTAGGAACAGAAGAATTTTAAATGGTTTCATTTTATTATTATTTTATTATTTTCGCTGGAGGTTTTACTCTGGAATTTTGCCATACTCTTTTGTTTTTGTTTTTGTTCCCCTCCCCCACCCTCCTTGGGGGAGTCACACTGTGAGAAAGCTTCATAGCTAAAGCTAGCTATTGATACAATACTTCCAGCATATCAACAAATAAACTCTCTTGATTCCAAACTAAAATGAAATCTTCTGCTGGTGTTCACAACATTAGAACAGTGCTTGAGAATACATTCCTTACTTCTGTTAGGTGAAAGCCGTGGTAGTCGGAATACCTAAGGCCTGGTCACTAGGGCTTGTCCTACTCACCTACATTTGTTAAAAGAATTGTCAGTTTAATGGATTGGGATAAACAATTCATTTTGGGAGTATCTTCCCACTCTGTCACAGTTTAGGAAGTTCAACTTCTTTGTTCGCTTTCAAGACACAATTCTCTTGAAATGACTTCTGTGAGATCAAAAGGAAACCAAATAGGCAGGTATCACAGGGAAGAAAGAATATTTGGAATTCTAGAATCTACTGCTGTGAAAAAAAGAAATATTGTGATTCCAAGCCAGCAATGCTACCTCTGGAGTCTGAAATGGTTCCTGAACCAGCATCACACACTCTCCAACCCAAAGACACAAGCAAGCACAGATGTAAAGCAAAGATGTCAAGCCCAAATTGTCAAGGTCCAATTTGCCATTTCTTTAAGGCAAAGAAGAAGGTTTCAGTGAACATTAGTGTTGTAAAAGGCTCAAGTGTTTTTAATCTTTTCTGAATTAGAAAACCATCTGCAGGGAGGGGCATTTGAAAATAAACATTGAACGGAGACCTACGATCTGGCCCTAAAATTCTACCTGTCACCACTGAAGTGACCTTGAATAGTCACATTACTTCTCTGGGCCTCTCCCTATTTATATTTAGACCCAAGTGAAGAATATCAAGGCATGGAAGGTGGGAGTAAAGAATCTCTAAGATTATTTTTAGCTCAAATATTCTTTTGGTTTCATAAAAAGGATAATGGTTGGAATTAAAGAAAAATTATTTGAAAAAATTTGTGCACAGTAAATATGAACAATAGTTATAATACAGTAGAAAGGAAAAACTAGCATTTATTGAGTGCCAGCTGTGTGCTAAACATTGTGCTGGGCACATATTATCTTATTGAACGTTCACGACACAGCCAGGCGACATTATCCTTACAACACAGGATAATGTCACTTGGCTGTGTTCGCAACAACACAGCCAAGTGACATTATCATTATTTGACAGCTGAAGAAAATAGGTAGAAGTTAAGCAATTTACACAACTAGTAAACGGTGGAGCCAGAGTTTAAAACCAGGAAAAGTTGAAAGCCACTGTTTTTTTGTGTTTTTTAGGAAGCAAGAAAGAAGGAAGGTAAGAAGAATGTACACCTGGTAGAGAATAACTATGCTGTTTTGGGGGAAATTATCCTGAGTGAGTTTATAATACAGGAGCGTCAGTGTTGTGCTGTACCTTCTGAAACTCTGCAATATGCACATTTTGTCTAGGCAACCGAACCTGTGTGATAGCCCTGCTGTTTATTCCACTTGGTAGCCTCCAGAAAGCAAACATGCAATCACCTTTTCCTTCATTCCACCCATGGAGCTCTCTTTCTTGTGATGTCATACTTTAGGGAGAAGGGAGAATATAAATGAATGAGAAAACGGAGCAAGACTGAAGCTTCAGCTCAGAGCCCATTACATTGCAATACTGTCTCTTTCCCAAAACATCTTAAGGGCCAGAAGTTCTACATTTTGCCCCATCTTCTACATATATTACAGAGTCTGCCAACAGTATGCGCTCAATAAACGGAGTCCCTTTCTACTTATAGACTAGATTCGTATTTTAAACGAAAAGTGAAAATGAAAAATGGGGGATGATGAATGGCCCATATACCTTTCAAGATAAAATAATTCAGTAGCTGCGCAAAGAACTTACAGTTAAAAATTATGACTTATACAAAGGTAAACATAAAAACAAATGATGTATGTTTGCATTTTATGTAGAGCATACTTCTGATATGAAGAGCCATGTGCCAGTTTTAGCATCTGGAATTTTCAGGCAGGCCCTAGCCTATCTGAAATTCCCCAGCCGTGCTAATCAACACTGAACATCCCCATAAGTTGCCAGGATTGTATTCCCCATTTAAAGTCCAGAATAGCTCCCCGAGTTATTTTCTTGGCTCACATTTCGAAAGGAGACCAAAGCAGCTGCACAGGAGTGTTGGGTGTCCACATGGTTCATCCCTTGAGTGATGTTTCTTCTTCCTTCCATTTACTGTTGTTTGTTCCTATTTTTAAATCATTGTCAGTATTTTTTTTTTTTTCTTGGCTCTTCTCATTGTCTGCACTTTCCTGGCTCTTCTACACAAATGGTTTCATGTCATTTTTCTCTTGGACTTAGCATTAGTTGAAGTGATTTTCACGTTTTGGTCAAAAGTGAGTAAAGAATTCTTTAAAGCAAACAGCATAGGTAGATACTAACTGTACTCTTAAGGTTGTAAATAATGTGAAATATTCCATATGTTAAGCTCTCGAGTATGATATTCCAAATTTTCTTTTTAATTTGTGTTCTTATAGCAATGACACAGCATTCTTGAGAGGATTTGTTTTAATTTTTTCCCTCTCCCTTCTTTCATTAGAATAATGTATGTCTGCAGAGAATACTTTCTTTTCTTTGGTTTCAGTACTGTCTTGCATTTTGTGAATACCATACATTAATTACACAGAGACCTTTATCCTTTCAGCAATTTAAGGTATAGATTAGAAGATAGTTCCCTGAGGCTGGAGTTAATTGTGAGAAAAAGCCATTATTAAATTAATCATGCAAAGATGTAGTAACTAATCAGGCAAAGCATACCCTTATTGGCTTCCTTAATCCCACCCACATTCATGATATCCTGCTTTCATCAGAACCTAAGATTCTTTCTATACCAAGGGAAGTTACAGTTTTCACCAAGCCATTTCTACCAAATCCAAATTCCTGTTGCCCTATGGACCATGGCCCTTCAATAACCTCAACGCCCCTTATCCCCTCAAAAAGACCTACAACTACATAGATGGCAATGAAAATAGATACGTAAATAGAGAGCCACTAGTTTCTGTTTTTGCAGGATTAATTTTGAAGGTTTATTTGAAACCAGAGGAGACTATAAGCCATATTAGATGTATTTGATTAAACTTCTCAGTTGCAGATAAAATGGACCATTCTTGGCAATTAAGGTTCACGTGGTTTATGTATTAAAGACAGAAACAGACCTTGCTTGGCATCATATTAGAAGGTAATCTCTATAGGCTGTAAATTCTTTTGGGAAAGGGATTACCTCCCACTTACCTGTGTTCTTCCATCACTTAGTGTATTTCCTGGTGTATAATAAATGTTCAGGAAGTGTTTGATGGGTGAATAAGTAAAGCAAAGGAGAATCAATGTGTAACCTGAAGTGTTCCCTTTTTCACAGAAGGCAAAGGAGCCAAACATTTGCTAAGTAGCCCTTTAAAATCAGATAAATTGTATGCACAGTAGTTGATGTAATAGGGGTGTTCTGAAATCAGTAAACCTACATGCAGAACCTTGATTGTGTTTTAAAGCCAAAATTATACTTTATCCTTTTAAATGGTGAAAAGCCACTGTGACTATAATTTACCAATTTTGCTATTTATCCAAGCCAGCAAAGGTAATCTAAACCTCATTTTAGTTTATGGAGAATCTAATATGGACCCAACTGACAAAGTTTTAATTTCATGCTTAAGTTGTATCAAAATAGAAAGCCATGGTCGCATTAGTAGTTAGACTTTTGATATGCAATTTAGAAGATATTATGGAATTTGTCTAAGAATCCCAGAAATTGCTGAATTATACTTTCAGCCATCAGTGCCTTACCTCTGTCATTACCTAGAAAAACAAAGCAAGAAAAATGTTATGCTTTATTGCTAGCAGAGGCCTTGGTTTCAAATGCCAATGAAGAGCTGTGGAGAGCTGCACTCATTCTTGGGGAGAAATGCTTTATCTATTCTTGACTGGCCTCGACTGATTTGTACGAAGGGCAGAGAATCCTGCATAACCTGTTTAACCCCTAAGCAAAGTCTCTGATGTTACCACTCTCAGAAGGTCTTAAAGGAGTAGAAAAGAGTCCAAAAAACTAAAAGGATTTGTCTGAATGCATGGGTGGTTGGAGGTATAGACCCAATGGGAGAATGTACCTTCATTCTATCTGCCCTCGATGAGTGTGAAGAGAAAATATCTCAGGATTAGTGGAAAAGGGAGTTCAAATGAGACCCCACACTTTTGAATTCTCTATTTTTAACTTGGTCTGTAACTGCACCTCAATGACTAATTTATCACCTTTAATCCAAACCAATGATAGCCTATTCCTTCTGGATATAGAAGGAAAAAGATGGAAGACATATTGGGAAGTCCCCCTAGAGACCAAAACTAAGCAGAACCAGTTGCCCTCTGCTATACTTCAAATGCTGAATGGAAATATAATTAACTTGCAAAGAAATAACAAATATCTGCTCAGTGTAATAAAGGTATTCCCATGCCCTGCTGTAAAGGACATTATAACTGCATTCTTTTCATATTATTCGAAAATTTCTAGTTAAGGCAGTATATGTTATTGGTGAAAGAATAGAAAAATAGGTCAAAGGAACAGAATAGAGAGCCCAGAAATAGACCCACACAAATATAGTCAACTGATCTTTGACAAAGGAGCAAAGGCAATACAATGGAGCAAAAGTAGTCTTTACAACAAATGGTGCTGGAACAAGTGGACATCCACCTGCAAAAAAATGACTCTAGACACAAACTTTACACCTTTCACAAAAATTAACTCAAAATGGATCACACACCTAAATCTAAAATGCAAAACAGTGTCCGGCCCAGTGGCTCAGGTGGTTGGAGTTCTGTGCTCCTAACGCTGAAGGCTGCCGGTTCGATTCCCACATGGGCCAGTGCCAGGTGGCTCAGTTGGTTGCCGGTTCGACTCCTTGACTCCCGCAAAGTATGGGGCTCCACCCCCTGCAACTAACAACGACAACTGGACCTGGAACAGAGCTGCACCCTCCACAACTACGATTGAAAGGACAACATGATTTGGAAAAAATCTTGGAAGTACACACTGTTCCCCAATAAAGTCCCGTTCCCCTTCCCCAATAAAATCTTTAAAATAAGTAAATAAATAAAATACAAAACAATAAAACTGTTAGAAAATAAAATAGGAGAAAATGTAGGTCATCTTGGGTTTGGCAGTGGCCTTTTACATAAAACACTAAGAGCGAAAGAAAAAATTGACAAGTTGGACTTCATTAATATAAAAAACTTCTGCTTTGTGAAAGACACTGTCAAGAGAATGTAAAGACAAGCCACAGACTGGAAGAAAATATTTGCAACCCACATATTTATTAAAGGACTGTCACCCAAAATATACAAAAAACACTTGAACTTCAACAATAAGAAAACAATCTGATTACAAAATGTGCAGAAAATCTGAACAGATTTTTCATCAAAGAAGACACACTGATGGCAAACAAGAATTTGAAAAGATACTCAAAATCATACGTTATTAGGGAATTGCAAATTAAAACAACAAGATACTACTATGTACTAATTGGAACGGCAAAAATCCAAAACACTAACAACACTAAATGCTGGCGAGGATGCAGAGCAACAGGAACTCTCATTCACTATGGGTGGGAGTGCAAAAATGGTACAGCCAATTTGGAAGACAGTTTGGCAATTTCTTATAAAGCTAAATATAAGCTTACCATACAACTCAGTAATCATGCTCCTTGGCATTTATCCAAATGAGTTGAAAACTTACGCTGACACAGACACCTGCACAAGTTTATAGCAGCTTTATTCAAAATTGCCAAAATTGGAAGTAACCAAGAAATCTTTCAATAAGTGAATGAGTAAATGAACTGTAGTATACCCATACAATGGAGCATTATTCAGTATTTAATTTTTTTAAATACTAAAAAGTCACCTTATTCTGCAAGGAAAAGGTAAAAGAGACAGATAAATACTTAGATGAATGTGTTAGTTCCTTATTGCTGCAGTAACACATTACCACAAACTTAGTGGCTTACTGTGGGGACAGAGTTCCAGAGAGCAGTTGCCAGGCTCTCGGCCTCACGTGGAAAGGTGCTCTGCTTGGTTATTAGAGGGCCATCAGCTGTAATCAGATGCCCATCTGCTGTGACTGGGTGGCCATCAGCTGTTACTGGTTAGCCATTAGCCACTAATGTAACTGCCGTGGCTACGCTAGGGGGTGGGTTGGCTGGCAGAGAAGCAGACGGCGGATTGTGGATTGTGTGGCTCCTGTTTCCTATGTCTCCAAACCAGCTGACAGCGAGACTATAGTGGTAAACCCCCATCCATGGCTCCATTGGTGTTCCTTTTTGGCCTCACAATATCCTGCATTCTTATGCGGGGAGCGGGACCAGAGACCCTGCATGACACTTACCACAATACAAATTTTTTATCTTACAATTCTGTAGGTCAGAGGTCTGAAATGGGTCTCGCTGGCGAAAATCAAGGTGTTAGCAGGGCTGCATTATTTTCTGAAGGCTCTAGG
This sequence comes from Rhinolophus ferrumequinum, assembly GCF_004115265.2. NCBI lineage: Eukaryota > Metazoa > Chordata > Mammalia > Chiroptera > Rhinolophidae > Rhinolophus > Rhinolophus ferrumequinum. The sequence goes on from NC_046290.1 coordinate 28,016,083, forward strand.
GAAGAATCGATTTCCTTCCCTTTTCCATCTTCTAGAGGCTGCCCACATCCCTTGGCTCATAGCCCTTTTCCATCTCTAAGGCCAGCAATTGCAACTCAAGTCCTCACATTGAATTACAGGCCTACCTCAATTTATTACACTTTGCTTTTTCTCACTTTCACAGATACTGCTTTTTTTTTTTTTTTAAAACAAATTGAAGGTTTGTGGCAACCCTGCATTGAGCAAGTCTATCGGCACTATTTTTCCAACAGCATTTGCTCGTTTTGTGTGTCTGTGTCATGTTTTGGCAATTCTCACAATATTTCAAACTTTTTCATTATTATTATGTTGATTATGATGATCAGCAATTTTAGATGTTACTATTGTAATTGTTTTGGGGCACTAGGAACCATGCCCATATTAGATGGTGAACTGATTTGACAAATGTTGTGTGTGTTCTGACTGATCCACCAATCAATCACACGTTCCTTTGTCCTCCTCTTTTTGGGTCTCCCTATTCCCTGAGACACAACAATATTGAAATTAGACCAATTAATAATCCTACAAGTGAAAGGAAGACTCACATGGGTCTCACTTTAAATGAAAAACTGAAAATAATTAAGCCGAGTGAGGCAGGCATGTCAAAAGCCCAGACAGGCTGAAAGCTCAGCCTCTTGAACCAAACAATTGGCCAAGTTGTGAATGCCAAGGAAAAGTTATTGAAGGAAATTAAAAGTGCTACTCCAGTGAACACGTGAATGATAAGAAAGCAAAACAGACTTATTGCCGATATGGACAAAGATTTTAGTGGTCTGGGTGGAAGATTAAACCAGCCACATCATGCCTCATCCAGATCAAGGCCCGAACTCTCTTCATTTCTGTGAAGGCTGAGAAGTGAGGAAGCTGCAGAAAAAACATTGGAAGCTAGCTGAGGTTTGTTCATGAGGTTTAAGGAAAGTAATCATTTCCATCACATAAAAATGCAAGATGAAGCAGCAAGTGCAAATGTAGAAGCTGCAGCAAGTTATCTAGAAGATCTAGCAAAGATAATTAATGAAGGTGGCTACACTAAACAACAGATTTTCAAAGTAGATGAAACAGCCATCTATTGCAAGAAGATGCCATCTAGGACTTTCATAGCTGAGAAGTCAATGCCTGATTCTAAAGCTTCTAAAGGACAGGCTGACTGTCTTGTTAGGGGCTAATGCAGCTGCTGGCTTTAAGTTGAAGCCAGTGCTCAATTTACCATTCTGAAACATCCTAAGTCCCTTAAGAATTATGCTAAATTTACTCATCTGTGCTCTATAAATTGAACAACGAAGCCTGATGACAGCACATCTGTTTACAACCTGGTTTACTGAATATTTTAAGCCCACTGTTGAGATCTTCTGCTCAGGAAAAAAACTCCTTTCAAAATATTACTGCTCATTGACAATGCACCTGGTCACCCAAGAGCTCTGATGGAGAAGTACAATGAGATTAATGCTATTTTCATGCCTGTTAACGAGACATACATTATGCAGCCTGTGGTCCAAAAAGTAATTTTGACTTTTAAGTCTGATTACTCAAGGAATTTACTTCATAATGCTGTATCTGCTATAGATAGTGTTTCCTCTGATGGATCTGGGAAAAGTAAATTGAAAACCTTCTGGAAAGGATACATATTCTGCCTGCCAGTAAGAACATTTGTGATTCATTGGAACAGGTCAAAACATCAACATTAACAGGAGTTTAGAAAAAATTGATTCCAACCCTCATGGGTAACTTCAAGGGGCTCAGGACTTCAGTGAAGGACGTAACTGCAGATGTGACAGAAATAGCAAGAAAACTAGAATTAGAAGTGGAGCCTGAAGATCTGACTGAATTGCTAAAATCCCATGATAAAACTTTGATGGATGAGGAGTTGCTTCTTAGGGATGAGCAAAGAAAGTGGTTTCTTCAGGTGGAATCTACTCCTGGCGGCGATGCTGTGAAGATTGGTGAAATGACAACAAAGGATTCGTAATATTACATAAACTTAGTTGATAAAGCAGGGACAGGGTTTGAGAGGATTGACTCCCATTTTGAAAGAAGTTCTGTGGGTAAAATGATGTTAAACAGCATCTCATGCTACAGAGAAATAATTTGTGAAAGGAAGAGGCCATCGATGTGACAAACTTCATTATCGTCGTATTTTAAGAAATTGCCACAGCCACCCCAGCCTTCAGCCACCAGCACCCTGATCCATCAGCAGCCATTAACCTGGAGGCAAGACCCTCCACCAGCAAAAAGTTTACAACCCACTGAAGGCTCAGATGATGGTTAGCATTTTTTAGCAATGAAATATTTTTCACTAAGTTATGTGCACTGTTTTTCCGACATGATACTATTGCACAGTTAATAGACTATAGTGTAAACATAACGTGTATATACACTCGGAGACCAAAAAATTTGTGTGACTCACTTTATTGCGATGTTAGCTTTATTGCAGCGGGTTGGAACTGAACCTATACTATCTCCGAGGTGTGCCCCCACTGACTTTTCTGCCTCCCGTTTTCACTTTTAATGACCCTTCTGATTATATTGGGCCCACCTGAATAACCTAGGATACTCTTCCTTTCTTAACGTCAGCTGATCAGCAACCTTAGGAATTAAGGTTGCTGCTTTAATCTGCAGCCTTAATTTCCCTGCCATGTAAAGTAACAGAGTCACAGATTCTATGGATTAGTAGACGTACACATAGCTCTTTGATATCAGTTTATATCTGCTGATGTGCTTATACCTCCAGTGAATTTAGTGTCTTGCTTTAGTACTCTTTTTTTCTGTTTTAAAAATGAAGGAAATGTTAAGAAAACTTTATTTCCAGGAGGCAGGTCTCTCCTTTGCATAGACATTAGGAGGGAGCAATAGACAATAGACATAGCAGATATTGTTACTATTTATCTGATGACAAGTTAATTATGTTACATATGGCTACGGATCTATTCTGAACTTCCTTAGAAATGGTTTGGTGTGAAAACAGTGACCATCCGGAGAAACATCTGAACATGAACTCTAGGCAGTAAGAATTTCAGAGACTAATGAAAGGAAAAGAATAAAAACCAGACATGTTTTTTTTTTCTCTTGGGACTGACCAAACTGGGAATAGATTCCCTGGTCTCACAGACACACCCTTCTGAAATCAGTAAATTACAATATGTGAAGTTCCCACCCTTCCCCATGCCTGCCTACACCAGGGGATGGACAAGGTCACTTCTGAACATCCTTTATCAGTCAGAGAGCCTTAGAGGTGGAATTTAAATTGCTCTATAATTTTGAAATTTATCCTTTCATACTTAGGTTAAGTGAGCCATTTTGGTTAGAAGTAAACGATATTCATTGGGATGTTTCGATTGTAGAAGAATGAAGTTGTAAGATATCCACTAAATGCAATGGTGTAATATGCCTCCTAATTGTGTCCAGGACAGAATTTTTGTGATTATGCAATTGTTTTCCGATTTTCAGCCTTCTAAATAAACATCTGGACAGAATTATAATTCCCTGTGGTAAAGACTGAGTCCCCTATTGCTATTTACTGACGACATGCTTCAGGTTCCAGGCTCAACAGCACTGCTTTCCCTGGTCCATGACCTTTATTCTTATGTAAAGATGACACAGGGGAAATGTTACCTGAGAACTCGCAAACTTTAGAATGTTTCACAGTCACCAATCTCCTCAGTACTTGTCCTAACTGCCTATTTGATGGCCTTGTCACCAGTGATGCTGATTATGAAGTCGGGGTCCATTCAGGGACTTGACACTGTTAACAGGCTTCCTGAGATGCCGCTGGTTATGCAGTTTTCTATGCACACTCTGAGAAACATGAGCCTAGTCCCCTGAACCATTCGGGGTGAGTGCTGTGTGCGTCCACTCGGCACAGCCATCTTCATGAAAGAACACACTCTCACATCACACTCTGCACCAATTAATCTGATTTCTCTAATCAGGAGTGTTCTAATCATTCACTCTTCAAAGTGGCGAGACATTTCTCAGAAACCACTTTGGTTTTTGGAGAAGTGAAGTGACAGCATCAACACTGATTTCTTCTTTCTTTCTTTCTTTCTTTCTTTCTTTCTTCTTTCTTTCTTTCTTTCTTTCTTTCTTTCTTTCTTTCTTTTTTCTTTTATGTAAAGAATGTAGGCAGAGGAAAAAATTAACCTTTTATTTTCTGGTTTGAGGCAATCATTTAATCCAAAGAGGAAAGCCATTAAAATACTCTCTGTATCATTTTATTGGCTTATAAACTAAATTTAGTAATTGAGATATTGATGAGTGTGGACTATTCCAGTGTCCAGGTTGCAGGGGAGAAAAGGAAGGAGTGAGAGCAGGTGAAGAGGTTATTCATTTTGTTTGGAGGATACCTGCCAGTATTCCTGACATCAACTCAAACATTCCATGAACAAGTAGTTCTTAACATTTTGGGGAGCGACGTGGATTCCCTTGGGGATCTGATGAAAGCTCAAAAGCCCCTCGTCAGAAAACTGTATGTAGACACACTGACACACACAAACTTTCAAACAACTTTAAGTGTGTCACAGATGGTCCTTCCTCAAAGTTCATCCAGATTTAGAGCTTGGGTTCTGAGAAGATTGCCCTGGGCCTCTCCCCTTAGGAGAGCCTTTTTGCTGCTACCACAGACGCTTTTGCCATTATCTTGTCTTTATGAGTTATATAACTCATCAGTTGTTAAACATGTAGCTGCCTGGTCTCCACCCCCAGATGTTGATTCCACAGGTCTGGGGTCCAGCCCAGGACACTGAGTTATTTTATTAGCCTCAGGTGATGCAGATGCAGGTAATAAATGATCACAATTTGAGAAATGGTCACAATTAAGAAACTGGGCAGTGATTCAGAAAGAGGTGGCTCAATTGGTACAAAAATATAGTAAAAGCAATCAGACCACTTTCCCCTACCAGATAGAAAACTAAGTAAAAAAGGCAGGGCTAGCTTTTCCCATTCCAGACCCTATTCTCTATCTTCCTTTCCGTTCAGCAGGGCTAGCCTAGAACATCGTTTTCATTTGCTCCAGTGAAAATTGCCCACAATGCCCATTTTAACTTCATGTTTTCTGCATACAAGATTGAGAATGGAGGTGGGTAGGCAGAACAATTTTACTCTCCCCCAAGCTCTCACAATGGAGGGGGGCCTGGGCATCGGGGCCATCCTTTCTTTTCAAAGTGACTTCCTTCTTTTTGTGTTCATGGATCTGTACTGCTTATAACTCAAAAGAGGAAAGGGATGAGTGTTGAGTAGAAAGGCTGTAGAGACTCTCCCTCACCAGCCTCTAGATATTTCCAGACAGTAACTTGGCTGGCTGTTTTGAAACACTGCAGAAGACCTTCTGTAGGTTGGCAGCAACCACTGGTGAGCAATTCTCTGCACTTGTTGAGTTATATTTGTGTCAGTGGATAAGAGTACTACAGAAAGAAACAAAGGAATTTTAGACTCTGCCCTGCCTCAGAGGGCAGGCTCCTCATTTACCTCACTGATGTATCAAAACAATGGTCAAAATAAAATACAAGCCCATCCATCCCACTCTGATCAAACAGGACACATAGCCGAAAATTCTATCAAAATATCAAATTTTATTTATTTATTTTTTCAGAGAACAAATACATGTTGTTTCTATGGCATTGACCTCAGCTAACTTTCACAACCCTGGCTTGTCAAGCTTCCCTATTTCATTCCTTACTATAAATGAAGATTGCTTTCAGATTATCTGAGGAGAAATGGGAGAAAAGGTTGGCATTTGTTCTCTGGTGCAAGAGGACATTTTAGTGGCTCTCCTCAAGGCAAAAGATAAAAAGAACCAAATTTGATGACTCTTTTATTGTTGACTCAGTGAAATGGTTCCCTTGGCAACTGGCATGGGAGGTGATAGAGCTGGAAGAGCTGGGAGCTCCTATCCAACATTACCCACAGCTGATTAAAAGGCTTTCAGACAAACAATGTTGATGGCGTAGGAATCGTGTCAAATGCAATGGTGGGGAGAAGTGGGGGTAGCAGATTGGGAAAGAAAGGCAACTGCTAAAGTGTCATCAAAGTTTAAGTGAAATAAAACACACTGGCGGCACTGTTTCATTAACATTCAAATCAATTAGATTCAATCAAATCTAATTATTGTATGTTGTTGTCTCCTAAATGATTTCTTGAGGTGAAAAGAACAGAACCTTCTCAATTAAAAAACAACTAACACATATTTTATTAAATACCTAATGAGACTTGTGCTGTCATAGGCTGTGGAGTTTCAAAGAACAAAAAAGATAGTTTGGGGTTTTGAAACACTTGGGTAGTATGAACTTCCAATGGAAGTGGCACCTGAGAAGGTGTGGCATTCTCAACTTGGCATTGGAAAACTTGAACTCACTGTTGGCCTCTCATGAAGGTGTTTCTGAGAAGACAAAGAGTGTAAGAAAACTTGAACTCACTGTTGGCCTCTCATGAAGGTGTTTCTGAGAAGACAAAGAGTGTGAGATGTTCAGATGCCTCCATTCCCCATGTCCATGATAGACATGGCAATTTGAACATGATTTTCTTTTCTTGCTTTTCCAGAACTCTTTCCATGAAATTAGCACATCAATCTTGGTAAAACTGTCAGTTTTGCAGAGTCACATCCCGCCTTGCCCCTTCACTGGAAATCTGCCCTAACAGTGCCATATGTTGGGGTTTTTCTATAGAAATACAAAATGCATTAACCTAGTGAGTTAAGATATGAGTTACCTATGTATAAAACCAAATCCATTAAAAGGTACATACTTTTTGATAGAATTTAATGTTATAGTTGTAAAATCATTAGAACCTAGAGAAATAAACTGAAATATGGTTTAAACTATGTACAGCAGTGTTCATCACAATAGAGTGAGTTATTGTAGTATAAAATTGAACATGATATACATGTCCAACTACACAAAATTGGATAAATAAATTTTGACCCCCTCCATTATAGCTATTGAAAATCATGTTTTCAAATAACAAAGGATACAGAAACATGCTCAATATTATACATATATTGTAGAGTTAAAAAAAAAAGTGCTGATTGTAAAATAGTATTAAAATAGAATACAAACAATGTATTTACTCATAAAAACCTGGAAGGACATACCATTTAAAATCTTATTTAGCAGACATACAGCGAGAATACCATGTGTTGATGGAGGGAGAGATTGGAGTGGTATATCAAAGAGCCAAGGAATGCCAAGAATTACAGGCAGTCACCAGAAGCTAGGAGAGAGGCGTGAGCTTCTCCCTCTGAGCCCCTAACAAAGAACCACCTCTGCCAATACTTTCATTTTGAACTTCTGGCCTCCAGAACTGTGAGAGAATAAATTTCTGTTGTCTTAAGCCACCTAGTTTGTGGTGATTTGTGGTAATCAGCCATAGGATATGAATACAGTTGCTTGTTGCCTGCTTTTCCATCCCATGGTTGACTAAAGCAGCTAAGGAGAAGGGGTAGAAAAGTGTATTTTAAAATTGCCTTTAGTGTTCAAAATGGTTTGACAGTTGTCCCAATTCAGCACAAACGGGAATTCCATTCTTGGCTGTCGGGACTCCCTCAATATCTATTTGCAAGTTGATATGAATGACAGCTTTTGATTTTGGTTGATAGAAAAGCTAGAACAATCAGAGCAAATGTATGTGGGAAGAAAGAAGAGAGAGGCGGACAATGGAAGAGAATGGCGAGGTTAATTCTACCCAGTTCTGGGTCTGCTGGATTGTTCAGCAGCACTTGTGGAAAGCGAGGTTTATAAGCAGAACCCGAATCAACTTTTCCTGAGCAGCTTCCTGAAGTATTTGCTATAGAAATCAAGGTGAAGGAAAGTCTCCCACATTTGTTATGCAAAATGTACTATGTACTTGTACTATGGTTGTTAGGAGGATAACATAGGTGAATTCATGCATATTAAGTGCTTAGAACAGTTCTGACATACAGTAAGTGTCAATGTTTTTCATAATTATAAAAGAGAGGAACATCAACAGACCTTTTTCCAAGTACATGGAAGACTCGGGGGGAAAGGCCAAAATAACTGGGAAGGACTGCTTGTCATATGTTTATAACTAGAGGCAATAAGCCAGAGGAATTTGAGTTATTAGTTAATATTCATTAACTTAATACATATGTGTGGAATACCTTCTAAATCAATAAACTGAAAAAAAGAGAGACCATGTTTGGTCACTGCTACCCCAGTGACAAAGCAGACACTCATTGGTGACTGAATGACTAGATGTGCCACGCACAGCACTAAGTGCCAAGAATACAGGGGGATAAGACCTTATTGTCCCAGCAGAGACAAGAGGTATTCATGTTAAAATGATTGAACTTGATCCACATGGAACATTTTTTATAAAGTTTTAATATTTTTTCAATGTGACCCAAATAAAGTTTTGCTATTTATCTGAAAAACTGATGTGGAATAGCTATTTCGCCCAAACTGTCAGATAAATCAAATGAGAATGAAATTAGGAAAAGCAAGCAACAGAAAATTAGTCATTTCAAGTCTCTGCATTATAATGAATGCATTTCCTTTGAAAACTCTCAGAACATAAATCCATAACCATTAAAACAGGTCTTGCTAAATACAGGCAAGGTATTTCACTCTTACAGCTCTCTTTGAAGACAGAAATACACTGTAGCCCACCCAGCCATGAAGTTTTGGCAAAGGAGCCAACAGGATTTCTTTCCTTCTGTAATTTATAGGAGAAACAAGGATTCTTTTCCAAGCATGGTTAAGAATATTACTTTGAAAACATCTAATAGCCACTTCTGATCTTCTCAGAAAGAGTAGAAAGCATCTCCTACTGTGCCGTTCCTTGGGCTTTGTGTGAGTTCAGGCTTTGTTGGCAGTCTCTTTCTGATCGCCTTGCCCTGTAAATATTTAATGTTGCCAATTTCCTGTCCTGTAAATGTGTTATTAGAATAACATGACAGCCATGTGTACAGAAAATTTTGGCAGGGCTGTGCCAATAGGAGCAGAACTCTTTGAACAAGAAAGATGAATTCCCCAATAGAGTTTTAATGATAAATAGAAGGGGATCAAGTCTCTCAACTTTTATTTCAACTAATGGTACATTTCCTTGCAAACTTACTATAAAACAGAGCTGGGTTCTGAGGTCCAGGTAGGGCATGCCTAGTTCCAATTCTCATCTTAGAAAAGGGAAGTGCTTTGCGCTAGTGGAGGGTGTGATTCAAACCGACTTCTTTGTCCATTTTACAATGGAGATGTAATCTTAGTGAGAGTATATGTTGCTATACTGCAGCAATGCAATAGCTTACCATGATACTGCTCAGACTTCAGAGGGGTCATCAACTGGTTCCAGAGTGAAAAACCATAATTGTAACAAACAATAGAAAAGAAATTTTTCAAATGTCTAGCATAGTAGCCTAACCAGTCTCAATGCATTAGTTCCTTTCCTTCTTACGTCTCCGTATCCTTTGTCAAATTTACAAAGTGTGAGTAGTTATTTCCAAGCTTAAAACAACAACAACAAAACTTTTATTTTCTTTTGTTCCTGAGAAATGAAGGGGTGATGAAGGGAGCACATTTATTATTAATACCTTTTGGAGGAGCTTATTGGTAGTGGGACAAGTAGAAAATGTCATAAGGGTTAGAGTTGAGTATGGCATAAAATGGGAATACAAAAGAGGAAATAGCCTTGAACCTTTAAGATTAGATTGCTATTTTACTTGTATTGCTTTGTGGAGGACTGAGCCTTTTAACACTTAAAATCTCTTACAGATATTCAATTAGTTAAAATTTAAAAACGATAAAAAAAATGATTTTTCTCTGCTTCTCTCATCCTTTTCCCCAGATGAATACACTATCTTTTGTTGGTTTCCTTTAATTCTCCTGACACTTAGGTAAATAGACCTTTTACTAAATTATACTCAATTTTCCTGTTTGAGTGTGCAATTTCCTATCAGGACTTTGGTACATCCATCTTTGTTTTCTTGGTTTTGTTAAAGGAATTTGGAATTTGGAGGGAGAGTTTTATAGCGATAATCATATATATCATATATCTTACAGTTCTGTGGGCTGACTTTGGTTAACATTCACCATTGATAAGATATGAAGAGTAAAGTGGGGAACAGAGAAAATATCTGATTTTTAATTGAAGTTTTTATTGCATACCAATACTTTATAGAGAAGCACAAAAAAACCACACTTGATTTCCATATTTTCAACAAAAGTGAGAGGAATCACATATTTATCTTGCTTTCCCTTTTGCTTTCCATTAGTGAATCACTTTTACTCCCACTTAATGTCTGGCCAAGCCCCATGAATTAGATGAAGGCTGAGTGCTTGCTGTAATTGAACATAGCATATTATGGCAAAAAAAAGAGAAGAGCACAGGTTAAGTCAGGGATACCTAGAGCTCTGTGAAGGAGAATAACATGATAGGAAATGGAAAAGTACAGAAGCAGTGCCATGCACATCTCACTTGTCCATTCAGGAGATACGTTGTCTTTCTGGAATGAATATTTACTCCAAAAGACCTGCCAAGATTTACACATTTCATGATTGCTACCCACTCCACTAATTCACATGGGGATTAATAATATAAGGGAAGAAGAAAACAAGAAAGCCCCTTCTCCCCCACTAGTTGGGAAATCTTGGGCAGGAAGATGAGGGACACTTAGGCACTTACTTATATGCTGTGTTTCACTCTTTTATCCAACTAAAGAATGAGCCTACTTCAATAATTACTATAATCCTCAGTATTATACTATGTGTCAGGAGCTAGACCAATTACTTTAAATATATTACCTTATTAATCATCACAACAACTCCACTTAAATAACAGAAACTCCATCCCCTTTCCACAGGAGGAAACTGAAGCACAGTGTTTCAGCATGTTGTATGAAATTAAAGTGAGAATGCCGAGAACCCAAGATCTAAACTCCAGCCATCTTAGTTCCAAAACTGTGCTCCAATATGCTATACAGTTCTCAAGAGGCAAGAGGCTTTGTGAACCAAGACGCTTTGTTGACTATCCATAGGATAAAGTTCATTAGAATTTATGGAAATTATGACTATGTCTATTTTAGTGAAAAGAGTGTAGTTGATTTATATTTGAATTATTTTACCTATATGACTTAATGTCTAGATATCATCCAGATATTAATGTTTAGATATACATAGAAAAAGTATTGGCTAAAATATTGTGGCTAAATTTATTACTTCACACTTTGGCATTATTCAAACCCATGAAAAACTAAATAGGCAACCATGAAATTAGCAGTAATTTTCTAGCTTAAGATTTTAATTACTAGAATATTAATATTTCCTTAATTCCATGAACAACAGCTCCATTCTTTCACTCAGAAGAATAACAGATCATCACATTGCCTTTCTTTCCTGTTTACAAACTACAGGAATCCATCCTGCCCAAGATTTTGACCTGGTATTTACAGAATACAGCTTTTGGGCTGAGCTGCAGCCATTAAAGTTAGAAGTCACTGTCTGTTGTTTTTTTTTTATATATTAATAGGCCCATGAACACAAACTGAAAACAAGATAAACAAAGGAAAACTCTTACCCCTGTGCATTGTATTGTTAAGTCCAGGGACAACTGTACTAATTATGTTATAATTAGGAAAATGTTTATCTACTTCAATAAGAATCTATAGTAGAATTAATGTTTATCCTAAGAAGATGTTTGTGGATGTGTGTTGTTGATCCATTTGGATCAGCAGTAAGAATCAGGATTCATGCTTGCAAGTCACAGAGTTTAGAATGCCATGTCCCATTCTGTAACTCACCCATCCTCGTCCTCCAAATCTTCAATCTTTCTGATGTTGTTCTGAGCTGAATAACTCAGAATTTGGGATATATGCTACTAATAGATTATGGGATCCACAGTTTTCCTGAGGGTAAGGAGTAGATGGTTTCTAGACTCACACCAACCTGTGTAAATAGGGAATGGAGTTGCCCCCAAGAAAGCTAGAGATCTCCTTTGAGAGGTTTGAAGAAAGGATTCTGACAGAGGAGGAAGGATCCAAATATAGTGGGGCAACCACGAATTGGAGTATAAGCATGAGAGGACTTTCTGAAAAGAGTTTAGTATTTTTATGTTTTCCTTGGGTTATAGAAAGAGCCCTGTTTGGTGTCCAGCGTGAAATGCACCCGATCCCCATTGTAATTTCTTTTATTGAACTGCAATCTTTCAATAGAGGTTGATATACCTTATAGACATATGTGGCAATCATGGCAAGTATACCTCATCCTGTATTTATTTCACCACTGAGAATGGCAAAGAGGTTGCTGCATCTCGTTATAGACTGGAGATTTTAGTCCATGAATTTCAGGGCAGCACTAGTAGCAAAAGGATATTCAAGTATGATAGGATAAGTGACTCAGAGTGGACATGAAACAAACCCATATTTTTCCTAAGTATACCAGAGAATAGAAAGGGGGAGCTTGATACTTGCCTTATAATTACCAAGCAAGAAGAGCTACAACTAACAATCATGACTAACTCAAGATCCAATGATGCTGCCCTGAAAACTAAGCTTGTTGTCTTCATTGCTAAATTTTGCATGAGAGCTGACTCTATAATAGACTACTCAATTAAGCTCAGGAAACTCCAGTAATGAATTAATCTTAATTTATAAATGTAAACTTTAAGAATCTTTAATTACTCCCTTAGCAAACATATTTTATACATGCATAAAAATTGATTCCCTTGGGAGCATGTGCTATTTTCTTGTATGAGCTTAAGAAAACACTAGCTTTTTGTGATCACATCTCAATCAGGCAGCATCCCAGGAGGCGTGACCAGATTATGACAAACACTGTTATAACTTGAAAATCAGTTATTATGACCAACATCTTCTAAAACGTGAAAAAGAAGGATAACGTTTAGGAGGAAGCATGAAAAAACAAAAATGTTAAAGTATTAACATATTTATAAGTCATGGATCCTGATAAATACATGTTACATTATAGGACAGGATAAATAAATATAATCAATGGGAATATGAATTGTAACAGAATAGCAAATAGAATCTCATAACTATTACCACATATTACTACATATTCTGTAGAATTGTTTGGATAAAATAAAAATGGGAATATAACAAAGGAAGGGCATACCTTACTCAAAAGAATCAAATCTATTAGAAATGCAAATGAAATAGCAGTATATGTCAATAAGATATAATTTAAAATATCTATTACGTTTTCTGTTATTAAAGTAATATACTGTTCTTGCAAAAAAATTAAATATCCAAAAATTAGGGAGAAAGAATAAAAATACCACTGATATCATCTCATATTTATTTATGTTCTAGAAGAAGATACATTCACACATACATTCACATAAACCTTAATATTTGAAGAAGAAAACATAATAGAAAGAATTTACATAGAGAAAAACAGAGACTCAAAATGGGAACATTGTTGTTAGGTGACTAGCTACTGCCTAATTGAAAGAACTGGATATGAGGGCTGACAGTTCACCAGCTAGTAGCGACAAAGTATAATAGTAATGAAAATAGTCACAGAATAAGTAACAGAAATTGTAACAAGAATAATAATAGCTACTATTTATTACAGACCAACTCTGTGCCAGGCACTATGCAAAGCACTCAACATGGAATATCTCTTATAAAACTGTAAAATAATGAGCTAGACAGTATTATTTCCCTCCGTTTACAGATGGTGCTAGGTAATTTGCCTCTGTATGCACAGCAGGTAAGTTATATTAGCGATCGAGGACTCCAACTCCCAGATATGTACTGGAAGTTTCATTCAGCACAGCACATGAAATGCTCACTAGACTGCTGAGGGCCTCATAACCCTTATAGCTGGGGAAATCATCAGGGAGCCTCTTTGTCCACCAGGCAGGAGTTAGCTGTTGAAGTGATGGAAGAAATAACAACTTTGGGGAAACAGGACATTTTTGAACTGCTCTTGTCCTCACTATACCGTGTTTCCCCCAAAATAAGACCTAGTTGGACAAACAGCTCTAATGTGTCTTTTGGAGCAAAAATTAATATAAGACCCGGTATTATATTATATTATATTATGTAAGACCTGGTATTATATTATATTATACTATGTTATCTTATGTTAATCCGGTCTTATATTAAAATAAGACTGGGTCTTATATTAATTTTTGCCCCCAAAGACACACTACAGCTGGTTGTCCGGCTAGGTCTTATTTTCGGGGAAACACAGTAGTGGCTTCTCCACTACACCTACTTGTCTGGGTCATGAGCATCTTATATCTTATCCTGAGTTTGAGAATGCCTAACTGGTTGCTCCCAGGACTGCACTCCAGCCATAGGAAACTTAGGAAGCAAGCATCTGACCTGTCTGGCTTAGGTTAAAAGCCAGCTATGCTTTGCAGCATGGTGCAGACTGGAGGGTTCCAAGCACCAGAAGGAGGTCCGATCATGGGCTACCACAACGCACACCTGTCCAGAAGACGTGCAGCAGGAAAATGCTACTCGTTAGAGGAATACTCCACGGAGGGAAGGGACACAGGGGGGAGAAATGTTTAAAAGAAAAAAGAAAACCGTCTGCCAGGCATTAACCCTTCTCCTCTTGTAACTTATTTTGTTCACACTTCCATTTTTTTTTCTTTTTTTTAGAATTGATAACATAGTCATTTATTTTTCACACTTTTTTTTGTTTGTTTATTTTTTTTCAGATCAACACATTTTAAATTGTAACTCAGGGATGACCTACACCTTTTAAAAACATTCTTTCTGTCCCTTGATAGCAGTGGTTTCCAAATTGCCCTTTAAGGGGTCCCACACGGTCCTGAAGAGGTCTCCTCAGGAGATGAGAGGGCTGTAGGCCATTTTACTTGATTGATTGATTTTTCAGCATTTTTGAGATGTAACTGACAAATAAAATTGTCAGATTTTTAAAGTGTGCCTGTCAGTGATTTTGATATACATTGTGAAAGAATTCCCACCATCTAGCTAATTAACAAATCTGTTACCTCACATATTTATCTTTTTTTTGCGAGAACATTTAAGTTCTAACCTCTTAGCAAATTTAATTAACATAATGCTTATATTTTTTAAGTTCATCTAGATTATTCATGTAGGTGGCAACTCTACAGAAGCAACAAACTGTTGCTCTGAGGGTGCAGATAGGAAGTAAGTAGTTAATTAGTTAAAAAGGGTTAGAACATGTTGTGTCTCTGCAACCAGGAGATAATGCTAGAGTGTGTCTTTGAACGCCAAAGCTTTTCAAAATGGGGTAGAGTAGGGAAAGTTTAATTTGGGAAAGAGGGAGCACCATAGAGATTGGGTTTGTGTGTTGAAGGAGTCAGGATCCAGATGGAACTCTCCAAGGAAGCTAATTCTTCTAAGAGCAAACTTTAGGCCACTGACGCTCTCATCTGAGGTCAGTCAGACTCAGAGCTATGACTTTGTGATAGTTTTACAGGGAGTGAGTTACAGACTTAGGATTAAAACCTGTCTTCAATTTGTCAGGGTGTCAAAGAGCTCTTGTAGATGTTCGTGAGCCTTGCATTTTCGGCTCTTATAGCTATTAACGTGTCTAAAAGTCATTAACATTTTAACTTGACAGTTTATATTTCACTCAGGCCATATTTAATTGTTTTGAGGCAGAGTAAAAACAAAATAACTTCACCTTCAGTAATCTTTGCATATTTCATCAACATTTTAACTATAACTTTTAAAAGATTGTTAGCAAGAATGTTAAATAACCATGCTTTATGAAGCATTGGACAAGTTTTCTTTCTTTTTTTCTTCACTACGGAGCCTGAAATCCATAGGACTCCACTGAATCCATCCATGGCAGTCTGAAGTAGCCAATATTCCAGCTGCCTGAGATGAGTTTATTTCAAAGCTGCCTCCAGAAAGTGCTGCAGGTCACAGGGCAGGCTCTGGTCTTCTGTCTGTTTGAGACACTGTCCTGATGGGAAGGCCACCCAAGGTGGGACTGTCCCTAGGCCTGAAAGAGGTAAGAGCTGGGATGAACCAATTTCTCAAACTGCCAATTTAAACAATGACATGATTTCGTATGCCAAAAATCTATTTGTACACAATCAGGGAGAGAGCAGAAAAGGAAACTACAATAAACATGGTTTCTGTTGAGTTTGAATCCATGCCAGTCCATGTTTGTTTATGCTTTTTATCCTTCTCTTAACTTTTAGAACATTAGCTCTTTGAGGACAGAACAGAGCTTTTTAATATTAGGTACACAATCTTTTTTGATGTGACTGCTTAATGAAAGTTTAATATGTGATTAGGCCAAAATTATTATAGTTTTAAAATGAGAAGCAGCTCCTCTTTGAATACCACAGTCCTATTTAACTAAAAGAGAGAAAAAACCTTCTACATTTTTAAAAAAATAATCATTGATTTTGACTATGGGTGTGTGTGTGTGTGTGTGTGTGTGTGTGTGTGTGTGTGTGTGTATGTATGAAAACTCAATTTTGTTAGTACAAATCAGTTGAAGTCTCCTCCTAAATACTGCTGTCAGTATTTCTACATAAAGTAGGTAATACAACTAAACAGAATATAGTCATTAAAATTCAGTATTTTTAATGGTAGTAGAAACAGCCTCAATTTGAGGAAAATATTTAGACATTTAAAGATGTACGCAAATATATGAAAATAGGAATTTGGGCCCATATGAAACAAAAGGTCTTGAAAAGAGGGGGAGGATCTAAAGAAGGGAAAGGTATTATAAAAGTTTGGTAATGATCAGGATAATCCTATGAGTTTATGAATTATTTAATTACACTACCCTAGCAGTAAACTCAAAGAAATTGTCCATCAGTGAGCATTTAAATGTTTTCATCACTTTGTCTGAAAGTCCCTTGGATTTTTATCCTCTTCCTTCTCTCTGTTTTTATTTTTCCCCTCAGTTTAATTCCAAGATAAATAATTTCCAAATCTATGTCAAATTAGAAGCTCTGATGAAGAGATTAACCAATTCTTAAGGATATAATGCTGAAGAGCATGGTTGTTCAAATTTAAGATACAATATTAGAAAATATTGCCCGTAGACCTAGGGCCTTGAACTTCAGAAGGTATTGCTACAACCCTCCTCCAGCTATTGCCCTCTCCGTGGGGTGACAGCCTGCAGGGTCAAGGGGATACTCCCACCTGTGCCTCCCTTAATCCAGACTAATCCCTGAGTACCTGGGAACCTGGAATTCTCTTCCCTGAAGCAGCCAGCCCACTAGAGCCTATGCACACCTTTTTAACGAGTCTCCCAAGGGCAGAATGCATACATCCCTAGTGTGTATATGCTTCAGCCCCAGAATTGACAAATGGGTGGCTGTTAATTGGGGTTTGCATAGACCTTGTATATGCTGTCTGGAGCGTCCACATACGTGTGTGTGAAGCCTGTCACAGTACAGAAAAGAGATGGAATGGTAAGAGAAATGGGATGGAAGACCAGTAGTCGGGTCAGTACTATGGACTGGCAGCTCTTCCGAGACTTTTGATTAGGGCACTGAATTCCAAGGAGTCAAAATATTAGGAATTTGAACCTACACTGTCATGAAGGATATTCCAGGATAAATGAGGATAAAATGTATTTTATTTGGCAGTTTATTTTCTTGATTAATCACTTTTAAGTATTAAATATATAGTATACACAAATTTTACTAAACCTCATAACGAATGTTGTGGCATGTCATTTTATCATTGTGTGACAATTCATTGGCTGAAATAGAAATTAACACTTCTTTTGAAAGATACACAATAGAAACTGAAAAAAGAAAGAGATGTTAGTTGTGGAGTGATATATGAGGACACCAAAAAAACCCAAATTACTTAATTTTAGTTTCCTTAACATCTGATGGTTAAAATCCCTGGCAATAATGTTGCCATTACAACATGCAAAACTGTAGTGATTCGTCTCATTCTTGCCCCAGTCTTAACCACTGTTAGGAGTGGGCCTACAGAAGCTGTATAACGTTTGGGCAAGGACTTTGTCTCATTCACGGCCATACCACGGTGTTGATTTTATGTCAGTTTGGGCTAAGGGATGCCCAGATACCTGGTAAAACATTATTTCTGGATGTTTCTGTGAGGGTGTTTCCAGAAGGCATTAGCATTTGATTCAGTAGACTTAATAAAGACGATGGCCCTCATCATTGTCAGCCATCCAATTTGGCATCATCCAATTTGTTGAGGGCCTGAATAGAACAAAAAGGTAGAGGAAGGTCAAATTTGCTCTTTTTGCTTGAGCTGCACAATGTATCTTCTCCTGCCTGTGGACATGGCTGCTCCTGGTTTGGGGGCCTTTAAACTTGAACTGAGACTTATACCATTAGCTCCCCTGGTTCTCGGGCCTTTGGGTTTGGACTGAAACTACACTACCAACTTTCCCGGTTCTCCGCCTGCAGGCAGCATATTGTGAGACTTCTTGGCCTGCATAACAGCCTGAACCAATCCCTCCTGACAAATGTCTTTCTGTATATCTATATGTACTCTTTTGGTTCTATTGCTCTGGAGAACATTAACTAACATGACATTCAGTAAATATTTGTTGAATGAATGAGTAGATCTATAAAAACATGGGAAGAGAGGCTGGTGCAGGGAACAAATAGACTGAATATGCAGAAAATATAGAAACATGTTGAGGTACAAATTTAGATAAAGTAAACAAATACACTGCCGGGCCTAGGCAGAGATAATGGGTGGTGGAAGAAGGTTAAATGGAGGTATCAATCGTGAATGTATGCATCACACGTCCTGAGAGCTGAGCTGAGAAGATAAAATTAGCAGGATTTGATAACTTTTCTGCTTGAAGGAAGGGATAATTGGAGGTCTGCCTCTGCAACCTGAACCGTGATAATTCCCAGGCTTCTGGCAAACTGACATAGAAACCACTAGAATAAAATAATAATAATAGAAGTTAACATTTACTGGGCACTTACTGGGTGCTAACTGCTGTGCCAAGTTCATTAAATACATGACTTTATTGTTCTTTACTGCAACCTAAATGCGGTTGATAATTAACTGCATTTTACAAGTGAGAAAATAGGCTTATCAAGACTTACCAAGACCCTGGAAATTCTAAATCTCTTTGCACTCAGAATAAAATAAGTGAATAGAAAAGTTTACTTTCCTAATTTTCATATTCTATGTTTTTATATGTGGCAATATATTTCAAAGATAAGATTACTGTGAGCAAAACAGTTTGGAAAAACTAGAAGCTAAGAGGCCATTTGTTAGCCACAAACACTCGGGGAAATCACATGGAAGCTCTTGGCTAGGATGGTAGCTACCGGCATTAAATGTTAGGAACAAATGTAAAAGCTATCACAGAGGGAGAATCATCAA
Source organism: Rhinolophus ferrumequinum (assembly GCF_004115265.2). Lineage (NCBI taxonomy): Eukaryota > Metazoa > Chordata > Mammalia > Chiroptera > Rhinolophidae > Rhinolophus > Rhinolophus ferrumequinum. The sequence continues at coordinate 28,035,362 of NC_046290.1, forward strand.
GATTGATACAGGAGCCCAAACAGGAAAGACAATCCAGGATATAAAGCTCAGGGAACCGTGGTGAGGTTGTTACCAGTGGCAAAAGGAGAGAAGTAGAGAGGAGCTCCTTGAGTGAGATGAATGGGGCAACAGTGCATATTTATTTATTCTCCCACAACTCCATAGAAACTATTCAAAGATTGACAGTCATTAGAAAACAGCTAGTGGTCTTTCTCATAATCTTTTAAGTCTAGTTTTAAGCCTTTTGAGGTTAGGTCTAATTTAGTCTTACTACCAAGGTGTATGTGCTTACTGGGGTCACTACTGAATGTCCCAGGTACTCAGTAAGGTCTACCCACTCTGACTGTTCAGAAGTCACATGTCCCCCAACCATGCATGAGTTCTAAAAACTGTTCACTATATAGATCTCTGGTAGTTCTTTGCCTTGCCACATGGCGTTTCACCTTATATATAGTCAACACACCTTAGTATTCACCAATGATTCAAGGAAAGACCTGTGAAGAATTCTAGAGTTCTGTGTTTTATAATTTGCATCTGTTGGTTCCTCTCACCTACCAACTCCAGCTGCCTCAGGCTCCCAGACACCACCCCTTTAGTTGAGCTTAATCTACGGTCATGTCTCTAAAAAGTATAATAAGAAAAAGAAACAGATTTCTGATTGCTTTCTACCAACAACATTCCCTAATAATATGCTCATTGACATTCCTCCCTAGAGACAACAACTATAATGGGACAAAATGCAGAGTTTACAGAACATTCCATTTTTGTGGAAGGCAAAGGGCTGAAGCTCCAAGTCATGCCATTTTCACTGGACTGACACTTTGCTCTGAATGCACCAAAGCCACCAGTGAGACAGTGGTGAACTTTATACATTTTGTGGGTTACTCTGTCAACCTCATGAGCCCTGATGTGATTTCCTCCAGCTCTCGCAATCCTTTCCAGTGGGTCTGTTTTCACGTTCCCTTTGGCAACTTTCTATCCTGAGTCACATTGACCTCTGTCTGCCCTGAAACAAGGAGGGGTTCAGTTTGACTGATTGGGCTCCCACTGTGAGCGTGTGGGGGGAAAGTAGTGACTTACCTCAGAAGGCCCAGTTTGCAGCCTGTACACAAGCATGTCCTATACACAAGAGGCCACCCACCAGCATGTTTGCATTCTGTCTTCCTTAGGCCATCATTTTTATCTCACTATGGAAAGAAGGTGCATAGAAATGTTTCTTGTGTAGAGCCTGAAAAATCAGCAGGTTTCCTGATACTTCCATAGGCCTTTAGAATTTGTGTTCACCAGTACAGGAGAAGAGTTTATAGCCTGGCATTTGACCACATTTTTTATTCTGTAGAGATAATAACAGTATGCTGTGCAAAATATCAATATTTTGTTATCTTATGTATTTGCTTCTTCCTCTAGCCAACCCTTCTGAAGGATTTATCTCAGTCACCAACTGTTCCAGTAATGCTGTCAAACCACCCTGGCTTAAATAAACAAAGGCTTTCTTTTCCCTTTAAAAAGTGGTTTTTGGGATGTAAAAGATGATAAATAAAGTTAGCTAGATCAATACATTTATTTTTCTCTTTATTTATTCCATATGTTTGAAAGAATTTACAAAATCACAGCCACTCTGTCCTTTAGCAAATGATTCCCAAGCAAACTTCTACTGCCTTCTTCTGAAGGATCATGCTCCAATTTGCACAGAGGCCAGCCAACAAGCAGCTGACTAGGAGGGACATTTCCAAAAGAGCAATCTCTGCCCAACTCACAGGAAACAGCCTGTGAAAGTTTCCAAACCAAGGCTGCCAAAGAAGAACTTTGCCAGCTCGTTGTAGTCCCTTGGTGTCCAGGGCTCCCGAGGTCTCACCCTCACAGCTCAGCTCGGGAAGGCAGGATGGAACCTCGGAATATTCCAGGGGCAGGTTTGGGTATGGAATAGGAACAGGGAGGATAAGCGAAGTAGTAAAACAATGGAAAAGCACAGGAAATTCCAGATTAACTGGAGAGTGTTGCATAGATGGGATAAGTTTGCATTGGGGAGGAAAATAAAGCAAGGCTCTCTGTACTTGAGACACATTTAGGTTGCAAATACAGTATGAGTAAGAGAGACTGAAGGTTAATCTTGCAGAGCAATGTAAACTGAGAGTCTTGAGGTGGAGATGGTATCTTAACGGATCTGAGCTGAACACAAAAGGGAAAGGGAGCTGAACAAATAAGACGAGCATTATGGAAAAAAGAATCAAAAGTGCTTGGGGTTCATTTGGACATAGAGTTTGAGAGTGATGAGTCAAAAAGATTTAAGTACTGAGTAAGCACAATGGGCAATTCTCGTTTCACTGGACTCTCCTCTAATTTAGATTTTGGAATACATAAATGAATGTTTGTAGAGATTTGTCTGAAAACTATTTCACTTTCACTGAGTTGCCACCAAATTAATATCATTTTAATGTAGACTATTATAGTATAATATTCTATGGTAGTTAACGTTCCTAAGAAACCTTATGTTGTGGTAATAATAGTAACATTAGAAAAAGAGGAATAAGGACTATAGAGTTTCCCATTCTTGAATTAGATGATATTTCTAATCATGTACTATTGCTTTTCCCATTATCCTGTGTATGTACTGAATTCCGTCTTTATCCAGTTTAGATCCCACAGTCATTGCTATAATCACTCCTCTTCATACACTCCGAATTCTCCTGTTTTTTCTCTCCCAGCATCATACTCACTGGCAAACCCCAATCTTGGTTAAATCCAACAGTTTATATTCTTTGTGCCCATGGCTGAACTGTTGAGGATGGCTAGAAGAAAACAGCCATGCTACAGTTCCCAATATGGCAATACTACAATTTTCCTTAGTCAGTTCATCCTCCCACTCTCCAAGACCACTTTCACACCTTCTCCCCTCCAACTTCCAACTTGCCTTTCTTCCAAATCACTCTGATACTTTTCTTCGCATTTCATTAATAAAATAGAAGTAAGCAAAATTGACTTCCCTCATCTTTTTTACCACCAAAATTTACAAAACTATCTGCGTCTCTATGGGTACTCTACTTTCTCTCCTGTTACAGTGGATGAATTATCCGCACTTGCAACTATGGCTGATACATCACTTGATGCCATTCTTTTATTCAAGGACTTTGTTTTTCGAGTTCTCTTTACTTCTGTACCATCAGTTGTTGTCTCTCTATTACATTATTCCCAACAGCCTACAAACATGCTGTACTATATCTCATATTTAATAAATCAAACAAACCAAAGAAGTCTGAACAAAACTAAATGAAATCAAAAGGCTTGACCCTGTATGCCCTTGCTCTGCTATTTGACGAAGGTGCTAGAACTGGTTGTTTATCTTCTTTCTCCATCTTCCCTCTTCATATCTCTTATCAACTCATTTCCATTAGAACTTTATTTTCAATAGAAATCTTATTTTTCAGGGTCATTAATGAACATCGTGTTGCAAAACCCACTGGCCTGATTTCAGTCGTCACATTTAAATTCTTAGTAGCATTTGACAGAACTGATCATTATTGTGGGAACATGTTTTGAAATGCTTCTTCCCCTGGCTTGTTGGACACCACACTGTATTCCCACACCCCTGACTGTACTGTCTTTTCTACAGGATCCTGTTGACTCAGTGCTTTTCATTCTCAGTCCTCAAAAATCTTCTCGATCTGAACTCTGCATGATGATTGTATCTAGGTTCCTGCCACCCAGATGACTCCCAGGTTTCTCTTGCTCTCTCACCCCTTTGAGTCTTAGTCTAAGGTATCTAACTGCCTGTCTGATATCTCTACCTAAATAAATATTAAGCACTTTAAGCTTAACATTTTCAAGACCAAATTCTCTTTATTTCGTTCTCACCAAACCTGCTTTTCCCATTTTCCTCATCTCGGAAAATGATCCTACATTCACCCTGCTGCTCAGACTGAAAAGTTGGCATTTAGCCTCTTTTTCTCACACCTAATTTATCAGCAAAACCAGCCAGCTCTACTTCCAAAGTATATCCTAAATCCAATTCCTCTCACTGTCTCCATGACTACCACTAGAAGCCAGCTTTGTGTTGATTTGTAAGCACTATACTCTAGGGAGAGCTGGCTGATTGTAGATATGTTTTTCTAATTTTCTTTGCGAGACTGTATCCATCTATTTATTTTAGTTCCATTTCTGTTTCAGAGTTAAATGGTATCTTCAAAAGGTATCACAGGTGAAAATATAAAGTTTAAACTATAAAGAACATATCTTAGCTAATCAGAGCTTTTAGTCTTTAGGAGAAAGAGGTCAGAAATGCTTTCGCATCACATTTTAAGGACCTAAATTAATTCATGTGGTAATCAGTGTTCATGAATGTTTTAGAGATTAGTAATTAATATTGTCTGTAGCAAAATGGTCTTAAGCCACATGGTGAAAGATTCAAGTGACAGAGGTTCTAGTTCTGCTCCTGCCAAGTAGGGAAGTCACTTAACCTTTGAATGTTTTTCCTTCTATGCACTGGGAACAGTAACTGCCCTTTATTACTCCGAACTGTTGTGCAGCTAGATGATGAATATGTGTGGAAATGTTTTGCACTTTTTAAAGGAAAGACGAAATTTTAAAACCTCAATATCCTGAAACACAAATAAAGGTTGCCCAACTATTAATTTATTTATTTTACTCTTTTCCTTTTTTATTTTAAAAAAAATACAATCAATAGGAAAAACTTTATAATAGAAAAAAATGGACTTGGTGGGAAAATCAAGGAAATCTTCAATCATTTAGTAGTCTTTCTGCAGTCTACTTTATAGTGCTGGGCCTATCGTGATATTAATACTAATACTAATTTGACATGCGCAGAACATACTTACTGTGGGCCAGGACCTGTGCTGAGTGTTTTACGAAACTGCCAGTGGCAAGTCAGAAATTTCTTAAAAGCACCTTCAGTTATAACATTTATGTTCTGTCAAAGATTCTCCCCTTAACGACAGTGAAAATTGATGCCCAGCATGATATATTGTAGATATTTTTAGCTGCAAAGAGTTGAAGCAGAATGGACTAATTGGTGAACTCTTCGTTAATAGAAAAAAATAAAAACAACATGTAATTATTCCCTAAGAATTCTAATTAGTTGAGGTCTGGGAGGTTTTAGTTTTACTTCTGCTTTGGTCTATATACATCATCTGGAAATTTCCAGACTGTTAAATACTCCTAATTGAGGCTATGTATTATTGATGTTTCACAGATGACCAAGGAGAAAATTTTAGAGTCGATAATATCTGCATTAAGTGACAAAGTTCTAATCTAGTCAAATACTATTTAATGTATTTATTCAGTTACTTTGCATTTCTCATACTTTAGTTTTTGCATTTTTACTATTTATAATAGTTGATTTTACAAAAAGTTACATAAATAGGAGTCACAACCAGTATGAACTTACACCATTTTTTGCCCAATATCAAGCATTTTGCTTTTGCTATGTAAGGAAATGGTTTCCTTGGTCATTTTTGGCCTCATTTTAATGGGATATGTGGTTTTCTAAATATATAAATAAATCTGCTGTCTTTTGCACATGCTCTTACTCAATGATGTTTTATGTCTGTTGACTTGCTTTGTCATATATTTCTGCACCACAACCTGATATGAAATAACATATTATTTCTATCTCTCTTATATTGCTATTTGAAATTTATATTGTGTCTACTTTCAAAGAGGACACTTAAAATATCAAACCTATATTAAAGCAGAACAATTAAAGGTTAAAAAACTGAAGCATCATATGCAGTCCTTATACTAATATGTTTTATTAGAAACTGAGAATAAAATTGTTCCCACTTTTGAAACTAAATTTAGCTGTATTCAACATCTAAGTCATAAAAGGAAACATGATGGATTTTTTTTGGCCTCCTTGTCCAAATGAGGCAGCCCAGGTTATTGGGTGGGATTTATCTTTTCTTCGGTTTAGTTGGAAAAAAAAGAATATTATGTCAATGAAGATTTATTATAATTAAAAATATATTACAAGGGTTAAAATGTGATCCGCTATGCCACAGGAAGACAAGTGTCCCAATCACAACATCATGGAAACCCCAGCTATTGACTAGTTTCCTTGTCAGCCCTTTAGAGATTCTGCCCCTATTCTATGGCCAGTCATATACGTACATGTGATTCGTACTCTCATTACCTCCTTTCTCTTTCCTGTTTTGCTCCTGTTTCTATCTTTGAAGGCATGTGTTTATTGGCTTTTGTATGAGACTCCGCCCTTTTGTCACATTTAAATATTATGAGTTGATCCGTTGGCCAGTATTCAGAATAGAGCATCACTTGATAGGTTTCTGACCCAAGGCCTCAGACAGGCCGCTAGCCTTCCTCATGTCTGGTCTAGGAGAGCTGCCTTTTTGTCCAATGTTAATTCCCAATGCAATTAGTGACCCAGGTTGCAGCCTAACATAACTTAAAGAAAATCTATGTTTTCCTTTTGTTACTAAGTAAAAAACTCTAGAGCTTTACTGACTGGGTTCAAATCCCAGTCTGCAATTAACAGTGTAAACTCATCCTCTCTGTGCCTCAGTTTCTTCATCTGTAAAAATAAGTATAATAATAATATCTCCATCAGAGGGTCATTATAAGGATTAAATTAATTAAAACATGCAAAACCCTTGGGGGAGATGACTGCCACACAGTAAGTACCTCCTTACAATTGTCACCCTCGTTGTAGCATTCAGAACATGATAGACTGCACAGCATGCTTTCCCTAGAACTGGATTCTAGGAGGAACTCAACGTATGGAACTTATACCGGGGTGTTGCAGAGGCTCTTGCAGCCCGCCTCAGACCTCAGGGATCGTTTTTACTGCTTTGATATTCTCCAATTCTAGCTGTTGTAGGTGGAATTGGAGAATATATAGCTGTTGTAGGTGGAATTAGGAGGAAAGAGGAGTCAAATACTTTGGTTAACCTTTCTTCTTCCCTTCTATATCCCACCTTGGCTCCTTAAGTCTTGATAGTAGTAGTTCTCTACCTTCAAATGTCCTTGCATCCATATATTATTGAGTTCTTAATTTCAGTTATTGTGTTTTTACATTCCAGTGTTTCAAGGGATATTTTTGAAGTAAAGTCTACTTCTTGGTAGCAATTTTTTATCTTCTGTATTTTCTTGCATGTATTATCATGAAGTCCCTGAGTAATAACTTCACTATCTGGATCTCCTATGGACCTTTTCTTCTAGTTTTCAGTCGTTTGGTCTTGTTTTATGGTCTGCCCAAAGTGATGAAAGACATCAAACCAGAGATTCAAGAAACACTAAGAAACCCTGAGGAGGATAAAAAAAAAAGAAAAGAAAATCACACTTAGGCACACCATAGTCAAACTGCTGAAAAACAAACACGGTTTGGATTGAATACAGGACCTTGCTTATGGAAAATCACTTAATAATCAGAGATTCAATCTTTTTCCGGGAGTATTTGCTTTGTTTCTGGCATGCAGTTTATCGAGGGGCAAGTTACCAGAATCCAGTCGGGACCACGGTGCCTCGAGGCGCTATTTCAGTTTTTTTGAGGGCTCATCTATTTCTAGTTGACCCACTCTTAGGATCTAGTTTTTTGAGATCTCAAATGAAATCCTGGGGGTGTTACCAAGATAGGATAGCCTATCTTGGTAAAGCTTTAAGTGTCACTAAAACTCTAAGACTGCCAAAGACTCTGCTCAGCTTTTCAACCTCCCAAATTTAAGTCTTTTTTTTTTTTAATTTATTGGGGTGACAATTGTTAGTAAAATTACATAGATTTCAGGTGTACAATTCTGTATCACATCATCTATAAATTACATTGTGTGTTCACCACCCAGAGTCAGTTCTCCTTCCATCACCATATATTTGCTCCCCCTTACCCTCATCTCCCACCCCCCAACCCCCTTACCCTCTGGTAACCACTAAATTACGTTCCCCAGATTAATTTTCAAACCCCGTGGCCATCTTGTGGTTACTGATTGTTTTCTAATCCCCTCACCTTCCCCCTTACCCCCACCCCCCGCCCATCTAGCAACCCTCAGTTTTTCCTCTTTGTCTCCAAAACTGTTTCTGATTAGTGCATTCACTTATTCTTTTCTTTAGATTCCGCGTATAAGTGAGATCATATGATACTTATCTTTCTCTGTCTGACTTATTTCACTTAACATAATGTTCTCTAGGTCCATCCATGTTGTGGCAAATGGTAAGATTTCTTTCTTCTTTATGGCTGCGTAATACTCCATTGTATAAATGTACCACAGTTTCTTAAAATTGGCTCCTTAAGTCTTGATAGTAGTAGTTCTCTAATACCTTCAAACGTTTAAAAAAATGTTACCCAGCTTTTCTAGTTGTTCTCTCTCGGTGGGTTAGTTTTTTATAAGCTAACCCACCAAGACCGTAATAGGACCTCTAAAGACAATATTTTAATGATGTGAATTCTCTCTAGGTTTCATTTTATATTTAACATTATTCCCATTATTACAGCATCAAGAACTTTTTATGGTGGGATAATCAAGGGATACTAGGAGATTAAACATCTGAGAATTGACTCAAAAAAATTTCAAGTAACAAATTTGGGATGAGGTGTATTTAATCCTGTCATAGAACAGAATTCAGAAATAGATCTAAAATAAAAGTAGAAATTCTAATCAAAGATACACACACACACACACACACACACACACACACACTTTTTTTTTCTATTGGTTCTGTTTCTCTAGCGAACCCTGCCTAATACAGGAAGTGGGGTGCTGCTGTAATAAATACCTGAAAATGTGGAAGTGGCTTTGGAACTGGGTAATGGGTAGAGACCGGAAAACTTTGAAGTGCAGGTTAGGAAAAAACCTACACTGCTTTGACGAGACTGTTGGTAGAAATATGAATGATAATGGTGCTTCTGGTGAACCGCAGGTGGAAAGCAGGAGCATGTTAGTGGAAACTGGAGGAAAGCGGATCCTTATTATAGAGCAGCAAAGTACTTGGCTGAATCGTGTTCCGGTGTTTTGTGGAAGGTAGAACCTGCAAGTGGTAAAATAGGAGAGTTAGCTGAAAAACATTGTAAGCAAAGTCTTGAAGGTGCTACCTGGTTTCTCCTTGCTGCTCATGAGAGGAGAAAGGTAAATTTAAAAAGGAATTGTTATGCAAAGTGGAACCAGAACTTGAAGATTTAGAAAAATTTCAGTTTTTCCATACTGCAAAAAAATGAGAAATTGTGTTCTAGGGGGAAAATGAAGGGTGTGGCTGGATAATCATTTGCTATAAAGAGATTACAGGTGTCATTTAGGAATTCAATCAGTCATTTAACAGAAAAACTGCCAGTGTGGACTACAGGGGCAAAAGTCGGGACAGAAATGAAGGGAAAGGCTGTCAGATTTCTGAGATTCTGCGGGACAGGCCAATAGAGCTATCCAGTTTTGAATATGCATTATTCCTCAAAAAAGGTAGAAGGAAACTGAAGGTGGCTCAGAAGTTGGCAGGCTGCCATTGCCACCACAGCCCCAGACAGCATAGGCCAAGGGCGGGGGGCTGTCTCCTCCTTGGTTCCACAGGTGGAACTGCTGCCCAAGGTCTCAGGGGTGGGGCTGCTGCTGCCCAGGGCTGACAGGGTACCACTGCCGCTGCCATTTTGGATCCAGAAGGCAGGACCACCACCACCTGAGGGGAGTGGGGGGTGGTGGCAAAGGACAGAGCATCAAGCCAAAGCAGATTATTCTTGAGCCTTAAATTCGAATGAATTTGTCCTTGTAGATTTCAGAATTGCTTTGGACCTGTGACCCCTTTCTTCTGATTTCCCCCTCTCAGAATGGAATGTATATCCTATGTCTGTCCCATCATTGTATTATGGAAGCAAATACGTAACTTGTTTGGTTTCACAGGTTCATAGCTAGAGAGAAATTTTGCCTTAGGACGAATCATTCCTCGAGTCTCATGCACACTTGATTTACATGGTATTTAGATGAGCTTTTGGACTTAGAGTTGATGCTGGAATGGGTTAAAACTTTTGGGATGTAGAGATGGAGTAAATGGATTTTGCATGTGAGAAGGACATGAATTAGGGGGGCCCAGTGGGTAGAGTGTTATGAGCTGAATTGTGTACCCCCAAAATTCATATGTTAATGTCCTAACCCCCAATATCTCAAAAATGTAACCATATTTGGTATTTAATGAGGTGATTGAGTTAAAATAAAGTCTTTAGGGTGGGCCCCAATACGATATGACTGGTATCTTTATAAGAAGAGGGTCTGCAAGCCAAGGAGAGGCCTCAGAAGATGCCTTCACCTTGGACTTCCAGCTTTCAGAATCATGAGAAAATAAGTTCCTGTTTCTTGAGGCACCCAGTCTGTTTACTACTATGGCAGCCCTAGCACATTAATACAGTGAAAGGTTTTAAGTAGAGGAGTATCCTGACCAAATTTGTATTTCTACACGTTTCATTGATTGCCTCAGCCTCCCTTTGACCTAGCATTTACAATACCAGGAATGTACCCGAAGAGTGTGAGAAAGAGAAAAGCGGCTCCTGACAACTCAGCCTGACACATCTAGAACTCGGGATTGTTAGGAGCCGGCCTGATGCCCACAACTAGGCCATGTTCTCCTGTCGGACATAAACATTCTCACAAACCACTAACCCTAGACAAGATCACTCTGAGAACGTGATAAAATGAGGCAACCCACTTTGTAATTTTGTCTAAGTATAGACAAAAGCTGTAATTGTGCAACCCCCCAAACAACAAATATCCCCACCCCAGCCAATATAAGTGACTGCTGCTCCTATCTCAATTACAGCTTTATCATCTCTCTAGTAGGCCCTTTCTATAGTAAGATTCGTTAAGATATTTAACCATAGTATTATTTCCACTTTCTGACAACACCCAATATAGAACTAATCCCTGCTTCCTTGGGCCTTCTCCCAAATCACCCATGGTGTGCTTTCTGCCTTGCTGCCACAAGTAATAAACCCAACTTGTTGAACTGCATGTATGTTCCTGATGGTCTTTGGCTGGAGGTAAATGACAGATATTACTGCAAAAGTACAAGTACAATCATGTGAAATATAGCAATGTTTCTAAAGCCAAATGCTGTAAAACAAACTAAAGGTCCATCAGTTGGGGACTGAGAAAATAACTTCCAGTACCTACTTTTAATGGAATACCATGTAGCTATTTAAAAGAATGAGGTAAATCAGTTTGTGCTGATATAGGAAGATCTCCAAGTTATGAAGAGATAAGGCCAAGTACTGAAAAATATGGACATTATGATTCAATTTTAATAAATCTTTGAATGTTTCGAATAGTTACATATATGATAACATTTTATTGGTCCTAGGACCCCTGGAGTGCTCTCATTTTTATGCATTTATTGATACTTAACATATTAGAAATTTAAATTGAAATTTTTTAATTATATATTATTTCACTTTAAAATAACAGTATTAAATCCAATGCATGCTAATATACCTATTTTATGAAAAATAATTATTTTTCCAAAAAATTAATTAATGACAAGTGTTATTTTACAATTTTGTAATTTGTTAATATCTGTCTTAATAGAAGACAACTGCATTTACATATCTGCTTTTGCATTAAATTTGTTGTAATATAATATTATGTTCGAAGTATTAGATAAAAACTTGACCTCATAGAGATATGTAGTTAGAAAAGGAGCAGAATATTTTAGTAATTATTTCAGATAATTATGATATTCTTCTTTGATACTATTCCAAAACTTGACAAATTTTTCCTGCTATGTTACCTTAAAATCCATTGATCTATCTCACATTTTGAGTATATCTTTTATCCATGCATGATTCTGTCACATCAAACATTGTTCATTTGGAAAATATTTACTGTGTTATATAGATTTTCCAAATGTTGATCCATTTTGTGTAATACAAAAAAAATTTGCTTCATTCATTAATATCAGCACTAATCTCATCAAAATAGTTTTTAAATATTGGGAAGCTGTCATGCTCATGGTGGCAAATACATATTTTCCAAAATTCTAATTTTCACTTGAACCTTGAATTTTATCATTGTCAGGTATCAGTTGTTATCTGTAAAGTGATCATCTAAATTACCATAGTTTGTCTTAGTCATTCTTTCAAGTAAAACTATTATATGAAAAAGTGGCTTGTTTACCTCAAGATTCAAAAATTGTGTAAGTACTTTCTTTGAGGCAGTCATCACAGCTTGGTATGCAGCAGAGGTGCTTTCTGTGGACTGCCCATGTTTTTCTCACAGAATATTGAACATTGGTGCGCTTACGGGTTAAGATTTAATAAAATTAATTTAGTTTTGTTGTTTACCACTTCAGCAAGATCATTCTCAAGTAAAAGTGTCTTTCTTTTCTGTGAGTGCATGGCAGTGAAGAATATAATTACTGCTTTTACCTTGGGGACTTCTGCCTTGATTCATGCTGAGGTGACAGCAGTTTAACTGACCACTGTTTTTTGCATCATCAGTGCAAGTGTCAACACATTTAAAAAAGTAAATTGCCATTTAGTTTTATCCTAAATGAAAATAGTTTTGACCTAGAGGGGTCCTGGAGAGCCCCAGAAGTGTATGGGACCATATCCTGTGAACTGCTACACTAGAATATCAATTAAAACTAGGTAACCGACACAGCTATGTTTTAAACTGAAGTATTCAAAAGTAAATAACAGACCATATGTTTGATTAAATAGGTAGAAAATTATACCACACACAGAGCCTCTTAACTTGAGTGAACCTGGAAAATACACACAGATGCAAAACCAGCATATAGACTACTTGAAATGATCTGTGGATCCTACGTCAAAATCCTGTCAAGAGCATCGCTCTTCATATTTTTGTCTCCCTCAATTTCATTTTAGCTTATACTTCTCCACCTCTGTCTAAAATTTAAAATGCCCGTGTTTCATAAAAGTTGTTAAAAACATATGCAACCTTTACAATTTCTCTTTTTGTTGAATCAACTTTATAAGCAAGGAGATACAGGCTCATGTGTGTTCTCCCAACTTGTTTTCCATCCCCCTTACTTAGCAATAATGCTGCCTTGCCTTTCTGTACTGTGATAATCATTGCAAAGAGTAATTCCCTACTGCCACAAATCACTACAATGCCTGTCATCAACATTTAACACTAATCCCTAAATTTCATGTCTCTCAATCACCTAACATTTCACTGAACAATCTACTCCATCAGGGTAAAAACAAACAAACAGTAAGTGTGCCTTCAGCCTAAGGCATAGTTGTAAATTAAGAAATAACTTTTTCTAAGAGAAGTCAGTAAAGGCATGAGGCATAAGCTGTGCATAAGAAAGGATTACAGAAATCACATGTATAAAAGTTAATGGTCATGCACAGTACCGGTCCTTTTCAGTTAAGAGGGCATGATGCAGTGTCTAAAGCTGCCACAAGGTTTTCAGAAACCGTTGGGGGGAAATTAAACCAGAAGACTTTATAGGCATATGAAGGAAGCTCAGACTTCAGGATGAAACGAATTCCTCAAATATGGTTATTATTATTTATTATTTTTTACTTTATTTTCCAAATGTTTTGTAAACAGCATTTATTTTTATGGAAAGGGTTAATTTATCCATACATTATCTTTTTTTGTAAAAGATTTGAGGTCTTTACCCACACTATTTGGAGTTTTCCAAAATATTGTAATAATATGCTCCCAAATATGAGGGTTTTTATCTGCATTTCATAATGCATATATTTTCTTTAAAATAAAATTAATCTTTACAAATATTAGGAAGTTATTTGGAATCTGTGTATAATGCTACATCATACCTTTTTGTTGTTCTGTGTAGTGCCATTTTTTAAACAAAAAAAATCTTAAGAAGAAAGTAAATGAAGGAATATATTTGTCTTTTTGTTTTCTAGAAACCTGGTGCTGACAATAAGAATTTATTAGACATAAGATCTATGCTATTTCCCATAGGAAATTAACAAGATATGATTCCTGCCATGTAGGTACATACAATATGGAAAGGGAGGAATAAACGTTAAAAAAAAAAGTATCAGATACCCCGGAATATGGTAAATTCTAACAAAAATGCAAAATTCATGGAAACAGAGAAAGCGTAATTCTGTGTGGGGCATGACTGAAAGATTCATGGAGAAAATGGAATTTGAGCCAGACCTTGAAAATTGAATAAAATCATGGGCGATGGAGATGAGGAAGAAATTCTAAGTGAAAGTCATGGATGTAGGGAAAGTGTGTGTTCTGAGAATAGAGGGTCCAATTTACAGCACTGGGTAAGGAGGAAATCAGAGAGCATGAGGGGAATGTTTCTGAGGGGAAGCCCTCCTCATCCTGCCTCGTCTTCCCTTCTCAGCCTTATTTCCTTCTGTGCTCCCCTGGCTCGCTCACTCCAGCGACTCAGATTTTCTTTCAGATCCTCGACTAAAGATACTCCTCTGACCACATGGCCTCTGTCCAGGCTGTTCCCTTCGCTGTATGTCTTTGCCTAGTAAATCCTGCCTATTTTGCAGATCTCAGCTCACTTCCTATCATTAAGGAAATCTTTCTTCATGCATCTGACTAGGCTAAATCTCTGTATTATACTCATTCATGGTATGCTGTCATTTCCCTTCATAATACTTAATACTTAAAATGCAGTTTTATGTGATATTTTCATTGATGCCTGTCTTTCACCAGACTAAAAATTTCATGAAGTAGGAATGGTGACCCTTTGTGTTTACCCTTTTATCTCCAGGCCAGAGCACAGCACCAAGCACGTAGAATGCTTATTGAATGAATGATGAATGAAAGGAGAAATGAATTAATAATGTACAAGGAGAATGAATGTAGCTAAGATGACACAATTTGCCCACTTCTATCAAAGTGATATGAATACAAAAAAACAACAAAACAAGTTGCTCTTGAGTTGTGAATTCAACTAAGTGTTTTTTAAGTGTTTACAACTAGTTTCCAGTGCTCCCTTGAAAAATTTCTGTTTTGCAATTTTGAAATCTTGTTATGATGCAAGGAATTTGGCCAAATAATTAATGGGTACCGTTGGGAGATAAAACCCTGTGGCATAATTTTTAAGTTTGAATTATTTTGAAGCAAGTTTAGAATCTCCTGATTCATAAGAAAACACAGATCAAGTCTTTCCTACCTACTCCAGAAGAGCACAGGGCAGGCACACCATGGATGCTCAGTATTTGCCAGCTAGAAACAAATGTGGCCCAAAACAAGGTCCTTTGTCCAAAAACCAGGTCATTTGTCCACAAAATCACTTCTGTTCTGCACTGTAAATGAGTCGTTTAAGTGGCAACAGGGTGAATAATCACCAAGTTAGTTCATTTCATATCAGATAGAGAAAGAAAGGACAAGGCTGAAAAATGAACAGAATACTATTTGGTGTTTCAACAATAAGAGTTTTATTTGATAAAATTTCACATAGATCCTGGAACACCCAGTGACAGGAAAATTATTTCTAAGGAGGGCAGAAATTGTGGTAGGGTTCTTTTATGCACCATAGATGCTAGAAGAGTCCATTGCATTTTTCTAGTCAAGCCAATTTCTCTCTTCCTATCTATCCTTCCTATGTCTCTAGTCTTCTAACCCAGCACACTCACACCAGAGGCCCCAGACCTGTGTAACAAGGTAAGTGAGCACCTGGTCCCCAGCTCAGGGATTTCCTGGAGTTTACCAGTGCGTTGTAATATTTGCCAAGCATAGCCAGGAAGTTCTCACAAACACTTCCTCCCTATCCTTCCTCCCATGTGAGGCCTTCAGCAACTCTTAATTCTTGACCTGCTTGATTTTTCACCCATTCCATTCTGTCACCATCAGATTGGGTAACACTGGCCCTCAGCTGAGTGCTCCCTGACCGCCAGTGTGAGGGGCAGAATGCATGTGAAATCCAGGCCTGAAGAACACACTAGTGGTGCCAGAACGGGACATAGTGCTCTAAGCCAACATCCCAATTTGCTTTTATAATCCAAGACCTGGTAAAATGTGATTAAAAGTGTCCTGGTTTGTCTACGCCAGGAGACATAAAAAGAGGAGGGGTAGTAGGAGATTCCAGTCCTTAAGGAGTATTTGAATATGGCAGCCAAGAATGCAAGAGAAACAGCTGGGGACATCTAAACACTGCATTGCCAGAGTTTCAGGAAATAAAATGTTATGCACCTGAGTCCCACCCATTTGATTTAAAGACTTAAGCCATGGTTCTGAAATGTAGTTATATATGTGAATAGTCTAGAGTTTTTCCAATTATTCATGCCTGGGCCCACCCAGAGAAAAGAACCTGGTTTCCTGAGGGTGGATGCTAAGTATTAGTTTAATGCAAAAGTAATTGCAGCTTAAAAGCTTAAAAATAATTGCAAAAACTGCGATTACTTTTGCACCAAACTAATACATATATTTTGAAAAAAGCGTCAGGAGATCTGAATGCCATCCCTGCTCAAATACTAGACTTGAGCAAACTAGAGGTATTAAATATAAACACGATGCATACCTAATCTTATCCACCTGCCTGGGGAAAATAGTCTGGATTGTGTTTGCCATCGGAGGCAAGTTAAGGTTGCTATGTGAGGGTTAGAAAAAAAGGAGGTGAAGGAGGGTTACCACTGGGTTCCCCTGAGTGGAGCCAGACATGGAAAGTATAAGGCTGTAAGCCCAGAAATTTCTCTCATGTGGAAGGGTGGAATTGGAGGAAGGGGAAGCAAGAGAATGGTCCTTAGTGTAACCCCACTTTACAAATCCTTCTGAACAGCCACAATATAGAAAGGTCAGCAGCCGGCCCGGTGGCTCAGGCGGTTAGAGCTCCATGCTCCTAACTCCGAAGGCTGCTGGTTTGATTCCCACATAGGCCAGTGGGCTCTCCACCACAAGGTTGCCAGTTCGATTCCTTGAGTCCCGCAAGGGATGGTGGGCTGCACCCCCTGCAACTAGCAACGGCAACTGGACCTGGAGCTGAGCTGCGCCCTCCACAACTAAGACTGAAAGGACAACAACTTGACTTGCAAAAAAGGCCTGAAAGTACACACTGTTCCCCAATAAAGTCCTGTTCCCCTTCCCCAATAAAATCCTTAAAAAAAAAAAAAAGAAAGAAAGGTCATCTCATCAGTTTAGGTGGGACAAGAGCTTTCTCTATGGCAGTGACAGTAGGGATTCTGTAGCCATCACTGGTAACATTATGGTAAAAGAACATCTGTTTATTTCCCATGGCCACATATTTCAGAGAAGCTGAAGTGGCTGTTCTAGCTTCCATACCCGTCTCATCTTTTATAGTATTCTCAATCCTGACAAGCAAGGCTCTACATTGGGCATTGGGGAGCTGATTTACTGAAACTGTGGAGCTGTAAGCTTTTCCAAGCAATTCAGTTCTCATATTCTTCTCAATAGCAAAAGATATACACCAAAAACATTCAAAGTGGTGGGTGTTAGTTACTCCTCCACAATCTTGCTATCTGGTTCCTGATAAAAACCAGTATCAAAACTTTCCACACATATTACATTTATTAGACAAATATTCATTAACAAAGCAGGTGCTTCTGTTAGTTCTTGTGAGAATCTAGTTTGCTGGGGTAGCTCAAGGTTCATAGTCATTTATCAGCTTCAGCTGGTCAGAACCAGTTTGAAACACCACATTGATTTGACATCTAGGAAAGCACTGCTATATGTGGGTAAACTTCTTCTACACAGGTAGTTTTGTCTTTATGTTCCTTTTAATTTTCCCTGAAGATTAGCCACTGACCAGATGTAAACGTCTGTTGTATTTGTTCTCCAAGGCAGAATTCCCAAAAGCCTGCTTCCCACTAAGGAGCCTTTCATTTTTCCAGGGACATACCTCCATATAGACTTTCAGTCATTGTCATTTCTCCAGGGGTTGGTCCCATTCCCAGTACATCCGTCTTGTTCCTGCTCTCTGCCTGGAAATAAATAGAGACAAGTATCTGATTGAAACCACCAGTAAAACAAGTTTAGAAAATAAACTCTCTTTTGATTTCAAGAACGTGTACAAATGTTGTGGGTATAATAGTGAGTTAAAGAATTTTTTAAAAATAATAGTATAATGTCAATTACATGAAAAATATTACATGGTAAAAGATTGGAAGGAATAAAGCCTTGAGATTAACAGTGTGAAAAACTGGTTTCTTAGGGGTGGTAAGATGACATATAATTTTTTTCCTCTTTCTGTTTTTTTGTTTTTTTTTCCTGGAATTTGGAATTCCTTTTTTAAAAACATTTTTAGTACTCTGATAATCAGCAGGGAAAAAATTGACCCAAATAACTAAGGTCCTAAGAGTAGTTATGTTTCATTTTTCTTGTTAAAAATATGTTAGAAGCAATGAATGTATATAAAAGCCTCAAAAAAAAAATAACTAAGGTCAGTCAGTGCAGTAAACACAGGTTAAAATAATCATAACTCAGAATTTGGAGTCTAATTTACTGACTTTATACTCCATAATAGTAAAAATTATAACAAAGAAAATTAACATTAGTAATTCTTTTTAAAAATACATTACATAGCCTACCAAAGCAAAGAGTTTTTTTGCTCAGTATTTTTAACACATAAAAGATGAATTTGCAATGCTGATTTTTACGGGTATTAAAGGATTTCAAGAGTCTTATTGGTTTTGGTCATGATTTCACACTCCGGTTGGTTCCCCTCATAGTTGTCTTACTTTGGATATTTTACTCTGGAAAATAAACCTATTAGTCTTACCAGTTTACCACAGCCTCTCATGAACTAACTGTATTTGATATTCTACCACACATTTAGCTCCATTTTGGCCATTGGAGACATTCACCTTTCCATACCATCCCCACCCCTCTGGGGGTCCTGAGTCCCTAGAAACTTATAATACTCTAGGCTCTCAAAAGTGGAGTTATCTTCAAGAGTGAGGTATTTGAAGAGCTAAGCATAGTCTTACGGTACAAGAAGGCCTTACTCCTATTGGACAAGAAAGGGGTGACGCGGTACTGTTGATGGACAGATCTCACTAGATGGAAACAAGATCCAGGGGTCACTGCACAGAGATCACGTGATCTCTGAGTTCTGTTTCGCATCCACTTAGTTCCCTGTCTCTGGAGACTCCTGGTATCTCCCTGGGGTTTGAAGGTACTTTCTGTCTGCTTGGTCTCTCTCCTCTCTCCTTCTCCCAGCAAACTGTTTTTATCTAGACAAGGGGAGGGATGTTCTGCCCAATACATATGCATCAGAATATTTCTGGTTTACACCTAGGCCAGTGGCTTTTAAATTGAAGACGTAGAATTTGTCATTTTGTTTTCTTGGTTATTCAGTGATCCTTCCGCCCCAGCATCAGCAGATGAAGGCTAAATGGAAAGCATACATGTAGGTGAATTCCTCATTGTTTTGACCTCTTAGAAACTGCACAATGCACTGATTGAGCACCCATGTGCCTTGTAGCCTAACTTCTGTCTGTTATCAAACCACTCTTGACCATTTGCAGTTCCAGGAATATGCTGGCTGTGTTTTGTCCTTCATGCTATTCCTTCTTACTTGCTCTTCTCTTTACCAGAATGCTCTTCCCCTTCTTCATCTTGCAAACTCCTTCAAAACTCAGTTCCAGTGTTCTCCTCCAGAAACCCTTCTCTGAGTCCTCATGCCTTTCTTTGGCTTCCAGAGCAAGAATAAGCAAGTTCAGATGGCCCTTGAAGTTGACATCCTTCCCCTTTGTAGCTTGGCAAGTGGCTGGCTCAGCAAGTCTGAGAAACTCACCTAAAGAGCAGGCTTACCTAGTGACTGATCTCTGTAGGCTCCTCCTCAATAGCAAGGCCATTTCCTTATAGAGGAGTCCGCTGTTATGTAGTCAGCTAGAGGGTCTCTCCCCTTATAAGTATGAAGAGCATTTCAGGGGCAGAGTCCCTCTGTGGCTGGCCTAGGCACATGATTCCATGTGACAGAATGAGAGCCTAGAGGGTCATGTGGTTCTGCTACTTCTCTGCTAATGAGTTTATCATCAGTGAGCTCTAGTATATAGTTACACTACGTGGTGGCTGTGGCATGTGTGCCCATTGTGCCTCGGTCTATTATGTGAGCACCCCATATTGTAGTAATCAATTTATGCATTTGTATACCCCATGAGACTGCAAGTTTCTTGGAAGAAGATAATGCTTTGTTTGATTTCGCACCCCTAGAATTCAGCATAGTTCTTGCACATAGTAGGTGCTCAAAAAAAGATTAGTGAATGCCTCTTTTTGTGCATTAAGCCCCACAAACATGCCCATCATGTTACTGAGCCAATAATTCCCCAGTGCTTTTGTTGAATACCATACTGGTATGAAGAATGATAATCCTTAATCCAGGAGATTAAGGCCCTATATGTTTATAAGGAATGAGTCTAAATAAAACTGGAAACTAGAGATGTCTCTACAGAGTTAATAATTATTCCTCATATTTTTATAGCCAAAAACCATTTCTCCTTAAAATTAATCATATGGTACTGGTCCAGCCAAAATGACCTCTGCAATGACTCATGGACCATTCATCATTCTTGTTTATGAGCTCCCAAAAGGGTTTTAGGGTTTTATTTGAACCTATAATTGTGTGTGTGTGTGTGTGTGTGCGCGTGTGTGTTTTTTTATTTTAGACGGAGACTGCTAAAAGTCACATAATTTCATCTAAGATAAACATTAAAGTAAGTTGTGTCTACACAATTTGGGATAACTTGACAGCTGTATCAGAGTACAATACCAACTAGAAACATGTCTAAATGGTCTTTATTTAATTGGTCGCAGGAATCTACAGGAATTCTGATTCTGATAAATTTCATTCTAATCTAATGGTACATCAGATGTGGTTTCCTATGTGGTAACATTGTTAGTGCTGGAAATAATTGTTCTGTGGTATCCACATATGTTTTTGAATATTGGAAAAAATATGCAGTCCTTCTAGACATCAGGGCTCTCCAAACTATTACATGCCTCAGAGAAGGACACAGAGAAATAAGTTTGAGTTATATGCAGAGATGTCAAGTACATCTGCTTGGTGGAATCTTGTGAGAGTAAAATTAACACACGTGGTAGGAGCTAGTGGGGAAAAATAATGTTAAGATGAAAGAACAACTAACATTTATGAAGAGCTTAGTTTATGGCAAGACTTCATGTCATTATTTAAATTAATTGTCATAACAACCTGAAGTATGATAAGCATCTCCTTGTCTTGTCTTTACAAGTGAGGAAATTAATGCTAAACCCAGCTGTATGTAAATCCAAGCCCCTGACTGTTCTACTCTGTACACATTTTTCATTTACACTGAGAGATAACCTAGAGCATAGCTTTTAAAGTTAGGCATTCTGCATTCACCTCTCTGCTCTACCACTTACTAGCTGCAAGACCTTTGTTAAAATGCTTATTCTCAGCTTCCTTGTCTGTAAAATCAGAGTAATAATACTCATCTCACAACATTGTTGTAAGGCTTACAATGAGGTGGTATAATTCCTATCCACTTTCCACCACTTCATGGTAATATGTCATGGGGACATCATTTAACCTCTTTTGGCCTGTTTCCCCATCTGTAAGTGGGGACAATAATAATCCCTGTCTCTCAAGGTTATTGTGAGGATTAAATGAGATAATCTATATAAGGTACTAAGCACATAAGTGCTTGATAATTATTAGCTAATTTCATCATCAACATCATCTTCATTATAATGCTCAATAAATTATACTAAATGAATCTAGCCATTCTTTAGAATGAAAATAATTGGTTGAGTAAACTATGTTTCATAGCAGGCACTGACGGGGTACCTAACTGGTGCTAAGAAGTTTACACTTCTTTCTTGTATTACACTAGAATAAAAATGAAATATTTGTGTGCGATTATAAAAGGCAGGATTGTATTTTAAATAAAATACAAGGCAGGATTATATTTTAGATAAAATACACTGCTTATAGTGCTCTTTCCTTTATATGAATGTCTCGCTATTATTTGTATGTTTCAGAACTAACTGAGCCGTGGCGCTCCAGTTCACGGAGGACCACAGAGGTGTCCCATGGAAGTATCGAGAGCAGAGCCAGACAGTTGTTTATGGGTGGGAGCATCAGAACCTTATCTTTTTCACTTCATAATGGCCAAACTACTAACCCTGCTCTGATTTCCTCCACCCATCTTTCCTCTTTGCCTTCGTCTCAAGCACAGATACTTTCTTACCTCAGTGAAAATTTCTTCACTCCCTCTTCTGGCACTTTCCATTACAGTTTACCTTATGGGTAGTAGCCTCCTATGAGGCATGATTTCTGGGATGGCAGAAATGCTTCGTGCTCTCAGGTACTTCCCTGAACTACCCAATGAGTCAGGTGTTCCAGGAATAGAGAGCTCTGTGCCCTTTTCTGACCAAACTGAGAACTGTTTAAAAGTTCCAAAAGAGGTGACTCATTAGGTCTTATCAGACACCTATACCAGTGCAGTGGGGTTCCCTTCGTGCTTCCAACAGCGATAGGGTTTCCTCAGCAGCTGGGAAGGGAGTTGAAGGTGGGGGGATCTCTGGAATTCCCCTTGGGCTGCCTAAATCATAATATATCATTTCTATCTTGGGAGCATTCCTGTGAAATTTCACTGAAGAATATATTGTTCTACTAGCTATACCTTATCAGATACCTTCCTGGCCTGAGGCTTACAGAAGCTGAGACAGGTCCTGGGAACTTTTGTTTTGAAGTTCCTATTTCATTTAAAATTGAAAAAAAATGCTAAAGAAAGGGTTAAAATTGTATTAAATGTTCAATATTGTCAGTGTGACTGTATGTATGTGGTCATTTGGAGATATCATCAAAATGCTAAGTCTGAAGACCACTCACTGTGAAGGACCCACTCAGACAGGTCCTGGTCCTAAGTAAAACGTGATGCTGTGAGTTAGGATCCCAGAAAGTGACTGTGAGTTTTTAGATGGTATGAGGAAAAGATACAGAAGGAAGAGATTGCAGGTATCCAAAACAAATTACTTACTTCCAAATATGATTCTATCTGCTTGACCCTGCCTGATTGTTCTCCAAATCAGGACAAATTCCTCCTGTATTTCCATATAGTTTTTGAGAGACCTGGATAACCTAACCTTGATTATTGTTCCCTCCTGTCTCATCAAGTCTATTAAAGCAATTTTCCTAGATGCAGTGTGGTGGATTAGATTATTGTTTCCAGCTACTGTCACCCTCCTTATGATAAAACTATTAATCCACACCTTTTGCAGTACTTTCCAGTTGAAGGAATCCTTACCCAATGACTTTGGGCTTGGCCGTGCAACTTGCTTTGATCAATAGACAGTGAATAGAATGTCACTATGTGAGTTCTGAACAGAGGTTTTAGAGGCATCACGTGTTTCTGCTCATCCTCTTCTACAGCCTTCCCCCATGAGAATTACTTGTCCTAGATGATGATTACTCCATTAGTGTGGATTCCAGAATGAGAAAACACATGAAGCTAAACTAAGCCAAGCCCATTCTGGTCTATGGGACCTGTAGCCCTTATTTAATCGGAGCAAGAAATGAATGTTTGTGATTGTGAGCCTCTGAATTGGTAAGATTGTTACTGCAGTGAAGCTGACTAATACATGCATTTTCTGCTGTGAGTGTTTCTGAGCCACGTCTGTTTCTTTACTAGACTTGGAATATCTTTCCACCCTTTCCATTCAAGGTTTTCTTTAACTCCAAGCCTCTCACAAATAAAAGGTAGGGGAAGAAGTTCACCCTCCATAAGGTTTCCACTACTATTCAAACTAACAATTGCCCATCTACCCCAGACTCCCACTGATGACGTCACAGAATAGAAACACATTATTTAATAACTGTCATATTCAGTCTGTACGATTGCCTTTTCATATATCTCTTTGGATCAATATATTAATCTATTTCCATTTCCAAACCCTTTGGCTGTGAGATGATATATTTTTGTAATGAATTGGTACCAAGCCTTGTATATGGATGCTAAATTCTTTATTCAGAAGTACACTTACTTCACCAACTGTTGCTACCCACTTCTTTCTTCTATCGGAAGTATAGAAGAAAGTATACCTGGTATAATTTCAGATGGATTAGGTCTTACCTGAATGTCTATATGCAGGCATTTACTTTCACTATAGTCTAGACTCTGTGAAGCATATTGGATTCCCATTACATGTCAGACATTTCATCTTTTGTTCTGATATAATACCATTGATAATGAGGCTTGCAAATTCTCAGTTGAATGGAATAAGTTCTCATAAATTGGATTAGTGAGCAGAATACTTAGGATTTTTTTTTTTTAAGTTCAACTTCATTTTGTATCCTCAGAAGACAGGAAATTGCCAAGTTAGTAAAGACCAAGTAATCTTCCAGTTAGGTGATTCCTCCAAATCTAGGCATTCTTTTAGAATTTGGGTCAAATTTTGAAGAATCAATATGCCAAAAAGAGACTGAATGGAGACAACAGGTATAAAACCTGTGTGTATGTTGACAGATCTTTATAAAAATATGTACTTCGTTCACAGCTGAAATCCTCTCTGAAGTCAGCCCTGGAATTTTGCTCTATAAGCACCTTTTCTTGTCTTTTTCTTTCTATTTTTTTTTCTCTTTTTGAATAAATCTATTTAAGTGCTCTTCAATTTTTAAGTACAGTAAATAAACCCTGTTCCCATCTGGAATGCATTCAGATCTACTTTATTCTTTGCTGAGAATCATTTTAGACAATAGGAGTATCATCCCTGTGGTGTTTGAATAAAACCCAGACTAGAATAAGCATATTCTTTTATATTATTCCCACGTCTCACTAAATGTGCAGTACAGTACTTTGATGATATTATCATCTCTGGTGGATCTCCTAACTTTCCCTCAGAAAAGAACTTTATAATCAGAAGTCTTCACTGACCTCAGAACAACTTTTTCAACTGTTATCTTTTCAACTCTCTCTTCTTACCATGAATGATAGGAACTTCACTTAAATACATCAAAGTTGGGAAAACAACAACAGTGATAATTCTGAAGTATGCTTGTTATTTTAATTTAGAAAATATGTCCCAGGTTATTGTTTGCAAACCAGAACCTTGACCTATGCAAGGCTCCTCTTCTCTACTTAATACTTTTAAAGAAAAAGAGGGGTGAATTTCTTTTTTTAAAATTTATTGGGGTGACAATCAATGGTTAGTAAAATTACATAGGTTTCATGCATTTCTATAATACATCATCTATATATCACATTGTGTGCTCACCACCCAGAGTCAGTTCTCCTTCCATCATCATATATTTGACCCCCTCTACCCTCTTCTGCCACCCCCTGCCCCCTTACCCTCTGATAACCACTAAACTGTTGTCTGTGTCTATCAGTTTTTGTTTCTTTGTTTGTTTGTCTTGTTCCTTTGTTGCTTTCAGTTTTATATCCCACAGATCAGTGAAATTATGTGGTTCTCAACTTTTTCTGTCTGACTTACTTCGCTTAGCATAATAATCTCAAGATCTATCCATGTTGTTGCAAATGGCAGTATTTCATCTTTTCTTATGGCAGAGTAGTATTCCATCATGTATATATACCACGTCTTCTTTATCCAATCATCTATCAAAGGACACTTTGGTTGTTTCCATGTCTTGGCCACCATAAATAAAGCTGCAATAAACATTGGAGCACATATATCTTTACGGATAAGTGTTTTCAGATTTTTTGGTTAGATACCCAGGAGAGGAATTTCTGGGTCATATGGTAATTCTATTCTTAATGTTTTGAGGAACCTTCATATTGTTTTCCATAGGAGCTGTACAAATTTACATTGAGGGGTAGATTTCTTTCATGCCTAAGATTGTACTTATTCAAATGTCTACAACAGGTATGTACTGAAAAGACTTTTACACAAAGCATTGCTCTATATCAGAAAGCCAATATGAGGTGGGAAAATAAAGGAAAAGAGATTTCAGTACCTGATACAAAGCAAAGCACTCTGGGCAAGGAGTCAAGAGTACTGAGGTTTAGAATCATCTCTTTGGGGAACTAGTTGCTTAATCTTTCTGAGCCTCAGCTTCCTCATTGTTTCAATATAGTGGTTGGATTAAATGATTGCTAAGAGACCCCTGAGAGCTATAAATCTCCACAACCTAGAAGGAAAGAGGTACAGTGTATGGAACATAGAAATATAGAAGCAGACATTTCTATATTTCCACAAACGTTGCCTTTTAATTATATATTTGTATATGTAATGTGCATATAAATTATAACTTTTTTCCTCAATTTGAATTTTGAGAATCAGGCTAAGAAAAAAAATTGGGGGTAAGCACTGTTGTTTTTGCATCAATCATAAAAGTTCACCCCTTAGAAAATATATGTCTCAATTAACACATAGTCTTTCCCCATTATTACCATTTCCCCTTGAGGAAAAAGTCTTCCCAAATGTTTGGAGTGATGAAAGCTGCCAATTACTTGTTGAAATGCTAGTGGTTCATACTTGGTCATGATTCCCCAATGTGTAGCATCAATTTGGCGCTCAGTGAAATTATTTGATTGTGAAAACACTGCACTCATCATATCATCTCTGCTTTTTTTCGAGACTTGGGTCTTAAAATTGATAATATTTTAAAGAATTTAGAACTTTCACCCTTATAATCTGCCTGAGATTTGATTTCCTCCGACACGATCCCCACCAAAACGCTGACCAACTTACGTTTAGATATCTATGGTGGAGAATACTTTCACCACCAAGAAGATTTTGTGTCACCCAATCAAATTGTTTCCCTTCACAGTTTCTACCTGTTAAGACACACTGAATTCTTTGAAATCATAAAGAATAAGAATACTAACTCTTTTATAAGTTAGTCTTTCATGAATTAGTTTTGATTCTTTCAAAATCCTAGTCATTCTCTGGAAGCATTAGAATTTGTATCCAGAACTGAACTCAAGATTTCATATGTAGTCATTAGAACACACAAAGACTTCTTCATTTTGACATTGTTAATACAGTTAAACATATTATCAAGCTTTTGAAGTATACACAGTAAGCTCAGTTTCATCTATAATAAAAAGTATATTTTTAGCTTCTTAGCCTTCACTTCTCTATCTTGTAGTTATTAGATGGATTTTTTTGATTTACATGAAAAATTTTACATACCATATTTCCCTGAAAATAAGACCTAACCGGAAAATAATCCCTAGCATGATTTTTCAGGATGCTCGTAGTGTAAGCTCTACCCCGAAAATAAACCCCAGTTAAAATCATCAGCCAGATGGATGCATTTAGTATGTCTGTTGCAACACATGACAGATGTATTGAATTGTAAAATAATAATATTAATATGTAATTAAATATAGACAAATAATATTATTGACGTTAATACTTAAAATAAATAATAATAAAATTATAATTAAGTATTTGTAAATACCCAAGCAGATGCCTTTGGATGTGAGGTAAACGCCTATGTAAACAGATGAACTTGAGACTTATTGCCGAATGACCAATCGGAGTACATACACAATGTACGAATAAAATGCGCACTTGATAACAAATGGACATGGTTGTGTCTAATATGAATCTTAGTAATTCAATACACTGTGTGTCGTAACGGATGTGTTTAATACACTCGTGTGAAATAAAGAAATGTTTTCTGAATTTTGGTGCCTGCAATTTTTCGTCGCTTTTGTGTGGACCATCATTCTTCAGTGTCATCATTTTTGTTGCCACTCCGGTCTCATAAGTCTTCAATGAACACTTGGTTTCATGGTAGATTTAAAGGGTATACTATTTTGACCCCCAGACAAAATAAGTGCAAAAAGAAAGAGCTATTCCATTGAGTACAAGAAAGGAATAGTGGAGGACTCCCTGGGCAAGAATCTTACGGTTTTCTGCAAAGAGAAGAAGTTGGATCTCCAAATGGTCCGAAAATGGTGAGCAGAGTATGATAACCTCAGTCAACAGGTGGACAAGGGAAGTGCTAAGAAGCGCAGTGTGGATCAGGTTGGCAACCATTATTTCCTGGCTGGAAGACATCATCTGTGAATGGACTGCTGACAGGAGAGCAAAGGCTTTGGCTGTGCGCAGGACTGATATTCAAACATTTGCCCTTGCAATGGCACCACAGTTAGAAATATCCACAGAAGAATTCAAAGCATCACATCACTGGCTGGCTGGCTTTCTTCAGCAACATAAACTGTCTCTAAAATCATTAACACTGTTCAAGCTAGAGGATACTGAAGTTATTAAACGTGCACTTGCATTCAAGTCCTTTGTTGATGGCATCGACTTTTCTAATAACTCTCTAACATGACTGCTATGGATGAAACTGCAGTGTTTATGGGCCAAGGATCTCAAACAATAATTGATCAGAGGGGTGCCTCGTCAATCTACGTTCCCTCCACTGGTTACAAACTTGCACTTGTTACCTGTATTTTGGCAATTCATCCAGATGGAAAGAAAGCCCCACCTCTGATCATCACTAAGGGCAAGAAAGATAAGGTTGAACGTGTTTCAGCCATTTATGTTCTTGAAACCGAAAAGGCCTGGTGCACACACGCAGTTATAAGGAAGTGGGTCAATTTAATGCTGCCACTTGTTTTGCGAGGTAGCCAGAAAGGTCTGCTAGTCTGGGATTCAGCCAGCACTCACCACTCTAAAGACTTGAAGAACTTCCTTGCAGAGAGAAGAATAGGTCAAATAATGATTCCCTCAGGAATGATTGCCTATCTCGAGACTCTTGATATTGAGTCTAATAAGCAAGCCATTCAAGAACTATTTGTGCATGGAAATCAATGACTGCATTGAAAATAGAATGGAGAGAAATCATTGTGGAAACTTTGTGAAGCCTAGCCTGCAAGAGGTCGTGACTTGGGTGAAGAATTCATGGGATAAAATCACTGACAGCTGTGTTGCCAATGCACTAGGAGCAGCCTACATGGACAAGAAGTGCTCATTTAAGGAGAGCTCCATTGCTGGACATGAGAGATTGGGGCCAATGGTTCTACAGGAAATGGAGTCGCAAGAAATTCAAGCTGGAATTCGGGGTTTGGAGAGTTATGACGATGTTCCAAAAGAAGACAACATGATTGTATTTGAATATAGATTTTTGTACACAAATAAATGAATAAATGTAGATTGTTGTACATGAATAAATGTAGATTGTTGTACATGAAAAAATAAGACATCCCCTGAAAATAAGCCCTACTGCATCTTTTGGAGCAAAAATTAATATAAGACTCAGTCTTATTTTCAGGGAAATACAGTAATCTCATTGCATTTATTTAAATATATTTGATTTGCTTTTTTAAAGTAATAAGTCATTAAAAAGATACACATGTTACATGTCTATAAAGACAGCTACAAATCACCTAAACCACAGCCAAAAATTACCTAAAATTCCAATATCCCCAGAATAACTATGATATTTGTTGAATAGGATTCTAAATATATCTCTATATGTGCAGCTGGATAAATGGACAGATAGATACACTCAGAAAAAAAATAATAAAAATATGATCATACTATGCTTACTATTTTAAAATTAACAGTACAAATTATTTTTCTTAAACTTTAAAAAGGAAAAGAATTAAAAATGAAATTAATTGTAAACTTCAAATAAGCATTTCTTTATAAAAGATTATTTTTCCTAAAGTTAAGAAAAGGAAATTAAAGCATTGCACTATATCAGGAAGCCAGTGTGAAGTGGGAAAGCCACATGAATTTAGGGATGAAAGCCATATGAATTTTTCACTGTGTTTCAATTTTAGATAGTATCAATTAAATTACTACTTTGAAATATTATGTGAAAAGACAAAATTACAAAACAGTAAAAGGTATCAATGTTTACCTAGGGATCAAGAGGAGGGAGGGAAAGAGGGATGAATAAATGGAGCATAGGGAATTTTTAGGGCAATGAAGCTATTGTATATGATACAGTAATGGTGGATACATATCATTATACATTTGTCAAAACCCTAATGTAAATTATGGAGTTTGGTTAATAATAGTCTGTTGGCTCATCAATTGTAACAAATGGACCACACTAATATAAGATGTTAAAAATCGGGGAAACTGTGTCTTTAGGAAGAAGGGTATATGAGAATATTCTACTTATGTTCAATTTTTCTCTAAACCTAAAACTACTCTTTTTTTTAAAGACATTAATTAAAAACAAAAACTAACAAACAAAAACAGGTTCTAAAATATTGAAAAAATGAAAAAGATTATCTAACCACGAACTTATAGTTACATATCTTTTCCCTAATTCCAGATTTTTGTACCTTATTTTCTTAAGTTTAAAGAGTTTATAACATTTCTATTATTTTCTTCACCAATGTATTTTTCAGAGGTTGTAATGTTTAAATGAATTCAGTGCTCACTCTCAGTCCTTTCTTCATACATTCTCAAATTGAGTTATTTATTTTAAATTTTCTGTTAGTTGGTTAGATTTTATTTTCAGCTTAGATTTTATTTCAGGAGGTTTTCTTGATACTTGTCATGTCTGAGAATGAAGGTTTTCTGCCTTTATACTTGCTCAACAACTTGGCTGGAAATAAAATTCTTGGGTCACTTTCTTTTCTTCAAATTTGGGGACAAGTCTTCTTTGTCTTTAGGAAATGAGTGTCGCTAAAGAAAACACTGAGCCAGCCTGAATCTTCCCACTTGAAGATGATTTGCTTTTTTTGAAACTCAGTAACTAGAATATGTCTTGATGTCTAACTTTTTGTTGAAATAAACTTTGACATTCAGTAATTAGAATATGTTTTAATGTCCAATTTTTCAGCTTCAATTTTTCCTGGCATATTCTGTAAAAAATATTTAGCTCCTCCTTTCAAGATAAATTGAAATGAGTTATATATTTTAGCTCTGTATGTATTTCCTTTTTACATTTATTGGAGCTTATATTTTGAGGATAATCTTTTTATGTTAGATAATTTTAATCTGTCATCCATATCATTCATCTTCTTTCTAATAGCTTTGACTTTTCCGTTTCCTTACAGCCTATGAAACTCTTTGGAGGTCCTGAGTCTGTCATTCAATACTCTCTGTCCCTCCAGGTTTGATTTTCTTTATCCTCAAATTGGAGGAGCATACCTTCTATATCTTCTCAAAGTCATGATAAACATTGGCTAGGGCATAAGCCTGTTGTAAGCTTAAATACTTCGATTTTTTTTAACTGATTCAATTTAATGATTTGTACTTTAAAGAGAAGAGTACCATATCATTCCATCTTTTGCCAAGTGCCTTGATAGTAGGTTTCCATCTATTGCTTTTCTCTGCTCTGTTAGTCAAATAATTTTATCAAAATAGAATTTCATTGCTTTTTGGTGAACCCCTAGTGATCTCTGCTTTCACTTCTATGTGTTCACAAACTATTTCTTCAATAACGTTTCCTAAAAGCTTACTTGAGCATCACACTTACTAGTTAATATTTTATGGAAATGACATCTCAGTCTTTGATAGCCTGAAGATATTTCCCTGTCTTGAGTCTTCTAATAATTTTCCCATTCTTCATGATTCTCAAGCAGTCTCACACATGTGTTCTCTATTTTCTCTTAAAGGCAATGAGCTTAGATCAGAAAATGAAGACTCATTTTGATTAACCATATCATAAAAGTAAGAGGAGGAGATCTAGATTTTGAATCTACCTCTGAAACATAGTTTGTCTTACTGTCCCCCAATTGTCTGGTACTCATTATCTCCCCAGTAAACTGTAAACTTTTTGAGGACAGTGGCAATTTTTTATTCATTAGAGTATTGTCAGTGCTCAGCTGATTCCTCAACCAACATAAATACTCTATAAACAGTTGTTGGTGGAACGAATTACTGAAGTAGTTTGGAAACATAAAAGGTAGGCCTTTGTGGATTGGGCTAGCTACTGACCAACCAACCATCACAGCATTGTTTCTCTAAATGAATTATTTTCTCAGTTCGAA
The DNA here is from genome assembly GCF_004115265.2 of Rhinolophus ferrumequinum. Lineage (NCBI taxonomy): Eukaryota > Metazoa > Chordata > Mammalia > Chiroptera > Rhinolophidae > Rhinolophus > Rhinolophus ferrumequinum. Next base: position 28,067,133 of record NC_046290.1, read on the forward strand.
TCAACCAATTTTCAGAATATGACTCATTTATCTTCTGATTATCTTCTCAAATTTGTTTGGGGGATTTTCACAGGGGAAATTCTGATATTTCATAATCTTTACTTGAATCTACAGACAGACCAGCAGTATAAAGACAAAAACATAAACAAGTGACAAAGAGAAAATAATGAGAGCCAGGAAAATACTGGGCATTATTTGGTAAAGGACAATTCTACTTGCATGGACCACTGGGCTAACTTTGAAGACAAACCATCATATAAAACTGGGTTGCTAAATAGAATCACTGAGCCATCAAACTTTCTCAGACCAGGGATCTTGGGTTACATATGGCTTTTGAACATCCAGTGTTGCGTTTTCCTGACCTTTAATCTTGGCATGATTAATCTTGGCACTATTAAAAACAGGACCCCATATAGTGTCTAGGAGTGCTTTTTGACGAAAAAATTGCAACAGTGATTCTAAAGGGACACATTGCGGCCATTTGGAGGAAGATTTCAGATGAACCTCATTCTGTCTAGATACTGAGGTCGGCTTGGTGCAGATGGCCTTCCTTCTGCCTGGTTTCTAAGAACAGGAATGAATCTGTCATCTTCATCATGTGTGTCTTCTCTAATGATACCAACACGATTTATAATTTGGCTATGACAAATGATGAATATTTTGGAGTCTGAAGAGTCCAGTGTTAAAAGGGAACCTTGCAAGCCAGCCGCGAGCACCATGGGAGGCCTATTTCCAACCCCAAAAAATGAGATGCCACTTATGGAACCGAGTGGATGGGATGGAGTTATTTGGAAATGCAGTTGCAAGGAAAAGAAACCAGCCTGATGACCCAACAAGGGCTCTGTGTGGGAGTGTTAAATTACCTGAAAATGTTGAGAGCTCTAGACAAGGTGTTAAAAGATGATGTCCACACATTTCGCCAAAGCTTTATGAAAAAACAAAAGGACAGTTTAGAGTACCTTTTATTATTATCATTATTGCTGTTTTGTGTGTTCTGGGAAGGGAAAAAAAGCCAAACTCAATGGCGAAGTTGGTGAATTAGAGAATATTCTTAAAGAAATAAAGCTCTGGTTTCTTTCAAAGCTGCCAAGCATGCTGGTGTGAGCCGGTGAGGGCCATTTACCATTTCCACAGGAAGGCGCCATGACTTCCTTAAATTCATGGCTTCTCCCTCCTTACTGGCTCCACAAACCTTCTTTTTGTTGTTGTTGTTTGTGTGTGTGTGTGTGTGTGCGTGTGTGTGTTTTGGCATCAATGGGAACTTCTCGCTGTCTGAATGATCACAAAGCCAAATAAAAAAGGCCTAAAACATGAGATAGAACTGTAGCTATGTAAGGCACCATTGTTGCCAATCCTTACATATTTTAAAGCATCACAGAGAAATTGTTATAAGTCTGATCTTCTATGAATTTGCTTTGGATTAGTTATAGTTAAATTGAGATCTTAAATTTGGGAGGTGCCTTAATTCAGTCTTAATTCAAACAAGTACTTGATGCAGGGCTGCGCACTCCATCCTGAAAAGCAGATAGTTTACTTCTGTTCAAATTTCTGTTTGTGTCAGGAAATGTATTCTTCTCTTTTGGTTGTTAACATTTTTCTTCACGTTGAGTCAAAGTATTATTTTTATAAGCAAGGTATTGTTCTAAATATGTTAGAGATAGCTCTTTGATCCTCCCGACATCATTATGCAGATAGTAATAGTTCCACTTTACTGAGGCACAGTGAGGTGAAGTAACTCATCAGATCATGCACAGCTAGGAAGTGGCAGAGCTGGGATTCAGAACCAGATGGTCTAGCCCTATGCTCCTAAGTGCCACGCACATTGCCAAAACTTATCACTGTACCTTTGAGAGATTGTGGGGTGCTCTTCCTATCAAATATCTGACATTGCATTTAATGAATTCTGTAATTTCACAGGAGTTATATGCAAATTAAACAATTCTATAAGAAGTCTAAGGAGAGGAGCAAGCACAAAGGAACATTGCTTGTAGTTTTGAATACTATACACTATTTTCTTGTGGAGATTATAGGAAGTTAACAGAAAGACGATTTCAGCTCAACATGTATGAACAAATGAAATTTACCTTATTAATATTTATTAAATTATTAATATTTTCTGCTCTGCAAAAATACAATGAGTCACTTGAGGAATAATTAAACTCTCATTTGCTGAAGTACCTAAGCAGAGGCTTGAAAACAATAGGTCAATGGATGCTATTGACGGGATCCCCAGATTTGGTTGTAAATCGGGCTCAGTAAATTGAGTTCATTGGGTTAAATTGGGTTGTAAATTGAGTTCATATGATATAGTTTTCATTGATCCACACACCTCATTGGGTAGTCCTCATTTATCACCGTACTCCCAAACTGCCAGATTTTATATGGTTTCTGTAACATTTTGTCATTCAGGGTTCACTGGAATATCAGAATGAAAACAACAAACCAAATTACTCCTCAAATTACAAAAGGTTAAGACAAATTAACAGTGTAATATTTTGCTTCTTTTTTGAGTGCAACAAACTAGACAGACTTCAACAATATCGTAGATTTATGAGAAAGCAAAACTCCATTTCTAGGAGCCACTAATCAACTGCAATAGCTAATATGTACAATTAGGCATCTAGACATTTTAGTGGCACACAGCTCTACTTCAGGAATTTTTCATCTGGGCTCTGAGGGGTTTCAAGATCTTTTTAACTTGCTGAACTTTTGGCAAATTAGTGTATAAATATGAATTCTCATTTTTGCCCCCATCAGACTCTCAAAAGAACAGGCTCAGGAATTACTTTAAGGTATTAGATTTATACCAGGATTTGATACCACATTGAACATGTTCCTGGGTAAAAAGAGCTGCTCCTGTTACTATGGATTTAATTAGGAAGCTCAGGGATAGGTGAACCAAAGGGACAAATTCCTATCTTTGATTGAAATATTTCTGCAGAGAAACACTGAAGAATCTAACCTTCAGTTGAAATTAATCTTTGAAAAGAAGGATTTCAAAAAGAATGTCCTAGATTCCCAGTAGCAGGTTTTGATCAGGTCTTATTTAAATGCCAGGTTTAATTTTTAATGACTACCATTTTCTGACTGCTCACAGATGTAGCAGTTTCTATTTGCTGAGAAATTAAAGAGGGGAATTTAAGCTACTTTTAATCAGGAGCAAAACTTTTCATGTTATGATCAAGATCGAGCATCAAGTCCCATTTGTTTTCTTAATTTTCTCTTTGTGGTAATTGTCAAATTTTGTTACTCTTAGATTTGGAAACTGTTCCCTCCTCCTGTATTTTTCACCTTTGAAAAGATTTCAGTTTGTTAGATTTATAGTAGCAATGAGTCTAGCTACATTTCTGGTTCTAATTTTATATCCCTGGTGTCAACAGGATAGATAACATTTCAGAATCTTCTTTGACATCCAGATACATCATAGACTCCTTAGGATTCTATAAAATGACCAAATTTTGCCTAAGTACTAGTTTTACTCTATCATGGACTGTAATGGCTACCATTGTACATTAGCCTAAAAGAGATACTTCTTGTGCTTCTAAAATGAGACCTCTGGGGAGACATTCATGGGTACTTAGGTGCAGCTTGAAATACATCCAACATGTTAAAATATATCCAACATGTATTTCATTTAACTTCGTCTCTTATAATTGTATAGACTTCCACTGAGTGCCTCAGTGAAGATGACTAGGTGGCATTTATGAAAGGATCTGAGACTATCTTGCCTCCAAAATAAATCATGTACCGAAAGGTCTAGGCCTTAAACTCATCCATTTTACAACATATAGGCAATAGTAATAAAATAGAACGGTAGTGCTCAGACCTTAAGCTCCCCTATGGCCACGTCTCTGTAACTGGATGCTAGTTGCAATAAAAACAACCTAAAAGCTAAATGCCTTTGCAAAGACAACCACAAGTAGCCTGGTTCGCATTTCTCCCCAGTTCCCTCGTGCCAGCTTGTCCTAACATGTGCTCCTTTCTTTGCCAGCTTGCCTCTGAAGTCCCAGCATCCCTTGAGGCTGAGGTTACATGTGTTCCCACAATGACAAAGTCAACTATAAATATTGTTTCTCCTTTGCTATAATTTAAACTTAAGAAAAGTTTGACTAGCCATGGGAATGAGGAATTTGGATAGACTTACTTTAATTTCTGAATTTTCTTTACAAAATTGCTATTTCAGCTGGATTAGTCTTAATCCATGTCACCAGTACAACATTTTCATTATTCTTATTAGAGAAGAGACTCGGATTTGAAGTGACAGGGGGTGGAAGACTTGGGATAGCTGGTGGCAATGATGCTCTGAAGCACCATCTAAAGTCTAACTTTTTTCCTCTTTTGACCAGGCATGCAGCATTCCAGAATGTTTTCCCCAATCCCTCCCTCTCTTTCTTCTCATCTCCTTTTTCCACTCTCCATTGTCCTCCAGTGCCCAAACATAGTGAAGTTTGAACAAAAGAGGAATAAGAAATATTCCATTCTTCAAGCCCCTGGTTTTATCTTGGACAGGAGCTCTTCAAAGGGCATGGAGTATAGAGAAGCTTCTAGCATTTTGGTCTCTGAAGTACATTCATGCCATATGTTCATGTATTCATGCTTTCAAATACTTACTGAGTGCCCCACTAGTTCCTGTGGAGAGATAAACATACATGCTGCTTCCTCTGAGGACTCATTGCCTAATAATACCCCTTCCATAAAATGAAAACCAGGACTTAAAATAAGGAACAAACAAACAAATACCAACAAAATAAAATTGGAATTATTTCTTATTTCTTCCTTCCTCAGTATCAAACCTCACCATGTCACTATCTACCGTGTTTTCCCGAAAATAAGACCTAACTGGATCATCAGCTCTAACGCGTCTTTTGGAGCAAACATTAATATAAGACCCGGTCTTATATAATGTAATATAATATAAGACCCGGTCTTATATAATGTAATATAAGACCGGGTCTCATGTTAATTTTTGCTCCAATAATGTAATATAATATAAGACCCGGTCTTATATAATGTAATATAAGACCGGGTCTCATGTTAATTTTTGCTCCAAAAGACTCATTAGAGCTGATTGTCCGGCTAGGTTTTATTTTTGGGGAAACCTGGTAGTAACTTAAAGTTTTAGGGATACTGGATGGATGGATGGATGGATGGATGGATGGATGGATGGATGGATGGATGGATAAATTAAGGAACATTTACTGTTGACTGAAATTCAAAGTCCTTAGTACATAGTCATGGGTCTTCCAAAGAGGGAACCTGAGCTTTCAAAGAAATTATACAGAAAATTTGAGTTTTCTGGTGGCAAATTATACCATATATATACTTTTTATATGCACACACACACATATATATACATATATATTCACATAACTTCTAATACTCTATAATGTACAGAACCAATTCAGTGCCTTAATTTTTCAGGAGTTTTAAGTGACTTTGTCCAATAAAATAGAGTTAATGTCATAGTTGGGATTCAACTCTGGTCCCTGGACATATGATGCAATGTTTTTACTTCTAGATTTTTCACCTTTAAATTTTTAGATATATTTCTCCTTTCTTCATTGTTGAACATATTTGAGATAATCTAATAATTATCATTCTTCTAATTGGCCTCAGAAAGCCAGCCACCTATTTTCTCAAAGGCATACAGACAATGTGGGATTAGAATTTCTCACAATGGAAGAGGTAGAAAATTATTTGTCATATTATTTGTCATAAAGAGAGAAGACCAGTGGCTGGAACATCTTCACATTTTCACAAGGCTAAATAAAGCTGGCCTTTGCTCTGTCTCAAATGGATTCACTGTAGAATATGAGCAGAAAGAAGCATCTGTCATACCAAGACCTGGGAATTGCTGGCATTGCATAAACTTTTTCCAACCAGCTACAAAAGCTAAGAAGAGAAAATTCTACTATATTTCAATATATCTACTGAAATAAATCCAGATAGAAGTCGTTTTAATGTTAGCAAGATTTAAGAACCCAAAGTCATCAGAGTGTTGCAATTAGCAGATGGGTTCTGAAGCATCATCTGAAATCACATACACTTAACTTGAATTTCACAGAAGAATTAAATGAAAGGTAAGGTGAAAACCTGTCAGGTTGTTTGTGCAGACCTAATCCTGAGGTACATATGTCGGCCTAAACAATGGCCTCTGACTGTCGTTTTGAGTCTCAGTCACCAGACAGTGTCATGTCCAGATATCAGGGTTCTAGCTCTTTCCCTGAATTCTAGCCAGGTAAGAGTCTGTTTCTCTCATGTGCCCCAATGTGAGAGGTCAAGCAGAGTTATCATGTTTCCAGGAGAAAACTAATGTTGGTAGAAGTGGTTCAGTTAAAAAGAGAAAGGACCAAACATGTTTACTCTGCCTGTCTGTTGTCCACTCTCTGTAGCTTAATGAAATCTGTCTCTCCCAGCACCCCTTGCTTCCTAAGCAGCTATTTTGAAAGATGTGGCTGCCCCCCACCCCCAACTCTATGTCCCCACCGTTTCCACCACAATGGATTAGACCAGCAATAACAACCTGATCCACAGGCTGGCCAACTTGGAGAAACAAATATACCAACAACTCGTGTAGTCAGTTAGAGTTCCAGTTTGGAAAACTGAATAGAAATCAAAGAAAGAAAGACTCATTTTAAAGCAGAAAAGCTAGAATACTCCAGATAAGTGGGGAGCAGCTGAGTGTTGCTAATGGCAGCATCAGATTGATATTCTTTTAAGTTCCTGTTAGTAGGTGTTTAGAGATATCTTCAATCCAGAAATACCCTCCATCTCTAATACTGAGCCCTTGCATTTTTGTAGATTTCATCCTCTTTTCACTCTATGAGAGTCCTTACAGTAAACTTCTCTTTGTTTGAACTGAATGGTTCTCTCTAATTTCCAAACCAAAGAGGCCTGATTAAGACAATGACAAGAAAAATAGTCTTGCAAAATTCATCATATTAGCCTATAATGAAACTCTGACTCAGAGAGTCAGTCCTGAAGTTGTTGAATTTACCCTTCTGCTCAGATCATAGCTCTTAAAACTCCCCAGAGACACCTCTGTGCCCTCTTGTAAATGCCTCTCGCTGATTCTCACCACTTGCCCCTTACTCTTGCATTACAGAATATGGAGTAAGCCTGTCTTTCTCATACCCGCCTAATATGAACCTGGTGATCCTGTGGTGATCATGTTTTGTCTGATCTGAATCTTTGACATGCATGATAGGATAGCCAGTCCTATAACTGTTTTCTCTTTAGCTTTGATCCTCTGCTGCTTTTCCAGTACATTCTTAAACATCAGGGACAGAGTTAAAAATTGGTTTTCATAGACCTCGTTCCAGAGATTTTTGAGTCCATGAGCCTAAGATGGACCCCAGAAATATTGCATTTTATCAGCTCTCAGGTGGTGCTGATATAAATGATTCTTGAACTGACTTTGAGAGAAGCACTGCCTTAAAGCACTGGATCTCAAATTCAGTAGGAATTCAATGGATTATTATAATCCACGGAGGGGCATTTAAAATGATCTCTTTTTTTGGGGGGGTCACACCCATGAATATTCTGATTCAATTGTTCTGAAGAAAAGGATGGAATCATGCTAATTGACTTTAAAAATTGAATGGAAAAGCAAAACAGATACTCTTTGGACTGTTTACATAAGGTAGAGTTTCTTAGGGTGTATCTTGGAGTGTGGACCATTTGTGTAAGAATAATCTGCTATGCTTGTTGCATGTGAACTTGCACTTCTCCAAACATAGTGGTCACAATTTCTGGCAAAAGGTGGGGAATCTGTTCATTGGAAAAAGCTCCTCACGTGAGACTCACATGTTCCTGCCCTTCCCTTCTTCTAATCACTGATCATCACCCAAGCAAGAGTATCACAGTATTTTAGATTGTTCTCAAATTTGAAAGTACATCACTTGGCCATGTGAAAACCATTAGAACTAAATTAAGCTTTCTCATTTCATGAGATGTAATTCATGAAGTATCCATCTGGATCCTCAGAAAAGTTTCCATTTAAATGCTCTTATTCACATGAATAATGTGTAACTCGCCCTGTCTGGTTTGGAAGGATACTGTAGTATTTCACAAGAGTCTTTTGGAAGTGTATTAATTTATTGTGTTATTGTGGCTCCCTCTTCTTCTGTCCAAACACAAACAGAGCCAGAAAATGTCTCTGGGCAGGGGTGGGAGTGGAGTATTTCCTCAGAGAAGATTATACCTGGTTAAATATTGCCAGTTTTTCTTTTTTAAACTATTTTAGGGCACTAACAGCACAAATTGCCTGTCAGGTTTTCACAAATTACAAATGGTCTCACCTTCCAAAGAACATATAATTCATATGCCACTAATTCCCCAGTATATAAACCACCCCAAATAAATTTTTTCTGTGTGCCCCTCCCTTCCAAGAAGCTCTAAAGCCTGCTAAAAGTTTGCAGAAGGAAGGAAATAATAAAGATTAAGCAGTAATAAATGAAACAGAGAACAAAAAAAAAACTATAGAAAAAAATCAATGACACCGAGTTGTTTTTTAAAAAGATAAACAATATCAACAAACCCTTGGATAGACTGATAGAGGATAATACAGAGGAATAGAGGATAGAGGAAAATACAGAGAAAATTCAAATAAAGAAAATCAGAAATGAAAGAGGAGACGTTATAACTGATGCCACAGAAATACAAAGGACCATAAGGGACTATACTAAACAATTATACACAAATTTGACAACCTAGAAGATATGGATGAATTTCTAGAAGCATACACCTACCTAAACTGACTGAAGAGAAAATAGAAAGCCTGAGCAGACCAATAACAAATAAGGAGACGAAATCAGTAATCAAAACCTCACAACAAAGGAAAGCTCAGGACAAGAGGGCTTCACAGGTGAATTATACCAAACATTTAAAGAAGAATTACTATCCATCCTTTTAAAACTCTTTCAAAAAATAGAAGAGGGAATACTTCCAAACTCATTTTGTTGGGCCAGCATCACCCCAACATCTAAGCCAGATGAAGACACCACAAGAAAAGAAAATTACAGGCCACTATCCCTGAAGAACATAGATGCAAAAATCCTCAAAAAAAAAAATGTTAACAAGCTGAATTCAAAAGCACATTGAAAGGATCGTACACATGACCAAATGGTATTTATACCTGGGAAGCAAAGATAGTTCAACATAGGCAAATCAGTAAATGTGACAAACCACATTAACAGAATGAATAGTAAAAATTATATGATCATTTTACTAGATAAATAAAAAGGATTTAACAAAATTCAACATCCATTCATGATAAAATCTCTCAACAAAGGATAGCCTGCTATTTGCAACAACATGGATGAACCTGGAGGACAGCATGCTAAGTGAAATAAGCGAGGCACAGAAGGGCAAATACTACATGATGCCGCTTAAATGAGGAATCTAAAATAGTCAAACTAATAGTAGCAGACAGTACAATGGTGGTTGCCAGGGGTGACGGAGAGGGAAATGAGGAAGTATTAGTCAAAGAGTACTAAGTTTCAGTTATACAAGGTGAATAAATCCTAGAGATCTACTGTACAGCATAGTGCCAAAAATATTCTTACAATTTTTCTAAGAGGGTAGATCATGTGTTAAGTGTTCTTACCACACACAAAAAATAATAAAGAGTGCAGGAAGAAACTTTTGGAGGTAATGGATATGTTAATGGAATCAATTGTAGTAATGGTTTCACGGGTGTGTACTTATCTTCAAACTCATCACATTAAATATGTACAGCATTTTTGTTTGTGTTTTTTGTTTGTTTTTCTTTATTATTGTTTTAATTAGTTTCAGGTATACAAAACAATGTGATAGACATTTATCATTTATATCCTTCACCCAGTGACCACCCCCCTCCCCCATCCACTACCCCTCTGACATCGCACACAGCCATTACATTTCCACTGTCTCTATTCCTAATGTGGACAGCTTTTTGTATATCAATCCCACCTCAATAAAATGGTTTAACAAATGAAATAAATAAAACAAAACGAAGTGGAAAAAAAGAAACCAGTCTTTAATTCTGAAAACACTTACTAACTGACTAATTACTTATGAGTTTGTTTATTAATTAACACTCATATGCATGGTTTGAAAAACATGATTTTGTTATGCTATAACATGAGAATAAAATTTTTCCTTGGTCACAGCAAATTTTTTCCTCCATGATTAAAAGAAATATAACAGAAAAGTGAAGGATAAGGAAGGAGTGAAAAGAGGTTTGATGAAGAGGAGCAAACCAAAATACTGTGTATACCATACCATTATTTTTTAGGGAAAATACGATAATCATAGATATGTATTTCATAGTCTTTTTTTTTTTTTCAGTTTTCACCAGAGTTCCTATCCTGGAGAGGACTGTATTTATGAAAGTAATGTGAGATCAAAGATATGTGGTCATGGTCTGGAGAGAGATAGAATACAGCGGTTGGGATAAATAGTGACAGAGAAGAAGGGAGAAGATCAGCGTGAATCATAGCGGGAAGGAACAGAGTAGCATGGCCAGTGACTAGATCCCAAGGAGAAATATTATTCAGTGAGAAATTCCTACCATTAGGATGGCAGAAGGACATTTAAGAATGGGAACACATTAATATTAAATTCAAACTCTTTGTGTCTGTGGAAAGCATAACCCCTCCCATATCCCAAATCTTCATTACAATTTGTTATAATTTGCTTAGGTCCCCACAGAGTGAGCCATGGAGTGGAAAAGGGACAGTATTTGAGGACAAAGTAAAATAATATTCAAATTCAATTGATTTAGCAGAAGCAGGAACTCAGGACCAAGTGACTCCAAGAAATGTAATCTTCCACTCTTTCAAGGGATCCCCAGAGAGAATAGGAGGGACGTTGAGTCTCTTAACGCACATGTCATGCAGCTAATTTTATCTGAATCTTAAATTATAAGAAGATCTCAGGGACTCAGTCTTCTCTGGGCATTGTCATTTACCTTCTCCTGTTTCCCTATGCTCCGTGTTCTCTAAATCTCATTCCTCCATTCCCACACCCTCCATCTAAGAATTTCTGTATAAAAATTTGCAAATTTAATATTTGTTGTATATATCACAATGGCCACAGTATTCAGTAAAATCTCATTTAACTAGGTCCCAGGTAACCAGCAATATCAATTCACTTTGATTTTCTACATTTAATAATAGGAGGAAGAGAATACTCAAAATTAAAGCTCTAAAAGCCAGAGATTTGATTAGAAAAGTAATTCTTTCTACTTTATGCCATGCACTGTGCAAAACGCCAGGGAAACAGTTATGAATGTGATAGATCTGGTTTCCAGACATGTGAAGTTCACTGTCCATTCCAGAAACACTCTTTCTACTTTATGCATGTTCAACCTAGAATTATAACCAAATACCCAAGGTCCTCCATCAACAAAACAATTCACTTTTAGATCTACTAAGACCAACAGAAAAGTAAGTTGAATGCATTTAACTCAGAGAAAGTTAAAAAAAAAAAGGCTTTAGAGATTGTCTCAATACTAACATTCCAATTCTCAAACATTCTTTAATTGAAGTTTTACAAAAGAATTATATTTATTATTTATTTGAATTGTGAAGGGAAGATAAGATGGTGTTTCACATTACTTCTAAGACCAGCTACTTAATTTGTGGAACCCAGTGCAAAATGAAAACACAGGGTCTTTGTTAAAGAATTCTTAACAATTTTTAAGACAGTGACAGCACAGCATTAAAACAAGCAAATAAGCATAGGGCTCTGTGCAGATGCAGAGATCTCATGCCCACAAAGCCAGCCTTTCTCTAAGTTTACAATTCACTTACTTTGTAGAATTTTATTTGATATTTAATGAAAAAAACACCCGCTAGAGGGGAAAATACAGCGATAACCAAGAAAGCAAGTAAACAAATTTTATCACAGTGTCACCTAAGCAACTGCTATGGACACTCACAGTATACTATTTAAAACAATTTTTTAACTAATATTTACAACTGTTAATTACCAAAAAAATTCCAAAAATCAGATTAGTAATAGATTTCATGGATATGTATGAGTTTAAGGTCTAAAAAGTAATCAGTCTGCAGATAATTACTTTAAAGAAAGAAGAAATCATCAAATTTTCCCTTCAATGCAAATGAATATACGTTGTTTTACTTTCTACCAATAAAAGAAAAAATTATTTAGGAAATGGCAGTTTATCAGATAAGATTTATTACCACAAGAAGCCATCCTGTAAGATGAGGTGCTTTTTAACAAGCAAGGTTCCTTAATTAATTATGGGCAATTGACTTTCTAATCAGATTAAGTAAAAAGACAGGAAATAAGTTATATTTGAGTTCTTACATTTTCTCATTTTAATTAGGGCATATTATGTGGTTTGCCCAAATTGGCCCTTCCACAAATAATTTATTTCCTACTGCTCAGAGCTTTAGTTTCTTCATCTCAAAAATGAGATGTTTCAGAGAAATGAATTCTGAATGCTCTCCCTGCCCTAATTAAATGCAGCGTTATTTATTGGTAACACGTTGCCGACAAATTCCTGTGCGGGGTACTTCAGGATATTAAAAAAAAAAAAAAAAAAAAAGCCACGGTTGCTGACCACAGATAGTTTACAATCCAGAAGGCCAGGCAAGCAAGTCAATAAATAATTGTGATGTAAGACAGCTCCAAAAGTCTAAATCTTTAATTCTAACAGCAAAAAAAAAAAAAAAAAAAAAAAAAAAAATTTTACCAAAGAAACACATAAACTTTTAAGGTTAGGATATGAAGTCCAATGAATGGACTGGGAGCATGTAACACAAATCAATCCCCTTAAACATTAAATGTAGATGCTGGAGGCCAGAGGGAGCTTTTAGCTAGCTTCTAGCCAGTATTGTGGGAGTTTCACTGTCGTGCCACCCATACGAATGCCCAAGGTCACATTTGCTTTATGAGTGCATTTCCTCCACACGAGGATATGTTGATTGAGTGCATAACACGGACACAATTGCAGACCACATTTATCTTCATTACTGACTATTGCAATAAGCTGACCACAAGGCAAAACTTTGTCTCCCTTAATCCACTTGTTTTGTATCCTGGAAAATTTTCTTTGGTCAGCAGCCTTTCCAACACTACATGGCTTTCACCTCACATATTTGGTCCAGCTGATTGAATCAAGGTTATAGGACATCATTCATCCTTTAATAAACAATGAAAATCATGTAGATTAAAAAGTGACAGCTTGAAATAGAGCATAAAATACAACCAAAGTAACAGAAATTGAATTACTATGGACTTAACGTGATTTTCAAAGGTCTCTAGTCTGGAGTTAGGGCCCAATTTCCGGGCTGTTTTAAAATGAGACCAAGGGTCTTAAATAATGTGCCTGAGGAGAGGCCATGAGTCAGTAGTTGAACCAGCAGAGCCTGTGAGCAGAGCGGCCACAAAAGATAGCAAGCATTACATGTTCTGAATTTCAAAAGATTCAAGAGCACAATTTTCATTCGTAAAAAATGTGTTTACTTGATTTTAACACTGGAAATGCTCCCTCCTTAGTTGCCAACGTGGAAAATGTTATATATATTGGATGTCATAGGTTGGGACCCCAGGGAAATAGACATGGAGATGGAGATCCGCAAGTTGGTGGCTTACTGTGGAATGTCTTCAGGATCAATACCTGCATCATGTGAGGGAGGCAGGATTGGACAGGGGGAGAAGGTGAACTGGGATGCTTTTGTATCAGAGGCCTCAGCCACTCCCACTGGGAGCCCTGGGGCTGGTTTGGTTTGTCAGATCTGTTCCAAATTGAAGCAAGGGTGCTAGAGCATTCTACCCTGAAGAAGGCTTCAGCTTAGAGCAGTCAGTAGGCAACACTCTATATAGGTGGGGGCACGGGTGCCTTGGTCCTGGAGAGGGCGTCTGCGACACACCTTAGTATCCACTAGAGTTCACCCCTTGCATCCCTCAGATCCGCTTGCTTCATCCCATCTAGAAGAACTCCTCCAGGATTCAATAGGCATGTTTCAGGAAGACAATGGACTTGGAGGAGGTGGCTGGAGATGTATAGGTGGATATACTGTATGACTTAAAAGAAGGCACGAGAAAACAAGGTATGTTTGGGGAACAGCAAGTAGCTCGGTATGGTGGGAATATAGTGTATGTATAGAGGAAAAAAGAAAATGTGGGCATAAGAACATGATAAGCCTACAGACAGACAAGCCCTTTCTAGAACCTTTGTTTAAGCTATTGTCCACCTATGGTCAGCCCCAGCCCCTGCTCACCATTCTAGGTCTGGCTCTGATATCTTAGTTGGTTTCTCCCAATCATGTCTTCCCTCCTTCCCCTGGACTCCTCTAATAATGCTTCCTAACTTCTTCCACTTATTCCCTTTCTACCTTGGGTGGCGTTATGGCAGAATAGAAGCCCAAGATTTGTTATAAGTAGATGTGATCCCTCTTAGTAGACAATAAATAATCTTCCCGCATTTACTGCCCAAGTGACGATGAGCAAACAGTCCCGTCCTTTTCCGAGGCCATGGCTTCCTAATATATAACTTGGAGCACTTTGCAAGCACATGAAGCTTCTGTAAAGTGTAAAGTGCTAAAGAAATGAAAACTAACATTTGTATGGTACTTCGCAGAGATTTATAATTTGAGGAAACATATAATGTCTCATAACTTTTCAGAGCAGAAAACCATTTGTTTACTTATTTGTGTCCCTCACTAGATTATAAGCAAATTTGAGGTCAGATAGTAACTGTGACTTGTGCATTTTTATATCATCAGCACATAAAGAGTATTCAATACATTTTTATAAAATTAAATTGTGCCGTTGAAACCAACAAAAATCTGATCACAATAGCATTGATTATTTGTAATCTATGCACTAAAAATTATGGCTCAGCTCATATTGTTCCTCTCCAAATAATCACCTTGGAATATTTAAGCTTTTTTAATATTCAAGGTGTCAAGACAAATTCGGAGAGTTGTACTTGATATGAATATTTTATTGAGTGAGAAACAAATGGTTTTCAAACATAGGTACTTCAAACCTGAAACTAGTATGAAGCTCAGAGGCCTGCCATTACAGAGGGGCTTATAAAGTAAAAGTGAGGGAGTTTGTCTAACGTTTCCAATGATCCATTATTACAGTAGGGGTTTCCAGATGGCATGGGGTTGGTTAAAAGGGATTATCTTATACCACTATAGCAAGATGATTTAAGTTTCATCTATGATTATTAGAAGCATTTGCAAGAAATAACCTGTTTTGTTTACATTCATGAAATAAGCTAGACTAAGTTTTGCTTATGTGGCTTAACTGGTTTTGTCTGCTAGGGAGATCTTCAAGCTTGGTCTCCATTTTATTTTACTCTAACAAAGGATATTAAAAAATATCTTTGAGGTGACATTGAATTATATTCTTATTGATCAAAATGATTGTGAAACTTTTCCTTGGAGTCACTTTAAGGATGTGGTATCTTTTTATGAGACTATCCTGAGTGTTGGAAAATATTCATTCTTTAACGACAAACTAAGTTTTGGGAAAACAAGCCAAATTATTATAAGCCAAGTATGATATTAATTTAGTTAGAAATGTTATTTTAGAATGAAACAATGAACATTATGTTATTTCTTACAAGCTTACTTGAAAGACTAGTCCAAAAAAAGAAGTATAGGAACATTTGAGGCAACAGAAACAGCACTGAAATAAGCACCTACTCTATTTTGAAGAGTTCAGGACTTCTTTAGAAACTTAAGTATCATCTTTATAAAAGTCCAACCCATTTCTTATGGTCACTCTCCTTTCTGTTAACCAATAATCTATCATGACTTGCTCTGGATGGTATAATTGACTGAGTTAGGAATGATCGAGCATAGAAATTTTGGTAAGGAATCTATCCTACAGAACTTTCAGATAAGTTGATATGAGGCAAATATCAATGGCCTTTGTTTCTTAATAGTTAGAATTTACTGAAGTAAATTAATGCATCTCTCTACTTGTTTCTTAGATCAAAAACCCCTTCTCCTCCATCAGGCTTCCTATAAAATCTAATACCATTTGACAATATTCACACCTTAATTTCTGTCTTTGTAACTAGAAATCTTGGATGTATCTCTCTATGCGTCCAGATTCTTCCATATTTTCCAGAAAAATTCTTCCGGATTTTTTCCTACGTGTGCAGTGCTGACTTCTCTCTGGAGACATACTATTAAATAAGTAGTATATAATCAAATAATGCTCCACACAAGATGTCCACATCTTAATCCCCAGAACCTGTGGCTACATTACCTTACATGGCAAAGGGGAGTTTGCAGATGTAATTAAGGACCTCGAGATGGTGAAATGACTTAAAAATTAAAGAAATATCATTGGATCAATTGGATATTCAAATGCAAAAAAGAAATGTTAAACTTATTGATACAATGTATGGGAGAATATCTTCTCCCATAGTCTTTTAACTTTTATAATGGTGTCTGAGTAGAGTTCTCATTTTTTTGAATGCAGTCTAATTTATCAATCTTTTCCTTTATAGTTAGTGCTTTTTATATTCTGTTTAAGAAAAGTTTTGTTATTTCATGGTCATGAAGATAGGCTCCCACATTATCTTAGAAGTTTAAAGCACTAAAATTAAGTACAGATCTAAGAAAATCTATTCCTTAGCACACAATAGAAAAGGAGGAGAGAGACAAGCCACTGAGGAACTCTGATGAGGGGACTCTGCAAACGTGGTCTAAGATGGGACCGATAATAGAAAGACACTGCCAGCTGTCTCACAGGACAGCTAAACTTTCAAAGATTTTAGGGGGAATTAAAAGATAACAAATTGGTGTGTTTGATAATCCTACCCAGCCTGCTCAAGGGCAAAATTCCTAGACTTACCATTTTCCTAGTTGAAAGGTTATCAGTTTACCCCCAAAACATGGAAAAGCAAAATTTACTATTCCTAAATTGTCCCTACAATGTTGGTAATGACTCAGTTTGCCCTGAACTGCAGTTAAACTTCCCCTCTGTCCAGTCCTGCTTCATTCCCCTTTCCTTCAGAGCAGCGATCCTTAACAAACACCTGTGCTCCAAGTTCCATCTCAGTTTCTACTTCCGGACAGTCCACTCTCCATCATCAGTTTACCCCTCCCACGCAAGAAACAAAACTTACTGTTCCCAGACGTGTCAGAGTGTCCGCAGATTTCTCCTTTTCTCTCTTACAAGTCCACTTTGCCTTTGTTTGTTAACAACCGTCTAGTGGCAGCTCTGACTTGTACATGTGAGTAACATATTTCTATGTCAGTGCTAACTAAACATCTAGGCATTGTTCTTTGACTCTACAGATTTGAAGAAAATAAAACAAAATGCATATATAAAGAACCCTAACAAGCCTAAAGAAGAAATGTTTAATACAAAAAAATATAAGCAAAATACTGATCAGGCACTGCACAAAATAGTATATCAAAAGGTCAATAAATATGAAAAGATTCTCAGAATCATTGATAGTCAATGACAATTGAAAGTACAATGTAATACCACTACATATTCAACAAAATGGGTAAGATTTAAAAGGCCGACAATAATTATGTTGGTGAGAATATGGAGCAATTAGAATTCGTATACACTGATGATGGGAGTGTAAGTTGGTTCAAATGTTTTAGAAAACTCTTTTGCCATAGCTGCTAAAATTGAACATACACACCCTGTGACCCAACTACTCCACTACTGGGGGAAACACCAAACAGAAATGTGTGCATATGCTTACTAAAATATTAGGTGGGTGCAAAAGTAATTGCAGTTTAAAAGGTTAAAAGTAATTGTAAAAACCGTAATTATTTTTGCACCCACCTAATGCATGCACAAGAATGTTCATAGTAACCTCATGTGTAATAACCCCAAACTGGAATCAACTGAAATGTCCACCAACAACAGAATGGCTAATATATTTTACCTATACAATGGAATACTACAGCACTGAAAATGCATATATGAATTCTGCACAAAAGCAACATATGTGAATCTCTCAAGTATAACGTTGAGCAAAAATTTAGACATAAAACAGTACACACTGTGTGTATGTTATGGACTAAACCATGCAACACCCCTCACTACCACCACCACCAATTCATATGTTGAAGTCCTAACTCCAAATATGACTGTATTTGGAGACGGGGCCTCTAAGGTCATCAAGCTTAAATGAGGTCACAAGGCGGGACCCTAATCCAATGGGATGGGTGTCCTTAGGAGAAGGAGGCAGACAGCAGGAATGTGTGCACACAAAGAAAGGCCACCTGGGGACACAGCACGAAGGCAGTCATTACAAGCCAGGAAGTGTCCTCACCAGAAACCACCCTACCTACACATTGATTTTGGACTTTCAGCCTCAGAACCATGAGAAAACAGACTTCTGTTATTTAAGCTGCCTAGTCTGTGATACTCGGGATGCCTGTTATGGCAACCCGAGCAGACTAATAGGACTCCATTTTACATAAAGTATTAAACAAGAAAAACCTAATCTGTGAATCGACTTCCGGGAAGGAAGTGTGTGATGATTAGGAGAAGGCATGAAGGGGACTTGGCGAAATGCGGCTCGTGTTCTATTTCTTGACCTTAGTGGTGAATACATGAGTGTTATTATTGTGAAAATTTATGGAAATTTAGACTAATGGTATGTATAGTTCACTGACTATTATACATCAACTTAAAATTTATTTTAAAACAACAGGAAAAATCAGACTCATCAGGGAAGCGTAAATGATGGATATCAGAGGAGTTCAGGAGACCGGAAAAAATAAAGCCCTCGGATTCCCATTTCATCATGGGAACTGACACAAAACAGGTTTTGTGCATTCCCTTCCTCATCCCTTTTTCCCCCTCTTATTCCTCAGAACATACATTCCTTTAGGAGAACCTAAGGAAACAGCTGTCAATGGGGCTGGTTATAAAAGAATGAGACAGGAAAAGGCAGTCAGCCGGCCAAAGGTTGCAAGTCAAATAGATGTTTTTTTGGAGCTTAATCATGTTTCTAAAAACAATTTGCAAGACTGCAAGATTGAGGTTATATGGATACTGTCCAGCCTGGTTTAATGAAAGTGGCCTTTAAACAATTTCTTACAAAAGTATGAACTAAGAATTTATCGCCAGTTTGGATTCTGCATGCCTTATACACTGTTTTCTTTAGATAAAACTCTGGAGGGAAAAAGAAACCCTTCTTTTTGTTTTTTTGAGGTTTTTTGTTGTTGTTGTTGTTGTTGTTGTTGTTGTTTCTGAATGAGTTTCAGAAAGTTTGGGCAAGAATTTGTCCAGATCAAGCAAGACAGGGCATTTGATTTTGGATTTGTGTAACCATATATGCTGGTTTTCAGGAGAGCATCTGCTCTTGCCAACACCTACCCTTGAAGCCGGATTCAGTGCTTCCCCACATTCTTTCCTAAGAATTGACTCTCTTCAAAAGCATCATTAAACAATATATATTTTACTGAAGATTTGGGAAAATATTTGGGGAAAGTAGTTTTATATTGATTACCATAGACCAAGCATTCAATAAACAACTCATTCAAAGTACCTTTTTGCACTCAGGACCCTTTTGGTTTCATACCAATTCAAGGTTTTCTCACCTTGATCCTTGCCCTCATTTTCGTGGATAAATCCTTTTTGCTTCACAGTCTGTTAGAAGTTCAACTCCAGTAGCTCATCCTCCCAATACATACATAACCCACCAGGAAAAGTAGTCTAATCTTTGCCCTCCATTTTCTCAGCAGTCCCACTGAAATTTTGGGTGTTAAATTTTTGTCCAAAGCATTACATACATAAGCAGAAAGGTGGGAAACACCCTTTACATGCTTACTCTGATTAACAGAACGTTAGCTTAGAATCAGGACTCCTCAAGCCCTTAATTTCTCAGTGCTACACATTCCCCATGACTTTGAACATCTGTGGAACACTTTGGGACACTTCAAAATTGTGGCGACATGAAAATACAGAGTGTTGTTATTCCTCCATCGTACTCCCGTGATTCTGACCTAAATGCAGAAAGGCAGTGGAACACTAGCCTGTAACAGTTAAGTGGTTAACAGCATGACATGTGCAGATAAAAGAATCTCCTCTTCGTATGACTTGTATCCAAGAAATATCACCTTCACTATTTGTGTCATTTCCTTGTGATGACTCCCAAGCAAAACAGGTACCGAGATGATGAATGTCTTTACTTTGGATTGGTCAAAATGACCCGTGACAAAACTGTTCTGGATGAATGCAGTGCAGAGTGATCCACACATCCTGTGAAAACTGCCATCCTTGAAATGTCAGTACCTGGGTTTCTGTCACTTACCCTGTTTTGAAGATCGGGGCTGATTGTATTGCTTTCTTTGGTTCTGTCTATGTACTAATTCATTACAGCATCAACATTTACTTGCACTTATTAATTAAATCAAGTGCACATTTGGCCTAGCCATGTCATTTTAACCACCTAGCCATTTGGTTATTCACTAAGAAAATGATTGATGACTAGCAATTATTTGCAAGACACCTTGTAATATGGGGGTTATAAAGATAAATTAGGTCATTCCCCATCTTCATTAAATTCACATTTAATCAAGGAATATATACACAGAAAACCTAACCAAATAAACAATATAAATAAGAAAGACTAAGTAGAAGTAGAAGGAGAGGTGTTTTTTTTTGCCTGAGGGAAGTAAGAGAGCCAGAATGACCTTTTCAAAAAGTGAATCTGATCATATCTGTCCTCAACTTAAATCCTTCTCATGGCTTCCCATCACATTCAGAATAGAAAGCAAAATGTGAGCCTTTCTAACCAATCTGCAGCTTTTCAACCGGCCTGAGATCTTGCTATTCTCTTATATACTGTGCTTCCGCCACACTGGTTTTCGACTCAAACAGGAGGTAGAATAGAGATCTTTTATTAGGTCGCTTACTGGTTGTATGTCTTGTATTTACTACCTCAGAGGAGTCACTCCTGTAACATGTAAAAACCAGTGTGGAGCCACAGTGAAGTGGCAATGAGTCAAAATTCCCAATGACAGATGGTAGGGGAAAGAAAGAAAGATTTATCATCACACGTATAGCATTCTACTTTGGTTTTAAAGTCGTGTCCTTCCACAGTAGCCTCAGAACTCCAAATTAGGAAAGCACTCTGGAAAACATACCTTTTGCAGTAAGAAAGGACACTCACATCAGGCTTTAATCAGGGTCCAAACACTTGAGATCATGTCTTCTCACAGTCACAGAGCATAATTCTCTCCTGTGGTGAATGGTGTCTGGTTATTAAGAATGAGATAGGTGGGACTCATGAATTGGCATTTTAACCAGTAAGTGATTTAATTTAGTGATCAAAGAGAACATTTTGAAAAAAATTTGTTCTAGGATGTACTCAAAGTACTTCTTTGCTAAGGAGAAGAAAAAAGGAACCATGTAACATCTTATTTGATTAGAGGGATAAGAAAATAGGGATAGAAAACTTCCATCTCTGACAAAGTAGGGGTGCCAGATTTAGCAAATAAAAATATAGGACATTCAGTTAAATTGTAATTTCAGATGAACAATGAATTATTTTTTACTATGAGTATGTCCCATGAAGTATTTGGGAGACACTTATGGTAAAAAATGATTCATTGTTTAACTGAAATTTAAATTAAACTAGGTATCTGGTCTTTTATCTAACAAGCTGATTACAGAGAGGCCAATCAAGTTTAAATTCAATGGGTTTTAAGTTTGCACTAAGGCCTGATTGGACATTGTAAGGGGAATGCTCGATCTTTATATTACAACATATTTTTAAATCCAAAAACAAAAGAAAAAAACACAGAAAACTAGAACAAAAAATAATTCTGCACCATTCATAGCAGACATGTTGCTTGGTGCTCCCTTCCTGTTGAGTGTAGCTCAGTCTGAAAAAGAGTGTTGCAGTAGAATCCACCAGCATGATCCATATTACCTAAGAGATGATCTGTTTCCTGAGCCAATCTGGGCCGCCATTCTCATCACCATGAAATAAGCATAATTAGCTTCCAAGAGACAAGACCTGAATGCTTTTCAGATGGCAAATTTGAAAGGGATTTATTTTCTGATTAAATAAAATCCCACTTATCTTGATATTAGACTTCCAGCCAATTCAGTTATTAATTAAACAGGCATAACTGCACAATTAAAGGGGGAAAGCCTCACGTGTAGAAAGTAACTGGTGCTGGCTGGCACATGTTCTGAATCTAGTGGCCTGGGGTTGTGAGGAAGCTTACCCTTCTTGTCTTTAAAAGTGTGAATATGGTTTGTTCTGACCTGTGGATTGAATATAGCAGGGAGGGTGTTTGTTGACTATGAGAATGCAATGTACTGGGAAATCAATCCAATGCACTGCAGAAAATCCTACAAGCTAAAACCCATCCTCGCTGGTTGGGTTGGGAGCATAAAGTCCTCTGCCCGTGAATGGCCATGGAGGACTCCACTCCCTTACGGTCAGATAGACCTTCAGCCATGGGGAAACAGCTACCTTTGGGGCTTCCCAGAGGCTAACTCAGACTTGATCTTCCAATCTAACCTCCTAGTCCTCTCCTTGCCCGGTGTGAGCAGAGAGGGAAACAGAGGCACTACATAAGGACCCAACTTTGGTCCCTTGGCTGCCACCTGGCAGCAATTCACTGCTCTCACCTTGCGTGGTCCCCCACTACCACAGCCCTCAGCGGCTGTTAGAAGTATCTCTTGCAGACCCTAGCCAGCTTTAGCTAGCTTGTCATCACCTTTTCTCTGTCCTATAGCATCTTTGTAGGTGTTTGCTAGCTACCATAACAAACTACCACAAACTTAGTGGCTTAAAAAATAGGAATTGATTATCTCATAGTTCTGGAGGCTAGAAGTCTGATGTGAAGGTGTCAGCAGGACCATGCTTCCTCCGAAGGTACAAGGGAGACTGCTCCATGCGTCTGTCCTAGTGTTTGGTAGTTTGTTGGGCATCTTTGGTGTTCCTTGACTTCTGCTGCTTCCTTCTGATCTCTGCCTTCATGATCACATGATGTTCTTCTTGTGCACGCATCTGTGTCCAAATTTCTCTTTCCCATAAGGACACTAGTCCTGTTGGGTCAGGGGCCCACCCGAATCCAGTATAACCTAGTTACAGCTAATTATATCTGCAACAACTATTTCCAAATAAGGTCACATTCTGAGGTACTGGGGTTTAGGACTTCAACGTGAGAATTGGGATGGGGAAAGCATAATTCAATCCATAACAGTAGGTTTCACAAGAAATGGCAAATATGAAAGCACCCTAAAAACATAAACATGATATATAAATACTGCTGGGAGAACGAGGAGAGAGCTTTCTATGTTTTCCTGACATTTGCACAAAGAATGACATTTTCACCACTATCCCTGCATAGTGAGTGTTGTAGGAAATACTTTCTGCTTTTCTTTCTCTACAGGGTTCTTTCTCATCTGGAGAAAGGATAACTAGATTGTAAAAAGTGATAAAGATTTTCATATGAGAACATAAAATTTTGAATATAAGATTATGTATGAAAGTGAACATTTGTATGTAGGGAGCAAATGAAAATTGAAGCTACCTAGTAAGTCCTGCTCTTGAATGGTAACTTTTATAGTCACTCTATCTGGGGCACTTACTGTGTGTCAGATACTGCGCTAAGCATTGTGGATATGTTATTTTATCTGTATTAACAACTCAATGGGCAAGTATTGTTATGCCCGTTTTAGAAATACTGTAAAATGATGTCATTTTACATCATGAAATGATGGCTCAGATATTTCAAGATTTAAAGTCACTCAGCCAGGAGGCATTGGAGCTGGCAGCAAAACCTAGGTGTCTGAACTTGAAACTCATGTCTTAACCACTGTGCCCTGAGGCAGGTCTGGAGTGGGTGGGCAGAAGTAGAAAAGAGGGAGAGAGACAGGAGACAGGTGTGAAAGGCATTATAAAAGAGGAATCGAGAGGGCAGGGAACTAACTGGCTGGATTTGAGAGGGCGGAAGGAGTTGGCAGGGTTCGCGCTGAGGTTTTGAACTTGTGCGCCTGGAGAACGACGACAACTTTGACAGCAGTGAGGAAGTCCAGAGAGGGAGCAGTTGGGGGCAAGAAAGAGGAAGGGTAGGGGTGAGCTCAGTTTTAGACATGCCCAGCTTGGGCTTCATAATCCCTGGAGTAATAGCCATCGAGAACACAGCGCCAGCAATCCAGTAATCCACGGGCACAGATGCAGAGGAAAAGTCAAGTGTTGCAACAGACACAGGAGAAGTTGGAAGGAAATGAGAAACATCAGGTTTAAATTTTCCCTGTTCTGAATTTTTAAAACTTTTTCTCACAAGAAGCCGCTTCAATTGTGTTTACTGATGATTGGTGAGAGGGTGGGGTATGAACTATTTGTTCACCACTGCCCAGTTCAAATTTAATCTTTTAAGATTAAATATCTCCCCCCCACACCTTCTTTTTTTCCTCAAGAAAAGGCAAAACAACTTAAATTACAAGCTATCCAAGAAAAATAAACCTCTATTGCTTATGTATTTCCATTAATGTCTGCCTTCTTCTCTAAGAATCAAGGGAACTTTGTATTTTTCTTTGTCTTATTAGTGGTTTGTTGTGTGATATTAGCTGCTTAATATAGCTTCTGTTCCTTGTTTTTCTAGTTGTCAAAGCAATCTTTGACCAAAAAAGGATCTTGCGAATTTATTAACATAGGCCAATTGAGCTCTTTAACATAAAATTTTTATGGAATAAATATTTATGTAAATCCACACACAAGCATCTTAAATTACCTCAAATTCATATGTGAGGGAGAAGATAGTACTATCTAGATGATCTCTCACAATATAAATTCTATGATTCATTGACTAATGAATCATATGCTTTAAAATGCTGAGAACATATTGACACCCCAACACCTTGTGATGTCTCATTTCTTCTCTCCTATCCTCACAAGCACTCCTACCTTCTACTGTCAATTGCTACACACCCACAGAATGAAGACTTTCTACATCATCTGTCCTTTGTATCTATCCCTGCTCCCTTTCAATCGCTTAATAACTAAGACTTGATTACTCTCGTTTGTTCTTGTTCTTTCTTTTTGCTTTAATGGGCACAGTGTCATAATGGAAAGTAATCACCTTTAAGGAGATTATGGCTAATTCTTTGTGGATTACCATTCTTTAATGGTAATGATTGTTTCAGCTTTAGAGCCACGTGTCTACACATGAGAGGGACAGAAATTAATCAGTGGATCTTAAAAGTGGTCACTAGACCAGCAGCATCTGTATCACTTAGAAAACTTGTTAGAAATGCAAATTCTTTTTTTAAAAAAACTTTACTTTTCAATTACTGTTGACATACTATATTATATTAGTTTCAGGTGTACAAAACAGCAGAGTGATTAGACATTTATATACCTCACAAAGTGATCACCCCAATAAGTTCATTCATTACTCACCTGACACTGTACAGAGTTATTACAATATTATTGACTATCTTCCCTAGGCTGTACTTTACATCCGTGCCTATTTTTTTTAATTATAGTTGACATTCAGTATTTTTTATTTTACTTGCAGATGTATGTAAATGTCTAAGCACTATAAATGCAAATTCTTGAGACCCACCGTAGACCCACTGTATTAGCAACTGAGGGAAAGGAGGGATTAAGGCGGCAAGCTTCACTTCCAGGCGCCCTCCAGGCAGCTCTGATGTGCCCTGAAGTTTGAGACCCACTGTATTAGAGTAACTGTGTTTACTCCTCATGAAGGACTGTCCTCACAGAACAGAATTAATATTCCCTGACTTTCATCAGAAGGTCCTGAGCTTCATCAGAAGGGTGTTCACTGTTTTGTTGCTTTGTTTCGTTTTCTATTGGGGAGAAATGATGTCTTGCCTCTGCCACAAGCTAAGTAACGTTGGGCAAACCTCTAGACTTCTCTGGGTCTTATTTTCCTCATCTATAAAATTAGAACCTCAAACTTTATGACCTCTATTGTTTTGTTCCCAGTTCTAATAATTAACATTCTAATTTTTGGTACACGAATCACCCTTAGAGTTAAAAGCATTTATTTTCAAGAGGGCAGATGAGAGTCAGCGTCATAGGTGATGTTAACACGTGCACATGGCAATGAAACCCACATCCTTGGTCTCTCTACGTAGCAGTCTGTAATGCACACTTTGTACAAAAAAGAAAAAAGAAAAGGAAAAGGAAAGAAAAGAAAGAAAGGAAGGAAGGAAGGAAGGAAGGAAGGAAGGAAGGAAGGAAGGAAGGAAGGAAGAAAAATTAAGTCACATCTTCATAACACAGGTGAGTAAACTTTTTCTGTAAAAGGCCAAATAATAAATATTTTAGGCTTTAGGCTTTGGCCTTGTCACAACTACTCAACTCTGCCACCGTAATGCAAAAACAGCCCTAAACAATATGTAAAGGAAGATGGCTAAAGTTCCAATAAAACTGTACTTATAAATATAACAGGGGTTTGCCAAACCCTGTTATATTTATAAGTACAGTTTTATAATGTTTCTATTTTTAAAAATTAAAATAAAGGATTTAACCATTCCCTAATTGATTGCTTAGTCATTAATCAGATATTTAATTGCCAATTCACTAACAATTCATTAACTGATTGCAACCATCAAAAGCAACCAAAAAATATCTAATGTCCCTGTTTTCCTTTGCTGGTAATTGATCTATAAATGACCAAAGGACAGTGTTGACCAGACCCAGTTTTATGCCTAATTCTCCACCGTAAGCCCAATGGAAGCAAATATTCTACTTTCGTAGACAGACTTTTAGTTTGTGTATACCATTTCAACAGTATCACAGGGCATACCAAAAAAGGAATTAATTTACCTCTACAGCTGTGGATCTTACAATGAGCATTTAGCTGCTGCCCTAGTGTGTAATTCTTATCCAAATCCTTCTTCTGCAGAGTAGATTATTGATATTCTGTCTTATCAAAAGTTATTAATAAGACATCCTTAACAGGCCTCCTTTATTTAAAACCTTGACTGAAAAAGGTAAAGATACAATTGCATTGTTGTTCCAGCATATCATGACGTGCAAGTAATTTCAATACATGCTATTAGTGTCTATTCGTAATTAGTAGGTTAGTGAGCCTGGGTAGAGTAGAAGAAAGACCCAAGACAGTGATTTAATTCTTAGTTGTGTGACTGTATCCCAGAAACAGCAATTGGGCTCATTTCATAAATGGAAAAAGGAAAAGAAAAACACAAGATATCTTTCCAAGTACAATAAGAAAACATGTTGGGTAATTTTGAAATTTCCCACCCTTCGCTCTGGTCCCAAGTGAAAGCATGTGCTGGAGCAACCGCTGAACTTATTCTGAACTTTGAGTTAGAGTCATGCTAACTTTCCTTATGTTGCTATCCCTTCAGTAGTATCCATTATTATCCTTCGGCACCCATTTATAATCAGTCCTCAACTGAATTTTTGCAGAATACAGTGTTTAACGGGGAGCCAAGTCTTGGACCGTTGATGTTTCCACCAACTTGGTAAACATCTTGTCTCTGTGCTGAGTGGAAAATAGACACCAGGAGGATAATGGCCTATTTTTATGTTTTAGATGATTCCTAATAGGCCTTGTATCCAAAAAGTATTGGTGAAATGAAGAATGAAGATGGAATTAAAATGATATGGGCTTAAGTATATGCATCCTCGTGTGCAAAAGGGCACTTGTTCTCCACCTTCTCCTGCCTTTTCTAAGTAGAATGTAATATGCTCTGTGACTCCGTATCTTCAAGGATATTTCACTAGATAAATAATCGGATTTTTCAGTTTCATGAATCACATTCTAGGGCCAAATGCTTTCACATCTAACAATAACAGTGGTTATTGTTTTTATCATAAGACGTGCTACAGCAGATATCACCCATATCCTCTTCATATTCACTGCTCAGGTTTATGCTGGCAGCATTCTGTTATAATACCCTGCCACATGGCTGCAAGTGTCAGGGAATTAAAACTCCCAGGAACAACTTTCATTCAGAGATGGCTGAAGGTGAAGGGTAAATATTTTAGCTTCTTCACCTGTCAGGTATGATAAATCTTGGTGTGCTTTACACCAAGTTCCCCAGAGGGATGGAGCTGTGCTCACAGCTATAATCTGCTTAATAATACACCTCTTTCTCTTCCTTGTCTCACTTTCTGCTCCCCTACTGATGCCCTCCGAGCTCACTGCCTGAATAAATTACTTGCACTCAAATGTTTGTTTCGGTGTCTGCTTCTGAGGGAACCCAAATCACGCATTTAGGAAATCTTTTACATATTGCTACAAGCATTCAATAAATGTAAGTTTGACTTTCTTCTCTTCCTGATATTTTACTAGAGAGGAAAACTGGAAGATGGGGATTAGAGCCCAAACAGGGATTCACTAAAGAGCTCTCATATCTCCATCCCAGGAGATATCACAAATTGAGATAGATGCTTTGTGGCCTGAAATGATTGTGGTAAAATTTATCTGAATGTCTGAGAAAAGACTCAGATTTCTAATTTGTATAGCCTAGCTGGACTTGACAAATCAAAATGTTAGTCTGTAAGTCAGAATTGGTTTGGATCTCCTACTCTCTACAGATTGAATTCTGTTTTCTGAAGATAACGAGATAAATCTCTCAATTTAAAATTACTGAAGTCCACTGATAGTTATCAAAACCAGGGTTAGGATACTACACAACTGAAACATACTGAATTCATAATATATGTCAGGGCCACATTTGAGCCTTATAATGACATAAATTTAATGAGATTATAAACTCCATTTTACAGATGAAGAAACTGAGGCCAGAGAGATTAACTTGCCTAAAATCACAGCCAGTAGAGCCAAGTTCTATACCAGAATCTTTTCCATCCAAGCCCAAACTCTTACCCACTAAGCTCTGCAGAGCCTCCTTCCTTAGCTATTAGCACACCTGGCCATGTGATGAGAGCACGGTCTTATATATGGCAGGACTATGATATAGGGAGACCAACTGTGGACCCAGGATGAAAAAAAAATTTTTTCCATTCCTTTAAGTCTTAATTTTCTATGTAAAATGAAGATGTTGGATTAAATACCTCTAGAGTTACTTGTAGTCCTGCTTTTTCTTGGAAGAAGTTGAGTTGGAAAGAAACCTTTCTTTTCAAACTGCTATCGTTTTATTAATGTACCACAGTTATCAGTAGCTAGAGTGAGATGTAGCACTAAGATGTAACACTGAGTTAAAGAGTTAAAGAATACATTTGTTAGATTGAAAATGCTAGGATGACCATAAGTTAATAAGAAAACTTTAGGCATAAAAGGCAATTTCAATAGGCATGCAGATGGAAAAGGAAATTATCCCATGTCCCTAATCAAAGATCATTCTACACTTTAATTATCTCTATTAAACTACTCTACATTAATCACACAGTGCTGCCTACTTCAATTTTAATCTCTTTGGACAGGAAATTGCTGTCGATTTAGGAAATTTGTTGTAGATGTATCAACTGAAATATTGATGCAAAATTCAAAAGTCTCATCACTAGCCATTTAGATGGTGGCTTCTATCGCTTTTAACAAGGGTCAAGGATGAAAAACAACAACAAAAAACTACCAAGTGCTAGCACCATCCCATCCTTAACCCTTCAGAAGAAGGAAAATGGCATCCCTAGTAAAATAGTACCTCTGTTAATTCACATAACCTTTACGTGGAAACTTATGTTCTCTCATAACTCAGATGTTTGAGGTTGGGATATGAACGCTCAAAGGATATCTCTTTATAAACAGAGGGATGAGGCAGTAGCCTAATGTGAATAATCACATGGATAAACTCCTCTTACTAAGCAGGACCAGGAAAACTCATAATTTCATTTTCACATAACATTACAGACTTGTGCTTCATTCTATAATCACACCTTGGCCATCTCTGAACAATGAAGAATCATAAGGTGGTACAATATCAATACGAGTATTTCTTGGGCCTTTGGGTCATCATACTTCTGAGCACATACCAGAATGAAAAGTCTTGGTGGACAAAACATTACAACCTTTTAGGAACAGGTTCAAGTAAGACAAGTAACTTTCAAAATTCAGTTGTGAGACATGCTCTGTAAAGACCAACATCAGTAAATTAACTAATGATGAAGCAGTATTGCCATTCTGACAAAGAAGCTTCTTTTTAGAACCTCTACCAGCCACATTCTGGGGTGATCTTTTGACTCCCCTAACAAGTCTTTGGCTCACCTTCTCTGTGTTCTCATCCGAGCATCCTAGCCCATTTTCAAGCTCTACCCAACTCCAAGAAGCCTTGCCCTGCAGAAAGACCACCCAACTTCAGCTCACAGACTAGTAGCTCCCTTCATTCCTTCTCATTTAAATATATTCTGTCCCCATTTAACCAATTTATAAAATACCTTGGGGAGTAAACAAAAACCCTATTAGGAGTTTTCTTTCAGGCCTGATTGCCATAAGTTACAATAAACCATGGACTACAGATTCTTCTAATGGAGAGCCCAGGATATTTTTCTCTAGGCTGATTAGAAGCATTAGGCTATATTAAGAATTACCATTAAATAATTATTAGTTATTTTTCGATTAGGCAATAGTACAGAAACTGGGGAAATCAGATCAGAGGAAGAGGGTTCGAAGAGGAAGTTGCAAGGGAAGAGGGACAAGGCCAGGAGTCAGACCTGAGGTGGAGAGGAGCCCTAGGAGGGTTTAATTGGACTCACCCACTTCCCATCCAGCTGAGAAGGGAGCCATTGCAGTATCTGCACAGGATGGTATTTATCAAGTCATATCAAAGTATTAAAGTGGGAAGTCATTTAGTCTTTCTTAGGCTCCTATTTGACAATTTCACATGGAGGTGACCATTTTAAGGTAAAGTATACAATGAAGTTGTTTAGGATTCTTTGAGGATGTAAAAGTGACCTAGTTAGGGAAATTGAATCATTTTCATTTATATTAATAACCCTTAAGACATATAGAGTATACGTATTCTTGAAAGGATGATCAGTTATATATGACGAATCTAATTTTATCAAGGAAAATTTATAGGTGTATTTTCATTAAAAAGAAAAACACAAATACATGATAATGAAAGGAGAACTGACTCTGGGTGGTGAACACACAATGGGATTTATAGATGATGTATTACAGAATTGTACACCTGAAATCTATGTAACTTTACTAACAATTGTCACCCCAATAAACTTTAATTTAAAAAAAAGAAAGAAAAAAGAGAAAGGAAAGCAAACAGCATCACCAAAGCATATTAAAATCTATGCTATAAGAAAATGTATTGGCTCACTTCCAAAGAACACAGCCTATATTCCTTGTGTTCCTTCTAGGATTAATTCAAAGACCCATCATTAAGAAATGGATTCCCCAGCACAGATTCCCTGCTTGGGAGGGATAAACTATGGGACACAGGACAAGGGTCTTTATCAGACAAGGACACAGAGTATTCCCGTGGGCCATGCCAGTTATGAGTTATTTCTAATTCCTTGTTTAGGAAATGTATATCAAAATATGAGAGAGAGAGAGAGAGAGAGAGAGAGAGAGAGAGAGAGAGAGAGAGAGAGAGAGAGAGAGAGAGAGAGAGAATATGAGAGAGATTCAGATATGTATTTGTTGAGGTCAGTAAAATGTATCATATTGTTGTCTTTAACGTCTCCATCCAATGAATCTCCTTCAGTAATGATAGCAGAATCTGGGGATGTTTAGAAACTAACCTGTTATAGTTAATTCCGGTGCCTCATATGTATAAAACCAGACAAGCAGCATCTCTTACAGAGCTCTGTCTTAATGAGGCTACTTTCAGATTGGGTCAGCTGCAACCACACTAGTACATCGTTAGTGACCACCCCACTTGCTAGGGTATGAGTAACTTTAAGTGGTTCTGGCATAGTATTCACTCTTGGCACTTGAGACAAGCTCATGGTAATATTCTGTCTCCTCTACCTTCTATCTTCTCCACCCATCTCCTCCTGCACCTTCATCATTCCTCACTCTTGAATGCTTGCCAAATAATATACCTTTATCTGGACGTGGACTAAATCAAAGGAAATAAAAAATACCAGGTGTGACCTCACCTGGATATATTTACCCCCCAGAGTCTCAGGGTTAGTGTGTATGAAGCTAATGATTTTTCCAGGCCTCCCACAGCTAAAAAATATTTTGGTCTTTCTTATTTTGATATCATATTGCAGAATTCATACTGTGTGTACGTCCATAAGCTTTTGTGGCAATATTACTCATCAGGTGTATTTTCCCATCAGAATATCTATGTTGTGATTTTTTTTTCCAAATGCATTAGCTAACATTTTGCCAGATGAATTTCAACTTATTATTTTCTGCCTAGTACACTTTTATGTATGTCTGGGGCTCAAGTTGTTTGCTGCTCTAGCTACAGATTTTGTTTTAGGACTATTACACTGTTTTCCAGCAGCCCACTAATGAGCCATTAAATGAAACTAGCTTGCTCACTACAACCTGACCAACCCCAGGCCATTAGACACACACCTTGTCTTTCTTATTTCCTATTGTTTGGAATAATTCTACTTTCTGCATACTTGGTTAGGCTCCCAGGGAGGTGAAGTCATTTCTTAGATTTAGCATCTTGGTGTTAAAAACAAATCATGATTAAAATATGAAGGCTAAATAAAGATCAACCCAAGACAAAATAATGGCAGAGGAAGCTTGGTGCTTTGGCCCCTCCTTCCTCCTTCAGTGTCCTTTCTCTCTTCTCAGTGTCCTCCCCATCTTGTGATATCCTGGTCCCCAAGAAATGGAGGGGAATCATCCAACCAACTCAAATGAACTGTAAGGGCAATGGTTCTCCACTGGGGGTGATTTTGCCTCTCAGGACAGTTGACAATGTCTGGAGACATTTTTGGTTTTCACAACTGGAGCCGGGTAGAGGAGTGCGCTACTGGCATCTGGTGGGTAGAGACCAGGGATGCTCTAAATACTCCACAATCTCACAATGCAGAGAACAGCCCCCACCACAAGGAACTATGCTACTCACAGGTATTAGCGATGTTACCTTTACTCTTTTTAGAATTTCTTCATCTTTTAAAAAGGACCAGAAGAAAACATACTTAATCCTATAATCTTATCACCTATGGTTTCAAATGTAAAAATGGGACACGAGATCCATCAGCTTTCAGAGTTTCAAACATATCCTGAGATTTCTATCACATACCACTAGGGAGGATAGAAACAAGGAGCGGGGCCCAACACTGGCACTTAAAACTCTCTTATTCTCCTCTATAACCTTCTCCTCCCAATCCAGAAAGGAACAGTCTTCTCCTCTCA
Organism: Rhinolophus ferrumequinum; assembly: GCF_004115265.2. Taxonomy (NCBI): domain Eukaryota; kingdom Metazoa; phylum Chordata; class Mammalia; order Chiroptera; family Rhinolophidae; genus Rhinolophus; species Rhinolophus ferrumequinum. Next base: position 28,100,348 of record NC_046290.1, read on the forward strand.
CCTTGATGGGGATGTTTTCTCTGAAATCAAGAGATTCTTCCAGACTTTGTGGTTCATCCTGTAAACTCTATTCTATATCTCTGTATTGGCCTATAGATTTTAATATTTTAACAATAGCTTTTGCAATTGAAATCAGGGTTTTCAAAATGGTTGCTTCTGCTATAGGTTACAGAAGACAATATAAGAAGTCAATAAAAAAAATTTAGATTTTATCTTTTTCTGTGTCATTCCCATCCTGCTGCTCATGGCTATAGAAAACCTTTACCACCATGAATGGTGGGAGCAGTATAAAAAGAAAGCGAATGGGCAGATAGCTGGCTTACTAATAACATTTGCTCTATAAATCTTTCTATTTTTCCGTAAGCCACCACAAAAATGTTCTCATCTCAATTCTTTCCTTCTAAGCAGGTGGGACTAAGATTCTTTCCAGAATCTATTTCTTTAGTACATTATGCCAAGCTCACCAAGATCTTCTATCAGGGCCTGGATACTGGATGAAATGTTCACCTCCCTCCACCAAAGGCCCTCAGTGCTCCTTCCTCAGTGGTTCCCACCCACTCCAGTCCCCCACCCCACCCATCTCCCAGGAATCTGGCTTCAGGGGTACTGAGCACCTCCCTGTGTGTGGATATAACTCTGTGGGCCTTCACTGACAGGGAGTGAACAAGGCACTGCTGGGCTCCTGGCCTTGACCTGTGAGGCGAGTAGACGCCAGCTGAGCCAGGCCTGAACCAGGACCTGGGCTCCATTCCCTTATCTCCCCGTGACTTCTAGAGAACTCTGCACCTCCATGGGCTCGGCTGCCCATTCTCTTTACGATGAAAGTACTGCCAAAGTTCCATTTTCCGACTGAAAAAAATCCAGAAAGAAGGGCATACTACTGCTTTCAACTCTTAATTGTCATCATCGAAAGGATTTCCCTCTCTTGCATTTTGAGCTCATATTGTTAGTATCTGTCTTTCCTGCTAAAGAAAAACTTCAGTTCTTTTCAAATGTCACAGCGGAAGATAGAAGCCTTAATTTTTTCATGACATTGCCCCCACCCATTTTCTTACTTCTGCTGGTTATTTCTTTGGCATTTAAAGCATTCAGCAGTGTACTTTCAAACTATTAGGTTGGTGCAAAAGTAATTGCGATTTTTGCAATTTTTTTTAACCTTTTAAACCACAATTCCTTTCTCACCAACCTAATAAATATTAATAAATCACTCTTCTAAAATGAAAATCTTGCCCCTCTCTGCATACACCATTTCTTTCCTAGGGTCAAAGTCAACCTCAAGCTGACTTGCTCCAATTCTCAGGTACGGTTTGTCCACTATTGTCCATGGTGTACAAGTAGTTTTGAAATTCTAGGCTGATGTCCCCTAAAGAAGTCGATGTGTAATGGGTAAAAATAGATGTAATCTTTTTCTATAACTGAACTATACCTAGCACAGAACTCTCAAAACCTCCTCATGTATCCCAAATCATGAAAAATGGAGGAGCAGTGATGAGAATAAAAACGTTTTGATGCTAAATAGTATTAAATGATACTTTAGTGACTGGTCCTAAATGATATATTATTTTCTATTCCTTTTACTTTATGTGTTTTTCCCCCACAATTCTTTTATACTTCTCCCACCATTTCATTATCAGTGATAGCTTTTCTCATTGCACTGCCCACAAAAGGAGAGTGAACACATCCTAAAAACAAGGGATAGACTGAATTTCTGAATAGACTTTTGTTGAACACATGATATGGAAGCAAAAGTGAGAGCCAAGTTTTGTGGGAAGAAAAGGGATTTTTGTTTGATTTGCTTGGTTTGTAGATTTTGTTTTCTGAAATTCCAAAATCTTGAGTTTTCCAAAGGCAAGAAGAAATCTAAAAGCTAGATTATAGAGTTTCAAAAATAAACAATCAAATTAAAGTGTTTACAGAATGATAATTTTTCTCCCATTCAAAAGAAAAATTCAAATAGAAAGAAGCAGGAAAGGGATTGGAAAAGATGTGTCAAGATTTATATCTGACACCGAGTTTCCCCAAGAAATAAGACAGGAAGTCTAAAATTTGGGGTATTCAAAATTGCTTTAGTCTTAGCCTCCAAAAAACAGATACCAAGATGAATTAGACATGAAAGAGATTTACCAGGGGAATCGTTGGTAGAGGAAAGGAGGGAGGAAGCCAGACAGTTGCCAGACCCTGAAAAAGGTCTGAATCCTGTGAAGGAAGGATGGAAAGAAGAAGGCATACACTTAAGGACAGTTCTAAGCAGAAGGTCACGTACTGCAGTACAGTTCTAAGGACATTTCGGTAAAGCTTACAGGGAGTCCTCAAGCAAAAGTCACCCATCAGATGAGCCCTATGCCTCCCAGCCATTGTCCTCACTGATTGGGTGCAGTCCCTGGGAAGTGTGGCTTTGCTCCAACACATGTCTAAGCATGGCAGTTAGAATTGTAGGTCAATTATACTCCTCACAGCCAGAAATGAGAGTCACGTTTTCATGATCACCACAGAAATCCACACAGCATTAGGGTAAGTCTTATAGCAGAGAGACTTGTGCCTTACTTCTAGCCTGAGAGGCTGCATACCTAGTAGTCAATTCTCAAGTCCAATACAGCACCTGGACGGTAAAGTAACAGACGTAGGGGTCTTGGCCAATTGGCTTTAGATGATAGAGCATCCTTGCTGGCTGGGAATGAATTAGTGAACCCACATGATTGTGGACACTCAGTGATGTTATGTCCAGACACAGTGGATATTAGTCACCTATGCCAGTACATAGTGTCTGAATCCTAGGTGGAACTAACCATATCTCAGCTGACATCAGAGCACATCATTCAATGTGTGGGCAGGAAAAGGAGCGACACCATAGCTAGGTCACTATGGACAGGGAACACCGTGGTGCTTGCCATGATCAGCACTGGTCAGTGGTAGACACCTCAGTAATAAGGATGGATGCAGATACACATGTCTGGATGTGGACGGTAAGGAAGCTAAACCAACGTTCTTCTTATTTGGTACAGAGCAGCATTTGTATTTTTTATGGTATCTCTAACCTTAGAGCAAAAGGAGTGTTAGACAATTGTTGTATGAGAACTTGATTTCTTAATTTTAGGGTCATTATGATAATCAGTGCCATGTATATACTTAAAACTCAGAATAATAAGATCAGCGTGTTCATCTGATTTCATTAATGAACAAACAAGGAATGAATTACAATATTAATTAGCTTTTCACTTTCTGTATGTTTCTACTTCATTTGAAGCTTATCTATCTGAATTGTTTATAAGCTGTTAATAGTAAACAGATTTGATTTCAAGAAAAATAATAATAATTCCAATAATAGCTATCTCAAGTATTTGCAGAAGAAGCTGAGTATTGCCCCTATGGCAAAGTGCTAGATTTTATCAACTGGGGAAAGATTCTAACATCTCAGAAACTGCTATGACAATCAAAATGAATGGGAGGTGGGGAGACCAGGGTTCTTCCCCTGGGAAGTGGAGCTGTGAGCAAGTCAAGCCAGGATGCCAGCTATCGCTCCTATTTCTGTGGGCCAGGCCATTCTGGGGTTAACAGGAGCCAAAACAGAGCTTCTCTTCTCCTGGCTGTACACAATCCATAATTCTGGGGACTCCACACCCCATTAAAAGCCCAATTCCTTCTGTTTCGATTGTGCCTTCTGTCTGAATTGTTGATAAGCACTAGCTCCCAAGCTACCGCATGGTACTTGATAATTACCCTCCCCCTTCCTCCCTGTGCTGAGGTGCTTTGCTGCTTCTCATGCCTCTTGTAACAGTGGAATGGCCACCTCTGCGCTTGCCTGTACAGGAAGCTAGTGCTGCTCTCTTTCACCTCTCCCACTCATTCATGTTATCAAAAGTAACCTTTGGGTTGATCCTTGAAGAGTTTTTTTCCCCAGCAATTTACTGAGGTATAATTGGCAAAAATTGTATATATTTAAGGTGTACAATGGGATGTCTTGACAAATGTATGTATCCATACTGAGATGCTTGCCACAATCCAACTAACATATCTGTCATCTCACATAATTACCTCTTCTTTTAGAACAATTAACTTATATTCTGTTAGGCAAATTTCAATTATCCGATACAGTATTGTTAACTATAGCCAACCTGATGTATGTTAGATCTCAAGAACCTACTCATCTTACATATCTGAAATTCCAAAGGAAATGAAATTCTCAAAGAGAGAGCTGAACATCTATGTTCATTGCAGCATTTTTCACAGTAATCAAGATACAGGAGCAAACTAAGAGTCCATCAGTGGATGAAGACGTAAAGGGAAAACACACACACACACACACACACACACACACACACACACACACAGTCTGCACCTTAGAGAAGCTGTGCATTGTACTATCATGGGATACTTGCTAGCACACGGGCTCCAGAATGAGGCAGCACTATGTTATCTATTCTTGCAGGGATTTCCAAGATGCAGTGCTTGTCATTTCAGTCTGAGTCCTTTCTCCCGAGGAATCAAGACAGCACTAGTGGCAGACACTGTGCTGCTGTCAGCATTCCTAACCCCAAGCCCACAGCGTACTCCGGACATCACAGTGGGTCCCTCTGTTCCTCTCTCTTGGGATGAATGCCCTGCAGGCAGGACCCTCTGCTCTCAGTCTTTCTGCGTGGAAACCCAACCACGAGCCCCCGGGACCAAGAGTAGACATGAATTTCCAGCTGAGACCCCTGCTCAATTCTTTTACCCTTTCGTTCAAAACCGTTTAGTAAATTTCTTCTCCCATAGATACTAAGCTGTGTATAATGTAAGAACCAATGTGTGAAAGACTCTGGCCTCAGGAAATCTACAATCTTCCCTGAATTTCCCTGAATATAAATGGCTTTTCTGATAATGTGCAATTGGACATCAGAGGAAGCAAAACTTATTTTGCATTAGAGGCATCTGTGGTGGATTTTGACATTTAGACTGGGCTATGAAGACTAGGTAGAGGTTGGATAAACATTACACTGTTGATGTCATCATACCTTTTCCCATAAGATCTGTCTGTGTTTAATGTGAAGTGAAAAATCAGGTGAGGCACAATAATGCTCTTTAAATATCTGAAAGGCTGTCAACGTTGTAGAAGGAGTAGATTTGTTCTTTGTAGCTCCAAAGAATAGAAGAACATTCCTGGATGGGAGGTACAGAAGACAAATTTAAAAAAATATATATACTTTTTAAATTTTTTCTACTTTTTTTTTTAAAAGGCTGCCTTATGAAGTCCTTTATCAAGCACATGCTACCTATTAGGGATATCACAGAATAGTGGTTCTCAAAGTCGGATCTGGGAACCCCTGAAGGTCTTTGAAAACCTTTCAGGAGATCTATGAATCAAAATGAATTTAACAATAATACTGTGACAGGCAGAACAACGTGCTCCCGATGATGTCCATGTTCTAAATTCAGGAACCTGTGCATATGTTAAGGTTACGTGGCAAAGGGGATTCAGATGGTCATGGATTAAAGTTGTTAATCACCTGACCTCAAAATAGAGACTGCCTTGGATCATGTGGGTGGGCCCAATGGAATCACAAGTATCCTTGAAAATGGAAGAGGGAAGCTGAAGGGGGAACCAGAGAGGTGGTGATGTGAGAAGGGCTAGACCCAAGCTTGCTGACTCGGAAGATGAAGGAAGGACACATAAGCCATACTGGTGGTTTCTTAAAGCTGGAAAGACAAAGACCTTGTCCTCCTTGACAGCCTCCAGAAGCGTCCAGAACACAACTCTGCCCACGCCTTGATTTTAGCTCAGTGAGACCCTTTTTGGATTTCTGATTTCCAGAACTATAAGGTAATAAATTTGTGTTGTTTTAAGCCACTAATTTTGTAGTAGTTTGTTACAGCGGCAGTAGAAAATCAATACAAATGCTATGCTATTTAGATTTTCCGGTCTCATTCCCTCATGTGTGTGTGATAGAGGTTTCCAGGGGCTATTTGAATGCAGTAATACAACAGATTGAATGCAGAAAAATTTATGAAAATCTAGCTGTCTATAGTTTAGTAGTTTTCAGAGGGAAGGGGGAAGGAGAGGAGGTAGAAGGAGAACTTACTCTGGGTGGTGAACACACAATGCAATGTATAGATGATGTGTTATAGAATTGTACACTTGAAGCCTATATATTTTTATTAACTAATGTCACCCCAATACATTTAATAAAAAAGAAAATCTATTAAGCTGACATTAAAAAGTTTTGTAAGTATGTAAAAGAGTGCCATTTCTTTTACAAATTTTTGGAAAATACAGTTATTTCTCATAAAAATATTTATTTTAACATGTAATAGGTACAAGTTTAAATTTCTAATATGGTAAATCTTGATAGCTAGAACCCACATAAACAAAAGCTGTTTTTGGTGTGCTCCATAATTTTTAAGAGTATAAAAGGGATATTAAAACCAAAAAAAAACTAAGAACTGCTATTATAATAGGAACTCCTAATACTGGCAAATAGTTGTGTCCTTCTATCTCCAAGATTACATAAATATATAAAAGGGACACAGCACAAATAAATTTTGATGTGAGAAATGAGCAGGAAAAGCCATGAATTCGTGAATAAAAGACTCATGTTGGGAAGAGCAGGCCAGAGAAGGGCACCACATGGATAATTCTAGAAGGACATGGGCCTCAAAAGATGTTGGGTTTTGTGGGAGTCTAGGAGGGCCCAACAGGAATGGAGGAAGCAAAGAACACACTTTTATGCATGTTTTATATATGTATTTGGCATCCTGCCCTGCCTTCTCTGCTAGAAAATGAAACAAACAAACAAACAAACAAACAAAAAACATACACACACACAAAAAAAAAAACTCTAAATAAAAGAATACATACAGACATACATACATACAATACACTTGGAATATATAGTATCTGTCTGGATTTACCCGTGTTGTTTGAAATGAATAGGTTAGAGGTAGGTAGAACTCAGATTAAAGATCACCTGTCACCCTACAAAATATAATCAACATCTTGAGAAAATGTCCCCTTAGAAAGCTGGGGGAGGATCTAAAGCTTTATATAGTCTAAAACTTTTTATTCAAGAAAAAAATTACTCTTGGGAGCTGCATCATCTTTCTTTAATACTACTTTACTCAGATGGAAAAATGGGTGATTTCCCACTAGGGAAGATTCCAAAGTTTCTAAGCCAAAACAAAACTTCTTGCCCTTGAATTTGAAAACCTCCCAGTGGCTCCCTGGAGCTACGCCATACGTTACTTAAGCAGAGACCATTTACGGACCTTGCTGCACTCGGCTGTGTACCAGGAAAAAAGGCAAAAGAAGTTCTTGAACAGTCTTAATAGATGTCAAGGATTCCAATCATTGCAGCTGATGCAGTTTTCCATTAGGGCAGCCTCTCAACTGCTGTTAACGGTGATGCTATATATACGCGCACACCTAACACACTTGCTGATAGAAAGCCTAGGCCGCAGCAGCCACAACAGAAGCAGAAAAGTGAGAAGCAGAAGGTCAAGAAAAGAAAGGACCTAGAGCAGGCACCCTAAAAGAGGGTGGCATTGATGTCTTGTATTCCATATGCCTTCATTATGTCTTCTCTAATCCTGATAATCCTGAAAGATAAATGCTATTCTTTTCATTTTACATGTGAAAGACACTGAGGCTTAAAGAGTTTTAGGCACAACACTCCCTAGACCTGGGTAGGAATCCACCCTGAGCCCCAAATTGCACAGGTCAATGTTTAGGCCCACACATTATAGCAATTTCTTCCTACCAAATGGGCTTCTCATCAAAAATTATTTAGAAACAAAATATATACATATGCTGCCTCATGTAAGACAAATACAACATATAAGACATTTGGAAAGAAATCTTCAAGATTACGTTCAGTGCTTAAACATTGTGACTCCATAAATTCTAATTACCAAAATATAAGATTTTCATTAAAATATGTTTGTTTTTTCTCTCTGATCTTTTTTTGTTGCATCTTCCCTCATAGAAGGAATTCAGAGAAAAGCTATTTAAATAACGAAGCAGATGATTTTAATAAAACCATGTTTTTAAAATTAGCTGCTTTTATTTTAACTAATTAGATCTATTTCAGAATTAGGCCAAAAATACATTTCTCCCCAAAGACTTACAAAGCCAGAATTTCTAGAGTTCATTAATGAGAAGGGTAAAGGCCTCCAGTAAGATGTTTTGGAGAAAAGGCAAGCAGGTGGCCCGAGGGGACCTAACCTTCCCCTGGAAACGCCTCAAGCAAGAGTGGGGCTGAAGTGGGGTGCAGGAGGGGAGGGGGTACGATGGGGGAAGGGGATGGCTATGCACCTGGTTTATTTTTTAAGAAAAAAAGATCTCTTTCAGTGACTATTTTCCTTCCTTGTATCTCAGGAAACTACCAGTCATTTCTGAATCCCCTTTTCCTCCCAAACTCCTCCCCTCCTTTTCCTCTCCCCTCCCCTTTAATCCCCTTCTTTTGTCTTCCATTCCTTTCCTCCCCTTCTTTCTCTACATTCTTTGTACAGTTTTCTCTTTATTTGTTTATTTTTTCCATTTGTTCCACTGTCTTTTTGACATCTTTATTATTTAAGGAAATACTCCAAAGAACAGTGCTTTCCTAAGAAATATCACATCTCCCCAGAGGCCCTGAGCTGCCTTCTGCTCTCCTCAAATGAAGAAGAATTCCACCACTGGAACTACAGGGTAATTGCTTTCATCTTATAACACTCTAGCATGAAACTCATCTTTATCCTTCAAAGCTGTTGATGACACAAATATAATATAATGATCAAATATTGTGATCTCCTTTAAAAATGAAGTAAATTTAACTTTTATTTTTGCAAAGAACCTAAAGAGCACAAATAACTAATATACTCAGTTAAACTTAATAAAAATTATTAAGTTCAATGAGGATTAGGGCCCATATTGGCTTTCTTATGTATTTATTTTTCTGACAATTGTTTGTGCAGAATCTACACCATTCCAGGCACATAGAAGGCAATCTATATTTCCATCTGAAGAATAAATGAGTACAAAACTCTGTAATCCGGCCATCTTCAATTCTTAATTCAAACCAAAGCACTGAAACAATGTTAAACTGGAAAGGCTTTAAATTGAATAATAGTTCTGAAAAGGAGTTGATTCAATCTCTTGTTTATTTATTATTTCTTTACTCTTTTTTTAATGGGAAGAGTCTAAATGATAAAAATTATATATGATAAGATTTTACTTAACCAGAAAACCAGAATATATAATTAATGAGACTTTTTAATTGTACTTTTAAAAAGCCCAGGCATAGTGTTGTAAGTGGAATGGAGAACCAAGTTCCATTAAAAGTAGCGTTGAGGGGCATCCAGATGGCTCAGTTGGTTAGAGCATGAGCTGTGAATAACAGGGTTTCTGGTTAGATTCCCACGTGGGCCAGTGAGCTGTGCCCTCCACAACTAGATTGAAGGAGAATGACTTGGAGCTGATGGGCCCTGGAGAAACACTGTTCCCCAGTATTCCCCAATAAACAGTTTTTTAAAAAAAGTAGCTTTGAATAATGCTACAACAAACATGGGAGTAGAGATATCTCTTTGAGATACTGATTGCATTTCCTTTGAATATATTTTCAGAAGTGGGATTGCTGGGTCATAAGGTAGTTCTATTTTTAATTTTTTGAGGAAAATCTTTTCTGTTTTATATAGTGGCTACACCAATTTAATTCCCACCAACAATGTATATGGGCTCTTTTTTCTCCACATCCTTGCCAATGCTTGTTATCTCTTATCTTTTTTATGCTAGTCATTCTAACAAGTGTAAGGTGATACCTTATGGTGGTTTTGACTTGTATTTCCCTGATGATTAGTGATGTTCACCATCTTTTCATGTACCTATTGGTCATTTGTATGTCTTCTTTAGAGAAATGTTTATTCAGGTCTTTTGCCCATTTTTTATTGGATTGTTTTTTTGCTATTGAGTTGTATAAGTTCCTTATATTTTTTTTATATTAACCCCTTATCAAATAGATGGTTTGCAATATATACGTGCATCAAATCATCACATTATGCATCTTAAACGTACACAATGTTATATGTCAATTATATCTCAATACAGCTGGAACAAAATTAAATTTAAAACATTTTAAGTTGTTTTGGTTCTGGAACTTTGGATGCATTCATACTTTTTTAAGTCTATGAAATATTTAAGATTTCTACTTCAATGTCGTTCCCTATAAATGCAGATCATCAAAACATTGATACACCTAATTAGTACAGGTAAGCTCAGGTGACCCACAGCCTGTGATATGGAGCCCACCGTAAAAAATCTGAGCTCTGATAAAGGTGAATGGGGTTAAGAAATACAAATTGGCAGTTACAAAATCATCACAGGGATGTAAAGTACAGCATAGGCAATATAGTCAATAATATTGTAATAACTATGTATGGTGCCAGATGGGTACTAGATTTATTAGGGTGATCGCTTCCTGAGTTATATAAATGTCTAATCACTATGTACACCCAACACTAATATAATATTGTATGTCAACTATAATAGAAAAAAAAAAGATCTGAGCCTTTTGAGACCAGAGAACTTGTTTTCTGTCATCGCCACAGGCTTCACCATTACCTGATGCAAACAAGTTCAGTGTTTTTTTAAAAACCTAGTGATTCCGCTTCACTAATTTTTAAGGGAAAAGGGCCAACTGAGGATGAGCACTTAGCTTTTAAGAGACCCACTGCAGTCTTCTTTATTAAAATTTAAACTGTAACCACGTATGTTAAAATTCAGTTCCATTAGTCATTTATTGAAATTATGTCTTTCCTATGAGTAACTCAGGAACTATGAAAATGAGCTCCAGAAATGAAATTCAAATTTCATTTAAAATGCAACAGAAGACCAGTTGAATGAACATCAGAGAAGAGGAAGAGGAGAATCAACAGTGGAATAACTGCCTGTTGTCCACAAGAGACCTTACACCCAGGAGGAAAGGAATTCTGCAGCTCTGGCAAGTTTCTTCTCTGATATAGGGCTCTGCATCCCAGAATAAAGACTTCAGGGAGCCTTAGGATTTTAGGATTTGGGACCTGCAACACGCAGAAAATATGTTCTCATCCTTAGAGAATTAGAGCAGCCCTACACCAATACCTACTTATACCAAGGGCAACAAATAAAAAAAGAAAGAAAGAGTAAAGGGCCCTATGTACTGAAGCTTGCAGCAGAGATTGTCGCTAGTCCTTCAGCCCAGTCTCTCTTCCCTCTGGAGTATTACATTCCCAGTTTTTAGTGAGGCAAGTGGCTGTATTGCATAATGACTCTAGTTTTGAGACTCTTTTCCACCTAGGGGTAGAAATGCAGTGAAATAATTTTACATAATTCAGAAATGTGAGAAAACAAATGAACTTAGTAAATTGGAAATAAAAGAGAACTTCCTTAATATTTTAAATGGTATCTGCAAAAAAATCCTACAGTAAACGTTATGCTTATTGACACAAATTTTGAATATTTTCCCTTTGAGATCAGGCATGAGAAAAGAATGCATGACATCATCACTTCTATTCAATATTGCACTGGAAGGCCTAGCAAGCACTAAAAGGCAGAGCAACAAAAATTTAAAAAGTTATACAGATTGGAAAGAAAGGAACAAATGCCGTATTCACAGATGATATGATGATGTATATAGAAAACCCAAAGAATTCTGAGGTAAACTGCTGAAGTTAATGATAGAATTGAGCAAAGTCCCAGAATAAACAACATCAATATACAAAATAAACTGTATTTTCATACAGCAGAATCAAACAGAAAATGAAACCTTTAAAAAGATACCATTTGTAAGCATATCAACAAATATAAAGTATTTAGACTAAATCTAACGAAAGATATGCAAGACTTCTACAGGAGAAATTATAAAACCTTATTAAAAATATTAAAATAGAATTAAATAGAAAAATATACCTTGTTCATAGATAGGAAGACTCAATATTACACAGGTATAAATTCTCCTCAAATTGATTTATAAATTCAACTCAATCTCAATCCAAATCCCAACCACCTGTGTGCGTGTATACATGTGTCTATATGTTTGTAATTTCATAAGTTGTTTCAAAAAAATGTATGGAAATGCAAAACTAACTAAAATTGCTATTCAAAATAAAAGCAAAGGTGGAAGAACTTGCACTATCAGACAGCAAGTTACATTATAAAGCTATGATAATCAAGACAATATTCATTGGCAATATATAGGCAAAAAGATTAATGGAACAGAAAAATACTCAGACTCATGCATGCATCATTTATAATAGAGGTCGTACTATATGACATATATAGGGTGGTCTGTAGTATTTCCACTATGAGGAGATGAAAACTAAATGCAATGTGGAATCCTGGATTAAATTATGGGTCAGAAAGTGGTCTATAATGGGGCAATGGACAAAAAATGAATAAAGTCTATAGATTAGTTACAGATATTGTATCAATGTTAATTTCCTATTTGAATATTTGTGCTATAGTTAGATAAGAATGTCAACATTTGAGGAAACCTGGCAAAGGATATACAGAATTTCTTTTGTACAATTTTTCCAACTTTTTATAAGCCTGAAATTATGTCAAAATGGAAGTTAAATTTAAGAAATTAAAGAGAAAAAGCTTTCAGTTAAAATTCAAACAATATTCTCTAATATGAACTAGATATGAGCAATATTAAATTTGTTGAAATCATATAGAAAAATGAAATGTAAAAAGAAACTGGAATAACATATAATAGCAAGTGCTTTTATGATGAGGCAAAGTTTGATAAGTCAGAATCACTATAGTAGCTATAGTGCCTTCATAAAATCAGTAGGAGAGCATTTCTTTTTTGTCTGCTCTCTGGAACCATTTTGTAGAAATGGAGTATCTGTTCCTTGGATATTTGGTCTTGCCAATAAGATAATTTGGGACTACAAATACCCACCTTCAAAAACAATGCTGCAGTGAACATCCTTATGGACCTGTAGGGTTTTCTTTGGGATATACATAAAGTAGCATAGTTGCTGGATCATGGGCATTCATATATTTAATGTGACTAAGTTCTGTTTGCTCTGGAATGGCTGTTCCAGCCTACATCTACCAGCCATGTAAAAGGGCTATAAGAGCCTGATGTCTTTACCAATACTTGACAGTAACAAGCTTTTAGATTTTCACTGCTTTACTAAGGTGAGATCTCTATTGTTTTGACTTGCATTTCTTGGACTACTAATAACATCTAGTAGTCCTATTATGCCTGTTAGTTTTAAGGAGTTTCTCTTCTGGAAATTGCTTTATCCATTTTAGGGGGAATGGGGTGGGTAGCTGTCCTTTTGGTTGTTGTTGTTCTGAGGGTTGTATAGTGTATATTCTAAATATTAATTCTACATCAGTTTTTATATTACAAACATATTTTCTCATTCAGAATCTGTCTATGCCTTTGACTATGTTCCACCATTTTTAACAGGAAAATTTTAATTTAATCAAAGTCATCAATATTTTACTTTATGGTTTATGCTTTTGATGTGTTGTTTAAGAAGGTCTTGATTCAGGATCATAAGGATATTTTCCTAAGCCCTCTATGCTACATACTCCCCCCATTCCTATCCCGGATGATTTTAAAATATTTCCGAGACATATCATGAAACCCATAAATATTTTAGTATAACTCTCCAAAAAATAAGTACTCTTTAAAAATAAATCCACAATATCATTATCAAGCCTAAAAGAAGTAAGAATAATTCATTAATATCATCAAATAAAGCAGCTTATTTTTGAGTAGGAAAAATTAGGAAGTTTAGACATTACAGAGGTTACAACACCGGACTAAATGTGGTAATGGTTTTAAGAAAAGCACAATCAAACCTTGGGAGGTTAGGGGAAGGCGGGATGATTTCCAGCATTAAAGAACAACTGACCCAGGGGAAAGGATCAACGTTTAGGACATTTTACAACTGTTTGTTTTTGACTTTTCTCAGAACAGTGGTTCTGAAATAGTACACGGGAAGGAGTTCCTCTTCTACGTGGAATAAATACTTGCAGATTTTGTGTTCTTTCCCTCTTTCCTAGTAAGCAGGAAATAATAAAGAGAGGAATTCAGTCAGAAGCAAAGAAGTTATCAGAACTAGGAATAGAATAGTAAAGGTTGCCAAATGTTTCTTTTATGTTCCATGCATGGTTTATAGCACCTCTGGGTGTAGGGTCTTTTTAATTAAATATGGTTAATATTCACTATTACAGTAGTTTCAGGTACACAACATAGTTATTCAACATTTATATACCTAACATTTACATACCATCACACTAAGTCCAGTAACCATCTGACACCGTACAAGGCTATTATTATATTATTGAATATATTCCCTATAGTGTATATTACATTGCTGTGATTTATTTATTTTATAACTGGAAATGTGTACCTCTTATTTCACTTCACCTTTGCCCTTCCCCCAGCCCCTTCCACTCTGGCAACCATCAGTTTGTTCTCTATGTATATGAGACTGTTTCCGGTTTGTTTTGTTTGTTCATTTGCTTTGTTTTTTAGATTCCACATATAAGTGAAATTATACAGTATTTATTCTGCTTGGTCTGATTTATTTCACTTAGCATAAGAGCCTCTAGGTCCATATTTGTTGTCACAAATGGCAAGATTCTATTCTTTTTTATAGCTGAGTAGCATTCCATTGTGAAAACATATATATATATATATATATAAAGAGAGAGAGAGAGAGACAGAAAGAGACAGAGACAAAAAAAATGTATACACATTTTAAGAAAGGAGAAAACTGTATTAAAATTGTAATACTCAATATATACCAATAACAAAAGATGAATACAAGTCACGTCTGACTTCTGCAGTTACAAGAGGTGCTCAAAGTGGTTACCATCAGCGTCCAGACACTTCTGATTACGGCGAACTACTGCTTGAGCAACGTTGACCAAAGTGTTCACTTGCATAAATTTTTTGGCACTCCCACTCCCAGTATATATACATATATATATATATATATATATATATATATATATATATATATATACATATACATATACATATACATATATATGTATGTATGTGTGTGTGTATATATATATATGTATGTATGTATATTTAGAGATATATAGATATATGTATATTTGGAGATATATATATATATATACACACACATATACATATTTATGTACATATATACCACATCTCCTTTATCCATTCACATATCAATGGACACTGAGGAGTAGCTTTTATTTATTCTCAAATAGTTGGAGACAAAAGAAGCCACTGTTATGCATAACAGTGGACTAGAGCAAGCCTTCTAAGCCACATGCAGACTTTTTTTCTGTCCCTTACACTTACATTGAGCATCTTGAGTATTCCTTACTCTTCCCTTCATCTTGCCCTCACAACACTCCCTAGACTCCACACTCTGAAGGGAAAGTAAAGGAAGCATCAGTCAGAAAACAATCCCATTAAACACATGTACATGCATGCATGTGTGTGCATGTGTGTCTGTGGTTTAGGAAGGTCTCATGGCACCAAACTCCCGACTTCTATTTGTGCATCCACAGGAGCGCAAGGCTGGCCCTTAGAAAAACTGTAGTCAGACAATTTTGTACCTGCTGCTGTAGTCTCCCTTTCTGCCCCTTTCCTAGTTGAATGATATCCCCATCTTCTGCTTACATGACTAGTCCTTTCCTGATTTGTCTGTTGCATCCCCTGCTAAAGCAGAAAGAGATCCAATAGGATCGGTTATACTGACAGAGTGTCTGTCATGCTAATACAGTTTTTCCTTTCCATTCATGGATGGCATGAATTTTTTAAGGACTTGCAAAATTGTACATTGTGCCAAAATGACGCTGAGTGTTACACAGACCCCGGTGTGCAGGAAATGCTCCTGGCTGGCCAGTACCTTGGCAGGAGGGGCAAGGCTTTCAGGTTGCCTGCCCTGCAGCAAGACCTTTAACTTAGAAAGCTAACGAAGTGTCCCAGCAAAGCTCCATCCTGAACCCTCACAGCCATGGTGGACTCTGGAAGACAATTTGATCTGCCTCTGTGGACAGTCCAGTTCAGATGTGTGAACCATCTGAAAAAAGCCCTTTTTATATTAAGCCCCAACTGCTTTCACCCTTGCTTCCCCATCACTATCACCAGAGATGGCATACGTGGGAACAATATCCACTTATCTTATTAATTAATAAAAGGATGTTTGAGGAAATAGACTGAGATTTATATGAACACTGATTTTTTAATAGTAATTTAGCATGGACTTCTGACCTCTCCACCCTTCTTTCATAGCCACCATTGTTACATAGTGTAATCTACAGTCCTTATTAGAATTTCCCCAGTATTCCCATTAATGTCCTTTTCCTGTTTCAGAATTCAGTCTAGGATTCACATTGCATGCAGTTATCAGGTCTCCTTGGTCTCCTCCAATCTCCAAATACCTCTGGGTATATTCTTTCCTTCTTCCCCAGCAAGATGGTAATTTACATGTTAGATAAAACTGAGTTTCATTACCTGTCTTAGCCCTTCTGGGGCCGATGGAATCTACTTCAGGAAGCTGCCATGCTGCAGGTAAGCTTGGAGCTGTGACACTGTACTGCCTCTTGCACGTCTCCACTTTGCCTAACAGGAGAGCTCTGAAATCAAGGAAGTCTAGGGACTTAGACCAAAGCTTCAAGCTACAAGTACAATATACTTTTGAAGTCTCATGCTTTATCTTTAAAATTTTCAGGGATTTTATATTTTACTCAATAAATTATGCATACGTTTTTGTTTTTTTTTAATTCAGAGAGAATACTTCCATAAATTATATCACAAAATTAACATGCCAGGAAGGTGCACCATGTTTATTCTGTGGCTTGAAGTATTCATTGTCATGTCCCTGCATACTTAAGTCTGAGAGGATCAAATAATGTTATTTTACTGTTTTCAATGTATGATGCTGGATTACACGAGGCGTCGTGACTAAATGCCCCCACCTACAATGCTGTTATAATAGGCAAATGCCTTCCAAGTTACAAACAACTGCCTTACAAACAAACTTTTGGTTCACAATCCATAAATTGGGAACTGTTTGTACTAATACAACGCTCTTGCCGCAGGCTTTTTATAAGTCATCTCAACAAATGGTTCCGTTAATTTCTATAAAAACCCACCACTTCTTCAAGTTGTATGTTTTTTTACTCTAGATATTAGATTGCCTTCAAGCAGAACTTCCCAGTGTGAATATCTAGTTAGGAAAATAGTCTGACAACAACAAAAAGAGGATAAATGAAAAAGCAAGATTGAACAGAATTCATTTATAAGCAAGGGCCTTGATTCTGTACTTTGTCCTTCGGCTTCAGAATTCAATTTTCCTACTCAATTTTCTGCTGTTCAAATGATGCAGTCATTTCGTTGCTTGGATATAGATGGTAGACTCCAGCTCGGAAAGCAACAAAAGTGGTGAAAAGCTCACAGGAAGCCAACTTCTTCTTTGAGTCTTTTGTCCGGCCCTTTGTATTTTCAAAGTGATCAAAGTCGAGTGCAGGTGAAAAGCAGAGCTTTGCCAATGAGTGCTATAAAGGGCATGCCCTGAAAGTTTCATTCTCCTTGGAAGACAGTTTTGACTGAAGGGAGGAGTGGGAGAGGGTGCGATATTGTATAAATAACCCTAGAGGACACTGGAGGTGAAATTTGAATTTCCCTGCCCCTTTGTAGAGTTAGGTCACTACTGTTACTGGTTCTGGCTATGGACAACCTCCATCAGGGGGTACAAATCTTTTCTTCCCCTCATGTGACTTTTTCTAACCCCACTGTTTCCCCTCCTTCAGGTATTATGTTTGGAGGAGAGTGACGTCGTTTATGTAGCAGGCTCCTTCCAGTTGGAGATAGAAAACACACTACAGGCGGAGGCCACCTGTGGTCGTGAGAATTTAAAATGTGACTTGTCTAGATCATAATGCTCTAAACTCTAGCTTCCTGAGTAATTTTCCGTTCTTTCAAGATGGAATACTTCTCTTTCCTCATTTATGATTTGGGATAATTGGATGCCATGTGGGAGCCTTGAGACATAGCATATTTAAAGGGCCCCACCTGAGTATATGACTCGTGCTGAAACAGAAGTAGATTAAACTTTGTACTACTCACCTAAAATTCCTAATCTCTGAGAGTTTATCTTTTATAGTAAGGGTCTGCAAACTACAGCCCTCCAGCCAAATCTGGGCCAAGGCCTGATGTTTTTCATTGTTGTTATTCAGCTTACCACTTAAGAATGTTTTTTCAGACTTTTAAATGGTTAGAGAAAACAAAAAGAAAAAGAATATTTTATGACACATGAACATTATTTGAAAGTCAAATTTCAGTGTACATGAAAATAGTTTTATTGGAACACGTCCATGCCCATTCATTTATGTATTGCTTTTGGCAGCTTTTGTGCTACAACTGCAGAGGAGTCGGGTAGTTGTAACAGAAACCACAGTTGGTCTGAAAAGCTTAAAATATTTACTATTTGGCCCTTTATAGAAAAAGTTTGTCAACCCCTGTTCCATATCCACTGAGAACTCACTTTTGCCCAGTGATGTGCAGCAATGAGATGGGGTACACCTGGGGCAAGGACAGACATTACAGGGACTCGGGGGAGGGGGAACACCCCAGGAGCAGTATGAGAGCTTTGGAAGACACATTTGCCAGTGTTACAGGTTGTCTGCAGCTGAAGCTTTTATTTGTTTGTTTTTGTTTTTTTGTTTGTTTTTGTTTTGCTCTGAAGACGTTCATGCATATTTTTCATAGAAGGAACTGAGATCCAGTAAAAGTCAGATAAATTAGGACACAAACAACAGGAAGAGAACAGCGATGGCTATACCACAGACGTGCACTTTTCTCAACCTCTGACTCTAGCTCTCTGCCTCACTATCTTCGGTGGCTCCACTTAAAATGAGAATTAGAGGAGATGGAGGAAGGGGAGGAGGAGGGACAAAGAAATTGAGAGTGAATTCTAGATGAAAGCAGAGTACTGGGGTAATGGAGTAGAGGACAAAGAAGAAATTGAAGCGAGAATGGTAGAGGAAAAGGAGATTATGGATTAGTGAGAAGGACTTGCTAAAAAAGAGTTCCAAGCCATAATGGTGCCATCCTGTACTCCTACTACAAATTAAGCTTTCCAAATGGAGGCCATAGAGGTGATATTAATAGATTGATTAACTGATTGGAATAATCAAGAAAATAAGGATGTAGAAAGAGGGTGGAAGCCAGGTATGGATCCAAAATTAATTTTGCCAACTGAAATATATTAAAAAGTAGTTTATAAACTTTTTGGCCATTGGCCTCTTAATTCAAAGAAAAGCTTATACATGAGCCTAGTATTTAGATGACATAAAGATAGACGAACTGTGGCTGAAAGTGGCCTGACCGCCAACCACGCACACCCCTCTCGCTTCAGCAGGGATTTCCACACAACACTCGTATAATTCAAGGAGCGCTTTCTCTCTCTTTCTTTCTCTCTCTCTCTCTCCTTCCCTCCCTCCCTTTCTTTCAAAAGAATAATCACTACTTTGTCATCCAAAGAGAGTCATTTTGACTTTATGGGAGTCACTTTGAATCTAATTGCCAGAAAGAGAAAGGACATAAACATGTGTCTGCAGTCTCCGTCCACACTGGACTTGTATAACTGCCAGAAAATGGTTTATAGTTTGGTAATCACACAGATGAATTCACAGCTTACACATTTTTAAGCTATGTTGTCATTCTCCCATGGAACTCAAAAGCACTAAGTAAAGGGCGAGTATACAATGTACGTGAAACAGACAGGTTTGTTCCATGTGGTGTTGGGCAACATTTTAGGGCCTCAGACACTTAGAAGGGGAGGAACATGAATCCCTCATTTTAAAATAACAGCATTAGTAGCACAGGGACTACCTACTCTTGGAGTGAAGAGGATTTTTTGTCACCTCAATCCCTGGCAGATTTGGATTTACAAAGGCACTTGCCATTTGTGTTAAACAAGTCATGAAAAATTAAGGATCAATTTATTGGTAAAATGGCCCAGAAGACAACTGGTTTTACTTTAAAAGGTTTTCCATCTTTGTTCACTCTCTGCCACATGGGTCAACTTTTTGAAAAACCAAGAGACATGGGGTTTTCTGCAGCCTCCTTGTTCAGAACACACAAACCAACCACATTAAAACACACACAAATGTGCCAAGCACTCCTGCCTCTCTCTCCATCCCATTTGTAGCTACCTTTTCTTAATGGAGCATGAAATTCCGTGATCTAAAAACACATCAGAATTACTTCAAAACATCCCCAAATGTGCTAATGAAAATAGATTTGGACCTCGCTCATTGTTTTGATTGAGAAATGCATTACCCACATTGGTGTTCAAAGAGGATCTTCTATGACCCTGAAACATTGCCTTAGAAACGTACAGTGAGGAACAGGGAAAGGAAACCTTTGACATATCCAGCCTCAGTTCCTTCCAGTGACTAAAGGAAGCAATACATTTCCCATAAGCTCTACCCCAAAATCAACAGGAAGAAAAAATGTTAAACACAAAGTACAAATTATCTTCTATTTACATAAAGATGTCTTCCCTTAGGAGCCTATTAACATTTAATGTGAGTTCTTCAAAAAATAACCACATGCCTTCTGGGTAGGTAGATATCGACATCAACAGATGTTCAAGTTAACATAGGAAATCACAGCCTCATGTTGAAAACAGCACCTGTATAATTCCTCTCCAGCATGAGCTAAAATCACATAGCCCACATAAAGGTCCGCTAAACAAATCAGCCAGGATGATCATTAATGACTTGTAGGGCTTATGACCTCTGAATAACAGTTCTTTGTGAAGGTCAGAAATTAGGAGCAAATGTTATTCCTCTTCCATAGGTTGTTAAAATTGAACAAAAATATAAGAAGTAGTATCACCATGAAATGACTTTTTGTTGTAGAGAAACTTTATCGCAATCAAAGGTATACTTTGGAGCAGTAATAAATCTGATTTGCTCCTTCTGGAGTTTGAATGGTTGTCAAATGATTATGCCTCAGATAGATTTTCAGAGTTCCATTTCCTTGTACCAAACTGCAAAGGGATTTTTACTTACTATGAACAAACTGAAATACTGTTCCTGCATGAAAGCTTTGAAAAGGTCAGAGAAATTTAGTAAGATTAAATGCATTATGATTCTGGAAAGAAATTGTTGAGGCAGAGAAATGCTTGAGAACCTCATGACTCTTTTGCAGTGATGTCTGGTGTGGGGGTTGGATGGGGGAGGAGAGTTGAATGTTTGAAAGGAAGGAGATGTGGGGGAGGGAAGAAAGCCATAATGTACAAAGTGAAGTGACGGTGGGTTGTTACCTGACAGTAAGTTTGAAATGCTTCCAAAGAACACTAAATAAAAAGAACTAACGCAAACAGGTGGGAAAGGTTTGACACTATGAGTGAATGTGATAACGGAAGGGAGGTTTCCTCCAGGAGGGCCTGGACAATACACTGGATTTTGAAGCAGGCCTGCACATTTCACAGATGAAGGGAGCTTGACCTTGAAGAGCCCTTTACAATTTTCAGTAATAGCTAGGGAACAAGACTCATAATCCACAGCACAATGGTATTTTTGTAATCTGTAGGAGGCCAGCAATTTACAGTGCTGTAGCAAGGTAGACAATGCAGAGAAAAGCTAAGCAAAGTGCAGAATACAACAAATTCCAAGTAATCATGACTCCAGTCACTGTATGCTGGTCTTTGGTAAAGTCTCTAATAGTCAACTGGTAGACAAGTGTTTGTGGAACATAAACCACAGATCTAGTACTGAGCGAGGTGCTGTGCGATAGACAAAAGCCCAGTGAGTCTAAGGTTTAGCTCAGAACACAGAGCTTATTCACAGAGCCATTAATGAACCAAAATGTATACAGTAATATATCAAATTATGTGTTACTAATAATTTGAAGCTAGGAATAAATATAATGAAGTGTCAGTTTGGCTATAGACAGAAAATCCAAAGTAGAAAATTAGCTAGATTCACCACAGGGAAGATTTTAAGAGGAATAATTTAGGAAAGGTTCCTCAAGAGTGTGTGCAGTAGTTCAGTAGTTCAGTAGTTCAGTGGGAGAGGGGTGCAGTTGGAAACATGTAGGAGTATTTTTCTTTATTTTTACTCTTAATTGTGGTAAAACACACATTACATAAAATTTACCATCTTAATCATTTTTAAGTATACAGTTGCAGAGGAGGAAAAAATACGTTTTCTTCTCCCTTTCTAGGTTCTTCTGGCTGGTCTAATAATCAAATTGACATAAGACAGATTAACAGGAAAAAAATAACCAAATTTATTACATACGAATATGTACATATGGGGGTTCCTAAGAATATGGGACCTGAGAACAAATCGCCATGGAAGCTTATATGCTGCTCTGGACTAAAGTGAGGGAAGGATCTGGGACTTCAAAGGGAAAGTAGGCAAATCACAGGTAGATGAGAAAGAGCAAACATCTGGTAAACGAATTCTTGCAGGACCACCCAGAAACAATGGGACACAGAAGGAATTCTACCAAACAGACTTTGCTTTGTTTCTCCCTGTCATACTTAGTTCATATTATGATGTGAGTTCTCTGCCATTAATCAGGTTTTTCTATCTGAATTCCTTTATGCACGTCGGGGAGCGTCAAAGTTTCTTTCTATCTTAAAAATAACACGCTTAAAATAATCACTATCCCCAAGAGGCATCCTTTGGGGTGGCAAACTCTGCTTCCCCTCACAGTACAGTGGCCTCAGTCAAGTTCATCACATTGTTGTGCAACCATTATCACCATCCTTCTTCAGAAATCTTTTCATCTTGGGGAACTGGAACTCTGTACCCATCAAACACAAATTCTCCATTTCCTTTCTCCCCAGCCCATGGAAACCACTATGCTACTTTCTGTCTCTATGAATTTGACTACTCCAAGTACATCATATTAGTGGAATCATACAGTATTTGTTTCTGTGTGACTGGCTTATTTCAGTTAGCATAATGTCCTCAAGTTTCAGCCATGTTGTGGCATGTGTAAGAATCTCCATTTTTCAAGGCTTAATTATATTTCATTATATGTATATACAACATTTTATTTATCCATTCATCTGTCGATGGACACTTGGGTTGCTTCCACTTCTTGGCTATTGTGAATAATGCTACTATGAACACAGGTTGTGCAAATGTCTCTTTAAGATGTGGATGTATTTTTGATTTTCATAATAAGTACAAGGGTAGGAGAGAGCATGAGTGGGGGTAGGAGCAGTGAGAAAACCATGGGATCAAGGAGACAAAATGTCTAGCAATGAGAAGACATTCTCCCACAATGAAGAATTTTCCTACCTAAAATACCAGTGGTCCCCATTATGAAGCACTGCTAAAAGAATAAATATCAAGAAATAGGTCACTATTGTAAATCAGGTACTAAGTAATAAAGCCCTAAACTTTGAAGGAAGCAGTGAAAATGAGGCATGGATACACAGGACACTTTGACAAGATTCAAGATGACATTGTAAATAACTGTGAGTGGCAAAAAAGGAGAGATAAGAGTTATCTATGTGACAGGCTATTGATCATTACCAGGCTCCCATTTCTTCTTACTCGTTTACAAAATAAGGGAGTGAAATCGCTAAGATATCTATCACTTCTCACATTCTATGGTCTTTTGGCACAAAGTTTTTAAGCCTAAAAAGTGGCTGTCACAGCATAAATGAGAATGTTTAGAGGCTTGGGAACACCTACAGAAAGACCCAGTCTTTGAAGAGCTTGTAAAGTCGGTCAAATTTGACTCGATAATTCTTCAATTGTCCTCATGTCAATATTTTCCCACCAAATACCTGCCCAGTAGTATTCTCATGGGTTCCCAGTTACCTAAACTTCCTGATTTGCTTTGGAATGATTTGCTTTTCCAGAGCCATACTCCATACCTACAAATATTTTTCTATTAGTTAGCTATTGCTGTTATAACAAACCACCCCCAAACCTAGTGGCTTACATTTTAAGCCTTAAAACAATAATCTGTTATTACTTCTCATGAACTATGGGTGGGCTGGGGAGTATTGTTGATCTGGAACAGCATAAGCTCATCTCCACGAGGTTCACCCATAATTCTGTGGTCAGCTAGCCAACCAAATGGAGCTGGCTGGTCCAGACTACCCTAGGCTTATTCTCATGGGTATAGCAGGGTTTCAAGAGAGAGCAGAAACACACCAAGTTTCTTAAGACCTAAACTGGGAACAGGTATGCTGTCATTTCTGTCACATTTTATTAGCAAGTAACAAGGTCAGACTCCATCTCTTAATGGGAAGACCTACAAAGTCCCATTGCCAAAGACATGATTAGAGAGAAGAACAGGACATTTGAGCCATTTTCTCAATCGATCTACTATCAAACTTACTCTGTCCTCTAGTCTACCTTCTTAGGATATAGCTAGTAATAGCCCACTAATCAAGAAGACGACTTCTTCAAGAATGAGGATGACTAAATCTTTAATCTGGGTATCCTTGGTTAGTACAATACAAGAGTTAAGACAAGCCCTCAAGAAATATTTGTTGAAATGATAATTTCAACTAATATGCAAAGACATTTTAATGCTTACCATGAAAAATGTCTTTCCTATCTTTTCTTCTCTAAGAGTTAAGTAGACAATTTAAGGATATGTTTTATAGAATGCTATTCAGTTGATTTGGACTATTGTATATCACTGGAAAAACCTAAAGGTATAATAGTACTATGTAGCATATTTAAAAAAAACTTATTTAGCTTGTAATTCTTTTATATCATCTTGGGGATTCAATATATATTTTCAGTAATGAGCAACAGAATGCTTTCAGTTAATAGCTGAACAAAAGCAGCTAAACTAACATTAATTCCCAAAGTAGAGAGATGAAACTACTCTGAACTAACATATCATGTGATTTTAGTTTCCTTTATTTTCTACATGGTTTAAGCCGAAAACTGTTTTATTGTTCCTCCCTGCCCTAGATGTTTTCAGAGTACTTCACGTAGTGATGAAATACCTGCTGCAGTTTTCTCCACCTGCATTTGCTCTCTACTTACAGTAGAGCCGTCTTTAAAATCTCATGCAGCAATTAGCTCTTTATTTTATTTTTAAAAATTAAAAAAGAATTTTTTCAATTATAGCTGACATTCAGTATTATATTAGTTTCAGGTGTATAACATATGTAGTAGTTAGACATTTATATAACTTATGAAGTGATCCCACAGTGAGTCTAGTACCCACCCAACATCATACATACTTAGAACCATCAATCAGTTTGTTCTCTGTATCTATAAGTTTGTTTCTGTTTTGTTTGTTTGTGAATTTTTTTTTTACATTCCACATATAAGTGAAGTCATATGACATTTGTCTTTCTCTGTCTGACTTATTTCATCACTTAGCATAATACCTTCTAGGCCTGTCCACGTTGTCGCAAATGCAAATGGTAAGAATTCATTCTTTTTCATGGCTGAGTAATGTACCAATTGTCTTTTACTGTCAATGAATTGGATTAATTAGGACTAGCTACACTGATTGAGAAAAAAGCAACAACTAACTAACTAACAATGTGTCTTGTCTCTGATGTACCAGGAATTATTCTCAAGGGAAGGCAAAACATTGCACTATATTGAACAACTTAGTAATTCTTGGGTGGTTATATACACAATCACTGCAAAAACCTAATGATTTGGGTAGATACTTCTATTTACCATTGGTTTCACAATAAGTATTTCCCTAAATAACAGTAAAGATATTAGAACAACAGATTTTGGTGATGGGCAAAAATGACAACTACTCGGAC
Organism: Rhinolophus ferrumequinum; assembly: GCF_004115265.2. NCBI lineage: Eukaryota > Metazoa > Chordata > Mammalia > Chiroptera > Rhinolophidae > Rhinolophus > Rhinolophus ferrumequinum. Next base: position 28,126,076 of record NC_046290.1, read on the forward strand.
TATTATTAAACCTCTTCTGTATCCTCTGGAAAACAAGGATAGTAACAGAACCTATTCCAAGGAATATTTGTGAGGATTAAATTCAATACAATTTGATTCATTTTACCTAGTTTAAGTAAAATATTAAATATAAAACCTGGCACATAATAACTAATCATTATTATTAGCTGTCACTCCATTAATTTGCTTCATGGATTAGTCATTGCTCTTGCATAAAATGGGAGCCCTGATGCTTACTCTGGACAAATGATGACTTTATTGCACTCCGACTGAGCATAGCTTTGTACTATCACTAATAATACTAATAACAATAATATCAATAATGAAAACTGAGTGTGAAAAATGAAAGGTTACTTTATCCAAGAAATTTACCTCTAAAGGGATAGATGAAACATAACTATACTGTTATCTAAAAAATGAATACTGCTTATGGATAAAACTCAATATCCAGAAGATGTTCATCCCAAAAGAAATCTAAAATTGACTTTTTGTGTTGAAAAACAAAGTTAGGTATCTATGTCACACAATGCACACAAATAAATCCCAAATGGAAAAAATATCTCTATGACATTAGAGTAGAAAAATATCTCAAGAAAGAAAAGATATAGTTAATTCCTTTAAATTCAATAATAAGACTATTTTGTTTGAAATAGAAGTTTCCATGAATGAATTTTAAAAACAACCATTGGCTAAGAAAAGATAATTGCTGCATAAAAATTGGCCAATGATTAGTATTCAAATATATATATATGTATATATATACAAATGAATGTGAAAAATTAAAATGACATAGGAAAATGAGCAAAGGATATGAATATGCAGTTTACAAAAAAAGAAACCTGAATGGCCACTAAACATCAGAAAAGATGCTCTATTTCCCTGATAATGATGGAAGTACAAATTAAACCAGTGGCAAACCATAACACATCCATCATTTTGGCAAATATGTTTAAGTCTGGCACAATCAACAGTTGGCAAAGAATTAAGAAAATGGGACTGCCCAGGCATTGTTGGAGGGAATAAAAGTTGGCATAACCTTCAGAGTGTTTTGCCATATCTAATAAATGTGATGATGGACATATCCTATTACCTAACTATTATAATGCCTGAGATATAAGCTTCAGAAAATCTCCCACATGCATAATAAGACATAATGTACATAATGAGACATGCACAGGAATGTTTATAGCAGCTGAGTTTAAAAGAATGAAAAATTCATATGAAGTGTCTTAGAGTCATACAATGGAATATTGCCCATCATTTAAAACTAATGAACTAGAACTACATGAATCATATGGATCAACCTTGAAAAAATAAGTTTGAATGAAAAATACATTGCAGAATGCTACATAACATATGATGTTATATAAAATTTAAAAACATATAAAGATACATTATATAAATGAGTTATGAATACATATACACTATAAATGTATAAAACCTTAGACAGAAAAGATATTCATCAATTTCACAAGTGGCTACACCTGGGAAAGAAGGAGAAGGGAATCTGAGGAACATATAAAAAAACTTCAATTGTTTCCATAACATTCTACTTCTTTAACAAAAATCTCAATACAGGAAAATGTCAACATTTTATATAATCTATTAGGGAAAAACACACTTTAAAAAATAACTTTTTAAAAATTACCTTTTTTGAGCATTTTTTGCATTCTTGAAGTATCTCATAATAAAAGAAGAGGGAAATTTTACCAGTCATTTAGGAACACTTATAAAGTCATTAGTAAGCTAAAGTATATTATGATACCATCTCACCTCTCCAGCTGTCACTCCAGCTGGGCAATTTCCATGTCACGGAAGACAGCTGAGACCAAGAGGTATTTAAGTTGCCAAACCAAACTCCATTTATTTATTTTAAAGAACTCAAGAAAATGTAATAAAACTCTCAAATGGATCTCCAAACAAGTACCATTGTAATACAAAGATGGTTGTTTTATATAAACCAAACGACTTGACTGGTAGGCAGAGATGGATGGCAGTGCTTGATATTCTGTTAGATGAAAGTCTAAATTTGAAATAAGAAAAGTGGGTTAACGGAAGCAGAGTAAAAGTTGAGGTCCCATGGAACTCATAGATGTGGGCTAGAAATAGCCTTCCTGGATGTTTTGATTAAAGAGTAAAGACTTAAGTTGCATGGCTGTTGAAAAAAGAAAAATTGCACACACACACACACACACACACACACACACAAACCTCAGTTGGTGACGGATGTGGAACCTCTGGTACAAAATTTGGTCTAAATTTAGAAAGAGTGGTGTCTTTCACTGGATACTAGCAAGGTATATCAAATAGTATGATTCTCGACTTGGTACAGATACATGACATGAGGTAAAATGTGTCCTTACAAATCAGCTTATTTGAAGAGCGGACACAGTCAGGTTTTCTGACTAGAACTACCACCTTTGGGGCAAAGGCCAACTGCCCTTTCCCACGTGCTTCTTATCCAATGCTGCCACTTTATCTTGGTTCTTCGGGCTAGTAGACGGTGGTCAGCAAAAAAATACTGTTATCAGACAGAATCTAGTACAACCTCCATCAGGTAGTAAAGAACAACAACAAAACATATCCTTATTTATCAGAGCTCAGGCACAGTCAAGTATCAGGAACACAGAAAAGGCCTTACAGTTGCGTCAGTCAAGGGCACCATGCCTTAGTACAGCAAGAAGGAGTCAAATAACAAGACAAATAAGCTGCCCATCCTGAGTCTGCAGGTTTCGTGACAGACAACATGTCATTGGCATGAAAGAGAAATGATGAGCATGTCCTAATACCCTCTCTGCTAGAACACGTCACAACTTCTCTGTTGTTTTCATCACCACACTCTCAAGATACGGCTTTTGTAAATGCTGCTTCCACTTTGGTCACTGTTCAAAGTTTACAAAACCACCTTATCTGTTCCTTTTGCACAATTACTCTCATTCAGGGCCTTGTGGCAAGAGCAACTGTTAGAAGACTCGTGTTGTATTCAAGTCTCCCTTGTTCTCCTCTTGACTTGTACAGTAATGTCCGAACGACTGTCCAAACCTTCTAAGTGGTTTGTGGGTGTCATGCATGGCTGTCCCTTCTATGGATCTGCCTCTAGGTTATTGCATCTGTTCCCTTAAGTCATACGATTCCTTCTTGTATTTCTGAGAGACAGGCTTTTCCTGTCTCATGGCCACCATCTCACATAGATCACTAGCGTAGAGCTCATTGATAACAGGGACTATTTTCTTATTTATCTTTTGATGACCAACACCCAACTGCCCAGGATACAGTGAGTTCAAGGTGCCAAATACATAGTTCTTGACTGATTGAATGGCATTTCCTTCTTTCCTTACTGTAGCTTTACGGAAATCAGTTTTCAGTGTCTTTCTTCTCCATCCAGCTCCACTGACAGCCTTTGCACTGAAATAATTAGCTATTACCTAGGGTGTTGGGAAGGAGAAACAACTTCCAGACCTTGGCTATTAATTTAAGGAGGTTTATACTAGATACAGAATTAGTGTCATGCCTGATTCAGTCTTTCATGTCTTACATGCCTCAGGCCACTTCTGGATATACCAAAATGCAGCAGGAATTCTAGAGCTGCCGTGAAACTTTGTCATGGCGATCAGCAAAAGAGAACACACGAAGTACAACATCTCATGCTAGACAGTGTGAAGGTGAACAAACTAGGAAGAAGGCCACATACAGCACTTGAAATGCCTGTACTTAAAGGGGTAAAGCAGACATTCAAACATATCTAAAGTTTGAATAAGGCTTTGAACCTCCCAAAGGTTTGACAGCCACCTGATTTATGTTCTGTAACATAATAGGTACAACTATGCAAGTAACCAAAGGCAGTGTCTATTGTTGTCCCTACCTTTTCCCCTACTAGGTTCCCAATCTCTATCCCACCCATCTGCCCTAAATTATTTTAACTATCGCTCATGCTTCCCCCCACACACACACACACACACACACACACACACACACACACACACACACACACACACACACTTTCCCAACTGTATACTAATCTAGCTTGACTAATGTGTGAAAAAAACTTTCCTTCTTAATTCGGCCAAACTAACATAAAAGTTTTTAAAGAACATTTTAAGGGGGAAAAAAAATCCAAGAGAACAAAACACAAAACAGAGTGTAGAAACAGATGAGTTTAAAAGCACATGCTTACGAGCCAAATTTAAGGCAGCTTACTGTAACAGGTTAGATTGGCTGGCACCAGTTACATTCCTTCCCTGATGAGAGAACCCCTCCAGCCCTGAGCACGTCTGTTTATGAAAAGTGGTTGCCTTGACAGGACTCACTCAGTGATGCCCTCAACTCCGTTACCTGCCCCCTCCCTTTTTCCAAAGATGATTTGCAGTGGCTACATACCCTCTCACCAAAACAAAATAAAACAAAACCAAGAATAAAACACACCTTCTGTAACTCCATTCCCCACCAAACTCCTAGAAAAACAAAGCTAAGCTCACTGCCTTCCGTCCACTAGACCACCCGCCACTCACTCTTTAGCCCACTGCACTTTGGCGTCTGCCTCCAGCACTTCTCTCAAACTGTTCCCAGAAGGTCAGCAACAACTCCGATTGCCACATCCAATTCCCAGCTCTCTGTGCTGTTCTTTGCCCCTGTTGACCAACTCTTCACTCTTGAAACTCTTTTCCCTTGGTTTCTATAATCCTTCTCCTGAAACTACCTCAGAATATTTGTGTGTGTTTGTTTCAAAATTGGCTTGATAGGACTCATAAATAATATGAGTTTCTATCACTTGCCTTTTCTTATCTCTGAATATTCTCTCTATCTCTCTGTGTCTGTTTTGTTTGTTTGTTTGTTTGTTTCCCTGTCTTTCTCTTTGGTAGTGGCTTTATATTTACTTATTTCTTAAATGTAATTATTTAGTCTCCCTTCATTTGTATCACTTTCCCTCTTCTCCCACAAAGTTTCTTCCACTTGCATAGCTGTCACTTAATGAGCAGAAGGCTTCTTTTTATTTTCTCATCTTTTTTTTTTATTGATAGTTTCAGGTGTATAAAACAATGTGATAGTTAGACATTCATGTCCTTCACAAAGTGATAACCCTCCTCCCTCTACTACTCCTCTGACATCGCACACAGCCTTACATTTCCACCGTCTCTATTCCTTAGTTAACCTCACAAACCTTGTATTCTTGGCTCCCATTTCCCATGTCTGCCTTCCACTGCTACATTCACTGACAAGCTCTTCTCCTGCTACTTTACCCTCTGCCTGGAGGGTAAGTGGAAAGGGCAGTCTACCTACCCCTTTTGCAGCCCCAGGTTTTTTGCATGTTAAATTACTCTTTAAGGCATAGTTTTAATTATACTGCTTTGATCTCAGAATTCAGCTTGATGTGGATATGAAGAGAATGTTGAATGAAATCTGTGGATATATGTATATAGAGGTGTCCAGCTTTGTCTTTTTGAGAGGTCTTTTTATGTCACTATGGATGAAAAAAAGGGGTTCTACGGAAAGTAACCTCACAGGGTGATCTGATCATAAATTCCTAACTGGGCAGGTCGTGGTGTGCAGTCACGCCTGAGGCCTATAACTTCTTTAGTGAAAGGGTTTAAGCCAACCCTGTCCATTGTTCTTGTGCATCTAGGTTAAGACACCTTTGAAATACCAGAAATAATACCCCTCAAAAGGGGTATTAACCCTCAGGAGAGCACATAATCTTGTTAACTTTCCTGGAATCCAATCCCCACCTGGCTTTCTCCCACTTCCATGTAATCTTCCTTACGTTCCCTCCTTAATTTCAAATGCATAAAAGAAGCTGCAAAAGTGTTATTCTCTGGAACATTTGAGATCTTGTTCCTCAGCATATGTCGTCAGTTTGGCTCAAATAAAAACTCTTATAAAAATTTTCTACAGGTTTGGACATTTCTTACATTGACGTTCCTAACCACACAAAGACTTCAAACTCTTTAAATAAATCGACAGTTTAGCCTGAAATCAATCAAAGGATCATTCTTTGATGACTAGAAGAAACTTTGCTTGGACCAGCTCATAAATGCACCTTTTAGTAGTTTTCTAACATTGTGGGAAATTTCTCTACAAACGAACAATTTTTATGTGAAGATTCTCATGGCCTCCAACAAGGGAAAAATGAAAAGGCTTAGAGCTAAAAATGTTAGTAACTTGAAAACAAATCTTAAGGAAGAATTCAATTTGTAGTAGTTTTGAAAGCTCACAACGTCTACGAGTATTACACTTCTGGCCAAGTTTGCATTGACTCTTTCTGCAGGAACTGATCCTGCTTCTTCTCTCTTCTAACCACCTCTAATTCCATTTATGTATATAAGTATCTAAGTATGTATATATGTATTTGGCTAATTCATTTTTTAGAGTTTTTTTTTTAAAGATAATTTTAGACTTACACAAGAGTAGCAAAATAGTACAGTTTCTATATACCATCCTCCCCAGTTTTCTCAATGTTTACATTTTATGTAACTATAAAACATCTATGAAAACTAAGAAATTAATCTTGATATAATTTTATTAACTAAAAAATAGAATTCATTCAGATTTTACCAATTTTTTTTCACTAACTGTCCTTCTGCTATACCAGGATCCTACATTGATTTAGCTCAGAGGTCAGCAAACTATGGCCCCACAGACCAACTCTGGCCCACTATTTCTGTAAATAAAGTTTTATTGGAACACAGCTATGATCATGTATTGACATGTTATCTCTGTCTGCTTTTACAGTAAAATGATAGCAATAAATAGTTATAACAAAAACTATATAGCCTACAAAGCCTAAAATATTTACTCTGTTCCTTTGCAGAAAAAGTTTGCCCAACCCTTAGTTTAGATGTAATGTCTTCTTGGTCCCCTATCATCTATGACAGTTCCTTAGTCTTCCCATATATTTCATGTCCTTGACATTTTTGAAGAGTACTGGTCCCCTATCTTTAAGAAAGTTCTTCAACTTGGGTTTGTCTGATGTTTCCTATGATGAGACTGAAATCATGTATTATTGGGAAGGCTACCACCACAAGCGTGATGTGTCTTTCTCAGGGCGTATTGGCAATCGTGATTGCTCTCTTATTATGGGCGATGATAACCTTGATCACTTGGCTAAGGTGGAAACTTACTTCTTTTTACTTTGTAATTAATAAATATTTTGACAGAGATACTTTAAGATTATACAAATATCCTGTTTTGATTAAACTTTAACCAACAGATTTAAGCATCTATAATGAATCTTGCCTGCAGGAATTCTTACTATGATATTCTAATGATGATTTTCTATTTCCTTCATTCCTTCTACATTTCTTAATTGAATTCTTCTGTAAATTATCAATTCTAGACCATTTATTTATTTACATTTATATCAATATGCACTAATAGGTATTTATTTTATTCTTTGAGTTATAATCCAATATTATCATTATTTATTGTGTTTCTCTAACTGTGCTAAATTTGGCCAGTGAAAGCTTTTGCAGAGTGTCTCCTGTGCCCTTTTGACATGACCTCATTTTTTTTGACCACTTCCTTTATTTCAGACACCACAAGATACTCAAGCTTATCTTGTGTTTTCCCTGAAATAAACCAGTTCTCCAAGGAGTTGTGGTTTCTTTTATTGGAGAATGGCATTTAGAAAACAAGATTTGGATGTTAGATGGGCTCATTGCTACTGGGGTATTACTATTCTAGTCTCTCTCAGTATACAAAGCTTATATTTATTTATTTTCTTAATTATCTGTATACATATTTAAAAGTAAACATGACTTCATTTTGTTGCCTCTCACACCCGTCCACCTCTATGGGGTTCATTCTACTTTCCCCCTTGCCTTATTTGTAACTTCTTTGACAGTGAGAAACCTGGCTCTTATTATCTATATCTATTTCTATATCTACATAGGAAAGTGTATATATATATATATATATATATATATATATATATATACACACACACACACACACACACACACACACACACATATATACTTAATTGTCAACTATAGTATAAAAACAAAGTAGTTTCAGAATGCCCCATATCCCTGTGAGAAACAAATTTGCCAAATACAGTTCAGTGTTTATATACAGTTCTTTTATCTTTAACCTTATAGTATTCAGTCGAACCACTGTTTCTCAAAGTTACTTCCATCAGCTCCTTTTTTTCCCATCCCCTTCAGTATGGTTTTGTGATTTATCTGCTATATTCTATTAGTTAGAAGCAAGTCACGGTTCTCAACCTCTAGAGAATAGGCCTCCAAGCACAGAGTTCTTTTTATATATCCTGTATTTTCCATCTAAGCACTTACTTAAGACAAATAACTCCTCAAATTTGATTATTAGGTCATACTTGTGTTTCATTGGTTAATTTTTAAAAAGTTATTCAGCCTGATAATAGCAAATCAAAATGACAGGGTTATAGCACACATATCTGGCCATTCAACTCTTTTGACCACTGAGACATTTCCCTAAACAAGTGCCTTGACTCTGCTAAAACCGACTCAGGCACTTTCATGCAGACAAAGCCCAAAAGCTATAACTGCCCTCCTTATAGCCGATAAACTCTACTTTGGTCTTTCCTTTAATATCAATTTCTTTTTAGGTCAAACTGAGAGACAGTAGAAGAAGGCAGGTCTAAGAACAATTCTCTGGGGTTTTTCTTTTTTTTTTCTTCTGTTATTGTTGTTCGTTTTTGTGGCTTACTTTTTTATTTTTTCTTGGTCCACATTTGCTTTATTTAGGTATTGGATACGTGAACTAAAACTAATTTTCATAACCATATAAGCAGGGACCATGATGAATTTTAATATGCATACTTCCTAAATTATATACTAGGATAGATGTGGCTGTCCCTAAGTTTGTTTAAGTCTTCTCCAGTCCTTATGGGAAACCATATGCAAAGTATTTAAGGATTATTTCCAAGTCTTCTGAATCGGGACCCAGCCAAAATAAAATGAAGAACAAATCCCCTTAGAGAAGGCAACAGGCTCACCACAAGCCAAGATAGCCAAGGAATGGTGCCTTGCCTTGGAGCAGAGCGAAAGAGGAAGGACGTTGAGTTCTCCATTAAACCAGAAGTAGATTTAATGAGTTAGAAGAAGCTGTGGAACATCAAATTGGCCGTTAGATAGAAAGTCACTGCTACAATTTGCCACACAGAGACCTTGAAAGCATAACTCTGAGTGGTACACTCACTCACTCACTCACTCACTCATCTGGCACCAGGCCCATGACTAACTTGGGGCTCAGCCCTGCGCTTTGAAGGGCATGAAATAAACATAAGGCCTTTGCTGTTTAAAGACCTTGGATACTCACCATCTACTTTCTTCATGGTCTGCCACCACATTCGTGATGAGGAGGAGCCTGGATTAGAAAACTCAGCCGCTCTGAAAGACCAGCAGAGTTAACCATACGTAGAGTCTAAATCAGTACATGTTTTAAAACTGGAATATGTATGGAAACTGAGGTAAGTCAGTGCTGCATAAGACAGTGGAGATGGCCAGCGCAAAGGAAGAGAAGAAATACTCGTATAGACTGAGAGTTCAATTACTGACAGTGTTTCTGAAAGTATATGAACCCAACAGCTTATGAACCAAAAGGATGTAATGCTTTAATTTAAAGTAGGACCAAATCTGCCACTGAAGGTGAGATAAGCAAGAACTCTCTAAGACTACACAGCTGAGAAAGAGGTACTGGAACAAAGGATAATCTTTGAGTATTTTAAATGTATTTTCAGTTGTTTGAATTATAGATTGGAATAAAAGACATAAGGGTGAAGAATCCCAGAGCTGCAAAAAGGCCAAATGGAGAAGGAAAGGAAAAGGAGCAAGAAACTCAGGAGAAATGCATTCTCAGTGTTTTATAACAGCTGCAACCTGAGACATGGCTCATCTAAAACTGATGAAACTAGGGTAATTATAAGGAGCGAGCTTTAAAAAAGTGGTAAGAATTAGTGGGTGAAAGCCAGCGGAAGCCAAGTTCAAGAGTTAGGTTCACAGCAGACCTTCAGAAAGAGGTAACTTCCCTTTTTTGGGTAACAGTCAAGGTTAAAGCAGAGAAACCACTTTAAAAAGCATACAATAAAACTTCAGTAATTTTTTACATGCCTATAGTGAGTAATGTTTTCCAAAGCACTTTCACATCCCTCACCCTCATTTTGGTTCCCTCATCAACTGCAGTAGTTTTATTATCCATGCGTTATACTTGTATACTAATCAAGGCCATGTTTGAATCCAAGTTCCATTATGTATTGGCTGTGTGACCCTTGGCAAGGCTCTTTGGCTTCAGTTTTTTCACCTGTAAAATGGAAATAATAATAGTATCTCTTTCATTGAGTGTTCAAGGATTAACTGAATTAGTGCTTGTAAAGCACTTAGGATGGTGTCTGTAACATAAGAATTACATATGTTTTTGAGAAATAAATGAAAATAAATTCCAAAGGCATACCATCCAAAGCAGTAGGTTATAATAAAAGATTAGAGCAAATTTTGAATATCTGATAACATTGCTCTTCACCAATGCTCTTTATTCTAAATTGTCATGGTTATTATTAAATTAGGCAGTTATGTTTCCATATGTACTTTTAACTACTTTTGAAATTTTAAATTCCAAATACTCATTGGAATTCCAATTGGAATTATATTAAATTATTGTATTAATTTGGGAAGGATTAATGTTTTATGATAGTAAACCTTCCATCCAGGAACACAGGTTTTACTTCCTTTATTCAAGTCTTATTGTATCTTTTTAAAGTATATTTTATAGCTTTTCTTGTATAAATTTTATACCTGTTAAATTTTATTCCTATGCATGTTATAATTTGGGGAATTTTATTAATAGGACTATTTTTTTTTAAATTTCTATGTGTTTTTAATTTTTTTTTTGTTTTGGAATAGATGATATATACACATGGCTCAAAATTTAAAACACACTCAAGTATCCAGGGTAGGTCCCTCCAACCCCTTTTCTTGGATTCCTCCCTCTTACAGTTCTTAAAAGGTATTTATACAACTTTAAAAATGAAGACGTGTCATTTTCACATTACAGAAATAAATTACATACATGATGCAAAAAACTATATTGCTACGTAATTATATCTAGATTTCAACATAGCCATCATCTCTGGTTGTTCAACCTTTTCCCCTAATTTACTGAAAACATTTGTTGTTTAATGCAGGATGTTTTCACAAACTTATCTGATCTTGATGAGTAAACAACATTTACTCTTTCTTGATGAGTCCACAAGAGCTTTTAAAATGTCATTATAAAATGTCATTCAATGGTGGTTAGTAAGAACATAAGGTAAATAAGCAATGTTTACATCAACATCTATGGTGGCTTTAGTGAAATAACATGCCTCAAAACTGTCGCACGTTCTAAGCAGTGTCATGCTAGAAGAATGCTCTTTTGGGTTTCTAACTCTCTTCCATGCGTGGATAAGGCCACCTGGCCCCCTCTACACCCACACAGGAACAGCACTTCTGCATCTTGGGCCATTCCTGAGCTGAGGTGGGAGGCGTGTGTGCACTGCAGCCTCAAGTTTCCCTCTCCCTTCAAGCAAAATTGCCCTCCTCCCTCTCTCCTCGTTCAGTTAGTGAAGTCACTATCCACCAGTTATCCAGCTGGGAAATCCCAGTATGGAAGTCCAGTTCACATTGAGACCAGAACCAAGAGAGGCCCATCAAATTTTATGCTGCCCCTTCTTTGTTGGGGCTTTGAGGGTATGGGAGAGATGCAGACATTTGGCTTTTATTTTGTATGGAATATGACAGCATGCCCCTGGCCGTGCCCTAAGAGCCTCACTGAGGGCAGGGACTCGAATCTTCGTAAGGTTTATCTTCCACTCTCTGCGACGCGGGGATCTTTCCAAAGCTTCCTGCATTTTAGTCACCTCTGGCTTGTCTTACACAATTCGCATAATGCTATTGATGCAGTGGATCTGTATGATGTTCTGTGGGATGCCCAGATCACTTTAGACCATATTATATATGTCAGGGGCAGAAGAATTAACAGAGCCCTGAGGCAAAACTGTAAATGAATATTGCTGACTGTTCCACATAAACACAGAGTTTCTCATCCTCTCTCCTGATTCGGATTGAAAAGAATGTATTCTGCAGATAAATGAGTGCATACCATGTACGTGAGGCATTATCAATCAGTTCTTCTCATGGCAACAGGCTCTTCGCCACCCAAGCATCCCCGCTGTACTGGGGCTGCTACTTGGTTAAGCTGCTATGGTCCTCAGTCATTCCCCAGGATCCATCTGATTTCTGCTGCGGCCAGACTGGGGAACAGAACAGAAATATGATAGGGGCCACTGCCCCTGCCTCCTTTAGGTTTACAATGGAGGCGCTCATTTCTGCCATTTCACCCAGTGTCATGTTGTTTTACATTTACTCTCTCAATCGGTGCGTGTGTGGTGGAATAGTTTCAGAGTTTTCTACTTAGCCTTCTTTGTGTTGATGTCTCTTAACTGAAGAGGCAAAGGACCAATTTGTGTGTGGGAAGGAAGAGGGTGTAACTCCTATGCCAAGTATAACAATTGCAATTACATGTTTGGGGACCGGGGAAATAATCACAGTGGGCCCATAGAAGTTAGACTTTGTGGACAGAATTCCAGATTACATTTTTTTTCTTTTCTTTTTTTCACTTGTAGATGGTAAGCAGCACCTTTGTTGGCCACCCTCCAAATGCCTCTTAGGATGTCATGCCCTCTTCACCTTCTCTGTAACTCCCTGCCAGTCAAGCCCTCTTGGCTGCTTTTACAACCTTACCCGGCATTGTGGTCATTTCAGCTATCGGGCTCCTATAGGTTAAACGCAGCCAATTGGCTTTTACTACATTCAGGCCTAACATCCCTATGGTATTAATGAGCCTGGCTCGGTGACCACCTGCATGACTGTCAGTGTTGGCCTGCAAAGGAGAATGGTTACCCATCACGTTGGGTGATACTGGCTGGCATCCTTCTGTCTAGTGGGTTCTTAATGGCCTTAGTGAATGGTGTGTCCTCGGGGCTCTCGTGGAACACCATTTCTGCTGGCTTTTCTGGCCTGAGAGAATATATCCATTCTGGTATGCCCATTTTTCTGCAGCCTCTTTATTCCTTCCTCTGTTGTCTGCCAGGGCAGTTCAGGCATTTCAGCTTTGTTAGCCCTTGGCCATTGCTCCTTCCAGACCTCTAAGAATCATCCTCAAAGTGAGTTTGCCCCAATTCCTGAGGCCTTGCTGGGTTGACAAATCCCGTCTTGAGAAACTGATCATAAATCAATAAATTCTTGCTTACCCAGTCTTACAGTTTGGCCCCTTGATCATGCACCCTAAAAATCCAATCCCAGTAGTACTCCAATGGCTCTTGCCAATACAGCCTCGCTAATTCTTGAAGCTCCTTCTGTGTATAAAGTTTTCTCTCCCTTTTCAGATCCAGCACTTCCCCAGCAAGGGGAAATTATGGGCCTAGCAGCCAGGAGAGGAGGTGGGGAACACTTCTAGGGGTGGGCACTGTTGCCTTGTGGGAAAGGGACTTCTGCAGTATTTTGCAGCCCAGGACAAGTACCAGCTCTGAGGGAGTATAGTACCTCTGTAAGCTGGGCAGTTTCAAAGGAATCTTCGGAGCCAACGTCCTCAGGCACATCCACCTAGATGTCCCCATCCAATATTTTAGGAGTCTGTTCATGTAAGAGTTCTGTCTTGGCTGAGCATTTAAACATCTCTGGAACTCTATAACTCTACCAACTGTTTACTGCTGAACTGTGTCAGAAACCTCACTGTAGGAAATATGGTCCTCTTTTTTAGCCACCAGTGAGGTTTTCTGGTCTTTACACTCATCCCATAACTTCTTGTTAATGGATCTAAGTTTCTCATCATCACTCTTCAAGACATCAGTACAATTTAGTAGTAACCATCCAGCTCCTCTGTCTTTGTAAGTACCTTCATCATCACCAACATCTTTTAAATTTCTGAATCATTGCACCTGTACAGGCATTTCCCTCTACTATGAGGTTTTCCCAAGTCACCCTCAGGGAAATTTGTAGCAGTTGGACCACTATCAAGTGCCATGTCATCTTGACGCCTATGCTGTTAGACCACTCCCGGCACCACTTGTTAGTTGAGGATTCCCAAGAGGCAGATGCCAAGGTGGGATTAGTCATACCACAGATTTACTGGGGAAATTACCTGTGAGGGACAATGCATAAGTAGACATAAGATGCTAGGAGAGCCATCAGATTGGGGTGTGGTTCTGACCCCTGTAAAGGAGAAAGGGAAGGGAGGAAAAGTCAGACTCTACTGCAGTTCTAGGAGTGTTTCAGCAAGGCTCACAGAGAGTTCTTGAGCCAAAGTCACCTGAAGACAAGGCTTACATTTCATAGGAATGGACCTGCCTTCATATCTTTTCTGTGCTCAATCACTGGCTGAGAACAGCGTGTGGGAAGCCTGATCTGAGCATGAAGGCACTGGTGGGTTCAGAGGGCAATGCTGGAGCCTTTTCTGGCCACCACAGATACATTGTTTTAAATTTCCAGTACTATAAACAATTCTGTAATTAATATCCTTATACATGTCTTCTTTTATACATATAAGAATTTCTCTTGGATTTATGTAAATAGTTGGAGAATTACTGGGCCACAAATCATATGCCTTTTCTATTTTACTAAATCCTTTAATGTCATCCTTCTACATGGCTGTACTAATTTAAGCTCCCAGTAGCATTTAATAAAAACTTCCTTGCTTTGTCAGTACTTGATGCTATTCATTAAACATATTTCACTGATCTGATGGGCAAACAGTGGAATCTCATTTTTGCTTTTACTTTGTTTTTCTCTGATTGCTAATGAAGTTGTATATCTTCTTAATGTTTTTATTGATTCTTTGAATGTTTTTCTTCTGTGAATTGTCTGTTTTTGTCTTTACCCCATTTTTCTTTTGGCAGTCTTTTTTCTTTTTAATATTTGCTTTAATAGTCTCTAGATACTGACCTTTTATCTGTTGTACACCTTAAAAATATTTTTTTTCCCTCCAAGACTAATGATTATCTTTTCACTTTGTTTGTGGGACTATTAATTATATCAAAGGATTAACTCTTGATATAGTCAACTTTTACATTTTTGATTTGTGCTTTTGGACCGTGTTTAAAAAACCCTTCTCTATCCATAACAGATAAAGATTTGCAGCTATATTTTCTTCTAATGGCAGAGTAAGAGTCTCATGCTCTACTGACTGAGCTAGCTGGCATCTCTAATGGCAGACTAAAATTTGCTTTTCATATTTACTTTCTTTTGTCCACGTGAAACTCATTTTTGTGTATGTGTATGTATAAAAATATAAATTCATTCTTTGATGTGTTCAAGGTTGCAATCAGCATCTTGCTTATCTTTCTGTGTATATGCAAACATAATTATCTATCTGTATGTGTGCACACACACGGGCTATGGTGTGGTAATATACCCTACACATCTTCAGCACTTCACATTTTTTACTCAGGGATTCCAGATGGATACAGATTAATTCTTCTCATTCTTTTTAAAACACACACACACACACACACACACACACACACACACACACACACACCTTTTTCCTTTTAATCAGATACATATTTTATGACCTAAATCTTGAACACCACTTTCTTAGAGTCAGTGTTCCTTTAACTTCAATATACCTGCAATCCTTTACTAATATTTTCATGGTTAGTCAGTGTTCTAGCTTGTGGTAAAAGTAGCATCCAGAAGACCCACTAGTTATTTAAGTGCACAAGAAAACTTGCTTATAAAAAAAAGAGTAAATAAAAATGTAAATGGAAAGTAGATGAGAGAGGAAAATAAAATGTATTCACTGCCTTACAAACTAACAGGTATTTACGCACGTTCCCTCTTTTAATAATTACAGCATTCCTGTCAAGTAAATACTACTGCTTCCATTTTGAACATAAGGTGCAACCTCCAGCATGACTTTTTTGGATAAATTTTTATTGAAGAATAACATACCTACAGAAACACGACCAAATAGTAAGTGTACAATTCAATGAGTTCCTATATGTCCATTTAACCAGCACCCATATCTCGGCTTCGAACGTTACCAGCACCCCAGTATCCTCACTCTTGCCCTCTCATGGTCAATAGAGAAGTCTGGCCTAGACATGGAAGTTATGAGACTGGATGAACTCATTAAGGGAGTGGCCACCATAGCAAGAGAAAAAAATTTGAGTGAAGAGTTCTGGGAAGCGCTTGATCGCAATGAGTGTCATGAACACACTACTTGTGAGCCTCTTATTACATACAGAATCGATTTTATTGGGCAAAATTCTATCTCACAAACCAAGAAGTACCAGAGCACTCAGCATCCTCACAGGTCTCTTTTCCACAGACAAGATTCCAGGAGGAGGACACTACCCCTATAACACACTGTGCATATATATAGGAATAAGCAAGAATGTCTAGTTTGCTGTGTAACAATGGACGCTTCCTTCTTGAGACAGTGACTCTCTTAGAAAGTCTGCTCTGGGGCCCAGCAGCTGGTATCTGCCAGTTCTTCCACTGAGCTAATTCTGCCTCATTCAGGTACCAAAAGAGAAGAAGGAATCAGTCTCCAGAGCCCTCTGGATGCCTCTCCTTGCCTAATGAAGAAGCAGTATCAAGGAGTTGAGAGTGGTCAATTAGTTCAAATGCTGCTGACATGTCAACCAAAGTGAGAACTAAGAATTGACCATCGGATTAGCAACAGGGAGTTCATTGATTACCTAGATAGAGTCAGTATTAACTGAGCAGTGCAGGAAATACCTGAGTGGAATGAAATTAAGAGCAGTTGGAGAGGAGGAACTGGAAATAGTGAGTATAAGGAACTCTTTCACAGTGTTTTGCTGCCAAAGGCAGAGGAAAAGAAAATGGATGGTAGCTGGGAGGGAAAGTGGGATCAATAATAGTTTTTCTTCTTAATATAAAAATTATGACAATATGTCTGCCTGCTTACAGGAAGGATTCGGGAAAGAACAAAAACTAATAGGAGAGAAGGGAGACAGCAATGTGAGTGACATGACATGGTATCTTGTGCACGAGAAGGGAGTCTAGCTTTAGCAGGAGTGGGTGGCTCAGAAAACTGATCCATTATGACAGGTATATGTGGACAGATGCTGGGAGGTGGTAGAGGAGTGCTGCTGGTGGTGGTGAAGGGCCGGTCTGTGGAAACTCTTCTGATTATTTCAGTTTTCTTAGTGAACTAAGAGGCAAGGTCACCAGCTACAAGTGAGGATAGAGAGGTGTTGGAAGTTTGAGGGAAGTTGAAAGATATGACATAATCACCTGAAATTATATGCCCTTGTATATAATTGCTAAGTCATTCTAAACAGGCTCAGACTGGGAGGATAGTAGCACTAGTCAGGAAGTTAAACAACTACAAACTTAAACATTATTCACCCAGAAAAATATGAACATGCCTGAACCCATTGCTCTCACAAAACCTAAATCCTGACAGTTGTTGTCTATGACTTAACATCAAAACATTGAGTTACGACTTGTTTGCAGTGTTTGCTTTTCATTACAGCACTTCACTTTGGGATTGGGAACTGTATGCCAATTTCCTTTCAGTCTTGACATTTTGCTGTTAGTTACTGTTTAACAGAGCCATGTCAGCTGTGTGCCACCTCCATGGAAGGGGTGGGTATTTGTGTTTCTGGCAAGTAGGAGGGAAGCTCTTTAGCCTGTTTCTGCTCTTTCCTTTTGTTAATTCATTGTTTCAACTAGGAAGAAAAATGTAGGCTTCTCTGCTGCATTTTGGTGAGTATGTATCAGAAGGAGACCATCCACATGAGCTGAGATAGCTCCTGTTTGTTTTACGGGCACATTTGCCAAATTGAAATGTGGTTATGTCCCCTCATGGGGAAAAGAAAAGAAAATTATATTTTCAGGTCTGTCTTAATGTATCCATAAAAAGAAGGAGGAATTTTTCTCTTCTTCTGAAGAACACAAAAAGTACCTCTTTTCCAGCTGCCACTGTAAAAAAAAAAAAAAAAAAAGAAAGAAAGAAAAAAGAAAAAGAAAAATACTGAGATTTACAGAATTATTTCATTTGATCATTCAATATATTTTCTACAAAATGCTAAATTTGATTTAAAAAATAATAAAAATGCAACGGCAGGTCCATTGGGCAAAAGTTCTGATAAAGTTAAAGTGGATGATAAAATAGGAACAACAGATGAGGAATCAAGATGTAAAAAGAGTAATTTTATAAACTGATTCCTGGGCTCTGTATTTTTTCGGAATCAGTGCTTTGACTAGTTACATTGACTTCATTTTTCAGTACTCCTATTGTTTGTCTGTTAATAACAAGTGGAGGATGAACAAGCTATTCCACAGCAATCTAATATAGCCAAAAAATGCCAGGAAATACATACAGGGCTTCCTGTTGTATACAACTGTGGAAATAAATGAATAAAACTAAAGAGAACTCTGAGGAGGGAATTATAGATTTGTGTCATAGTGCCACCTAGCCTATACAATAATATTCTACTATAGCATCAATTTGCTAATACAAATGCAAAATTGACTTCATTTTATATGGAAATTGTACATTTTCAGGAGCAAGATGAATTGGAAATGCCAGCCCTTCAAAGAGGACAAACAATTTATATCATACAGCATACAAACTTTCTTCTATGTGGGTCACTTGGTGATTTTTTGAACTGTTTTGAAGTGATCCATATGGCCTTTGTCTCAGATATTATAACTTGCTAGTTTTATCAGACTACAAACTTTAGGGTGAGTGCGGGTGAGGAAATGTACATACCAGAGACCTATTGCCCAAATACCATTGATTAAATAAGAATCTAAAGGAACAAGAATTTACGTTTTGTAGGACAAAGGCTTTTTAAACCTTTGAGTAAATTTATTTGCATTTTTGTATAAAGTTTACAGCTATTCATTCGTTTTAAATTATGATGTCTTCATTTTGAGATTTATTCATGGCTTTCAACTTAAACATTGCTCCCCAACAGGAGAACAGGACATCCATTCATCAAAGCTGTAAACAACTTTTTTCTTTTCTCGCCATATATGCTCTATTTTAAGGTGGAGGGAGGAATAGAAACTTAAGAATATTTCAGAAGACTTGGCACACGCGATCAGCATGTGCAGAGGCTTGCACCCTACATTGCATTTAATTTTTTTCAGATTATGTTTTGGTAGGAGCTTATCCAGATTAGCTATAGAGTTAAGGAATGTTAGAGCAGGAAGGAACCCTGGAGGGGGTCTAAGGCTCTGGGCCAATCTATCCTACTTGTTTTATAAATTCTCCTGGAGAAGTAAAGAGACTTGCCAATGTTACATTAATATGTAGCATGGCCCCTGTCTTCTATTGTGTAAGACATGTGGGAGGGATGTACCATATCCATGTAAAAGTACAGACTTGGAGTTAGAAGAAACCATTAAAATCCCTGCTAAACTGATAGCTAGCTATATTACCTTGAGCAAGTTACTCAACCTCCCTAAAACCCTATAAAACTTCTGTATCTTAAATTAGAGATAATAAATAGAATCCCACACTGAGTTGTAATGTAAATTATGTGTGGTCATCAGTGTAATAGGTCATCACACACAGAAAGTAATAAAACAGCACAGAAAATATATAAATTCACTATGCTAATATTCCCGATGGTATTGTAATAATAGTGAAAATAACTGCTTTAAGTAGCTTAAAATTAAATTTGAATGGAGTTGTATCAAGAAGTTCTTTAGGCTGTTTAAATTATATTTGTGAATCTAAGTAGTTGCACAAGGTGTAACATTGAGCCCAGGGCACTTATGTATCCAAAGTACCTATGTAAAATCAAGCCACTTTGAAACAGGTCTGTATAAGTGAAAAAGTGATCTCATGCACCCATCTGCAGAGCAAATGAACACATTATAGATATAGATATAGATATATATATGACTGCAAAATTTAAGGAAACTGGCCTTCCTGATTTATCCTTTTTCATTAATTGCATCTGAATCTGGTCATATTAAAATCAAATTTTGACATCCTCAATGAATAGGTTATCATTTTAAACAGAAACAAATGTAAGAAATATCCTACATTATAGTCTTCTTTAGAATTTGATGGATCCAGTTGTGTGAGTTCTGCATATAAGAACTCTGAACCTGAACATCAAACATATTTTTGCAAAGAATAGCCAATAAGATGCCAGTCAACAGTCATGGCCAACTGGCTTTGAAGCAACTCTTTCTGGCTGACAGGAAAATTGTATTTGGGTCAGAGAGAAAGCCAAGTCTCTGAAGATCCTCTCATAGCATTCCAAGCAGCAATAGCTCCATTGTTCAGATAAAGGACCTCTTACTCAGGGCCTCCTTGCAAATAAATAATTGAAAACACATCCAGATAGCAATGACTTTTGTTGGAGTGAGCTTTTAAGCAGTGCCTAAAAGTTTTTCAAAAAAGTACTTAAAAGTTAAAAGAACTTTTATCTCTATTGCAAGTTGGGGTCCACTTAATTCAAATGCTGTATCATTTCAAGTTGTCTAAGAAGCAGATGCCAAGATGGAATTAGGTATCTGAAGGATTTATTGGAAGAAACACCCATGAAAGACATAGAGGAGAGGGAGCAGAATAGGCAAGGAGAATATTACACCATGGTGCAGGTCTAGCACTTGTGTAAGGAGAGAAGGAAGAAAGGATGATCTCGTAGGAAGATCCTCCGACTGTAATGCAGAATGCCTCAATCAGGTCAATCAGAAACCCCCGAGCACAGATTGCCCTTTAGAAGAGTCTGGTGTCAGGCAGAAACAGACCAGCCCTACTAGCCAGTCACTGGTTGGCAGCAGCCTGAAGGAAGTGTCCTTGGCATGAACATTATGGCAGATCCAAAGGTGTGGCCACTGGAGGCTCTCTGCCAACCCCAATACTTACACAAAGTAAGGAGATCTGAGCTGGAAAGGAGATCTGAGCTGTGAATCTCCATAGCTGCCACAGATAAAATAATCCCCACAATGGTATTATTATCCTAAAATAATACCCACAAGGGTTCTTTGACTGAACTCCTTAGAAAGACAAGAGGGTTAGTTAAGAATGATTGAAACAAGAATTACATGCAGTTTAATAGATAGATAGATAGATAGATAGATAGATAGATAGATAGATATAGATATCCAATAAAATATAGACAATAACCGGGGCTCAGATATTAACTTCCAGTTCCTTTACATAGGAATTGATAAGACTTTTGGCCTAGCCTGGCTTATATGATTGCTTCTGTTGTGGTTAAGTTCACGTTTCCTTCTTAGCTATTGTATCGCCCAGATTTCTTACATCCTCTTCATCTGAGTTTCCTATAGTTCTGGATTGAAATGGCTTTTCCATCAAATAATTGACCATATTAGTAATAATACTACATAATGTATCTGTACAAAACTCTTATTTCATGCATTCTTACTCTGCACATTATTTCAATAACTTGATGACTCCTCTTTACTTCACAAAACGTAAAGAGGATGCTTCTTCCTTCTTTGACAATCATTGTTATGTGGGCATGACTTCTTACATAAGATCCTGCAGAGTTCATTTCTGAGCTGCTTCTGTTCTACCCAGAGAAAGTAGGGTGGAGAGTCAGTGGGGTGTGTTTCATATCCCTGGCTTTGGGAAGAAAAGTAACTTTAGGGATTGTGTCTGAGAAGAAACAAACTATAGTCTGTTGCACTTTATTTCTGTACAGCACTGCTGAATCTTTCACTGCAGCAGCCAGCACAGAGGTGTTTCTATCAATTTCATAACTAAGTGTAAACTCTACTAGCATTGTCCCCAGACCTTTTGAGCAGCCCAGACTCCTCCTGTATGAAATATCTAGAATTTATATTTTTAAAAGAATTATCTCAAGCTTCCAACTAAAACCTTTAAATGGGTAAATGCAAACTTTGGGTAAAAATTTCAGGATAACAAAGCACTTCGTATGCAGAGCATTCAAGCAGAACAGCTATTATATCTTCCTTGAAACCCTCTAGGGAGCAATAATTACAGAGATTTTCCTCAGTAAACCCTGGGCATGGGTGAATTAACAATGCACAGATTACCAACCCCCTGAGCTAACTTTTTACCATGATAGTATACTCCAACCTTAACCTAGCATGTGCTAAGAATTCTGACAATGGGTTCCCCACAGGAGAGAATGCATGATTTCTCCCTGACTTATGCTGAGATAATATTCTGCCAATCACAGGGTACCGGCACTCAGAAGAAATAACAAAAATACATCTGTAGTGATAGTTGGAATAGTCAACAGCCTTATTCCACATTGAACTCCTGCTTTCCTCAAAGATACAATTAGTTGGGTTTATGCAAGTATGAACGTGACGTAGGCCTTAATGGGGATTTTTAACACAACTATCATTCTCTGTGACTCAGTTTTCCTTAAATGGTATTAGGACATTTCAAGAAAGTTGGATTAATAATGATGTGAAAATTTAATGTAAACAATACTTTTTGAAAGAAAAGCTCTCTAATCTATTGATTTGTGTTAATGGAAGATGGCTTCAGCCTCAGTCTGCTTCAAGGGTATATCCCAGTACATAGACTATACAGCTTGGCTAAACTAACTGTTTCTTAAACCAAAGCAGATGTATTACTTTCATCTTTATAAAAATCATTGCTTTTTAAAAAAATTACAGAAGTTGTCCCTGCTTATTGAAAAAAAAATCTAATAAAATAAAACTAAATAAACAGTGAATTTGCCTTCATTCATATAATTGATCTGTAAGTACACACCTTTAAAAATAGAATTTCTGGGTAAAAGGATACCTGAATTTAAAATATGTCCAATTGTCCTGAAAATAAATTTTACCTATTTACATTCTCAATTGACATTAAATAAGAATGTCTTTGTCCCCATACCCCAACAAATAATGTCTGCTATTAACATGTTTTATCTTTTACAATCTGATAGATTTTTTTAAGTTTCTCGTTTTGATTTACATTTTGTAGCAGTGAATGAATTTGAGCATCTTTTCATTTGTTTACAATCATTTATTTTTATTTTTTTGTGAATTGTCTTCCATTTCTATTTTTCTATTGCGTTATTTGTCTATTTTTGTAAACCAGTTTTTTTTTTTTTTAAGTTTTATTTATTTTACGTGTGTTTTTCCAGGACCCATCAGCTCCAAGTCAAGTAGTTGTTTCAATCTAGTTGTGGAGGGCACAGCTCACAGTGGCCCATCGAACCAGCAACCTTGTTGTTAAGAGCACCGCGCTCTAACCAACTAAGCTAATCAGCCGCCCCTAAATCAGTTTTTGAGATCTCCTTATATTTTAATTAAGTTTTTCTTCTGTTTTATCTGTTGCAAATAATTTTTCATTCTATATTCTTTTGTGTTGCTTGATTTTTTTTTACCATGGAGATATATTATGTTTTAAAATCAAAACAATGTTGTACAATATATACAAATGTATTTTGATATATCTATATCTATGTATAATCACTTGTTTCTAAAGCAAAATATATATTATCTATAATAAAGCCAGATAAGAAATATAAAACACCAAATTCCTTCCCATTGAGTGAAACTGTGTTAACGCAATACTATCTCATGGTGATGAGAAGCTCAATTTTATGTTTATATAGAAAAGTTAATAAAAATGGGAACATAAATGAACTTAATATTTTGCAATCTCTTTCAAAATATGGACTTCATAAATGACGTTTTTAAAATGTATAACTTCTGAATTCATCCCTGTGAATGTATAAATATGTTCTAAGAGGTAAATTTGTTACTCATCTCAAATAAATATTTGCATTTTGACAAGATGATTCTATAAACCAAGACTTGACCAAAAGAAAGGATTTTAAAATTAGAATTTTATGCTCAGAAGAATAAATTTTGAGTAGAGCAGCATGAAGGGATAGTGGGAAATTTTATCAGAGAAACTTTGTTGACTTTGGTTCACCTCACAAAAATTGGGCTACTGATTCTAACAGTCCTATTATGGCTACTTTCAATACTTTAACGTTACCACTGCTGTTTATTTCTGCAAACTTATTTTCAGAGAGGAATCTACAGGGGGAAAAAAACAGGATTTAAGTAGTGTTTTGGTAGTTTTCAGTTTGGAATCAACATCCATCATGCATAAGGCATGCAAATGTGGTTAAAATTGTATATTACCACTTTTGTGAGTCGTAAACATAAGGGAAACAGTCAATTTATTTCTAGTAAACTTAATAAACCCCCAGATAAGGAAGTCATTAGGTCAATCCTTTACTTCAAGTAATACCATGAAAGCTGGAAATTGTAACTAAATCTCAAATATCTTTTTCATTTTGGTTTTTGTTTATGTGGATGGATTTTGCTCAAATCCTGGAACACATAGTTCCACAGACTCTTCAAGATTTCCATGAACTATGAATGCAATTCAAATTTAAAATACCAACATTCTCCAATCTAAAATATTACTTAATTAAAAGAACTTTGAACCAAAACTTCCTGTTGTCACTATGACGTAAACACTTTATGTTTCTTAAAAATAAGCGTCACCAATGGCTTTGAGTTAAAAAAGAATTAAAGGTGAGTGTGAGATTGTCTCTTGTTTCTGGTAGTATTTTCCCATTTGGGTATCTTCACATGAATTTTCAGAGGGAGAGGGGCATCTTATACAGTCTCATCTTATACAACATCATCAATACATCATCCAGTCCACCATGTTGAATCCCTGTATAATGACCTCCAGGCACAAATTCTTGTATTGTGTTGGTTTTAGAAGATGCACTTCTAAACAATAGTTGGCTTTCACCTTATGAGCAGTGTACATCTTGTAGAGGATCATGTTTCCTTATTTGTTATAGTCACCAAGACGCTCAGAGCCAATATGGTAGCCCACTTCTGGCAAATGAATAGCACGTTATGATATGCATTTCAAGGACTAAATTTCCCTGCCTGTTATCTTAATTTTACATTCTATTTTCCTTTCTTTCTCCCTTTCTCATTTGTCTTATTTATTCATCTTTTGGCTTACATATTTCTCCAAAAGCTACCTCAAATCCTCTTTCAGTAGAAGGTGTTTAGAAACACATTAAATAGATAAATAAATAAGGCAAATAAATAATAAAATAGATAATAAGGCATATACACAGATTAAAAACTGTGACATCATATGTTGGTTTAAAAAATTATCAAAGTCAACAGAAATAAAGTGATTGTTATGCATCTACCACTTTGGTTTATTCGTGCTTTTTTATTGTATAATAAATTAATTGGAAGTGGTATTTCATCTCACAATATACAATGTATGGGTTTCTAGATGTGGTTTATGAATCAAATTATTGTAAAGCAAATTATATATTTAATCTATTAGAACTTCATAAAACAGATTTTAGTATCATATGAATAGTCAACTGCTGATATAGATGAGGGTTTTGTAAGGTAGATTCAGGGTTTATGTTCCCCAATGTAAAAGAAAACTAAAATGTAAAAGAAAAGTATAAAGTCCTTGTTCTTTCATGTCCTTTACTCTCTCCCACTTTCCAAAATTTTTCACTCCCTAGAGAAAACCACAGTAAATAATTTAATGTCATTTTTTCTAATATTTTAAAAAATATTTATATATTATATATAAAGTGGGCAAGAGTTGAACAGACACTTCCCAAAGAGGAAATCCAAATGAACAATAAACATGAGAAGATGCTCAACTTCATTAGACAACAGGAAAATGCAAATTTAAATCACAATGTAGTACTCCACAGGCACTAGAATGGCTAAAACAAAAAAGATGAAAAATACCAAGTGTCGTGAGGCTGTGAGTGATCAGAACGCTCATACACTGCTGGCAGAAGTGTAAATTTATACAACCATTTTTGAACACTGTTTGGCTCTTTGTACCCAATAAAAATGTACACCAATGCTCACTCACAGGCCTGTACCAGAAGAGAGGCATGTCCATAGGAGAATGATTCTCCATAGCAGAATGATTCGTAATAATCAGAAATTGCAACCTACCCAAATTCCCACAAATAGTAGCATTTTTGCTATCAGGTTGTTGGTGTCTTCTGGATATATATTTCAAATATATTTCACAGTGTATTGCTTTTCTTTTCGCTTTATTTTCAGTATTGAACATCAGATTGTCTTTAAACATGAAATTCAACTTTTTCAACATGCATTTGGTAAGTACTTAATGTACACTGAGTTGTACACCGGGCTCCTCAATTGAAAATCCAACATGGACCTTCTTTGCAAGGTGCCCCTAGACCAATGCCCCCCTTCCCACCCTGTCACTAAAGAAACCTACATGGGTCTCACTGAGATCATATGATCAATACTGCCCCCAGGTCTATGAAAGAGAAGCCCTGCAGCAATGCCCCAATTCAGCCATGCCCCAATTCACAAGACAAGGAAACTTTGGGTGAGTGAGCTGTGTTCCCATGGGCTGTGCTTCTTCTTTACAAATAGAATGCCTTCTAGATATCTCAGACTTTGGAGTTCCCAGCTTAAATGTCTTGGAGTCCTGAGGTTGGATTGGGGGAGGTTGGGTAGAGCTTGGACATAAGAGCTGGGGTTTCACACGGATGCATAGGAGACCCTGTCTGTGTATGGGGGCGGGGCAGGATTTGGAAGGGAAGTGAGGAGGATTAGAGACTGAGGATCAAGCTGAGGACCCGATCTCTCTGGTCCTCAGAGAGATCTGAGGACACTTTCTGGTGCAGAACTCTGAGCAATCTGAATTCAAACCTGTCCTCCCAGGTCATTAGGAAGGTAATTTATCAAGATGAGAAGATGGAAAGTATTATATTGAACAATTTGTTAGCTTGATTCTAAATTTTAAATATTTAGACCTATGGTATGCAGGCTCCATTTGTCCTATGGTTCTGGGGTCCACAAATGTTAGAGGTGAACCTCTAACATGTGATGGTATTAAAAATACAATAGACTTTGCTTATTTCTCCCCTCC
The DNA here is from genome assembly GCF_004115265.2 of Rhinolophus ferrumequinum. Taxonomy (NCBI): domain Eukaryota; kingdom Metazoa; phylum Chordata; class Mammalia; order Chiroptera; family Rhinolophidae; genus Rhinolophus; species Rhinolophus ferrumequinum. The sequence goes on from NC_046290.1 coordinate 28,152,965, forward strand.
TTCCCTCCACACCCACCCCCATTCTTATCCTACCCATTAGTTTCGTTCCTGGAAAATTTTTAAATTTTTGCCTCAGACAGATGCTGTGGTCTGGTGGCTTAAAACCCACAAGATGGACATCATGGTGGCTACCTGGAGAGGCTGTGGAGGCCAAAGAATGGATTTGGCCCAGAAAGGCTCTGGGCTCCATCCAACCCTTATAGCTACCTAATTGTATGACTTGGTCCAGTCACTTTGCTTCTCTAAGCCAGCTTCCTCACTGATGAAGATAGGATAATCACATCTTCTTCACAAGACTGCAGTGAAGAAAAATTGACATAATTTTTTTTAAATGTGCTTGGAATACTGTGTAGTGTAAAGAAAACATATGATAAATAAATTATGAGCCAAATCCAATTGCAACAGACATTCTGATTTATTTGTCTACAATAGCTGAGACCTATTTTATTTAGTCCTCAAATTCATTTATAAAAGATATCATGACTTCCTGTACTAAAATGTTTCAACCTTATGCCTGGTTTAACAAGGGCTGCAGAGGGCCAGTGACCTTGAGAAAAGTAATATTACCCTTCAAGCCTTCTGTCTCCTCGATACAGTCCTTACTCTATCTAAGGGATTTTTCCAGCCAGGAATTCTCCAGCAGTTCATCCCCTCTCCTGACCTTTCCTGGCTTCATGAGGTGGGCCCTGGCTGGTAGGCAGGTCTGTCCTGTTCTTATGAAAACTTCAGCGTTCTTCCTCTTGTGCTCTCACAATGCCTTCAGAGAAGTCTGATTAGCAAACTACACTGATAGTTTATTAAGTAATTGGAAATACTCTATGTGCCTAATTTCTATAAAGGAAAGTTTCTATGAAACTTTTTTACACCTGCTCAGATTCCTTTCTCACTCATATCCCTTTTAGCTTTTATAGTTCTACCTCTTTAAAAAATAAAAAGGATAGAAGCAAAGAACAAAATAACATGTGAAGACAAAAAATAGGAAAGGACCGAATGCGAAGAGGAAGAAGAGGTGGAAATAAATGCCTCAGTCACCGAAGTTTGCTAAATTCACTTCCTTGGAGTGTAAGCTGAGTGAGTGATCAAAGTTGGGTGAGAGCTGGGGTTCCCACTCCATCTACCAGCCTCCAGGGCTTCTGCCATTTCCATTATCCAGAGCACCTCGTTGGAAGCTCATGCTCTTCCTCTGACTTATGGTGGCCATAATGGGATTGAATTGATACTGGGAATAGCAATTTATGAAGGATTTTGATGAACTGGAGCATACACTAAGGTGGAGGCCCAGGATGGTGTAGGCTCTGAAAACCACATCACATGAAAAGCAGTGGAAAGATCTGCATGTGTTTGGCCTGGAGAAGAGGTAACTTGGGGTGAGACGTGTGAAAATGTGTGTCATGGGGAAAAAAAAATTTAATTTCTTATTTTTTCCCCTGTGTGCTGCAGAGATAGAACCAGGTATAAATAATAGAATAGCAGATTCTGCTAAAGTACTTTTAACAAATAGTGCAGTCACAAAATGGAACAGGCTTCCCGGTGAGGCAGTTACTGGGTTACTCATCAATATAATTATCCAGGCAGAAGCTAGATGACTGCCTATCAGATGATTTTTAATAACAAGCTTTGGCATTTGGTGGAAGGATAAAGAAAATAATGTCAAAAGTGTTTTGTTTTAAGTTTTAAAAATTTTTACACTTAAACGATTTAAAGGGGAACCTTCATTCCTTTAGACCTATCCTACTTTGTTTCTTTCCACCAGGTGGTTGTACATAGTCTGGCCTTCCCCACACCCTGAGCTGTCCTGTGGGTGTCTCTGACCCAACCAAAGAGAGTCAAGGCAAGCATATTCCTTTTCGTTTTTATGAGCTCTGAATTGTAATAACCATTTTTTTTTGAAATTCATAAAATAAGTGGTGATTTGAAGCTTTAATTCTGGCTCTTGGACCTCCTCATAAATCTTGGCTAAGATTTTCCAGATCATGAAATAGCTTTTCCCCTGTTATCATTCAATAGAGGGAAGGAAAGGTAAATTTTTCCCCTAAGTTGTTTTCTCCCCCTTCATGATTCCCTTGCCATCCTCTCAACCACAGCAGTTGTGGGCTAGGGCTGAGAACTGGCAGGGAGAGAGGAGCCTGGTCAGGGAGCTTTTCCAACCGTCAGATGCTCAATTCCAAAATGCACTGCTGAGTCCTGGGCAAGGAAGGGATTGCAGCAATTTTATACCAGTTATTTGGCATTCCTGAGCTCTTATCCTGCTGTATTTTTCTTAAATCAGCACTTCAGTTATTTATTTATTTATTTATTTATTTATTTATTTATTTATTTATTTATTTATTTATGTTTGTTGTTCATTGTCTCTGTCGACTGGAATGCAAGCCCGATGAGGGTGTGCTGTGTAAGTTTTGTTTTCTGCTACATCTTAAGTTCCCAGAATAAATCTGCCATGGTATAGGCTCTCTGACATTTGTTGAATGAAAGAATCTGGTGGATGAGAATTCAGTGTTAGTTAAAAAAAAAATCGTTTAAAGTAAGTTTGTTTTATTTTTGGAATCTTATTAATTTACCAGTAAATGTTGTATTAGTCTGGATTCTCCAGAAAAACGGGATTAATAGGATAGATAGATAGATAGATAGATAGATAGATAGATAGATAGATAGATGGATGATCGATTTTAAGAATTTGGCTCATGCAGTTTCAGAGGCTGGCATGTCCAAAATATGCAGGATAAGCTGACAGGATGACAGGCTGGTAACCTAGGAAAGAATTAATCACGCAGTTCAAATCCAAAGGCAGTCTGCTAGCAGAATTCCGCTGTCTTCTGAAGAGGTCAGTCTTTCTCTATTAAGGCCTTCAACTGATGGGATATTACAGAGGATAATCTACTTTACTCAAAGTCTACTGATTTAAATGTTAGTCTTTAAAAATAGCTTCATAGAAATATCTAGAATAATATTTGTACAAATATCAGAATATCATGCCTACCCAAGTTGATACATAATATTAAGCACCACAAATATCAATATAATAACTTATTTTACAACTGCAATGATCTCAGAGAGGAACACTCATCCTATGGACCACAAAATGGAGTCATTGTGAGATAAATAACTGTTGTACCCAAGGTAACAGATGACTCACACAGTACCCCAGGCTCCTGACTGCTCATCCTACCTATGTTCTAAGAAAGGAAGCAGCTACAAAATGCTGTTTCAGGTGTTTTAGTCTCTTTGTTTTGCTTTGAGAAAAAGCTTTGGCACTTCATAGTACAACAACACAACTGAAGTAATGCCTTAATCCCAGATTACTGTAGACTTAAGGAATTTATTTATACTGTCGAGTTGTATAGTTTGGGGAGATATAGTTCCTAGATATCTTGAACGTGCATAATCTGAATCATGTTATAGTTATTGTTATTGTCTTTAAAATGCAGTTTATGTTTTCATCCAAGCTGTAGTGGACATGTGCAACAGAGTGGGGGAAGGGCTGTAATAGGGTAAAATGGTTCTATCAAAATAGGAGTCACTGACAAAGTAATATTTGAGCAAAGACTTAAAGAAAGTGGGAGAAGATATCTGGGGGAAGAGATTTAAGGCAGAGAGAAGAACCAGTGTGAAGGCTATAAGTGAGGAGTATGCCTGGCCTCCTTAAGAAACAGAAAGGAGGTCAGTATATCAGACTGTGTGAAGCGGCAAGTAATAGGAGACCAGGTGTGGAGGGCAGAGGTACACAGCTCATGAAGAGGGCCTCATGGATCATTTTGAATTTCACTCTGATTTAAATGAAGAACCACTGGAGAGTTTGGAGCAGAGGAATGTCATGCTATGACTTAGTTTTTAAAAGAATCCCACTGTTAAGTGAGTGGGGCTAGACTTTGGTTGGCGGTGGTCGTGGGGTGTTGATTCAGGGAGACCCATGGAGTTGAGAGACTCCAGCAGTTATCCAGGTGAGGGATTATGGTGGTTCAGACCAGCTGCTAGTCATGGAGGGATCAAGAAATGAACAGATTCTGAAGGTGGAGTATAAGAGAATATGGAGTGTGGCATTCTGGAGCTATGTGTGGAGATGTAGGTTTGAGACATAAATTTGGGAGATATAAATTTTCACTCAATTTTGTTAATCATTTATTAGGCACTAACCTAGACATTTCAGGTACAAATATTAAGAATATATAGCACCTCCCTCAGGGGTCTCAATTAATGAGGAAAACAAACATATCAATAAAAACTGAAATATTTAATAAAAGGGGGTATAAAGACCGATGAAGATGCAGACGCAGGGATGATTAGTTAATGAATTCTGCCTGTGGGAAGAACCAGGCAGGGCTTTAGAGGGGAACTAAACAATTGAGCTGGAACTTGAAGATCAAGGAGAACTTCCCTACATGGTCAAAGTAGCATATTACAGGCCGAGGGGAAGGCATGAATATGTAGTTTCAGGTTTCATGAGGTAAATGTGTTCCGGTATGCCTTAACTTGTAACAAATTATTGTCAACTGGATACCTGATGCATTTTCCTCAATAACCTGGAAAATACAAAGCTGCATTTACTATTAATACTATGGACCTATGCATAGCCATATATATGAAATCCAGAGACCTTTATTCCTGGGACTTAAAAATAAAGACTGCCCCGCATGTAAGTTACAAGTTTATTCTGGTTCCATAATATTTCATATTAACCTGTGCGACTTCTCCTGTGCTTTCTGTGCATGATGGCTTTTCTACCAAAGATGGAGCAATAGCCAGAGTAGTCTACTTTCCTGTCTCATGCAATGGAGGCCGAACCCAGAGAAAAGAAGAAGGCCACCCTTCTTTTTTAAGCATGGCTCTGAAATCATCTCAGGGAGTAAACAATAGAACTCAGAAAGTATTTCATAATCCATCTGACACCACCATCTGGGCTCCAGGGGGAGGGGCTGGGCAAAGGATAAGAAGGCATAGAACGGATAGAGAGTGTGGTGGTGCCAGAGACTGAAGAGCCAACTTGGAAAGTCATCTCAGACAGGAGTAGAGTCAGCATTTGAGGACTGCCTGGACTCCAGTCCTGCCAGTATTGCCCTTTTACCAGCTTGGCATGTATTGACCACCCACAGGAGTTTCTGCCTGTCTGTGCCCTAATCTTCCTTTATGTGGGCCACTCCCCTTTGTAAAACTCCAAACTCTGGTAAGCACTCCTACTGATCTAGCAAAGTGTGGAAAGTCAAGGGATTGGGGGAGGGTCTCAGGGAAAGTCTTACACTCAGGTGAGATAGAACAGGATCAGTTCAAAATCAAAACCCTCGCACCTCCTGCCTCAGAATGGGACAGGGATGATACACACCCCTGCCGGAATCTCTCCTCCCCCTTTCATTCTGCATGTCTTTGCCTGAAGCAGTTGGGTTGTTGAGCCATAGCTCAGCCTTGGATTGAACTCCAAGGAACAGAATTTTCCACTAATTGGGTTCCTTTAAAAACACGGCTGTCTTGGGATGACTGATTAGTTCAGTTGGTTAGAGTGTGGTGCTGATAACACCAGGTTGCCGGTTAAGGGTTCGGTCCCCACATGGGCCACTGTGAGCTGCACCCTCCTTAACTAAACAAACAAACAACAACAACAACAACCAACCCAAGGGTGTCTTATGTGACATCTGCTGCCCCAGAGGTTTTGGTTTTGAGTTCCTTCCCAAGTCTTAGCCCCCTTGTACTACTCTTTATGTCCCAGGGATCTTTTATTCTAAGAAGCTTGGTTTTTCTTTAAGTTGCTGATTAAACATTTCTCTCTGGGTATAAACTTGGCTTTGTGTCTAGGAGCGCTGTAGAAAAAAATGTCATTTAGTAAGCCGAAGTTGTTAGAAGTTGTTAGGTAAATGATGTTACAACTGGCAGTCAGTAATAAAGTAAATAGTGAAAAGATAGCATAGCTAGCTGCTCCTTCAGATCTCAGACAACCTGGAACTGGACTTTTGTACTTTCTGCTTAGAAAAGCATGTGGTGACTTTGAGTTTGAGGCTTTACAAAATGACATGGTCATGCTCAAAGAAATTAATTTTCTGAAGCACTTGGACAACTTCTCTGCTCACTTTATTTTCTCCACAGTGGAATGAGGTGGGTAGGCCCATGTTTGACAAATGAACTATGCCCAGCGCAGGGCAGTTAAAATGTGTTCCCTAGGTCACACACAAGGACAGTCCTCAGACTGAGGCCTGTCTCTGGACTCCCTGCAGCCTTGTGTTCAAGCTTTTGGAAATCCCTCTTTTCTATAATGCCTTGTGTCCCTGGTAAATTACTTCATCTCTCTGTCTGGGTTTTCTAACCTCTAAAATAAGGTCCTTCCAACTTTTAACTATCTTTTCTTTTCACGGTGCCCCAGTGAGCAGGAGTTTGGAAATTGGTTGCAGGTGGAGAGAGGCAATGTTTAGTTAGCTAATCACGCTTTCCAAGCTATGTTGCTGGTTTTTCTTCCCATTCCTGCGGTAGCTAACTTTTTTGTAAGCATTCTTTTGAATTTGTTGACGGCATTTAGGCTCTCTTAGGTCCTGCCTTCTTTTTGGGAACAGGGGTGGGCGGAGAGGAAGGAAGTATCCTGCAACTACCAATATTTTCCTCTAGGAGGAGCTGCACAGCTCAGAGGACAGTGACACGCACTAACTCCAACTCCTCGCCGGGAAACGCTTCATCCCAGCTCCTCGGAATGCGTGGCCCGGACGGCGATCGGCACCTCTGCAGCAAGTCTCGAACCAGCCGCCCTGAACTGCCGCTTCCCCTAGCTTCGGCCGCGCTGGTTCTGGGGGCGGCCGGCCAGGCCCGGCGTGACCTCTGGTGAACCGCGGCCGCCGTTTCCCACCCCTCCCGTCCCATCCTCCCTTCCCGTTTCACCCCGCCCCCTCCTTCTCTCCAAGCCTGACAGCCCAGGAGCTGCCAAGCTGGGCGCAGCCATGGGAAGAGGAGGCGGTCTAGGGAGCGGCGGTGGCGGCGGCGGCGGCGGCGGCTGCTGCAGCGGCGGCGGCGGCTGCGGCTGCTGCTGAGCCCGGGAGGCGGCGGGGACCCCGGTCTGCGGCCACGCGGGCCGGAGGCTCCCGCGCCCTCGGTCCAGTGCGCACGCGAACCCGCGCTCTCAACCCGGAGGCGAGGCTCGAAGGTACTGGAGGGGGGTTCCGGGAGTCGGGCTCTTAATTTCCCCCAGTTGTGCCAGGGCGCCTGGGAGTGGACCCTGGGACGCCAGTTGTTTATGAAAATGGGGACCTGTCTTGTGTATTTACACAGATAATTATTTTCCCGGATGACTTGGGGGTTGTCTGTGCTCCCCTGCTCGCGAAGTTTTCTGCTGGGGGGTTGTTGTAACCCGATCCACGCTGTGAACGTGTGTGTGTGTGTGTGTGTGTGTGTGTGTGTGTGTGTGTCTGGAAGTTGATGGGGGCGGCCGGGAGTTGAGGGCGACGGGAGAACCAGCTTACGCTGGAGATTGCTCCCACCGGTGTTTGCGGTTCCTGGAGGGGCTTCCTCCGAAGGTAGTTTTGTAGTAAAAGTTTTGCGAGTGTTTCTGTTTGACGTCTTCAGTCGGACTGGGGCAGAAACGCTGAAGCTGCCGCTGCTGAGCGGGGAGAGGTCCCAGGCTGCGCGACCAGAGGAGAGGGGAGGTGGTCCCGCAGTGCGCGTCTACACCGAGCGCTCCTCCCCAAAGCGCACCGCCCTTAGTGGCGTTTGTGGCCGCTGGAGCCTGGTATTGGCACCCGCGTAGCTGGGGTCACTAGAGTCACGGCCACAAGATCCCCATGAGCTGGGGTGGGTGGAAATCCTGGCGAGCCGAGTTCCCCCAGCCCTGGACTTACTCGCGGTTATGAAATCAACCAGGCTCAAAGTTTTGACAGAACTGCTGGAGGCATGACGGCTGAGCAACTGGTGAGTGGGGTAGCCGCGTGTGTGGGGAGATGGTGCTGGCGGCGCGAAGAGGATGTCGGGCAGGGCCACCCACTTGCGGGTGCGTGGGGCAGTCTGTTTGGGGGCGATGCTTTATATATAACCCGGGGGTGTATGCTGGCGCCGGGCTGCGGGAGTTGGTGGTCTGACGCGGAGTCTGTGTACGGAATGGGTGTACGTGTGCGCGTGTGTGCTCCTGGGGAGGCGTGTCGGCGCCTGAGCCAGTAGGGTGTTCAGGGGGGAGGAGGAGACCAGAGAGGTGCCGCCCGCCTGTTTGTGCCGCCGGACCTTGGAAGGGACAGGGAAAGGTAACGGGAGGCCTGAGAGTTGGGAAGTCGCAGGAGTTCCTGCATAGGATTTAAGTGCCACGGACTTTAAAATTCTAAACCTATTGACTTCGAGGGGCATAGGGCTGGAGGTGGAAGTTTCTGGAACTCTCAAGAGACCTGCATAGAGGGGTCGAGGGTTCTAGGAGATGTGTGTACGTATGGGTACGGAATCCTGTAGACACGGACCCAAGTCGGAGATTCCCGGCGTGCTGCTGTCCATAGTCCAGAGACGAGATGGTCTTTGGAGTGTTTGCTGTTAGACTCCCTGGCGTCTGTGCCTGGGAAGGCACTCACCTTTCCTGGCAGATGTTGTGGCAGCTCTGTGCCCTGAGCAACTGGTGTTCTAAGCTAGTTTCTACCTGGGTCACCCTGGAAGTCCTTTTCCCTGTCAAGGGATAGACCTTGAAGGTAACTAGTATTGAAACATTTCCAGAAATTAAAATGCTGGATAGAAACAAAATAAAGTGATTTAACAGACAGGGTTGCGTCCATCTTTTCTGTGATTTCGGGATTCTGTTTCCTTTTAAGAAAAACAAAGCTCAGTTATCCCAGATTAAATATCAAGAGGTTTCCAGTTATTTATAGTTTCCCTTCAGATGGACTTTAGATGGAGCAGGAAAGATGTGTTTTAGCACAGAGACCCTTGAAAGCATCATTTGTAGTGTAAGCATGTCCCATACTTCATCTCCTTCTTCCAGCCTTGTAAACTTTGTGCTTCACATTGGTCTAAGGAAAGTTGGTGAGTCAACATTCAGCCTTTCTTTTCGAGTAAATATATCACAGTGAAATTACAGTTTTGGTCTCCTGGATGCCATGGAAAGCCAACACTTAATGGGCAAAGGTGTGAAGTGAAAGTCTATAAATGCAATGACAAAGTGACGACATGAGTGTATGTTTTTTTTTTTCAAACCGAGCATAACTTTGCCTTGCAAATATTTGTTCTAGGCAGAGTTTGGGGCTGTGTTTTTGATTATTAATTTTTAAACAGCAGACTACTCATCATAAACCACTTAAACATGGATACTAGATGCCTTCTCTCCGGCTTGCTCTGGCGCCTGTGTTAACAGATGTTTATGATGCTTGGTAACCTATGGGATTGTCATGTTGAGTATCTTGTTAGCTCAAGACATGTTTATAGTATAATGTAATAAATGGAGTCCCACTTGCAGCTTGCTTCTGCCAAGTGCATGAAGCACCCCGGCATGGAAACAAATCTTGAAGGTGGTCCAACTTGGCGAGCCTTTTTGGCTATCTGCTGGTAAGCATTATGAATGTAAAGATAAATGTAAGTGATACAGTGTGAATATGGCACAGCAAATTGTGGAGCTTAAGAAAAAAGGAGGCATAGGTTATATTTTTTAAATTTGCTAACCCGAAACTGAAGCTTTTCTGTCATTCTGCTAAACTGCAGAATTATTGAGACATGGTTTGCTTTTAGAGAACGCATTTTTTAATGCGTCAGTAATAAAAATAACTTCTATTTCTCAGTGTGCTCACATGTGTCAGTACAAACTATCACTTTTTCTTCTTCAAAAAAGTATAATCTCTGTGGTAATGATTTAAATAATATGAGTGTTCCAATCACCTAATCACTTTATGAATCTTGAACTGATAAGAATTGAAGTTTGGGAAGACAGGACTCAACCCTCTGTTAGTTGTGTAATAAGGCAAAACAGGTTGTCTCTTTGGCAGGTGATTTTTTTTTAACCTATAACGTATAGTGTAAATAATGTGCCCCATAAAATGGTTGACCGGGATGATAACCAACTTTAGAGTTAACTCTCTGTAAGGTACATGAAATTCCACTTCAGTGTCTCTCCCTGTGCATGGGCCAGCCCACCTTTTCTTGAACATAATCAGATGAGAAACTTGCTTCCCTGCTAGCTGGTCTGTTCTAGGAGAGATTCATTTTTGGAAAGTCCCACCTTGTACTGAATCAACAGTTTCTTCTACCCATTGGCCTACTGTTCAGTGGTTGGAGTCATACACAATGCATCTAATCTCTCTTTCCCTTAAGTGCTATCTTTGAAAGCAAACATTATGCTCCTTCTTCCTGAATTCTTTTTTGTCTATTTTTGCAGCCTTGCCTCACCCACTGAAGGGTCCCACCCTTCTCTACCCTGACCATTATGCCCTAGGTTCCACATTCTCTCCCTCCCTCCTAATGTGTATTTAAAACACAGATGTGAAATCCTTAGTTCTGAACTCTCTACATCAATGAAGGCAATTTAACATTTATGAGCTTTTTTAGCCTTATCACTACACTCTGCTAATTTCAAATCCATAAACAAGATAACAACTCATTCTTTTCAGATTATTAGTCATCCATAGTCAAAACATGTTTCCAGACATTTTTTCACGCCTGAATTTTCTTTGCAAAGTTTAATATTGTGCAGGTCATTGAATTCTACAGGCAGTGCAAATAGCTACTTAATTTCTCTCTGTCAAGAAATACCAACCTCAAAAATACCAGATGTAGAATGTTCTAAAGACAAGCAAATTGAAGCTGCATATTGTAGACAGGTAGAGCCTACCTTATGAGGTCCTTTTCATGGACCTTATTGTCTGCTTCCGCAAGCATGAGTCAGTACTAGCAATCAGGCATTTATTGAAGCCTTATTCTGTCCAAGTCCCAGAGAGTATGCCGTCTGGCCCTTAGTGAGGTGAAAGTACATCAGACAGAAAGTACATCAGATTGGGATTTAAGATGTACCTATACGACATGACTGAGTCAACAACCTGTTCTTCCTCTGGAGCTAAATAGCCTGCTAATGCTCCAGGGAAGTCAAAAGCAGGTATTTCACAGCATCAGTTCTAGGGGAGGTTCAGGCCTCTTGTGTGTCTGGATCCAAGCCTGACAAATGCTCGGATGCTCCTCACTTACCAAATCCTAGTCTTGAAGGAAGGAAGCAAATCTAATATATACCGTGTTTCCCTGAAAATAAGACCTAGCTGGACAATCAGCTCTAATGCGTCTTTTGGAGCAAAAATTAATATAAGACCCGGTCTTATTTTACTATAATGTAAGACCGGGTCTTATATAATATATAATATAATATAATGTAATATAATATAATACCGGGTCTTATGTTAATGTTTGTTCCAAAAGATGCATTAGAGCTGATTGTCTGGCTAGGGCTTATTTTCATGGAAGTACAGTACACGAGGTGAGGGTATGGTCCAAAGGCAAGCACTTTGGAGCCCATTGGACCTCAGTCTGAACCTGACCTTTACCACCAGACATGCAGATTGCTCCTCTGAGACTCAACATTTCCTCCTCTGTTAAAATTACAGTTCCTACCATCCAGGACTGAGGTGTTTACAAACACCTCATTTCTGGCCTGTACTACGCATAGAACCTACCTGGATGAGTGATTTTTCTTTTACGTATCTGTCTGGAATTGCCCATTTAAATTACAAGTTTCTCCCGCCCCCAGCTGAGAGTCTGCCACAAGTGAGAATCTTCTGTCTTCCTGCTAGAAATGTTAATGGTTGCTGATGATGAGAATGCTGGTTTATTTATTTATTCATTTATTTATTTATTTATTCATTCATTTATTCATTTATTTATTTATTTATTTATTTATTTATTTATTTATTTCAGCAAGTCTAGGTATGAAAGAAATGACTGTTTTTCTTGACAAAGAGAATAAACCAACCTGTAATATAGGCTGACATCTGGGCCTATCAGAAGCCCCTACTTTGTGCCCAGAACTTCAGTCAGGACAATGAGTCAGTGACATTCTTGTGCCTTAGATAAAATTGTCCATGCCGTTACCGCCTCGTGTGTGTGTGTGTGTGTGTGTGTGTGTGTGTGTCTGTGTAGCAACATTCCTCACTCATCCCCTTGCCTTATGGTCTCCATCCATATTATGTTTGCTCCTTTCCTTTATTCTGTTCCCATACAAAGACAGAAAATAATCAATGGTAAAGAGCATTTTTTTTTAATTTCCAAAACTTATTTCACTGCTCCCCACCTCCTACGTTCCCTTTCACTTCCCCACCAAAAAAATGTAGCAGACACACTGACGTGAACTTGGATGTGCAATTTCTAAACCCCAGTTCTACTTTGATACAAGAAACCCCCAAGTTAGGATGGCAGAATATAAAATAATAGTAAGCTAGGTGTCAGGAAAGTTGGATTCCCTTTAAGTTCTGCCTTTAATTTGTAATTTTTGAAAACGACTTAACCTTCCTAGGCTTCATATTTCTTTCATGTTAGAAACAAATAGACAACAACAAAAGAGTTGTAAATAAGATGACATCTTGGGACTCTTTTCAGGCCTATGATTTGAATCCATTTAATTATTGAATTTCTTCTCTCAGCTCCTTTGACACTTTGCTTGAACTTCTCTGAGAATACCTATTTCATTCATTTTAGTTTCATGGTCTACTTTTTACATATCTGTCTTCCTTGCTAGGGTGTGGGTTCCTCAAGAATAGGAAATAAGATATTCATTTCTATATTTTTCCACTCTGTTGAATGCTGTAAACACAGCAGATATGGGAAGTATTAGTTGAATTACTTGGAATGCTTTGGACAGTTGACCTATACTTTATATCACTTATTTACCAATACACAACAATTTTGAATATAAACACTAAGAAATAGTATTTGCTTATTTTATTCCCTCACCATTAATTTTTTAATCACTTAAGTAAAACAGATAAAAATGTAATCACAACTGTGCCTTCATCTCCCATGCTGAAACAATTCCAGCTCGTCATGGTCATGATGCAGAGAGTCGTTTCTTTCGTTGTTGTTTTTGCTTTGAGCTAAAGAAAATTCTATGATGAATACCAGACTCTTAAAAGAAGGTTGACAGAGAGAATCATTGTTTAGTCTCAACTTCTTTCTCCAGTGCTTCCCTCTACCTTCTAATATAGGCAAATGAAGCCTTAGATCAGGCACCAATTTTACTTAATAATGATTCATAAGAAGGCAGTGATTTTGTCGGAAATTGTTAGGCTGTGTGTTTTTAATTAGCATCTAAACTTACCTTCAAATACTCCATTCCAAAATCAGTAGATAATTTCTTCTACAGAGGCCTTAAAAGTTCCAGATGTGTTTACTGCTTTGATTAGGACTCGCTTCTTTTGTTAAGGAATAGACTTCCATCAGTTTTCTTTAGAATAATATCGTTGTAATCCCAATGAAAGATACTTCTTTGACTGTGAATTTGTTTAAACATAAACACTTCTATCTCCAGCTGGCCGGGCTTCTAGGTGAAAAGTTTATCCTAGGGAAAAAACTCATTTCATGGAGATTCAGTACAAGTGCTACAGAACACTCTACCCTGCCGGGTAAAGCCCTCGTTTAGCATTAGAACACCTCGTTTAGCATTAAAACACGCAAATTGAACAGGTACTTTTATGTATTTATCTATGATGGACAGCCTGCTATGCTAGACATTTGTTGTAGTAATGCCTTGACCATTTCCTCAGTTGTTTATAAAATGAAACATTTGAAGTTGTATATAATTTAAACACTTAAAAGAGGCATCCCTCTCTGTTCCTTTAGCATATATTAGGTATGATAGAATCATAAGTCTAAAGACAAATGCTTATTTTTTTCTCGCTGAAAATGTACTTTGTCATATTAAGCATCATATCCATCTTTTTAAAAAATTTTTTGAGTTGCCATATCAAAAAGAAGTAGAGAATAATCATTACAAAACAGTCATACACAGTATTCTCCCTGACAGACAAAAGGTGCTTAAGTGATGCAGCAAGTAGCTCAGCTTGAGTTTGATGATGGCTGGTGAGAAACCTCATTCAGATTTTCAGTTTTGATTGCCATTGGGCAGGAAAGCAGCCTTTGTGCTTGGTCAGTATGCTGCCATATGATCCTAATTCATCCTATAAACTGCTTTTCTGGAAACCTTCAGGCTATTGAAGTTATTGTTATCCTAGAAAAAAACCTCCATTTGTCAAAGCAGAAAGAAGAATAGTCTGGCAAATCATATGTGAATGATAAATTGTGAAAAGAGTCCTGAAGACAGAGTCTCTACAATGGCTTCTTCTCCTCGGGGTAGAAGAAGGTATCAGAATCCCTGGGCAAGATGCTATTGAATAAAGAAAGGACACCATTTTCATACCTAGCAAGTCAGAAATATTAAAGAAAGAGGAGCGAGAATGAAGAGGAATAATTTCTTTCATATTGGCACTCAGTGGAGCATCTTGTTTCCGTTAGAAACATTGGCAAAATAGTGCTTGTCTTGTCATAGATGTTCAATAAATATTTTATTGATGATCTTAGTATGTAATATAACACAGAGAGAAAATGAAGTGTTTGACAAGAAGTATATATAGAGTTGGGGGCAAAAGGATGTGGATACAATCAGATGATAACTAGTATCTAAGCTCATAAATTCATATTTGGTATTATTCCCCTTAGATTAATTCTCCCAAACTTGATGACTGACTTTCCAAAGTGGATCCTGTTCAGGGCCTTGGAAACTTCTAGAAGTTTTTAATATTTAAAGCACGATTGAGACATGTTTTGAATTTTTCTGTAAGGCTTAGTAGGACTTAGGAGACATCCCGTTTGCCAGCTCTTGGTATACCCCTCATCACAGAGTATGAAAATTTAAATCCTTTGCTTTCGTCTAGTTTAGTGTTTAACTAGACTAGTGTTTAAAGTTTAGTGTTTTTATTTTTTCACTACAGTATAGATAGGGAATGTGAGAATTAATTATGTCATCTAAAAAGTACTTGGAAAACCCCTTGGGAAAAGACAAGAGTAAATAAGATTTTTTCATTATCCTACAGGATGTGAGTTTGGTCAAGATAGTGATACTTTGGGGATCAGTGTGAAAAATCAAAGGCAGAAAACATATTTATTGAGCTACTACTGTATTTCCAGGAATGTGCTAGACACTCTGGGGAATACAAAAGTAGTGTAAGACATGACCCGTGACTTTGGGAACTAACATTCAAGCTAGGAAGGCAACACTAATAATGTACATGGTGTGATTATGGGACAGTTGACAATTATGAGGCCAACATTACCCTGATACCAAAACCTGGTAAGGATAACACACAAAAAAAGAAAACTACAGACCAATATCTCTGATTAGTACAGACACAAAAATCCTAAACAAAATACTAGCAAATCAAATACTAAAATACATTAAAAGATTATACATCACAATCAAGTGGGGTTCATTCCAAGGGTACAAGGATGGTTCAACACGTGCAAATTGATCAATGTGATACACTACATGACAAAATAAAGGATGAAAATCATATGATTATATCAATAGATGCAAAAAAGCATTTGACAAGATGCAACATTCATTTATTTATTAAAACAATAAAATGGGTATAGAAGGAAAGTACTTCAAAACAATAAAGGCCATATACGACAAACCCTCAGCTAATATACTTAACAGTGAAAAACTGAAAGCTTTTCCTCTATGATCAGGAGCAAAACAGGGATGCCCTCTATCACCACTTTTATTAACATAGTATTGGAAATCCTAGCCAGAGCAATCAGGCAAGAGAAAGAAATAAAAGGCATTCAAATTGGGAATGAAGAAGTTAAATTATCGCTTTTTGCAGATGATATGATTTTTTATATAGATAACCCTAAAGACTCCACCAAAAAACTATTAGAAACAACAAAAAAGTACAGTATAGTTGCAAGATACAAAATCAATGTACAAAAATCCATTGTGTTCCTATATACTACAGTGAAATTTCAGAAAATGAAAGGGAAAAAACAATTCCTTTTTCAATTGCAACAAAAATAATAAAATACCTAGGAATAAACTTAACAAAGGATGTGAAGGACCTATACATAAACTATAAGACATTATTAAAAGAACCTGAAGAACACAAAGAAATGGAAAGATATTCCATGTTCATGGATTGGAAGAATCAACAGAGTTAAAATGGCCACCTTACCCAAAGCAATATACAGATTTGATGCAATCCTCATCAAAATCCCAATGGTATTTTTTTCAAGAAAGAGAACAAAACATCATCAGATATGTATGGACTCACAAAAGACCCCGAATAGCCAAAGCAATCCTAAGAAAAAAGAACAAGGGTGGAGGTATCACACTCCCTGACATCAGTTTATACTACAAAGTGACAATAATCAAAACAGTATAGTATTACAAGAAAAAGACACACAGACCAATGGAATAGAATTGAGAACCCAGAAATAAACCCACATATATATGGGCAGATAATTTTTGACAAAGGAGCCAAAATCATACAATAGAGAAAAGACAGCCTCCTTAGTAAATGGTGCTGGGAAAATTGGAAAGCCACTTGCTTGCAAAAGAATGAAATTAGACTGCTATCTGTCACCATATACCAAAATTAACTCAAAATGCATCAAAGACCTAAACATAAGACTTGGAACAATAAATTGCATAGAAGAAAGCATAGGTACTAAACTTACAGACCTTGGGTTCAGAGAGGATTTTATGAATTTGATCTCAAAGGCAAGGAAGGTAAAAGCAAAAATTAACAAATGGGACTAAATCAAACTAAAAAGCTTCTGCACAACCAAAGAAACTACCAACAAAACAAAGAGGCAACCAACCAAATGGAAGACGATATTTGCAAACAACACCTTCAATAAGGGGCTGATATCCAAAATATATAAAGAACTCATACTATTCAACAACAAAAACAATCCAATTAAAAAATGGGCCAAGGACCTGAACAGGAGGCATATGTGGAGCTCACTGGGGTAACTTGTAACAGGGGAGTTGGCAGGGTGTATCAGGCTGTGGATTTGTTTTCTACTGGAAGCCCTTCTGATATCTTATTATGGATGCTCATATAGGGCCATCCCTTGGGTAGGGCTATTGGATTGACTACCCTGAGCCTCGTCCTTGCTGGGCATGGTGACTATTGCAGAGTGTCTCTGCATACTTCTCTTGTATGAACATTATATACACGTAAATTCAATTTTAGAACTTTTTTTGTAACAGTATTCCAAGAGGTCTACTAAAGATGCCAACAATATGGCTTCCTTTAAAGAATGTAGTCTTAAACAGATGCGACAATATAGAGTTGTCCTGGAATTCCCTCCTCCACCTCCACTTCGCTGCCACGTGCTAACACTGACAGTCTTCGCCCACTAGAGCCACAGGGCCTCATAGAACTTGAGATCATTTACCAATGATTCTCAACCAAATACTGTTCTCTCTGCGAGGTGGTGCCTAGGACATTTGGGAATATGGTTGTTAGAAGGACTGGAAAAGAGTTATAGGCTTTTAGTGCCTACAGTCAGGAAGCTAGATTTCTGTAATGCCAGGGGCAGGCCCACACAAGGCAGAATGGCACCTCCTCAAATGCCAGTGGACTCATGTTGAAAATTGAGTCCAACATCCTCACTTGATTTATAGGTAAGGAAATGGGAGTCCCTTGGAAATGGGATTCCCTGAGAAATAACAAGATTTCCCTAAGACTGACCTCTTAGAGATTTGTGAGAGATTTGTAATCTAGTTCTTCTCTCTTGCTTTCAAGGGCTTTTTCTGCTACACCACATTCCCACCCATAAACAGTGACCAGAATCATGGAATAGCATGTTTATCTGTGTCATTCATATGTGAGGGAGACAGTTAGCTGTGTTAACTATCTGAGTGGGTGGGTTGTGAATTGAGACAAGTGACCCTTGACCGGCCGTTCTTTTCACTGGGAACACACAGAGATTTGCTTGTGAATTAGGGCTGGCAGATGCCCTCTGATTTGTCAACCCCTGTGAAAGCCTAAAAGTAGGTTGACATTCTGGAAAGGGCATTGGGTAGGCTTTGGAATCACACAAATCTGGCTTCTCTGATGGAATTTGAATCCATTTGCCACCTTCATGACTCTCAGCAAGTTAATTAAACTCTCTGAGCTTTCTCTGCAAATGGGAATGGTGATTCTTACTTTACAAGGCTGTTGTAGTTTACATGAGTCAGAGTGGTGCCTGGCACCTACCAGACACCACAGAAACAAATGACTCCTTGTAGCACCCTTTTAAGAGGTTCTGAGAGAGGAAACTTAAAACCTTCACTCATCAAAGATCCACTTGATACCAACTATTGCTTCCCACCACCCTTTTTCTTTCCCTATAAACTGAAATTAAGGCTTTAATGAGTCCCCAGGTGTTTCTTTTGTTCGTGTTACTGGGACGCCAATGTGAGAGTCCCTCTGCCTGCGTGCTCTGGCCCAAGGAAATGCACAAGCAGGAGTTTGCTGTAAGGAAGAAAAATAGTTTAACATTGAATTGGCCAATCAGAAACAGAGAACTTATGGTCTAAAGACACAACTCCCCAATGGCATGTAAGTTTCAGATTCTATTGGGCAAAATCAAAAGACACCTGTGTGTTAGGGCGTTCGTGGGGGTCGTGCTGGTAGCTGATTGGTCAGAGGTGAGGTAAGGGTAATAAATAATTTCTTCAGGCCTTGAGGACAGTTTTGACTTCTGCTCCTGCATCTTGTTGTCTGATCTCATGGAAAAGTAGCCAAGGGGTCATTCTACCTGAAATATAACTTAAATCAAGATGTTATCTTTATCTGGGTCTTGTGACCATTTGTCAGGTCTGGGCTATTATCTCGGGGGTTGCTGATTATCCAGGGGGAAGACTAGGTCTCTTGAGAAGTATACCGTGTTTCCCTGAAAATAAGACCTAGCCGGACAATCAGCTCTAATGCGTCTTTTGGAGCAAAGATTAATATAAGACCCGGTATTATGTTATGTTATATTATATTATATTATATTATATTATATTATATTATATTTTATTACATTATATTATTCCCGGTCTTATAGTAAAATAAGACCGGGTATTATATTTATTTTTGCTCCAAAAGACACATTAGAGCTGATTTTCCTGCTACGTCTTATTTTCGGGGAAACATAGTATATACGTGTATAGAGAGAGAAATATGATTTCTGGAACTCGGATTTAAATATAAATTTAATCAAAGTTATAGCCACCCCTGGTTTCATTTGAATTATTGAAATTTCCCTTCTTCAGAAGAGTACTACTGTCCAAAGATGAATGACTTCTCTGTCAGTGTGCCTAGACTATTGCCATACAACAGAAGTAGACGGTATATCCCAGATGATTATTGGTGACATATGAAGTTTGGGTTTAAAAATCACTACTAAAAGCCATTCCTGATGTATATGTTTGTCAGAGAGATTTCTATCTGCCAGCAATGGGAGACCTTAATCCTTAGGCAAGGTGATACTTTGGGCAAGTTAAGGGACAATCGAAAGTTGGCCTGTTGGGATGATGGGTGTTGAGGTAAAGAACAGCCTATGATGATATGCTATCAGATATGAGAACCTAGAGGAATGCACACAAAAGCCTCGCTGTCTTGGTCCTATTAGAGTAAGCTTCCCCCAAATAGGTCATGCTTATTTCACCGTTTTAGTTTCTTCATACTAGCACTTATACCTATCTAATATTATCTTGTTTGTAAATTTATTTTCCTGTTATTTGTCCATCTCCACTGAGAAAAATGTAAGCTTTCTAATAGTAGGAATCTTTCCTATTTTGTTCACTTTTTATCCCATAGAATATCCCTAGTAAATTCTGGTTGAATGAATGAATGCATGCATTTTTATTAGTTACTGGAAGTTTTCGTTGGCATTCTTCCAAACATTTATTTCCCTTCCATGCATCCAAAAATGAGTGGCTTTCATGTGTCAGTTCCCAAAGTATTTATAATTTGGTGAGATTTCTTCATGGTATGGAGTGAACAGCACTTTCCAGGAACCAAAAATAATCCAGGACAATATCTCCCTGTAAATGACCTTAAACCAATATATTCAGTGGCTTCTTCTCTTCATCAGCAAATATAGTTAAGAGTAATGTCTTGGTTTGCATTCCCAGCAGACCATGAGACCAGGCTTCAGGTAAAAATTTATTTGGGAAAGTGAAATAAGGCAGGGAAAGGAGCCAATAATGGGTGCATTGTGAAGCAAGTTACAGCCATCAGCAATTGAATTTAGAATCTTTCTGAGGAGACTTTGGGAGTCCAGGCAAAACACACATCTTAGAGTCCTCTCACCCAAGGTTGAAAGAGATTAACTCTTTACCCATCAGCTTTTATCAGGCAGTAATTCATGGGCACTAATGCTGGGCAGAGCTCAGCAGTCTCCACATGCTAGAGAGAACCTTCAGGCAAAGAGCTGCAGGTGCTGGCAGTTAGAAATTAGGCAGCATGAAGTCATAGGGTGGAGCAGGGACAGGAGACTTGCATTGGGTAATGATTTTTTTAAATAGACGTTTTATTTGGGACTAATTTCAGATTTACAGAAAAATTGCAAACATGTAGAGTTCCTGTATATCCCTCGCCCAGTTTCCCCTAATGTTAACATTCATAATCACGGTATATTTGTCAAAACTAAGAAACCAAAGGTAGTGCAATACTATTAACTAAGTTCCAGACATTATTCAGATTTTCTTGGTATTCCCACTAATGTCCTTTTTCTGTTTCAGGATTCAATCCAGAATAGCACATTGCATTTAATTTTACAATTTTTATCTGTGCATACACTTTTTTATTTTGGCCCTCTCATGCGTTCCACTAACTAGTCTTTATAACTAGATAGTAAGTTCTATGTGTGAAAATACAGTGATGTTGACATCCAGAATCAAGTTGGACACAGTATGTTCTCAAAACAAAGTAATTATATCAAAGCAATAACAAGAACAGAGCTTTATTCAGTAGGCATATGTGTAGCTAAGCCTCCATCAGTTAGCTAAGAAGTATTCATAGCAGTGTTATGACACATTTTGAACATGTGTCCTGGACAACAAATGTGAAGCAAGACCCCCTGAATCAGACACGACCCACTCCCTTCAATGTGCCTAGCATTGTATGTACATGTCACACTTAATCCTGCTAACTGTGAGTCATACAGCTTTGAGTACCTTAGATAGATGAAGGAATGAGACTCAGGGACATTCAGTCACTTACCCAGGGATTCACAGGTGGTAAATGACACAGCTGAGGTTAAAACATGTTTAAAACATGTTTGTTTTTTTTTAAATCATTTCTTTTTTTCAGTTACAGTTGACCTTCAATATTATTTTACATTAGTTTTAGATGTACAGCATAGTGGTGAGACATTTATATAATTTATGCAGTGATCCCCTCGATTAGTCTAGTACCCACCTGGCACTATGTTGCAACATAGTTGTTGCAACATTTTGACTATATTCCCCATGCTCTATTTTATATCCCCATGACTATTTTATAACTACCAATTTACCTTTGTAGCCTGTACTCTTAACACTGTATTCAATTATTCCCGCTCTTCTCCACTTGCCCAACCCCCGTCCTTGGTGCCATTTTGCTAGGCATACAGTCTTTGACAAGTCTGTATTATCAAACTGCAAGAGACATGGATGCATGGTACATTCCTTAGTGAGCGGCAGTACGTGTTAGTCTTGAATCTGTGGACTGTTTTCAAAAGCTACCTAACATCGGTAAAACCTAACGTCTTGATATCCACATACGTGGACCACAAAGCTCTTTAGAAAGTCATCCATATGCCAATAATAAATTTCTGATACAAGGGTAATAATAGACGTGGAAACAAACATGTCTAAAGAGCATGACATTGATGTTGTATAATAATTCAAATATTTTATTATTTTATAATGTGTTTGAGTTTGGATAGTTGACCTTCATTTCTCAGTCTTTCTATGGTTATTGTTTTTTGATTTTGTTTTTGTTTTTTTGAAGTGTTACATGAGGGATATGGAATATTCAGTGAAATCTTTGACTAATCTTTATTCTTGCAATGACCCAAATGAAAATTACCATTGGTTGCCTTGGAACTTGGGGCATAAAATTCAGAAGGAGAAAGTCTCATAAATTATTTGAGCTTTGACTCTGGGAAGATAAACAACATGGGTATCTAGGCAAACCAATGCTAAAATTCCTCTAACCTCTAATTCTAAATTCAGAAAAGAATAGGCTTTAAGGTTTTTTGTTTATTTTTGCTTTGATTACAAGTTGTTGGAAGCCTAGAGTTAGCATCTAATAACAAAATCCATGTAAAATACAAATTATTGACTCAGAATGAGATCTAACTTTTAAGAAGCTACAAAGGGACAATCATAAAAATGGTGGTCTTTTTTGTCTTAGAAGGAAAACGCAGGAATTGACGGACAGGTATTCCCTTCAGACTCTAGTGTGTAGAGCATTGCAAATTTTTAAGGAGAAAAACCATTACCTTTCAGAACATATGTATGAAACTGTTTTCTTTACTTAAATGGCTCTATTACGTTGGCATGGTTTTAAGCCATGACCTTTGACCCTTTGTATATGTGATTACAGGCATAGTCTGTTCATTCAGACTTATAAACTGTGCTCCAGCAAGACGCCTCAGGGGCCTTGGGGTGTCCAAAGAAGGCCCAGCTGGCTGCACTGTGTGCCTCCACACCAGCAAAGTGCTGGGCTTTGTTTTACACACAGCACTTCTGAGAAAAATTACATTAAAGGAACAGCCGCTCTTCTTTAAAGAAACAAGCAAACAAAGATGATTAAACCCATTATATGTTTCCTTATTTGTATAGACTGCTTTCTGACTGCCTCTCGTTAGGAAGCCCCCAGGTTTCTAGAGGAAAAAGCATTTAGCTTTGCTATAAGTTCAGATTCACTTTCATAACTGCTAGATTGTAAACTCCCACAGGGCAAAGAACTGTGTATTATGTACTGAGTGGGCACTCAATAAAGAGGTTGCTTCACTAATTACCGTTGTGTGGACAGTGTCAAGGAAGTACTTATCATGACCGAGGACAATACCAACTTCTTTTTACGGGGTCTATTATTTAATCCCACACAAATCCCCTATGATCCACCTAATCGTACATTTGCTGAAACTATGACCTGGGGAGGTTAAATAATTTGTGCAAGGACCCTCGATTGGTAAGTAGCGCAGTCAAGACTCAAACGCAGATCTTCCTAATTCCAAATGTGTCTCACTCCCATGCTTCTAACCACTGCCTGTGTGGTGCTTTTACAAATATATCCACAAATTCTGTGCTACTCCTCCTTTCAAGAGGTGGAGCTCAAGTTCCCTCCCTTTGAGTGTAGGCTGGACTTGGTGACTCATTTCTAACGAACAGAGTAAAGAGAACGAGAAGTTGTACAACTTTGTACATCATTCAAAGGCACTGTGGCTTCTGTCTTGGTTGCTCTGTCTTTTGGATCATTCACTCCGGGGGAGACTAACTGCCATGTTTTGAGCTGCCCTATGGAGAAGCCTACCGCCAGCGTGGTATGAAGAACTCAGGCTTCCAGTCCAATAGCCGGTGTGAAACTGAATCCTCTTAACAGCAACATGAGAATGACCTTGGGGGTAGAGCCTTCAGCCCCTGTCCAGCCTCAGAATGACTCTAGAGCCTTCCCCACCCCCAATAGCTTGACTGAAACCTCATGAAAGGCCTCGAGCCAGAACCACCCAGCTAAAGCCTCTTCTGGGTCTCTGCCCCTAGACGGTATGATAATAAATGTTGTACACTGCTGAATTTTGGGTTAATTTTTATGCAGCAATAGATAACTTAGGCAGCCTAACACTGCCGTGATCATTTTTTAAAAAAGAAATTGTCTTCATTTTATTAAATCATAGATTTTGGAATATTGATACAGCCAGGAGAAATTTCCAGAAAAAAACATGTTTGCAGCCGAATTTAAGAAGTAAAATATTAATGCCCAATTAACATAATAGTTGTAATGACTTCTCTGGGATTTGAGATTTTGTAATTCAAAGGACAACTGCTTAAAAAAAACCCATGATTTAAAAAGGAAGGACATTAATAATAACCACATTGCTAAAGATAGCATTTTGAACTTTAAAAAAATCCTTGTGGGAAAACTCAGGAAGTATTCTGTTTGGTAGGTTATCACTCATAATCTTACATCGTCAGGAGCATGCTTGCATTTCACATGATTTAAAGAAGGATATAAGTTAAAGTTGACTTTTAACCTCTTCCCCAGTGATTTTCAAAGGGGGTTCCTAAAAGCTCATAGGACAAGCCATTCTTTGGTTTGCTGTGCCTCACAAATTGCATTAACTCTGCTTTATGGCCACTTGCAGTTTAATAAATGACTTGGATTTGGATTAATATCTTTTGAGCTTAAGCCCAAGGATTTGTATAAAACTTTGGGATATAGTACTATGTTCTTAATTTAAAGATGGACTCTGAAAACTGGAAGGAGATATGTTAGTGTTGGTTTAAAGGATACATATGGGTACTAAATTTGGGACACTTTAAGTCCTTACAGATGGTCCTATAACTAAGATTTGCCTTTTAAAAAAATATGTGGAAGTGACTTTTTTCTTATATATGTACAAAGAGATTTAAATGAGTTAAGGAATTCATTCATGAAATGGATATAGCTAGGTCTTGTCTGGTATTCAGAATGAACGTAAGCAGAGATGTTGGTTTTTCTTGCCTAAGTTGGAGAACTCAGCACAGACCCTCCAAGTCCTTGCCTTTTAATATTTCCCCTCCATGCAGCTTGTACCCTGAGTTCTCAAAACCAGTTTTTATAGTGAACTGGACTTGATCGTTTATCTTGACCTTGATTCCAGGGGAGAATAAAGATGAACATCGATAGCCTGAGTATAAAGAACCATCATTACCATAATTCATTCATTCACTCACTCACACCTAAACTCACTCATTAATTCAATCTACATTTTGCCCAACAGAACAGTGGACAAGGTGCTGGAATACTATGGTAAGCAACTTAGAAATAGCCTCTGCTATACAGAAGTTCATGGTCCAGAATGGTTAGAAAGGCTTTCACCAAGTATAATTAAAAGCTATTGTAAGTAATATGAAATAAAAGCATAAGGGGGCCAGATTCAGGTTGGGGCTTGGTGGTTATGGAAGGCTTTCAAAAATAAAATATTTGAAATTGAAAGGAGTAGCAATGGGAGGGAGAAGGAAGAACAATCTCGGCAGTGATAACAGGAGCTAAGAGCAAGATCTAAGAACAGGCAGGGGCGGTATCTTACGGTGTTGCAGACTATGTTATAGTCTTAATTTATCATAAGGCCAACAGAAAACTATTGAAGGTTTTAAAGCAAGAGAGTGACATTATCAGGTCTGCCTTTTAAGGAGGTCATCTGGCTCTGTTATGAAAACTGGTTGGAGGAAGAGTGGAAAGGGGTTTTCAGGGATGAATTATGAGTCTGTTGTGGGGCTGAGATGTTGGTAACATGGACCAGATTTGTGGTAAAGGGGGAGAAAAGTGACTAGACTTACCATTATGTGTGGGTAATAGATGTCCCATTTATTTGTGAAGTTGGTTGGACTTCATGCTGCCTTGGATATGACTGGGTGAGGTTTGCCATGCATAACTCTCAGGTACTGGGCTTAAAGTGAATGGGGAATACTGCAGGGAGACTAGGGACAGGTTGGGAGAAAATAGTTCAGCTTGGGGACAGTTTGAATTGGAGGCCTTTTTAAGACTTCCACCAGGAAATACAGTGCAGTCTCGGTTCCTAGATCAGAGGAGGTATCTGTGATGTA
Source organism: Rhinolophus ferrumequinum (assembly GCF_004115265.2). NCBI lineage: Eukaryota > Metazoa > Chordata > Mammalia > Chiroptera > Rhinolophidae > Rhinolophus > Rhinolophus ferrumequinum. The sequence goes on from NC_046290.1 coordinate 28,178,700, forward strand.
GAATATTTTCTTTGTGCCGGGATTGTGTTTCGTGAAACCAAAGAATGGAAGCACGGACCAAGGAGAGGCGAGGAGTTGTAAAAGAGGATTGTTCATTGAAGGTAAAGAGTAAAGAGTCGCAGGTCTCGGTACGGAAGGGGGGTCCCGACCGAGTTGCCCAGTGTCCGTCTTTCTACAGGGATATGAGTATGGCTCTTGAGTTCCTGTAAAGGGCCTGGTTGGCCCTCAGTTTGCACCGACCATTGGACTTGATAGCTTTATTACGGTCCACCATCTTGGACTGGGGCTAAAATTCTATTCACTGAAATCTCATATGAAGGTACGTTAATGTTTTACCTGTAACTCAGTGACAAGGATTATCACTACCAGGTTTTTCATTAAGAAAACTTACCTCTGTCCTTTCTGCATTAAATAATAGACCATTGTATAGTTAACTTTTGGCTAGGTGGGTTGTTTATGAAATGTGTAGGGCTCACAGACATAACTATTGCTAAAGAAAGCCTGGCAAATCTAGATACTCCCAATCCCATAGCCTTGTCTGTCATTCCATACATTTACTGTCAAGGGCATTTTCTGGAGAAGAGGATCATAAGAAGATTCAGATACCATGTTTCCCCAAAAATAACACCTAGCTGGACAATCAGCTGTAATGCGTCTTTTTGAGCAAAAATTAATATAAGACCTGGCCTTATTTCACTATATTATAAGATCAGGTCTTACATAATACAGTATAGTATAATATAATATAATATAATATAATATAATATAATATAATATAATACCAGGTCTTATATTAATTTTTGCACCAAAAGACGCATCAGAGCTAATTGTCCGGCTAGGTCTTATTTTCGGGGAAACACGGTAGACATGGAGCACATTGTGAAAACACTGTCATGTTTTATCAGTGCATGAGTCAGGGTTCTCCAGAGAAACAGAACTAATAGGATATGCATATATATAGAAAGAGATTTATTTTAAGGAACTCAGTCATACAAATGTGGCAGCTCTCAAATCCAAAATTTGTAGGGTAGACCAGCAGGCTGGAGACCTATGGAAGAGCTGGTGCTACACTTCAGATCTGAAGGCCATTAGCTGCAGAATTCCCTCTTCCTCTGGGGAGGTCATTCTTTTGTTCTGTTCACACCATCAACTGATTGGATGAAACCCACCCACATATGGAGAACAATCTGCTTTATTCAAAGTCTATCAATTTAAATGTCAATTTCATCCAAAAGCACCCTCACAGGAAGAGAATAATGTTTGACCACATATGTGGGCCCTGTGGTCCAGTCAAGTTGACATGTAAAATAACTATCACACGCAGGGAGGTTATAGCACCGTCTTCTTCTCTGGATCCAACAACAACAATAATATTTAATCCAATTTGCCATTTGTGGTGTTTAATATGTGTCAGGTATTATGCAGAATATAGACATCATGCTACAAGTTGGCCTTCTTTGGGGATGGTGAACTTTCTTAAAATATATTTTTGGCCCTTCTTATAACACTGAGAATAGTTCTGTGCACATAGAAAGTATGCAGACTGCTCAGGGCCAGTGACAAGGGACTTCATAGTGATGTGTCTGAAGCCAAAGTTTTGTGAAGCAAGACTCCATGAGCAGTTAATAGATTTCCATTTGACAGTAGCCGCAGATATTAATCAGAAGGTTCACTACTGTTTTCAGCTCAGACCCCTGAATTGGAGCAGATGTAACGGCCACAGAGCAGCCCTTATTTATCTTCCTTTAATTCTATCTCACCATTGCCAAATAATCTTAAACAATTATCGCTCTGACCACTCACTTTCTCAAGAATCATCTTATTAGCCGATGGCCTGATTTTCAGATTCCTTAGCCTGGTATTCACAGCCCTGTGGTATTACACCAACTTACCTATCCATCTGTATTTTTTGCCGAGCTTCAAACTGAACTCCTTTGCTCTCAAAATATCTCATTTGTTTCTGCCCAACAACTTCTGTTCATGTTGTTGCTTCCGCAGTGGACTTTCTCATTATGGCATCCTCTCGTTCTCCTTATCCTTTGAAGCTGAGTTCAAATGCCACAGTGTGAAACTCCAATCCGATCCTTCCCCTACCCTTTCCAGCTTGAAGCTCTTCTTTTCCTTTTCCCTAACACGTCATTGGCACGTCTGTTAAGACTCTCACAATTCCTCCCATCTCAGTTTCTCATCGGCACTCTTACTGTACGTGGCCTGCCTTCAGGATGGCCGTGTGCAGTCTCCCCAGTAGCCTCACGACAGAACCTTGCAGATGCTGAGAACTCTGTAAGTTCTTGTTGGAAAATTAAAGTCAGGAACCTAATGTGTAAAGCCTCATTATGACTTATTTGTTTCATCGAAGGATAAAAACTGTTGTTGACTTTTTTGCATATCCTCCACAGTACTTAGCAATGGTGGTGGTGGGACCACAGTGGGCATTTAGTAATTAGCAATGGATGGATTTATTCCGTATTTGATAAAGTTTTTTTGGATGCTTTCAGACTGAAGTAGGACTAAAGTAGGACTTGATGGTACAAGTTTTAAAAGGCCATATTATTGCTGATGCACATTAGGAGGGAAATATGTTATCTTCTAAAGTCCAGCAAACAGAAAACTGAATCAATCATGAGTCAGATTTCATTGATGGAATTGTGACACCATCAAGTTCTAAAGTATTAGTAGTGATGTCTCACTAGAAAATAATCCCACTCTGAGAGCATCCATAGCTAGTTTTATGCACTGAAATAACAGTATGAGTGTGTTCTTCTGCTAGGGAAAGGACTTGGTGGTCCAGTAATCATTGTGGTTTAAAGGTGTGTTTTTTTTAATTCATAAATTTGACATGACTCTGCTTTTCTGTTCCCTCTAATTTCTGGTGGTGAGTCTTCTGAAAATAGTCTGGATTTCTCCTGACTTAAAATCACAGTAAAAGAGACTTAAGCAAATAGCAAGAGAGTCTGCCTGTGTTATCTTCTGATTTGAAAAATGTACTTCAGTTCAGTGAACATTTACATATGTCATATGCTTGTACACAGTGCTGAATAGCTAGGGTCTGACTTAAGCTCAGTGTGCTTTACTGAAGGGAGAAACTTTCGTTTGTTGGTTTGTTTTAATGTATTTTGAGGTCCTTATTGAGATATAATTGACAAATAAAGTTGTGTAAGCTTAAGCTGTACACCACAATGATCTGACACATGGCTGTACCGTGAAATGACTACCCCACTAAGGTTAGTGACCATACCCATCTCCTCACATAGTTACCTTTATATAGGAGGTCTGACAATTGAGTTTGAGAATTCATCCCAGAAAAAGTGCTCCATACGTCGTTGCTGAATATCACTACGGTCGCCTTCAAAGTACTCCCCTTGGGAAGCTATGCACCGACACCAGCGCCTAGTCCACCCTTCTAAGCAGTTTTGGAACTCTTTCTGGAATGGCCATCAGAGCTGTCGTCGTATTACGTTTGATGTCTTGAATGTCATCAAAATGTCTTCCTTTCAGTATTTCCTTTATCTTCGGGTAAAGAAAGAAGTCATTGGGGGGCCAGATCAGGAGAGTAGGGAGGGTGTTTCAATACAGTTATTTGTTTACTGGCTAAAAACTCCCTCACAGACACTGCCGTGTGATCTGGTGCATTGTCGTGATGCAAGAGCCATGAATTGTGGGCGAAAAGTTCAGGTCGTCTAACTTTTTCATTCAGCACTTACAAATAGTAAACTTGGTTAAGTGTTTGTCCAGTTGTTACAAATTCATAATGAGTAATCCCTCTGATATCAGAAAAGGTTAGCAACATCGTTGCCACAAGTTCTCAAACTTAATTGTCAGACTTCGTATGTGTACAGTGAGAGCATTTAAGATCTACTCTACTAATAAATTTCAAGTATACAAGACAGTTTTGTTAACTATAGTCACCATGCGTACATTAGGTCTCTAGGACTTATTCATCTCATAACTGAAAGTTTATACCCTTTGACAAATATCTTTCCATTTTACCCACTTCTCATTCTCTAGTAACCACCAGTTTACTCTCTGTTTCTATGAATTTGTTGTTTTTAGATTCTACATGTAAATGAGATCATGCAGTATTTTCTTTTCGCATGAGAGACTCATAATGGGGCAGTTGAAGCAAAGTATTAATAAGCAAAACAACCACAAATGCCGACAGGCTTCCTGTGGAGAGAAGCCATAGCTGCCGTGGGAGGAAGAACTGCCTGGGAACCCACCTTTGTCTGCTTGCCCACACAGATGAGACAGCAGCAGCTGGTTGAACTTAGCCAACCTGTGTTTCCTTCTGAGTGCCTGCATGAGTCCGGCCCCAGGGAGGCGATGAAGGACAGACCTGGGCTTTGGGAGCACCCAGCCTGGAGGCTTTTCACCACACTCACAACTAACACGGTGGGAAGCAGGGGAGACGGGAGACAGGGCAGCACAGACTCATCACTCCTGGAGGAGTCAGGGAAGGCTTCCCAGATGTGCCATTTGAGGTGATTCTTCAAAGTTCTCTAAGAGGCCAACAGGCATAGAAAAGGGGAAAGGGTGTTCTTAAAAGGGACAACGCAGAAGCATGGAGAGAAGACGGTGTGTTAGGGAAATGGTAAGTGATTTGAAGTAGCTGGAGCAGAGGATGTTTGAGGACAGGAGAAGGGAAATGAGGCTGGAAAAGTAGATACGGTTCATAAGTCGTGTTCGGGATTCTTGGACTTTTCCTGGGGCCCAGTAGATAGCTGCAGCAGAAATTCTTATGTAGGTAAGTGATGTGATCAGATTTATTTCAGAGAGACAACTCACTATGAAAAGAGAGATGCTTAGAGTATGTTGACATGTGGGTGGAGGTGTATTTTTAAATAATAAATCAAATGAGCAATAACTTGATTACTCTTGCACAATGAATAGGTGTGGGGACAGAGCCCCAAAAAGCAGTTTCCAGGCTCTCGGCCTCACATAGAAAGGTGCTGGCTCAGGTAGTAAATGGCCATCGACTGTGATCAAATGGCCATCAGCTGTGGCTAGTTGGCCGTCAGCTGTAACCAGTGAGCCATTGGGCACTAATACAACTGCTGTGGCTAGGCTAGCAGAAAATGGGGGCTAGCAAGAAGACGGTGGCTGAGTCTGCAAGCGGCGCAGTGAGGGTTGAGAATTGTGTGGCTCCTGTTTCCTGTTTCTCCAACCCAGCCGCCAGCGAGAGTATAGAGATATGACTCCCCTACTTATGGCTCCGTGGATGTTCCTTTTTGGCCTCACCATATCCTGCGTTCTTATGTGGGGAGCGGAACCAGAGACCCCACAGGACACCCTGCACGACACATGGTGCAGCGAGCAGGGTCTCCTGCATGACAATAGGATTTTGCCAACATCTGAATAGGATGAAAGGAATCCTGGTATTTACCACCAAGGCCTTTAAGATGGAAGTATAACACCATCCTATATTCCATCTTTGAGGACAGTCGCTGCCTACAGTGTGTAAAGAGTAATAGTGCAAGTGCAGACAGACCAGTGAACGCAGCACATGTCTGTCACAGGCAGTCAAGAAGCCAGACAGGATATTTAAGTTATGGATATTGGTATTAGCAAGGGTTCCACTCCAGGGAGAATAAATACACCGAGTTAGTGGTAGTCATGAGAGTGACATAGAGTTGTCTGTTCCTTTCTGTGCTGTTGCAGGGAAAGCAAGTGTGGGGACATAGCCCCAGAAAGCAGTTTCCAGGCTCTCGGCCTCATGTGGAAAGGTGCTGGCTCAGGTAGTAAATGGCCATCGGCTGTGGCTGGTTGGCCGTCGGCTGTGGCCATTGAGCCATTGGCCACTAATATAACTGCTGCGGCAACGGAGGGAAGTCGAGGAGAGAGGAGGAGAGAGGAGGAGACTGAAGGAGAGTGGAGGAGAGTGGAAGAGAGTCGGTTGGTTGGCAGCAAAGCGGACAGCAGGTCGCACGTTGTGTAAACCCAGCGAGACCATAGTGGTATGACTTCCCTACCTATGGCTCCGTGGGTGTTCCTTTTTGGCCTAGCCATGTCCTGCGTTCTTGTGTGGGGAGCGGGACCAGAGACCCGCCTGACACTCCGCACGACACTTGGCGTAGTCGGCAGGATACCCCGCCTGACACCCCGCATGACAGCAAGGTTTAAATCTAATGAGATGGCTTCTTGTGACCAGCTTGCTGTTCTTTCACTTACTGTTTCCCGTTGCCTCACCTCACTGCTGAGGGAGGGACTGAGAAGTCCTTGGCCTTCCAGGAGTTTATAATCCAATGTAAATGCTGCAGGATAGTCACTGGATTTGGGGGAAAAAAGGACTCTAGCATCAAAAACTAATACTTCTGCTGGTCAAGCATTTGAAATATTTTACAAACTGTATATATTGAAGCCCAAACTCCAATTCATTGGCCAAAAAAAAAAAAAAGTGGCATTTATATTAGAGTTTTGCTAGCAGCATGTTGGGATGAGAACTATTATTTCTTTCCTGCTAGCTGAAGGTTGCTTTAATCTTTGGACCACCGTGTTGTCATCTGCAGAATTAATGGGCTAGACCAGAGTTGTGGTTTTCGACTCTGTTTGCATATTAGAATCACCTGAAAGCTTCCCCGTGACCAACTAAATCAGAATTGCCATTGGAGGAGGAGGCAGGCATGCGTAGTTTTAAAGATGCCAGGTGAGTTTTGTTTTGTTTTGTTTTGTTTTCTTGAAGCCAGGCTGAAATTCACTGGACTAGGTTGGAGACTTAACTGGAAATCTATAGGTGAGCTTTCTCCGCACATGGGTATGAAGCTTAATTATATTTTAAATTAGTTGCCAACATTAAAAAAAAAAAAAAGGATTGCAGTTTCTCTTGAAAAAAACATGGAAAGATTGGGCAACAATTGGATTTTTATTTCTGAGTGGCAAAAATTCAACAAAGTAAACCAGTTTCTACTGGGCCCACTTCATTCATTTGTGTTACCTTCCTGGCTCATCTGTGAGACTGAACTAGATTGTCTTTAAAGTATCAAATTATTTGAATTGCTTGCTTCCAAAGCCAGCATACCGATGGCAAACAGATGACACCTTTATCTATAAGGTAGTTGCTATATGAAATCAAAGGACACTTAATCTTTGAAGATGGAAAAATCCCAGGGTTCTGTGGAGGGGAGCTAGGGCTTTTAACAACAGAAATCCCCACACTACTAAGTAGAGGACACCTGCTGTGAGGACGGGGGATAAAAGAGAGTGGTGACAGAGGATTAATTAATTTTCCAGGGATTTGTTAGGAAGCTCTCCCTCCCCTTTTTCATTCTTTCCTGTTGGAGAGCTAGATCATTAGTTGGGATGTGACTGGCTTTCCCCAGGGAGCAAAAAGGCCATGGTCAGAGATTTCTGGCTTCTCCCTGTGCTTTGCTGCAGAAGGCTCTTGAGGCTCTGGCCCTCCTCCCCCTTCCTTGTGGCTTGCTGTGTCTGCCTGAGAGCAAATACCTGGGGGACTGGAGGGCTACTTTGTGTGGTTAATTGGCAGCTGCCTGGCATGAGATTTAAGTGGGGTATATTTGAATTAACAAGAGTTTACTTTTTACAAGTTGAAAATGTGTACTTGATTTCTGTATGACCTCTTACCTGAAATGAATAATCCTTTGTGCCTTGCTCTATTAAAAAAAAAAATTTACATTATCATCTTTAATATAATGACAGTAATAAAAATAATTTAATGAGCACTTTATGTGCCCAGGTGCTTTACTTAGCTATTTGTTTCTCACAACTATCCTGTGAACTTAGGTGACGTTATTCCTGTTTTACAGTTGAGGAGCACTGAGGCTCCAAGCAGTTGTTTGATTTCCCATATTTCAAAGCTCGGGTGTGATCCATTCACTTGGATAACCAGACCTCTGTTAGCAGTTTTCTTTGTAAATTCAAATGTGTGTTGGTTTTGCCAAAGACAAGGCACACTGTTGTGTATTAAATATTATTTTTTTCCTATTCCCTCCAATTACTTTTCTGGATATGTTGTTATTGTCTGATGTTTCACACAGTGAATTACGGAATTCCATATAACTTCAAAAATCTTGAATTTATCTAAGCTTATTGCCTATATTTCCTACCTTTAACTTAAAAAAAAAAATGGCACTGGTAACCCAAGCAAATTACTTACTAACCACATGACCCTGGGCCTCTCTGCCCCAGTTTCCTTGTTGGGAAAATGGAGATTATAATATAAGTGTACTCCTAACCTTAGCCCACAGGGATATTTCCAAGGTCACGTGTGATGATGACTGAACATGTATTTCATCAACACTACAAGATGCCCTTGTGTGTCTTAGGTGATGATGTAGTCGTTATGCCATGGAAAGCAAGACAAACATGCTTTTGCTTAAAGACAACTCTCCATGGAGAGTTTTCCATTTTAGAGACTTAATCCCATGAAAGGTTTTTCGATTGATTGGGCAATGAGAATTTTTTGTCTCCGACACTCAGGCTGAAAGTCGATTTCATTCTCCCCCTCGTTTCTGACAGTCACCTTCCACACTGTCTCGAAGCAACTGTTGCCAAGCTCTTCCCAGTTATGAGGGATTAATTTCTCCTGTGGAAGCCATGTCTACTCCTCATGGCTGGAAGGTTGCTTATGTGTGTGCTCAGCCTCTCTGATAATTTGACACATGAAGTGACTCTTCTTATATAGCTCATGCTAACTTGTCAGGAAAAGATATGTTGGGAGCAAGAGGAGGGTGGGACACAGTATTTCTTGTCTGCTAAGTAATCTAAATTTTGAATTGAGCCTTTCATTCATTGTTTTATGTGTGGTTGTGTGCTTGTCATAATTGTCTTTTGAGTTTATGGCAAAAACACACTCTTCTTAGGTCCTAGTTTCAGTGTGAGGGTGTGCAACTGTATGTACTCATATGCATGTGCAAACCTATACACAGAGGGTGCCCCAAACACATATACACATTTTAAGAAAGGAAAAAACTGTATTAAAATTGTTAGACTCAATATATACTGATAACAAAAGATGAATACAAGTCACGTTTGACTTCTGCAATTACAAGAGGTGCTCAAAGCGGTTACCATCAGCGCCCAGACACTTCTAATTATGGAGAACTACTGCTTGAGCAATGTTGACCAAAGTGTCCACTTGTATACATTTTTTTGCACCCCTGGTATGTGTGTGTATATATGAATTTTTATATATCTGTAGGTGGTGTGTGTGCATACTTACAAAAACTAATGCTATGTATAATTACCGCTGTGAATTCAACAATGACCGCACTTACAAAAAGGCCAGGAAATGTAATCGTCTCGGTAAATACTTTAGCTGCCCAAGAAACTTCTTTGTTTTTCATATTGTGGGATAAAATAAACATTTGTCTTTATATCGACTTTCTCATCAAGTCCTTTGGTTGGTACATACAAAACCAATATTTGTTAGCTCTTAATCTTATGAAGATAGTGAGGGACCAATGCTCTGAGCTCTGTAATTTCTCCTACTCTGTTTAAAGATTTATAAAAAAGAAATTTAGGAGTTTTTACTTTTTTAATTAGTATGTTTTTGGGGGTTTTATGTTAGTTTCAGGATGGTTTTAAGTCTTTTAAGGGTTACTGTCGTGCAGGGGATCCTGCCGACTTCGCCATGTGTCGTGTGGGGTGACAGGCGGGGTCTCTGGTCCCACTCCCCACATAAGAACGCAGGATATGGTGAGGCCAAAAGGAACACCCACGGAGCCATAGGTAGGGGAGTCACACCACTATACTCTCGCTGGCAGCTGGGTTGGAGACACAGGAACCAGGAGCAACACAATTCTCAACCCTCACTGTGCCGCTTGCAGGCTCAGCCACCATCTTCTTGCTAGCCTAGCCACGGCAGTTATATTAGTGCCCAATGGCTCACTGGTTACAGCTGACGGCCATTTGATCACAGTCGATGGCCATTTACTACCTGAGCCAGCACCTTTCTATGTGAGGCCGAGAGCCTGGAAACTGCTTTTTGGGGCTCTGTCCCCACAGTTACTTATTAACACAAGTTTTAATTCTTGTTGTAATTCAGTTAATGCAAATTTCTGCTTAAAGGAGAGGGTTTTTATTTCCAACCTCTTCAGTAATGTCTACCTTGAAAGAAAATGATGCTGAACTAGAGAAGCTATATAAATCGTACCACCACATACCTGTTTTCTGGCATAAACAAATTAGTCTTTTGTCTATGTTCAATGTACTGTTGAATTATCTGCTTGTTTATACTTCAGTTTCAAAGGCTAAATGCCAGTTGTTGTTGTTGTTAGCCTGGGTTTCAGTCAAAGGTTTTTACTAAACTTTGCTCCCTGATGTGAACTGCCGGGCAGGGGAATTTGCAGTATAATCATTAAAAATTTCAATGAGTTTCACTTATTAAGAGCCCATAAGCAAAGTAAAGAAGCAATTGAAAGACTCATGAGTGTGACACTAGCACGGTGAGATGGATGGGCCACTTCTTTGTGTTTGCTAAGCTGGGCTCGAGACTTGGTGAATAAATAAATATCTTAACACACTAGTAATGACGTTCCAGCCTTCTGAAGCCCAAACTGCTATACCCCCCACTCTCAGAGGGGCAGCATGAGGATAGACTGGTCATAGCCTTCAGACCTCTTTGCAAACCTGCCTGTGAGGAAGTGATAAAGGTCCAATGAGATTATAGAGGTGGGATGCTAATCCACCAGGGCTCCTGACTTTATAAGAAGAGGAGGAGACACCAGAACTCTCTTTCCAACATGTGAGGACACAGTGACAAGGCTGCTGTCTGCAAGACAGGAAGAGAGCTCTCACCAGGCATGGAATTGGCTGGCACCTTGAGCTTGGACTTCCAGCCTTCAAAACTGTGAGAAATAACTTTCTGTTGTTTAAGTCACCCAGTCTGTGGTATTTTGTGTGGCAGCTCAAAAGACTGATATACCACATAAGCAGGTTACTTAAATTTACTAGATAGGTAAGTAGGTTATTTAAAATTTCAAATCCGGGATCTACCATTTACTAGCCATATAAGCACATTACTTTTCCTTCAACCAGCAAAATGGTTTTGTTGTGAGTTTTAAATGAAATTGCATATGTACTTGGGTATCATGGTGCTGACATATAGTAGGCCCTTAAAGTTAGTTTTCTTTCCAGGAAGTTTGGAATGGATCTTAATTTTGCAAATGGTTTGCCTAGGGAGTGCTTATTCCTCCCTGCGAAGGGTTCACGTCCTGTTGGAATAGTTCTATGACTGCAATAATCTTGCATGTTAAGCTTACATTTTCATCTTCAGGGTGTTAAATCTGCAAACACCATCAGTTAACCCAAAAGCAATAAAACATGTTTCCTATAGTTAATAGTTGATAGATTAATAGGAAATCTGGAAGAAACCATGTTTAATAATGTTTAAAAGCGAAGGCTATATTAATGATACCCATTTGAGTGCCTGTCTGTAAGGAAATAGTTATCTTTCGTTATTAATCAGTGAAAACCAACTGGCATAGTTAGGCTCTGGTGTATTCTCTTCAAATGACCTTCTAGTACCTTATTCAACATCATATGAGAGGCACATATGCTCTCAAGTATGTCCTAAGGTCTGCAGCAGCCCAGCTCCCACCATTGGTCATGCAGGTCCTCACCAAGGAGGAGGGTGCAGCTGTCTCTTATAAGTAGGGCCAGGAAGGGGGCAAGCACACTTTGCTTGGCTGGGAGGCAGGCAAGCTGACTGGGTTTTGCCTTCTCCCGTACCCTGTCTGTTGACCACATATGGCCAGAGCGACCTTTTCCTAAACTCAGACCTCATTATTTCATTCATTATCTGCATACAATTCTTTAATTGTTTCCCAGTGCTCTTAGAATAAGTCTTTACCATTTTCCTCAAAAGGCTGCATGGTCTGGCACCTGTTTACCTCTCGTCTTTGTAGCACAATCCTCCTTTTGGGCCGTGGCCACATGTATCATCTTTCAGGTGGTAAGACTGTTTACTCCTCTCTGTGTCCCCTTATGTAATGACTGTCAGTTTAGTTGTCATTTCCTTAAGGAGGCGTTCCCTCAGCACCCTTCACTGGCTATATGTTTATACGATTATTTGATTCCCATTGTCTGTCTCCCAGTAATCCATGAGCACCATGAGAGGGGGACTGTGTGTGTTTGGTTTCAGCTCTGCCTCCATCACCTAGTCCAGTGCTGGCTTTGTCACCAGAGCTCTCTTAATATTTATGGAAAGGAACATAAAAAGGGGGGTGAAGGCATGAAGACTTACCCAGGGAGTGTGAGATGTGAGCATCTAACCTTAGGGATGCAGCAGAGTGCTAGCAGGAGAGATTGGTGGGAACTAGTTGAAAAGAATGGAAAAGCACAGGGAATGAGTGTTACCTTCTTCAAGATTTTGCCTCTGGCAGATCACCTCCAAGTCAGATACCTAAGGGGGTTATAGAAATAACCCCTCTGGTATGCAGGTCTCCTCTTCCTGTCAGAGGCATGGTACCTGGGGACCAAGAGCTGCCTCATAAGAAGCAAATTCCGATGAAACTGTTCAGGGGCACACTTCGGAAGGAGGGTCTTAAAAATGAGTGTCAAATCTAATGTTCACATTTCCAACCCAAAGACAGACATTGACGTGAACAATGACACTGAGAATTATTTTGTACAGCACTTGAATTGCTGGGTTTTTCTTGTCAGTCTGTTACAGGGCATAGTTCTATTCCTGTCATTAGAATGATTTTAACATTTCTCAGCTCAGGCCTCTATGAGTCAGAGAGTAGTTTCATTTTTCAGTATGACCATGGGGCTGATGACGTCACTTCTTATTAAAATGAAGGCAAATTAAGTTTAAGAGTACTTGTTTGGGAGTTTTTGTTAATTTTGCTCCCAAAAAAAGATGTAAGGGGGGGAGGAAACTTTAGATTTTAATAATTTTCTTAATTCAGATATAGAGTGTCATAATATATAAATTAATTATTTCCTCCTCAGGTGGTCTATTTCCAAATATTTGCTTGATCAGCCATTCCTTATTATTGAAAGCAAGTTCCTTCCTTTGTCTCTGCCTTGTTATGGTTATGAGAGTGAATACTTTGTTTTAGATATTTGGCAACAAATTGTGTGTGTGTGTATGTTTTTGAGAACACCTGTGTATATGTAAGGAGGTCCTAAATTCCAGAAATACTAGATGGTTGAAATGTCAGCACTTCCTATTGCATAGTTTTGTGTTGAAGACATATAGCTGTGCATTAAAACTCATTACTGAAATGGAAAACTAGAATGGGGGAAAAAAGGTAACATAAGATCTGAATGGGACTTGGCATATACTCTAACTTAAACTTTTGAAAAATAAAGAAATTGCCAGAAAATAACTAATGATAACTTAGTTTCAATATTACACTGATAAGACTAAGGTATAAAAAGGAAAGGGGGAGATTTATCATTTTAAGGCTTATACTGCAATTCCTGAAAGACTGTAATATTTATTTAACCTTTTCTTTATTTAATTTAAATAAAATTACTGTCATCTCTGTAAGCATTTATGTAATAATGTTTCATTTACTTTTCCATTAAAAATTACTAAGATAAATAAGGAGTCCTGGTGAATGAGAGATAATTTGATAAACATGTATTTCTTGGTAGAAAACTAATCAAGTCCAGCTACAAATACATATTTAGAGAGAAGCACAGTAGACAAGCTTAATGATTTAGCCAATGATATGACTTCAGGGAAAATGTTTTTATGCCTTATTGGCCATATCTTTTAATACTTGCATTGAAAATAAAATTACATTGCAAGATGGAATGTGGACTGTGGAATTTTATAATTGGATATTTGAGTCCTAAATTGATTAACAGAAGTATAAACTTAGAAATAGATTTTAGGTTAAACCTGAGAATGATTTTAAAAAAACAAAACTTAAAATCTTTGAGTAGATGACAATAGGAAATTCAGATATTTTCCTGGAAATTTTCCAAATGGGATAGTCATCTTTTTGGGAACACAAAATAATAGGGAGAGGTGTGTGGCTGGACCACAAACCTTTTCAGAGACTTTTCAACCTATAGCTGTAATTCATATATTTTATCATCATAGAAATTTTTTTTAAAATTAAAGTTTATTGGTATGACAGTGGTTAGTAAAATTACATAGGTTTCAGGTGTACAATTCTGTATTTTAAAACAGAAAATAATTCTGCCCCACTGATTTTTTTTTTTAATATTTTAATGGGGAAGGGGAACAGGACTTTATTGGGGTACAGTGTGTACTTCCAGGACTTTTTTTTTTTTTCCAAGTCAAGTTGTCCTTTTAATCTTAGTTGTGGAGGGTGTTGTTCAGCTTCAAGTTGTTGTCCTTTCAGTCTTAGTTGTGGAGGGCGCAGCTCAGCTCCAGGTCCAGTTGCTGTTGCTAGTTGCAGGGGGCGCAGCCCACCATCCTTGCGGGAGTAGAACCGGCAACCTTGTGGTTGAAAGGATGCGCTCCAACCAACTGAGCCTTCTGGGAGGCAGCTCAGCTCAAGGTGCCGTGTTCAATCTTAGTTGCAGGGGGCCGAGCCCACCATCCCTTGCAGGATTTGAGGAGTTGAACCGGCAACCTTGTGGTTGAGAGCCCACTGGCCCATGTGGGAATCGAACCAGCAGCCTATGGAGTTAGGAGCACGGAGCTCCAACCGCCTGAGCCACTGGACCGGCCCCTGCCCCATTGATTTTTAACAAGGAAAAAATTTGCTTATAGCCACAAAATTTAATTCAGTCAGAGCCAGTGGTTGAATCCAGGTCTTCTGACTTCTAATGCAGTTTGCCTTTATTATCTTCTACCTGCTGATGACTGATCCTCAGAAGTCCTCAGAATCTGTGTGTGTGTGTGTGTGTTTATCAAGCATTTATAAGGTGCTAGGACTGCTCCAGATATCAAGGATATAATGGTGAATGGGAGCTCATGTTCTGACTCAGAAATGAGTGTTCTCTCTTCTTGTTCCAATTGAAAGTGCCCTTTTGATTTATCTGCAGCTTTGAGTTGTAAGTTTGTTTATTTTCACTTTTGCATTTTTAGAGAATTAGAATGGGGCCCTGTTATCAGAAACACCTATGTGAAAAATTCAGATGCACTGTGTGAATGAGGTCTTTGGAAGGTGGGAGATGATGCAGGTAGAAATGCAGCGCATAAAAGGTGGGCCTAGTCAAGAGAGAAGAAAGAGGCAAGCGTGAGGCGGAGGAAAAATAGGAGGATCGTAGTACGTTCTGCAAATGTGTGCTGATGGACCGAAGAAGGAACAGAACCAGGGAAACCTCAGCCATGTTACCTCAGTTTTATCAGGTGTATAGAGGAAATCAAAGTGGGTTGAATTAAGCAAACCCTAGAGTCCTTGGCAGAGCTAGTAATTCTCAATTATGGATGTTGTACACACATAGACACACACACACACACACAATGTACTTACTAACGTTTATCATTAGGAGTATCTCCTATATTCTCTACTACAAATAGGGGAAGAGAATCCACTTCTCTTTCCAGATTAGAAGTAACAAGGTGGTAGTGACCCAAGTGAGTGAATTAAACTGACTGAAAATGTGCACTGTAATATATTTATGGGGGGGGATAATAAAGATAAGAAAATTGAGGCTTAGAACTGTTTATTTCTGGTATATTCTGCTTTGACAAACTAGTTTGTGATCTGCCTTAGCCTATACTGGAGGAAGTACCAAAAGAGAGGTAGGGAGGTAGAGAGGTGCTGATGAGAGAGAGGGGAGAGATGAGAGCGAGGGGGGCAGATAGCAGAGAGATGGGGCAGATGAAAGGGGGTGACGTGGGAGAGGGGGGCCGTTGGGAGAGAAGGGGAGATAGGAAGCATGGGAGATGGGGGAGAGAGAAGAGTCTCAGCGTGGTGGGGAAGGGCCTGCTTTGTCCTTACCATTGCTCCTGCCTTCCTCTGCCTCTACCTCTGCCAGGTGTGTCGAAGCACCGTGTCTTAGAGCCTCATGAGACCTTCCCCTCTGGCCCGTGTTCAGGCATCTTCCCAGAACTCTAATTCCCCTGACAATAGAAATAGTCAGACTGTCAAACAGACCCAGGGTGGGTGCTGAGAGGAGAGCAGCCACCTCAGACCCCAGCGACCTAGGACATTCCTGGAGTCAAGTCCCCTGATAGCTGCATCACCTGCACAACTGGGAAATGGCGCCACTGGTAGGAGAACAAGAACATAAGCATAAGCGATGTTTGAGGTCTCAAGTTTGGACTTTACCTGGGCTGTGGCTTCATTTTCTAGCTGTTGACTGATTTTTACAGTGCAAAAGGTTCTCTTTTGAAAGCTCCGAGGGACACTTTTCAATGGGAGCAGATACTCACTTTGTCATTCAGAAAAGCATGTCAAGAGTTATCCTATTTCAACAACCTAGCAGTATCACCTCCTCAGTGGGGGTAGAGAAGAATATATATTTGTGTGTGTGTACCATGTTTCCCTGAAAATAAGACCTAGCCTGACAACCAGCTCTTTTGGAGCAAAAATTAATGTGAGACTCATATTATAGTAAAATAATAAGACCCAGTCTCATATTACAGTAAAATAAGACCGGGTATTATATTATATTATATTATTATATTATATCCGGTCTATTGTAGTAAAATAAGACTGGATCTTATATGAATTTTTGCTCCAAAAGATGCAAAAAGTCCGGCTAGGTCTTATTTTCAGGGAAACACGGTGTATACTCATATTTGTATATATGTGTATATATGCATATGCAGCGTGTATATATTGCATTATTTAAAACCATGTCTTGCAATTATTAATTATTTTTCTGCTCTTCATTTGATATATCAGAACAATATTTCAGTTATAAAAGGTGAAAATCCAAATTCATATTGGTATTCCCAACAGATTTCCTCTTGGGGGATCATTCCATGCACCTATAATATTAGTTCTATCGCTGTTCCAGTGGTACTTCATTCCAGTGAAATGTGACTTTTGGTCATTTAGAAGCCCAACAGTGCCTTTCTGATAATTAGAGCAAATCACTGTGAACTCCATTTAACATATATTTTCCAGAGAGAAATCCTAAACTTAGAGACTAGTTTGCCACAGACCCTAGCCCTAGACTGAAAGCTCTTACCTTCTGTGAGGTTCATTGTGAAACAGAAATATGCCTCTTAGGGGGTCTGGCTCTGTGCAGTCTTGTATATTTCTTATTCAGCTACAGGAATGCTGAATTCAGTTTGAATATAAATTTAGAGTAAAAAATATCTCTCAGTAGAACTGCTTCTGTGATCACTTTGCCTTCCAACTTGCTTTTCCTTCTTTCCCTATCACTGCACATTCTTGAGGAGTGTGTTTGTTTCAGCTTTTGTGGGCTGGCTTTAATTATTTTTTAAAAATTAGTTGCACTCAGCCCACTGGGATCAGTGTACTCAGAATATTGAGCATCAAGGAAATATTGAACTCCAGCAGACTCACTGACTGGGAATGTGTGTGTGAGAAGAAGCCTGGAGCAAGGTAGGAAGTCCTGAGAATTTTCTTGTTTGTGAAGGTAGAAGTCACTTTTTATACTATCGTCAACTGCCTGCAAGTATCTGAGTGCGTTTCTGTTCCTGCCTTCAACTGGGCCAGCGCTTAGCTCTGCAATAGTCTGCACCTTGATGTTTTTCCTGGGATATGCGTTTTTCTTTTTCCCTCAGAGTCCTACTGCCTGGTGTAGCACTTTTTGATTTGCTGTTGTTCTGGCAGTAGGTCAACTGGCTCTCATGGTCCTTAACATTTCGGGTAAATACTTCCAACAGTTGTGACTGGAAGGAATCCAAATCAATTCAAGGCATTTGCATCCACTCTATGTTCAAGGCACTATATTTTGACTGATTTTTCCATTGGTTAGTAACTTAAAAAAAAAAATATGATTCAGGAGAAACTACTATCTAAAGAACTAATGAAAAATCAAGCAGTTTTGGATACTAGGAGATTCACTTATTATGTAAGGAATGTGACCAGTCATCAGCCAAAATGTCAGTCAGAAGTGAAACGGAGAGACGCAGCAAGAGTGAGTGGGAATCCATATTGCTACCAGCATTTGACAGTGGGAAAACGGGCCTTTTCCCTCTTATCTTTAGGGTCTCTTTTGAACAGAATACTCTTTGATACAATTTTAAGTAATGTTAAGAAAAATACTTCCGATGAAATAATTTTAAATATCATGAATTCTTAAAGGTAATGCCAGTTGACAATGAGTTAATTGTGAAAATAATGGTGAGAAACTGCTGACTGGAGAGAAAATATGTTTGAACACTGCATTCTTTTTCTGCTGCTACTTTACATAATTATAAAGGCTTTTCCCAAAGTTTCCTTTTGTGGGAGAAATATGGCCAACAGAAATTCAACAGAAATTGGAGGCTTCTGAGTTTTAGGCAATTTACAGTGCTTCGGGAGTTACCTACTGTCTAAGGGGCTATCGGTGAAGTCCTGTTGGGTCTCTCTGTTCTGCCTCTACCCCATCTCTCCTCACAGACACTTGTAGTTCTTATTGGCATTCATACTTACTCTCTTTTTAATTGTCAGTGTACACAGCTTGCTAATGAGAAATCTGCCCAAGGAGCCTGAGCTTGGTGAATAAAGGCTCCTTTCAGCCCTACCTGTGAGTTTACGATTCTGTGAGATCATAAAGATGTATTTTATTTGGACATGTAAAAACAAAACAAAACAAAAAACGCTGTTTCTTCACAGCATCCAAATTAAATATTTTTTTGATGGTGATAAGGATTATTGAAGAAGGGGGTATTCATGAGAGCACCTCTTTCCCGAATGATACCTAGTTAACATGTTTGGATAGGGAATCAAATCTAAAAGTGATGCCCATTTAATGAGGCCAAGTGATACAGCAAGCGCCTGGAAATATATAAAATATAATACGTACATGATAAGTGTAATAAAAGGAAATCTTAGCCCAGGTCCAAAACATTATCATTAACATAAAGACAGATTGCCAGGGAAAGAGTAGCTATTTGATCAATGCATCCAGACCTGAACTCTCAAAACTCAAACACTGTTATTTTGTCAGAGTGCTGTCAGAGAAGGGATTAAAAACCAACAATTTTAACATTCTGGGCTGTATTCCAGGGGCAGGATTTGACTCAGGTTTTTATCTTGTAATTAGAACCAGTCACTGTTTCTGTGCTCAGCACAAAGTAGGTGCTTAATAAATCTGGCTGACCCGCTCACGGATTGGTAATGGTGGTGAGTGCATATGCTAGCCAAACACTTTGCTCTGGGAGATTGTCTCCCCATTGGACTTTTCATACTGTGACATGGTTTAAAAGCTAAGAAAAGTCATCTTTACATACAGACATGTGACTCATTCCATGTGAACTTAGAACTCAGTGAAATGCTGTTCTTCCGCCAAAACTTTCACGTGCATGGCATACAGTTCATTAACTAAAAATGTGATTCCTACTGTACCTTGGGTAGGACCACAGGTTGCCATTGTTAGGATGCCTTTTAAGTCTTGTAGTTTGGAAAGTTTTCAGAAGTTGTAAAAAAAAAAAAAAAATGACTAGTGAAAAATAAACATTTTCCAGAAGAGGGAGGTATGCTATTGTGATTGATCAGCCTGAGGCTTAGTCCTGGAATCGTGAAATCTGATCAAAATGAAAAAGATGTTCTGTTTGCATTTTCTTCCGGAAATAGAATGCCTGCTACTCTCTTGTCTTAAGTGTAACCGTGCTGCCCTGAGGAGAGCCCAGAACTGCTTTTAAATTCAAGAGGACAACTGCTTTCTGCTCATTCAGATCCTCTGAGACGTAACCCAAGACAGAAAAAGGGTGCTTAGCAGGAGCTCTTTGCCAGAGATTCAATATGTGAATTTTACTATGACAATAAAAAGTTGGCCCACTTATAAAAGGTTAATCAAGTGTTCATTGTAGTGTGTTCTTCTTTCCTAAGATGGAACCAATTTAAATTCTGGCTTGTGAGCAGCAATATTTTCAAAGAGGTAAGCAACTCTTCTGCCAAGTGGCCCCACAAATACCTGTAATCCCCATGGCAGGAGTATGGAAAATGGAAGTGTTGGACACTCCTTTGACAATTTACACCCCTGGTTCTTTTACTTTAAAGCCAGCTGGGAAGAATTCTGAAAGAGGCTTTTACCCAAGTTCAATATTTATGAACTGTTGAAAATGAAAAAAGTGTCTTAGCACTGGGTTGGTTGATAAAAATTACACCATCAAATTTGCCCATTATTTTCAGGCTGCTGAAAATCATTTGAAAAATCAGTCCTAGAGCTGGAAGAGACCTTGTCCCTCCTTCCGCACAGTCTTCTACGAATCCATGCTGGGCTGTCTCCATTCCTACCCTTGCCCTACACTTTCTCACTGTCTACCTTTAAAGTCTTCCGTCTGTTGACTTTTCTCTCACTCTTCAAGGTCCAGCTCAATGGCGTCTCAATGTGAAAGTTTCCTCGTTTTCTTATTTGGAGTTCATTGTTAATTCCTCACTGTTCTCCAAGCCTTTTGTATACATCAGTACCCCCATCATAGCCTTTCTCACATAGCCTTCCCCACGCGTTGTGCTGTGGTTATTTATTTACTGATCTGTCTTCCCCTTCTTTGTTTGAATAAATGAATTCTGGATCCAGCTTCACAGGAGAGAAAATGAGCTCTGAAGAAGTTTAATCACTTTCCCAAGGCCACACAGTCAGAAGGGTGATGGGCTTCACTGCAAGTCTGCTCATTTTTGTTCCAGTGCATATTCTTCTCCAGTCTAATGCAGAAAAAAACTTCTCTTTTTTGCTTAATTTGATTTAGTCTATACATATACACATACATATACACACATACATACATACACATGAACATATGTGTGTGTAGACACACACAGTGATCCCTAAATTTTAACCAAGCTGTCTTTCCAGGGTCACAGTCAGTTATATGAAAATCAGAATGCAGTTTCACATAGACTCATTATTACTGTGCATGTAACTTCAGAAGCCAGCTCACAAGAAAACTTAGATTCCACATCTAAGTGAGATCACAGGGTGTATAGTGTCAGATGGGTAGTAGACTTATTGGGGGGATCATTTCATAAATTCTATAAATGCCTAACCACTGTGCTGTACACCTGAAACTAATATAAAATAATATTGAACGTCAACGGTAATTAAAATAGTCACAGGGATGTTAGTGCAGCATGGGAATATAGTCAGTAATGTTCTAATAGCTACATTCTGGGTTGGGTGGGTAGCAGACTTGTTGGGTTTATCACTTTGTGAGGTGTGTGTTTGAGCACTGTTGTTCTGTACACCTGAAACTAATAAACAGAAAAAAAAGGCCTTTCATTCAGGAAGGTATGCTGACTAGCTTCACATAAGCCTGGTGCACCTGAGCCCGCCCTCTCAATAATTCCTCACCTCCATTCTCCACCCTCCCTGCAGCTGTTCTGTATCTCGACTCCTGATGTCCTGAGCCCACCCTGCTCGTCTCAGCAGATGGTCAGGTTTACTGTTTTAACTGAGATGATTTAGGTCAGTAGTTCTTAGACTTTAGTATGTATAAACATCACATGGAGGGCTGGTTATAACAGTGCCCTCGGCCTGTCCCCAGGGGTTCTAATTCAGTAGGTCAGGGGTGAGGCTCGTGACTTTGCTTTTCCAACAAGCTGCCAGGTGATGCCGCTGCAGCTGATCTGTGGACCACACTTTGAAAATCAGATTTAGGCCATCCTACGTGACAGGGTATCTTCTCCTGTACAAAACCTCTCTGGAATTTCATCCTTCCTTTCTCTCAGTGAGTCAGAATTCAGAGAAGAGTTATTGTGGGGACAGAGCCAGGAGTGCAGTTTCCAGGCTCTCGGCCTCACGTGGAAAGGTGCTGGCTCAAGTAGTAAATGGCCATCAATTGTGATTGGATGGCCATCAGCTGTGGCTAGTGAGCCATTGGCCACTAATATAACTGCCGTGGCTAGGCTAGCAGAAAATGGGGCTAGCAAGAAGATGGGGGCTGGCAAGCGCGGATTGCAGTTAGCACAGCGGGTTGTGGACAGTGTGGCTCCTGCTTCCTGTGTCTCCAACCCAGCCGCAAGTGAGAATATAGTGGCATGACTACCGTATCTATGGCTCCGTGGGTGCTCCTTTTTGGCCTCACCATGTCCTGCGTTCTTATGTCGGGAGTGGGAGCTGAGACCCTGCCTGACACCCTGCATGACAGTTATTCTCTTCTCAGGCCAAACCCTTTCACCATCAGATTTTCATCCCATGGTGTTTCAGCTATTTCAGGACCTTGCTCCAGCCTTTAGCTGATTATCTCTGTGCATCTTTTATATCACCACTCTATTGACTTTATTTCTCTCCTACTTTACTAACAAAACTGTTCAGGTTTCCTCCCTCAGGTGTACTTGTTAAGTTGTATAGCTACTTCTAATGACGGTAAACCAAATGATTTCTGTAAGAGTACATGACTGTTTCAGATTTAACTCGGTTGGCTGGGACTTGAGGTCCTGTAATGTGGGAATTGGCTTGCAGACAGAATTAAGAAGCCAGGTGTAATTTTTTTTTTTTTTTAATGGAGATGGATGGAAGAGAATAATAACATTGCAAAAAACAGTTAACTTGTATATTTCTTATTCTAATAAGGGTTGGTTCCTCTAGATATTTAAATAGCACACTTGATTTACTGACTGGAATTTGTTCTCCTCTGAGGCATTTCAGTATTGGCAGGCCAGGCGAAGGGACCGCAGCCTTGTATGAAGCCGTTGGAGGTGGGAGAAGGGAGGACAGTGTACAGGAGGTCCTGGAGTAATGAGTGCTGTTTAGTTCCACGTCATTTCATTGTAACGTTGATGAGAAAAAGAAAAACAAACAATTCTCTGCTTGGGCCACTGTCTGGGTGGAGTTTGCACATCTTCCCCACGTCTACCTGGGTTTTCTCTGGGAACTCTGGTTTCCTCCACATCCCAAAGATGTGAATTGGCGTGTCCAAATTGTTCCAGTGAGCGTGGGTGTGTGTGTGAGTGGCCCTGTGAAGGAAGGGCGGGCATGCTGTCCAGGGTGAGTTCTGGCCTGGCGCCCTGAGCTGCTGGGATAGCCTCCGGCCACCTGCAACCCTGGACTAGAATAAGTGGATTGGAAAAGAATTATCTTACTTGTTTTTGTTAATCTTTCTTAAATGTGTGTACAGCTCACATTTATGTCAGTGTTTAATATTAGAAGTGTTTTAGGTCTTTATTTGGAAGTTTGATGTTGTTGTTATGACCAGAAATACGACAAAGGACCTTAACTCTTGTTTTTATGGATTAGCCTATGGTAAAATTGGTTTCCTTAATTCATCGTTTGACTTGAAGTCGAAGTTTCCAAGAACCTATTTAGGACATTAAGTGAGGACTTACTTTGAAATGTTTCACACAAACTATTTTGCATTCTAGTGATTGTTCTCCTTACTGAATCACTGCGTGGGTAAGTATGCTTTGTTCTTTCAACGATCACTTACACTTTTCATTTGTATTCACATCACTTCACTAATATTGATTACTTATAATGAATCATAATCTTACTCTGTCACACTTAAGGTGACTCATTCCTACCTGTGTTCTTACTATTAACACTTTTCCTAGTTCAATGCTAGTGTTCTTTAGAAAACATAGGAATCAGATAAAACATGGAGGGAAGGCATAGAAAAGAAATTGAACCTTTTCCGCTTTCTTATTCATTTTCTAAAAATTGTTTATATTCCTATAAAACATGTAACTTTATTTGTTCATGTGTAGCTCTGCATTGGCTTAAATTATCTGGCAGAAACCTAATGAAACATTGTCTCCTATCTAAGGTATATATTCCTTGATATCAAAGACCATATCTTTTATTGCTTTTGAACTCTTATTAACATTTTAACACAGTGCTCTGGACTTACCAGTGCCAGTTGAATGAATGAATGGTATACATGAGTGAAAAAATGCAAGCCTCCGACTTCTTCAAAAGTCTCATTTAATTCAACTGAGGCTCTTTAAAAAAATGTTTGTGGTATAATGTTCAAATTTTTCCTTTCTCCTCTCTCCACATGGTTTATAAAAACACTTGGATATTATTATTTAGTGGGGTTTTTTTTTTAATCCAAAAGGTGGATTCTAAAACATCATTTTACAAATTTGCAGAAAACAATCTTTACATAATGATATTCTTAATAGGCTCAATAATTTAGGGTCCATTTTTTTCTGCTTTTAATAAGCTAACTATTGTGACATTGATTTTCTTCAGAAAATTTTATGCAATTAGAATATTATTTCTCATGGTGAATTTCAGTAGTCAAAAATCCAATGATTGAACACATTTCACATTGCTCCCTAAAGTGCCAAAGTGATTTTGGATTCTAAGAACTATGGAAAGGTTCTCTCACAAGTGGAGCAGTTTTATCAAATAGAATATCATCATGAGTATTTTTTAGTGTATCAGCATACTGTACGGGAAACATTTTTTTCTTTGTCTAATAGCTAGTTGACAATTGACTATGTTGTTTTTAACTTAAGCTTTGGCAAACAGATGTAGGCTGAGAAAAGCTCTATCTTCTGTGGTTATTTTGGACCTCTCATTTGTGCCTCAGTTTCCAAATTTGCTAAATAAAGATTATGCCTAGCTGTCACTATACTGTTCACCAGTAGGATTAAAATGGATAGAGATCATGAAATACACCACCAAAATAAGACCATTGTGGACCAGATTGCAAAATGGTGATTACAAATCAATACCAGTGACCAAGCATAATGCCGGATTACCAAATGTGGTTTCTTGAAACAGCCATATTTGTTCCTTGGCACCTACCAAAAGTACATTTTAACTAAGAGGCAAATTCCATTTGTTCTCTAGTATAGGAAGACCTTACACAGAGAGCTATTTATTTCATCCATCAGCCAGTAGGCAGAATTGTATTTAAAACACTAATAAAGATTAATGCCTATATAGCTTCAAAACCCTCCAAATGAAGCTTCTACTATTGGTGATTTTTGACAGTTGCTCTGAATGTTTGCATATCATGAAACTTTTCTGTCAACATTTAACTTAAAACTCTTTCCGGCTTCTTATGGCCACAGTGGAAAGAGAACAGCTGCTTACCATTTTTGATACAATGCTTTATGAGCTTTAATTTCTGCCTCCCTCTGCCCATCACAAGATGCATACCCAGCCTACTCACTGATCTGTCTGCTGTGCCTGTCCTCTGGCTCCTGCCTTCCTTTCATCATGCTTACTTAGTTTAGCCTCGTTTGATTTGGTTCCTCATACAGGTGCTCTCTGAATCTACTATGAGCTTTAACTGTAGTACTAAACTCCAAAAAGTAATAGTGACATCACATTTATCAAAACACTATGCTAAATTTATATACAGAGGGTGCCAAAAAATGTATACACATTTTAAGAAAGGAAAAAACTATTAAAATTGTAATAATATAAAACTACCGAAAACAAATGATGAACAAAAGTCACGTTTGACTTCTGCAATTACAAGAAGTGCTCAAAATGGTTACCATAAGCATAATTTTAATATTAATTTAGTTTTATTTTTTTCCTTTCTTAAAATATGTATACATTGTTTTTGGCACCCTCTGTATTTCTTCATTTAATCCACATAACAATCTTATAGAGACTTGTAGTTCCCTTTTATAGACAGGTAAACAAAGGTCCAGGAAACAAGTAACATGTTCAAAGTCACCCAGTTAGTAAGTGACTTAGCTGGGATTTGATCCCAGATCTGTGCAGTTGGAAAGCTCATCATCCTTTTAACTACATGCACACAATTATTATATTTTCTCTCCAACCCGGGTATGACACTGTATTCACATTTGATCTCTCTATTTTAAATTAATTTTTTTAACTTGGCAGAATTTTGGTGTATTGGTGCTTTGAGTTCTTTGTTGCGTGTGTTAATATTGAAGATCCACAAAATATTTTACTTTTTATATAATAGATTCTTTTATGTACATATTTTCTCTTCCTTCCTAACGTACATTTCTGGAGAAACTGTAAGTTGCTCATTTAAGGAGTTCCCTTGAGACAAGCATGTATATACCTGAACCAAAGTGGTCAACATCTTCATCACCACAGCCAACTTTTGGGTAGTGCTCACCACGTACAAAACATTTGCTTGGATTATTTCAATTGATCTTCACAGTAACCCTGCAAAGTAGATTATGTGAACCCAAGGTTAAGAAACTTGCCCAAATCCGTCTAGTTACTACGTGGTAGAGCTTAAGTCCATCCAACACCAAATTCCACATGCTTAACTCCCCCAGTGGAATCGAGAGTTGCACCTACTTCCTTTTCCTTCCATTCCTCACCATCTATCCTCTCTGCCTCCTTATCCTGTCCTCTCCACTCCTCACTTCTTGCTCTACCCATCACCACCTGCCTGCTTAATCTTCTCAGCTTTCCCCTTCCCTTCTCAATGCTGTTCCCTTTCCGTCTTATGTCACCTTCCCAGTGCCCTCCCAGTTCATTTTCTTGGCCCTCTTTTCATTTGTCTTTAACCTCTTACCTTTATCATAAAATACACAGCTCCAAGCTTGACAATCGACCCTCTGGCTCTCTTGGCAACGTTTAATCATAACCATATAAGATGATTATTAGCCAGGTGAAAACTCACAAGGCACTTTAAACACACACACACACACACACACACACACACACACACACACACACTTACTTTATGCATTGATTGTATTTTACTGAGTAGCATATTTTTGACAATGCAACAGCAGTTGCAAAAGAATTTGAGTTCTCATCCAGAAGCATAGATAGACTCATCATTTTGCTGCCTTTAATTTTTCTATTGTGTAGAGAGTTGCTTTGGAAATCATTGTGCATTGAGATGAAATACCAGTGGAGTTTCATTTGGATGCCTGGGCTTAGGCATTTTGCTTTCTCTCCAAATTAATTCAAATTCTGATCCAAATTCATCATGGCCATTCATCTTTATAAGTAAGACTTTTAAAATAGGACAAAGCTATAAAATAGACATGTGAGAGCAGTGTTAGATATGCCCAGCTGAATAAACTGCCCTTCCATTTAGCTTTGAACTCTAAACCTCATTTAAATATCCTCCCTTTTTTTCCTCTCTAAAGAAGAGAAGACAAGAAAAAACTAACAATTACAGTAGATTCTAAGGAAAAATATAGTAAGAACATTTTGATAAGAGATATTTCCTCATGGAAAATACAAAATTTGGGCAAGCTCTTGTAGCTGACCAGTAGAACGTGGAAGAAGAAACATGAAATGAACTTCTTAAGCTTCTGGAAGGGGATGGATAAGTTTTGATTACTGAGATGTTCACAGAGATGCAGCATTTACCCATCAAAACACTGGAATGGCTCATATGGTCCCCTGTGGCTCCTACCTTTTTCTTCCAGAAGAATTAGGTTGTACACTGCTTAGGACCACACTTGCTCTCAGTAATGGAATCACCACGTGAATTATATTATGAATACTGTGTACTAATACATAGAAGGATCTCACTGATTTCTGAAAATTGCACCCACTATGATTATAACCCTGGCCTAGAAATCTGCAGTTATGTTGTGCAGTTGAATCCACCTGATTACATTTGCATTTGTGACAGCCAGGATGGCTTTTGTTGGTGTATACCACTTCGCTGAGCCCAGAGCTGTGAATGCAAAATCTGGTCAGGAGACCCAGGCTGCACAGATGTAGCTGCCCCGATGAACTATACCCCAGCTCTAACCTGGCCCCCAGGATCCTGCCTGTCTTTCTGGCCTGACCTTCCTGTGACAGATTTGTTCCCTGAAAACCATACTCTTACACACTTTTGCTTTTTTCAAAAAAATGATGAAGACTACCTCCCGTCCGCCACCGAAAGCAACACAGTAGTATCTGTTGTAACACATTTGTACTTGCACAGATTAAAAAATCACAACATGACTCTGGACTGTAAAACATGAATATATCATAGCCTGTATGACAGGCTAGTTTGATGTTAGAAAGCAATTTTTCTGTATTTTAAATCATCAGAAAATCCAACTATTGAAAAGAAAGTGAAGGTGTTAATTTTGAAGTAAGCCTGGCACTTGAAGAGAAACCCATAAATCTTACTTGGGGGGAAAAAGGGGAAGTTCCAGTTTGGACACTGCAAATGACAGTGCCAGCTGTTGTCATAATATTTCTAACATCCATGGAGGATTAATTCCAGGCCCAGCAAGTTCATGGATGAGCACAAACAGCCATGGAAGTAAACACTGGTGCTTATACTCTGACATTGTGAAATTAGGCAGGAGACCTCTTTGGAATTGGATATCTTGCCAACGCTGGATTATCATGCCTGTGGATCACTCACTTTGTGGATTATCTGAAGAAATGTTAATCCCAAATTTGCTTTCTTCTGCCTCCTGGCTCTCTTCCTCTGTAACGGTGTACTCAGGAAATGCAATCTCATTTGAATGTAACCTTGCCATGAATATTCATTAAATGCTCATAGAGTACAAACCGAGGGACTGAGAGGTATAAGACGCAGGCCTGGTTTTAAAGCATTTACTTTCACTGCAGAAATAAAGGCAGTCAGCATAATAAAACAAGCATGGGTTTCAGAGACAGGTGGGCCTGGATTCAAACCCTTTCTTTTTCTATTAAAGTATGGCCTTGGGCCTATCCCTTAAATTTTCTGAGGCTCAGTTTCCCATTCTATAAAATATGGGTCCTAACACAATGTTACAGAGTTCTTTTGAGAATTAGAAATGTTCATATAATCCCTAGTGCACTGCTTGGTAGCTGTACTTCCAAACTAGATACACCTTTTTCTTTCTGTTCTACAAGGCATAATACGGAAAGTGCCAACTGAGCAGTCCAGTCAGAGAATTCCCCAGGCCCTCAAGAGGCAGTAGGTGTGGAGAAGGTGGTCTGCCATCCAAGGGCTGGGCTCCAGCTAAGGCAGGACATGTGGGTGGGACTTCACTAACCAGGCAGAGGGAGAAGGCATTTCTGGCAGCAGGTGTGGGTCACGCTAAAGCACGGAAACAGGAATGCATGTGGCATTTTCAAGGTAAAGATTAGGAAGTTTTAGATAAGACTGGAGGTGGAGACCTTGAACAACAAGTCAACTACTGTGTTTCCCTGAAAATAAGACCTAGCCAGACAGTCAGCTCTAATGCATCATTTGGAGTAAAAATTAACATAAGACCGGGTCTTATAGTAAAATAAAACCGGGTCTTATAGTAAAATAAAACCGGGTCTTATATTAATTTTTGCTCCAAAAGACGCATTAGAGCTGATATTCCGGCTAGGTCTTATTTTTGGGGGAAACACGTTAGGAGTTCATTGAAGAGTGACTGTTAGCTGGAGCAAAAGAAAAATCACAAGGTCACTTTTCTTCCTTACCTTCCCTCTTGCCTATATCATGTTCGGGCAATCCCAGCTTTTTTTTGCACTCTGTAAGTAATTTTAAAAAGGCAAAGCTACAAAAAGGGTCACTCTTATATCTGCACTGTGAAGCTCTTCAAACTGCTAGATGGTGACCCTGTAAAATCAGGCAAAAGGCCACCTGAGTTTATAAGACCAGCAAATCCATATAATGGATAGTGGTGGGAAAAAAAAATGAGTGGCTAATATGAGAGGATTAGAATAGAGAAAAGTAAAATATAGTAAGGTAAGTAAAAATTAAACTGAAATATGGAGAAGGGACAGCTTATGATTCAGGTTAAAGTGGTGTAGACATTATATTGATGAATGGAGCAATGTATCTGATATGTCTAGCCAAATATTGACGGTGGCCTGTTCCTGTTGTTGGTCTGAGAATTGGAATGCCTGTCCAGGAAGATGCTGTAAGCAGTAGTCGTGGAGGTTGAACCCAAGGAGGAGGAGACCATTTGGGTAGGGCTGTGGTTCTGCTTGATGTAAGGTTATGTTTATATGTAGAGGAAAGAGTGATTTAAAACATAATTAACTAATGGTAAATTACGAACTAACGCTTGCAAATGTGTTTATAATCAGATTTTCTTTTTGCTGCTGATTTGGAAAAAAATCTTTGGAGAAATATATTTGCAATGGATGAAATATTATTTTTAGGGAGCACATTTTGGTATCAGAGCTTCAAGGTACTCCTAATAGAAAGCTTTACAAGTGGAGTAACCTAAAAAGACATATTTTATGTGCATTCAAATTCAAAATAAGGGAACAGGAAAGTGTGTTGCCTGAGTAAAGGTTTTCAGAGTTAAAGGGAATATGGCAAACCCTGGGCAGAAATTGACTTAAAACACAGATAAGCCTGCAAGTATTTAGAGGGTGGAGACATCAAAGAATGTAAGAAATCGTTTAGATCATCACAAATAAAGTAATGGAATGTGTGACAGGAAATCAGAATCCATGCTGTCAGGAACAGTCATATTATTGTGTAGAAACTCCATTATTTGATACATTTCAGTGGAAGTGGTGTTTTCAAAGGATTGGCACCCCCATGTCCTCATGAGTGATTGGGGCCTTTTCTGGTTGTTCAGTGATTCTGCAGGCAGAAAACAGGTTTTGTTGCCAAGTGTGTCAGTGGAGGTAGGAGATAAAGGACTCGTGTGTTAAATGAAAGCTGTTGTTTAGAATAAAGCCAGCCTTTCCTTGGCAAGGAGAAGGAACTTGGTATAGTATATTATCAGGAAAAATGTTCTTTTAATAGTAGATTTTTTAAATCTTGGTTGTCAAGAGTGTTTTTTAAAAAACTACCTGATTATTTAAACATTTTCAAGTTCTGATATTTAAAAAAAGAATGGAAACTTGTTTTTATATAGGGCTGTATACTTAAAAATTATTTTTTGTAGTTACATGGATAAATAAGATGCATAGTTTCAGACCTGTGTATTTGACTTTCTAGGAGGACTGTAGTATCCAATAATTAATGATTTTGTGGCGGGATCTAACACATAATTGGAAGGTTCATAGATTATCTGTTTCTTACTAATGGGGTCCATATACCATGACAGCAGAAAAGAAAGTAAACTTTTAGGGTCCGTTAATGCTTATAAATGTAGAGCAAAAGAAATGTTTCTGAAAGTCCCACTTCTGCATATATATATACCCAATTACCAGTTTTGTGCACATTATACATGTATTAGGCTTGGACAATTTCTTCCGGTTTTCATTTGCCAAGACAGACCATGATAACATTATTGTGTTTCCCCGAAAATATGGGAAAAGACCTAGCTGGATCATCAACTCTAATGCATCTTTTGGAGCAAAAATTAACATAAGATCCGGTCTTATTTTACTATATAAGACTGAGTCATAATATAATATAATATAATATAATATAACATAATATAATATAATATAATATAATATATAATACCAGGTGTAACATTATATAATACCAGGTCTTACATTAATTTTTGCTCCAAAACAGGCATTAGAGCTGATGGTCCAGCTAGGTCTTATTTTCAGGGAAACACGGTAGTAAAACACAACGGGGGTGAAGGAGTTATTCTTATCTTGCCTGCACTACAGTCATGCTGCAAACCCTCCATCATGGTTTTTTGGCTGAGGTAGGTCTTGACTGTCTAGAGGTCAATTAACATTGCTTTACATAATCAGCATAGGGAAGCCTTTGTCAATTCTGACTCTGAGCTCTTGGAGGGCAGAAAGTGAATCTTAAAGTTTGTTGGGAATATTCCCCACTGCATCGGAGAATGGATGCCCAGTAAATGCTTGAGAGAATCCATAGGACAGCATACGCTTAATTCTACTTATCATGGCCAAATTCTCCATGCATCCTATAGCTGAACTCAAAAGGAACAACAGGAACTCAAGGGAACATCATCACCGAGATTGCACCGTAAGGCTCTCTGGCTAACCTAACACTCCTCTTCATGTTGGAACTATTGGCAATCATACCCTGGCTGATTGGAAGTAGTGGGATGCTCATTTTCTGGAGGAAGGAAAGGAGCATATGTAAGTTCTTGCCTCCCCAGTATCCCTCTTGCTGGATACTAATTGCTCAAAAAGTAAAAGGAACCCTATTCAAACTCCTAATATTCAGGCATTGACTCTCATTATTAAAGATTGTTAGGGGGAAAAAATGTCTCATGTCCTCTTCTATCTAAAATTCCTTAAGTACCATCAAGCATGAATGGATAAATGGCAGTATCCAGGAGACACACCAGCTATGTAACTAACCTTAGAATCCTAAGCGTTCACTCAGCACTCTGGAAATTTGCTACGAGGCAGTCACAGACATCTCTGTGTATCGTCAAGAACAGCTTAGCATGAAGGGAGGAAAAGGGAGAGAGCATGCTCCTTAAATACAACTTACGTGTAGCAAGCTGATCCTTAGACGGTTGATAACATCCTCACCCAGGATTTAAGTCTAGCGGCGAGTCTTCTGGAGATGGATTTTTATTTCTGCTCCTGGTCCTTTATAGAGGGATGAACTGCAGTGAAGGTGTTTTTACTTGTACTATAAAAATTCATTAGTTCTCTCTGGTGAGGTGCTTGGCTACCAGAGCCAAACGTGTAAGTGGTTGGAATTAAGTTTCTAATTTAGCATCCCTCTTAGGTGATGAAAGCTCCCGCATCTTGATGTTTCTGTTTCTGAATATCTGCCATCTCACTGAGGCGATATGTCAGCTTCTATATTTTATTGTTTTACAGGGATGGTACTATGTGATGTAGCTTCCAATTCCCTCTCTTATTTAGGGGGTTAGATTATACTATAAGGTATAGATATCGGTATAGTATTAATGTCTGTTGCTTTTATAGACAAGAAAGGAAAATAATAGCTAGAAGGAAGGTGTGCCTATACCACATTCAGGTCATGCCATCTGTCTAATAAATACTTCTAGAATGTTCCAGGCACCTTCCATGCACTGGGAGATGTGCACACAGAACTGGAATACAGCAATAAATTCCTTTGACAGTGATATGGTGTGGCTGAAGGGTAAATATAATTTTTCTTCCCTACCCCCTGAGAAATTTATGAATTATTTATTAGCTAATTTTTCCACGAAGATTATAATCATCTCACCTGTTGCTTGCCAGCCTAGTGGATTATTAATACTGGTTGCTCTATTTATTTACATATTTGCCTTATGTATGTTATTCATCCTTTATTAATTAAACACACACACACACACACACATACCAGGCACCATCTCTTATTTTTCTTCTGGATGGTTTTTCATTACTGACTTTATCCTGTGAGATTAGAAAAAAAAATCCACTGACCTCAAAATTAGCCCAACCCAGGCCTATGGGATAGTAGGTTCACTTGGTTTGGGGTAGAATGCTGTTTGTGTGGATAATTGAAGCTTGTGTACCATGTTCAAATTTCAAGAAGAAACACTTGTAGTACAAGAAGCATGAAAGCTTTGGCTTGTGGTGGTCCAGTGGAGGTGGAGCTCAGGAATCTCAACCATTTAGCTCTATATGTCTTCATTATACAGGAGATTAGGTTGCATATTTTATCTCCTGCTACAGATTCATTTTGAAGCCATCATCAAAAACTTTCCTGACGATCAAGTAAATCCTATCTGTGCTTACCTTCACTGTATAGGTAGATCCACCCTTGACAGCAGCTCTGTTGGCTAGTAAAATTAGTGATTCTACTAATTATGTCAAGTAGACTTACCCTTTGTGAATATCCCTCTTTTTATTAAAAAAGAAAGAAATAAAGAAAAGAAAGAGAAAAAGCTCCCTGTATCTGGCCGGCTGTGATTTAGCCCTCGGAGAGGAGTTATGATAGATTGAGATGGTGCCAGGCTGCTCCTATGATTCATCTCTTCTCTTGTCAAGACCAGTTGAGGCAACACAGTCGATTGTGAAGAGTTACTTTGTGTCGGAAGGGAAGCATAAGCAAAAAAAATTATTAGGCTTTCTTAGCAGAGAGAATTAGTTCTTCTTGATTAGTGAACAATTCTTGTAATTTGAGGTCAAAAGTATGGTCAACCAATTTAATATACAAGCCTTTTTCATCATTTCCAATGACTTGTTCTCTATTTGAAGGTCATTTAGCAAACTAAACTAATTATTTTCTTAAAATCTTGTTGAAGACCTAGCGACATGCAGAAAGTTTAAGGCCAGATATATTGGCTACGTCTGTATTGAAATGCAGATCCTGGAGCTCTGCCTGATCTTGGGACTCCCAGATGGAAAATCATGCATTGCATTGTGGGAATCTAGTTTCTGGAAGTTGAGGCAGTATTATTTGGCCTAGGAAGTTGTAAGCTTCAGGTATGCCATGTCCAACAGCTGATTACAGCTGTTGAAGGACAGATAACATCCATGCATGGTGAAATACCCAGAGTTAGCAGCGTCCTGACAGAAAATTAATTTATCCTCATCTGTTGTTTTCATCCCTTCATTTTCATCCCCTTAGCTGAAACGCTGATCCCCATATGGGGCATATTACTTTTCACATTCCATTTTATTCAATATAATCTCTTCTGTCTTCACTAATTTCACCTTCTTTCTTTGTCTTGCCAAAAACCCAGGGCCCTATGGCTCAGCGGTAACATTTCAAAGAAGCTTTCACTAGATTGGAACTGGGTAATCTGTTGGGTCTCGTGTTCTGGCTGGCTTTCGAGAGCATGCATCTTTAGTTTTATCTTTTGGATTATGGATCATCATAGGAATTTTCATTGAAAATCCTCAATTTACAGATAAAACAGTTGAGGTCCACAGTAGTTAAGTGATCACCTAAGTTGCTCAGTTGATCCGTTGTAGACCCGAGATTGAAACTTTGATCTCCTGGGACAGTGCTTGGAATGGGATATCATGTGGCCTCTCACTTTATCATGAGTGTAGGTAGTCACTGTTCCCCTCCACTGAGGACTTCCTTTTCATCCTCCAGTCCTGAGACCTCCGGCTGTGATTTTCTTCCTCCTCATACTTTCTACACTGAGCTTGTCAGAGTATGGCAAAATATTGGCTAGAGGGTACAGAGGATTATGCTTCATTACTATGGGAGTATACTTCAGTGCCATCCAAGAAATTTATTCCCTAAGGAATTCAGTTGCAGGTTATCCCAATGTCTCCGAGGCTTAGCTTTCAGGAATCAGAACCCTTCACTCCCATGCTTGCATCTTGTATAAACACTTCCTTTACGCATTAAAATATCTGCTGAAAGAGGAAGAAACTATTTATATACATATAGATGAAATACTGATAAATCTAGAATCTCCTCCTTGCCTGAAAACTGCCTCTTAAACCCTAGTATGTCTATCCTTTAAAATTTTATGAAACTCTTATTATATAAAATTGTGAACATATACAAATGTAGGCAGAAGAGCATAATGAATCCTCAAATACCTATCACCCAGCTTCAATAGTAATCAACTCATGACCAATTTTGGTGTCATTTCTGCCCCATCTAATTTTCCTCTCCCATATTATTTGGAAGCAAATTTCAGACATCATTTCATTTTATTCATTAGTATTTCAGTATAAATCTCTAAAAAGTAAGCATTTTTGAGATATATTACTATACCATTATTACATGAAAAAATTACTCCTTTAACTCATTGAATATTCAGATCGTGTTCAAATTACAATTGTCTCATAAATGTCATAAGTTGTTTTGCATAGTTTATTGGTATCTGGCTCTAAATAATGTCCACATATTGCAAATGGTTATGTCTTTTAAGTCTCTTAATCTATAGGTTCCAAATAATCAATGTCTCTCTACAATCTATTTGTTGAAAACACTGAGTTGTTTATCCCGGAAAGTTTACTGCCATCTGGAGTTTGCGGATTGCTTACCCATGGCCTTGCACATATTTTTCTGTCCTCTTTATTTCCTATAAATTAGTAATTGTATCTGAAAGTTGTATTAAGTCATTTTCTTGAGAAAATGGAAAACTACATACTGATATACATTGGCGCGAGGAATGGAGTTGTTGGTGTGAGGTGACCTGTCAGGGCTGGCTTTTTGAATATGGAGGAAAAAGACGGTATGAACTCAGGATAATGTGGAGGTATGTTGAAAGTAGAGACCCAGACTGTCTGGGTTTCAGTTTCAGTTCTGTCACTTCTTAGCTGTGTAGCCCTGGGAAAATTATTTGACCTGTCTGTCCTTCAGTTGTCTCATCTGTGCAATGAAAACATAATAGGACCTAACTCAATTTGCATTAATCCTTGCACATTAGAGTCTTTGGTTTTGCTTGGTAAGCACTGTTTCTAATGCCAGAATGCCTGTTTCTCCCATTTCTTGTTTTTCTCTGTTGGTTTTCACTTCAAGCCCTCTGGTTTGTTTCAGGGTAATGATTATTGGTGAGAATCTTATTTATCACCAAATGTTTCTTGTTTGCTTTTGCGTGGTCGCAATGTCCTTTAAAGCAGAGATTGCCAAACTATAGGCCACTGGTTTGTGTGCATGCGATTTAATTGGAACACAACCACGCCCATTCCTTTAAGAATTATCAGTATTATCAATGGCTGCTTTCTCACTAGAGTCGAGTCTGGTAGTTGCAACAGAGACACTGTGGACTACAAAGCTTAAGACATGACTCTCTGGCCCTTTAGAGTAAAAGTTTGCTGGTGTCTGCTTTAAAGAGAAGGAAGTTACCAGATTCACAGGGTGCCAAAGAGCTGCTGGCTAGAAAAGAGAAGTTATGGATTTCTGTGGTTTTCTTAAAAAGTAGAAAACATTGGGAAAGAGTCTCCTGTTCACAGGTGACTTGCATACACACAGGTATCAAAATAACGTGTGCTTGTAGGCTGGGGGGAGGGATGGCAGGGCTTCTCCAGGCCCTGACGTCATACAAAGGATTGCTTTTCCTCTTTACTTTCCTATTTTGCCACAATTTCCCTGGAGGATGAATGTATTGAGCTGTAACACGATTTGGGTTACTTCCTGATGTTTGCTTTATATCAGATAGTCTTAAGATCCCTACTCAACAGAGTCACACTTTCTCTGTGCTGCAGCCTGGCAGGCCCAATCTGCTGCTTACCTTGGGTTCCCACTGCTCACCTCGATGGGAATCTCTGTCACTTGCCGGGGGCCTTGTTTACTCAGCAGTATCTGTGCCAATTGATACCAAGTCAAATATCACGTTAGACCAAGGCCTACTCTGAGTGGTAGGTAGTAACAAGTAAATTTGGCTTAATTTCTCCTTGAGTCTGGAGAGATGTTTGGAAAGGAGAAAAGAATGATTTATTTTTTGACTGGATTGACCAGTTTATATCAGTCATTGGCGCAATTTCACATTTAAATCCCCATAAAAACTCTGCAAGAAAGGTAATATCATACTTCCGGAAACTGAGACTCAGAAAAATAAGTAAATTTTATAGTTTCTGTATAAGTATTATATATATAATATATAAATATTATAGTCTCTATCAGCAGGTGTCATTGAGACAGGTTAGTTAGCATGTTGTTAAGTAGACAGGAAGTCCCTGGTGGAATAAACAAAGGCAGCCATAGTCCTGAAATTCCAGGTTCTGAAATAACTCATTCAATCCAGGACAAAAATGTAATGGCGCTCTGAGGTTAATAAGTTATCTCGTAAATCCCTTTAGGCTGGCACAGAGCAGATCTGATAGATAGAAATGGGTTATTTCATTAATTCCTTCAGGATGGACAAACACAGCAAACCTGATAGACGAATTTCATTAGAAGGCGCCAGCTCCCTTCTCTAAGCGGACAAAAGAAGATATAAGAATCAGAGCCGTTTGCCTTAGACACGGGGCACCCCAGTTGGGACCCCCTGTCGCTTCAGAGCTGCAATTCTTTGCTTTTAATAAACTATCCTCTTTTGCAATTCCTCGCCTCTCTAGTCCATGCTTCCATTCTTTGGTTTCATGAGACCACGATCCTGGCACTCACAGAAATTTCCTGCATCATCATGAGCTTCTTCTAGCTTTCTGTTCCATAATTTTTACCATGTTGCTCTTTTTCTCATGCTCACAAAATGGCTGCAAGAGATCCAGGCACTGTTTCCAGGCAAGAAGAAGGTGAAGGGTAGAGGACAAAAGGCAAACAGACAAGCCAGCCAAGTTTGTTCTCCTTCTTAGATGTCCTTTTTGGTGACTTCAATTTACATCTCATTAGCATCACAGGGTCATCCTTTCTGTAAGGGAACATGGAAAATTTGGAGTTTTCTCTTTATTTTAAGCAGGGCACATTGCCACCCCCTTCAATGTGTTCTATAGGTACAGAAGTGGGGGATAATTGTTACTAAGTAGGCAACTTACAATCTCTCTTTCAAGAGACCATTCTGATGCATGGAAAGATCGAGAATCTCTAGTCTAAACTCTTAAGGAGCTTGCTTTTTTTTCATTTCAAATGAATTTGACAGAATAATTGTTAGATAGCATCCTTCTCCAATCTCCTGGTATAGACAGAGATCCAACAGATGGAATGATTTTCTTCAGGCTTCCACGGTAAAACAAGGCACATCCCAGTGAGGAGTGGCAACTGTTTGATGTCCTCAGTCAAATGTGGGAAGGGTGATGACATCCATGTCTCCTAGCTATGTATTGGCAACGGGCATCTCTGTAGACCAGCCGGCAATCCATTTGGCAAGGGCATGGGAAGGCCACTGGGAACTACTGGACCACATCAGCTTGGCAGAGACAAATGTCGCATATGCTGCAGTGCTAGCTGAGTAAGGACATGTCTGACTCTTGTTGAGTCATCGGTAACTTGTACCTTCCAGTTGCCATTCCCGGTGACTCTTTGTTGATTGCCCACAAGCTCCAAGCCTGGGTGGTGTAAGGAGAAGCAATGGTAGTGATGCCTCCGAAACGTAAACACTAATGGGTGCAGTTTTCACCTTGACAAGGAAGGACTACTCTAAGTGTCTGAGGTATCCCATGCTTGTATCCTTGCCCCGTATCTGGCTACCCACAACAAAGTTGTGTTTTTTGCTTTTGGTTTTTTTTCCCCTGTCAGACATAGAGCCTCAAGAAAACAGTGTGCCCTAAAACAAACAAACAAACAAACAAGGATTTCAGCCTGCAAAGGAAAACAGTCCACCCTGTTTGGTCACCTGAGGGAATCGGTCAGCTCAGGAGAGCTGGACTTGCTTTTTGTTGCTCTGCAAAGTGGACCAAAACTTAGTTGAAGCACCATGACTGGACCTTTTTTGGGGAGGAGAAAGAAGGGGATTTTAAAACTATATCCCAAAAGTGTAATATAGTTCAGAGGTCACAAACTCGGGAAGCCTATAGAGTCTTGGCAGGTGACGTGAGACATGAGCCAGTTGTGCACAGGCCAGCGTTTGCTCCTTCTAGAGACATGTTGTCTCAGAGGAATGCTGGTTCTAACTCCTTCCTTCCTTCCCTCCCTATCTCTTTTCCTCCTCCCTCTAGACCTGGGCTTCAGAATTGGCACTACCGGCATTTTGGGTCAGATAATTCTTTCTTTTGAGGGCTGTCCTTCACATTGTAGGATGTTTAGCAGCATTCCTGTGCTTTACCCACTAGATGCCAGTTATACACCTCTCCCCATTTCTGACAACCAGAAGTTATCCCTGATATCGCCAAATGCTACCTAGGTGAGAAATCTTCCTGGTTGAGAACCACTGCTCTAGATTAAGAAAAGCAGCCAGATTTGCAAGCAACAGTTTTGTGGGGATTCTTGTGTGTAGGTTTGGTTTGGTTTTGTTTTTTGACAAAAGCCCTAAAGATGGAAAAGTTTTAAAAATAAGCTCATCTGCAAGCTATCCTGACAAAGTGCTTTGAGAAAGACGCTATAATCACCATGCTTGGCAAATGCATGGTGATGCTCAGCCTCAGAGCAGCGTTTCCATGTGTTGTATCAATTGCTATCAAACTAGATAGCAGTTTGAAGGGGGTGGGCGTCATCATCATCCATATAACTCTTAAAGTATTTGTCCAGACTTTTTCCTAACAGGCGTGTTGCTTGCCCATGGGCACTTGCATATAAAACTCAGTAGGTGAGACTAAGAGATACATAAAACAGGGAGGGAACTCAGAGATTTTCAAGTCCACTTCTTATGTTTTGTGGGACAGGACACAGGTCTCGAGAGTATAGTTTGCAGCACAATTTGTTATAATAAGCCACAGTGATTCAGACACTAGCCTGAAATTTTCCACAGTATAGGACAGAATTATTATTGTAAAATGGTAAAATTTTACTCTAATGGCCATTTTCAAGGTTTTAGGAATAAGTAAGGAAACCAGAGACAAAATTAAAAATATTTTCTTCAAATTGAAGCTCAAAAAATTAAGGATACCGTCAATGTGCCTTTTGCTTCAGGACCTAGAAACTTAGATTTCTTTGCTTTTTATAATGTGTTTGCGTAATAGCAACTAATTGTGTGTGGTAGGTTTCCATTCATTTGTCTTACCATACTTATAAATCATTCTTACTAAATAATTTGGAACTTGAAAGGAATGATGGTTTATAATTGATTTGTCCTTAAATCAGACCACATATTCTCACTCTCTCTCTTCCCATCTTCATGCAGATTATCATCTTCACCTAGTTTATGATTCTAAAATAAGGTGATGTGAATGACTTCATCGCACTGGTCTAGGATACCCATTCCTGTGTCCAAATTTCACTAAATGGAGGCAACCACTAATTGTATATTTTATCTTGAGATGTTTTTAAAAATATATAGTATTCATGTTTTCTCCATATGGTCAGTTGCTGATCTAAAGGAGAAAGAGTAAGACAGGAAAATTATCAGATTCAAAAAATGGTTCAAGTGGCAGCTGAGAACATCACCGAAAGAAAGGTACAACATGTTCTGGTATGTACACGTCTTCATTACAGGGTGTACTCTCGCCGTCTGGGGTGGTGCCTGAGGCTCTGGCTGACTTTAGTTTGTGATTACCAGAGTCTCTGAAAAGTACTCTCCAGAGTCAGGTATGGGTCTAATTTTTCTCCGACCATGTTTCAAATATTTTCCTATGCCCAAGCTTCTGAGCAATAAAAAGAAAGCTTCCTACTGTAACATAAAAATAAGTATATAATATGTCATGTACAGATAAGTGCCATGGGGAAAGACCATGCAGGGTAAGGTGAAGTGGATTGGGCCGAAGAGTTAGTATTTTATGTGTGATAGTCAGGGAAAGCCTCTCTAATAAGGTGACTCAGAGAACTGAAGGAAATAAAATGGAGAACCTTATGGACATCTAGGGGACGATATCAGCAACCATTGTAAATGTTCCAGCAGAAAATGTTAAGAACAGCAGGCCTATCTGTGCTTAAAGGTGAGGGGCTTCGGAAAAGCATTAAGGGTACATTAAATGTATACACTGGATATATACACAGCATTGATTGGAGAGATCATAAAATTGGGTTACGTGTTTGCAAATCTCTTACCTGGCTTTGAAATATGAGAAGACCCATAGCCCTGCTATACATCATGGTGTTTTGTTGTAGCTGAGTTGTGATGACCATGGGATTGTCTTTTGGAGTCATCCTGCAAAGCTCAGACTAACTCTGAAAGCAGTAGTCAGTATACTTTGCCCAGGTTGGATGATGTTACTAATCTGGGTTGAGAAGTAAGACAACCAGATTGTGGCTAACTGTGGGCCCTGGTCCAGTTCACTAGATTCCACGTCCGATTTTTAATGGGCCAGGCAGGAGGGAAGAAAAGGGGCAGTTTCAAGGAAGAGACAAGTTACCTGCCTTCACATCCCTCACATGACCCTCCTACCTCAGTCTTCAGTATGAGCATTGTGTTCTTCTCAAAGGTGACACGTCTTCTCCAGGCCAAGGCAGAGACGCAAGGGCTGCAACCACAGTGCCTTCCCCGGAGGAGCTTCTAGAAAATTCTTACCTTATATTCTGGGTCTCTTGATGATCTGGAGAGGGGCTTCATTTGCTTTAAATGTGAAAAGAAACGAGGCATCAGCTCAGCTAAGATTGCTGCTCCAGGTATCTGAATGCCTAACATTATGAATGCCTAGCATTAAATGCGTCACATGTACCAGTTTGAAGTTGTTTCTCTGTTCTCAAGGACAGTCAGATTTCACCTACATGCCTCTCAGGCTTGCCCTGCTTTGGGAGTTCTTGAGCGTGCATGTTGGGAGTTGTTGACTGTTAAAGAAAGCAGGACTGGCGTAGGATCAGCAGGAGAATATGCTAGAATTCTACTTCTTAGAGCTGAGGAGAATTACTTTTCAAGCCCAATCCTTGGTCTGATGAATCAAGAGTGATTAAAGAAGCAAGGAAGCACTTCTTGAAAAGGGAGGGTATCCAGGTACAAGTCATTACTTGAGCAATTTTGTCCACAGTTTGCTTGTTTCAAGTGCTCCAGTGTTGATGGTTTTTTGCTTTTACAAGGCTTTTTTTTTTTTAATGCTGTCATACACTCAACAAATATTTTTTGAGCATCTACCCAGGACCCAGTCCTGTGCCATGCATGTTCAAAAGAAATAGGTAACATTGTCCTTGCACTTGTGGAATGGATAGTTTTGTTAAAAAGATAAGAAGACTTCCAGCAGTAAAGCAATCCAAGAAGGAGTAAGTGAGAAGCCAAGTAGGAGGCATAAGTTCAGTGGGAAAAGTCCAGGCTTTGGAGTTGGGTAGACCTGACTTTGAATCAGATCTCTG
This sequence comes from Rhinolophus ferrumequinum, assembly GCF_004115265.2. NCBI lineage: Eukaryota > Metazoa > Chordata > Mammalia > Chiroptera > Rhinolophidae > Rhinolophus > Rhinolophus ferrumequinum. The sequence continues at coordinate 28,221,088 of NC_046290.1, forward strand.
ACTCTGACCAAGAGTGTAGTGTGCCTTTGTGAGATTCACTTATCCTGGGTGGGCCTCAGCTTCCTCTTCAGTAAAATGGGATAATAGTACCTAGTACACAGTCACATTGGATGCTGTAATGACTCAATATTATACATAAAGCAATTTGTACAGTACCTGGCACATACTAAACACTTATATTATTATTATTATTGTTAGTCAGACAAATAGATCTGGGTTCTAGTTTTGATTCTGCAATTATTTAGAGCACTTCGCTAAGTCGCTTAACTTGATCTCACCATCTGTGCAGATTACCTGTAAAGCAAAGAGAGCAGTCTCTCTACAATATATTTTACCTCCAAAATTCCATGGTATTTTGAACTGAATTGTATTTGAGCAAAAACCTCAGTGGCTGCTTCTCTTTCTTAACACTAATACTGATGCTAACAATAAAACATCGATATTTACTGAGGGCTTGCTCTGGAGCCAGGAGCCAGGCTGTGCTCTGCACTCTTTGTTATTTATTCCACGTAACACAAGGAGATGGATACCTTGTCCTGTTTCATAGCTTCTAAGCTATAGCTTATTTAGTTTAATATTTCTGAAGTCAGATTACATTTATAATTGTGAGATTGTGAGATATATTTCATATGGTCCTATTTTTCTTTTTTCTTTTCCGAGAGCCATTTCTAAGTGAGATGGGCCACCTTATAACTGATGGTATCTTTGAAGCAAGGGAAATGAATATTTTTTCCTGTATTTTGGATGATAAAACTGGAGCTTAGAAAGGCGAATTTGCATGCCCAAGATGAATACAGTAACTAAGGCAAACCCAGAATTTGAACTCATATTTGTCTGGTTTTGTTCACTCTAACATACTTCTTAGGAGCAGAGGTTTAAAAAGTCACCAACATATAATCTTTTGTTCACTTCATTTTCCATTGCAAGATATTTTTGCTCCATCACTAGTCTGAACTGTTGATTACCTATTTATTAATTTTAACAGGAATACATTTTTAGTCCTCCTAGCCAGACTTCATAGATTGTATCTTGTGCAGTGTAATGTTGGTATCCGATGGCAATATTGGGTCTGTCTGAAAAGTTATTTTCTTTAAGATAGAACCTACTAGACTCACAGATTTTCTTAAGAAATTTCTCCCTAACCTGGGTTCACCTGGGTAATAGCAGCAGATTTTTGCCTAGACTTTCAAGATCCTGGGTCCTTACAAGGAAATAGGGGTACAGTCATTAACAGTTGATTATTAAGCAAATTCATTGAAAATTAACAGCAGTGTTATTTGACCTTAGTCTTTATAGCCAACCTAATCTTGGGTAAATATAAGATTGTATTACTAAACTTTTGACATTTAGCACAAATTAGCTATCAAATGGGCCTGTTGTTACTGTTGAAAACTTTTTTGAAATATATTAAAATTCTTCTCGTTTCCCGTGTGTTTCTTTCTCTGAAGAAAGAATCTCAGAGCCTTTTATTAGGCCAGGAGAACCTCTCAAACAATCTAATAACTAGCTAATTAATTGTCCATGATATCATATCAGTTTTGTCATTAAAATAATTATAGCTTTAGAGTCACAGTTAATAGAAACAGATTTCAGCAGTCTTTTGATTGATTGTTGAAAGACAGATGACCATTAGCCTTTGTAAGTGTCCTTTGATTAGGGAAGTGAAACTTTTATCGAAAAAAACTATTTGCAGACCTGGTTTCCTGTTAAATTATTCTGAGGTTCTTAAAGGGTCTGTTTCTACTTTTAACAAGACATAGGTGGTAGCACACTCCCCTAGAATGAATGAATGAATGAATGAATGAATGAATGAATGAATGAATGAATGAATGAATGAACGAGCGAGCGAGCGCATGCACCTGTGAACAAGCAAACATATTGCGTACATGTGGGATCTCCATTGCCTTCCTCTGGTCTAGCAGCGTCAGCACCAAAGTGCAGTTGTCAAATTACGCATGGTGGAATTGAAAACGATGTGTCAGTCAGGATCCTGGCAAGACACAGAGTCTAACTTAGAAGTTTCAGAAGACCTTAATGAAGGGCGATGTACAGAAGTGTGGGTAGGATTAAAGTCTGCAACAAGGCATGTTGAGGCACTCGGACCCTAGCTTCAGGGGGAGGTTGTTACCACCCCTAGACCTGGAGCAGCAGTGGGAGGAAATGGTGTTGGTGTTACTCTGGTTCTCGGACAGCAGGAGCCCTAGAAGAGGGGCCGCAAGACAGAGAGAATCCCGTGGGGACTTGGGCTCTGCCAGAGCACAGGGAGTGTGGGGATATCACCCCTGACCTCTCTTTCCACCTTTTAATCTCCACTGTTCAAACCCAGTAGGAAAACAGCCAGCAAGGGAGCCTGGAGATTGAGCTCAAGCAGTCATACCTCCTGAGGTATAGGAAGAGAGAAAGACCTAGCGTGGATCTGCTAGGAGAGGAAGGCCAAACAGAGAATAACCAGCCCCGATGGGAAATGCTATTTTAGAATCCCAGAACAATAGTATATTTAAGCTGCCAAAAAAGAAAGGTACATTGAAGGAATTCAGGGCCCTGACCGCGTTTGATCTTGGGTTAGCATCCACTTTCTGAAACTTCCTTCCAAATACACTTGTAATACCTGATGACAGCAGCCAGAATTGCTGGTCAGTTCAACCTGTCCCAGCTTCATCACTCAGGTCCATATGTGGTGATGGGCTGAGAGGGTTGGTCCTCTGGCTCACTGACGGGAGAAGGTCCAAAGAGAAAAAAATAAAGAGTCTCTTCAGGAAGTCTAACACCTAGGAATAGAATAAGGGTCGCAAGGACATCTGAAGGCGGCATGTACACGGAAATGACTTGCAAATGATTTCACGGCTACATGGTAACGTTCTGTCCCACACTCCTGCTGGCCCCCACTGTCTTCCAGAGTCCTCCTTTGAGAGCAGGTTTGGTGGACTCTTTGTTATCAATATAAATAGCGACGCTCAAGAGATGATCGCTCTCAATATTGATGGGACTAGGACGCATCTTACCCGTCTCCCAAAGGAGAGTTTGTGTTTGATGTTACGCTTGTTCACCAGCTTGAAAGGGAAAAAGGATACTTTGTAAAAGAAGGGGGCAAAGATACCACCCTATGATAAAATGTGTGTTACGAATTGTCGTCTGCTATATGACAGTTGCTTGAAGCCTGTACCAGTTAACACTCCATTCGCAGCTGACGAGAAATAAAATCCTTACCACACGCCACATTCCATGGTTCATGCCTTAGTGCTTTTGGGCTGCGCCAACAATATACTGTAGACTGGATAGCTTATAAACAACAGAAATGTATTGCCCACAGTTCTGGAAACTGGAAGTCTGAGATGAGGGTGCCAGCGTGGTCGGGTGGGAACCCTCCTTTGAGTGGCACACTGCTCGCTGTGTCCTCACATGGGGGAAGGGGCCAGGGAGCTCTGTGGTCACTTTTACAAGAGCCCTAATGCCATTCAGGAGGGCTTCACCCTCATGACCTAATCACCTCCCAAAGGCCACAACTACTCATGCCATCACCTTTGGGTGTTTTGATTTCAACATATGAATTTGGGGGGAACACGACCCTCCATAGCAGTTCACTGTCATAATCCTTTGCACATCCTGTGCTGCCTCATACTTTCATCTGGCAAAATTCCAGCCCAGATTAAATCCAGCTCTCCACCTACACACCATGCCTGTACCGGAGAGCAGAATGACTGTGGGGAAAACATACAACATGCCGACTGGTTTCACTTTAAGTTCATAGACACTAACCTCACTGAGCCCTAAGTAATGACTGGCAATACCTCCGTATGTCCCTTGTCCATACATTTTCCTACTCTTCTAAAGAACTACATCACACCTTCTCTTTCCTCAAGAACACTTCCCACGTCCTAGTCTGTGAAGGTAACCTTTCTTCCTGTTTTACTGGGGGAGAAAATAAAACCCAGAGGCCATCAAGAAATGCACGCACCACATCTGCTCATTTCTGAGAATCAGTATCCATATGCTGTGCCTCCCTCCTGTTAACAAAGAGCTTCTAAGACAAACCTCTCCACTTGCCACTTGCTTTCCTTCTTGTCTTCGGCTCAGGGACATTACCCCAGCAATTCTCACCCTCCTCTTTGTATTGTCTATTTTTCTCTCTCCACTGGATCATTCCAGTCATCATAATAACATGCTGCAATGTCCCAATATTATGAAAAATAAACATACAATTGTTGATCCTGTGTCATTCTTTAGTCACTGCCCCATTTTTAAAAAATCCCTCTTTTCAGCAAAACTCCTTGGGAGAGTTGTCGTAATCCGTTGATTATCGTGGGATAGCAGATGGGAACTGGGCGTGGCCACTGGGACAGTTGCTCACCTATTTCGGTTGCTAAGTTCAGTAGCAAATTCTCAGTCTTTCTCTCTGACCTTACCAAAACTGAATTGGTCACCCTTAACTCCATCTGCCTTTAGTCATCCCCACCTCAGCTGGTGACACTTCCATGCTTCAGTCGCTTAGATGGAAAAATGTTGGAGTCACCTTGACTCCTTTCTTTCTCTCATTTCCCAAAGCCAATTCATGAGCAAATCCTAACCATTTCACACCATTTCCACAGCCATCTTCTTGGTCCAAGTCACCATCCTTTGTCACCTGGATTATTGCAAAGGCACCTAAGTGGTCTCTGCACTTCCTCATCCTCTGTCGCCCAGCCTCTCCCCCGCCACCCTAGTTTATTTTCAGCACACCATATAATCTCATACCTCTGCTCAGGGCCCTTCTGTGCTCTCTCATTTCATAGTGGCCTATAAGGCCCTTTGTAATCCTTGACTTCACGTGGACAGATATTTCTGCTATAATACTATACATCATGTAAAACTTTGTGTTCCGCAAAATGTACTCTAAAAATAATAGGGCTGACGAGAACATTAAGATGAGAGCAGACCTCTCCTGTCTTACACAACTTTAAAACTTCACTAACCAAAGCAATCATGAATACCTTGGGAGAGCTTGAGAAGGGGGCACATGCTCATTTTTAATTCTCTTGAATGTGGCTGTGCCACAGCCAACCTGACCTCCTTTCCTGCGAAGGTCAGGATTCTACTCCTGCCATTCTGGCTCCTTTTGCCTAAGAAAAATCTTGTTTTCATGTTATATCAACATTATCCTACTATTTACCAATCGCCTATGAACTATTGCTGTTACTAGAAACGCATGTTGTAACAGAACAGCCTGTCCTCACTTACTGTCAATTTAGCTGTTTCTCAAATGTGTCAGGTAGGCACCTACCTTGAGCCTTTTGCACTTGGTCTTCTCCCCGCCCAGAGTGCCCTCCCTCCAGAAAGCCTCTGGGTATCATCGTGTCTTTCAAATCTTCATTCAGATTTTTCCCTGAGAGTGTCAGCTTGCCTGACAGCCCACTTAAAAGTACAACACCCTCACGGCCCTCCAGACATTCTCCCCTGCGCGTCATTGCGTGTTCTTCCCGATAGTGTTTATCATCATCATCTGATACATTAATATATTACTCATTTATTGCCTGACCCACATCCATGAATATGAAGCCCTGGGAAGGCCAGGACCGCGCGCGCGCGTGTGTGTGTGTGTGTGTGTGTGTGTGTGTGTGGCGGGGGAGGCGGGGGTTGGTTCATTTGCTACCTTTGTTTTTCTCTGCTGCATCTTCAGTGCCTGGAACATGGTCCAGTACATGCAAGGTACTTCATAAATATTTGCTGAATGAATGAATGAAACTCAAACTTCTTTAGAATTCATCTGAATGTCCTTCTTACATGCAGAATAGTCCCTCTGCCTTTATTTCTTTTCTGATTTTGTTTAGGTGTTTGTGTGTATATATGACAGGGAGAGTGGCTTTTGTCTTTTTTATTAGTTTCAGGTGTACAAAACAATGTAATGATTAGACATTTACATCCCTCACAAAGTGATAACCCCACCAAGTCTACCACCCCTCTGACATTGTACATAGCTATTACAGTACCTTGACTATACTCCCTATGCTGTACTTCTTGTGACTGTGTGTGTGTGTGTGTGTGTATTTGACATGCAATATTATTTTATATTAGTTTCAGGTGTACAGTACAGTGGTTAGGCATTTGTATAAACTATGAAGTGATCCCCCTGGTAAGTCCAGTACCCATCTGACACCCTAACTAGTCTTTAGAACATTATGGATTATATTCCGCACAGTGTATGTCACATCCCCATGACTGTTTTGTAACTACCAATTTGTACACCCTAATCCCTTCACCTTTCTCACCCATCCCCCAAGCCCCTCCCATCTGGCAACCGTCAGTTTGTTCTCTGTGTCTATGAGTCTATTTCTATTTTGTTTGCTCGTTTATTCTCTTCTTTAGATTCCACATGTAAGTGAGATCATATGGTATTTGTCTTTCTCGGTCTGACTTATTTCACTTAGCATATGTTCTCCAGGTCCATCCACGTTGTCACAAATGATAAGGGAGAGTGGCTTTTTCAAACCTGGTTGTGTATTTTTTCTGATATGCATCAGACTTGCATGCTGTTTCACACTTACCACTCTGTCCCTGCGATGTTCAAACTTGCAAAGCTTTGATGTTTTAGTAATTTGTTATAAAGGGTGTCCTGGAAAAAAATTGTGATGCAGGTTGTGTGTTATCTTTTTGTACCCCTCTACCAACATACGCACTTCTTGCTCGCATTCTAGGAATCCAAACTCTCGTGCCACCAATTAAAAATTTAGTCCCATAGACTTTTGAGATATTTATTAGCTTGTACTCTAGCAGCTAGTAGGTTGCTGGAAAATCAAATTGTTATGGGAATTTGAATACATGGCCTCTACACCCACTGCTAGTATCGGTACCCAGTCAAAAGAACAGGTCATTCCAGTACTTCGCAGTGATGGCCATGGGGCAGTTTTATGCTGATGTTACAAAGGGACAGGGACATGGTGACTTAACTCCTTCGGTTCTGGGCAAGACTTCACAGGAATGGTGATAGGAACACTTGGGTGTAATAAGTACAGAAGTTCTCCATGCTGAGAATGGCAGGGGGTGAATCCAGGAATCGACATGTTAAAAAGCACATAAATGAAAGGTTCCTGGTAGGTTTGTTACCGGGACCCCAATGTTACAGTCTGTCTGCCTGCGTGCACTGGCGTAGGGAAATGCATGAGCAGGAGTTTGCAGTATAGAAACAAAAATAGTGTAATATTGAATTGGCCAATCCCAAGAATGGGAGTTAATGCTCTAAATACCCGACTCCCTGATGGCAGGTAGGTTACAGATTGTATAGTGCAAAATCCCAAAGACACCCTGGATTAGGGGGTTGGGGAAATGCTGGGAGTTGATTGGTCAGAGGTGAGGTAAGGGTAATGAATCATTTCTTCAGGTCCTGAGGGCAGTTCTGAGGACTGTTCTTGTCTCTCTTTGTCCAATTTCATGGGAAAGTAGCCAGGGAGTCATTCTACCTTAGGGCTCAGGAACTGAAACATAACTTAGGTCAAGATGTTATCTGTAGCTGCCAGAGGTCCAGACTTCTGACTGTTGGTCGGGTCTGGGCCAGTGTCTTCTGCGGCCTTGGGGGCTGCTGGTTATTTGGGGGAAAGGCTAGGTCTCTGAGGGGTATATACAGAGGGTGCCACAAAAATGTACATACATTTTAAGAAAGAAAAAAAAAACACTGTAATAAAATTGTAATAATCAATATATACCATTAACAAAAGATGAATACAAGTCATGCGTATACATTTTTTTGGCATCCCAGTATATAGAGAGAGATGATTTCTAGAGCTAGGATTTAGAGTTAAATTTAATCAAAGTCATAAGGACCCACAATTTCAGGTTCAGGGAACAGTATGGTGAATCATTTGGCATGGAGGTGGGGCGTGTAGGGTAGGCTGAGGTCAGTTCATATGCCATAAGGAGTTTGCACTTGATCCAACTAGGGAATTCTCAGTTTTAAGTGATATGACTGCACTAGTCTTTCTCCTCCTCACCTTTTCCAACCAATCCTTGGCTTCTTGAAACTGTCAGCTTTAACCTTATGTGGACTGGACATAGATGAGGGCCTGGCATATAGAGAAAGACCTATTTGTTTCATGAATATATGTGTGTGTGTGTGTGTGTGTGTGTGTGTGTGTGTGTGTGTATAATTTGTGTATATGAATGATCTATCAATATTAATTTCTGCATTTTCTCTACAGCAAACTTATTCTGTATCCAAATCATTGACTAGCAGGTCACCCACCATAACATTTTTTGACTTGACCTAAACGCTCTGACACTTCCTCTTTCTCAGGTCTTAGGTTCCTTTTACTAGTTCTGATCCACTTCTCCATTTGTGGTGATATCATCCCCCAAACATTTTTGAACACCTTGAAGTTCTTACTTTGGTGGCTTGAACTTATGGCTCTGGGAGAAAAGTTTTGTTTGTTTGTTTGGTTGTTTTTTAATAATCACGGAAATCAGGTTGAATTAGAGAGATCTTTACTTGAGGTTTGTGATGAAAACAATAGCCTGCTATAAGCCGTGTCTTGGATCTGCCGTTGACAGGTTGTGTATCATTAACAAGTTACACCACGTTTTTGCACCTCAGTAGACTAATGTAGCCAAATTTCAATAAACAAATGATTACTAGAGGCCTTATGCTTTAACCCCCCCAAAATGTTTTTCTTTAGTGAGATTTCAGCTGTGTAGGGGCAGTTATTTGGGAGAAAAATGCCCACTTAGCCTCTTAAATCATGCTTCCCAGGACTGGTAGAAGAAGTCTACAGTTTCTTGCATATTATTCAAATGACTTTGTGGATTGTGCAGCCTCTAGTCTGCTCCCTCCCATGTGGAGGCCAGCGATCTCTGGCCACTTCACAGCTCATTAACAGTCCAAATGGAGACCCGGGAGAGGAAACAGATGAGATGAAGCTTAAATATGTCACATTGGTTATTTCTTAGCAGCTCTGATAAAAGGCTTAGCAGGATGAGGTTAAAACTTGGTTAAAGAGGTTTGAGGATTACCTGTGACTTTAGCGTATGTCTGCTGCCTTCCTCCTTCTCCCTCCTCCCTTTTTGTAGCCATTACACATGAGTTGGCTCAAAACATTAATGAAACCAATATAAGTTTTTTACTATCTATAGATCTTTGAAAAAAAAATATTTTATTACTTACAGGAAAATCAAAATAAGATAAAACTTTGTTCAGAATGTTATTTTTCCCAGTCAAAATTGGCAAGCTCTTGAACCAGAACTGGTCTTGAAGACCAGTGGCTAATTATAGGTAAGGATTTGCTAAAGCCAATGGATGCATCTTACCTATGTTTTCGATTCCACATGTAGGAATTTGGCGACTTATAAGTGGCTCTGGGTACAGGTCCCAGATTTGTTCTGCAAATCTCCCAGGAGCAAGGGCACCTCTTTGGATAGGCAGACTCAGAGATTCCATACTGAGAAGAGAAATTCCCACCATACTTCTTGGTGCGATCTCCAGCGTTGCTTCTCTGATAACCAGGTCTTTCTTCTTTCCTGTTAGAGTTTATGATCCACAAACAGCAAGTGTTTGGGGGGTTATGCAAACTCCCAGCTATATATGATGACATAAATGGTTCAGGATGCAAGAAGAAATAAACTATTCCGAGATACAGGGATACCTTGGGATCAATATAAGTGGAGTAGCCAACAGAACTAGGTGCTGGGTTTGACAGAGTTGGAAGATTGGGGCACAGTCTAAGTAAGAGAGGGGGCAGGGCAGCGATTAGACTGGAATCTCTAGTGAAATAATGCTTGGGTCTGTCCCTGGAACTCTGCCATGGTGGGGACATTGGTGAAGTTCTGTGGTCATTACAGAATGAGAGGGGAGGATGGAAAGAAAAGATTGTGGAAGGGTCAGTCGAGGTCCCTGTAAGTCATATGACCCCAGTTTCATTTGCTAAAGGAGCTATGTAAGGTTTCCTTTGTTTAGCCTCAAACATCTGAAAGAAAATTAGACCTTGAAAGACCAATGAGACACTCCATTTCACTGGGAGTTTTGACATCTCAGAGAAGGAAGAATGATGGGGACAGCTAAATTTTAAAGTCTCATGAAAGGTGGCCAGGAGAGGGCAGTCACCTTTTATCAAGAGCACAGACTAAAATTGGAAAGAGTAATTAGACCACAAAGGCATAAAGTATGATGCAGGCTTCACCCAAATGTAATGTCTTACACACAGTAGGCACTTTGTCTGTGTTTGCTAAAACATGTTAGCTGCTGCTCTTTCCCCAGATCTCATCCGAGTCCCATAGAAACCTTGAACCTGGTCCCTTCCATAAAACCAAAGAATGACTCTGAAGGAAAAAGATTGAAAATCCAGAAAACAGTTTTGCCTTACTGGTGAAAACAGTTTTCTTTTCCTTGTAGTTTACTTTGGCATAGGCTAGTGTCTCTTTCATGCAGACAGCTACTGTTTACAACTGTTGTTATCATGTTTTCCCTTCTTCATCTTCCGGAATACTCTCTTCCTGTTGCTACATACTGTCAGTTTACTAATGGAACCCGCTTTATAAGCTGCTGCATTTTTCGTTTTCCATCGGATCAATGTTATCATGCTCTGAGTCATCTCAATAATGGTGACTTCTGTGTACCAGGTTGTTGTTCAGAGGGAAGAAGAGTGATGGTGACACAGGTTGAGAACCAACTTGATGATTTCATGCATTTGGCAATAAGGCTTAATTAAGATCCCAGCTTCATTCTGCTGCATTTAGTCTGTAACCTGCTGGAACTCAGGCTTGAATTAACACTGGCTGGATATAAAAGCAGTAAGCCAAGAAGTTTGCACTTCTCTCAACTGTAGCTGTTTATTTAGCTGGAGAAAATTTAGTGGGTGGTCCATCCTTCACAACCAGTGAGAACAGAGTTGAGTTGTAAAAGTTTGGTAAAGAAAGGGCAGTAGCAATCCTTCCATTTTTTTTCAGTTTTATCACAGCCTATAAATTAGTTCATTAGGTATGTTGATCATATAGGAGCTAATATTTTAGGTTTCTCTCCTTCAAGTTATTTAGTTTACATCTAAGAACTGTGCCCACTGAAAGCTCTTCCAGACCCATGAAATGAATAACAATAATAAAAGTTAATAGAAACAAAGATTTTATTAGCCTTATTTTTGGAGTAGGTCCAGAGAATTACTGGGGTATATTTTTGTTGTTCTTTACATTTTGTTTATTTGCTTGGGTCATTATAACCTCTACTTGGTATTTGTTCCTTACTGTGGTCAGTGTGCTCCCACGTGGGAGAGGCAAAAGGACTGAAGTTGGTGCAGTTGGGACATAAAACCTTAATAAATTGCCCCATGAATTGCCACCTTAATTACCACCTTTTATTTTAATACAGTGAGAGTTTATTAGATTTTTCTCAAGTATAACAAAGATTAAGATTAATTTCTTATATATCACTGCTATTCTTCGACTTCATGCCTAAAAAACAGTTCGTCTTTATCATAAACTCTTAAGCCAAAAATCACTTAAGAGGCAGTAAGGAGTAGTGGCTGAGGACTCTGGAGTCAGATGGGCCAGTTGGAATCCTGGTTCTGCTGCTTCTCAGCTATGTGACCTTGGGCTTCAGGGTCCCTCTTTTGCAACATAAGATGATTACAGCTTCATAGGCTTGTGAAATGAGGTAATACATTTAAAGAGCTTAGAACAGTGTCTCACTTGTAGGGAGACTAGGGGAAAAACAGGGGAACAGAGACAAGATAGTTGGGGAAAGGAGAAAAGTCAGTTGTCGGGGGGCGGGGGAGATAAGAGAAAGTTACGAAAGGGAAGTGGAAGAATTTCAAATATAAAATGGCTGCTCTTTAGTTATTCCAAAGAAAAGACATACTAGGTGTGCTCAAGTGGTTTTGAAAATCCTTAACACTCATCAGCAAAAGACTGGAGCTTATATTGAAGCAGAGGTGTAGACCTGCGTGACTTATGTCCTGGCCAGTTGCCTGGCGTCCCCTGTGGTAAGCTTGATCCCTATTGGCACAAAGGGTTTTATGGACAGGTGGTTGGGGCAAACTTTGAAACCTAACTATTTGCACTTGATCGCCAGAATGTGTAATTATTTACCGGTGCTTGCTAAGGGTGTCAGTTTAGCTTTTTTGGCAGAGAAAGGATTAAGTTTAATATTTGAAGGCAACTTTTTCAGTTGGCCTGCGCTGGCTTTTGTTACAGCGCTTGGTTTGGCATGTAGTAACCAAACCTACTGGTTAACTCGTTAGGCACTTATTATTTAGAAATTCTTCTTCTCAAAGCAAAAAAGAACCCTTTATCATGCCATAACTCTCTTTTCTAAAAAATGACAAGAACTGTGAGTTTAGTATCAAGGGCCTAATTGGAGGGTTGAGAAAATAAGTTTTGGAAAGACAGTAATAGCTTAAGAATTTTCCTTAGATGGAGGTTTCCTTTTTAAAACCCGAACTGAGCTTTATCAAAACAATAACTGAACTTTGCAATAGGACTGCACTTCTGGGTTGTTGGAACTGGGACGTACGTGTCTGTGTTGTTCATGACTATAATCTTTGGGCCTACATCAGTATCCAGCACATAGTAGGCACTCAGATGCTGAATGAATGAGTACTGCATTTAAATTAGCATAGCTGTCCCTCTGAATAAGTCAAAGGGGATGGAATGCATATTAAACCAAAACATAAGTCTTTATGCCTGAAATGTCATCACTTTTTCAATGGCCAGCACCTGTTTCGTTTGTTCCAATTAAAAGAGAAAATCTTGATGTAAAGGAACATCAAACAAAATGTTCTGTACTCATATTGTGCTTTGACATCTGCAGTGAGGTTTAAATAAAAATTTCCCGAATCTGATTGTATTGAAATTGCCATATGTTTCTTACTGGTATTGTTCATTCAGACTTCAAGTGAGGATAGTCGCTGCCACTCAAAGTGGACATATGCTTTTCATTATGAAAACGGCCTGTCTTCAGGGCGTTGTCGTGTACTCTAACAGCTTGCATGTTTCCTTTTGATGCTGTGCTCTATTGCCATTGCAGAGTTGGAGGACTCAGTGCGGTCTTGTTCCCTTCCTGATGTTCTTTTGGTCATTTTAAGATATGCTAAGTGCATTCACACAGCTGACTGGCTTCGTTCTCCCAGTTCTCGGGTCTAATCTAATCATATTAGATTGTTCTCTACCAGCTAAAAAGCTGGATATTAAAAAGAATGGTTATAATCCTCTCCCTCACTACCCTCCCTTTCTCTCTTTCCCTAAAATTGGCCTCTTGATCTCATGATACTAATTATGAATAGTATTAATAGCATTATGATGTGTTAATTTTTATTAATACTATTAATAATGATGAATAGTGCACGTGTGTGCACATATACCAAGGGGGAGAGTAATTGATTGGTAATTGATTGGTGGGTAATTCAACTTGCTATTAATGCTGAACTTTCTTATTAAACAAGTTGTTTTTTTTGGGGGGGGTATTGTGAATAACAACATTGTCTTCTTGGGATGTGGGGAAATGTATGCTTAGGAAACAGAACCTCCTTTTCTCCTGTTGGTATGGAGCACACATGCAAAAGGAATGAAGGGATACATTTTCTGTAGCCAGGGCTCTGTGAGAAATAACACTGGTAGAGAAAAAGACTCAAAGAGAAGTCAGAGCTCATGGCACTTTTCTCCTGGCACATTACCTCGTCTTCATCAGCTTTTCCTATGCCTCCGAGAGGCACATTTGGAATGACCAGAGCAGAGGGCCCAGCTAGCCTTTGGATCGCCATCTTCCTCTGCCCCGTGTGAGTGGAACATTGTATGACTGGTTCTGACTTTTCCTGCCATGAGCACACTCATCCCAGATGAATAACTCCTAGTTGAGGGGGGCAGGGAATTTGGGCATTCACAGGGAACCAAGTTGCTATCTGATCTGCCCACTGGAGAAAAGTGAGGAAGAATAATTCTTTGGGATCCTGAAAATATAAACATGAATAGAAAAATTAAAACTGAAGAATCCACTTGGAGTCGATAAAAAGTGTTAAACTCTCTGCTGGTCATGTGACGTATTCTTGGCATTCAGGGAGCCAGAGACTCTTGTGGTCTAATCTGGAAAGAGTCACTAACTCGCTGTGTCACCTTGGCAAATTGGTTGATCTCTTTGTGCTGTACTGCTCGGTCCAGCTGCTGGATGGGATGAAAGCAAGGCCTCACTGAAACCAGATGCTGCCTCTCTGAAAAGCTTTCAGCAATAAATAATATCGTATATACTTTGTTCTTGGCAGAAATTACTGAACTGTTATAACCCCCTGTTTTCACTTGCTTCTAAATTTCTGGAAATTTCTCCTTTGGGCTTGAATTTTTCCATGCTTATCCTCAGCCCAAAGCTTTTTGGAAAGTTTAACCGAAATTTTACTTAGCTATTTTTCCTGAATGATGGGAGAATACGGGCCATGCATTGTTTTTTCAGTTCATAAAATAAATTTTAATTTTTCCAGAAAAATAGCTGAGCTGCTACACTTAAAATGTAAAAAAAAAAAAAAAAAAAAAATAGTAAAAAAAATCATGGTATGCTAAAGAATGCCTGCAGAAGACAGTTTTAGGTTGCTGAGTGTATCCCGTCTTTAAACAAGAGCACACGCAATCAGGACACAGATTAAAAAGCTCTAGTCTAGTTTTAAAGGTGACCAAAGGATGATTCCACATATTCTCTCAGTAAACCGTTCTCAGTTACCAAGAGGCAACTTCAGCTACCATCACTGATCATGTTTCTTGACCACTGGCTCTCTGTTTCCCGGCCTGGTTCCTAAAAAGGTTTCATGATTATGTGCTGGCATTGACCTCCAGTTGACGTTTGGAATTAAGTTAACCATGTCTTTCAGGTGGGCCTGCAAAAAAGCCTTCTCTGGTCCTCCAACTGCATAATGTATTTGTTCATAGCACTTACAACATAATCACATACGTGAGTGATGACTTCAGTCTGCTTCCCCCATGAGACCAGCAGCTCCGTTACAGCACGACGTGAGTCTGTTTTACTCACCGTTGTCTCTGTGGGACTTAGCTTAGTGCTGAGCGCATAATAGGAACTTATTGCTGAATAAATTAAATGAACCTGCATACAGTGCTCTTGTTGGAATTTGTTCGTAGATTTGTCCACTCAGATAGGCGTGCATATATTCAACAAGCCTCATGGAGTATCTGCTTCACGCCATGCGTTGCTGGGAATCTTTCCTTTGGCAGATATCACGGAAGTTCATGAGGATTTATTACTTATACACCAAATCAAAACAATTGTATTATTGGGGTACCATTACTATGCCTATAATTGGAATATTGGGCTAATAAAGCCAAAGCCAATCAAGGAGACTTTATCATTTGTTGGGCATTTATTATGTGCCTGGCACTGTGTTATGTCCTGAAAAGAGAACAATTAGTAAGGACTCTGCCAGGAAGTCACTTACAGGTTAACAGTGGCAAGAAAACAAATTCTGAAATAACTGTTATTCAAGGTGGAACATAATAGGTGGGAGGTAAAAGCAAGAGAGAGATTACTGTACCACAAGATACCTTGTGATCTTGTACAAATCTCCTAAAAAGCCAAGAAAAGCATTATGACATTCCCTGATGGTCAGAGTTCCCATGAGAATCGGCAGTTAGTCACAGTTCCTCTCCTAGGCATATTCTGCACTTCTTAACCCTACTAGCCGCTCTCTCTCTCTCTCTCTCTCTCTCTCTCTCTCTCTCTCTCTCTCTCTCTCTCTCGTCATATGCGTTAGTACTGGAACATAAATTGGAATGAAGCTCAAGTTCTTGACATCCATGTCACGAGAGTCATTGTTCTGTACATAAGACCCTAAGACCTCTTCATGCTTACACAAGCATGGGTATGAGTTCTTTGTTTCATCCCAAGTTTGAAAAACATGTTACAGTGACATTAGTGTGTGCAGTCATAGATTATTGAACTGAAGACAGACGGCTCACTGAGCTCCAGCCACACTGACTTTCCTTCTGTTCCCTAACACACCGAACTAACTATCTCCTTGTCTGGAATGCTTCACCCTCAGGTTTTGGCATAGCTGGTTCCTCTTGTCATTCAGGTCGCAGTTCAACTGAAAGGTCTCTGTGACACCAGTTACACGAGGACCTCCTCACCCCATCCATATCCGTCTCCGTCACTCTCTAAGATCACATCACCCTACTATGCTGTCTTTATAGCATTTTTCCTATCTGATAGTTTCTTTTTTTACTCATTTGTTTCCTTTTTTTTTAACTTTTATTTATTTAAGTGTGTTTTTCCAGGACCAGTCAGCTCCAAGTCAAGCAATTGTTTCAATCTAGTTGTGGAGGGCACAGCTCACAGTGGCCCATGTGGGGATCGAACCAGCAATCTTGTTAAGAGACTGCCCTCTAACCAACTGAGCTAACCGGCTGCCCCCATTTGTTTACTTTTTATTGTCAGTTTTCTCCCACTAGAATGTCAGTTCCATGAAATAAGAACAGTCTTTGCCAGTCTCTTATTTCCTGGAAATAAGTGCCCAGGAAAGTGCATGGTGTTTGATAGGCGCTAAGACATGCTTTTCGAATGACTAATGAAATGTGTGAATGACGTGAGGCTGAGGGAAACATTCAAGAGTTTTATTCTGCTCTGTGCCTGAAGAAAGCTTCTAGCAAGAACATTAGCTGTTCTGAAGGTGCCTTTGCCTCGGCTCCAGCCCAAACCTCCTCTCTGCTTGTGCAGAGTGGGCACTGGGAGTGTGTATATCCCTGCTTTTCAGATGAAAGGACAGTGTCTTGGACATAGGCTCCCGTTAGTCTATTCTGTGAAGCTACAGTTGCTGAAGCCAGTATCTTTCAGGATTTAACCTGTATTTCTTACTCTAAGCCAGGGGTGTCCAAACTTTTTTCAACGTTTGTCACCAAGGGCCATATGCGGTAAAACACACAAACAGCCGGGCCACTCACTCGAGGTGAAGTACGTTTTGCCTCACCTGGTTTATTTAAGTAAACTAAATATATTTTTAGAATTTGCTGCGGGCCAATAAAAAATGGATCGTGGGTCGCAGTTGGTCCGCGGGCCGCACTTTGGACACTCCTGCTCTAAGCCTCTCAGGCATCTGATGCACTGGCTTCCAGGTGTAATTGAGAATGTTGGTTTACGTGTGTAAAGCGATTTATGCTGTTGATCTTCTCTAACACTTTCCCAACACATTCAAAAAGCTTTACACTTTCTCTTGTTAATGATTTTCATCTGCCAAAGAGCTTGTCTGGTTATAAAGAAGATCACTGAAAATACTTGGCACATATTTTCCATGTTCCTAAGGCTGATTTTGTTTTATTTATTTATTTTTGCTTTGCTGGGGAAACTTGTTAATAAAGGAAAAGAAAAAAAATTAACTTATCTTTTCAGAAGAGATGTTACTTGGGTTCAGAGTTATATATATATATATATATATATATATATATATATATATATATATAATGCATTTCTCTAGTTCTTAGCTGAATAAAAATTGGAGCTAATAGACAATTTTGGGAAATAGTTTGGGGTGAAAAGGTTTTGGCATATTCATGGATTCTCTCAGCTATTTCAAAATAATTTTTAAAGACTTACTTGTATTGTCCAAATTAAAGATTTTGGCCCAAAGGAAAGGTTAAAGTCTTGGTTTCTCTCAGCTTGACTTTTTTGGGTGTTATGAATTTATAAGCAGGATTGTTTGAAGGGGGAACATAGATGGGACCTTTGGCCAAACTAAACACTCCATGGTTTCATAGTTTTGTACTGCACATCGGAAAACATCCATATCATTATTCTATCAAGGGGACACAGATTACCAGATTTGTAAGAAAAGTCCAGTGGTTGATTGAGCCACTTTGAGTGTAAGGGGTGCTGCACGTTGACTGCCAAATTTCTGTCAACACAAGAAAAAAAATTCTTATATCAAAAAAATATTTTTCGCTCATCCATCATGTAAGAAATTTATGCATGTTAGTACTTACCAGAAGAAATGGCACAGATAGTTTTCGTTTCCAGCAGTCTGTTGAAATATCTTGATCAAAGATATGTTCTGTTTTTGTAGAAAATAGAAAATATCTATTTTTGTAGAACATCTTTAGTAGATCGGTCTTCTCATCATTTTACCACTTTTTTAACTCTGGTAACAATATTAGCTATGGTGATCCACATAAAACTTCCAACTATGAAAACATTTTTTTTTCTCTGATCTTAAAATGACAGCTCAAAAAGCCCCCACTACTACTCCCAGCTCATCCTGAAAAAGAGATTAGTGTTTAATCATCCCTGTTCTTTGCTACCAAGGGGTTTGGCATTATGGTTGCTGGTTGGACAATTTTTCTCACTCCCAAGGTTATTTCTCCCATTATAAGAAAGGGTATTAAAACCCAAATATCATGCACCTTGTGGTGAGGTGATGAGGTGGTTAGCTATACTCCTATTCAACCAAGTCTCATTTACTGGAGGAGAATAAGAACATTTTATTAGGGACTATAATTTTCCAGGCATTATATAAAATAATAGAGGAGGCAAAGATGAGGTCTTATTTCTGAAGTTTTAGATCTATTTCCCCTTGGGCACTGAGAAATGAGAAGGCAGGGCTGAAAAGCTCTGGATGATTTTTAAATTTATTTTGTTTTGTAAACCACATGATCACATTTATCAGGCACCCATTCCATAGTAAACAGTGTCAATTTAACACTAAATATATTTATTAAGCCTCTACTGTCCTAAGGGAATTTAAAACTTGGGAAAGAGAAGACAATTTACACCTCATAGACAGGCTGTGATAAACTGAGGAAGAGAGTGACAGAGAAAGTAAAATGGAGTTCCAGAGCACAGAAAAATCCCACCTGATTCAGTGACTGAGGAAAACTTTCTGAAGGAAGAGCCAGTGCGATGAGCCTAGAAAGTTTGGTAGGTCTTACAAGATGAAAAAGCTGAAGTGTGGAGAGAAGGAAGAATAGAGGGTACTCCGAGTAGTACTGAACACAGCCAGTAAACGTTTGGGTCTATTCATGCAGCAAACTGAATGGAAATGAGTGTTGAAGGGACTGTAGCTTGATAGGTAGACCAAGACCAGTTTGGATGGGGCCTTGATGGCCACCTAAGGACTCAGGGTCTTAAGCAATGAAAGGTCAGTAAAAAACAACAAACAAAATGTTATGTTCAGAGCCAGACTTTTGATTCCTAGCAACAAAGTATACGGTGGGTTGAAGGCAGAAGAGTTGGAGAACAGGGAGACCCGTGGGAACTGTGCAGTCATAGTTCCTAACATGAACAAAGAGATAGACCCATTTTTGTATATGATTGCAACAAAAGCCTCTTCACAGATTAGTGTCTTTCAAAGGCGGAGTAACTGTATAAAACACAAATGAAGTGGAAAAATTTAATGGCGTTTCATTGTAATGGGAGTTAGTCTAGATGGTTCAACTGTGGAATTAAGAGCAAAATCTAATGACGTAGCAGATCACCATCAGCTGATACATACTATAAGACATATATTTAAATATACCTGTCAATATACATCCCCTTTTACTTGTTAAAATACTGGCCATCTCATTATTATGTGATAGAAAAGCTTGCAGGATTGTGCACCATGACCCATAATAGAGGCAAGTTTTGGCTTTCCCCATTTATCTGTAATGACACAGACAGACGTCTGAGTCCTGAAAGTGAATCTGGCCAATTTTGAGTTTGACAGCCCGCGTGAAAGTAGATGTTCCACATTGTGTATAACTGAAGTGCGCTCTCAGGAGCACAACTCTTGGGTGGGTCACTTACTTCTTTCTCAGTTAGGATGTCAGTAGGTTTCAGATCTACAACAGAAATACCCGACTTGCCTAAGGTGGGTTTGTGTAGTATATTCACTTTTGTCATCACTTCCATCCCTAACATATAAGATCTATGACTTTTTCTAGACCAATGGTTTTTAAATATCTCATTATTAAGTAAAAATGGAGCCAAAATCATTCTCAGGCCCAAAAGGAAAATGAACAAATAGAGGGACTCTTCAGACCACCGTCCCTAACTGTATTCCTCTGGCCCCATCTTCTTCACCTGAAACAAGCTAAATGTAGAATTAGCACTAAAGAGAACAAGAGTGAACACGTTCGTTTTTGAACACTGGCTACAACCTACAATACAAATTAAAATTCTGATGGAGGAAGACAAACTTGTCATTTTGGCTCTTCAGTTTTAGAAATGTTAACTGAAAATTTAAACTTTTTAAATATTTGTTAATTTTTTTAAAAAAAATCCAAGTCTTATGAGGAAGACTCAGGAAAACATTTGTGAATCAATAAGTGGGCACTTACCTCTGAAATTGTCATGGAATAAACGTACATGCTGTATTATAAAATAATGCACATTGCCAGTTTAGTTCAAAGGGCAAGATGAGTCACGGATATAACTCATGGCTCTGATTTCCTCGTCTGGTCTATTCCCTACTTGGCCTTTTGGCTCTAGAGTGAGGACCACATTAAAACTCAAAGAATAAAAAGCCTTTACATTTTCAGGGGAGGAAACTGGAAGCACTTTTAAATTTTCTAGACACTGAGGCAACTCAGCGGTGGCTATGGAAATTACTACTAGCACCAAATCTTGCATTAACATGCAAGGTGTGCCAGTTTTACACAAACTGTGTCATATGCAGAGATAGCTTGTTGGCACGAACTAAGTCACCTGTTTTCTTCGTTCCCCACCTCTTTCAGTGAAGACAGCTAAATAGACTGTTTCTAGATAAGCATTTGAAGCAGCTCTGATCAACTCTTTGGAAAATGTTTGTGAAGAACATTACTATGCAACATGCAGAGTAGATAGATAAGGGAACTACTTCTGCCTACATACATTGAAATATATAAATCGAAGCCTATTAGAATAATTATATTATTTCTTAAAAGTTAAAATCATTTTATTTAAACCATTAATTCTGTTTCTAAGGAATTCTCAGCAGGGACTTCTGAGTTCATTCTCAAGGATACTGCATATTAGTAGAGAAAAAGAATACTGATTATGGACTTTCTCAGGTTCTTCTCTGCAATTCCTTGAGACTACAGTGAGTTTGGCCTTGTGGTGTGTTTACGCTCAGGAAGGGAGATGGCCATGGATGTATGAAGCTCTCCCTGGGTCGCTATGTCCTTTACAGGGCTTCTGCCTTGTGCTGTCCTCTTACAGTTACTTTATTTATTTTTTTTTACATTTCTAATCAACTGAATCACATTGTAGTATGTAAAATGTTTTGATTCTTGTTTGAATGGATGTTTACTATGCAGGATTCACAATGAGTCACTTGAGTAAAAGGAACCAGCCCCTTCATAGCCATTTATTGTAATTCAGAGTGACGAAGACTCCCTGGTCCAGCTTATCAAGGTTTTGTTGGTGTATTTGTGACTTCCAGGGAGAGACACCGAGAACTATTTATTAATCATGGTGTCCCTAAGTCAGACAGAGTTTTTTATTAGAGTACTTAAGCACTCAAATTAACATGCTTCTTGAAGGCTGGTGACAAATACAGCATTTTTTTTTTTTCCGCATTAATCAGGCTCTGGTGGCATCAGACCTCTGGGAAGCCTTGTGACAGGATCTACACTGTGCAATATCACATGTGAATTGCTTTTCTTCCAGGAAGGGTTTTCTCTGGAATCTATGAAGAAAATGTTCCTCGGGCTAGAAACTGGGATTGAGAAAGCTCCTCTTTCTTGTCAGAGGACACTAACTAAGTCTGGTGAGGCCAACTGTTGAGCCCTGAGGGTCGGCAAGGTGGATACAGGGTGACAGTCACAGGTGAAGTGACTGGAATCTAACCGAGTAACCCTTCCAGCCCTGAGAATGGTCACAGGAGTAGGTGCCTCCATGGGGAAAGTCATTAATCTCCTTTATCTTTCTACCTCTCTAACTTTTTATGGACTTGTGATTTTTGACTCTGGGCAGGGATATAAATGCAGAGCTCTCTGACTTGTTTTGTTTTATGCTGTTATTTTTTTTTTTAATATACTAAGGATGCTACCTAAATGCCTATGTACCTGCCATGCAGACGATTGCATCAAACGTAAACATTTTTCCCATGTGTGCCTTCGAGCTATTTGTAAAGAAACAAATTATACAAATAAATTTGAAGTCCCCAGTTTTACCTCCCCTAGTCTCACTCTGGTCTCTGCCACCCCAGAGGAAAACAACTGTCATGTACTGGCATTTGTACAGTCCTGTTTTTGGACTTTTATATTTTATTGTGTCTACGAAACATGTTTGTTAAATGCATGGAACAAATTATGTATTTTAAACTGTACATGTATTTTACTTTAGGTATAGAATTCTGGCAATTACTGTTTTTACTACCAAACCTTTTGTTTTCAGAATTTGTGTTGTTATATTACCCTGGTTCATTTTTTTCTTGCTGTGTGTTACTCCATCTTATGAAAATATCACAATTTATCTATTTGAATTGATTCAATTATTTTACTAAAATAAGTGATACTGAAGTAAACGTCCTTGTATACGTTTCCCTTAAAACACATATGAGTTTCTCTGGCGTATATGTCAGTCGGCTTGCCATGTCAGAGGATATGTGCCAAATTGCTCTCCAAAGCACTCGTATCGTTTCATACTCTTACCAGCAATGTGTGAGAACATTCACTTCCCCAGGTCCTTATCAGATTTAATTATGTGTAAGTTGATGGATATAAATCATTATCTCATTGTTTTAATTTTTATTACTCTGATTATTTATAAAATTGAACATACTTTTTACAGGACCATTAGGAATTCCTTCTCCCTAAGTAATCTAATTTTACTCTATTCTTTTTTTAAAGATTTTTATTTACAACATAGCTAACATACAATAGCATATTAGTTTCAGGGATATACCATAGTTATTCAACATTTATTCATTCTTTTACTGTCTATTTGCTTTATAGAAACATATGTGTGTATATGTATACATGTATATGATTCTAATGTATATGTATCTTAATGTATATGTTTATATTTCATATATATGTAAAACTAGTCCTTGTTCTGTTATACATGGTGAAATTTCTGCCTCACATCCACTGATTACATTTTTCATGACATCTTTTAACACAGATAATTTTAAATTTTGATATAGTTCAGTTTCTTTTATTTTTCTACTTTTGTGCCTTGCTTAAGAACTCTTTTTCCCCCATGCTTATAAACTTATATAAACTCCTCCTATTTCTAAATTACTTTAATTTACTTCTGAAAGTTTTGTTTTAAATATGTAGATTTTGAATTTATGTGGAGTTATTAGGTGGTGCAAAAGTAATTGTGGTTTTTGTAATTTTTAACTTTTTAAACCGCAATTACTTTTTCACCAACCTAATAGTTTATGTGTATGGGGTAAAGCACGGATTTTTTTTTTTTCCATGTGAAACACTAGTTGTACCATCACCATTTACTGAATACCTCCATTATTTCTTCATTGTTTATAATGCTTTCTCTGTTAGGCTGATCATTTCCATATAAAGCAACATTAGTGTTCCCGTTTCATATGCATTATCTACACTTCTTCTGAACAAAGCAGGAAATCTAGCACATTTTAATTGTCCTTTGAGATAATCTTACCTATTTTCCTTTTTTCAATTGTGTAAAATTTAACCTTTGGATCAACAGAAAATGTGGTCCATGTTGATTTTACAAGCAATATCTTGTTGAATTTGTCATCATGTTTTACCTTTCTTTTTTCTCACCATTTGTTCACCTAGTAAATCCTTACTGCATTCCTTCTATTGTCCTGCCATGGTTATAAGTACTTGGAAATATAACTGTAATAGAATAGACAAAATCCCTGAACTCTTGTAGTTGACATTCTAACAAGAGGAGAGAAAGGAAAAAACAGTAAACAAATGTATGTCAAATAAAGATAAATAGTATGGAGAAAAATAAGAGTTGTCATTGATCTAGGTTGTCAGGAAAGAGCTCACAGATGAAGTGATGTTTGAATGGATACTTGAAGAAAGTTTGGCAAAAAAGTATCCCAGGCAGAGGGACAGCATATGCTGTATGGGATCTTCTAGAAATATCAAAGAGTATAGTGTTATTGGAGAAGATGAGCAAGAACAGTGTGGTGGTAAATGGAGGCAGAGATAGTGGGTGGGGGTGGGGCTGTGAGGGTCAAGGGAAATCAAGTAAGACTTTCAGACCACTGAAAACACTTTGGCATTTACTCTCAGATGGGATGCCATGAGAGGGTTCTGAACAAAGAACTGGTAAATTCTTGTTTTAGTGAGATCAAGATTGTGATGGATAGCTTATATATTTGGGGATAAGGAGATTCAAGAGCAGAAGCATGTAGGCCAATTAAGAAGTGATCACATTCTGGATATAATTCAAAGGTATATCAGAGTATTACTTGATGGATTGGTTAGGGGTATGAATGAAAAGCCTGAGAATCTGGAAGGATGAAGGTGATATTGACTGAAATGGCCAAGACTGTAGAATGAGCAGGAAGGTAAAATCAAAAGTATAGTTATAGATTTATAAGTTTGAAATCTCTATCAAACATACAAAGGAATTCGTAGTTAATCGAATATATGAGCCTGTAGTTCAAGAAAGTGATTTGGATTAAAGTTATGTATTTGGAGAACATAATCGTGTAGATAATATTGTCATAATACTGAATGTGGTCACCTAGGGAATAAATGTATATAGAGAAAATAAGAGAGGAGGATAAGTCCTGGGAGAATTTTGATATTACATGGTTGAGAAAATGAAGTGGACGCAGCAAGGTAGACCAAGGTCAAGTGCCCAGTCGGGTAGGAGAATCAATGGAAAATGGTGTCCAAATACCAAATTAAGATGATGTTTCAAAGAGTGATACACTGTGTTGTATGTTATTAATAAGCCAAATGAGATGATTAAGAAGTAACCACTAGATTTATCGATATGGAAGTCTTTAGTGACCAGGAAAAAAGCTATTTTATTAGAGTCATGGGGGTTAAGGCCTGATTTGATTGGTTTTAAGAAAATGGAAAAAAGAGGAATTGAAGATAAGAGTATAATGCAATTCCTTCAAGAAGTTTTGTTTTAAAGGGAAGCAGAGAAATGTGTCAATAGCTATAGTGATAATAACTGGAATAATTGGGAGAGAACTTTTTTTTTGAAGAGGCAGGAATTTCAGCATGTATTTAAGATAATTCTTGTCTTTTTGCAAAAAAATAGCTCCTTTAGTTATTATTTAAACTAGAATCTTTAGGTAGCAAACTCCCAGTTTTTATATGCAACCCCTGCCCCCAACACACAAAAGACTTAGTGATAGTTTAGTTAAGTATCAAATTTTGAATGGATGATTATTTCTCTAACACTTTAGAGGTTTTCATTTGTGTCCTGGCATCTGTTGCTGCTGAGGAAAATTTTTCTGCGGATCCATTTGAGTTCCTTAGTAGATAATCTGCCTCTTACTTAAAATACATTTAAAGATTTTTTTTTTATCCTGATGCCTTATTGTAGATTCACTTTTTTATTTCTACTACTTAGTGATTACTGAGTTTTTAATCTGAAAGCTTGTTTCATTCTTTAATTTTGTAAAGTTATCAATAATAACCTTTTCCAAAACTGACTCTTTTCAGCTGAATTAAATCCTCTCCTTCTGGAGCTCCCATCATATATGTGTTGGAGCTTCTCACTCTGCCTTCCATGGCTCGTAATTGCTATAGAGGGCAGATTTTCCAGTACTAATGTCTTAATTAAAAGTAATAATAAACTTACCATTGCAGTATTTGGCACAGAGGCGAAACTTCAAAGTGCAAACTTGCAGTGCCACATTGGCCAGCACTTCTGGCATTGGTTATTTTTTAAAGTTATTTTTAAGGCTAACCTTATCGGGCAGCTGATCTCAAAATAAAGTGAAGAATAAAAGCCGAAGGGTAGTCTAATATCAGCCTAATAAAAATCAAGCTGATTAAAATGCTCTCTCCCATTTTCTCTTCTGCTATACCTTCATCCCTAGAGAATAATGAGGAAGATTGCTTTAAAAAGATGTGTGTGAAAAAGCAATGAGAAAAAAAGGTAGGACCTCCAGCAAACAAAGAAACCCAACAAAAAGTGGGAGGACATACATAGATAATTACATTAAATGTTTCAAAGAATTAGCCTCACTAATTCTCAAATAAATGTAAATTAAAACAATGAAAGATCATTTTTATCCTTTGAATTAGCAATGATGAAAGAAAAAGAAAATTTTTGCTGACAATTGTACAGTGAAATTGAAGTTCTCTGCTGGTCTGGTCTGAGTCTCAGGACAATTTGAAAGCAATTGAGTAATATCTAACAAAAATCTCACAAACTCCTTTCATGTAGCAACATCACTTCTGGGAATCAACCATTAGGCAATAAATGGAAATACAGGCCAAATCCCCTTGCCCCAAGAGATGTTTATTATACCATGTTTTATATGATTGAAAAACTAGAAACAGTCTGTATCAATGTCCTACAAATTTTTTTGAGTGCTGTAAGAAAATATTGAGTCTGCATAGTGAACCAATAGTCATACACATGTATTGAAAAGTTTCCTGTAAAGAAACTGTCTATTCCTTTCCATTCCTTTTCATTCCATTCCATTCATCTTAGGTGTTCTGGCCGCTATAACAGAAATACCGTAGTGTGAGTGTCTTATAAACAACAGATATTTATTTCTCAGTTCTGGAGGCTAGGAAGTCCAAAGGTGAAGGTTCTGGCAGATTCCATGTTCGATGTGGGCCCAATTCCTCGTTCATAGATGCCTGTCTTCTTGTTGTGTCCTAACGTGGTGGAATGGTGAAGGGAGCTCTCTGGGACCATTTGACAAGGGCACTAATCCCATTTATCACCTAATGACCTCTCAAAGGCCCTCCCTCCTAATACCATCATGTAGAGGATGAGGTTTCAACGTATGAATGTGGAGGGGGCACAAACATTCACTCTATAGCACCACTCCATTTATTTAAACAAGCTTGAAAAGCACAGAACTGAATGGCTGGTAATAGGCATGTGATGGAATATTAACTAATGTAACCATTGCATTATGTTCACAGTTGTTGTTTTGGGGTGGTTGGGGGTAGGCATTATGCAGCTTTAGCCAGCAAGGAAGAGGATGTTTTTATATAACTCCATATAGTGGGGACTTACTGTAATGATCCCAGGTCTGTGTTGCTGTGCACGGCCATTCTCATGTATCTCTCAGTACATCATGGGGCCTTCATGGATTCTTTTATGATGTCCTCACACTGCCTTTCCTCTCAGTTGCAATTTCTCCAAGCTGATAGAATCTACCTGAGTCACCCAACATTTAATTTCAAGTATTTTTCTATTGGCCAGCTGTTGGTATTAGGACTTTATTCTCAATCAGTTAATTTAGCTAAGTTAGATTGATTTCATCTGAACCAACAAAGAATTGCTAAAAGCTGCATTTCTTAGGAAAGGGGACAATCTAATTGGCAGGTACTTACGAGATGGTACCATGTTTCCCTGAAAATAAGATCTAGCCGGACAATCAGCTATAATGCATCTTTTGGAGCAAAAGTTAATATAAGACCCAGTCTTATATTATATTATGTTAGATAAGACCCGGTCTTATATTATAGTAAAATAAGACCGGGTCTTATATTAATTTGTGCTCCAAAAGATGGATTAGAGCTGATGGTCTGGTTAGGTCTTATTTTCGGGGAAACACGGTAATAATGTTAAATGGAAAAAGATAAATCAGAAACAAGCAAAAAAAGAGACAGCTTTTTTTTTGTAAGGGATCTGTTTTCAACTTTCTTTAGAAATTTTATTAGAAAGAGAGTAACATAAAAGGAATCCAGAATTTACATTATATTAATATTTACTAAATTCCTACATAAGCAGGTATTGTGCATTTGTAATCAGGAAAAAAAATCAGAATTGGCTGTGGGAAAAAAATGATCATTTTGCAAACCAGCATCATGTACTCCTACTCTTGATTTAGTTCATCTTGGTATAAATATGCAGTGTCTATGAATAAAATTCTGTTTGAAGCAGAAAGCCTCATATTCGTCCCACTAACATGATTTCAGAATACATTGCTCAGTGTCCAATTTGGTTTCGGGGGGCTGGGTACAAAAGCCTGGAAAGATATAACCCAGTAATAGGCCAGGCTCCTTTTCCTAAGGTCCTATACTTCCCTACTCTGTTTGTATAACCTTGTCACAGAAGACTTTCTCACATACAAACAGGAGAGCCAGCCAGGCAGAGGGAGTCTTTTAACCAGCAAAAGGCCTTGCTAATTCTGTTTGTGGTCATAAATTATGAACCGTCTTCTTGTGTTGAGAGTATGGACAGTACTGTTTGGACATGCAGGAATATTAATCTCACATGGACTTGCGTGTGCAGCGACTCTGCCCACATTCAATCATGGGAATTGTCATGACTGTTCTAACCACGTGAGGAGCTGCAAGAAATACAGCAAAGTTCCAGAGCTAGAAAGCTGTTGTTTTGTTTCTTGTGTTGCTTGTGTACGTAATTCACTAAATGTTTAGTGTTTTGCACATTTTAGTGGAATTGTGATTTTTTTGTTGTTGTTAGGAAGAACTACTTAAGTTAATTAAATAATAAGTTAATTAAAAAGAAACAAAAACCACTTTATCTAAGTGCTATGTCCTCCTGCCCAATCAACCAAAATATCCTACAATTAATGTGTAGGCGGTACTAACGATTTTCTACTCAACTACTTTGCACCACTGGTTAAACATCCACAGTTCAGTGTGTTAGGATTTCCAGTGGGCACTAATGTTTTGGAATTCATCCATTTATCCTTCATGTAACAAATGAAGTATTGCACTCTGGCCCCCTGGGGTCCTTCAGGCAGATGCCAGTGAACACAATAAATGGACACCTTTGCCCTCTGGGAGCTTTCATTCTTGCATTCCTTAGAGAAGCCACGAAATTAGTTTCAAATCTATCACTCTCTTTAACCCGTCCAAATTGTAGTCTTTGTCAGATTTTAATGCTTGGCTTTCTTCTTAGCTGGTCTGGCTGGCTGTCTTGTGACGGCTCTCATGAGGCTCCAGCCTAGGCCTGGCCTTCACTTCAATTGGCAGAGCCCAGAGCAGCACTGGGCAAAGGTCGGGG
Source organism: Rhinolophus ferrumequinum (assembly GCF_004115265.2). Taxonomy (NCBI): domain Eukaryota; kingdom Metazoa; phylum Chordata; class Mammalia; order Chiroptera; family Rhinolophidae; genus Rhinolophus; species Rhinolophus ferrumequinum. The sequence goes on from NC_046290.1 coordinate 28,250,099, forward strand.
TTTCGTTTTGTGAGGCAATGGGCTGTGTGCTTTCGTCTACTCTTCTGGTACCAGGAGTGTGTGTGTGTGTGTGTGTGTGTGTGTGTGTGCTGTTGGGGGGAGGGAAGGATAGGGAGGGAGGGAAAGAGAGAATATAATTGATTTGGGGAGGATTTTGCAAAGGTTTATATATGAAAGCAGCAAGACCGAGAAATTAGAGATTAAGACATGCCAAGCGGTGACCAAGAGACTTTCACCATATTCCACCTTCCACTCCACCCTTTCTGCCAGATTTTAACCAAATTGGTGTAATGTGGTCTGCTTGCATACATGACTGAATGAAAAAGGAAATTTAAAATGTTCTTGCCATAAAGCCCAGAGGAAACCATATGAAAATCCAGTCTCTTTCAGGAAAATCTGCTGGACTATTGGTTAGTATTCTCTTCTTGTTAACTTAGATTAAAAGGCTGGTAATCAGGTCTCTTTTTTAAACTTGCTTTTGCATTTTTTAGATGTAAATCTCCAATATGGCTTAGGCCGACTGTTTTCCTGTCCTCCTACCTCATTCTTCCTTCTTCTGCTTAATTTCTTCTTGCTCTCTCTTTCCTCTACTTCTCTGCTCTTCTCCTTTATGCGCTCAGCAAAACATCTTTTTCTTGTCCTGGAGTTTATAAAATATTCTTATTAGGCAAAGCCCCAGCCTGTGTTCCTCCTTGTCTGATCACCATTAGAGTATAATTTGGGCTTCCAAAGTTTGTTCTTTGAATGAAAGGCTAGTTCTCTGAGCATTTAAGAAGCTGGTATATTTTGAGAGAATCGACAGAGATTATAATTTGCACTCAGGAAACACTTCAGGGTTTTAATTCCGGTCTATGTTTTACATTTCAACAGTCAGTTTATATTTTAGAAGACTATTGTAAAGAAGTGACACCACAATTGCATATTTGTTTTGCATTTCTTCCAGGTTTTCTAAAGTCTTAGGGATGGCCAGCGCTTTGAAGAAAAGGGAAATAAGACTGTTTTTCTGTACTTCTAGCAATAGCTCCTTGTTGATTTTCTCCGATGCTGTGGGCTCCTTACTGCGTGCCTGATTGGAACTGTCCCATCACACCCAACGTGATGGGAAACACGACTTACTCTATCTCATTAAAAAGCATTCAGATGAACTGGCAATAGAAAGACTTGCTCCCACCTCTTCAAAACACCTATTTTAAGAATAGCATCAGAGTCTCTGTTCATTCCTCCAACAATTTATGTAAAACTGAGTGTGCTAGGCACTGTGTTAGGTAGTGGGGGACACAAAGATGACCCTCAGGAGCGCAATAAGAAAACCATGGATATCTTACAGTGCTGTGCTAAGAGGTTTATCAAGGCTGTTACAGAAGCTGAGAGGAGGGGCACCTAACTCCACCTGGTAGGGAGAGGGAGGTGTTGTTGCTAGAAATTCGTGGAAGTTGGAGTGACCTTGAGCTGAGATTTGGGGGAATGGGTAGCAGAGATGGATGAAGTAGGAAAAGGACAAGAGGCAGAGGGGCCAGAGATGTGAAAAGCTTGGAACCTTCTCAGAAGATTCCTCCAGTGACAGAGGAAATGGGAACTTTGGGGAATTGCTGGAAGATGGTCTGGAAAGGTAGAAAGAGGCTAGATCAGATCACAGAGGGCTGGATGTACCTTTTGAAGAGTTTATCATTTTTACTGGAGAGTTTGAAGCAGAGGCTGCTGATCTAAGAAAATCACTGTTGTCAGGGTGGAGAATAGATTTTTGCAAGGTTCTAACCAGGATTATTTTCAGAAAATTAGGCTCAGCTTGGTCCAGACTTGGGGGGGTTGCGAGTAAACTCCTTTTCTGGATTACTCCAGGGCTCTTTGTCTACTTCAAAGAAGGTGGCAAGGGCGATTCAGCTCCTGTTGAGGGTGGACGAGTGGCCAGGTGGCTGGGGCAGCCAGACCAGCCTGGGTCGCCTTATACCCGAATTTGTTATGATTTGTTTGTACTGAACGCCTGATGATAAATGACATGTGTGACACCACGTGTGAGGCGTGGCGGTTTTGCTCCTTGACCTGCTCCTTGAAAATAGAGTGACCGGTTGGAGACAGCGTGGAGTCCTGAAAAACCCATTGGACCAGTGATAGGAGACCTGGGTGTGGTTCCTAGCTCGTCTCTCACCACTAGTGGGGTCTTACGTGGCCTCATCTCTCTGGGCTCCGCTCACCTTATCTATAAGCTGAGACCGTTAGACTGACGTGGTCCTGAGGGCCCTGTCCAGCGCACATATTTTCATTGTGATTCTGGTTTCCTCAGTGGTCCTCCTGGCCCCAATCACCACTAAGCCCTGACATTCTGATTCATAGAGAAACTATTGAAGCCATTTATCTTTAAAAGAGTTGTCCTGTAAGCATTATAATCTGGTAAGCATGGGAAATAACTTGCAAAGAAAAAAAAAAATGGTGATCCCATGTTCTGTCCTGTGCAGGTGATAAATGGGAAGCAGAAAGCCACCTGCACATGTCTTTCCTCTTTTTCTCTTGCCGTTGTGCTTGTCCTTCCTGCAAAAGTACAGAGCAGATTGGAAAGGGCTTCTGAGGGAACTGAGGGTCAGGCACTGATGGGGACCTTTAGGAAGCTGAGCTCTGCCACCTTCCGAAGGGGTAATGCGGCAGAGGCAGTCATTCAGGTGGGTCCAAGGCAGGATTTTGACCTAACTGTGACTTTCCTTGCCTTTGTGAAATTCTCTTGCGTCTGTACGAAGCACCCTCAGGTCGTGTGCTGGCAGCCCAAAGGTCAGCCATAGGCTCATCCTCTAACACCCAAATTTCCTTCTCTCTTTTACAGAAACTAAACTTCTCCTAAAGATGAGAAACAATAGCTAGATGATGTTGTGGATATTCTTGGGGTGGCGGGACGTCTAATGCCCCTGGCCTGTCTAATACCCAGCAACACGCCCCCCAAACCCTCACAGAGAGAGCACATGTCTATTCACTCGTCAAATCCTGCAAGGCATTTTGGGGCTGGGGAGGAGGAGAAGGGAGGCGGACAGAGTGGTACATGGATAAACTGGGTCTGTCTCTTGCCCTGAGAACTTTACAGATAGCAACACAGGCACTAAGAACCCATTTATTTCACAAATGGCTTCATCATTCCATGACTTCAATTCTGTGCACATTTTATATTAGAGGTTTAAAACAAGTCTGTGTGGAGGCCCAGAGGAGTGAACAATTAAGTTTCAGGGGAGTGTGGCAGACCTCATGGAGGCGGTGACGTTTAAGTGTCATCTGAAGAGTGAAGAGATTTGTGTTTTGTCAGGCAGCAGCCCAGAAAGTAAAGGAAGATAGAGCATGAAGTAGGCTGTTTGAAGTCCTGAAAAGAGAAGAGGCTGTGGGGCTAGGACTGGGGAAGGAGGAATTATTCCAGAGAGGTAGAATCACCCCCTTACGGTGACAAGTTACATATAAGAGGGGATGGAGTAACCAAGGTTTCTAATTCAGGTAACTTGGGGAACCCTAATCTCATTAAGCAAAACAGGAAATATGAGATGGAGCTGTTTGTTCATTAGGTAGGGGTTGTGGGCAGGTGGAAATGCTGGGTTCAGTTTGGACAGGAGTTATTTGAGATGCTTATGGGCATCCAGGTGTGTTATATCCTTGGGTCTGAGACTCCTGCCCTCTGGTTCTTTAGCATTTACATGATGCTCTATGTAAACTGCCACCCTGGAGGATTCCCTGTAGCTTTTCTTCCTCATTTGGAAGTACAGTTTTAACTGGTCACTTGATCACAAGTGGTTGAAAGTGAAAAATTCATTTGAATCATTTTTCCGTTTGATGGGAAGGTAAATGTTTTATTGCTGTTCTACAAGATGTGAAATAACTGATTTCACTCAAACAGATGGCAATGAAAAAGCACTTAAGTGTCTATTCCTTGACTTCTTGATAGGTGGAGAGTCTCTGTGAATCAATAGTGGTTCCGGGTTTGGCTCAGCATGCTCATTCCAGCCCTTATCCGCCAGCCTCCAGCCGACTGATTTAGGAGAAACACGGCCAGGTCATTGAATTACAATTTCCTGAGTTATGCTGTGGTGGTCTCATAGGGTGGTAAACATAAGGATCCTGGGAATTGAACGTTTAATTCGGAAGGACTGAAAGCAGGCTCTCCTGAGCCAAGATGCTAGATTTACAAGGCCATGTTACAAAGATAGCCTGTCCTTCCCCCTTCCATATCACTTTTTTTTTTCCATAAATACATACTCCTTGTCCTTATCTTCCCCCACCCTCGTCTGTCATAGATTTTGACCTTGGCTTTGATTTACCTTTCCATTGACACATCATCTGTTTTTTTAATTTCCTAGTTAGACCCGAGGTTAGGATGAGAAGCTAGGCCAGCAAACTGATTTAGACAGGCTCTCTCTGGCTTTCTCACTTTCCCTGGGGTCATCTCATGCCCAGATTTATGTGTTCAAAAAATAAATGACCCATGAAATGACCCAGAGGTAATCAGACTCTAGGGGCCCGATTTATACTGGGGCCAATTTCAAAAGATGGGCCCGTGTACCAGAATGCCAATACATTTGTTTATTCTTCATTTCCACTGTCAAGCAATTTTCATTTCAGCTGTTATTATATTAGTTTTCCAGAAAGATCGCAAACCCAGAAGACAAGAATCAGAAGGTAATTGGCAACTGTAGAGTTGGAATAGAGGGAACTGAAGGAATTCAGGGAAGAGCGTCCCTAAGCTCTGTTTCTGTATTGGGACGTTCCTGGTGGCTGGTCAGAGGTAGTTAGAAGAGACAAAGCCATAAATTATTTACTCTCTATTTTTTTTCAGCATTCTTCATCCATCATTAATTGATTGGACTAGATTGTCTCTAAAGTTCCTTCTGACTCCAAATTTCTACACTCTGCCCCTCTTCTGATAGACATGTTTCAGTGGTGACTGGATAGTTGTCTGCAGGATTGATGTTTAGGAAGTCAATTTTGGACTCTCTAATGGACTTTGAGAAACTATATTAGTTTTCTATTGCTTCCATAACAAGTGAAGTGGCTTATAGCAACACCCATTTATTATCTCACAGTTCTGTAGGTGAGAAGTCTGGGCACAGGAGGACTCAGCTGGATTCCTTGTGTAAAGTTCACAGGGCTGACGTCAAAGTGTCATTATGGCTGCATGACAGAGGCTCTGGGAATTAATTTGCTTTCAAGCTGGTTCAGGTTGTTGGGAATTCAGTTCCTTGCCATTGCGGGACTATTTTCCCGATTTCCTTGCTGGCTGTCAGCTAGGAGCCAGATTTTGCTCCTAGGGATTGGCTGCATTACATCTCATGTTTTTTTCATGGTCCCCTCAAGCACCAGCAAGTCAAGTTCCTCTTGAATTTCTAATCTCTCTGACTTCTTCTTCTACCACATCTCACCGACTGACTTCCTAGTCGGCTTTTATAGGCTAATGTGATTACACAGACTCCTTGGATAATCCAGGATAATCTCCCTGTTTTAAAATCAGTTGATTAATAACCTTAATTTCATCTGCCAAGTCCCTTCAGAGCAGTACCTAGGTTAGTGTTTGATTGAATAACCACAGATGGCGATCTTAAGGGGACCCTCTTTAGCATTCTGCCTAGCCAGTCTCATGAACAGACTTTGAAATCATGTTTGTCATTACTTGAGTGATCATGTCTGTGGGTGGCTGATTCCGTCTACTTACATGTATTCTTTTTATCTTGCCGTTACATAGGACATTTTCTTTATCTTCACATTTAGTATTTTAACCACTTAGCACAGAAGGTTCTCTATTATAAGAAGTACATCTATTGGTTGGTTGAATGGGGAAGACTGGTATTTCTTTCCTCTCACTCCACTCAGCTGAGGAAGTCTCCTTGGGGGAGATGAGCTCTATTTTTCACAATCTTAAAAATCATAGCACATTTGGTTTGCACTAAATCGGTGATTCTCAATTCTAGCTGCACTTTAGAATTGTACAACAAAAATTTTGAAGTATTACTCAGGCCCTACCCCAGAGATTCTGATTTCTCTATGGCAAAGCCAGGGCATTTTTTTTTTTTTTTAAGTTCCCCCAGTGGTTCTAATTTGCAGCCAATGCTGAGAACTATTGATAAGCTCTAAACATCCTATTTTGGAGGTAAAGAGGCTAAGAGTGAGAAATGATTCACTTGAAGTCTCATAACCAGTGACAGATCTGGTATTCTCTGACACAAACAAAAGGTTTATGGTTTAATTGTATGCAGAGTTCAGTGCTCAGTACCATGTTTCCTCGAAAATAAGACTGGGTCTTATATTAAGGTTTGCTCCAAAAGATGCATTAGGGCTTATGTTCAGGGGATGTCATCCTGAAAAATCATGCCAGGGTTTATTTTCCAGTTAGGTCTTATTTTCAGGGAAACACAGTAATTATACACAAAATGAGAGTTGGGGAAGTCTGGAACACCATGCTTCTGGTTTCAAGACTATTTCTTTCTAGGACTTTAAGAAGCAGCTCTTAGACCTTGCAAAATAACTGTTTAAAGGTCTCTTCTGAAAAGCTTGGCCTGCTCAGAAGCAAGAATAAGCACAGATACATTATATTCTGCACTAGCCAAGGAGCTGGTCACATGCGTGCCCACAATCTCTCAGTGTCCGGAGCTGCACAGTCCAGTGCAGTAGCCACTTAGCTGCCTGTGGCTATTGAGCACTGGAGATGTGGCCAGTGCCCGTTGTGGTGTGCTGTGAGTGTGAAATACACTAGATTCAAAGATTCCACATGAAAAAAGCGTGTGCAATCGCTCACTAATACTTTTCCAGGTTACTCCATGATGAAATGATAATACTTCGGGATCTATTGGGTCACGTGGGATATATTACTAACATTGATTTACCTATTTCTTTACTTTTTTAATGTGCTTACTAGAAAATTTAAAACTACGTATGCGGCTGGCATTTGGGGCGCACGTTCTCTTTCTGTGACACAGCACTGTTCGGGAGAGCACTTTCTATTAAAGCTATTAACGATGCGTGGTGCAAGTCCAAGCTGTTCCACCTTCCATATCTGAAGGAGTGCAGTGGTATATTATACGCTTCCTGGAGATAAGACGTGACATTGATCTGCCCCGTGCTTGCCATCTATTTGGCAGCCAGTCAGTCTGGCCAAATAGATTTCTTTCTATTTATGTGTATAGGCTTAAAGGAGGTGGGGGGATGCCCCTGTGTCTTGGAAACAGCGCGCACATCATAGCTCTTAAGGAATGCACATGAAGGTAGACCAGGTGCTTGGAGGCTCAAAGGCCTAGAGATGAATATTATACCCCTTGAGCAATACTGTTCCCAAAGAAACTGCTATGTCAGCATTGATGAATTATCACCGTCCTTGACGGCTCACTGGAAATACTACGGTGTCTGCCCCTGTCTATAATTCAAACGTAAACTTTACTGTTTTTCTTTTTCTGTAGTTTTTCCTGCTTTGTTGGTATCCTGTACAGGTGTTTATTCAGACTGGTGTAGCATTTTAAAAGAAGCCAATCCCTACCCAGAAATATTCTGTCTAGGGGAATCACCTCTCAAAATTCCTCTAAACTTTCATTTTCTGATTTTTGAAATTAGGAATTCTTTTGCAGGGTCTTTGTAAAAGTTGAATAAAATAAGACACCTGGCACACTTCTTCATTGGGCAGATTTTTGGGGAGACATCTACTCTGTGCCAGGCCCAAGGATAATTGTTGGGGTTACGATAGAGAGTGAGACACGGCTACTCCCTCTAGTTTGCTCGCAGCTAAAAGAAGAGAAGGACAGGAGCCTGGCAGCATCAGGACAGGAGTAGTCCCGAGTGAATGGCATTTGTCATTACGTCACACAAGGGGGGACTTAGCTTATCACAAAGTCAGGGAATGGTATGCAGATGAGAGAATTGAAACCCACTGTGATTAAATGACTGCTGGAGTCACCAAGTCAGGAAGTGCTGGGCTGGCACCAGGGCACAGGATTGCTGACTCCTCTAGCAATGCTTTTCCCAGGAGATCACATTGCCTCACACTTGGTTTCCCAACTGGTTTACGTTAAAAGAACAACTTCATCATTTTGAACTGGATTAAAGGAAAGAAGTTTCTCACAGTTTTTGCTCTATATTATCTGGGTATTCTAGCACACTATGAGTTATTGTACTAATCATTGTCAGATTATAATGTCATCAAGATAATGCATGTATTCATTAGAAGACTTCGTTCTATGAAATATTGTCTTCAACAGCTTATCATTTCTTATTAAATTAGGTTAAACAAAGCTAATTCCCTTCTGGGAGTATAAAAGAAACTTCCAATGTCTTCAACTTTGTTTAAGGCACATTCCCCATGTTCTATATAATCTATCACAGTAATAAAAAAAAACATTATATTTAAAAAAGAGTCTTGTGGAAAAGGAGAGAGGAATCAGAAATCCAGTGAGAGGTTTGCTTTTTCAAAATCTGTTTTGGAAAAAAAGACTTGGTAGGTGCAATGGTGTAAAGTAAGATATAAAAAGGAACACATTGTTCAAATAAGCACCTATGTAATTGATTTTCTCTTCCATGTGAGAGTCACACCTGTATTGTGAATCAGTGGATGCACCAAGTGAATTGGGCTGGGTGAGTTTGACAGCCATCCATAGCAATAGTTGCTATGGCGAATTGCCACTGTTGCAAAGTGTCACTGGATCTTACTGAACTCAAACAGAATGCTCCATGCACTGAAAAAGGTCCACTCCCAACAGAAGACCCCTGCATACCAAGATACGAACAGCACCAAGCACTTAGTACTGTAATGCCCCATATTTTCTCCCTCCTCCGGAAAGGAAGAGGTAAAGACCCACGTTCCTGTAACCCAGCTGCCTTCTCTGTTGTCACAAGGAGAGTCCAACCTTTGTCAAGCCAACCCTCTTGTCATTGGAATTCATCTACCTACTTTTCAGCTCTAGAAATCTATGATTCACAAAACAAATAATCTGGACCCAGTAAGAACAGCGTAGAGTTTTCTTACAGTAGCTGAAATAGTGATAAGGGGTGAAATCAGCGTCTAGATTATTTCCCACACAATTGGGCCTCCAGTTAGAAGGTATGTAGTTGCCTATACACTTGAGCAAAAATGGGCAGCAGCCCTGCCTTATCTGAGGAGATACACACATTACATTATGATGAGCCTTCAACTTTCCCTGGACCCTTACGTGATATAAGTAATTGAAGAAGGGAGTCACATATTCTGGCTGCCGAAGATCACATTTGCTGATATAGCTTTGGCACCTCCCTAGGCTTCCATTTCAAGATATACAAATATAGGGCCCACTCTCAATCTACACCATGGAAATATTATAAAACATAGTCTATTTATTACTAGTATCAGAAAGAGTCTAATAAATAGCTAGCATTTATGGGATGCAGGCAGAGGGCATACCAAGTGCTTGGAATAAATTGTCTCATTTAATGCCCTCCTGATTTTGCTATGAAAAAAGTAATACAGTTATCATCCCCATATTAGAGATAAGTAAAATGAGATTTGGTAAAGTCAGGATTTGAACCTAGCTCTCTCTGACTCCAGGACACATGCTCTTAACCCCTAAGCTTCCCCTGTCTGTAAGTGAAGATAAGGATGGCATCTGAAGTAAAGGCTGATATTAATTTCTAAAGACCTGGGAAAGTATCTCTGAATGCTTATTAACTAAGTGTGACCAGCTGACAGTGCAACAGATGGCATCAAATGAAATCAAGTATACAGGGTTCACCCAGAAGCACTCTTACATCTTGTATCAATGTCAGCACATTGCTTAACCTTTGTACCTGTTACCTACACGTCACCTGGATAGCACCGTTCATTTCCCCAGCCGGTGGTGTGCTGGGTCCAGTTCCTCCTGGCTTATGAACCCACATTCAGTGACTTCAGTGAATCCTGTGACTTAGTGAATCCAGCTTCATGACTTGGTAGCTTAAAATCAGCACTAGTGGAGGTGTTTACATCACAGAAATTGGCAATCGCTACAAATCATGGCCCTTTTCTTTATTCCAAAGAGAAAGTTGTTAAATATTTATCAGTATACCACTGTCTGTGACTCAAAGAGCGATACAGTGTGAATTGTCACACTTCTAAAGGTAAACAAAGGCATACTGCATACCTAAAAAAACATTCTACAAATATACTCATACCTAACTCTTCAGTGAATCTTCTGTCCCCATCATTCTGCATTTGGAAGGACCTCTTAAAACATAACCACAATGATTTTGTATGTCACTAGAAATATAAAATTATATTTTGTTTGTTGTTTTTGTTACAGAAGCAGTATGCTCACTATTTAATATTTATGAATGCAAGTACAAACATACAAACCATGAAATGTGTATATCAATATTGTCAAATAGAAATATAAAACACAATGCAAGCCGTATATGTGATGTAAAATTTTCTACTGATCACACTTTAAAAAATAAAAAGAAACAGAATATTAATTTTTAATAGTATTTTATTTAACTCAATCCAAAATATGATTTTAACATACTGTCAACATAGACATTACCGAAATATTTTGCATCCTTTTTGTACCAAACCTTCAAAATCCATGTATATTTTACACATGCAGCACATCTCAATTTAAAATGCTACTTTCATCAGAAACAATCTGTATTTAGATTTCATAAAATCTACAGCTGAAAAAGTGGATTCATATACCCGACCTGTTCCAAATATACTTAATTAAACACTTAATTGAAATATTTAATTAATTAAAATTAAATCAAATTTAGCTTAGTTAATTCCTCAGTTGCATTAGCCACATTTCAAGTGCTCAATAGCCACAGGTGACTGGTGATAACGGAATTGGTCAGCATAGGTACTTACCATATATGCTTTATTTGTTTTATTAAAAAGGAGACCTACTATATACACTACTCCCCAAAGCTTTTTTTCCCCTCATTAATTACACATTTAAAATACCTTCCCATCCTGTGTTCCCCACTGGTTCCTAAGAAAAGAGAAATCTCAGCAAAGTAGTTATATCAATAATGTCTGTGAACTTTTTCTACCTCACTAATGGGAAGAAAATAGGTTGAGCTAAGGCATTTTGGCTCTCATCAGTTTTCAAATTCCCGCCACCAAAGAAAGTGGGTAAAAACATGAACTACAAACATAGACTGTTCAAGTAAAATGCCTGGTGCTGATTAGAATGGATCATTTCAAATATCTTTTGGGATTAGCCTCTTCCTTTTTCAGTGCTGAATTTTTAGGAAAGCTTCACCAGGGAATCAACAAGATTCAGCTTGGCAATATTTTATTAGTAATCAACATCAGTATCAGAAAGTACACATTTATTAGGTTATCTAGGTCTTGCTTTTGCAATATAACAATCCTGCTTCCATGGGGATTTTTTAATCAGCTCTTGCTTTTTCAGTATCAGAACAGCTAAATCAATTTTAAAAAACGAGGAAACATTATTTCTGGTCGATTGAGCTGCCATTTTGGTATTTTGCCTTAACACCAAGTAGCAAAGAGAGTCATGTGATCTCCTCCCTCTAAACAACTCAGAACCCAAATTTCTGATTTCTGTCCATGGCACCATCTTTCATCCACACATATCCTACATGTTCAACCATTGGTGATAGACAAGTGTCTCTTTATTGTCTCCTGTATCCAGTCAGCACCACATCTTACCTGTATTTCTCAGTGATATTAAGTGAAGAAGGTATGAGGGGCAGATTTATCCTAAGAAAATCTGCTCTTGCACATGATATACCTGTACCAAAACTTCTAGTGACTTTCTGATTAATATGAGTTGAAAATGCTGTTTCAGTCAGTCCTCCTTTGCCATCGAATTTTATTCCTTTCTTCGGAATTCTGAACCTTGTTCACTATCTCACCATCCCCCTCAGACTACGACCCTGATCTAAGCAGAACCCAGACCCAGACCCAGGACATTTGCACTCTCTGAGCTTCTGCCCAGAGCAAAAGTTCAACCATACCCTCTTACTTTTTCTTACCTATCACCATCTTATCCATCACGTAGGTCTAATGTTAAGCCCCTCAATTCAGTGGCTGATTTTTACCGACTCTGATCTTCCATTTTTAGGTATGCTGCTGCTTTTCCCAGTTTCATGTGCCTATCTTGCCTAATTCTTGAAGTCGAGAACCATGATTTTGATTGCTTTTGTATTCTGCATCGTGCCTCGCACCAGGCTAGCAGGCGCTAGTAGGTCAACAAATACTTGCTAATTTTCAATGAAAGAGAACTGAAACAATTGCTTTCTTTGCCTGGAGTTGATTATAACATGTTGGAAAAAAATATATTTATTTAATCTTCAGCTCTTCTCATGTGTTCATGGACTGTTTTATAGCCAAAGAATAAAAGTCAGTGTATCATAGGCCTAACTAATTTAGGGGCCTTCTCTGCTGGGCAGTCTACAGAATTAAAACGCACGCCAACTAAATCGCACTGGTTTTCAACTGGCTCTCCCTTGAGGGAGTGGGGAGCAGGCAAAATGCCTCAAGCTTTGAAAGTGGAAATGGTGTGAGTTTCATTATGCAAGAATTGAAACTTTTCCTCCCCCTCCCAAATGAAAATCTTGCCATGAGTCTATAGCCAAAGAATGCATAAATATCATTAGAAATTTAGAAAGGGATTTTCCCTAGAAAAAATATCGCACACTTAAAAAAACCCAATAAGCTAAGGTACAATTTGGTGGATTCCTCTAAACAATGCCTCCCTGTATTCCAGTTATTATAATGGGGAAAGGGGAAAATGGGACTTTCTCCTGCTCACATCTGGCACATCGTTGATAGATTACATTATAGTTCCAAACTCTCTTCTCTCCTCGGGACACTTTATCTCAGCTAGAAACTAATAAAGAAGGATCCTCTCATCTAGAAACTACCCCACGTAGCTCTACGGAGAGGAAGGGGGGGGCAGTTTACAATCCAGTCAAACAGAATGCTCATTGGCCTAGGTTATGTGATGGCTCTCGAAAGTTCACTAGGGGAGGATGACGGGGGCCACCTTTAGAGTCACCCCCACTGATCCAGCAACAGTGGAAGGGGAGCTAGTCTCTAACGGAGCAATTCGCGCTCACTGAATCCAGCCACATTTAGTGATCCTCTTCTCTGCTCTCGCTCGAGTTAGAGAGTTGGAATTAGGTCCCTCTGCAGAGCTCTCAGTGGCAGTAAACTGTTCTCATCTCCTGTTTGGGAGAATAGCAGTTCTAAATGCCTCGTTGTTTTTTTCTGTAGGAATGTGCAAAAATTTTCTGGTTAATTTTGCTTTGGGGATTCTGATTGATTTGTTTCTTTTGTGAGATAGAACCTGCCATTGAGATATGTTTGGCTGTTAAAGGAATTGTTGTTTGGGAGAAGTGAAGTTCCTTTTCAGGCAGCAGTTTTCAAAAGTTTGGCGGTGCGAAGGGGTCAAGTACTATTCACCTGAAGCAAAATTCACTTGTTTCTGGCATCTGCTAAGTCTCTTTGAGATGTTTGAAGAAGTGACTTCCAAACCAGAGAAAGCACCCTTTGAGAAATGCAAACCTCTTCATATCCTTAGTCAGTTGGGAAGCAAAACCCACTACCTGGGAACTGGGAACCTCTTACAACCTGATATAAGACAGCGTGTGCCAGAGAAGGCTTCTTTCCCTGACGCTAAGTGTGTTGGGGGATGACAGGTAAAACTAACTATATATAGAGTACAGTTCCTTTTCCTCCTTAACAAATATTTTAAAAATAAAACTTTAAAGGAAATATCCAGTTACCCACAGCATGGCATTTTTCAGCCATGCTGAATAAACATATTTGGTTTTAGCCTTTTTATGTATTTCTGCTGGAGACTTCAAACTGTGGTTACATAGCCTATCCACCTAAGTGTAAAGGACCTAGGGAAAGATACTCAGTGGTTCACATTTGTGAAGTAGATGAGAATGATGCAAGGCCCTTAATCCAGAGCCGTCCAGGTTAGGAATTGAAAACATCACCGTGACAAGTACAGCTCACATTTGAATGACATCTCGCAGTTGGCAGAGCGTGTTCATCTGCACTGTCACACTGGATCCTCTCCACGACTCCTCGAAGCAGTGTGTGAGAGCCTTCTTTTATGTGTATATACATGTGTACTCAGACACAGGAAGATACTCAGTTTATGTAGAGATGTATTGTCTTAGAATTTTTAAGAATGTAAACTCATATGGAACAAAAGGAGATGATGGGTCATCCACTGTGTAGAAAGTATAGAACATCAGATTATTTTATACCTTTTCAGAATTATGCAGCCGTTACCCCTGAAAACAAACATTTGTGTTCGTCTTTTCAGCCCGATTAGTGAGAAGGGCTATTTCATTATTGTTAAGAATGTACAATCATAAAAATGAGACCAACAGGGGCGCAGGTGGAGCTCCCAGTGTGGTGATCAGGTATGCCTGAGTGACTTGTAAGTCAGTGTGATTTTATGGAACTGTTACAGCTCAGCCATACAGTAGTTGGCATTCGTTAGTTGTCAGATGTAGCAACAGCTCTCCAGAGGGCAGTCTGCTGAGTTCATTTTAAACCAGCCCAAACTCATCTCTTCAGAGGTCCTGGAAGTGGACCCCTGGCTTAGTTATTCCAAAGAAGCTTATTTCCTCCAGGTAAAGGTATGTGTTAGCTGAGGCGTGCTGACTTTCCCCGTTCATCAAACTGAAGGGTGCAAGGTGTAGCCACGTTGGGATCCCAAATGGCTAGAGACTCGAACTGACCCTTCTGTGAGCCTGAGATACTCCCATTTTGGGCCTTTCAGAAATCACATTCCTCCTACAACTAAAAACCCTTGAGGACTCGCAGTGTCCTAGGGAGGGCACCTTGGCAGCACAGATGTTTTGATTTCTTTAGCTTCTCACCTTCTCCTTTATGCTGCCTTCTAGCTAAATCCTTTGGATGGTCCATTAGCACAGTATTTTGAGGGCTAATTGAGCTCTTTTGTTCACTGGGAAACACAGTGAGACCTTTTACTATTACAGTGGGTTGTTTTGTTTTTCCTTTTATGGCCTGTCCAGCTCAAGGCCCCAGGCTTGATGATACAGCCGACAAGGTTTTCTATTTCCGGATCAAGTTAAAGTGAACCACACTGGCCCTGTTATTGAAGCAGTGCGTGGGGTCATTTGCTGTGAGGTGGGTCTAGGGCTGCCGGCCAGGATGCGAACATTTCTAGTGTCCACATTATTTCCTGAGGCGAGCACCCACAGGAGGTAGAATGGATTACAACCTGTTATTGGCTGTCATGAAAATTCTGACACTGTGAGACTCTGGAGCAATGCAAGACTGACTAGGATTCCTTCTAGAACAGACATGCATGTCAGCTCCTTCATGGTTCAGCAAGTCTTTAAACAGTATTTAATGATAATAGCCTGCTTTTAGTTGGCTTCATCTCGTGTTTTCTTTGTGTGCTTGCAGGTCCTACAGGTATGGATCTTTGGAAGCTGCTGTTGACCTTGGCAGTGGCGGGCTCAAGTGATGCTCTTTCTGGGAGTGACGGTGAGTTCTGCTTTCCCATCCCCAACCCCAGTGTTTTGAAATAACACTGAACTTTATTTGTTAAATCGAAGTGTGTTGGATGATTTAATCAAAAATGTACATTTTAAGTAGCAGCAAATAGGAAACTTCTCTTAGCTTTAAAATCATCAACTCGGAGGACTTTTCTGTGGATGTTTTACAAGGAATACAGTAGCTAGTTTTGGCATCTGATGATTTCACATCAAAAATAAATGCTACAAATCATGCTGAGGGCATTTACATTGAAGGCCAGCCAGGTCTCTTGGACCTGGGGGCTGGGAAAGATACTGATATTGCACTGAAGGGTTATTAACCTACTGATCACTCAGGTCATCTCTGATTAAGGACATCATGGCCTATTTCCAGAGCTCACAATTAAGGCCTCTTCATCACATTTTCTGCGAATGGAAATCGCAGGTTTCAAATAAATTTCACCTTTCACTCTCTGGGTGATTGCCATTTGGCTAAGTTTGAAGGAAGAGACGCCTGAGATAGCTGAATCAAGTACGCAGAAGTCATGCACTTCTTTGGCTATCTCTAGTTCTCCTTCCTACCAGAGAAGTCTCAGTCTGTCCAGACTTATGTCTCACAGCAGAAATAATTGGAACTAGAAAGGGGAATGAAAGGAAGTGAGAGGAATGAGTTTTCTGTCCAGCAAGACAACTGCACTCATATAGGGGCTGGGAGACTTTTTAGAAGATTGTCTTGAGTACTTGATTTTTTTCCCTTGCTTGGGCTTTAGCAGAGGAAAGAAGTAATCTATTTCTCCTAGGCTATGACACCACATTCAGTTGTTGCTTTCAGAGTAGCTAACTCCCCTACTCACCGGGCAACTCATGTTGGAAAGCATAGTTTAAGAGCAGAGGTAGTGCTTTAAGATGTCCTCCCTAACCTTTGAGCCAAAAATAAATCCATAGTAGTGAACTGCTGAGGGCGACCAAGGTAACTAAGAAAACAAGAAGGGTAAAATAGTGTTATTTTATCTCTTAAAGCAATTTAAAAATATTTATAGAAAAGAAATCATAATTGTTTGAAATAGTTTTGGTTCTCTCTGGTGTTATAATGTCAACATTATGCAAGTCAAACATGGAGAGAATCACAGGCTCCATTTCAGCAGCTTTTCCCATGGCTGGTTTTAGACCCTGGTTCTGAGCCAAAGAATTACAGCTGAGATCCTCCGCTGTTCCAAAGTCAGGGTGCTTTAATCTCTACTTTCTTCATTAAGGTGACTTTCACACCACTGGGGAAGGCTTGAGGCATCTTAAAAACCTGTGAAATGAAAAGTATGGCAAAGGAAATGTTTAAAGATGTATCTTTAAAAATGGATCCCCAGCTGAAAGACTGGAGCTCAAGTTTCTTAGGTTTTAGGCCGAGAGAGTCTGCAAAGAACATCTATTTCAGCTGCTTTGACATTTTATTGCGGACATAAACCTTTAACTTCATAAGAAAAGTGAAGCAAACAACACCACTAGCTGATTTTATGTTTGCCTTTTGTTTTGCTTTTCCATTGCGTCTTGTTTGGTTCGTTTCTTTGTTTGGGAGGAGCAAAGCATAAGAAAATGCAGTGGTTTTATAGTAAACACAAATCAGGTAGCCTACTGGTACTTGCACATAGTAAGTAATTTAGCAAAGGAAAAAATGTGTTCCTCCTCCTTTTTCTCTTAGTGGACTAAACAAAATTCCTTTGGAATATATGGCTACTCCAGAATTCTACCTTAAAATGGCCTGGGGATGGTTAAGGACGGTGTTTACGTAAGAAGGTGTAGTCGATGAGCATGTTTGAACATGAGCATGCGCGCCTGTGTGTGTTTGCCAGTTCTGGCCATTTACCTGATGGTTTTAGCCAAAGCCATCACCTGACACGACATAGATTCAATCTCAGATAACATTCATGGGTCATGTGTTTCTTTTTCTGCCAGGTCCACATTGTAGCCAAATCATTTTATTTTTATTTTCTTTCCCATTGTAGAAAGCAGACTAAAAATATAAGAGAGAAGTTAAAAGGAAAAAAAAAAAGTCACTACTGTAGTTTCACCATCCATTCATTTGAATTCCGTTTGGTCAGTGAAAGAAATGGCACTGCTGAGTAAGAGGTCTGGGAAGTGTCACCTGGAGGAAAGTCGCCCAGGAGCTGGTAGAAGATGACAGATCTGTGTGTATGCCTGAGGAAGGTTGGCACTGGAAGTCTTGAGCAGGGATTTTTCTTGCCTGGGCAGATGAGCAGTTAGAAATATACTGGCCCTAAGAGGATTTTTTTATTAAGTCCAACGGCACTTTGGGAAATTTAATGAGAACTAAACATGAAACAGTGCCACCATTGTGTTAGCTGAAATGTTGCAATAGCGGCTCTCTCATCCTTGTCTTTCATCCTTCATATTAGTCTCTATGTCTGCTCCTCAAGGCAGGTTGCATAGTCACAGGGAGAATTTCTTATTCCAAACTCAGGAGTGACCAATCATGCCTCACTGTCAGAGGGCTTCACAGGGTTGAACTGTCACCTGGCTGCACCAACACTACTGTTCCTGGGATGATGGTTTTAATAAGAAATGTATATGAAGATTTGCTGGACATAAGTATTCTTCCAAGCAGTGCCTGTTACAAATTAGCTCTTATCTCTTCTATTTCAGTCAATCTACAGCTTAGCTCTCTCTTTGACCTCAGCACCCTAAGGTGG
The DNA here is from genome assembly GCF_004115265.2 of Rhinolophus ferrumequinum. NCBI lineage: Eukaryota > Metazoa > Chordata > Mammalia > Chiroptera > Rhinolophidae > Rhinolophus > Rhinolophus ferrumequinum. The sequence goes on from NC_046290.1 coordinate 28,268,242, forward strand.
GAGAGGGAAACCCCTGTCCCAAAAAAGCTCCGTCTAGTTGGGATGTATGGAACTTCTAGAAATGAAGGAGAGACTGTATAGCTTGAAGGTCTAGATGGTGTGATGGATACAAATGGTCAAGATGCTCTGAAAAACAGTAAATCATGGTGGACTGGACTAGTTAATTTAATAAGTTCAATGTGCATGTATATTTTTAGAGCTTTCCATTTTCAAAGATTGAACTTAGGGCTATGAGGAATATGGCGATTCTTCCCTCAAGGAATTTATCATGAGTTAATAGATCAGGAATATACACAAAGAATTACGGGATGAGGCAGTGTCTGCTAACTATGGAAACAGTGGCCTGAACTGCATTCTTTAAGAGGAGGGTCGCTTCTGACTGTAGTGGATTAGAAAGAATGTCACAGAGGAGGTTGATGTTATTTCAGCAGAAGCTGAAATACTGGGTTAAGACTTCAAGTCTGAGAAGAGCAGGTGGCAACTGTAGGAACAGCTGACGTGATCAAGGAACAACATAAACAAAAGTGCACAGGTATAGATCCCAGGTGTATGTGGAGAATAGTTCATGCAGTTATGCTGCAGACAGGGCACTGTACAAAGCAATGCATGGCTCTACATTCAACAGATATTTTTGGAGCACTTCTTTTGTGGAAGGCATAGGATTAATGTGTCCAGAGTGTGTGATACATGAGCACTGTATTTTTAATGATTCCCTTTGGAAGGAAACGTAGGTCAATAGATTTGAGTTAAATTATAGAAGGCCTACAGATGGTACAAGCTTCCTGGGAAAGACAAGTCTTGCTGGGCCTTAAAGAATGGGTAGTATTTGGAGAGGAAGAGAAGGGAGAGGAAGTGAATGTCGTATCGGGCAAGTCATAGTTCTTCTCAAAGTTGTAAGCCAGAAAAAAAGGCTAAGCTCGTGATGGGACATTATCTGTGTATGTGTGTAATATTTATATATAGCATATATAAAATTTATGTACAATACATTCTATGTATGTGTGTGTACACACATATATATATATAGTGGCTTGCAAGCAAAGCACATAGTAAGCATCTTATGACTCTAAAAATTAAAAGGTGCCGCATCATTTTTATATACCTGTCAAGGTAAGAAACTTACACACTAGGAGTGAGATGCCATGTCCTGAAGGAACCCGAATCCCCAAAACAATGTTCTCTGTATATCTCTGAACATTTCTCATAAACCTATGCAAAGCGACACAGCACCTCTGTTCTCATTGCTAACAGATCGGAAATAACGGCTGACTAGAAGGAACATTTATTTTTCTCAATAAACCTTACCCCCATTACACTTGAAGCTCCACAGAGCTCTGAGAGGTTGCCAAGACATATAGGATGTATTTCAAGCTAGTATTAGAGTCATGGTGGTAGAGACTAAACAGCAAAGGGTGTGACTGTTCAATGTTTTCAAGGAGGAACAATCCCAGGCTTTCCACTCACACTGGAAGTGAGGGAGAAAGCCACAGAGCTTGAGATTGCTGCTGTCTGTACTGTCACAAGAGGCAAGAAGAAACCGTACAGTCTCCTCTAGTGCTATTGCCCGAATCCATGTATATCAGCAAGCCTAGGTCACCGGGTTCTCCTGGTACGGCAAACGGCATTGACACTGGAGTTCAGCAGGCCACAGCAGTCCAGGTTACAACGCTTCTGGTCTTGTCTACCTAGACAGTGCCAATAGAAGATATGAGCATAGGCCTTTGCAGACAATGACACAGAGCAGTCTTTCAGCGAGTTTTTATCAAGCACTTTTATGGATTCAAGTATGAATTTTAAATTTATGTTCCTGCTTCTGAGGCGCTCATGGCCTATAGAAGAGAAGACAGGCAAGTGAAAGTAATTTAATTCTGAACCACCTTAGTGGTTCAGGAAGAGTTTTTAAGCAGGATAATAATACTGTCAGATTTTCATTTTGGAAATAATACTTGTAATAGGATAAAAGTACATTTAAGAGAGATGAACACAGAGGAAGATGACTGTAATAGGTCAAGAGAGAGATGATGTAAGTGTGACCACGGTGGTGAAAGATGGATGGATCACAGACAGATGTTGAGGAGATGGAATCACCAGTACTTGGAGTCCAAATACGTGTGGATTTTTGACTTCAGGAATTGTCAGAGCTTTGTGAGTCCATCCATTGCTAAGGCTCCACATTTTTAGTTAATGTTATCAACATTAGCAGTGACTCACTTTAGTACAGTGGAGTCCTGGAACACAGCTCCGTCTATTAGCAGTGAAGTGGTACTCGCACGCTACAGCCCTGTGGGGGAGGAAACGTACTGAGACTGATGACAGCAGAGTATCTAAGCCATCTCTATTTTATACCATTTCCCAGAACTCCTGCCTGTGCCGAGCCGGGGTCCTACCATTGTCTGCTCAGCTCTGCAGTGTGGCCATGGTGTGGCTTAGGCTACTGTGCACTGAGGGTCCACAGCTGGAATGAAGGCCCGAACTTCCTCCCCCTGTAGTCTCTGAACATTCATGACTATAGCCCAAGTCCTTCATAGACCCCCAGATAGTTTTATCATCGCTAGAATATGTGTTTACTTCATGGAATGCAATAAAATATATGCAGGATGAGCTGAGAGAAGCCAAGCTATGTGCTGGGCAGAATCTAGGAGCTCGGTTAGGCTTGCACAGTAGCTAAGTGACTCACCCCTGCAAAGCAGCTGGCAGTGGGAGTGATTAGGTTTGTGCCTCAGCTAATTGGTACTAAAAGGACTGGGACCACCCAAGAATAGTCCAAACCTTGAATGTTCAATTTACACATGCCAACAATCGACTGCACTTCTAGTCTTCCACCTTAGATCCCAACTATTACAGGACAAGGGCCAGTCCTGGTATGCAAAATGTTGCCACACCACTTTGATTCAGTCGCCTAAACTGAGGCTTCTGTTATGGGGTAAACAGGAACGAGGTTGACATTTGATGTGTGATGCTGTGCTGGCCACAGGCCCTTGTTCGTGGACACACTTGGTTTTCTGCCTCTGGCTTAAGGCTAACCCAGGTTCAGCTGTGCAGAAGTCCACGCCAGCTTGGACCTCCCCAGCCAGCCTCTGCTGGAGATCGTCCTCCACAGCAAAGGGCCCAGGGTCCGTCAATCACCCAGCACCTTTTCCCCAGGAACCCTGTCAGGAAGAAACTGTGGTTGTTAGTTTTCTCCTCACTGTGAATTTAAGCCAACAGGTTATGTTCCCAGAGCTGGTTTCATTTAAACTTGAACCGTAATCTCTATGTGATAAAGACTTTTCAGCATCTCAGAGCCATCCACAAAGGCATTTTTGACATCTGGCTCCCGTTCCTTGTAACTACCTACTTACCCATGGTACTGTACTCCTAACTTGTCATCAGGCCGAGTCGCTAGCAGCCACGACCCCCAGCACCACCCTCATCTTGCACAAGCAGCAGGCACCCCCAGGCAATTTGGGCTTTTCCAGCAACACTCACGTGGGTGTTTAAGGCATGCTGTCAGTGGTGTCATCCTCCAACCCAAAACGAGGCCTCTCCATCAGCTGTAGTCAGCAGCATAAAGGCAGTGGTGACGTACGACATAAACACATTTTAAAATCTGATGCAACTGATCCTACAAACAGAGGGTTCCTCAGTGCCCTGTCTGGTGTTTACTGTACAGACGGGGAGGCCCAGGGGCTTGGAGCACTATTTCAGCTTCAGCTGCAAATCAGAGTTTGGTCTGTATCTCCCAAGTGTGTTCAAAATGAATCCATGGTATTTTATCAGATACGTCCATCAGGAATCTCTGTTTTTGTTTATTTAACAACTTACTGGCCTTAAGCCTTCACCTTAACGAATCACAGGGTCTGTGTTACATTTCCATGGCAGGCTTGCAGGTGTCAGAGCATGGCGGATCATGTCCCGGTCACGAAGGAAATGTTTCAGGATGTTGTCAGAGAAGTTCCCACCAAGAGGCAGGACACGGGCTGGTCGGGTGAAGGGGGAGAGGAGCAAGGGAGGTGACATGTGTCGTGTGTCCCTCTTCTACGTGAAGTTGTGATGACATCTGTGTTTCAAGTTGTGTGACAAAGTCTGGATTGAGTTTGAAATACATGCAGTTTAGCTTTTTTCAAATGATTGACAAAATCACCACTGAATATTGTTATATGTTATGTGTGATGATCACTGCAACATTTATTTAGAACTCACTAGACCTTAAAGTCCTTGAAGGATGCTTTCTTCGTCCCTGTATGCCTGTCCTCTAGCATTCTGACTCACAGAGGAGATCTTCATTTATTTGTTGAGTGAAGGAACCAGCATCTAAATCCTGACCTGGGACTTTCCCAGTCATGCCCCACAGTTGTCACTAATGTTCTCTATGTCCAGTCCTAACCAGGAAGGGGTTGAATTAGGATCCCCTTCCAGTGGGCAGGGTCTGGAAGTAGTTGTACACTGTAGAATCCAGGAACCGTGGCCTCCAGCAAGCCCCAAACATCCCCATACCCCCCTCTAAGCCCTGATTTGTGTGCTTTCCTTGTGGAGACAATGATCTCATGTTCCTGCTGTATACTTCAGACGCCACCTGGACCAGAACTCTGCCCTACACACCAATGCCTTGGAGCCTAATGCCTTCCTAAGTCTTGTCAACCTTTTTCCAGGTGACTGAACTCTGTACCCTATGCACCAGCCACTGGCCAACATCCCGCATTGAATGAACCGGTCACACAGCACCAACCCCGACACCACCTTTATCTGTGCCCCACCTACCAGATTAAAACTCCTCAAATATTGACAGACTTAGAGAGGTATAATGAGGCCTGCAGATTTCAAATCCAGGTTTTCTCTGCCCCTTTGGACATTGAACTTGAGATTATGAAAGACCCTGATTCGGAATCATACGGATCAATTTTCCCGGCCCCATTCCTTAAGTATCAGGTCTTTCCAATTTTCCAATGAGAGCCCGTCTCCAAGTATTAAACTCAAAATTTAAAGTCCAAGTTATATTGATATAGTCTTCAATTTCTTAATCTCTGAATATGAAAAGCAACTGGTATTTTGTGTATCCTCGAATCTTTTAGCAAAACTTTCCAAATTTGTGCAACAAGAAGTAATAATGAGCAGAACATTTGACTCCTAGGGAGTCATGTGCTATGTGTAAGTACTGATAGGTTCACATTAGTGGAGATTGAATTGGGGATATTTACCATGCTATATTTTGGGGAGCCTTGGCTTCCCCAAAAATGAGAGGTCATTTTGTAGAACAGGACCATTTTGCGGCTGCCTAACATTTAGGACATATCCTCTCTCCTCTTCTACCCAACCATGACCCAGCTGCTTCCTTGATTGGAGCAAGAGGCACCATGCTTTTCTCAACAATTGTTAATGATGAAAGGATGTGTTCTGGTGACAGTAGGATGGGAACGTCAAAGAGCCCTGCCCCATGTCAGGGCACAGTTTGACCAGATCAGCTTTCACGGAGTAGAATGTTGCGAAATACCCGATGCGCCATGCTCAGATAGGCCTAGTTAGGTTTACAAGCTGGTATGTGACGGTGCCCAACTTCCCTGGTGAGCCATACCAGCACCATACTCTATGGATGTTTGCTCTGAACCTCGTAAACACAGTTGACTAGCTCTCTCTCCCCTCACAGCAATCACTAACCCTGACTTCCTGGAAAGCTCTTGTACCCTGTTTCCCCGAAAAGAAGACCTAGCCGGACAATTAGCTCTAGTGCGTCTTTTGGAACAAAAATTAATATAAGACCCAGTATTATATTATATTATATTATATTATATTATATTATATTACATACCGTGTTCCCCCAAAAATAAGACCTAGCCGGACAATCAGCTCTAATGCATCTTTTGGAGTAAAAATTTATATGAGACCCGGTATTATATTTATATTATATTGCATTATATTATATTATATTAATTATATAACACTGAGTCTTATAGTAAAATAAGACTGGGTCTTATATTAATTTTTGCTCCAAAAGACACATTAAAGCTGATTGTCCATCTAGGTCTTATTTTCGGGGAAACATGGTAAGACCCGTTCTTATATTATAGTAAAATAATACTGGGTCTTATATTAATTTTTGCTCCAAAAGACGAATTAGAGCTGATGGTCCGGCTAGGTCTTATTTTGGCGGAAACATGGTAGAGGAATAGAAAGAGCTAGATTAACTTCTGTGCATATCCTGGCCATATTTTAATGTCAAACTCATGTATATAGCAATTGCGGGTGTGAGCAAAAATATAGCTATGACCCAGCTGTCTTTGTCTTATTTCCATTGGATAGGTGCTTAAAGTCTGTATTCTCAGGTCTAAAAATCTTTGAGGAGAAAATAGAAGAATAATTAACACAAAAATGGAAGGCTATTAAGCACTTTCATTAACATGAGATGTATCTAAAGTGAAAGTATACCCTGTTGAATTTTGGGGGTTGGGTTGGTTGGGAGAGGGTTGCTATGTCAACTGATGCTTTGAAGCAGAAGATAGAAGGAAACAACTGAATCTCCAGGCTGAAATGAGGAGACTATGGCCACCTCTGAGCCCGCAGTTGGCATTCAGTAAATACTGTGTAGATTACTGATTGATTTCTGCAGTCAGTTGATTAGAGCTCGGTTGGATCTGCATTTGAATTGGTTATGCATGATGTCCTTCTGGTGCTGTGAACTTGCCCTTGGCTATCACTCCCTTGGTGCAGCCAAAAACTTAGATTGTCGGAGGGTATAGGGGGCCAGTGGAAGACCTCCCTGGAAGAGGAGGAGAGGGTGGTCAGGGGGCCCTGGATGGTACTCAGAGAACCCACAGAGATGTGCAGGGAGTAGGACCAGTAAATAAATATCTGTACCAGTCACATCTGATTCCTGTTTCCTTTTTCTCTGCCATGGTCAAGATTAGGGATTTCAGAACATTGATCTTGGACTTTGAACTGAGTTTGAATCCCAGCTCTGCCATTTGAGTTGTGTAATATTTTTTTTTTTTTTTAGATTGAGTTCCCCAGAAGCCAGATGCTGAGACTAGGATTCAAATGAAAGTAAATTATTAGAAAATGTTCCAAGGAGAAACTGATAGAAGCGTAGGGAAATGAGACAGAAGGGCAAAAAAACAAGCAAGGATACTATATCAAGTACTGTCGCATGGTGGGGTGGGTGGTGGTGGGGTGAGTGTCTGTCTCAGTCCCTTCTGGAAGAAGTGTTTCAAGTTGTCCACATGAGCCCTCAGTGGGTGGGTAAGGGCTAACCACAGGAGAGTGTAAATTCCTAGACACTATCAGTTCTCCAAGTGCAGGTCAAGGTGGCTCCAGCAGCCATGGGCAGCCAGCAGAGACACAGGTGCTGGGTGTTGGGAGAGAAAGCACACAGAGTCTGTGCACAACATGGTTAATGGAGCTACATCAGCAAAGCACTGACAGCATCTGCTACAATGGCTTAGGTAGTTTCTTATACTCTCTGAGCCCCAGTTTTCTCATCCGTTAGATGAGAGGAAAATAACTTCTTTAAAGTCATTAGGTAGTAACACAAATCAACTAACCACCTATTGAGATTACACAGGAAAAGAACATACATATTCAATAACTGGTAACTTCTGTTGGCTTCAAGTTGGATTACTGCAAACCCTGAGACCTAAATAAACATACAAATCAAATAGATGTGTAGAATTTGATTTATAACTTTACGTGCCTTAAAGAAGCAGTTCGGTTGCATAAGGAAGCTGTGGAAGCTAGAGATAATTTTAATGACTCCAGAAAACTGTCTAGAAGAGGATTCTAATGTTTAAGATGTTTTCAACAATAGAACTAAGATATGATGGCATAAAATTTTATAAAAAGAGACTACTATATTTATAGTTTTAACAGTGAATGTTCAGAGGATACCGTGTTTCCCCGAAAATAAGACCTAGCCGGACAATCAGCTCTAATGCATCTTTTGGAGCTAAAATTAATATAAGACCCGGTCTTATTTTATTATAATATAAGACCGGGTCTTACATAATATAATATAGGACCAGGTCTTATTTTACTATAAGACCAGGTATAATATAATATAGTATAATATAAAATAATACTGGGTCTTATATTAATTTTTGCTCCAAAAGACACGTTAGAGCTGATTGTCCGGCTAAGGCTTATTTTCAGGGAAACACGGTAGGTTTGATAAAACTTGGTGCTCTAGTGCTTGTACTTTTCATATTAATAAATTTAAATCTGATCCACACAGCAAATAGGTCTGTAGTGAGTTGGCTCCGATGCTGGGAGTGCTCCTGAGTGGGTCAGCTCAGTTTCGTGATGATTCCTGTAACATTTGCCCTGGGGCAGACGCAATACCAAAAGGAGTGAGGCACGATTCCCCAGCTTCGTCACCAGGTGGACTGGGAATGTGGGAGACAGAATTATAACCAATTTATTGCAATAAGACTAGAAGCATTTTAGTGGATTGAGGTTTATGTACTTTATACTTAATACCTTAGTTAATCCCCACAGGAATACTAAGAGGAAGGATCCATTATCACCCTGTTTTAGCTAAGGACACCACGAATCATTATGTAACTAGTTTACATAACTAGTGAAGGCAAAAGTACAAGTTCAGCCCAGGCAGTCTGACCCCAGAGTGCACACTGCACTGCCTCTCATGTCCTAGGAGTCCCATGGTGGCCGACTAATTATAGTGCTCACCACTGCAGGCATGTCTGCTGATTTATGGAAGTTGCATTTGTTTTACATGATCAGTCTAGCTAGACTTGTGTTATGTCAGAAAGACAGGTGGTGATTCCATGAACTCCCTCTGTAAATCCCCCAAGATTAAGTTTAATGTAGCTCTTAAACTTTCAGTGTTGGACCTCATCATTTCACATATAACGTGTGTGTGTGTGTGTGTGTGTGTGTGTAATATTTTTGTGTGTATATATGTTATATGTGTTGTACATATATATGATATATAAAACTTAATGTGGGTACTTTCTTAAAGTAAATGGGCATCTCTCTTCCTGAGGCTAAATCAGGAGCCAAGATTTGAGGGGACAGGAGCTACCTCTTCCCCTTGGAAAAAACACTTCAGGAAAGGTACCTCCTGGGCCACTGAACCATACCCTCTGCTACTGTCCAGCCCTGCTGTCTACAAGGCTTTTCTCCACTGTTCTAGGGAGGTGCAAGGACTGTCTTATGGAGTCAGCTGTGGGTTTGCTCTCCTGTGTCCTTCATTCGTGAATTGTTCATGAATGCAGAAGCTGTCAAAGGAAAGGAAAGCCATCTCCCCTCTCTACGAACACGTCTATAGACTTGTCCTACACGCAGACTCGCTAGTGTACCGTATGCTTTTGCCCGTTTCTAAATTATACCTCCTTACCCAACCTTTCCCCACCTTCTTAAGATTAACATTCCCTATTTTGTGTAGAACTTGTGTTGGGTATAACATTGTTCTTGAACCATTTTTCTGATACGTTTCTCCCCTATAAATCAGGGGAAGTGAAACAAAGCTTATGAAAACAAGTCTTCCATTCACTGGATTTTCTTTTTTTGTGTTGCTCTTTTAGGAGAAAGGCAAATTGTCAGGAAAGAAAATTGTATCAAGAAATTATTTGAAAACAAATTGGGATGTCGTCTTTGCCATTAGTGATCCCATCTAATGGTGTGATGGGGGAGGGGAAAAACATCAGCCAGTTAGCAACTCTGGCTTATGAATCCAGTTCTGTCAGTACTCAGCTCTATGGTTGTGGACAAAAGCTCTTAAATTTCTCCAAACTCAGTTGCTCATCTATGAATAAAACTTTACAGAGAGAAAAATCTAATCTGTCCCTTTCAACTCCAGAATTGTTTTCTCTGTTATTTCTTAGACATGAATGTGGTACTCTGCAAGGGATTTCCCTCACACTACGCCCTTGTGATAGATCTTTTTCTCCTGGGCTTTTTGTTTTTTAAATCCGTTACTAGAGTGAAGATGAGGAAGGCAAGCTAATCAAATCTGCAGATGAGGCAAAGCTAAGAGTAGCTAATGTGCTACATGACAGACGTAGGATTCAGAATACCCTGTTTCCCCAAACATAAAACCTAGTCGGACCATCTAATGCATCCGACTCTAATGTGTCTTTTGGAGCAAAAATTAATATAAGACCCAGTCTTATGTAATATAAGTAAAATAAGTAGTAAGTATAGTAAAATACTTAAGTAAGTATAGTAAAATACTTACTATAAAATACTTATATAATGTAGATAATATATAATATATAATTATATATATAATACCACTTATTTTACTATAAGTAGCTTATTTTACTATAAGTAGTAAAATAAGACCCGGGCTTATATTAAATTTTGCTCCGAAAGACGCATTAGAGCTGATGGTCTGGCTAGGTCTTATTTTCTGGGACACATGGTGTCTTCACAGCCTATAGCGGTCAAAACTACCGAGGGCCAAAACTACCAAGATAAAATTTAATAGAGATAAATGTAAAGTCCTGTGTCTAGGTTTTTTAAAAAAAATCAATTTCACAAACGAAGGAAGTGAGAATCTTGGTTTACAGCAAGTTCTCTTAGAGACATGACATTATTAATATTTAGTTCATTGCGAGTATAATGTAACTAAACTGTTACAGTGTAGCTGCCAAAGTAAGCTAGCTAACTCAGGCTGCCCTAATAGAAACGGAGGATCTGGAACAATGAAAGCACCCGTGCTCTGGTCTATACTGGCCACAACATATCTAGAACAATCTGGTGAGTCACAGCATCAAGATTTAAGAAGGATATTAACAAACCGGAACAATACAGACTTAATGGTGAAGACTCTTGAAATCATGTGAAAGGTACTAGAGATATTTAATCTGAGGGTGATGAGGGAGCAATGGCAAGATATTTCTTTTAAATGTATCATGTTGAAGAGGGCTTTAACTAGGTATTTTTAGACAACATAGTAAAATAGTACAATATCCCAAAAAATGTAGACTTTGGAATCAAACATATATTCATTTCTGTCAATTTCAACTCTGACTCTGAGCAAATTATTTAACTTCTCAGCTCTTCCATTTCTCATCTATTAAAAGAGATAAGAATACCTTGCTCAGAAAGCCATCCATGAGAATTCAGTGAGATAGCATGTGAAGAACCTGGCATAGTTACTGGCAAGAGTTAGTTTTCAGTAAAGGCTCATCTCCTCTTTGTTTACCTTCTCTTCACGAGAAGAAAAACAAGGACAGTTAAATTGCTGTTCAAGAAAGTACTTTATAAGTACAAATTGGTAGTCACAAAATAATCAGGGGGATGTGAAATACCGTATGGAGAATATAATCAATAATGTCATAAAGATTATAGGGTGTCAGATGGGTGACATATGTAGGATGACTTATTGGGGGGATCACTTCATAGATTATATAAATGCCTAACCACTGCACTATACACCTGAAGTTAATATAAAATAATATTGAATGTCAACTATAATTATATATATATATATATATTCACGAGGTGTAAAGTAGAACATAGGAATATAGTCCATAGTATTGTAATAGCTATTTATGTACGATGTCAGGGGGTAGTAGACTTGGGGGGATTAGCACTTTGTGAGGGGTGTAAATGTCTAATCATTATGTTGTTTTATACACCTGAAACTAAAATTTAATTTAAAAAAATACAGTACTTTCTGTCAATTACAATTATCCCAAAGTGGAATGAGTTACTAGGTCTGACAGGGTTGGGGTTTTGGTGTGGGGGTGTGGAGCTGACTTGCCAAGGAACTCTGGTACCCCACTCTTGCCCAAACACAGTTTCATATAATAATCGTTTTGATTTTACACAGTGGGTTTCCAGGTATGATTTTATGTGAATAAATAATTGAGTAAATTTTTAAAAGCCAGAAAATCAGTGAGTAATATGAGCCCTGCACTTCTTCTGTTCTCTCTGTTCTATGCACTTGTGCACTGTGGGAATTGACGTTCACTGAACAAGTAATTTACTGCTAGAGACTGAGTTATAAAAGATCCAAATGTGTTACACCACTACACCTACTAAATTAGGGAATCATTTCTGTAAGTTACAGAAAGATACTCAGTTGTGACAAAAGAGGTTTCTGGCTACGTCCGTACGTTTTTCCACTTTCTGCAGCACCATCACTTCTTGCTTGCTCCCATTTACTCAAGTATGGTTTTCTCAAAGGCAAAAAATAGAATTAACTTGCCAATATTGTGACTCTGGGTCTCATTTAAACAGCTGATATTTAGATCTACCTCGTCCTCTCTAGCAGTCCTCCTTGGAGCATTAATTATCAGAAACAGCTAAGCTTGTCAATCAATGTTCTGAAATACCTCAGACAATGAATTCTTTCTTTTTCAAATGCGTGGAAGTACCCAGGTGCTAGATACACCCAAGTGCCTTTGATAAAGGAACAGGCAAGGCAACCCAAAAGTTCCTCCTCGGTCAGCAATGAAGAATTAAACCATGAACTTGCCATTCCCATAGTTTTTGGTTAGTTTGTGTGTATGTTTTTGAAGATGACTGAATGCAAGTAGTTTTATAGGGTACACTGAGTAATTTCCTATAGGATATGCGTAATCAGAAAAATATTGTTGGACAGGAAGTCACAGAAAACAAGGGTTACAATAGTTTTTGAAGGTTGAGGACCTGGGTTTCTCAACCTTGGCACTATTGACATTTTAGGCCAGATGTACATACGTGCAGTGGGAAGTATCCTGCGCATTGTAACATGGTTGGCAGTATCCATGATCTCTACCCACTAGGTGGTATCAGTAGTACCCCCACCCTCAGTTGTAACAACCAAAAGGTCTCTACACATTGCTAACTGTTCCCTGGGGGGGCAAATGGCCCCCAGTTGAGAACCACTGGTTTAGAGTGATTGCATGTTGAAATGACAGGGCCCAGGATTATTGTAGGGATCAAATTAGATAAGGCATGTTTTAGTACTTTTAAAAGTAAAACAAATATTTATACAGATAGTTACAGTGTGCCCAGATAGTACAGTACCCCCAACCCCTTATCTTTTCACTGGTTCATTTGTTCATTCAATCTAAGACTTTTTAGAGCCAGGTGCTAGAGATCCATAAATAAATAAACCTTGAGAGGCTTAAACGTTTGCCAGGTTATCAAAGAGGTTAGAAGAAAAGGAGAGATCACTTGAGACATCCCATAAAGAGCGTATGTATATAACATGCACAAAATGTTGTGGGAGCCCCAAGAGAAAGAAGGGCTGCTTTTGAACCAAACTGTAGAATACCAGTTGGACTGTACAGCTGAAGCTCAGTAACAGCAATTACCCGTTGACTAACTGTGACTAATTCCTTTTCATGCAATGCCATGTATTCAAGCAGTTTTGCCAGAAGGATTTAAGGTGCATGCTGGCAGACAGTATTCAGCACAGATTGAGGTATTATCATTTTGGGGGGCTACTCTTAGTGTGGTATGAAATCTGGATGAGCAACTTAAGAACTGAAGTTGTTACAGACATCTGTTATTTTCCCCTATCTTTTTTCATACTTGCTCCAATGATAGCTAACAATCAAACAAAAATAATAAAGATTAAAAACTCTAACCCAGATCTCCTTAAGTAGAGCCACCGATATTGGAGACACAGGATAATACCAGGTCAGTGCAGAAGCTCAGGCCTGTATACGAGTATATTCTCCAAGTGGACCTTGATCGATTCATTCTGGGTCTGTTGATTCAAAAAGAAACAGGCATTGTGAATACCTGTTTTAAATTCTAAATCTGACATTGTATATTTATATAGAAATAGTTCTGCCTAAGTAATTACCTGCTAGTACTAAGGAGATTGGGTTGATTATCATGAAAGTACCGGAATTTCCAAGCTTTATTCCAGGCGATTCTACATGAAATATTCATTAACAAGGAAACTCCATATAAAAGCTGGTGTGCCTGATGGAGCTACCCTCACATGAAAGGCCATTTTCTCCCTTTAAACCTCCGCTGTGATTTGACCTGTTCTATGTTCCAGAGGTGCTCTTACGTTGAATGGAGCAAGAGTTGTTAGCTTTAGCATTTGCTGCACTGATGGTTGTGAGTCCCATTTGTGTTGGACGATCACAGCCTGTCACTCATGCTTATTTATGAGGAACGCAACAACTTAAACATGGGTTAACAAATCCCCATGAATGCACAGTCACATCTGAATGCTTCCAACAAGTGCTTCCCATCACTTCTCTTTCGACAGCTTCGAGAATTAAAGTCCGGTGGAGTGAACTGGGAGACACATATGAGCATTTATTAAAAGAAGTAGGGGAGAGTGTGATAACTGCAAAGCCAGCTGTTGAAATTAATATAATTGGTGTGAGATTAAATTTCCTCAGTCCAAGACTTGGCCTTTTACCACCAGAGAAATTATTGTCCATATTTAAGTTTACGTTAATATGGAACATTCCGCCTGCTGAACTGTCACATGCCTTTAGAATAACCACACCATGCTGTGTTTTCAAGCATTACGAGTAAAACAAATAGCTGACAGGTGGATCTTATGGTACATTCAGAATCCTTGGGAAAACTTCCCAAACATTATTTTTAAATCTCAATTTCATTATTTTTATGGGAAACAAACATACCGCAAGTAGGCAGAAGCGTATATCGATAGCCTTCATTTGGCAGCTCATCATGAAAACCAAATTTGTATTATGGTTTATAAATCAGGAATTTATTGGATATAGTCATGTCTTATCTCTGGGTTGAGCTATTGTCTTCGGCTTCCCTCACATGGGGAAAAAACTATACTTTTGATAAAGGAATTAATTCATTCAACAAAATTTTCTGAGCACCTACTATGTGCCAGGCACTATTCTGGGTGCTAGGAACACCTCAGTAAACAAGAAAGATAAAAATGAAAACCTCCTGCTGTCACGAAGCTTTCCTTACGTGTGTGTGTGTGTGTGTGTGTGTGTGTGTGTGTGTTCTGAAGATGTAGGTAGGTGAGGCCGATAGTAGGCTATGAAAATAACAATAAAATTACCTACCATGTTCAAAGGTGGAAAGGGCTATGGAAAACTATTCCATTTCTCCCCCATCAGAGTGTGCCCACAAGTTGATCTTGAATATTTTATATGGCTCTGCTAGGTTTGTAATATTAGAAACCAGTTCAAAATAAATGGACACTAACCATGGCCTCGAGGTCTGTCTGGAAACTGCAGCACTGACCCTTTCTGTTTATTGATGGAGAAGCCCAGGCCCAGGAGGGTGACGTGACTTACCTGAGACTCCAGCAGCGACTAGCAGGAGTGGAGCCAAGATACAGACTCCTGCTGTGTCCTCCCAGGGCAGCCTTTGATGGCAAGCTGGAATCGACCTGAAAATCTGTTTTGAAACATTGCAAAATTGGGAATGTCTTAAAGTGCGTGCTGAGTTTGCACCCTCATGTCAGAGGGGTCAACAGCAGAAGTAATATTTTGAGGTTATGAATTAGGTTGTGACAAGACCCTTATGAAATCACTCTGGTCTCCCATGTGGCAAGCCAGCCACAGAAGTGTGACCCCTGATTTATGCGCCCTCATCCATCTTCCTCACTCACAAAATACCGCTGACCAGTTTCCTTCTGCTTCCTGGAGCACCAGAAAACATGGCGAGAGGTGGGTCTGTTGGCCTTGCCATCACGACTTTCTCTGATTCTTGTCTCCATTCCTGTTTTGCGGATAACTTAGACTTGGCATCATTCTTAGAGTTTCGCTGAATCATTTGATGAAAAGATTGTTTCTAAATCCAGGTTAATAACAGAATTGAAAAGGCACCCTTGTTGTGATGGAGTAGAGTAAACTGAAGTCAACAGTCATGGCTTCTAGACTCGCCACCCTGAGACGGCCTCCCTGGAACTTGGTTTCCCCAACTGGAAATGGGGTTGTCATATCTTCGGCTTACAGGCTGGTTGTGAGGATTGAAAGGTTAAGAGAGTGTGCGCCTGTAATAACACTGGAAACCGTAAATTGCAGTTCACACTCTAACAATTTCAGTACTTCTGCCCTTTTTCCTCTAAAGACAAGCTAGTAGAGGCATTGACAAGTTGACCATTATTTTGAAGGTTGCTTTAGGCATATTTTATGTCAGGGAAATTAGTCTTCTGAGAATTGGAAGGGACCTCAGACGTCCAATGGGACCAACCTTGGCTGTTACTCAGAATAAACGGAAGTTTTTGGAAAATACAGATTCATAAGCCCTACATCTAGCGATTCTGATGCATAAGACCTAGAGTGATGCCCTAGATTTTGCTTGTTTGCATGTTGTGTTGGCAGTAGTTTGTTTTAGGAAAACTCCAAGCATGAATCTGAAGATTAGCTGGTTTGGGAAACCTTGCTCCGACCTCCTACTAATGCTGAACTTCTTCTCCTTCCATCCCTGGTTTCACTTAGAAATGGAAAACCGTTCATTACTCAGGCTCTCATCTTTTCCAGTCAGTTGACTTGTCCCCTTGCCCTTGATACCTCACCTTGACGGGGCTGTTGCCAAGCATCACCATGAATCCATTTGACATCCTCGCCTTTCCCCCTGCTGCCCTCTAGTGGAGGTGCTGACAAGCAGCAAAGGATTTAAATGGTGGCCCCAGGGCTTGGCCAGTCTGAGCTGGTGAGCTCCCAGGGAGCGGTGCGAGTCCCCACAGGGAAGTCCGTAGACCACAGCTGTGAGAGAAATCATTAGAATAGCCTCAAGCTGTTTGGACACTGTTTACATACAACGTACATTTATAAAGAACAGCTTTATAAAACCTTGGTATCGATTTATAGCGTTTTTCCAGGTTTCAGAAATTGACCTGGAAAAGATTATCTTTGGGATATTTTTGCTCTTTGTCCTTCATTTCTTTCTCTGTCATTTACCCAAATTCCACCTCTTGCAAAAGAAGGTGGTTCTTCCCTGCCTCTCCCAACCTTGGGCTTTTCCAAATCTTGCAAAAATTGAAAGGGTATATATTTTTTAATCCTTACAAGTTTGGAAGCTTCCAGGTCCTAGGTGAAAGGGGCTGATGTGAACTCAGTGTTAACAGAGTGTGACAGACATTTAGGCGATGCGTTCACCTTGCATCCCCCCAAGAGCTTGTGAGGTGCCTAGAGTTGTCCCTCCTTACAGGACACAGTGAGGTTAAGAGAGCTTGCACAGACTGTGGTATGTCACAGAGTGAGGTGCAGAGCTAGCACCTGAGCCAGGTCTGGCTGATGGAAAACCCTCAAGTGTTCGTTTCGTGTGCTGTGCCACGTCCGTGCACTGAATGTTTAGTCTTCTGCTTAGTAATAAAGAAATAATAACATTCATAGTAGATGATGTGAAGTCTCATGAGACTATGTTCGTAGTAAAATCATTCAACTTTACTTTTAGTAAATGTATCAGTGTGTCACTGCACACTCCCCGGTTCCTCATTTTAATAGTCTTGCCTCCAAAATGGTTTAGCAAAGGAACGTGGCAGGTGGGTAAGTCTGGGCAGGAGATGGGGACGGCAAAAGCCACAAAACTGATTCAAAGTTGAGAACAGCTATAACAAAGTCGATGCCATATAATTCTCCAAGCTTCGGTGAAACTAAATAGTTATCTATATTAACCAGCAGAGCAGAACTCATAGCCAAACACCATAAAAAGGGTAAAGTCATGCTGGTATAGCAATCACGTAGGCTCCTGTGAGGGATGTCACACACACACACACACACACACACACTCTTTAATACTCTTGCATCCAGCATGCATTTACCCTTTTGATGGTGGTGGTTTTTCACTCTTCTTTTACCCTTGATTGTTAATAATGTAAGTAGTATTTTATTAACATTTTTTTCCTTAAGGAACATGAACAATGTAAGATTTCATTTGATATTTCTTTTCTTATCACTCTCTACATATCATTATTATTGGAATACTGTCATACAACCTATTTAATTTCTTAACTAGAATGTGTGCATGTGCATGTACACACACACACACACACACACACACACACACTCCTGAACTACCTTTTTTCCTGTAAGGATAGAATATACAGCTCTATGTAAATAAGAAACTTTGCTTTGAGTTCCAGACCCAGCCTTTATTCTCTGTGTGAACAGTATAATGTGCAAAGAATAATACTTAGATCTGGATTCCAGTTCCCTGCCCTCCTACCATTTTTAACTTTGTTAACCTGGGCCAAGTAAATAAACTTCAGGGAGCCTCAGTTTCCCCTATGAAAGGGATATATTACATATGTGCCTCAATTAAGCAGGCTTGTCCAAAGGATTCATCCGGGATTTGACAGCTCTGGGAGCAGTGCCTTCGCTTGTGTGATAATTGAAGCCCCTGAATAGTTAAATGGAATTGTGTTAATTAAAATTAGATAGCCATCGGTCGAATCTGTTTTTCCGCTGGCTTACATGAATGACGCTTTCTTTGCCTTCCTTTCTGATAGATATTCAAGAGAGGATTCCTTCGATCTGGTTTTCTCTCGTGTGATTTTTCTAGTTCACAAATAGCCTATAAACAGACATTAAACTGGCATAGTTAAAGGAACCCTAGATTAAGCCTTCATAAAACAAACACACCTGTGTAAATAATGACACCTTATTTTTCATTTAACCTGATTTTGTCGTGAGTTCGAGTTTCCTGGTGTAAGGCACATCTGGCTAGGTAGCTGAACGCTGAGCCGCGGGCCGTCAGTTGTTATCCAGAGCCCAGCCCTGGAATGTTCTCTACACCTTTCTGTGCTTCCTTCTCACAGCTCGTCCCTGATGAACTCGCAGGATGTAAGAATTCTAGCCACACACCCTCCTGCCCCCTTTTGCTGGGTACTTGTTCAGTTTGTTACTGTTCTCATAGCTTACTTGTTTCAAATCAAAATAAATTTTAAAAAAGCCTTTATCCCACAGAGTTTGAGCCCCTTGAAGTTTCCAGAGTCAAAGGAATAAATCATTTCTATTTTGTTATGAATAAATAAATGTACAAATATAATTGCTGTCACAAACTCGAAAATTAAAAATGGGGAGTTAGTTAGGCTGAAAGCGAGAATGCTTCCAGGCTAGCGTTGCTGACTGCCCAGGGTTACAGTTGGCTGCACTGCACAGAGGCAGAAACACGGAGCAATGCAGGGCGGACGGCAACCATCCACGAGTGGTGTGACCTCAGGGAAGTTACTGCGCCTCCGTGTGCCTCACTTTCCTCATATGTAACGGGGCAATAATAGTGCCTAGCATACAGGCTTATTGTGAGGATTAAATCAGTCGATGCCTGCAAAGAACTTTCAAATCTATCTGGCGCATTAATGCTCAACAGATATAAGCTATTATTATTATAAAAACTAAAGAAAGAGCACCCATAGTCATCAGGTTTGGTGGGATACAGGTGATGTTTCTGTTTCTTCCTTCTCCTCTGCCTTCTCTGACCCCATGTGACTTACCTACCAGTCCCCCTCTGCTTATTTCTCCTCCTCCCAACTGAAGAATTTTCAGCGAAACTGTTTAGAAGAAGAGGTGTGCACTTCGAAGGGTGCCAAGTTTTTTGACAGTCAAGTATACTTTTCAGCTAAAGTGACCACATCCAACAGTCATGGGCTTTATGACAAAAGAAAGCTTTTTTTCTTAAGAAATGGGTTTAAATTTTGATGGATGGATCTCTTTTTATGGGTAGATGAAAATTAGCTCAATGGTAAAATAGGACAGTTGGACCCCGATCTAAAGGATGAATGTAGAGGGGATATGATCATCCTTTTAGGAGTGATGTTTACTCTGCAAAGCTCACTTGTCTTACTTGCCCAACCTTTGGGTGTAGTTGTTGCATTTTGTACAGGTCACAGTCATGGTGGCACATGGAAGTCACAGTCTAGGAGCAGAGTTACTTCGGGCCCTCGGTGCCTTTGGTGTGTCTTTCCAGACTCCCTGCTCTTCACCCTCCTCACCAGGGCCCCACTGACCTCAAAGGGCCCTTCTTGCCAGGCCACAAAGTGCATCTGAGCCAGCAGGCTGGGATTACAGCCAAATCTGAATGAAGGTGCAAAATGTATGACTAAAAAAAGCCCCAACACATGGCACTGGGTATAGCAGATACCCATGGTTTATAAATAACATGGATAGGGGAAAGGGGTAGAGGGGTCAAAATAATGAGCTGTTGTCCGGTTCTTGAGGTCAGTTTCCCCATTTCTAATACTGACCCAAAAGTGATAGTAAAATGGACTCTCTAGATAAGTCCATTCCACCTGGGCTTATTTATTTTCTTATCAAGATATTTGTAAGTTTGGCAGTAAGCATTTTTAAACAGGATTTCTTTTGTTTGGAATACTTTTTTTTTTTTTAAGGTGTATAACTTAAAAAACAAACTTAGGAAAACAAAAGCAAGAAATAAACCCCATAAAGGGATTATACTTTTCTGAGGATGGCCTACGGCTGTGATGCTACAGAAACAGGAATATTTAGGGATCTTATTGAAATGGTTTCCTTCCCCTCTAAATAAAGCCACCATTCATTACAGCGGGGTAGATGGACTAAAGACAGAAGGAATAAGGGAAAAAAATGAGATCAGTAACTTGGGAAAGTTTTCTTTTTCTTTCTCTCTTTCTGTTTTTGGTTTTGTTTTGTTTTTCCCTTGTCAAGGCCAGAAGGGATCTGAGTTCTGGTCCACAACTCCCAAGACCAGAGGGTCAGGGAAAGCCACTCAGAGGCTGAAAGCTGTGATCTTATCATTCATTAGTCTAAACCCCTCCTCCTTCCTTCCTAGGAAACTTGTGTAAACACAATTGTCTGGTCTTCCTGTTTAGTGGCAAAAGTTTTGCTCTTTTTCATATGGGAATATGAACTTTGGGAAATGTCTTTTGCTGTTGTTTTCTTTAAAGAAACAAAGACTCGATCTTCTCACAAACCTTTTCCCTGGCACAGGGAGACCGCAGTAACTAAAGAACAAGAGAAGCTTAGACAAATGTGGGCCACATGCCTTCCCCAGGAGCTGGGCCATATTTCCCATCTCCCATCATCTCTTCCCACCCACCTCCATCCCCACCGTACTTTGTGGTCACGTGTCTACCCCTTACTGTGAGTTATAATTTCCCAGGAAGAGTAACCCATGGGCTCAGGGCCAATCTTCTGAGAAGTGATTGAACTTGTCTTTTCTCCTTGCCAGGACAGTCATCTTTGCCACAGAGAGCTGAGTCAGGGAGACTAAGATTTTCAGTGTTGAAGTGTGTGTTGTGTAACACTGTGATGATTTGCTGTCTGCTTTAAATCTCATTCTCAAAATCAAAATGATGCCGTGACTGAGATCAGACTGCTGTAGCTTCTGAGGGTGTGAGGGAAGCTTCGGGCTAGCCCAGCCGTTGCAGGCTGGAGGTCCGGCAGTGGCACATGATGACAAGGAGTGCCCTGTTCCTTTGCAGGAGAATTTCAAATTCAAACTTAGGACTTTACATTTTCTTCAAATTAATTGGAAAATTTTAGTTCATTTTTGTCCATTAGTTGAATCTAGTGTGATGTTTTAGATTGGAGGTTCTGCTCTTCCTTGAAGATCATGCCCCAGGCTGTTGAGGATTCTGTAATTAACTTCTTGGGTCATGTGTTTAACCATCAATAATTCACTTATTTTTATAATTATTCAGGCCATAATGCTATATATTTGCTTGCAACATATTATGAAAGGCTACATCCCCTGCCTCACCGAAATTGAGAAACATTAGATGAACACTCGCCTCAGTAACAGTCAGATAACCCTTTCATGAAAGGAAATGGAGGCCATTTCCTATAATGATTTGTTCTTAGTGAACCCATGATGGCTCCAAGTGACCTGTTGTTTTTCTTTCTAGGTACTCAAACAATCTAACAATTCATTCTAGAATGTTGTTGGGGATTGATGATAAAGGTATAGTTTTAAGAATTCAGCTTTCTAACCTATTCAAACATTGAGATATCTCCTATTTTTGTCCTCTGAAAATCCTCAGAAATAATCGTTAGTTTATTGGTCCATTTATGCTTTCAGGATCTGGAATGAACATTTGAATACATCAGTAGCTTTGAGATTGTGCTTATTGTCCCATTGGCTTTAGCCTTCAGTTTTATTAACTACATTTATTCTGTATTCTCCAGTCTTCCTGGTAGTACCCTTGACTGAGAAGAAAATTCTGTAAGCATTCCCCTTTGCTTTCCCTTTGTTCTCTGAGTTGAATCATTGTTGTTTTCATAGTAGAGTTTTGTGAGATGACAAAAAAAAGTATCTCAGTTTTATAGCTTTACCTTTTAAGTGTAAAAGTTCTGAACTACTGGTTATCTTTTTTTTTTTAAATAATCTAGTGTGTGTGTGTGTGTGTGTGTGTGTGCGCGCTTATGAATTATTATTATTATTATCATTATTATTTGGTATTAACTTGGCCACTGTCTTTCGGTGCATCCTAAATATTTAAGGTCATTTGTGCTACATGTGAAAGAACTGAGGCTACCCATACATGAGGTTTAATTTGAGGTGGAGATGATTCCTTTGAGTTAAGTTGTTATTCTTGGAACAAGTAAAAGTTTCAAAATTACCATCTAAACATGGCAAATCATGAAATGTGGTACTATTACTTGGCAAAACCAAGGAAAGCCAAAATCATTTTCAGGTAGAGAGAAATGGCGGTGAGAAATTCAGAGCCAGAGAGGGCTATCTGGAGGTGAAAACACTCGTGAATTGCTCTGGGACCCTAGGAGTCAGCACGAGGCCATGGGGAAATTGGGGAAAGGAAAAGGCAACATTAACCAATTATTTCATTCATTTATTTGTAACTGTTTATTGGGAGAATACTGCATGCCTGACATCATCCTACTTTCAGTAGAAAGGGTGAGGGAGACACAAAATGAGAAGATGAAACTAAATGAGCGGCAATGGTTCCCTGACCTCAGTTACAGCTGGGCCAGTCCATATGTGGATGTGCTTTTCAGTTCTGAACATGCAACCAAATACTTAGTCAAAGGAATAAGCCATAGACAACTTATCCTTTGACACACATGTAATTTTTCAAAATAAAAAGAAGAAAGATCCCAGAAGAGTCTATCTGTAACCATTTAAAGAGTCTTAAGATTAAAATCAGAAAAGAAGAAGTATTTCTGTGGGGAAAGTTTTCGTCTCGTGTTTTCTATTCAGCTACTAAACATGATGTGTTTCAGTTTTCTTTCTTCCTTTGATTATTAACTTTTAGTGGAAGGCTGCTGTGTTGGCAGTATGATAGAAATGTGATCGGGGAAATGGAAACACAGAGCCATTCAATATTCAGGAGCTCCTGGTCCCCTAAAAGTAACCACAAGTCATCAGCTTTTGCCACATGTTCAGATTGCAAACCAACCAACCACAGAGCATTAAAAAGTTTTTTATTACAACCAATTATCCCTGGGTTTTTGCTGCTCAAACTCAGCTGTGGGATACGTGACTAAAAAACCAGCATTGAAAATAAGTAGTAGTTTTGATATTAAGAAGCAGTGTTACTCTTAACAATAAGGTCATGCTTATTGACATTCTAACAGGTGACTTCTAATGGATTTGCTGGATCAGAAGCGCAGTGCATCTGAAGCTGTTCACAGGGAGTGTGGAGTGAAATGACTCCTTGCCTTCCATATTGGATTTCTGTATACAGCTGTGTGTGTTGCAAGGACTACAGTTGATTTCCCTGATGTAAAGCCCTAACAACTTGTTTTTCAGTGCAGCACAGTAAAATGTGAGCAGAAGATAATTCCCTGTTGGCCACCCACCTCACAGTCTGTAAGAGGGAACTCTGCAGAAGCATTTCACATTAAGCGTATGCAGTTCTGCAATGAAAATGAAAAACACTAGAGCTTGATTGTCTACCATTCGCTATAGCTTCCAGCCCTGATCTAAAGGAATGCAGGGAACCCTGCAAGTTTACATGTTTTGGCCAGGCAAGGAAACAGCTGTAACATTGTCAGGGGGTGTCTGTAGGAGCTGTGCAGGCTGTTGACAGCACTTCGAAAGGGGGCAGATGCTTTCCGTGTTAGGTCAAAGGAGTGGCAGCGGCTGGGTTCATGAAGTGAACTTTTGACCCCATATGAGGCAAACGGCTTTCTTGTGGACCTTGTCCTATCAAACTAGTTTTCTCTTTCAGAACCAGTGGATGGGATCTTTGGTTTTTAAACTGTTTCACTTTTATTACAAATTAAGTGTTCTTACAGCTGCAGCTGAATGGAGGGAAGATGAGGAGTGAGAACTGGTTGGCCCGCTACCTCTCAGGGTCTGCCATCTCTCCCTGGGGTGGCAAGATCATGTCAAGGATTGTTGCACTAAACCTTGGATGTGCCATCTGGGGAGAACAGTGCAGCTCACAAGGTTGTTTCAGCATCTAAAGCCCTCCGCACTTCTCTCTCTCTGAGACTCCCCCTCCCGTCTCTTGCCCTCCCCATGTCCCCCTGACTCAGCTCCCTCCCACTGTTCTTGCTGCCTGGCCATCCCTCTGCCATCCCTGACAGGCCTGCTCTCCCAAAAGAGTTCTAGACCTTGGCCTTTCTTTTCTACCTCAAAACCTATTTGCATGTGCACCAGACCAATGGTGCATGGAAAGAGTGAGATGAAGTAATTTATGCTGAGTATATAACTAGCTGAGTATTTTGAATGTGATAACTCTCTCAGGGGTATATGCATTTTACTAGGGGAACATGATTTATCTAGGTGAATAAATCTCTAATGGTACAATTTCTGTTCTCTGTACCAGCTGATATGGGTGTTTTGGGACCAAAGGAATCTTCCCTCAGACTCTCAGGTCATACTCTCTGGGTAAATGCCTAAACCAGCTCCCCAAATTTTCTTTTTAAAAATGTAGCATTCAGTCATTATGTCTTAGAAAACAATTATCTTCACACATTGCCAGAATTCACTGAAGTCAGTAAAAATAAATTTTGTTTTGCTCCCATTTAATTTTTAGTTATTAAACCAAGTCTCCAGTCAAACTTGACATCCTTTACCTATAGATTTGTAAAACTTAAGAAAACTTCTGTTAACCAAAAACATGAAGTAATGCCAGGTGGATGAATTGATAACAGAAGATACCTTAATCTAGTCAATTAGAAAAGGGTAGTAGTGGCGCTCTAGAGAAGGCAACAATCAAAAGGAAATGATTTCTAAGAGTCTCCATGAAGGCCAAGCGTTTCCAAATGGAAAACCTGGCCTCTACCCTCAAAGTTCTGTTATAAATGTGTAGTTTAGAAGCAATGAATGATGGGGACATTGTTCTTATGAAAATGCTAGTTCGTTGTGCAAGCATTACTTACTGTTACAAAACAATAGATTTGGTAAAGACATTTTCACAAATCAATATAGGACTTAAATTTTCAGCGGTACGATTCCATGTTATCATTTTCTTGGTTGCAAATGCCTTGAGTCAGGTACCATATCTCATTAAGTCTACAGAGCATCCAGCAAAGTGCTTTTGTGTAAAGTAGGAACTTAAGAAATCCTTGGTCAATGAGTCTAGATAGTTTTTGTTGTTATTTTATTTTGCTTTTTATGTTTTCCTTAGTACATAGGGGGGGTTAAGCCAAGGGAAACGGTCTCTCAGAACTTCTTATATGTACATACTGATGTCAAAGTAACTATTTCTGCACGAACAAACAAGCACGTTCAACTGATTTGGTGAACATTATACATCTATATAGATACATCTATAAAACCCCACCTATATTCAAGGCATTGAGCATTGGGCAGCTGAAGAAGTATGAGGCACTGTTATTTCAGTCTTTCTTGCCTCATTGGAGCCTAGACCTTATGTTGGTAGAGCAGCCTCCTGGGGAGGCCACAAAGGCACTGGCCCTGCTGAAGATATTTCTGAAAGCAGTGCACTGGCATTTAAAGTGAGGTCCTGCGAGATAATCCACATTTTCCACTTGGAGGGAGGGGAATTCCCTTAAACGGAAGTAGATGGTTTCAGATACTTGATTCAAACCCGCTTCCTCTTTTGAATTAAGTAGACTAATAACCATTCTTGAGGCTTTGAAATGGTGACTGCTCTTCTTAGTTGGGAATTCAGCTGCAGAATTTTGAAAGTGAAGAATGAAAAGGGCACAGGATAATAAACAGATGTAGAACAAGGAGTTGTTTATCTAGTCCAGCCAACCTCCCAAAGTTGTCCCTGAATCATCCGTAGAACATTGAAAGAAATTGCTTGCAGTCCCCAAACCACCTGTTTCTCTTTGGAAACCCTTACCATTGGAGAATTTTCCTACATATCAAACCTAAATGGCTCTTCATGAATGGTGCACGTATTGGCATTGCCACAAAATTTTGTGAACATTTTGCCACATTTTGCTCATGAAAATATCTCTTATCTATGTGTTCCATCACTTTAGTCTTTTTGTCTTCTAGATTAGAAGTTCCCAGACTTTTCAAATGTGATCCCCATTTAGAGTCAATTTCTACAGCCCTCACATCCCCTTGTTTATCTCTATTTCCTAAAATACTTATGCAGTCCTTGGCGGTGCCATGGATTCTTGGATCCACACGACTCCCCTCTCCAAGCTTACTCTCGCTCCCACACAGGTGGATGCAGTCCTTAGGTTGAGAATCACAATTTTGGATTAAATAACCCTAAACCTTTCCATCAATTTTTGTAGCTCTTACATGATTTCCTCTTACCTTCCTTAAAATGTGAAAACTGCAGTGCATGTATTATTAAAATAATGTCATGACCAGTGCTCTGTTTAGATAAAGCTGACTTTTTCCCCTAGCCACTGAGATAGTAATGCCAACTGTGGTCTCTCTTTAGAATGATCACTTCAGTAATCATAGGTCCTAGAGCACATGTACTGTGACTTTTTAAACAGTTTTCTACACTTAGTAACGAAACTGCACAGTAGATCAGCAGGTCTCTGACATTCGTGTCACAGGGCCCCTTTATGTCTTCTTCCAAATTACTGAAGATACCAAAGAGCTTTTTGTTTACAGGGGTCATAGCAATATTTACTGTATTAGAAATTAAAACTGAGAAATGTTTAAAACACACAGCCATTAAAGCAGTGACACCTTCACATGTCATGTGGCCTCTGGAAAATGTTACAGTACATTCATGAAAAAGACAAATAATAGTTTAGTATTGTAATAATAGTTTTGACTTGCGGATCCACCAACATAGACTATATTCATGACACATTCCCCAACATCTAGAAACTTACACTCAAGGCCAAAAATAAACACTAATAAGTGATGCTACATTCTTGTTTAACTGCTTCCTCCAGTAACCCTAAAAATGTAGATTGGATAGAAGCGAGGATATATTCATTAGCCACTGGCTATTGCCTACTCTTTTACTCCGTACCCTGGAGTATTGCTTCAGCTGATTTTCATTTTATAAGCAGCAGCCCTATGAAAGGTTCTACCGTAATCTTAGCAATGATGTAGAGCACACTGTTCCCTTTTATAATGATCTATGAGAGAAATGGTATAATGATCTGTGGGAGAAATGCCGAATGCTATAGTAAAAACTCTGCTTCTCCTTAGAATCTGGTATATTCTTATCTTATGGCCACTGTAAATCCTTGTAACTGAGTTTTCTGGTCTGTTTTGGCCAGCAGGAAGACAAGAGCTGAAAATCCAACTTATATTTATTTATTGTTCAGAGCCCCATGGCATTATTTCTGTATGAAATTTTCCATGGAATTATCTTATTCCTTGGATCTTGTTTTTCTTAACTTATTCCTTGGATCATGTTTTTCCTTTGCTGTGATTTATTTTTCTTAATATGTTTCATTGTGAATCTTTCTTAATATGTTCTATTATGTATTTCATCTCCAATGGGAATGAATGAATACATGAGAGAGAAAGATATGTGATCCAGTGTAGAGGGGTTTTTGGAGTACCTGGAGTGGTGCAGACCAGGTAGGGTTAGCGGTATAAGGTTTCATTAATTAAGTGGATCTTGAGTGGAGCTTAGGAGGAAAAGGAACTGGGTGGCTGGACATGGAGTGTTTTACAAGAGAGATTAGCTGTAACAAAGATGCAGCTATAGAGTGAGTGATGTCCTGAGGGCAGTAAGGAGATCTATCTGACACGGTACAGGAGCTGCCTTATTATGTTAATATTTGATTGAAGAGGGAGCTGAGGATAGTACCTGTGGAAAAGTGGAGTAACAGTTTCCTATCCAGGAAGGATTCTCACTTAAGTTTCTAAAATAAATGAGAAGGTAGAGAATTAAAGGCTGAGGGGTCAATTAGGAGGAAGTTCTTTTATATATATATATATATATATACATATATATACATATATATATATGTAGTGTGGGGGATCCTGCCGACTTCACCATGTGTCACGTGGGGCGGCCTGCGGGGTCTCTGGTCCCGCTCCCCACATAAGAACGCAGGACATGGTGAGGCCAAAAAGGAACACCCACGGAGCCATAGGTAGGGGAGTTACACCACTATACTCTCGCTGGCGGCTGGGTTGGAGAAACAAGAAACAGGAGCCACACAATTCTCAACCCTCACTGTGCTGCTTGCAGGCTCAGCCCCCATCTTCTTGCTAGCCCCCCTTCTTTGCTAGCGTAGCCACGGCAGTTATATTAGTGCCCAATGGCTCACTGGTTATAGCTGACGGCCAACTAGCCACAGCTGATGGCCATTTGATCGCAGTCGATGGCCATTTACTACCTGAGCCAGCACCTTTCTATGTGAGGCCGAGAGCCTGGAAACTGCTTTTTGGGTCTCTGTCCCCACAATACATATATATGAGAGGGAGGGAGAGAGAGAGAAATAGAAAGGCATAGCTTAAACACAAGTACGGAAGAGACACATGAGAGTATGAAGAAGAATCAATGAATTTCAGCCAACTTTCGTAGCTGGTTCAAGTTAAAACTAATTCACTATGTACTGACTTTTCACCAGCTCTGCTTTATTCATTACTGTATACAGAGTCTACCACAGTATATAGCACATAGTAGGTACATCATAAAAGTTATGTTAAATGAATGAAATAGGTCCCTACCTCCAAGGAAAATGAAGGCAAACAGCTAGGTAAATACACAGATAAGTGAAGATATGTATAAATTGCTTTGAGAGGGTCCTAGAAACAAGGACAGCAGCATTTTCAGTAGAAAGGCTGGAGCAGCAGTCATTGGGGAAACCCACAGAGACAGCAGCAGAAACAGATATGCAGCCCCTGCTTTGCCTTTTAACATTCTGGGGCAGCACAGCTGTGTTCTTACAGGGCCAGGGCCCTTAGACTATGGAATGTCCCTGATTAGGGAAATTAGGGTTGGCTCCTCCCAAGTGTGATCAGGAGCCAGGATACAATAGAAATATATGATGGAAATTGGTCTCCAGCCTAATCCTGCCAGCTGAGAGTTTGTGGTTGCAAGCAGCACCAGCCTCTCTCCTGGCATGATCAGTTGTCTGAGGTCCAAACCTTAAGGTTGAATTGATTGGGTTAAAACTCTTACATAGAGCTTTGTAGGAAATCAGTTCCTTTTCTTAGAGGCCAACTGGTAGATCAGTCTAGAGCAAATTAGTCCTTAATTCTCAGCTCATCAGCCTAATTGAAAGAGCAGCCTCTAAGCATTGCACTCCACTGTGCTTATAACCTGTTCCATTTCAACCTGCAAGACCTGTGAGGCTGGTCAGTGACATCACCATAGGGCACAGTGGAAGAGGGTTAGAAATGGCTGGGTGACCACTGGGTAGTCACCAGGGTGAAGGCTGTGTTCACTCAAGGTAGATTGGCAAGAACTGTTTGCAGTGGTACACTGGTAAATGTTTAACAACTGCTCTTGGTGGTGGTGGGACCAGCAGGAGGGCAAGCAGTGATTTGTAGTATTTGCTGATATCCATCATATAAATACTTCCACCATGGCTAATTTCAAGCTCCCAGCATGGCTGAGAGGCACAGCAGTGCACCATTTTATAGTATTTCCACCATACAGATACAACAGACATAAATCACCTTAAGATCATAGATAATCATTAAATGTAGTAAAGTAGTTATGAAGTGTTAGGTTTTAAGTATTTATCACCTTTATTTTTAATATAATTTGTTTAATTTTAAGTTGATATAATTAATTTTTAATAGTGACAGTGTTTAATAACCAGCTCAAAAATTCCTGAAAATTTGACAATCAGCTCACTCCCATGAGCCGGTAAGAGCTGACTCCAGCATACCCTGAGGTGAGAACAACTTGGAAGGAAGTATCTTGTTCTGCCAAGAAAGGTGCCAACACTGGCCTCCATGGTTCTCGTGCTACAGTTGAGGAAAGACGCACTAGGTCCTACAGCAGTGTTCCCAAGTCTCTCCGCATCGCCAGGGAAACTGTCATTTTGAAGGAAGGATGAGTTGTCCTGAATGGCTTACTTTGCTTCAGGTCCTGGTATCCACAGTTGACAGTCAGTTTCATTTGCAGGTACTGGATGCTACAACTTCATGAGGTTTGCCAGGGGCCTGAGAGGCCCTGAGAGCAGCGGTGGTATTGTTAGGAGACATTAAGATGATTACCAACTCTCCGCCACCATGTCCAGTCCTAAATGGGAAACCCAGTGATACATTTCACTGACGACGCCACCAAGGAGTTCGAGACAGCCTGGATAACATTTTTCTTGGAGAGAGTCAAGGGTACAGTAGGCAATATGCAGAAATGAAGGAGAGATAATTATAGCTCTGAAATGGGTCAAAGAAAAGTGAAGAAAGGAGGACGCATTTGAATTGGGTCTTTAATGATGACTAGAGAAGACTAAGCACTGAAGTGGGAGGGAAAAGAGGAGAGAGTGGGTATTCCTGGTAGAGCGATCAGGATAGACAAGGCATAGAAAGGAGCATAGAGTGTTTCAGTACCATCCAGGTGACTACTTGGCTACCTGGGAAGTTGGCTCCTATGGTCTGAATGTCTATGTGCCTCCAAAATTAGTGCCCTTAGAAAAAAGGCCCCACAGTGCTTCCTAGTCCAGAGTGCAAGTAGAGCCAAGAGTGGAAGAGAAGATTCAGGGACAGGTTGTCAGGGCATTTTAATGCCATGCTAAGGAGTTTCAGAGTGTTTTTCCTTTCCAGTAAAAGAAAGACCTTAGAATACGCAGAGGACTGCAAGAATCAGATTTGAGTTTTTGAAAGAATTCCGAAAACACCCTTGGCACCACTCCATTACCTGGGGATTATGGGTAGAATTTCCCAAGTCTATATCCAGGTTGCTGGGGACTGCTTGAGGCTTTCTTCCTGCCTCCTATTTCAACACTACAGCCTTTCAGGGCTTGGCCCTAACTTGTTCTTAAAGGGAATGTTTGCTCACGGCCAAAACAGTAGTCTTCATATGTAAAGTTATTCTACTCCTTTCCCAAAGGTAAATTAAAAGAGCAATATACCTTTAATGAAGAGAATTGATCCTTCATCCTATAAGTAACTCTCTGCTGCCCTTCAGTTTTAAAGACAATTTGATGCGTGTAAGTAGCTTTAGGCCCCCAAAACCCTTTATGCTTGCATCTTGAATTTATCAGACCTGCCTTCTGCCTATAGTTGTACAATTTTCTTTGTCCTGTTATCTTTAAGAAATATACTTCTGTAAATCTGAATTGAGAATTTGGAAAAATACACATAGCCAACGTCTCTTAAAACTTTGAAAAATAAAATAAAAAAGGACCAATCACTTGAGAACATCTTAAAAGAAAAAACAGGAAAATAGATATGTTAGTGAATGTGCAGATATGAATGTAAAATATGAAAAGTATCTGTAGGCAGGAGCCTCTCAAGAGAACACGACTTCACTTAAATTATCTGGCACAGTTTCAAATTTTTGGGTTATTCAGTTTTGCAGTTTGAAAAAAAGAGAGAAAAAAGGATAAAGTGGAGTTATTAAGCTCTCTATATCACTACTGCCAGGGGCAGTGGATAAAACTGTTCTATAAGAGATCAATAGCTTTCGTGCAAACTTTGTCATTGTCACATCCCTCATGGGAAAAAGTGACTATCTGAGATGGGTTTTAGGTTAAACCCCTTGACCTTCCCCTGGTCTTCTGATGGTGCATAAATTGCAGGTGTTACCACATTTTCACAGATGTCAGATTAGGCAAAAAGTAGAAAAACCAGCCAGCTACCAAGCATCCTACTGGAATTGGCCTCCCAGGGCCACGTGGAGCAGAGAAATCTCAAATCACAGAGCTCACAAACTTTTGTCAAGGTGGGCCAGACCTAGCTCATGGGCATGTTTTTATAAAGTCAGAATGGTTGGTATTTAAAATCTGAAGGACTTAACAACATGAGCAAAAATTCTTACTTCTGGCTTTTCTTTGATTGCACAAGCCTGGGCCTGCAATCTGAAGACAATTGGCTGGAACTGAGTAGCCACTGCCCCTTTTAGATGGGGAAGACATTCTCCACTTTTCCTCCTCCCCCCCTCTTCCAGGCTGCTTCGTTTATTTTTGCTACCTACTTGGCTTCAAATGGCTTTGGTCATGTTTAAAATTGAATAGTGGGCACCACACGAGCAGATACCAGTCAGAGGGAACCAGGCCTGAGTGCCAGGTCAGAATTGTAGAAAATGACTCTGCAAGGCTGGGCGTTACCTTTTAGTCGCTAGATCATGGAAAGGTCCAAAAAGTCCCAGGGAAAAGACTGGAGATGCAGTTTGGGGACTTGCAGGGAGGTTTTTACCCACTGCCATGGAAGTATTTTCAATATGTTAAAAACCGATGTCACAAGTAGGGTTCTCCAGGAAGCTGACTGTGAGATGGAGCGTACAGGATGTTTATTAAGGGCACTCTTTAATCATCAGTACCTGTGGACGGGGGAGAAAAGAAATAGGAGTGGGCAGGGGGGGTCAGGCTGCAAAACAGGCCTAGTGACAGCCTCAACTGTGACCCCCTGAGGAGTTCTGGAGTTGGGATGGCCTTTCATAATTGTTTCCCCTGGGACCAATATGGCCAGGCCATTCTGCCCCAATGTGGATCCCTCACTGAATGTGGGAAGGGCCTTGCCCTTGGGTGTGGCAGCCCCCTGCCCTGAGATGATCCCTTGAAGGGGCTGAGAACTGACGACGGTTGGCCTAGAGCACCTCCAGCAATGGAGCACCTCCAGCAATGGAGCACCAAATTTTTCATTGAAGGGCAGCCATCAAAGTGGCTACCACAACCAGCAGCTGTACGACAGATGAATATCAAGTCTGCCTCCAGGCGCAGGGTACGATCCTGTCCTACAGGTTACCCAAGGCTGCGCCTAAATTCTTAACTGATTCAGAGTCAAGCAAGTTCTGGGCCTAAGGAGAGCAGTACGAGACGACGATCCTTTCCATCCATTTACCGACTTACCATTCAGTCACCACAGAAATTGTTTCATCTTCAAATAGTATTAGCTCATCAAACTGTTGCCACTCTGCGTCCAGGAATCTGAATCAACTCTTCTTATATCTTACAACCTCAGAAAAGAATGCTTTTTGAGAAGGACCAGACATCTTCTTTCTTTTGATGTCTTTCCTTTTCTCCTCTCCTGTGTTTCCCACATAATGGATAATCAGATGTCTGCAACTGTGGTTTTTTATAATTGCTGGTTCAACTTCTTGCTTCTACTTATTTATTTCATTTTAATCTATTTGTGAGGATTATTGCCCCAGGCCTTTGAAAAAAAAAAAGTTTCACTTCATTGCAAAAGCGTTTTTGGGGACCTTGACCCAGTAATAGGTATTTTTTTGTAAGTGGTTCCAAAGCGATTGTCCCAAATAAGAAATTACAGTCCCAAATACATCATAGGTTTGTTATTTTCCCAAATCTCATTAAAGCATTAATGCAAATGGAATTTTCCTACTACTCCCCAGTCTTCTCTCATCCTGACAGGATTAATGTCATTAATTGCTAAAATCTAATCTGATTTATTATAACTTTGTATTATATTAAAGATGCATAATGTAAATTGCCTTAAATGTCAAATACTAAAGAACCTGCTACTATTTTAGTTGTGCTGGGTCTTTCTTTCGTATCTTTTATGCAACTTTTTATTCATCTCACAAACATTTAATGAAAACTTATTGTGTGTCAAGGGTTGTTTTTAACAGGATTTGCTCAAAAATCTTCTGTTTTTTTGACTGAAAATTTTAGAACTATAAAAAGAAATAGAGAAGGAAACAAACCGATTATAAAAATAAGTCTGGCATTTATTAACCGTTACTCAGTTTCTTAAACTCACCAACTAGGTGTTCCGTATTGTGCTAAGGACTAGGAATGACACAGCCATGAATGGCTTTGTTATCCTGCCTCAAAGAGAACTCACAGTCTAATCAAGAGAAAAGACTGACATGTAGCATAAAAGCAAAATAACAAGGCACCATAATCCGTTGCTCAGTGTTGTGGTAATATATAAATGATAGAATTCAGAAAACTGAAAGGGGACAGGGTAAATAGGAGTTGGTCAGGGAGACTACATGACTGAGAAGGAACTTAGAGCATCAAAGAAGGGGTTGGGACTTGGAGACAAAAGGTAGTGTCTTATTTCAATAGAGTAACAATAATAGAGATGCAGAGCACGTATAAAGGTGGGACTAGCAGAGGTTTGGTGCTGGGAAGAACTTATTAGTACGTTTCTCCCAAGAATTTCAAATATTGAACACATCCAACACCTCCATCTACTTTCAAGATTCCCTAGCTAAATGAAAGAGGCGATTATTTGACTTTCTCAGTTACTATACAATTGGGGCTGATTCTAACTAGTGACTGGTAACCCAGAAGAGTCAAAAGAATTAGCAATTCAGGCTAAGAAGATGAAAATCTCTGCTCACTTTTGGCACTGTGAACATGACCAAATCGTTTACTCTCTGCAGGCCCTGGTTTTCTTGTCTAAGAATGGAAATCAGAGCCTTATCTATTTTACTGGCTCACTGTGGTTATTAAACTATATTAATCAATGTGAAAATTCTTTGTAAACTATTAAACAGTATAAAATTTATTAGTATTTTTATTATTCTTTCTACTAAGCCACACTTTCAGGTCATGGATTTAGAGCCTTTTCACTAAAAAGTTAAATGTATTCAGCAATGTTTTTTACACTATAAATAGCAATCATTAGACTGCCATGAAATTTATTTAGTAAGGCTCAACTAGTATTTTTTAATTAAATAGCACAGAACAGAAGAGTAAGACATATATTGTCCTCTTTAGTATGGAAGATTATGTCATTCATAGTAATTGTAAGTATCGTTTAGTGACACACAGACATAAGTGATGAACGTTTGGGTCGAATGTAAAATATATTTGTTTTTGTGGGTTGTTGTCAAAGAAGATTGAAAGCCACTGGTTAATAATATAGTACTGCAAGTACAAAACATTCAGTCCTCATTTTTTAAACCCTCAGGTTAAACTAACCAAAAAGATAAATTTCAGAGATAATTATACTATGTAAAGAACGTCAGATTATGATGAAATAGGGCATGGTACTACATATTCTGCATTTTTCTCTTGTCTGTTGCTGAAACTCAAATTCTATCTTCACGTCTACCCAGTACAGAAAGTGTTTGTTTCCATTAAAATCTACATGGCTAGAACCTCATCATATCCTACTTTTTCTGGCAGCTTGGAAGGTGCTTTTTTTTGAAAACCCTCAGTCAGTATTGTAGGATCAAAAAATAAAACTCAATGTGTATAGAAATCCATTTTATCAGTCTAGGTCCAGGGAGGAAAGAGATGGCATATGCAGAGAGTTCAACTGGAGAGAGTCTTTACAAAAGGGCCCACAAAGTTAAAGAAACCAACCAAGGATGGTGAAGGACCCAGAGCTAGCAATAGCTGAGAGCCTTTACTTCTCCCAAACCAGAAAGGGCAAGAGGAAGAAACAACATTCTAGATCCCAGGTGGGGCTCAGAGCAGTGGGAGAGAAGCCATGTGATCGGAACTGTTGTGTGAATCAAAGCCTCTGCCAGAAGCACAGAGAGGCAGACAGGGGGCTTTAAATTATTTTTGGTGGAAGTAACAATATCTCATTACCAGTGGCTGTTAATGGACGTTTACTGCTTAACTTAAAAGCAGATTTACAGCATTGGGAGTGGAGACAGTGGAAATGGGATGGCTCGGCGCGATGTCAGAGAGATAGTGGATGGGGGGAGGGAGGTCCACAGTGTGAGGGATATAAATGATAAACGTCTAAGTATTACTTTTTAAAAAAAAAGATTTAGAAGTACGTGGTCTCAGGTTTGTTTAGGCAGCTTACGGATGCCATCAAGATCTCAGGCTTTTCCTGGATTTCTGTTCCACCCCTAGTGTGTCAGCTTTTTGGCTTCATGATTGTCCCTGCATGGTGGCCAAATGGTAGCTAAAACTCCAGACATCGCATACATACTGAAGGCGTGGAGATAGAACAGGGACAGACTTCTCTTGTAGCTGTCCATTTTGTTCAGGCATCGAAAGGTGCTCCAGAAGACCTCACCCAACTTCCTCTTCAGTCTCTTTAGTCAGAACTCTGTCACCTGCCATCTCCAGTCAGTTGCAAAGGATGTTGCAAGGGTGAGTATCTGACAAAGGTGAATGGAAAACCTTAGCTGGTTTAGACGAATCCCTATCTAGCCATGGTTGAGGTGCTGTTAGCTCACTAACCAATGGTGTCCACCCACAGAAACTTCTTAGAAGACCCTGAGGTAAAGAACAAAGTGTCCTGATTGATTTCATAGACACAACAAGTTCTAGATCACAGGTTCAAAGGAAATAAATTGGTACGGTGAGTGACACAAAATTGGCCAGATTCATTTTCACTCTATTGTGAACGCATTTATCTTTTGCTTTCTCAAGATTAATCTTTTTCAGATACCATTTGAAATCTCACCCTCCTTTTCTATAATTCAAAATCAGCCTTAACATCTGTGTTGTCTGTCATTTGGCACAGTGCTTAAGAAGGGAAAATAATGGTTCAGTGACTGAGAAAAACCTTGGAAGATGAAGTGGCCTTAGTGGCTGTCACTAAAATGCAAACATGGCTTTAAATAGTAAATCAGGAGGCATGAAAGGCTCTTGACAGCCAAGGCTCTCATGAAGCTCTTGAATGGCAGGACACAGAATTTTGTAAGTTCTGTACAAAAGTAGGAGTTACTCTTCTTTTTTTACTCATGTGTCAAAGAAGGGAAATGAGATTTCTAGTGGAAGAAAACCAGACAGAAATCACAGGAGTGTAGAGGAAATAAATGTAAGGATAGCATGTTCAAGGGGAAAATGAAAAGTAAGAAAGTCTTAGATGCTGAGATTAGCCATGCTCCTCCAGCCCGCTGGGCCCTCCTTGGCAAGCACTAAATCTAACCTGAGGCTGAACCCCTCCAAGTCCTTGAGACTCTCTTCTTATTTCAAAGCTTGCCAGCCTCTTTAGCCAGTGCACGCACTTCACTTTTAGGAGAAGAAACAAAGCTAAGCAGCTCACAAGCTCATAATACAGTGTTTTCGGGTCTGTTCAGTGACTGACCAGTTAAAAGCATTTATTTTTCTCAAGCTGTTGTGATTCTGGGAATGAAAGGGTTGACTGCTATTTTAGCCTGGGTTTTCTGCGATGCAAACTTGTAAGAGATTTCCTGGGAGATTAGATGTATGCAAGAGATTTATTAGAGGAAATGCCTGTGAGAAAAAATGGAGATGGAACTAGAGGAGACTAGCAGAGCTATCAAACTATAATGCAGGTCTGACCCCTATGACAAAGAAAAGAAACCAAACGAAGGAATATAAAAAGAAGAGACAAGGATCAGGTCATTTTAATATATCTATACCACGTGTGTTCAAACACAACCTCGACTTAAAAATGAGTAGCCACCTGATTTATAGATCAGTCTATAGCAATGTAGGTATAGATTTTTACAGTTGTTAGAATTTTTTTCTTTTTCCCTGTCTTCTCAGAAATAAAGGATATTAAAAAAAAGAGAGAGAGAAGGAACATGATGTAGGCTCAGACATTCTGAGACATTCGTTCATTTCACAGTTTATTTGGAGAAATATTTTTATTTAGTATGGACCTTTTCCCCTGTTCTATGAATATTTTAGTGGTGTCATTTTCTTTTCCTAAAGGAAGCTCCAACTATAGACAGGTTTTCGTTAAGGCAAGAATTGTAATTTTCACATTTTAGTGCCTTGAAACTCCAGTATGGGAATGTTTCTCATACTAAATTCATTGTCATTGCGTCTAGTGTTACTATCTCAAAAGTTGCGTACAGTAGAAAACTTAAAAAGATACGTGCCAGCTTTAACACAGAACTAGAAAGACCATACACGTTATTTTAAAGGAACAAAATAAATGTTATTTTCCCAACTTCTGTACTGTTTTTTGTAACCGAGATAGTTCCCAGAAATAAGTGTTTAGGACATCATCCATTTGGGACCAAGAATAAATCAATGTTTATAGTTTATCTACCAGAGAAATTATAGACTACATATTCTGCAAATTTGATGACTGGAAACATCAAATTTAGGTATTTAATTTCCAAAAAGAAAGTCTGGAACACACACATACAGAATTAACTCTTCTGCCTGAACAATGAATGAATGCCTCTAAGTTCCATTACAAGAAAGTTCTGGAACAAATACATCACTATGGACTTTGCGTAGTGTTATGATTTACAGAAACTCAAAAAAAAAAAAAAAATAGGCATTTCACTTAAGTCTTTGGGAAGATGAGCTGTGTCATTGATTTGACCCAAAGTTACAGGCATAGCATTTCTCAGAAATGTTCTGCCAGCAAGCCTGTGTTGGGAAAGCCATTTAATTTTGTTGTAACATTAATAATTTTCACAATTATAGATGATTTGCCACACATGGAGGAT
This sequence comes from Rhinolophus ferrumequinum, assembly GCF_004115265.2. Taxonomy (NCBI): domain Eukaryota; kingdom Metazoa; phylum Chordata; class Mammalia; order Chiroptera; family Rhinolophidae; genus Rhinolophus; species Rhinolophus ferrumequinum. The sequence goes on from NC_046290.1 coordinate 28,306,853, forward strand.
TAATATTGGAAACTCTTCACAATGGTTTTATGTTCCTTCACAAGACACAGATTCATAATGATTAAAAAAAAATTTTTCTGGCATTTTGATTTTTAAAAATATAAAAAATATTCCTTGGGTAGAGGCCAAGAGTGTCAGTATGATGACTAACTTAATAATACAGTGTCAGGTGGTGATTCCATCTGAGTCCATATTAAGAGATGAGGAATGATGACGGGGAGAATGGAGAGACCGTCCTGAGGACTGTGTCTGCAACGACTGGGTTCTGGCTTCTGGCTTCTGAACCGGGGCATCGCTGAGGTTGTGTAGTTATTGCTCAAATATTTTTCCGGTGTTAACTTACTAGGTGTTATTGTAGTTTGTTTATATTTTATATTTTTAATAATATGAAACTTTTGGCTGTTTACTTTCAGCTCAAGCCATTTGTTTGACGATTTGGTAATCTGTTTATCCTCCCTGGATTAAATTGGAACTACATTTGCTCTCAGAGTGATAAGTGCACCTTTCAGGGGAGATTGCTTTTTTTTCCTGTAATTCTTTTTTTTTAATTAAAGTTTATTGGGTGACAGTGGTTAGTAAAGTTACATAGATTTCAGGTGTACAATTCTGTAATACATCATCTATAAATCCCACTGTGTGTTCACCACCCAGAGTCAGTTCTCCGTCCATCACCATATATTTGACCCTGTTTACCCTCATCTACCACCCTCCTCCCCTCTTACCCTCTGGTAACCACTAAACTATTGTCTGTGTCTATGAGTTTTTGTTTCTTTGTTTGTCTCGTTCCTTTGTTCTTTCAGTTTTATATCCCACATATCAGTGAAATAGTATGGTTCTCGACTATTTCTGTCTGACTTATTTCGCTCAGCATTTCCATCTGACTCCAGAGTCCTGTGCATCAAAACATTGTTGTCTATAATGGCACCTGCTCAGAAATTCTCAGTGTATCCAGCATGCAAGGCAGCTCCTTAAGTCGCCCCTAGTATCTATATAAGATTGGGATCTAGACCTTCTGTACATCAAGCCTCATTTACTCACAAAATGCAGGGAATCATTTCCAATTGCTCTTCCAGAGGAGAAATTATTTCTTTTTACAATGATTTCAGATAGAGGTATTTCACAGTCAAAATAAGTGCATAATATTATCTAGGGCTATGCCCTCTTGACATTTCTCTTCTTCTAACTCCTATCTAGCTGTCCTCCAGGATCCACTTTGAGTCATAATTTATCCATGTAAGTTTCTCAGGCTGTTCCAACTTTCAGTGACCATATATCACTGGTCTAGTTAGTGTTACTCATCAGGCAACATTTTGGGAAGGCCCTCTAGTAATGCTTTCTTAATTCTGACTCATTGCTGATGTTTCACTGCGTATGTGTTCCTATCTGGCTCCTCCAATGAAGCTGTGATCTACTTGAGCATGGGGATGTCACACTTTTACTTCTCACAACCTTTGCCATTTCTCATTGCCTAATCTATGTTTGATAACTAATTAGATTCATAATAGCCACTTGATAAATGTTTTTAAGACATGAACAAACCAAGTACTTCTTGGTAAGCCTCTGTACCAGGCACCACTGTGGAAAGCTATATAATTTGTAGAGCATATTTCAAAAACGGGATAGCACTTGTAAATTATTTCAGGTATTTGGTTTTAACATTATCTTGAAGACATAAAATTGCCTTGAAAACAGCCACTTGAACTTGGACAGAAATGGAGATGAGTGCATGAATGAGTGAATGATGTACCTAAATGTCATGAAATGTGGAAATGATTTTGGGGAAAAAAAAAAAAAACCTAATCTGTTTTTCTTCTCTCATTAATCTTCACTGGAGGTGGAGCATGGGGAAGAACTGGGCATTTATAACAGGAAAATATTCCCGATTCTTGGCTTATTAGAGTTAGGGGCATTAGAAGAGGGGGACATCTGCTTGTAAAATAAGCTGGCATTGCAAAGTGTAAGTGGTTCAGCCAAGTGCAAATTTTATAGGCTAAATAGAATTTTCCCAAGTCTAATGACTTTTGAAAACTACTTGTACCCTGGCTCAAAGGACGTTTTTCTTTCTGTCTGTTGTAAGCAGTCAGTAAGCTGTGTTTGGGACCTGGACCAAATGCTGGTCTTTGATTTCTCAAATTACAGTTTCGTGATCCCAGTTCAGAAGTCCCTCCATACACAATTTAGACAAAAATTAGCAGCATAAACATAGAACCAGAGCATAACTGTGCCTTGTTCCCTCCAAAAGAAAAATGTGAACTGTCTTCCCATTGGACATCTGTTGATTACCTAATCCCAGATGTCATGACACGGCTTTCATCCAAGTGCTGCAGAACAGAAAGAAGCCCCTTTTAAAAGCTTACCTTTCATTACTCATTTGGAAGGGTTGTTTTTTGTGTTTTTTTTTTGGCGGGGGTGGGGGGGATTCCATAATAAATGCAAGGGTATGCCTGGTGTTTGAGAAGTGGAAAAGAAAAAAGAGAGAAGAAACCCTCTAGAGAAGTGCTTCTGAAACTTAAAGGTGCATATAAATCACCTGGGGAACTTGCTGAAATGCAGATTCTTATTTTGAAGGTCCAGGATGGGGCCTGAGACTCTGCATTTCTAACAAGCCCCCAGGTGATGCTGATGCTGCTGGCCCTTGCTACGAGAGTAGCAAGTTCTATAGGACAGGGAGAACATTTTTTGCAAGGAACACAAATTACTACTCTTTTCTAGGTTACAAGTCCAAGGAAATAATGACTGAAAAAATGCTGCCTTTCAACACTTTTGAGTCATTTAGTAAGAATGGAAGGCGAACACTAGCCACTTAACATATCATATAGCAGGAACGTTTATTGTTGCATTACTTTGTGTTCCGTCCCAGCTCGCATTTCAGAAGGCAGGCAAGTGTTCTTATTCCCTTGGCTCCAAGGGATTTTCAGGTCTAGAACTGGATTTCTCTTCCTAAATTTGTTTGTTTACAAATATTGCGGGGAGAGGTGAGCATCTTTGGAGCTAAGGAAAGTTGGGACTTAAGGAGAAGAAAGAGAAAGATAATGGATATTTGGGAGAGTAAATGTTTACCTCTGTGTAAGATCTCCAAAGACCCTCCCTGATCTAGGAGTAAGAAATAGAGCAATTTCCTATGGAAATAACTGAAATTGAGTATCCCACCAACTTGGTAAGAATTGCGGAGGCTCAGCATCAGACTCAAATCAACGTTAGAGAAGTATGAGCACGTGGCCTTCTTTGCACCCAGATGACTTTGCAGAAAATTCATACCTGCTTCTTAATCCAGTCGTCTACCGATGGGCATTTCAGTTGTTTCCATGTCTTGGCTACTGTGGATAGGGCTGCAGTAAACATAGGGGTGCATACATTTTTTTTGAATTAGAGTTTTGGATTTCTCCAGATAGATACCTAGGAGTAGAATTGCTGTGTCATCAGAAAAAAAAATAAAATTCATACCTGCTTTAAATGAAATCCACACCTGGGCAGTTGACAAGAATTCGCTCTTAAGGTTTTATAAACTCTCAGGAAAACAATGCGAAAGAGAAAATTAGGATAGTTTTGTGTACATACACGGATGTGCATCTGTTATCTGAGAAATGAGTAGAGGAGGCATAAATAACCCACCATGTAAACTTGAACCTTTAATTGTTAGTAATATGATCCATTCAGTACACAATGCTGTCACTCCTGACATTTACTTAGGTTAATACATTGCATCTTCCCCCAGAAACTGTTAATGAAATTTGCATATAAAGGAGATTGAACTGTCTAAGGATTTTGGTTATTTTCCAAATTCATTCCGTAGTTTTTACATCATCATAATCTCATTTCTTTGCTTACTGAAGATATTGGATTACTTTTTAAAAAGTCACCAGCAAAATAGTCATGGGGATATAAAGTACTGCATAGGGAATATAGCCAATAATATTGTAATAACTATGTATAGTGACATGTGGGTGCTACACTAATTGGGGAGATTAATTTGTAAAGTATATAAATGTCTAACCATTATGCTGTACACCTGAAACTAATACAAAATAATATTGAATGTTGACTGCAATTCAAAAATGAAATAATAAATAATTCTTTTTAAAAAAGGAAAAAAAGTCACCAGACAGATATTGTCTTGGGCATTTTTAACCAAATTGATACTATTGAGATAAGGTAGCCATAAAATATACAGTTATGTGGACACAGATATTTGAGTATTACATCCATAGTGCTTTGAGTTATGCCTGTCATATACTAGGTGTAGTAAGTTTTCAGTTATTATGTTTCGATTTAATGAATAAGTAGAAACAGTTCTTTATTCTGCTGCCATAAGTGCCTCATAAATTTTCGGGTATTAAAATAGCCTCTGAAATGTTATAATTTAAATCAAGTATTTTATTTTGTTTTTTAATTTCTCAACTTTTTGACGGAGGCTTTTTCATCATTGGTTTCTGCAAAGAGGAAGCAAGTAAGTGCTGCCTAGTGGCCAGACTTGGGCCTTCTCTACCCCCTCCATCAGTGTGGCCCTATTCTAAAATGTACAGACTGAGCCTTTAATATCAAAAATCAGATTATTCTGTTAAGTGAAAGTGTCTGAAATTTTCTAGAACCTTTTCAATATGTCATCAAAGGAGCTCAAACTCAAGAGGAAAGGGGAATTTGACATAGCCCACTTTTCAGGGAGGTAGAGAACATTTAATACAAAGTTTCAATATTTTATTTTTCTCAACAAGTTAAAACTTTTCAAGACAAACATTTGTGTTAATTTCTGGGCCCTCTTGGATGTGAAGTTTCAGCTGATGCAAATTTATGATCACTTCTGTGTTTTATCACTTAATGGTCATGAGGGTGAGGGTGGTTCGGAAGGGGAGGTCTCCATCCACTGAAGGGAAGCAGGCAAGGGGGATGATCCTTAGCAGACTTGGCAGGAGATGTGAAAGAGGAAACTTTCACATAGAAATCAAATCGTGTGGAGAAAGCCGCATTTTGTCAAGGGCTTCTGAACAAGTAGCAACAATAGAGAATAATGGACATGATCTCAGTATTCCCAGAGGTCATTCCCAGGCCATTGCAAGAGCCCCTTGGATTCGCCAGTCCCTCAGGCATGCAGATGAAGAGCCAGCTCCTGAAACAGACCATTTGTCCTACCACACTCTAGCTCAAGAGTCTTAGTGGCTCCCATTTCCAAATGCTTCAAGTCTGTTTTGAGGCCATCTGGCTCCACATCAAATGTCCAACTTTTCCTCCATCTCCTCCCAAACATGCCCTCCCATCGTGGCTATACGTGTCCCTAGCAATGCTCCTATAATCCAGTCTTGCCCTTTTATCATTGCCCTGGGGCTTGTTACTTCATTCACCTGCCCATTTATCTGCATCCTCCATTCTCTACATGCCTTCAAAATCGATTGTACTCCCCACTTCCATTAAAAGTTATCAAGTTAGTCCTGATTGTGCAGCTCTCCCACTTCTTGAGCTCCTTGTGCATCAATGAGTTCTAGCCCTTTGGAGTAGCTGGTGACATCTGGTCTGCTAGTTTTGCTTCCTGACTAAACTATAACCTCTAAGCCCAGAACCATCTCTTCAGCTACTTTTCCTTAACCTACAGAACCTAGCAAAGAGCTAGGCACAGGCAGTTAGGCAATGCTCACTATAAATGTGTTGACTGAAATGATTATGTATAATCAGTTTGTCATCTCAGTATTTTTCATTATCAAGAAATGGGGTTAGGGAAGACATTTTTAGACGATACGGATGTGTCATCTAAACCTTTTTACATGCCATCCGTTATGAATAATAAATAGATATTGTGGTTAAGAAACAAAAGGGATTGCCTGCTAAAATTGCACTCTAGAAGTAGAATTTTTTTAAAGTAAACATATACTCAGGGGCTTTTAATTTTAAAGAGTATGTGAGTATAAATTTTAATATTTCTAAAATAAACCTATTTATGCCAATCCACTGTGAGAAAGTGTTCAAGGAGGGAGAAAAATGTAAATTATTTCCTGGAAGCTTTGGATAGATTCTAATTATTGGAAATAAGTGTTATAAGCAGTTCACATTCCAATGTGACTTCAAGAACTTTTTTAGAAGTCTGTGTGTTCTCTTCCACTGTTAGGCTACTCATTTATAGCATACACTCGGGTCACATTTTCCTGTTTGGAGAGATCAGCCTAATGATAGTAACTGTACACAAATAGTTTGCATTCCATGTTCTTCCTCAGCGATCTTTTCAAGAAAAATCACTGATAGAGAACTTCGGTGTGAGCACTAAAGGGAAGGGGTCAAATGTCAAAAATTGTCAGAATGGAGTCCATTATCATGAAAGGTTTTATAAAGGAGGGGTCTTTTCCATGGAGTCGGAGATTTTTCTTTGAGAGGGAAGGGTGGAAACTTTCAGCGGAAGAAGGGTAAAGAGAAAAAGTTTAAGGAGACAGAAAAGAGGATACAGACTGACTGACGATCGGAAGGACCCTGTCTTGTCTGAAGCATGTGTTTACATTAATAAATTGTGGGAAAGAAGTTGGAGGAGTAAAGCAGTGCCTTCTGAAGGAATGATTTGAATGTTGGGCTGAAGAATTTGGCTTTAATCCAGCAAGCGAGAGGGTGCCGTTTGAGTCCATAAGCAGAGGTGTGGCAAAATGAAAATGTTATTTAGGAAGATTAATCCAGCAGGAATACAAAGAATGGACTGGAATCCCCTGCTCAGGGCCTGGGTGAAGAAAGGAGATCTCATCAGAGGAAAAGGGGGAAAAAGAGGAAGGGAGAAGCCTAATTATCGCTTAACGGGAAGCAACAACCAATGACATGTTCTGACAATTAGTAGGAAAAGGAGGAATCATAGAAAGTCCAAAAATTTAAATCTAAGAGGCCAAGAAAATAGTGATGATGCTGAGGAGAGGGAAACGATATTAGCTACTCTTCAGATTGCCAACTACTTGCATTCAAAGGTTCTGCCTGCTTTAACAGCCTTTTATGCCCAGCTAAGCAAATTAGCAACCATTTATTTGTTGCTAATTTTAAGGAATTGTCATAGGCTTTCCATGGTTTCTTGAACTTCAGAAGAGATAGCGAATAACCCTCCATCCAGTTATGCCTCCTCATGGAACTGGGGTTGGGTCACCGTGCCTCGGGGCTCAAAAGCTGCTTGGAGAGGAATGGCTACCTCTGTTAGGACAGAGGAAGAGGGAAGGCAGTCTGGTAGTCATGTTTACTACATAAGGGGTCTTGGTGGCCATTGTAAGGAGTTTGGACTTTGATTGTATGGGAAGTGTTAGAGAATTTTACACAGTGAAAGGACATGATCTAACTTATGCTTTCAAAGTCACCCTGTTTAATGTTTCAGTAGTTAATTGAAGGGGGACGAAAGTGGACATGGAACAATGAGTTAGGAAGCTGTTTGATACTTCAGGCGAGAGGTGTTGGGGGCTGGGCTATAATAATAGCAAAGGAGGTGGACAGAAGTGAATGGAGATGGAACTGACATAACTTGTTGATGGGTTAAAGGAAGGGTTGGGAGTTAGGGAAAGTGAAGGAACAAAGATGACCTACAGGTTTTTGGCTGAAGTACCAGGGTGGATGGTGAAATAATTTACAGAGATTGTGAAGAGTTGAGAAGGAACAGGTTTCGTCAGAGATTACTCAAGAGTTCTGTGTTAGGATTGAGACACCTATTGGATATTTGGTGAAGATGCCAAGGAAACTGAGGGGAGCCTGGAGTTCAGTGGAGAGGCTCAGGTTGAAGATAGAAATTTGGAACCATCAGCATATTGATGGTGTTTAAAGCCATGAGACTTTATGAGATTCCCCTGTCAGGGGAATAAAGGGGGGGTGGACTAGTGAAGAGTCTATGACACTGCAATATTCAGGGATCAAGCAGAGGAAGAGCAACCAACAAAGGAGACCAAGAAAGAACAGCCAGTGAAGTAAAAGGGAAACCAAGCAAATTGGGCATCATGGGAGCTAAGCAGAGCATATCTTTAAAAGACAATGATCTACTGGGTCAAATGCATCTGAAAAGGTGAGTGATGTCAGGAAGGAGAAAAGACCATCGGATTTGATAAGTACAGTTTTAGTGGAGGGGAAAGTACAGAGGTACAGCTGAAGTGGATTCAGAAGAAAAGAAACCAGGAACTGGAGTTGGTCATTCAGGCAGGGCTTAAAAGATCCAGGAATAGGAAAGAAAATTCTGGGAGCACAACAAATAAGAACCCAAAAATAGAGTACACTTTCCAGATGAGTTTTTTTTATTATTCCTTGATGTTATTCTTTAGAAAGAGAAATGTCTCATTTACTAGAACCTATTGTAGTTTATATTTGAAATGACATTGGTGGACTAACAATTCTGGCTTCTATAGATAGATCCCTTTTCCCTACATGTTCCTTCTATTAAAAAGAAACTAGGCAATTCAGATTTCCGATTGAGGGCAGGGGTGCTAACTGCAAACAAGACTCAGTTGGGATTTAAATGTTCATACATATTATTTTGTTTGCTCTTCAGTTGCACGAGCTGCTGCTAGGAAGTTCATTAAATATAAAGATATATGTAAATTAATATACATTAAATGTAAACTTAAAAATATAAATTAAATATATAAATATATACATATATATTTTTATATATAGCATGTATACAATTTCCTGCAGATCCTGAACTTGAACTATATAAAGTCCCATATCTTCCTTTGCCCCATCTGCCCAAAGGTGTCCTTCTCCGCCTTTTAAACTTACATCTACCAAAAAGTAGAGCAGAGCAGAATTCTGTGGGAGTCCTATCCCTCTCCCTCCCCATCACCTCCTGGCCTCAGCACAATAAAAACTCTGTTCAGAACTTGGCTAGCTGCTGCTTTTCCCACATTCGATCAGGGAACACTTAAAGCCATACAGTGTCCGTGTCCCGCCAGAAAGCCTATGGGCAGGATGCCCCTTCAGGCTGACACAAAGACACACTGTGCAAGGCATCCATGGCCGGAGCAGTGGCCACATATGGATTATCAATAAGGCCTTTGATTCTTTTTCTTTAGGTCATATCATCATCACACTAAACGTAACTCAAGCCAGGAAACAAAACTTATGTTCTAGACTTTAAGACTTTGTCTGCCTTATAGCTACAAAGAAATGTAGCTACTTTTCAGTTTAAACACATTCCTTCCAGAAAAATGTCATAAAAACTTTTTTTTTCACACTCGGTGTAATTTTCCACTTTAAATTGATGGTGTGTGATTTGATTGACTGTTTTGACTTTAATTTTAATTGTCCATTTTGGAAACTGTAACATTAAATTTAAAGTTAAGGTTCAGCACCCATAAAGGTTGCTTCTCACCGCAGCCAAAAACTACAGAAGGCACAACGAAAAGGACAAAGTTTAAAAAAATAAGCATCAGGTACCTTGCTGCCAAGGTACATGTCTATGGTAGGTTGTCACCTTATCCATCTCCATTCACTTTTTGGTAGAGCTTCCATTTTCCACTGCAGAATAATTTTTGGCGCTCGTCCCATGTTAGCCACAAAGCAGAGTTTCAACAATTTCTTTCCAAAATTGGCCTTCAGAAAATGAATCTAAAAATTTTGAGTCAAGTATCTGAGAGAAGCTGTGTCAAAGTTTTATGTTTTCTTTTATTATACACAGATGTGACAAATATATCTGTAAAATGTTTATGACCTTCCACTAAGACTCTTTGTTAACTAATAAACCTATAATCTGATAGAAACTAATCAAAAGGACAGGTTGTTAGTATAAAAGGCCAGATTAGCTAACATACTACAGATATTTATTGAGGGCCTACTGTGTGCATGGTTGGAAAGGATACAATGTGGCTCCAACTTTCAGGGGACTTGTATGTAACCTAATTGAGGGGGAAAGAATATCAACACATGCAAACTAAATAGTGCAAGATACAGCATAGGACATAAGTAACTATCGGATGAGTGATACATATAATAAATGCCACTAACTGAGAGGCAATTGTAGTTATAAACACTATGTGCCAAACATCCTATGAAGTACTTTATGTACATTATGTTGTTTTCTGAAAACTGTTATTCCCTACTCTATAGATGGGAATTAACCTCTGATCTTCTTCCCATTCTGGAGAAAGCAAAGAGAATGATGTAACGTGAGCAGAGACCTAGACTCAGGAACATACCAGAGGGCTAACAGATGCATTGTTCTGGGACTGAGGATCCGTTTAGGGGAACAGAGAGCAATGAACTTGTGACCTGTCTTACTCTGTTCACCACCATATCCCCATGTGTAGCATACTCTGTTCACCACCATATACCCTTGCACATAACGGATGTTTAATAAATATGTCTTGAACAAACAAACGGCCCTCTGGTTTGTGTCAGTAACTTAGACCAAGTACAGTTGGATAACGATTATTAGTGAATTAAACTCAGACACCAAATAGCCTCAGGATCCAATGCTACCATCTCCCACTTCCCAACTATTACACTAAAGGATTCAGGTGGGGAGCACATACCACAATGGAACAGGTCTGACGCAATAGCAGCTGCAACTCATTGGGGTCCTTTTCATGAAACCTGACATGGTGAACAGTCTACAAGTCCTTACCCTGGCCAGCAAGACCAGGAAAGATCTGGCCCAGCACCTCTGCAACTTCAAGGCCTTCTTCTCGCCCCCCCCCTCCCTCTGCTCCTGCCCACCAGCCTCTTTGTCATTCCTCAGACCCATCCTAGAGCCTATATTTTTCCATACTGCTTTCAGGTCTGTGATAGCCACTCTCCTCACATCTTGCTACCCTACACTGCTATCTGGCATTATCTATTTTCTTATCTGTGTACTGTCTTCCCCCCCCACACACACACACCAGAACATGGGCCCACAAAGGCAGAATTCACCTGCTGTCTTCACCACTGTATCCCGCTATCAAGAACAGTGCCTGGCGCATCGTGAGTGCTCACACACTGCAGTTCAGACTGAAGACCACTTTCTCTAGCTCTCAAATACTTACCAAGAGAACAGCATTTTGTTCAAGATATATTACATGGAAATCGATGAGTGGAGCTTAGAAAAAAGAGGCAGAGTGTCAGGAGCCCAGACCAACCTGTTTATAAAAAATGCCTTGGCCCAGAGAGGGGAAAACACACCTTAAGACCTCTGGCGAAGTATAGGCTTTCTTAGGACACTTGTAACATGCTATGCCTCTGAAGCACTGCCTAGTCTCAACCAGAAGATTCATGAATTTGCCCAAGCAACCAATTTGCAGGACTTAAGAGTCATTACTACCAGTCTCAGCCTAGTAAACAGGCAACAAGTACCGTCCACCTTAATATCCAGATGGGCTTGCTGCTGTATCCAAACCAGGCAAATGCATCCATTCAGGTGACAGGAAGGGAGGTGAGGAAATTGAACAATCTTATTTTCATATTTCTTTTCCTCACTGAACACTTTTAAGGAGCTAACTACCATGAAAATGAGTTAGACTACGCTGGCTTTGCCTCAACTTTGAGCATTCAGGGTCCCAGAACAATTGTCAGAGGATCTAATGATGTGCTTTAGGATCTTCTTTTGTGCTACTTGAGACTCCAGAGGCCACAAAATGTCTCATAAATGCAAAGTAATAATGTAAGTAAAGTCATGATACCTCACAACTTTTCTTGAAAGACCTCCTAGTGAGGTAGTCAGTGATTTTATGACTATGTATTGCGCATTCAATACGTATTTAAGGAACTGTGCCAATGCTGTGTTGGGTCAGAAGAAGCACGAGACACGGTCCTTGTCTTCAGACTTCAAGTTTCTCATCCGTTGGGCAAGTCAGATAACTAAGATCTTAGGCAGAGAATACGAAATGCCATGATCCAGGAATGTTTTCTTAAAAAGTGTGAAAGCACAAAGGAAGGAGAGGTACAATTCAACTCGGAGAAAATAAAAAATACTTCATGGAGGAGAAGACACTCAAAATGATCTTGAAAGGTAGATGGAATTTTCACAGGCTTAGATGGCAGAGTCTTGATTTATAGCATTGATTTGCCAATTATGATGGTGTAAATATTCCCACTATGGCTGCTTTTAAGTTAATGACGTGATATCACCAAACACAGAGTTGGGAAGAGGTGCCAGCTCCAGCACACCATCTGTGAGTCATCATTAGATACATCAGCCTGACTTTGTTGCCTTAATGAGTAAATCCAAAGGTATTAAAAACATCTAAGACAGCATTATAAGAGAAGAGACCCTTCTGCCCTTCTCACCACACTTCAGTTTGACCCTCTCCATATGCTCTCTGTCTATCCTTCTAGTCTCAGTCCTATGCCCCTGACTGGCCTACCTAGTTTTGATTTTAGCCCAGTTCCAACTGTGGTTCTGGTTGCTCCTCTTATCATGGCTCTGATTTCTCTGGGCCCCTGCTGTCACCTTGCATACAGGGCTGGCTTATTGCCCATTGCCTACTATTGACATCTTTGCCATTCTCCGTAATGAAAGGCAGCTTTAGGGGCAGCTAGCTGGGCAGGGTTTTCACTGTTCTTGTAACAATTGGAAGGGAAAGCTGGAGTTGTTGCTGGGAAGTTTTGCCAAAGGAAGATGCAGTCCAGCTGAGACCCAGCTTTCATATTAACTGTTCCTTTTAGTATCCTTTAAAAAATAATAATAATAAAACCCACCATCAATCTGTTCTTCTTAAGTCACTGCACCTTTAACTTGTCTTATCGCCCCAAGGACTGTATTTGCAAAGCCAGGCCCCGGGTATCAGTCTTTAACTACAAGCAGATGTCCTTAGTACGTGCATAAGCTTGTGTCAGGAGGATGTTTTTAAAAAAAAAAAAAAAGAAACTCACCAAAGAGAGCATTGCCAGACAAGAAAGGAATATGTAAAGCTTAAAGTTATTAGGAAACTTCCACATTTGTTCCACTGAGCCAGAGGTAGACCTGTGAGAAAAGGCAAACCTGCACATTGACTCTTCTTACCTTGAGGCCCAGCTGCTCCCAAAATACATTTACAGCAAAATATTGCCATTGCAAATTTCTTTAAGTATGTGCTTCTTTTCATGACACTGGTTTCTCTTCCAAAATTTCTGTATATTGTTTGCAAAATAGTTTTTGTTTGTTTGTTTAAATGATCTCACATAACATGCTGTATGGTTTACTGATGAAGTATAGAAGAAACACACTCCCTCGTGGAGATCTGGGGAGGTGATGCTGTCTGTTTGGAAGGCCCAAAGATTTCCTGTTCAGATTAGACAGGCTTCTTTAGAGCTGCCAAGAGTCATAATGTATACAAGATAATACACTTTAGTTCAGGAGAAACTGTGGCTGGGAATTCAATCCAGTGAGCCAAAAAAGAAGGGACATTCCAGCTTAGAATTGTCACTGCTCTCAGGCCCAGGACTGGGTGTGCCAAAGGGTAGCCATGATGATTGAAGTAAAACATCATTCGATGATGGAGCAAAGGAGGGAGGCTTGGCTACTAGGTTGTTACGACCTTACCTGATTCCTTGTGAATTGGCCTCTAAAAGGCATTTCTGCCCAAACAAAGCCTCAGCAACCCGACCCCACCAATGTAACTTTCCAGAATTCTGCGGCATTCAAATAAGTCAGCCCAGGCTCTCGTGAGTGTGTCCTAATGAACACCAGCTGTGGGCATATAGTGGGGAAGCCCTAGAAGTGGGACCCTGCAGTCACACAGTGACTCTGAGCTGAGCGAGAAAGTAGAATATAGCGAAGAGTCCCCCCCTCCCACCATATCATTCCTAAAAATCACCGGCTAGGGGGTGGAACGTGCAAGGTCAGCTTATAGCTTCCCAGAACCTTGCAGACTGACCAAGGCCATGGAGTTCAGATCTATAGATCTCGGTCAGGACCTTGGAATCTGTATGTGTGACAAATGCCACAGTAGACCTTGATGGTCAGGCAAGTGTGGGAATCAGGAAGGTGAGATGGAGAATCTGACTCCAGTGCAGATTTGGCCTCTCCCATGTAATTGCTGGGTAGCCTTAGAAAAGATCTCTCAGCTATAAAATGTGCCTAATACCCACTTCAGAGTGTTTTTGTGTGAGTAAAATGGGAAAACCCATAAAATGTGCTCAGTATAGTATCTGGTGCATCTTAAGCACACAATAAGTGTGAGATATACACACCTCACACACATTTTCTGACGTAGCCATCAACCAGCCCCTTCAAAGGCAACAGGATGGTCCAGGCCATGGCATTAAGGTGACCACACAGTGAGCTTGAACCTGAGCTTTATTGCAGCGGCAGGTTGGAGGCAGATAAGTACTTTAAAATGAATACACTTCAGTGATGGTGATCATAGTTTAACAGAAAGGAAGGAGAGGAAGGCAAAGATGGAACTGGAAGGAGGTTTAGAGGCTGAAATCCGAGCAAGGAAATTTTCTGGAATACGGTCAAAGATAAACAGACTTCAAAAAGATAGGAAACGTAGTCAAGCCAACTTGCAATAGCCAAGGAGAGACACAATTTGCTAAGAAGAAACGATTTTTATTTGATTCCCTTTTAGCCCCAAAGCCAACGTTTAAAGCATTTGAAATTCGTCTTCATCTGCCTCATTGTTTTAGCAAACTTTATGATTCCACTAGGTGCCACGCCCTGTGCTCCTAGCAGACATTACAGAGCTGAAAGCAGCAGTGCTCACCTCATGGAACGCACTGTGTGTCCCAGGGCACAGGCAAATGATTGCAGGTCCTGGCGGGGCAGTCCTGAGGCTGCTGGGTGGCGGACAGCCCACCTGCCTGAGGAGAAAGGAAAATCTCTTAGAGGAAGTCTTTTTACTAACACTTTTCCCCCGGCTTTATTGAGATAACCATAACACATTGTCCGGGTTTATGTGTACGACATAATGACTTGATATACGGATATACTACAAAATGATTATGACAACCCGAGAAAGTCTTGAAATAGAGATGTCACAGCCATTATCATAACCATAGGCTGATAGTGGTGACGATAGCTGACACGAACCACTGCTTATCTCATGGCACATGCCACGCGAGGCCCTGTCCTTATGTAAAGTCATTGTGATATGCAGCCCCTTGTACAGGCAATTGTGTTTGCATCATCCATTCGGGGCTGCTTCTAAATGCCGTTGCTGCACAACTGGTCAATTTCAGTACTCGCCAGAACGTTGATCCTCTCACTCCTGCTCCCTTACTGATGCAGTAGAGGATTCACTGACTTCCAGGGACTGGACTTGACGGCCTTTAGTCCAAGGCTGAATCTCTGACACGAGAAGATTTCCATCCCCTGCCCCTTTCATATCACTTCGCTGGAGTCCCACTGCCTACATGTAGCCTGCATGGGTGGGTTTAAATAGTGGCGGTCATGCTGGGCTTCGGACAGCATCCCGTCCTCATACTGTATTTCCCCAACACTAAGACCTAGCTGGACCATCAGCTCTAATGCGTCTTTCGGAGCAAAAATTAATATAAGACCCAACTGGGTATTATATTATATTATATTATATTATATTATATTATATTATATTATATTATATTATATTATTATATTATATTATATTACATTATATTATATTGTATTGTAAGACCCAGTTTTATATTAAAATGAGACTGGATCTTATTTTAATTTTTGCTCCAAAAGACGCATTAGAGCTGATGGTCCAGCTAAGTCTTATTTTTGGGGAAACATAGTATATACAAAGCCCTAAGTGCACAAAGTCTGGTGTAAAAATACTGTCACGTTCTCTGTGGGAAAAGATATGCCCTTGTTATCAGGGTAGAGGCTAGCAGTAATAACAGTGACAGTACCAATAACAGTGATAAGAATATCTAGGGCACAGAGAGTGATCCCTTTTCTTGCTCAAGTCCAACATGAGGAGTTCCACCCACTCCCAACTGTATACTCCAGCCGTACCCCACCTACTCCCAACAGATCAAAGTGCTTTACATACCCAGGCTGTGTCTTACCTTTGTGCAGTGGTTCCCTTGACACCAACTTCCCTTTCTCTTCCTCTTCATTGGCTATTTGTCTCAAGTTCAGCACCCATTTCAAGGAGTTACCTTCCCTAGGAAGCTTGTCCTGACTTGTAAAGGGCCACTCCATTGCTGGACCACTCCTTCCCTTATAGATCCCTGCCCAGAAACAGAGCTCACTGAGATCAGGGGCTATGGCTAACTCATTTTATAATGCCAGCATTTAAAAAACCCCTCTATAAACATACCGGAGTAGTGGTTCTTTGCTCATTGTCACCCTTTATTTGTTTTTCCCTCATGGCTCACCATTTCCCGACATTAAGGACAGCTCTGACACTAATTAAAATTGACAACTGAGCGTGACACCACCATTTGCTAAGGTGGCACAGTTTTGTTTATTATGCTTTACTTTTGTAACCAGCACCCTCAGCACTGGCGTAAATCTGTGGTCCTTCCCCAGGATGTCATTTGTTCCTTTTATGTCTTGATTCATCACATATTGGGGAGGGTGTCAGCTGAGTAATAATTTTTGCTTCATGAAAGTGTTACCAAATATTAACACCATAAAGGGGAGAGCACCAGATGTCTGTCTGCAAGGAAAGCACAATCCTGGTATATGAGCAGTGAAGAGTGGCCAGCACTCCTCAAGCGTTTCCAGGCCTCAGGTTTGGCTCTGTGCGCTCCCTTGGGGCCTCATAACTGACCCCCACATTCCATTTCAGGCATCATTCTGGAGAAATGTGTCGACTTGACTGTTGGTCTGAGCCTGGAAACTGGTGTCCTTTAGTTTTCTCAGTTTCAAGCTGAAAATTGAGACAAACTTGCTAGATAATTTTGACCAAAATAACACACATTGATTGTGTGCCATCCCTTGATTAACTTAATTTTCCTCTTCCTTTGAGTTATCGAAACTTTCTCAAGGCATACATAGCTGTCAGTGATACAGGTCACTCATGGTTGGAAGTTACATAAACTTGCCAAACCTTGACCAAAACTATTTTGTGTTTTAGTGTCTAACTTAGGGGAATGGGTAAGAAAACACTGTTCTCTGGTTTCAGCAAGGAATGGGGGTGGGTGACAGGTTCCAGATAATGACAATACTGAAGATTTGGGATATCAAGGCAGTGAGTAGACTTGAGGCGATTGTCATAAAGTACAATTTTCCTTTTACATTAAAAATCAATGTGTAGTTTTTTATCTTTTTGTCATAATTTATTATTGCATTTGGGACTAAATGAGCTTCTACAGATGAAGTTAATAATAAAATTTAGAGAGAGAAAAGAAACACTTTCAGAACTAATAGAGTTTAAATTATTAATTCACCAAAGCCCACAAAGCTTAACTTTCCTTGGAAAAATACCCTCACTGATTTGCCCAGACTGAAAACACTTGCAAGGGTTATAATTCTGTAGCGTTTAACAAGAAGATCTTAACTTCATCTGTTAGGTTCTGTATTATGAACTCCAGACCCAATAGCTGCTTCCTACCATGTAGCTAGGTGGGAGGAGTTGTAAAAAAGCACAGTGAAAAGTGGATCAGGGTATTGAATATCCTTGAATGTGTCCTTATGATTATTTGCAAATAAATATCTACAAAAGACACTTAGAAATAAAATGGCTAGAGATGAACGTTATGTCGATTTTTTTTTAAATCATGGCTCACAAGCTGCTCTCCAGTGAACAGTGACTTTGATTCATTGTCATTGACAGATTGAAAGAGTTGAGGCTGCTGTGTTTCCAGGAAATCAATTCTCACATTCTAACATATGTTCATACTATGCAGCAAAGAATGAAATAGACCTTGATATGGAAAGGTCTTTAAGGCAGATTATTAAATGAAAACAGCAATCTGTAGAAAAATATATCTCTGTATATGTACACATACATACAATGGATGTATATATGTATGTAAACAAAGACAAAAGGTCTAGAAGGATACCCATCAAACAAATAGCAGTGATTACCTCTGAGAAAGAAAGTTGGACTTGGACGAAAGTTGGATTAGTGTGGTCATTTGCTTTGTTTCTGGGGAAAAAATCAGTGGATCAGGGCAAGTGGACAGGATTCTCCCAACTCTGAAATTCAGGGAAATGGAAGTGGGTTCACTCACTGCCCATATCCCTTCATTTTCTTCCTTTCTTCATCTATTAGAGAACAATTTCTTAGTATTGTTACTATGAGTTTCTATTGAGGACCAAAAGCAGCATTCATTTCATGGCTGTGCGGTAATGCTTAGTGTTTGTTGTGGGCCTGCGCCACGTTGTTTCTCTGCGAATAACCCATAGATAACATGAGCTGATGTGGGAAATCCTGGATAAACCCCCTTCTCCACCAAGCCCAGATAAGAGCTGCATACTTTTGTAGCTCAGATGCTTGCAACGCAACCCAGTTCAACAATTCAGTAATAACTACACTGATCGTTTCCCATTTCTCCTGTTTTTAGTGCAATCTAATCCTAGTATCAATGAAATTATAACTTTTATAATAGATGACTCACTGCCCATCTCACATCATAAAGTTCTGTGTCTCTCTTGTCCAACTTTTCACTTCCCTTCATTCCTTCCCTACTCCCAGGATTGCTCACAGTTATTTCTAAGAATAAAGTTTTCTGAAGGAATTCTTTTAAAGAAAGAATTTATGTTCTTCTTCATTTTCACAAGCAAGACTCAAGTTTGGACTCAAATGAGATAGGAAGACATTTTTTCGTTGTTCCTGACTGTGTCTAGGCAGGAGACCAGAGGTGGCTAAGACCAGCCGGTTTCCATTTGCTCTGATATTTCTGGGTTCTTTTTTAGAGGGTAGGTTCAATTTTAATTTTAAAAAAAGAAAGACAGACAAAGAGACAGGGAATTGTTGTGAGGTTGGGCCAAGTTACCATTTGCCATTTGAAAATGAGGTTGCAACAGGGTCACATCAGACCATTTTTACAGAAATGATTAATGGTTGTTTTCCTCTTTCTGTTCCAGACACACCAGCTATCCTTGGCAGAGCATCCCAGAGTCTACAAAGAGTTAATCCAGACCTAGAGACAAGTAAGAACTTGAGTACTTTTTCTGCCTTCAGTGATATTGTCCATGCTTTATTGTAATTCAAGCTACTGTCCTCTCTCCATTTTATTTGAGTCATAGTAACTGGATGAATCACTGATTGAAATTGCACAAACACAGTTTTTTTCAGATTTTTTTTTTCAACTTTTCTGCAAGGCTATTTCTATTATTACTCTAATTTGCTCATCCTTAGAGGTTAAGTAAGGGCAAGTTAATGAGAAGGAGAAAAAAAGATGCAATAATTTATTGTGGACCAACAATTGGTTTGTTCAATTTAGGAACCTGCCTCCTTTTACAAATCCTGTATTGTATCATCATTATTATTTTGAGATATTTCTTTACCTAACAATCACATTGACAGTTAAACTTGTCACTTCAACCAAAAAGCCTTATGCTTCAAAAGTCTGCCTTCATGCGAGCTGTCTCTTTTCCTTAAAATCCCTTTCTTGTCCTCTGACAACTTCCTCTTCCTCCCCAAGACTGAACTCAAACATCAGCTCTGTGGGGAAGCGTCTCCACATCCTCTAGGCCTGAAGACTTGTTCTGCCTCTGCGCTTCCGTGGAACTTTGTCTGTTGCTCCATGACAGCATTTAAAAGCTCACAACCTTTTAGCGTATATGTTAGTAGCATGCACAGAACTCAATGAGTTGTGTGGGATTGCATGAATTAATTATGTTGAACTTTAAGGCAAAGCCCACATTTTATGCTGCTTCTACAACCCTCCCATGACCTGATCACATAGTAGGTACCTTTAATTAAATTCTAGGGATGGATTTTTTTTCATCAGTTGAAGTATGTGCTTGAGTCCACATTATACAATAAAGGAAGGGAAGACGTAGTACCTAATTGAGTTTAAGCCCTGGCTGTTTCATTGGTAATTCTGGTGTCATGAAACCATAATTGGGTTTTTATGGCTAAATTTCTAATATGAGATGTGAGCATCATTCCCTTGGAAGTGACTCCAAGGGATGGTTGGTGCTGTTTTCTAACTAATGTCATCCACTTGTCGGTTGTGTCAGACCACAAACTCTTTACAACCCTCCTGTTTTAGGACATCTAACAAATTAATCTGCTTCCTAATTAGTGTGTGGGGTTGAAAAAGGTGGCAATTTGGTTATGTTTGGGTTATCCCAGCTAATATATTGCAAATTCTTCACTCAGCAAACTTATTGTTAGTTTCCGTAAGGAAATGAGAAGGAATCAGTGAAAATGTTTTCCTAACAGTAAAACATTGGAAGCCACATTGGAGCCCTCCCAACACACACCCATAATGCACTGCCCTTCAGTTTCCCCCGAAGTGGTAGGATGATGTCCCCAAGCCATTTTCTTTGTCAAGGCATGAGGTCTGAGGAGCCTAACAGTTGAGCCTTGTTGAACTACAAGCTATGGGTATGATGGATGTGTTGAAGAAATCCCTACCACTCGTTTGCCATATGTTAATTTTTTGTCTTTGTGATAAGCAAGCGTGCTATCTAATTATCCTTCATCTGTGGTGTATCACATAGACACTGACCTGACCTCCCCACACAAAGAAGAATCCTATCCTTATCGAAAGTTACCTGCCCTCTGTCCCAGGACTGATTGGATAAGGTAACCCATGTCAGTGGATATTTCAGTATCAGTGGGCATCTCCCACAGTGCACAGGCTTGGACACAAGGCTGCTGTTATCATTTGAGCACTTCACAGAGATGCAGCAGACCCTAGTGCTCACATCACCTCACTGGCTCACTGTGTACACGGTCACTGTAGCACACAGTAGATTCTTAAGAAATATTTTCTGGAAAGAAAGGTCTTTTTTAAAGTCCCATCAGGACTTTTCAGCCCACAAACATGGGTAGCAGCATACTTCACCTATGCAAAAGCTTAACTATAAGTAAAAACACACATTCAGGATAAGGATCTTAAGGGAGTTAACAGTTTAAAGAGATAGAGACATCTTTGTTACACTTTAAAAATAAAATACTGCCATTTGGGACAACATGGATGGATCTTGAGATTATCACACTAAGTGAAATAAGTCGGACAGAAAAAGTTGAGAACCAAATGACTTCACTCATATATGGGATGTAAAACTGAAAGCAACAAAGAAATAGGACAGACAAACAAAACAAAGAATCATAGACACAGACAACATTTAGTAGTTTCCAGAGGGTAAGGAGGAAGGGGATGGTAGAAGAGGGTAAAGGGGGTCAAATATATGGTGATGGAAGGAGAACTTACTCTGGGTAGTGAACACACAATGCAATAGATAGATAATGTATTATAAAAATGTACACTTGAAACCTGTATAGTTTTACTAACCATTGTCATCCCAATACATTTAATAAAGATTTAAAAAAAGAAGTAATGGTACAAACTTATCACAAAGAATTCTTCTTTTTGTTGCTGAGGAGAGTGATAAGGTTGCTTAGAATCTTCTAGAGGAAAGCAAACATTTTTAGTATTCCTGAAGAAAACAGACACTTCAGGGTGCTGGGGTTCCACGTTCTTTGTGTTTTCCAATAATTTTATTTCTCTGTCATAGTTGGTTATTGGCAGAGGATTTGATGATCATTTGGGCTAACTATATGACTTATTAAACATATATAGAAACAAAATTTTAGATGATTGCACATCTTTCTGAGGAGGATTTTTTTCTCTCAGTTTTTAAAGTCCTTCCTTTTCACTGAATTTATCGCATATCACTGTGAAAGTATAAATTTTGTGATCCATGGCATTTCCACCTCAAAATAAAACAAATGTCCAGCTGAATAAGAATATTGATGTTTCATTGACTGGCATTTGGATCATAAACTAGTGCAAGATTTTATGAAAACAGACATTCTGAACGTAAACGTCAATGACTGAGGTTAGTTAAGTTTTGAAAGGATTCCAAAAGATATCATGTTAGATAGGCATAGCAACCAAATTGCTTAAATTTTTCTAAGTTCACAACCAACTTCTTTCACAACTGTGAGTTACTTCTCAATAAAAAACACTTTTATGAGACAAAAAATTTAATATGGTAACTGTCATCTTGCTTGTTCACGTCCTTATTGAACGTTATTAGTTGAACTGTTTTCCTAGCCTCGTAATTTTAATTCCCTACTTCCTATTTTTCCCTCTCCCAAGCCAGTCTACTCTCTGTTTCCACATTCATTCTTCCTACCTACCTCTGATCCCAGTGATTCTTCTGCCTGATCAACGTCAGTAGCTCCCCTGTGTTTTCTAAATTATGAATAAACTCATTTCCCTGGCATTCCAGAAAGTCCACAACATGGATCCTGTGTGCTTTTCTAGCCTTATCTCCCTTGTGTACTATGTATGCCCGTGTTTATGTCCTCTGCATCCTTGCTTCATTATATCCATTCATAATGACTCCTTTGCCACAAATTCCCTCTTCTTGCTGCCCAGTCGGGAAAAGTCCTTCATGGATTTTGTCTGTAAAGTATATTTCAAATATCACTTTATCCACAAAGCTTTTCCCAGTTCCCCCAAGAGAATGCATACTTCCATCTCAGAATCTCTGTAGCCCTTTCTTTCTCCTTCTCAAGGAGAGAGAGTATATATCACAGTACTTGAAGAACTCAGCCTCTGGAGCAAGACAGCTTTGGTTTATATCCCAGTTCTACTACATACTTCCTGCATGATCTTGCCTGAGTTTCATAAACTCTGTGTTCCTTGATTCTGTTCTCTTTTGCTTTTTTATCTCTAAAATAGAGATGCTAATAGTACCTACCTCATAAAGTTGTTTTGAGAATTACGAGTATTGATATGTATCTATATGTGATTAGAATAGTACCTGGCCCTGTGGTGTTCATTATATTCTTTCGCGGCTCTTATTTTATTCCAACAAGTGTTAGAATTGAATGTGAAGTTTCCCATACTCGACTCTATTTCGGACCATAATATCATTATGCCATTTGTTTCAACCTAATGGAGACGTTTGTGTGCTTTCTATCCCCTCTTAATAGACTGTGCTATCTTTAAGGATAGGGGCTGTATCTTGTACATCCTTGTATCCTACAGTACCTGGTAAGTACCTGGCACATGCCGAGTGTTTAATGAATAGTCGTTGGATTTTACATGCACACACAAAAAAAAAAAAAACGCAGGAAAAAAAAAAATAGAAGCCAGGTTTTCCCCAACATTTTAATCACTCTGGCTACCACAGAGTACCTCCATGCCTTTCAGCTGTCCTTCATGAAAGGAGAGGGATAAAGATATTCAAGAGGAGAAATTTCTCTCGTCCATTACTATACATACTTACAGTCCTTCCCAAAAGCCTTCCACGGAACCTTAACTTCGGGTCATGGGACTAGTGTCATGGTCTAGCCTTGGAGTATGTCACAGGACATCTTTGTGTCATCACTGTGGTATCCTGTTGGCAATTCAGCTGCAAGGGACTAGTAGCCCCCTCTAGCCTGTGACCCATCACTGCTCCCATAAGACCCAAATAACCCTCTCAGCCTTAAGCATTCTTTTTCATAAGATATTTTCAACTTTAAGGGCTCATTAGCTGACAATACAGCTAAAATAAGCACAACATAAGAGAAGTGTCTTTGCAGGGATGGTATCTTAAAGAGAATGTGCAGTATTTATTACAGAAAACTTGAGCTTCGACGTGAATTAGAGAGCAGCACTGACATTGGGTTCTGACATTGAATTCTTGACAGTCTACTGTTTATATACATTTAGCCAATAATTCAGTAATTAAGCACAGATTATTATGATCCTTTTTAAGGAAACAGTGTTGATATTGGCTCTTTCTTGCATCCAGCCTAGTGGTAGCCCTTTCTCACTCACATATAACACTAATCTCTAGATAATGCCAAGTATCCTACAGATACTATTTATTCCTCTTCTTTGCTTCTCTGAAGTAAGAGGAAGGCAAGTAGTGGTATGCACTTTCTACAAGAAGAAATGGAGGTACAAAGAAAATAGCTTTTCTGAGTCTCTCGACAGACCACCAGAAAGTAAAGAAGATACCCATCAGTGCAATGCTTGCAAAGTCAAGTGTAGATGATGCATATTATTGATAATTCCAACAACAATGTTCAGTTATCTCAAAATATGGACTTGGCAGTGACTTGTTTTCCAGCCTGAAATGCCCAGATAATGCCTGCCAAATTTCCCAGTGTTAGGGCTTTATTATACACTGCCCTGCTTTCACATGTAATTGCTGAGCGATAAGAATTCCTTGTAAGATAAACATTAGGTCTTAACTTTTTTATCCTACTTCAGCTCCCAGCAATTTGCTGAGCCGCAATCAGAGTTAAATAGATGTTCACCACTTACCTTACAAGAGATCTGGTCTCTGTGCTGATGCTTAGGCCAGTGTTGGTGAAACCTCTAGAATGAGGAATGAGCACACAGCTCAAGGTCAGCCTCCTCATGTACCTGCAGGTCCTTTCTGGTTGTAAACATCTGTCAAGGTCTTCTGTTTCTTCTGGAACCCAAACAGTAAGAAAATAGGCTTCTAAGAAAATGGGAATAGGCCTCTAGAAGCCTTGATCTTAGAAGTGAGTAAATTTTTTTTTTTTTTTTTTTTTAAGTCTGAGAAGGATGATTAAGCATGCCCCTAAAAATTCCAGGGGGCCTATGTGTGCTGTATATACCAGTTCATAGTATGGTTTCTCTTTCAAAGCATGACACACAGTTTTCAAGGATGAAAGCCAAAATAAATATTCTTTCACCCCGGGTGACCCCAGTGGGTGGTGAACACTTTTTAGTGATTCTAGAAAGTTATAGAATCCCAAAGTTGGTTGTGACCTTTGAGTTCTTCTAGCCTGCAGCCTTCTGATTTGCTTCTGAGTTCTACAGCTTCAAAACCAACACTGTAATCACTGCTCTCAAAAGAGCTCTGGCTTCTGCACACAGAGGCTCTCTAAGGAGAGGACCCCTGAATCTATTGTTCCAGAAAAGCCTTCGTCCATTACTAGCTCCTAGTTGTGATGAACAGTTTCTTCAGATAATGTGCACTTGTGCCTTGAGAAAACAAAGCTTGAATTCATTACATAGGTGTGTCCTGATTTTAATACAAATTAATCTATATACTGAGAAAGCAAACCATACTTCACATTTATAAAAAGATTTGTGGAAATCAAACATAGGTACCATTAAGTAATAGTGTACCTCATGGCAAATATATGCAATATGCGATAATATATATTTCGACCAAAAATAACCCAAGAGGTTATTAATTACTAAAGAACAGATGATGTAGAAAAGAAATTATAAAACTTTCAAAAGGCTTTTAAAAATATATGATTTATAGGAAATTGGATTTGCCTGTAATTCATAATATATGATACAAAATAAGCTAATTCTTTTTTTTTAAGGTCAACAATTACTTAAACCAGAGGTTGGCAAACTGTGGTCCTCATACCAGATGCTAGTTTTTGTAAATAAAGTTTTATTGCAACACAGCCATCCCTATTTATTTCAGATTGACTATTGCCGCTCTAGAAGTACAATGGCAAAATCGTGTGGCTGAAACATAGGCTATAGCTCTGTAAGCCTAAAATATGTATTTACTGTCTGGTCCTTTAAGAAAAAGTATGTCAACCCCTGTTATAAACAGAAGAAAGATTATTTCTGTAATAAGGTATTCTATGGAAACAGTCATCATGTCTCTATTGGTTGTGGTTCTTTAGTCTCCTGTGGAAAATTATCTTTGATTTGGTAACTGACATTAATAAAAATACAGGATTCCCTTTACAAATTTACTTCACAGTAAACTCATATATTGTGAAGTATGTGTAACAGTATCTGCTAATCAGTGTGGACAATTATATTATTATTATTATTATTATTATTATTATTATTATTATTATTAAAGGTGCTCCATCAAATGAAAGTTGAGCATTTGTAAATGCTTGGTGATGGATGGAATGGGCAATAATTTGAACTAAACTGTCTGAATGCATCATCATTATCACACAATATTATCTTATGAAGAGTTACAGTCAGTGTAACACACGGCTCCAATACGAGGGGAACTTAGCTTTGCAGGTTTGTAGATCTTTCCTCCACTAACGGCTGCCCCTGAATCATGCTGAAGAATAAAGACAGAAGATTCTCCTGTCAGGAAAGTGTGCACTGTGAAAGACTCACAGACTTGAAACCTCACAGCATCATAATAGATGTCTCGATTCAGATGAATGGCCTTCATGAATCCTCGAGGTGTTTTCAAGTAGTATTTATGTCTTTACTGCAACAGGTTATCTTCTGATTTTTCATATATCATGGAAAAAGCAGCCTTTAACTCTTTTTCGTCTCTTAACATTTTAAAACTCCAAATTTGGGTTAATGTGAAAGCAAATATTTGCAGGAGAACCCATCTGTGCTTGTCTTGTCAGCACATAATGGCTTTTGTGCACCTGCCAGCATGAAACTCCTGCCAGGCAAACCCCAGAGACATGGAGAAACTCCTGAGTAGTACAGCCTTACGGTGACCAAAGCTCTTCTTTTTCTGAACTCCCAAAGTTCTTGAAGTTATACATCTTTTGCACTGAACTCAAGTGCCTTGTATACATGGTATCTTCCTTTCTAGAATGTAAGTTCTTTTGAGGGCAGCGACTCAGTCTCTTTATATGCTCTGCTCCCTTTCTCACAACTTAAACAGGGTCTTCCACAAAGTGAGAGCTTAATATTTGTTAAATGAATATCATACTGAGTTCCAGGAATTACTTGAGAGCAAATGCGGAAAGGAAGTGGAGGGAGAGCCATTAGCATAGATTTCATGGTGTTTGAGTTTGGCATTCCCCACCAAAACTAACAGTAACACAAACACAGGTGAGTGACATAATTGTTTCCTCAAATGTGAGAGCCCTAGATGCATTTTCCTCCTCTGCCATGTTTTTTTTTTTTCATGGTGAAAAGCAGACAAGAGGCCCTACCAAAGTCTTAGAGGTATTTGTTCTTATCAAGCATGAGTGGTTGTGGCAAACTCTGGTATTGGTTTCAGGTAGTGTCACAGGCTGTATGATGAGGACTTCGGAGTTTGGGAGCTGAAGACATGAGTTGTCATATGTATGCAGCCAGCATAGTGCCAATGTGCCATGAGCTTCAGTTTATCCATCTATTAATGGAGATAGCAACATTTATCTCAAAGGGCCATTGTGAGGACCAGATAGGTACACAGAAAAATTCCTCGTACAAAGTAAGTATGGAATAAATGTTAGATTTATTAATTATTAATTATTAATAAATCTTAATTATTAATTATGATTTATTATTTATTAATTATTAATTAATTAACATTTATTAATAAATGTTAGTTTATTATTTTTGCTGCTGCTCCTACTACTACTCCTACTGAAAGAGTGGTAGTAGCCTGGGCTGCTGGAAGCACCCCGCCTACCTCTTCACCCCACTTCCCCCACTTTTCTGGAAAGATAGAAAGGATGCTGGATCTATGTAGTAGAGTATATCTCAGAGTTGAGCAGTATATTTTTCAAGGAAATAAAATTCTCACACATTCGAGAGAATGCCTGTACAACCCAGGTTGAGAAAAGAATTTATTTAAAAAACACATGTCTTAATGTTATAGATAATGTCTTTTAATTGTCATTTGATTCTACAAAAAGTACAAAACTTAATTTTGTAGCCCGAAAGACCCTGGTTTGAGAAGCCCTGCTTTCATGTTCTGCCATCAGCACCTCAGTGTAGCCTGCATGGTAGGCAGCCCCGTTAGGGGTGGGAGCGCAGGGATCATTGAAAGGGAGGGACTGACAGGCCTAGGGTTAGGGTTAGGGTTAGGGTTGGGGGATGCCAGAGGATGAGACACGGGCGCCAGGTGGGAAAACCAGAAAGCCAACCGAAGTGGGTGGTGGGCAAGAGAGAGGCTGCCTTAATTGCTTCAGTCTCTCCTCAGGCCTGCCCTGAGGCAGGATCAGGCAAAATGTTTATCACAGTGCTTGGCACCTAGTGGAATGTTGTTCCCTTTCCTTCCTCTTTCTCCTTAAAAAGACTGTCCTTAGGTATAGAAGAAATAAGGCTATATACACAGAGCTAAAAGGTGTGCCATCAAAACAAACTTTTTCTACATTTCCAAAGGGAACTTTACCCCCTACTGGACTACACTCAGTGCCAATCCTTTTTCTCTGAGCTTTCAGAACATTTACTGCCTGGATGAATCATTTGGCTATAATCATGTACTCTTTTTTTGGAAGGATTTTTTTATAGGTATAGATTTACACACCCCTGGAGTCCCTAACTTAAAATGTGTTTTTGTTTCAAAAGGCTTTCCAGATCAAGTTTAACAGGAGCAACAAATAATGTATTAACTAGTGGTAAAATGCCCAGGCTGGCCTGTGACCGCCTGTTAGAGCGATGCTGCAGGTGAGCTGTGGCCCCGGGAGCTGGGTCAGGAGCTCCAGGATACATAAGGGCGGTAAAGTGTCCTGCACCGTTTCATCCTGCCCTACCCTCTACCTGCCACTCCACTGCACTCTAAATACACTGCCTTTCCTGGGTGACGGGACAGCTGAGGCAGAATTTTGAAATTTTCCTTTAGTATCGTCACGAAAATTTAGGTTTTGACTGAACAATCTTGGTTAACCATAGTCAGCCTCAATGTGAAAAGTTGTCAAGTCAGAAAACCAGAGTAGCATACCCCACCTCCTTCCTGCCTTGCAAACCTCTCCTTGCTGAGGTTTTTATAAGAATCTGTGCCTTATTTTTTAGTCATCGGGTATTGACAGGACTAGAGAGACATCCCCCACTCCTTTTGGAGAAACCAAAGCCTGAGAGACATGAAGTACACCCAGGGAAGGTTGGCTGCTAAAAAGAGGGCAACTAGGAAAAGAAAGAAAGTGTTCTCAGGTGAGCAGAACCTGGACATGAAAAGCAGCAGCCTTCTCAGGTAGCTGATGCAATGAAGGAAACTGAGTCCAGAAGGATTAGACATGAATTAGAAGGATTAGAAATCAAAGGAGACACAGATTTCTCAACTTACCAAAAGAAGGGAAGCTCAGTTTTGTTCCGGCTGCAAAATGAGAATTCCCCTCAGGTGAGATCTGAAGGATGACTGACAAAAGCTGGTTGCCCTCTCTCCCCTTTGAGCCCATAGTTTCTCCTACGCTCACAGCCTTGACCGTCATCACCACCTGTAATTAGTGATGAGCTCCGATCTACCTCTTAAGGGACGACCCAACAATGTTTTCTCTGGGACTTTCTCTGAAAAATCAAAACCTGGAGATAAAGAACAGGAGGCTTCATTGGTACATCCAGACCACAGCAAGAGCCTAAAATCCTAGTAGGATGGCAATATAAGTAGGTGACCACCCTTCAACCCCGAGGTCCTAAAGTGGTAGTTCTTGGTAGGTATGCCCGTCAGAATCATCTGTGGACATTTTCCATAAATACAAATGCCAGGCGTCTACTTCAGAGCTACTGAATCAGTCTCCATGGATGGAGCTCAGGTATATTGTCTTAGTTTCCTCAAGCTGCTATAACAAATTACCCTAAACCCAGTGGCTTACAACAACAGAAATTTATTCTCTCACAGTTATGGAGACCAGAAGTCCAAAATCAAGGTGTCATCAGTGTTCATTATTTCTGCTGGCTCTGAAAGAGAATCTGTTTTACAGTTCTCTCCTAGCTTTCAGAAAATTCTGGCAATCCTGGGTGTTCCTCGGTTTGTAGATGTAACACTCAAACCTCTCTCTCCATCTTCACATGGACTTGCCACTGTGTCTCTGTGCCTCTTCTGTTCTGCCTCTTATAAAGATACCCATCATTGAATTTAGAGCCCTAATCCAGGGTAATCTCGTTTTGAGGTCCTTACCTTAATCACATCTGCAAAGACATTTTTTCCAGCTAAGGTCACATTGAGAGGTACCGGGGATTAGAACTGAGACATATTTTGGGGGGATACAATTTAACCCACAACACATATGTACTTCTTTTAAATCCCCTCCGCAAATGATTCTTTGCACATTTCTGCAAAGAACTCTGCCCTTAGCATACCAGCCCACCATTTCTCCAGTGTTTGGGAAATGCTGGAACATGCAAAGTTAAACAGCCTTCTTTATTGCAGAACCACTCAGAGTCTCTAATATGTTTGGGTGCATTATGAATAGGCAAGAGAAAAAAAAGAACCATAACACTTCCTGAATATAGTGGACCAGGGAACTGCTTTTCAAGGGATTACCTATTACTGCCTCCGTAGCCACTAGGGTTCAAGGGAACACAGGCTGCTAGTGATTATGTCACTTGTGCAGCTGTGCTCAGTGACATGGGCATGGCCTGGCTCTAGCATATGAGTCTACCACAGTGTTCAAATGTTTTAGACTGTGGATGTTTGTACTGATCCCTCCCTGAGTATGAGTAAATCCTTCACTAAATATCCACAGAGGGTTCCTTATAGGATTTGCCTATGTGCATGGAGTTTTAGATGCCATATAGTCTCTACTCTTGACTTCAGCCATTTTTATAAAGGGAACCTGGTAAAATATTAGGGTGATAGGAATAAAAGGGAACAGAAGGGGAAAGATAGCCAAGATTACACAATGTGCTTTTTCTCTGAAAACAGCCCAGAGTAGCTGAAAATGGAGAAATGACTTCACCATTTCTATTCTTATAATTCCAGTCCCTTAAAAAATGGTATCAAAACATGATTCATCAGTAAGTTCATGCTGATACTTTTTAAAAAATGGTCTCCTCTGGAGGTTACTAGGGCATCTACTCATTATTCTAAAAATTGATACATTAAGGGAAATAATGAAGCAATTACCTTGAATTTTTGTATAAATTGCATTTCAGGGTAAAAGAATAGTTGGTGAAGGAAAGTTGCTTTTTTGTTGTTGTCTTTCTTTATATAGACATATTCTAGCTAATAAATGCAGGTGAAATGGTAGGATTAGGGAAATCACCACTTTAGAACCTCCAATAACATAACAGATTTAGGCGAGATACAATATTTTGGTGTACTCTATTCTGTGTGTATCAGGCTGACAAAATTTTGAACTCAGATCAATCACACCGTCATACAATATTATGTCCCTGATACAGGAGTTCATAGCACCACCCGTAATGGATTCCATGAGAGTTGAACCAAATCAAATTAATCCTCTAGGCCTTACTGCCAGTTCCTAGGAAATAACAGGGATATAGGAACATTTTAAATGACTCTTTAATAATGCAATAAGCTAAAGGAAATTATCTGTAACCAAAAGAAAAATGATACAATAAAAAGGAGAAGAAATGTTATGGAGTTGAACAGACTTAAGAGACATTGCGGAGGCCTAGTCTGTATTCTGTTTCAAACAAATTGTCAAAAGACTTTTTTTTGAGAGATTTTTGAAAAATTGAGCACAGACCGAGTATTTGATACTGAGCGATCATTATTAATTTGTTAGGAGTGATATTGATACTATTTTCAAAAAATGAGAGTGTTCTTAGTTTTTAGAGATACATATGTAGGTGGTTATGGTTGGAAGCCGATGGTTTTAAAAAAAAATAGGTAGAACAAGTATACAAAATAGGATTGGTAAAATGTTGGTAATTGCTGAAGCTAGATGAGGAACATGTAGTGGTTCTTTAAATCATGCTTTTTATTTTTGTGTATATTTGAAAAATCCATAATAAAAGATAGAATAATCCCTCATGAACAATCCCTGCCCCCAAGTAAAGACAATTCACATTCCCAGTGGAACACATGAAATTAGACTTACTAGTGACTAAGAGTTCTATCTCTGAAAAGTGGGAAAGGCCCGTGTATGAACACATAGTTAGAGAAACCAAAAAAGAAAGAGAGAAGATAGAGAACTAGTTTGTTACAATTTTCTAAGTGGTGCCATTTTTTTTATTTCAGCTTTCTAGATATTTGCTCTTGAAAGATTGCATTTA
The DNA here is from genome assembly GCF_004115265.2 of Rhinolophus ferrumequinum. NCBI lineage: Eukaryota > Metazoa > Chordata > Mammalia > Chiroptera > Rhinolophidae > Rhinolophus > Rhinolophus ferrumequinum. The sequence continues at coordinate 28,338,617 of NC_046290.1, forward strand.
CAAGCCTATGGAGAACATTTGGAATATGACCACCACTTCCCTTGTCCATGACACATGGCTTTTCTCCCCACTCACCTGTTCTCCATTGTCCCAGGGCAGGGGCTTAGAGGCTGAGAGCGGTGCAGGTAGCATACTCACTCAAGCTCACATAAATAAGAGGAAATCCAAATGATAACCAAAAATAACAGAATTTTATTTCAGAGACAATTCAGTTCCCTTAGTGTTGCTGACTGATTTCTAGGAGCCCGAGGCTCAGCTCTTGGATGTCCCAGAACCAAGGAGAGCAATCGTTTGCACGATATGCGTCCATTCGTTGGCCTAAAAGCTATCGAATTCATTCATAACTTGGCCTTCTCTTAAAAGAAAAAGAAAAAAACCCATACACTTCAAAAATAATTCCTAAAATAAAACCAAGAGACCTATATCTAGACATGCCTTCCCACCAAGTCATTTTTTATGGTTTCCCACGTGTTTTCTTCTTTTCCTCCTGTGACTAAGGTTTCATGGAACAGGTCAAATCAAAGAATGTCAAGGTTTTATGAAACATTTTAAACCAGAGGCTTTGGGCAAGCAAATGAGAGATGCCCTGGAAATGAAGTATGTATCTCTGCCTCTACCAAGTTCAGAGAGCTGGCAGGTGCTCTCTGATACAGATGAACCCAGCATATGTAATCCCAGCCTATTCCACTCATTCCCCATTCCTCTCTTTGCCAGACGAGGTTCATACCCATATATTAAGAAAAATGGCGGCTGTCAGTCTACAGCTGGCTGGTGGAAATTTTGGCATGAATGAATCTATACCACTCATAGTAAAAAAGTAAAAGCTTTCTTTTTATTCACTCAGGTAAAAAAGCAAAAGACAGGTCTAAAATACATTAGAGTTCAGTTCCATGAGAACAGAGATTTTTGCTTTGTTCCTGTTGTGTTTTTGGCACCTAGAACTGGCCCATAGTGGATATGAATGAAGTATGTTTTAAAGGAATGAATAGTCCTGCTGCACTGAAGTTTTCTGTGCTTGGATGAGTCATTACGAGGTGTGATCAAACAATATGGTGAATGTTTAAATAAATAAAAAATTTATTACAAAGACACATTGCCGTTAATCCCCCTCAAAATATACTCCCTCGCTTCGAACAGGCTTATCCCATCATTCTTGCCACTTTCTGAAGCAGTTCTGGAAGTCCTCTTTCCTGAGTGTGTTTAGAGTGCTGTCGTGGCTGCTTCGATGTTCTGAATCATTTTGACTTTGGGGAAGAGCCAGAAGTCACACGGTGCCATATGATCTGGTGAATAAGGTGGATGAGGACATACCATAATGTTTTCCTTTGACAGATATTGCTGTACCAGAAGTGATATGTGACACAGAGACTTTCGGTTGTGATCACAAAATATAGTGAATGCTGCTGCCAAGTGCCATCAAAAAGAAAGGCAGGGATCTTCAATATGGGAAGCGGCACATCGAACCTTAGCAACAGTGTGTGTGACAAGTTTCAACTTGTTCAGTGCAGTCAGTCGGGTATGAGCTACAGTTGAGAGAAGGTGTATTTTAAAGTATACCATAAATCAGGGGTGTCCAAACTTTTTTCAATGTTTTTCACCAAGGGCCATATGCGGTAAAATACACAAACAGCCGGGCCACTCACTCGAGGTGAAGTACGTATTGCCTCACCTGGTTTATTTAAGTAAACTAAATGTATTTTTGGAATTTTCTTCGGGCCGATTAAAAATGGATTGCGGGCCGCAGTTGGCCTGCAGGCCGCAGTTTGGACACCCCTGCCATAAATCATGGATCACGAACAACGCATTCACATGAAATGGGAAAACGATTTCATCCTCCATCATGACAACGCTGTCACACATCGCTTATGGATACAGCAATTTCTGTCAAATAAAACCATTACGGTGTGTCCTCAACCACCTTATTCACTGGATTTGGCACCGGGTGACTTCTGGCTCTTCCCCAATGTCAAAATGACCATGAAAGGCAGACGTTTTGAATAGATTGAGGACACCAAGACAGCCGTGACAGCACAAATAAAGAAAGACATGAAAGAGGACTTCAAGTACAGCTTCAGAAAGTGGCAAGAACAATGGTATAAGTGTGTTCAAAGCACGGGAGAGTATTTTGAGGGGGATTAATGGGAATGTGTCTTTTACTGTAATAATTTTTTTTTAATTTAAACATGCACCATATTGTTTGATCACACCTCATGTCCTATAGGCTCAGAGCCTAGATCGAAAATATTGACATGATGTTAGTCCTGCAAACTGTCTTGAGGTGCTTGTGGATGCCTTGCAACAAGGCAAATCAAGGGAGGACATCGCTGAGACCCCACCGTGGCCATCAGCAGGCTAGTCTCCATTATCTTGCCCATCCTAGATTTTCAAATTAGCAGTCACTGTGGTGAGCAGACTTGAAATCATGTCTCCCATACTTTTTCATATTGGGGTTTGGGGGGTTTGTTTTCTTCTTTGGCTTATTGGTATCTGAAATTGTTGTTCAGAGAAGCATATTAAGACCATAACTCTTCCATTACCATGCATTTCTTTTACCAACAGAGGAGGTAAATGAATCACTTAAAATGAAACAATTCTATCCTCTTTAGTACACTATAAACATAGCCTTAGCTTTGACTGTAATTACATTGTGTGGGTGATGCTGCTGAGAAAATGGTATAATTATAACATTATGGTTGAGAACTGTCTAAGTAGAAAACACTGAGCTGCACTGTACAAAGTTTAAGATGGGATTATAATCCTTTTTCAACATGAATAAGACTAATTAGCCAACTGCAACCAAGAGCTTTGTAGTATGATATTAATAGTATAATAAAATCAAGAGCCAAAGTAACAATGAAGGGAAAATGTGATGCCTTTCTTTAATTGTCACATTTTCCTAGGAGTGTTAAATAAAAGTGTAATGCGAAGCAAAGCTCACCAATTTGAATAAAGTCACAAGAAGCTAACTTAGAAAAATCAGTATTCTAGTTTGTTTTCCCCTCTTCCCTCCTGGAAAAAGGACCTTACATAGGTATGTCAAGTGCCTAAAGTTTTATTTCCCTGAATATGGCTTTCTTTCCTGTTTTTAATACACTTGTCCAATGGTCCTAGATTTTATGCTACCATAATTTTTTTTTAATTAAAGTTTATTGGGGTGACAATTATTAGTAAAGTTACATAGTTTTAAAGTGTACAATTCTATAATCCTCTCTCTCTCTCTCTCTCTCTCTCTCTCTATATATATATATATATATATCACATTGTGCACCCAGAGTCAGTTCTCTTTCCATCACCATATGTTTGATCCCCTTTACCCTCATCTACTACCCGCCTCCCCCCTTACCCTCTGGTAACCACTAAACTATTGTCTGTGTCTATGACTTTTTGTTTCTTTGTTTGTCTTGTTCCTTTGTTGCTTTCAATTTTATATCCCACATATCAGTGAAATCATATGGTTCTTGACTTTTTCTGTCTGATTTATTTTGCTCAGCATAATAATCTCAAGATCTATTCGTGTTGTCACAAATGGTACTATTTCATCTTTTCTTATGGCAGAATAATATTCCATTGTGTATATATCCCACATCTTTATCCAATCATTTATCAAAGGACACTTTTGTTGTTTCCATGTCTTGGCCACCATAAATAAAGCTGCAGTGAACATCAGAGCACATATATCTTTATGGATAAATGTTTTCAGATTTTTTCGGGGTAGATACCCAGGAGAGGGATTGCTGTGTCATACATGCTACCATAAATTTTAAAAGACAGTGTTCTATTTCTTGATTGAGGTGTCAATGACACTGTGTGTATTTGTCAAGTCATTAAAATGTAAACTTAAATTTGTGCTTTTCACTGAGTGTAAAGTGTATCCCAATTTAATTTTTTTTTAATTTTTTAAAGATCAGAAATGCGCATGTTCCTTGCAAGTGTTCTGGGACTCTGTAAATCATAAGGAGTTCTAAGGTTTATTCTCAAAGGAGAGGAAATGATAGGTTGCTCCAAACAGTGAAACACAATGGCAGAGAATCTCAGTCATGTAACCAGGCTCTCGCGTTATTTTCTCTGGTGAAGAAGGACATGCCAACAGTGCACAGAGTTTGCATACAAATTATGATCAAACAATATGGTAAATGTTTAAATTTTTTAAAAATTAATTAAGTAAAAGACATATTGCCATTAATTCACCTTGCTTCAAACATACTTAACCCATCGTTCTTGCCACTTTCTGAAGCAGTTCTGAAAGTCCTCTGTCATGAGTGTCTTTAGTTGCGCTGTCATGGCTGCCTCGATGTCCCGTGAAAACGTTTTCCTTTCATGGTTATTTTGACTTTGGGGAAGAGCCAGAAGTTGCACGGTGTCAGATCTGGTGAATAAGATGGATGAGGATACACTGTAATGTTTTTATTTGACAGAAATTGCTGCACCAGAAGTGATGTGTGGCACAGAGACTTTCTGTTGTGATCACAAAATATGGTGAATGCTGCTACCAAGTGCCATCCAACGGAACACAGGGATCTTCAATACAAGCAGCAACACATGGAACCTTAGTAACAGTGTTTGCAAGTTTCAACTCATTTGATGCAGTCAGTGAGTGTGAGCTATGGTTGAGAGAAGGTGTGTGTTTTAAAGCACGCCATAAATCATCGATCACAAATAACACATTAACATGAAATGGGCAAACTGTTTCATCTTCCATCATGACAACGCTCCATGTCACACATCACTTCTGGTATGGCAGTTTCTGTCAAATAAAAACATTACGGTGTGTCCTCATCCACCTTTTTCACCAGATCTGGCACTGTGCAACTTCTGGCTCTTCCCCAAAGTCAAAATGACCATAAAAGGTAAACGTTTTGAATCAATTCAGGATATCGAGACAGCCACAGCAGCGCAACTAAAGGCACTCACAAAAGAGGACTTCCAGAACACTTTCAGAAAGTGGCAAGAACGATGGGATAAGTGTGTTCAAAACGAGGGGGAGTATTTTGAGGGGGATTAATGGCAATGTGTCTTTGACTGTAATAGTTTTTTTTTATTTAAATATTCACTGTATTTGTTGATCACACCTCATATGTATATGGATGTGCTTTAGAGGATGAAAGGGAAAATAATTTTTGTCTTCCTGACTTCATTTCTATTTCTGGCTTTTCTTAGAGCCTTATTCTTCTCTTTACCTCAAGCCTCAACACAGGGACGCCTCACCATCCTTTGTACATAAACGTCAAAAATCTGAGATTTCCATTTACCCTGTCTTACCTACTTCCTTGGTATGTGACTGTTTTAAATGAATAATAATGATAATAACTTTATTATTATTATTGAAGAGGAGGAGAAATAGAAATAGTTCCTGCACCTGACTGACAGCTTCTGCAGAAACTGGGTTATTTGTACTTTGCTTGTCTCGTGGCATCCTCTAAGCACTGACAACCTGTGATACCTTTAGCCTTTAAGATCCTGTCTCTGAAACCTGACTAATATCTCTTGTTCTGGAATCAGTAATGATAGTCTTTCCTGTCTGAGAGGCTCAGAAAACACAACTGAATTTCCTAAAATTTCCCTCACATGAGAGGAGTATTTGAAAAATGAAACTGAAAGGAGCCACCCTCGCAAAGGCCTTGCCGAGGGGCTCAGACTGGGAATCAGGCAGATGTGGCTTGAATTTTGACACTGTTACTTAGGAGCTGTGGGATTTCAGACAAGTCACTTAACCTCTGAGCCTTAAGAAGCTGCTGATCTGTAAACAAGGGTAAATACTACCTACTTTATCAGCCTGCATGAAAATTTCCACTGAGCATGTCCGTTTCCGTCCCTTTTCTCCCCAGCTTTGAAAATATGTGGTGTAGGACATGGTTAACATTTCATTAACACAAGGAAAAAGTATATAAATATTTAAAGCCCAAGATCAGAGATCCTTCAGAATGTTTTTTAAAGGGCTATTAATTTGGAATTTTATAAATTGAATAAGGAATATTTGTAAAAATAATAACAAAATTTAAAGTAAACAAATAAAATACCTTAATTAATATATCTAGGAAAAATAAACTGAAGGTAAATATTCAGGAAAAGAGGAAATTATTAAACTAATAAGGTACAGGGCCCTTGATATTTGTAAAGTAATACAGAAGCCATAAAACCCCATTTAAGAGGAGGCAAAGCCAAAAAGCCTGGTTCTCTTTGAAGGGTTCCTGAAAACAGACATCTGGAAAATCATGGGCTACTCACTGGGCCTTATTTCCCACTCTGGATAAGCAACCTCCTCGTGTACAAAAAGAAAAGCCATTGTAACTAAAGGAGATGAAATGATTTCTCAGGACTAGTTAAAATAATTAAATCAAAAAATGCATGATCCTGAGCATGGAGTGGGGTGATTTCTGCAGACATTTTGAAAATAATGTAGCCAAATACAAGGATTTGGTTTGACTGCTATAAAGCAATGTGGCAGGTTGAGCAAACTGAGAATGTTCTGAAAATTGTTTACTTTTGATGGTGAGCCAGTCATTCAGGGGAGAAACCAGATGGCTTTCTCAAAGCCCTGGCTTTAAGAAATAATAGATTTCAGTTGGAAGAAACAGTTAGAAAGGGAGGTTTCAACCTTAAACCTACTATGACTGGGGAGTATTTACTGAGAACCTATTATAAGCATAAAAATAAAATTATCTTAAGTGATCCAGGAAGTAGATTGTTTCGGGTGCCAGGAGTTAGAAAGAAGATATGGCCCCTGGACCTGAAGTGTTCACAATTTATTAAGGGTTCTTTGTCCCCATTTTCCTTACATTATGATGCTTTTCAAAGTCATATAAGAGGCCACATAAATTTACTAAGGATGGTATCGCAGAGCAACAGTGACACTTAAATGCCACGTTATAGTCACTACTCCAGTTATTTACAGTGCCTGGGGGGTTTGCAAGCAAGGACAGGAAAATGCCAGTACCAGCTAGTTCCAGATAATGAAATTATTTGCTCCAAACATTTTCACTATATTATTAAATTAAATTGGTTGGGACTAAATAGTAATAAGATTGATTTTCTTATGAGGTTCATGAATTAATTTAACTCAGAAGCTGGTTCAGAAAGAGCTGAAAACAAATTCTTGAGCAATAACAACCTTATTGGGAGTTTATTTAAAACTTCTCAATGACCTCACTTTTAAAGAAAATGTTATTTAAATATAGGAGTACTAGCGTAAGGATTAAAATTATGTTATTATTTTATAATCACATCAAGTACTAATAATTGAAACAAAATTTGTGAGATCAGTTGAATGCAATAATAATATATAATATATGGAAGTCTTTTTCTATGAATCATGTCGTTGCGGTAATTGTGGTTGTCCTTTTGGGCCCCTGAAGCAGATTCCCCAAATAAGTGGGTAACAGCCTTTCTCTTGAGCACCTTTCCAGACGTTGTAAATTCATGAGTGTCACACAGCTATAAACTCCAAGGTGATTGCAAATGGCTGTAGGTCTTTATTAGAATAAACTGGACTTACCCTCTAACCGGCTCCATGAGGACCATGCTGGAAGAAAGTGGAGCTGTCAAATAGGGGGAAAAGATCATGGGAATAGAGTCTGCCTGATTTCTCCATCCTAGTAAAAAGGGTCTTGGGTTTTAAAGACTCCTGGAATGACTGGAAGATGTTCACAAATGTTGGCAAGGCTTGTGCTTTTATGATTTAATGCCAGAAAAGCCACCACACTGCTCACGCGTTCCCCTAAGGTATGCCTGGTTCACATCAGAGAGGAAAAGTCTCTATTTATTTTATAATAGTATAATAGTTTGGTCCCACGTAACCTCAGGCTCCACTCGATCACATCCGTCACCTTTCTATCGCCTTCCCAGTATCTTGCAAGTCCCAAAGGCATTAGGGAACCACCAGATTCTTAAGGCTAGATCAGGTTTCGAGTGGATACCCTGTGCAGTGTTGAGAATGAAACAGAAACCTTGGTGCGTGGGAGCCTTTTATCAGTAGGGAATTGAGAGGAGCAGTCCAGGGCCTCAACTTAGTAGACACACATGGACCAAAAAATGAAAGACATACTTCTTAGAGTGGCATGCTGAACTGTTTTCAGTCTCTCCTCTCTCCTCCATTTCTATTTATTCTCCCGATCGCATCTGTCCAGTAAATTTGTTCCTCAGAATTCTTTTCCAGACTGATATTATCAATTCAGAAAACAGATGGTAGATTTTTATTAAACGGGCAGTTTGTAGTGGCTGATTTGGTGAGATTTCTGTTGTATTCTCAACTTCAGCATTATGTCCCAGTATAAGTATTTTTTTTTAAGTGTGTTTTTAAACCTGATAGTATATATGCCTCACTCTTGAATTAAACTCCTGGTTAAAAAAATTAGTCAAAAACAGTACTAAAAAAGAGGCACTGTTTTATAGTCTATGAATGAGTTATATATTAAACTATTTGGGGGCATCATTCAATTGTTTGTTTTTGTTTAGGATCATACAAAAAGGACACTGTGTAGATAATACTGTCTTGTATAGCTGTGCTGATGCCTGGCTTTCAATTTGCAAATCGGAAACCAAGATTTGTGCGGCCAGAGGAAAATTCAAAATTAGAGCCTGGTAAACTCCCTGCTGTAAGAATTAAGTAAAATGTGATAAACATCTCACTCCTTATACCAAACAGATGAAAAGAAAGTGCTAGATTTTCTATTACAGGTACTTGTGACAACTATAGGGAATTATGGACTTTCAAACTTCAAGCCCTGAACTTGAGTTTTTTGACCTTGAAAAAAAATAACACGTGGTCTTTAAAAGTAGATTTTTAACATGGTCATTAAAAGTGCTGACACTGCTACAGCGTGAACTTTCAAAATTGCAGTCTATGTGTGGTGGGTATGGCTAGGGTGTCTGCTGGGAGTCTCCATTTTGATGAGTGCCTATTTCTAAAGACAATGTTTTTACTTTTTCTCTTTTTCTTACCTTATGATTTCACCGAACTAAATGGATTTTAGTACTGTTCACATCACAGAGAGGCCAAAACGAATTATTGTGTTAAAAAGAAATTGAGATGTGTTTGTTCCTAAAACACTAGCAAAGTTAATATTTGATGCGGAATTGTAAGAAAGGTTTATAATCATTGACAGGAGCAAGAAGAAAGCAGATTGTTTCCATCTCCAGTGTTGAAGACATTCAGTATCAGACTTTATTATCATAATGGTATTTACATCATGTTTACCGTGTGCTAATTAAAGCCCTTTACATATTTAAATCATTGCTAGTCCTCATAACAATTCTATGAAGTAGGTACTGTTATCCTGTTTAACAGATGAACAGACTGAGGCACAGGGAGATTAAGTCACTTGCTCAAAGCACACACAGCTAAGAAGCGCAGAGCCATGATTCAAACCCAGGCATCCTGACTGCAGCAGCCTTCTTGTTATCCCTGTGCTGTGCTGCCTCTTTATATCTTCTTGGTGTAGTACTCTTCTTCTAGAACAATAGGAAGCAATAGTATAAAGAGCTTGAGAGTATGGCTTTGAAATAGGACTTCCCGGGCAAGGTACTTCCCATCTCTGGGCCAAAGTTTTCCCATCTTTATCGGGGCATACTATCATTCCCATCTCCTACTACTTGTTAAAAGGATTGAACAGGATAAAATACCAAAAGCCTTGAGAACAGGGACTGACAGAATGGCAGTACTCAATAAATGTTAGCTCTTGTTATCATAATAAATATGTTAAAAGCAACTTTAGTGTGTAATTTATGGTAGCCAAATTTCCCAGGTGAGAGATGAGAAACATTTATTAAGCAGGCACTCTTTTCAAGTTTATCTCATAATAATTCAGTATGATTGCTCTTACCAGTCTTATTTCACTGAATTTGAGGAAACTCAGACTATAAGAAAAGATGTTATTTTTTCCAAAATCAGCTAAGCAAGCATTGAAATTCAGGGCACACTGGCCCCAAAGCCTCAGCTCCTTCTATCTCCCCTATCTTGTTCTAAACCCCAGGTCCATATTCATTGATCAGAAAACACCAATACAAAATAGAGGGAAAAAATTAGTATTAAGCTTGTGAAATTGCATCATGGGCATGGTAACAAATGTAATCGTAGCTGTATTGGCTCAGTGAATAACAACCATGCAGCTCTGGGCTCAGACCTGTCCAAGTCCATTAATAAAGTTACATTAATAATTACGGCATGATGAGAGACCACCCAGGAAATCTCAGTTGATATAGGAAGTGGCAGCTGTGGCTCCTAATTGAGAACTATTGCTTCTTGAATCAGCGCTGCACCATTTCTCCAGGGGGATATTAAGCCTGCTCTGTACATAGAAAATGTGAAGCTCAACAGCTGTCCCGACCACTTGTCACTATTGATGATCCTAATAAAATTTCTCTTAAGATGGGAACTCTGTGTTCTAGTTCAAACCAAGAGAATATTTCCTGTTTGTTGACCTACAACTTCAGGAGTACTAAGTCATCCATTTAGAAAGGTTCCTTTATTTCCCTCAGTGGTATGTTATTGTACTTTGACTGCAAAAGGAATGCCTGAATATTTCCTTTTGGCCAGATACACTAGCCTTTCCCTTTTTTCCTCACTATTTCCTCTATACTTTTATTTTTCTGTCATCTGTTCACCAGTGGTATCCTGAATTTAGAACCAGAAGGGTAGTAGTACAAGCACAGTTGAAAATACACTGGCTGTAAATTTCAGCAGTCTGGTGCAAATCTCACCTTTGCCTCTCACCAGTTAAATGAACTTAAGTGAGACAGTTAGCCGTTCAGAGTCTTCCGTCCCCCATCTACAAAATGGGGGTAATACAAACTGCCTTCTATGGTTGCCTTAAGCATTAAATGTATGTGTTTCTGGAACGCAGTTGCCTGCAGTTAAGTATTAGCTGAATCTGTCCCAGTGCCCTGCCCCCCCCACAAAAAAAAACCAAGTTGTCCTTTTCAAAATGAAGGTTTATAATCTCTCCTCAAATGTATCCAGTTAGAGTGTTTAATTTCCTTTATGAGCCAGAAATTGTCTTAATTTTACTGAAGTTCATAATATGAATATAATATTGTCTTTCAAATATGAGCCCTTAAAGACCGCGAACCAGCAGGGGAACCCCCTGATCTTATGTTTTCTCCTTTTTTTAGTTACCAGACAGCATATTCCTCCTGAGAGGCGAGACCCAAAAGTACACACATCAACTGGGGGTATCAAAAATAGTGATTCCCAAGCCTCTTCCAGGGAATTTGAGTCAGTAGATCTGGAGTGGAGCCTAGGAACCTGGATGTCTGTCAAGCTCCACAGGTGATCCTCGTGTAGGCAGACCAGACCCCCAGGACCATGCTTTGGAAACGCTGGCCTATAGGAAGGGAATATACCTTCTGTAGGAGAGTTATGGCCTCTCAGCCAAGCTCTACAAAGAAAAGGGAGCCAACATAGAAGAAATCTATCAGGGCCATGAAAACCTCTTATCTGGGAGGAAAACTTCCCTTGGCCTGCTCCAAAATGCCAGACTCTTTTCTACATACCCACATCAGCCTTTTATTTTTAAGCCATTCCTCATTCTCCTGTACCATTCAAAATAGTGAATACATTTTTAGTAATTCTTTTATGAGTGTTCACTTGAAAAAGTGAGTGTTCACTTGAAAAAATTTCATTATAGGAATAAGAAATTAGCTTATCCAATAGTGTCTTTCCACTCTAATATCTGAGTACTTCCTCTGCACATGATTTATTTTGTACGATGGGCAGATGCCTCCCCTTTAATATTCCTTTTACTTTTTTTTGTGCTTCCAACAGAGCAATCCTTAAAGGATGAAGGCACTTGGAGAGGTGTAGGAGGATAAGGAGCCCAGGTCTGTGCCCTGGATTTGTGTACCAAAGTGTATATCTGATAAATTAATCCTGAGGAGGGACAGTGAAAACAGAGTAGAATGAAATGGAAAAAGTTTGAGTAATAAGAATTTAGGAATCTATGTCATATAGTGACATTGGCCATCCCTAAGCCTCTTGCCTCATTTTACACTTTCGTCTTGTAAAGGGATTTGCTCAGTCATAGGTCGTCAAAGTTTGGATTCTATTAATATATCCATTAGTAAAACCAATTTGAATACACACTCACAATGTACATGTTTACATATTTGTAAATTATACATATACACAATGTTCTAATATGTTTTGTTCGTTATAAAATATATAAAAATATAACTTTTAAAGTCCTGATAAAGTTGAACCGAGCAATAGTATAAAATATTTTAATTTTAATTTTAATGTTTAATAGAACAAAATATTTCCCGCAGTGTGTTTGAAGATGTTTACTTCTTTTGGAGGGGGAAGTCCTCATCTAACATCCACAGTTTATGAAAAGTACAGTTTATGAAACACAATTTGAAGGTTGGATTGACCTTCATTTATTTCAATATTTGGTTTACATTTATTTCAATGCTTACATTTATTTCAATATTTGGTTTTAATTACAATCTCAGTCTCATGTCCATAAAGGGCACAATACGCACCAAGTTAGAAGTTCAAAACATGAGTAGTAGTTGTCAATCTGAATTTCAGATAGTCTTTAGGACAATTTCCCATTTTGCAAGTCAACTTCCTATCATCTTTGCTTAGAGCTTATTCTAAGGGTAAGAAAAGAGTCAGCTTAGCCATTTTCCTCTTGTTGACTTGGGCTTGCATTATTAGAATTACCTTTAATATGAGATTTCTTTACCTGACTTTTTAAGCCACTTGTTTGTTACATCATGATTAGTTAAACCATCATAATATCAGTATATCATGTTTATCCATTTAATCAGCTATGTAGAACCTGTAAAAAAAAAAAATGTTCTAGCATGTTAAGTGAAGAGGCAAGTAAAGGTACTACTAAGTACCCCTCAGAACTGTGGTCCTCCCACTCTTCCTGCAGAATTTCTCTCCTACCAAATATGACATATAACTCTGAAGGCTGACTGAAGGCTCCATGCGACTTTATATGTTCAGTATTAGTAAACCTTAATTTCTTTCCTATTTTAGATAAACAACACATATAAATAAAAGTTTTAGTGTTTTTGTTTCATTCCCCAGTGGATCATCTTGCATGGTTCATTTTGAAGACAGTAAGTAACCTAGATAATGGTTAGGTCCTAACGGTGATTATGTCGTCTCTAATCTTTCTCAATTTCAAATATCTCTGTTGCCAGTATTTACAGCCTGCTGTCGGTAATACTTTTTCTGTCCTGTGAATCCTGATGTTTTATTTTGCAACATCTCGTCCCAGAGTTGTCTTTTCACTACTGCCCATCCCCTATCCTCTGATTATCACTCTGCCTCTGAAGGCCAGGAAAAAGATCCTGGAAATACATAAAATATTGCCCTACCTGTCCGAGAGTCAGTGATTTTACACTTCAACATTGCAGTAGTTCACCACAATATTTAGCATCCTATTATGTATAAGGAGGAACCTTGATAAAAAACATGAACCACAGCTTCTTTAAGAGTCTTAGAGAGTGTGCAAGAGCTTAATACTTGTGGAAACTGTCACTTCATTCAGGTAAATTTAGACCCAATCTGTGTGTGGTCTCATTTTGTTTTCAATTTTCTAGTTAATTGAATAGACACCTAGATACCTGTTTGCTGCCATCTAGTGTAATAAATAGCTTGATTATCATGGAATCCTGAACTCATTACATGATTAAATGTTAGTACTCAAAATAATTCTTCTTTTCTGTGAACCTGTTTTCACTGTGAACCCTGAGCATGGTCTTAATATTGTCATAGAGTCCAAGGCTCAGGATGAAGCTTGGTTCACTCTATGAACATGTCACTTGGTAATTTAGTAGGGCCTTAGAGGTCAGTAGAGCTGAAGTAAATACATAATAATAATAATAATCAATAATCATCCAAATTTAGTGGCCAAGATTTTCACTTCGTGGAGGCGGTATAACACATGGCCTGGCTTCTTCCCAGTTGTGTGATCTTGGGCATTCACTGCTCTTTTTTGGACGTGATTTTCTTTATAAAATGAAATGGTGAGCCTAAGTGACTAGCAAGATCTCTTTCAGCCCGAAGAGTGTGCGACTGCATATAAACTATTTTCTCTTTGGAATTGCCAAAGTCATGTTCCCAGAATCCTCTTTTATGTCTGAAATAAATGTTGAAACTCTCCTTTAGGTTAATCTGTCTCTTGGTTATGGTTAGAAGTGAGTAGAAATTCTGACTTGGACGAGGGAGAGACAAGTGTGACCAGGATTTTGTTCTCTTTTTTCTTGAAAGTTGTCCAGTGGAATGTTGTCCACCAGTGAATAAGTAGATACTTCTGCATCTAACCTCTTCTCTTAATATTATACCCGAAGTATAATACTTGTTATAAATGATCAACTTCCTAAACTGCACTCCTATTTTTTGTCTCTCCATTTCCTATAAGAACTTCTCTATGAAGTGTTCTAGATCTATTGTAACTCATACAGGTCTTCCCTTTCTTTATACTGTTCTATATAGCTACTCCAGTATATCCTAAAGTGTTTCATTTTCAGATTGTTTCATACGTGTAAATCTTATTTCCCAAACCAGACTGAAAATTTCAGAGATAGGGACTGTTGTTAGTTTCTCATTTCCATGAGGGGATCTGGCACTATTGTTTAGGGAATGGTTCTAATAATAAGAATGCTTTTCCTATTTTACATAAATGAGGGTAAAAGGTGAAGTACAAGGCCTTCTCAAATCAGGTACAGGACAGTTAATCTCTAAGCTCTAGTGTCTGCAAGCTACCTAACAGCTCATAGAAACCAATAGTTCTCTGAGCCTAATGCCAAGAAAGCAACTTTACCATAAAGAGAAAAACCCAAATAAAACTGAGATGCAGTGCAACGTATGGAGAAAAAAAAGCTTTGATGTGACAAAAGTCAGGATTTAAGTCTCAGCTTTGCTACTTATTAGTTAGTGTTTTGGCTAAAAATTACCTAGCTTTTCCAGAGTTGGGTTCCCTTATCTGTAAAGTGAAGATTATAATACTGTCATATGACATTCCTTACAGAAGTGTTGTGAAGATAAAAAGAGAAAGCAGAACGCAGAACTTAGCACAGAGTAGGAGCTCAGTCGATGGTAGTTAAAAGGAACTTTAATACATTGCTTAAGTAAAGTGCTTTCGCTTACATGCAGTATACATTCAACTTAAGTGTAATTATGCACTAGAAGCATAATCAGAGCATCTGTAATTGAGAAATGAAAGTGAGTGATACATGCCCTTAGAGCAGAGGTTCTTCCCAGTGGTGATCCTGTCCCCAGGATTCATTTGGCAATGCCTAGGAACATTTTGGTTGTCACAACTGAGAGAAACAGGAATGCTACTGGCATCCAGTGGGTGGAGGCTAGAAATGATGCTAAATGTCCTACAAGGACAGCACTACCACCTCCACCCCCTCCAACAAAGAATTATCTGGTCCATAATAGCAATAGTACTGAGGTTGTGAAACCCTGCCGTAAAACCTAGGGAGTCTATTACTTCTGACCTAAATTTGTTTTACGTGTATGACTGACTGGGTGCATTGATAAGAAGGTGGCTTCCGTTCTGGTGGATTATGATTTTCCTGCCTAGTCCTAAATATTTCTCTCCTAGAACTTTTCCAGTGCCACATATTCTCATTGTGAGAGGCATACTTGTAGGTTAAGGCATTGCAATGTATAAGGCCCTGTTATATTTCAAAAATTTCCTGGGAGCTCCATGGATGGAGTCACGATCTACTAATCCACAAGAATTCGTGAGTTTCTTCTGTGTAATACTAGTGGTGGTTCTTTCTTGAAAACCAACCATGTGTCAGGTACTTTAAATATCTGATTTAATTTTAAGCAGTTGTGTAGGTATTTTGCTCTCATTTTATGCATGGGAAAACTGGGGCTTAGAAATTTTATATAACATTTCTGGCGAATCACACGTCTGGGATTCTATCCTAAATCCACCTAGCTTCCAAGCCTATGCTCTTTCTACTATTCCATATTGCCGCTACCTACCAAGGATCTAAAATTGGAAGGGGTATATTTCACAGGAAATAAGGGAGGAGAGAAAATTTTAGACTATTAGGGCCTCTGCTGAGAAGATTAGGTTGGATCTCCTGCTGAGGCACTTGAGTGTCCATGATCTAGATGAAGAAACTGAGCTGGACCAGTGGGAGGGATTCATTGAACTGGGGCTTAGTCTACACAGTTTGCCAGTTTAGCAACTTTTTTAGATCCTCCATGTTTCAACCTGATGCTATACATTTTCTTTTCTTTCCTTTTTTTTTTATTAGCTTCAGGTGTACAAAACAATGTAATAGTTAGACATTTATCATTTATATCCCTCACACAGTGATAACTCCCCTCCCCCAATCTACTACCCCTCTGACATCGCATACAGCCATTACATTTCCACTGTCTCTATTCCTAATGTTGTACTACACTTCTTGTAACTATATATATATATATATAAAATTGTAATTGACATTCATTATTGTTCAGCTTCAGCTTCAGGTGTACAGGGCAGTGAACAGGCATCTACATCATCCCTGAGGTGGTCTCCCTAATGGGACAAGTGTCTATCAGATACCCTACAAAATCTTTACAACACTATTGATTACATTCCCCAAATTGACTTTCATATCCCGGTGACAATCTTGTGGTTACAGATTGTGGTTTCTAATCCCCTCACCTTCTCCCTTATCACTACCCCCCCTTCCATCTAGCAACCCTCAGTTTTTCCTCTATGTCTCTGAGACTGTTTCTGATTAGTTCATTCATTTATTCTTTTCTTTAGATTCCACGTATAAGTGAGATCATATATTTGTCTTTCTCTGTCTGACTTATTTCACTTAGCATAATGTTCTCTAGGTCTATCCATATTGTTGCAAATGATAAGATTTAATTTTTCTTTATGGCTGCGTAATACTCCATTGTGTAAATGTACCACAGTTTCTTAATCCAGTTATCTACTGATGGATATTTCAGCTGTTTCCAGGTCTTGGCTATTGTGTATAGGGCTGCAATAAACATCCAGGTGCATAATTTTTTTTGAATTAGAGTTTTGGATTTCTCCGGATAGATACCTAGGAATGGAATTGCTGGATCATAAGGTAGTTCCATTTTCAGTTTTTTGAGATACCTCCATACTGTTTTCCATAGTGGCTGCACCAATCTGCAATCCCACCAACAGTGCACAAGGGTTCCCTTTTCTCCACATCCTCACCAGCACTTGTTGTTTGTTGATTTATTGATGATAGCCATTTTGACTGGGGTGAGGTGGTATCTCATTGTGGGTTTTTATTTGCATTTCTCTAATGATTAGTGAGGTTGAACATTTTTTCATATGTCTGTTTGCCATCTGTATGTCCTTTTTAGAAAAATGTCTCTTCATGTCCTCTGCCCATTTTTTATTTGGGTTGTTTGTTTTTTTGGAGTTGAGTTGAGTAAGTTTTTTATAAATTTAGGATATTAACCCCTTATCAGATATATCATTGGCAAATATCTACTCCCATTCAGTAGGATCCCTTTTTGTTTTATTGATGGTTTCCTTTGCTGTGAAAAAACTTTTTAGTTTGATATAATCCCACATGTTTATTTTTTCTCTTACTTCCCTTGCCCGAGGGGATATAACAGCAAAAATTTTTCTCCGGGTAATGTCTGTAAAATTTCTTCCTATGTTTTCTTCTAGAAGTTTTATGGTTTCAGATCATACATTGAAGTCTTTAATCCATTTTGAATTCATTCTTGTATATGATGTAAGGTGGTGGTCCAGCTTCATTTTTTGCATGTGTCTGTCCAGGTTTCCCAGCACCATTTATTGAATAGACTGTCTTTATCCCACTGTAAATTCTTGCTTCCATTGTCATAGATTAAATGATCATATAGGCATGGATTTATTTCTGGACCTCTATTCTGTTCCATTGATCTATGTGTCTGTTTTTATGTCAGTACCATGCTGTTTTGATTACTGTAGACTTGTAGTATAATTTGAAGTCAGGTATCGTTATACCTCCCACTTTGTTCTTATTTCTCAAGATTGCCGAGGTTATCAGGGGTCTTTTATGGCTCCATATCAATTTTAGGATTATATGTTCTATTTCTGTGAAAAATGTTCTTGGTAGCTTGATAGGAATTGCGTTGAATCTGTGTATTGCCTTAGGCAGTATGGACATTTTAACGATATTAATTCTTCCTATCCATGAGCATGGTATGTGTTTCCATCTATTTGTATCTTCTTTAATTTCTCTCTTCAGTGTCTTATAATTTTTCTGAGTACAGATCTTTTACTTCTTTGGTTAAATTTATTCCTTGGTATTTTATAGTCTTTGAAACAATTGTAAATGGGATTGTTTTCTTAATTTCTCCTTCTGATATTTTATTATTGGTATATACAAATGCAACTGATTTCTGAATATTAATTTTGCATCCTTCTGCTTTACTAAATTCATTTATCAGTTCTAATAGTTTTTTGGTGGAGTTTTTAGGGTTCTCTATATATAGTATCATGTCATCTGCATATAATGACAGTTTTACTTCCTCCTTACCAATTTGGATGCCTTTTATTTCTTTTTCTTTTCTTATTGCTGTAGCTAGAACTTCCAGCACTATGTTGAATAGAAGTGGAGAAAGAGGGCAACCTTGTCTTGTTCCTGATCTTAAGGGGAATGGTTTTAGCTTTTCCCCATTAAGTATGATGTTAGCTGTGGGTTTATTATATATGGCCTTTATTATGTTGAGATATGGTCCCTCTATTCCCACTTTCTTAAGAGTTGTTCTCATAAATGGCTGCTGGATTTTGTCAAATGCTTTTTTTCTGCATCTATTGATATGGTCATATGATTTTTATTTTTCATTCTGTTAATGTGGTGTATCACATTAATTGATTTGCGGATGTTGAGCCACCCTTGCATACCAGGAATGAATCCCACTTGATCATGGTGTATGATCTTTTTAATGTATTGCTGAATTCTATTTGCTAATATTTTGTTGAGGATTTTTGCATCTATGTTCATTAAGGATATCAGCCTGTAGTTTTCATTTTTTGTAATGCCTTTGTCTGATTTTGGGATCAGGGTGATATTGGCCTCATAAAAAGTGTTTGGGAGCCTTCCCTCCTTCTGGAGTTTTTAGAATAGTTTGAGGAGAATAGGTGATAATTCTTTTTTGAATGTTTTGTAAAATTCACCTGTAAAGCCATCTGGTCCAGGGCTTTTGTTTGTTGGGAGCTTGTTGATTACTGATTCAATTTCCCTGGTGGTAATCATTCTATTCAGGTTTTCCATTTCTTCTTGAGTTAGCCTTGGAAGGTTGTATGCTTCTAGAAAATTGTCCATTTCTTCCAGATTGTCTAATTTGTTGACATACATTTGCTCATAGTAATTTCTTAAATTTTTTTGTATTGCTGTGGTGTCTGTTGTCACTTTGCCTCTTTCATTTCTGATTTTATTAATTTGAGTCCTCTCTGTCTTTTTTTGATGAGTCTGGCTAAAGGTTTGTCGATTTTGTTTATCTTCTCTAAAAACCAGCCTTTGGATTCATTGATCTTTTGTATTGTTTTTTTTTTTTTTTTTTTGGTCTATATTTCATTTATTTCCACTCTGATCTTTGTTATCTCCTTCCTCATACTCCCTTTGGGCTTATTTTGCTGTTCTTTTTCTAGAGCCCTTAAGTGTAAAGATAAACTGTTGATTAGTTTATTTTCTTGTTTCTTTAGGTAGGCCTGCATTGCTATGAATTTCCCTCTTAGGACTGCTTTTACTGCATCCCATAGATTTTGCGTCGTCATGTTTTCATTTTCGTTTGTCTCGAGATATCTTTTGATTTCTTCCTTGATCTCATGGTTGACCCATTTATTATTTAGTACCATGTTATTCAGCCTCCATGAATTTGTGTGTCTTACTGTAGACTCAGTATTTTTCCTGTAGTTGATTTCTAATTTCATAGCTGTGGTCAGAGAAGACAATTGGTATTATTTCAAGTTTCTTAAATTTATCAGCACTTGTTTTGTGGCCTAACATGTGGTCTATCTTGGAAAATGTTCCATGTGCACTTGAGAAGAATGTGTATTCTGCAGCTTTGGACTGAAATGCTCTGAAAATATCGATTAAATCTAACTGGCCCAATGTGTCATTTAAGGCCATTGTTTCCATATTGATTTTCTGTCTGGAAGACCTGTCCCTTGTTGTCAGAGGTGTGTTGAAGTCCTCTACTATGATAGTTTCACTGTTGATCTCTGTCTTTATGTCAGTCCATATCTGTGTTATATATTTGGGTGCTCCTATGTTGGGTGCATAGATGTTTACTAGGGTTATGTCCTCTTGTCGGATCGATCCCTTTATTATTATGTAGTGCCCATCTTTGTCTTTTAGTATATCTTCATTTTAAAGTCTATTTTGTCAGATATAAGTACTGCAACTCCAGCATTTCCATTTGCATGAAATATCTTACTCCAACCCTTCACTTTCAGCCTGTGTGTGTCTTTTGATCTGAGGTGAATCTCTTGTATACAGCAGCAATATATTTTCTGAATTCTTCCTTTTCAATTAAATTTTTTTCTTTTGAAGTCAGTTCTATCAACTAAACCAACGCTGTCAAATAGAAATATAATGTAAGCTACATATGCAATTTTAAATTTTTTAGTAGCCACATTTAAAAAGTAAAAGGAACAGGTAAAATTAATGTTAATAATATATCTTTTTGTCCAGTATATCCAAAATATTGACATTTCAGCATGAAGTCAACCTAATAAACCCAGTGTGTATTTTACATTTATAGCACATCTTAATTGGGACACTAAGTGTTCAGTAGTTGAAGTGAAATGTAGTCCTACTAAAACAATAAGGTTATACTTAAGGAAAAAGTATTTTGCACCATTTTCATTTTTAAATTTGAATTTAAACTAACTAAAATTGAATGAAATTAAAAATTCAATTCCTTGATCACACCAGCTTCATTTCAAGTGCTCAGTAGACACATGAGGCCAGTGGCTAACTTACTGGATGGCACAGACTACCGGAAGCAGCATCTAGGAACTTGTCAAAAGTACAAAATCTCAGGCCCAACCTACTGAATTTACATTTTAACAAGATCCCCAGGTGAGGCTAGACATTTACAAAAAACACAAATCTCTCCAAGAAAGAGCTCCAGAAAGAGCAACTAAATGAAGAACTGTGAGGGCTTAAGAAAGCTGCAGCAGGAGTACGATGCCAGGGATTGGTATGATGTGCTCTGTTGAGAAGTTGTTAGTTTTCCACAAAGGCGACCATGGCTGTTCTATTGTGTGGACTGACACAGGGGGCCTGGAGTTGGCCCTGCTCCCAAGATCTACAGCAAAAAACCTAACACTAACTTCCATGACTCGCACGATTAGGCAGCTGCACTCTCACCATCATATAAACTTGAAACTGCCACTTTAGAACCCCTGAAATGCAGCTGTGAGCATATACTTCTGTTCCACACAAGTGAAATTTAAGGCTGGACTTTCCTGGGAGACCCCAGGGAGATCACTCACCAAAGGGGCTCATGCTGCCCACCACGCTGCCTGCCCTGAGAGCCCACACAGACACACTCGATAGCCTCACGATAGGGGCATTGGTCCATTCCCCCGCCCACCCCGGAGATTCAGTACGTGCTGCTTCACCTTGCTAATCCTTATTTGGTTTGTTTTTCACAGGACCCAGCCTTTGAGGGGCTTTTCAATAGACCATTTGCTTAAGGCACTCATTGTACTAATCTAACATAGCAGCTCAACCTTCTAATTCAGTGATCGTCAACCTTGGTTGCACGTTAGTCAGTTGGGCATTTAAAAAAGTACCAGTGCCCAGGCATCACCCAAATCTTTTTTTTTTTTTTTTTTTTTACTCAGTATGTTGAGAAGTGTTAATTTTTTGTTAATTTTTTTTTTTTTTTTTAGCTATAGTGGATATATAACATTTTGTAAGACATCATCCAATCTAATTAAATTATATCTCTGGAAAGTAGTTTGTTAAAGGTCCCTAGGTGATTCTAATGTGCAACCGGAGTTGAGAACCACTGGTCCAGTTAGAAAGAGCCCCTAGCTGGCAGTGAGGTGTCGTATATCAGTGCTTCTCAATCTTTAATGTACATACAGATAACCTGAGATCTTGTTAGAATTCAGATTCTGACTCAGCACATTATGAGGGTGAATAAACCTAACTTTGTGTATGGATGTGTCCCTGGTGGCATTTGGTCAATGATCAGCAGCAGCATCTTTGCATCTCAGCAAACAAAGTTGAGTTAATCACCGCCTTCTTACTTTTCCAAACGTCCCTCTGTGCCTCCACCCTCAGCTCTTAGTAATCACTACTTTCTCTGATTTCCTAAAGCAATTATATTTATGTTAGCTGCTTTTTATTGTTAGCTACTTCTCATATACACATGTGTTATTTCCTGTACTAGATTATATATAGGTCTTCAGAGGTGGAATCCATGTTATTTTTATAATTCCCACTGCACCCAAAAGTGTGCCTTACACATAATAGGTGCTGTGTAAATGCTTCTTGTTAATTGAAACATGGAATGTCTGATGTGAAAGTCTCTAAAAAAAAAAATCCAAAGGACTTAAAAAATAAATGCCAGGTGTTTTTCTTTGTTGAGTGGAAAAAAAATGCTTAGGCAGGCAAGGAGGTGGAGGAGATGGGGGATTTAGATTTTTCTGTTAGCTTTTTTCACTCTGGGTGGAATAGTTGGATGGACTATTAGTGAGAGATCCAGAACTTTAAAATTCCAGTTCAGCACTCTTCCCACTTAACATGCTATTTCTGAAAAGGTCATTGCCAAGAAACCTATTAAACTTCCGCTGTGATTCCAGAGTGCCCAAGTCACTAGGGAAAAACATCAAATAACATTCTAAATGTTCCAGAGAACCTTTTAGGGCCAGCCCTACAATGTCTTCATGAGTCACTGGTAATTCTCCTCCCCAAATGAGTTTCTTCATAGGCTTGCAGCATTCTCTTTTCATTGTTTCTCGCGAACCACAGAGAAAGCCTTTGCTTGGAATTTTTTAAGTTTTAATACGAATATGTAATAATATGGCAACATCCTCCAGTTATCTAGATCTCAGATTATGATAGCTATGGCCATCTAGAAACAGCCATAGAAAATCGCCTGTACACAGTGAGGGAAATAGCTCTCATAATATCACCACATACACTACAGATGTTTTGACTATCACCACTGGACTTTTTTTTTTTTTAGTATTATAATTGAGAATTTTATTTCACTCTTTCACAAAATAGGTTATATGTGGCATACAAGTGGACTTATAATTACATGAAAAATGAGAATGGATTTCAGGTTAAGCAATGTTCATTATTTGTACTTCCTAAGTGACAATAGTTTAAAAAATGACTAATTGACAATCACAGCTGACTGTGAGGATGGAAATAATAACAGCAAACACTTATATAATGCTTTCTCTGTACTAGGCACTGCTCTAACAGCTTTCCATATATTATTAGCTCATTTAACCTTCACAATAACCTTTTGAGATACTACTATTATCCCCATTTTACAGTTGAGGAAACTGAAGAGGTTAAGTATGTTGCTCAAGGTTACACAGATTATAAATGATGGAGGTGGGATTGGAACCCAGGAGTCTGGCTCCAGAATCTCAGTCACCAGCCAGTATTATCAAAAGTTATTCCTAGTAACTTCTATCAATTGTCAAAGCAACTCTCAAGATGAAGAATTGTTATTATTATAAATTGTGTCATTCCAGGGAATTAATTGTTTAATTATTTAATACTTATGAATTAAACAAAGCTGAAGTGAGAGCATTAATATCACCAGCAAAACAGTGAAGCTACTTAGTGTAGGGGCAAGAAGAGGCCAGCCTGTAGTTATGCCATTAATTCAATATGATGATTCCTGATCCCATGCAAAGCTATTGAAAAGGTCATATGACATTTGACAGACTCTGTTAATCATTCAAAAAAATCCTAATATATTTGGGGAAAAATAATTTCAAGAGTAAGTTTCAGTTACTTGGAAAACGTAGTTCTGTTGATCATCTCATAATCTGTGCCAGATAAATGAAATGTTCTTGCCTTGCTTTGAGGGAATTGCAAACGAACATTCATATTAATTTTCAACTTTCAGAGAGGCAGAATAGCTTAGTGTGCTATGTTTTTCAAACTGGAAGTGGTGACCCATTAGTAAATCAGTTTACCAGGTTGTAAGTAGCATCATTTATAAACTGAAATAGAGTAGACCAGAGTTCATAGCAGGCATTGAGTTTATATGTTTTGAGATATTTTATTTATATATAGGCATATTTTATATATATATATACACACATATATCACATAAATAATAAATATGTGTATACTGGGTCATGATATAAAAAAATATTTCTTCCTGAGAGTCACTTTCAAAAACTTTGAAAGCTACGAGTACAGTGATCTAGATGACAGACTCCGAAGCAGGACTGCCTGGTTGGAATCAGGGGCTTGCCACTTACTAACCAGGTGACCTTGAGCTAGTTATTTTACTTCTCTGTGCCTCAGTTTCTTCATCTCTAGAATGGTGAGAATAACAGTACGCACCTCATTCCATAGTTGTGAGAATTAAAGGAGTTAATCCATGTAATGTGCAGTACAGTGACAGGCATGTGGGAACTCCAAAAAGTCCTGGTTGCTATTACGGTATTGTTATTCCCCTTCTATCCTGTTTTTGCCTGAGCAGGGGACTTGGCAAAGCAACTGTGGTGAATGCAGTGAGTTCTTTCTTTCCACCATGGAAGAATTACATCTTCTTCTCTCATCAAGCCTTCCAAGATCATGAATATTCTGTTCTATACTATTGCTTTACCCAAAGATAGAGGCTTTATTCAAAGATGTTCTTAAATCACTGATACATTTAGGCTCATCAGTCACCCAAAGAGTTTACCCAAAGCCCGTGCAGGCGAAGTCTAGGAAGTGGACTGACTCTGCTAGGATCACCATCTCTTGTTTATTATTTGTGGAAGGAACATTACAGTTTCACCATACTTGGCCTGCACCAGTGTGCTTGTGCAATCTTCAGAACATATGAAAGCTATTTCAACTGACAGCAAGTATTTCCTCATTTTGGCTTATGTTCAGTGGCAACCATTCTTTATCCACAGCAGGGTGACTGAGCCTGCTGTGACTACTCTCTTCTAAAACTGACCCTTGAGTGATTGCATGTGCAGATTTCTTAGCAGAACCCAGATTCACCAAAAAGGAGCCAAAAGCCATTTGGTCCGATGTGCCTCCTGCTTTTCTGTCATTACAATATTTCCTCTTTCATTTTTCGTGCACATAAAACCACATAGTGGTCCTATAATTTCTTTCCTCCTGTAGGATTAAAATCATGTTTGAAGTTCATTTATCTATCTATAAAATTGTTTTACTTAGTGTGTTTTTACAAGTTTTAATGCTTAGTCATATTAAGAACTTTTGTTTTGTTTTCTTCCTTATTGTCTACTGCTGCTCAACTCAAAAGGAAATTCTCAGCTAGTTATGTTTAGCTACACTTTGGTCAGAAGGCAAGGTTTTCCCTTCAAGCCCCTCCCCATACACAAGGTATTAAGTCCCCAGCCTCTGTTCAGGGGTGATAATAAGTGTCCAGGACTATTGACAGCAGATGATCCGCAAGACGTGGTTCAGGGGAGGTCCCACATGCAAGGGCAGATGTCTGACAAGTGCCTTCCGCTCCACAATCCGGAGCTCTGAAAAAAGGTTGTCCTTTTGCTTCAAAGACTTCTTTTCCTCCAACCTTCCCCTCTCACTTCAGTTCCCTCTCTTCTTCCTTCTCCACTAACCAAAAGGCTTTTGGAAGATCAAAGCTAAATAGGATCAAAGCCCAGACTAGAACACAAATCTCTCAATTTGTAATCTGGTGTATTTCCTCTTCTTTTTTTTTTTTTAATTTTATTGGGGAACAGTGTGTTTCTCCAGGACCCATCAACTGCAAGTCGTTGTCCTTCAGTCTAGTTGTAGAGGGCTCAGCTCAGCTCTAAGTCCAGTTGCCGTTTTCAGTCTTTATTTGCAGGGGGCATAGCCCACCATCCCATGTGGGAATTGAACCCGCAACCTTGTTGTTGAGAGCTCGCACTCTAACCAACTGAGCCATCCAGCCACCCCTGTATTTTCTCTTCTTATCTTCTGTATGAAAGAACAGTTAGAATGTGAAATACTCTCTCTCCTCAAACCTGCAAGCATTAAAATGGTTGTGGTTTAAATATGTTTTATTAATCACTGATTTTCTGGAAGGGCCAAAAAATAGTGTTTTCGGTGCTTTAGCTAATAGAGAAAGGAACTTTTCTAGGTACTCTAATCTATAATAGATGCTGCCTAATGAAGCACATACCTTTCTCACTGTATTCATTTATAACAGATCATGCAGGCTCCTATCCTTCAGACAGGGGTTCTTAAATGCTGACCTCGTTCAGAGAGTTGACTGTCTGCGCCTGGTACCAAGGCAGACCCCATCGATGCCCCGAAACTCTTGTAAATCTCTTAGTTCATACAGGAAAAGGAATATTTCTTACAACAGTATGACCATGGAATTTTATTAAGAAGAAAATTCTGCCACCCCTAACATATGTTCCCAGGGCAAAGGGCCCAGCTTCAATTCAGGATTTCCCAAAGATTTATTTGTTTGTGGCCAGACTGTTGAGGGCAGTCAGTTATAAAACAGGGACGTATTTCCCCAGCCTGAGCTTCTTTGCTGTATTAATGCGGGTATTAGTGAAGGAAGATGGAGCCCATTTCCCAGCCTTATTTTTCTGCATGGGACCCCACCTCCCTCAGCCCCACTGGATGGGAAACTCCACGAGGACCACACATATCAGTTTTGTTTCATGCTTTGTTCTTGGAACAGGGCCTGGCACACAATAGATGTTTTAATAAGTGTTTTTTGAGTGGATAACTGAATGATGGACTTATTTAGTAGGTTTATGACATGCCAGTCCTTGTAAGTTTGTTGACAAAGGAAAAAAGAGGCATATTTCAATTCAGAACACCAGATGTGTACCCAGAACTTGGAATCAGGAATTTTTATGTGTTTGTATGCTATTTATTTTTAAATTAAGTTGTAAAGTATTTATAAAGATAATTTAAGATCAAGAGCCTCCCTATTGAATTAGAGTTTTGGGTCAGAGAACAAATATATTAAGTTTACAACTGAATTGAAGACTAATCAGATAAAAGGAACAAAAAAAAAAAGAAAAGAAAAACTTGACCATCTCCAAAATGGCCATGGAAGTCAGAAGAACAATGAAATTGATATACGAAAGTCGGTTTTGCCTCATTCTTGTGTGTTGCACATCCACAGCTGAGATTTCATAGATGCAGAGGAGTTTTGGCTAAAATCCTAACATATAGGAGGCATTCTCCACTCCCCAATTAGAATCGACAGAGATGTATGCATAAGTTGTTTACAGTTGACATCTATTTAATATGTTTACTGGCTGAATCTTTTAAAAGAATGCAAACATAAGTGACTTTTTATCAAAAATCTGTAAAAGAGAAAAGGCCCTGCAGTGGATGCTGTGGTTCCCACGGCACATCCCTTTGGCCCACGTGATGTCACACAGCCATCCATGATGGACAGGTGCCAGCCACCATTGCTGGGCACACTTCAGGTGCCCACCTAGGCTTCTCAGAAGTCAGGGGGGGACCCTCAGCCCAGGTTCAGGTACAGCCTAGAAGTTCATGGGCAATAATACCTTCAGGGCAACGCTCAACCAGTGGGTGATGCGCGTTGGTCAATAAACACCCCGCCTCTCCTCCTTGTCCAGGACACCACAGGTCCTCAGAGGAGCTTCTGTGGGAGGGGCCCCAGCTGGCCACTGCGGTAATCAGCTGAATAACTCACACTTTAGTAGCTCTTCTTCCCCTTCCCTCAGTCCCTTTCCCTCGTGTCTGGTTCCTCCCTATTGAATTAACTACCTGTACCCACATCCTCATCTCTAGCCCTGGTTTCTCAAACAGGCCCTAAGAAATAATGTTTGAAATAAAAACAAAATGGTTTCTCCCTGGAATCAAGGGCCGACAGAGAAATAGCTGACACATGACAAGCTCTAAAACTGATTTAGGGAAACCGTGTTTCTGGAAGAACTGATTCTTCTCTACCTCTTTAAATATAAATTTCATTAATGCCATACATTAATTTCATGCTTTGCCTTTTCTTTTTATTCTGCAGACTCTTCTGGGAAGCCTAAATTCACCAAGTGCCGTTCACCTGAACTAGAGACTTTTTCATGCCACTGGACAGATGGGGTTCATCACAGTTTAAAGAGCCCAGGATTTGTACAGCTGTTCTATAATAGAAGGTGCAGGCTTTATGCCTTTTTGACTTTTATCTCAATACATTTATCTCCATGGATTATCTCTTACCACATACAGTGGTAGGAATGGAAATGATTTAGTTTAATGACCTAAATGTATTCATTCGTTCATTTATGCAAAAAAATATGAGTGAAGCCCTTACTCTGTGTTGGGTACTATTTTAGGCATTGGAGATACAGGCAGTGATCACAAAAAGATAAAGTCCCTGGTTTCATGGAGATTCATTTCCAGTGGGGAACGGTAGACAATATAAAATTTAAAAATAAAATGTCAGTTAATAATATGGTTTATTAAGAAAAGTAAAGCCAGAAAGTGGATAGAGGTCAGCACTGTATGTGAGTATATGTGTGTGCATGAGAATGTCTGAGGGTGAACGTGTGAAAGTGTGGGTGAGTGTGCATGAATGTGTGTACTATACAGGGAGCTTGGGGGATATTGTAAATGAGGAGGTTATAGGAGCGTCTCTAATGTGGTACGTTATGGCAGAGACATAATGAACTAAGAGAGGCCATAGGGGAAAGGCTTTCCAGGCAGAGGAAATTGTAAGTGCAAAGGCCCTGAGGCCGACTTGGCAGGTTTACAGAAAGCAGAAGGCCAACATGGATGGTGCAAGGCGGAAGCTGGGGAGGGTGAGATGAGAAGGGGTCAGAGAGTAAGCCAGGCCAGACTGTGGTAAGCCTTGTAGGATAGGGCACGGCTTTCTATTTGATTTTCTCTGTGGTGGGAAGTCATCGGGGTTTTTTAAAAAGATGTGTGTTTTAAAAGATTCGGTTTGATTTCCATGTAGAAAAGAGACTATGCTCCTGTTAAATTAGTTACATTCAATAAGAGACTGTAATATTTTTCTATTCCATTTTTACCAGTGGTCCTTTACAATAACAGAGTAAGAGTAAAACAAAGATCTCTCGACAGAATCACCACCCGTTTATCTCTTACCCCTCACCTGGCATTGTTTCATTTCTGTTGACTTTTATGTTGTACCTCTGTGCTCTTTTAAATTTTAGGCTCAAAGGCACTCTTATCATCTCCTCTTTTCCACCCAACCTCCAAAGAAGGCCTAAGCGAGATGCAGGGTTAGTGGGGACCCTTTCCCCTAGGCTGGTGGCATTCATGAGTCCACAGAGATGTTGGCCACCTCCCAAACCCGAGGGGACAGGGGAGTAAGGTGCAGCCAGCAGTTAAGGACATGAGCTCAGGGCCAACAAGCCTGCGTTTCAGCCTGGCTCTGGCCCTCGCTCACCGAGTATGCCGGGCCAGTTAGTCAGCCTGTCCACAACTCAGCGACCTCATTTGCAAAATAGAGCTAATAGACCTCATGGCTTCTAATGAGGATTTTAGTAGCTAATACATGAAAAACATTTAGCGCAGTGCTTGGCATATAGTAAGCACTCAATAAATGGTAGCTGCTATTTTTGTTATTGGTAGTGTAATGATAAAATAATAGTGGTGTAGAATTCCAATTCCTGGGCTACAAAATTGATTTTGATTCTTTACTATTTGTGATTATTGATATCCTATAAGAACGTTTTTAATGCAGAGCTGGCTGCTTAATTTTCAAATAAGATATACTTGAGTTAGCAACCAGGACTGGCCTTACCTACCTTCCAGGTGTGAGAGAGGCCTCTTGGATGCACCCCAAAAGGCACACAAAGATGAGATGGTTGGGTACTAAATGCACTTTTTTTTTCCTATTAATGCTTGCACTGCAGAAAGGTAAGAGCCAGTAGACAAAGTTAATTTGTATTTTGGACAGGAAGCTAAACTATTTGGTAGCATTTTTGAATATCTATTGAATTGATGGTTAAATGAAGAGAGAGTGATTTAGTTGGTTCAGTTTTCATACTTTTGCTTCAGTAACTTAGAGAGCCAGCTCAATCAACACAATATAAGTTACTTGTATAGGCACAATTAACTAAACTGAATAGAGAAATAGCAGAGTTGGACCCACTTTATGAAAATAGGTTTTCACCATCCTTATAATATTCGCCAAATTTGAGGCTGAGCAGAAGGATAAATCCACAGGTGTGAAGCCTTCACAAATATATTTGTCCCTGATCCTCATGCATTACGGCCACGTACCTTTACCGACAAGCTTCCTCTGCATAGCCCAGGACTTTCAGCAGCCCTGGTCCAAGATTGGCTCTGTGCCAACGAGATGCCACTGACAGTGTGATCAGGTGGAGGGAGAATCTCGGACATATTCAGAAGCGTGTCATTAGTTCAGGCCCTAATGGAGTTTGGGGTACCAGGGGGAAAAATTGTCACATCCTCAAACCCCCTAAGTACAACCTCGTGATTAGTGCCTACCTACCCAAACTGGCAAAATCAGTGTTTTGTGTTTTTCTATAAAAATATGATTATTGTGAATATCTTACCCAAAATAGCCTAAGCCCCCTACCCGGTTTACCTGAGAAGGGTATAACGGAAGGGTTTGGAGTATCAGGACTAGGCTGCAGTGAGTAGTGTACAGACCTGGTAGACGCACATCATCCACCTTCACAAACAGGACACCGGTGCATTTTCTGACCCCTGTCACTGTTTCTTAGGATCCAGTTCCCAGGCACCTCCTGGAACTACAGAATCATGACTCCCCACCCCTAACACAGATAAAACGGTGACATGGTTTCATCCAGAACCAGCGCCGTGGAGGCAAGGGGAGCCGAGAAGGGACCGATCACCTGGCTTTCCATTCATGGGCCTAGCCTTGGTAACTAAAGCACAAGGGAACCTAAACATGTCAGGCTGTCACCAGGACAACCCAGGTGAGCTGGCAGGAGAGGCAGCCGATTCAGAAAAGCCTCTGCCACCCTGTGATAGAGACCATGCCAGATTCCGCCTCTGAGCTTGGAGGGGACTCAGCATGAATGCACATCACAGGAACTGCAAAAGGTGGCTCTGGAAGCCTGTCAGAGATGCTGTGCTCTCAGCTCCTTGCCTGCAAATGCCTCGTTCCCAAGTGGGTGTGTGAAGACTCAGTCCCTAAGGCTGTATCTCCCCACCTCTGCCATCCTCCAGCAAACCCTCCCCACCAAGAAATTACGCTGGCCTTTTAAAAGAAAGTTTGTTTTCCATGCCAGGTTGTGGGGGGGAATTAGAAGGCAAAAGTGCATTGCTACTTTCTTTTTTCTAAGGAAAAGTTTACATTTTAAGGCTAAAACACATAACCTGTCTATAATGAAAACAGTTGCCCTTAAAACATAACGATGTTTTATTTTTATTTTTTTTCCAATTGGTTACCTATTGATGGAAAATATTTCTTCCCCTCTTTCTTCTGATTTGTATTGATCATCTCTTTCTACAGTTCTCACTCCGTCTATTTCCCAAGATAGACTGGAAACCTAGAGCACTTAAATTGGGGGAATAAGAGAAGGAAAGAATAGCTTCCATAAATTAGCTTTGGTCAGCTGTATATAAACTCAACCCAATGACGGCAGGTAATACAGTATCTGTTTTGTGAGTCAATTTGGTGGGGTTTTTTGTGGTTTTTTGTGTTTTGGGTTTTTTTGGTCTAAATTTAATAGTTTAAAAATAAATGTTAAATATTTATTTAAAATGAAATGCAACTTCGGTTAATGAAGGAGGGGGTTGGGAGTTGTGTTTTGAACTAACTTACTCTTCCTGATCCATCATACTTAAGATAACTGCTTTAAATTGTTTGTTCTTTGGAGCTAATGGATTTGGGATAATCTAAACAGGGTTTCTTGTACAGTCTCCATGGGGACAGAGTGCTGACGTGCCCAAGTTGAGAAACTGTGTTAAACCCACAGAGCTAACCTCCCTATAACAAATCCAGACCTGCTAAGCACTGGCCTACATCTTTAGGACATTTTAATACGAACTTTAGTAGTATTGATTATGCTAAATACATTTGATATTCTCTCTATTATATGAAAGCCTCATTCCCTGGGCAATCTTGTTAAAACATTTTATGTGCAATCTCGTTAAACTTTTTAATGTACTGTTATTTAGTTTGAAACTCAAGGTAAAATAAACCACATTATAGTTCAATGATATAGTTCAACCTATCTCTAATTTTTTAAAAATCCTTTTCCTATTATAAATGCACATACATACACGCACACACACACAATTTATCCTTGCTTCTACCCTCTACCTTCTTTTTTCCTATCAGGAATGAATCTTCCTCTCATCCAAGGGTATGCAACTCTTAAGAATCTCAACGAGAATTTGAGTAAAAGTTCACTGTCTCAGACCCTGGTGTTTCTGCCATTTTAATTCCAAGTT
Source organism: Rhinolophus ferrumequinum (assembly GCF_004115265.2). Classification (NCBI taxonomy): domain Eukaryota; kingdom Metazoa; phylum Chordata; class Mammalia; order Chiroptera; family Rhinolophidae; genus Rhinolophus; species Rhinolophus ferrumequinum. Next base: position 28,371,137 of record NC_046290.1, read on the forward strand.
CTTTCCAACAGCTGATGAACAGCTGTCCCAAGGACCTCCTGATATTGCACAAGTTTCTTCCTAGTGCCAAACAGATCAGCCTGAGAAACAGCTGTAAAGAAGGAAACGTGTCTTCTCCCAGCTCTTCATCCCTTCCTTCCAGTGCCTGCCTTCCCCACAGCCATCAGTATCTTTGTTGCCAGCACCCATCCCCCACAGAGATGTGAACACCTCCCATCTGGCCTGCCAGCCCTGACACCTGCGCCTGCTGCCTTTTTCCTCTGCCACAGATTACTTGGCGTTATATCTCTTTGACTTGTAAACCCTCTTCTCAGCTGATAGCCCAGTGAACAATAAGCGAATAATAAATTATCCTCCCAAGTAACAATTCTAATTTAAGAAAGTTTTTCCCAATTATTCCATTGCCTCTTGCTCCCCACACCACATCCATGCCCATACTTCCTTACCTCAATGCCTTTGACCACTCTATTCCCTCCCTTCCTTTCCCTAGTGCCACATCCATTAAACTTTTACCCATCCTCAAGATTGCTAGAAACATCACCTCCACCTTGAAGCCTTCCATGAACAGCCCGAGCAATCATTCCCTCCTCTGAACTTTGAGAGAGGCTGAAGAGCACAATATGTGAGCACTTACCCATAGTGCTTTGTAATGCTGTTTTTTTCAGTCATGCCCCTGAGGCAGGAGTAGTTCTTTAGGCACACGTGAATCCCTCATAATGCCCAGCACAGTGTTTTATATATAATCAGTCCCTGTAAAATATCGATGGAATGAATGCAGAAGACCAAAAGACTACTCAGACTCTAATTTCCAAGTCTTTTTCTAGCCTGAAGGTAGGGACCAAATCTTTTTAAGCATCATATCCACACAGTGCTAGGGCTGGATATCATGCTTATATAGTGCTTACATAGTGGACTCCCAAGGATGGCTGGCTGAATTCCGTCAGTCAGTCAGTCAGGCAGATGGGGCAGTGGAGAGCTGCATCCCATTCTATCATGTTTGCTCTGTTCCTGCTGAGGGGCCACTTGAGTCTGAGCGATCCTTTGATTTTTGTTCAGGTCCCCCTGGCAGCAGACCAGGGAATTTCCTTTCCCTAAACTCTGACTTCCTTCCACAGGGAATTTCCTGGCATCTCTTTTCCATTCAACACATATCCTGCTGTTGTTTGAAGTCATTGGGGCAAATGCTGCTTTCTGTGGAGTGGGATAGAGATGAATAACTTTATGGTGGAATGTGAACTTTATGGTGGTGCAAATGTGAAGATGCAGCTTCTCTGATTTATTCAGTGTTCTCCCAGCTATCCTCCATGATTTGTTTCTTTCTTTGTTTGTTTTTATCTGATCCAAGATATAGGAAAAGAGGAACTTGTTCTTTGTAGAGAAACCAAAAAAAACGGAACTCGTAAGCAAACATGTTGATTCAATTTATCCCATGTTTGTTTTCCCTTTTTTATGTATATACTATAATTAAATGTCCATTCGTAGTTGCAAAATGGAAAAGAAAAATGCTTTCTGGGTTTGGAAATATTTTTTAATTTCTGGGTTCATGCCTTTAATCTCTTTCAGGATGGAGGAGAAAAGGCTGGGAATCCCTCGTGGATTCCTATAAGTATCACCTGGATGTGCAGCATGTTAGCAATGTTCTCATGGTTCTTCATGCGATTGAGGAAAAAGTCAGAAGTATGGAAAGGAATTCAAGGCATCAGCAGAGCGCCCCCAAGCATAGGACAGCCATCAGGCGATGGACAGGATGGTTCAGAGTAGGGTGGTGGCCGATTTTCTACCTCAGAGCATACCAAACCTTAGTGTCACTCAGCCTGGAGAACACCACCAGCATGCCTTGGTTCCTTCCACCGTGAGTTGGGGAAACACCCAGGTCTAAAGACTCGCAGTTCTCTGGGAATGTCTACAGTTTGGGAGTCAACTACCTGCGGTGTTTTAATGAAGGACATTTTTAAACCTCCCTAAGCCTCAAAACCTCTTGCTCCCCGCACCACATTCATGCCCACATTCATTATTCATCACCACATTCATTATTACCCCATTGTCTGTACAATGGGCTAATAAAGTAGCTACCAATGAATCATTTAGTTTAGGAGCTGGCACATCGTATGCAATCAGTGAACAGATGCTTTTACAGTACTAAATGGCCCCCTGTCGGTCTGCAGGTACTGGTGACGCCTACAGATGCTATGGTACTCTTTGGAAGTTGGCTCCACTAAAATACTTGCTTAGAAATATTTGTGTTCCAGTTTATTGCATCTGACTGTCAAGCAACTCACTTTGACTAAGCTATGGCATGATTTTGGAATAATTCATCCTCTTTCATCCTCCATTTCAGGAGCACTCAAGAATGGACTCAAGAATGGAAGGAATGCCCCGATTATGTCTCTGCTGGAGAAAACAGCTGTTACTTTAATTCATCTTATACCTCCATTTGGATACCCTACTGTATCAAGCTAACCAGCAATGGTGGTACTGTGGATCAAAAGTGCTTTTCTGTTGAGGAAATAGGTAAATTACAGGTTTGTGTTTTATTTGACATGGCTTTAGAGTAAGTAAGCGGGGAAGCCTGCAACATCCAAGCGTATTCACGTGGGAAGACTTTGTCATCATGCTCAAGGGGTGGATGGAAGTCTATAGGGCAGGAGATCAGCTAGTGAACAAGAGGGAAAGGGCAGAGGAACACAAGTTGGCTCTAACATAAAAGAATCCGGCAATAAGTGTTGTAAAGTAACAAATAGGAGCCTTGTGGAGACTTTTCCTTGAGAAGGTCCACTAGACCTTGTGTGCCATTGCAAGGGACCAACTCAGTGTACTCTTAAGAGTCCTTCTTTCCTAATTATTTAATGTGGTTATTATATTCAGGTCTACTGGCATATGTTGGTCTCTGATCTCTATCGTTGCTCTAATATATGCCTAGAGTTTCTTTATCACAAAGCATGACTACTCTGGAATTTTACATTTACAAAACAGCCCGAATCAGTTTAAAGACATGTTTATAAGATCTCAAGACAAACATTGGAGATAATCAGCTCAAAGAACTAAGTGAAAGATCCAAACAGATTACCCTTTGCTCATCATATGGACACAGGGGAAATGAAACAAAACAAAACAAAACAAAAAACCAAACAAACAAACAACTATAATTGGAATGTTCATGTTTAAACTACAGTAAGTATAAACAGCCAAATAGAAAAGAAAAATCAAAGAATGACTTTGAGTAGTTGACGTTGGTGCCTCAAATTTATATACAAAAGCTTATTTGTTGCTTATAGGAATTCCTTGGAGCTGCTCTCACATATGCTGTTCTAGTATGTGGTTTTTTTAGGCACCAGCTGACTGGAAGAGACTGAGAATGTAGCTAGAAGCTACAGACAGAAACAAGTAAATCTGATAGCCTGACTTTGAGGAAGAAGATTCAGAAAACTTAAGCAGAAAAGAAAACACAATTGTATAGTTTAGAGAGACTATTTAGTATGTGTCCTGACATCAATAGGCAGAGCTATTGAGTGGCTAAATGGTAATAGTAAGAATACTGGGTCAGGACCGGTGTCTGATCCTGCCTCTGCCAACAGCCCACCTGCTCATTTACCTGGACGACTTTCACTGGGCTCCTGCCACCAGCCAGGCACTGTTCGTGCCCTGTGCCCGAATTAGTAAGATACAATCAAGTTGGGGACACAGGTGTGTGAACAGATAACTGCAATAAACAATAACAAATAATTGCAATTCCACACAGTAGGTACTGGACTCAAGGTGTGTGGTGTACACAGCAAGCCAAGCTGGTGGCCAAAGCACAAATGATTGGGCCCAAGGGATGAGGAAGGGCTACACAGAGATCGTGACAGTTCAGTGACATCTCAGTGCATCAGTGGGGGTTGCCAAGTGTACAAATGGATTGTACTTCCAACAACTACTAACCTCCAAAAGTAACAAACAGCACAGAGTATTCAAAGACCCAGGAGCAGTTAGGCAGGCCTGACGGGTCGGCAAGAGAAATCACCGGTGGTCTTGTGTAGCCGACAAGGGAATTTGGACTTTATCTTACCGCCAAGGGGTACATTTGTGGGTGTTTAAGCATGGAAATGACCTGAGGATAGCAATAGCGAATACTTACAAAGCATTCATCGTTGGTCAGGTATAGTAACCATGTGAGATAGGTTCTATTGTAATTCCCATTTTATAAATGACAAAACCGAGGCTCAGAGCAGTTAAGTGACTAGCTCAAGATCAAACAGCTAGTAGGCAGAGCTGAGATTTGAACCTAGGCAGCGTAGCTCCAGAGTCCGTGCTCTTAATCTCAAAGTTATACAGTACCCCCTGTCGTGCTGCTAATGCCTCAGGGAAGTTCGTCTTGCTGTGGTCTGGAAGGTAGATTGGGGTGGTACAGATTAGAGGTTCAGAGATAGAACAGTTTGTGATTGTTAGGGCGAAAGATGAGGACGGGCAGAGTTACAACAGTAGCAGAGAAGGAGGGAGGTGAGAGTGAGAAACAACTAAGAACTAAAGGATCTTAAGATGTCAATCACACACCTCAGCGTCCTCGTGTGTTACGTATGTAGTCTACTACAAGCTCACAGGGCTGCTCTTTAGATTTAAAGTAATCTAGTAGTTAGACATTTGTCATTCATTCAGTTTATTCAGCAAATATTTATTGGGTCTCTTCCTTGGACCATGCATGTTCTAGGTGCTAGGGACAGAAAATGTCTACTCTGGTGGGATTTTATCCCAATGAGGGAGGAAAGAGACAATACTGCGAAGAAAAATAACGTAGGGAAGGAGAACAGAAGCACTAGAGATAATTGCTTTTTTCAATAGCATTATCAGAGTTGACTTCACAGAGACCATGACACTTGAGTAAAGAAGGAAATGAGAGGATAGTCATGTGTGTATTTGAGGGAAAAGCGTTTCAGCAAGTGGGTACAGCAAGGGTAAAAGATCCTGAGGCGGGAGCATGCTTTTCCTCTCTCAAGGCCCAGCACAGGGAGAAGGAGCTGGCACAGAGTGAGCAAGGAGGAGAATGATGAGACTAAATAAGAGATCTAGTCTTTCAGCCCGTGTAATGACTTTGGCTTTCACTTGGAGTGAGATAAGAAGCCTTTGGAGGGTTTTCAGTGCTGAGTGATATGATCTAACTTAAGTGTGAAGAGAGTCACTGTGACAATTGTGTTGAGAATGGACTGAATGGGGACAAAGAACACAGGAGGAGACCGTTTAGGAGGCGAATGTAGCAAGATGGACAACAAATTATAATGGCTAGGACCAGGTTATAGAGGTCAAGGTGGTGAGAAGTGGTTGGATTCTGGGACTGTCTTGAAAGTACGGCTGACAGAATGTGAGGTGGTGAGAAAAAGATGAATCAAGGAAGAGTTCACCGTTTTTATCCTGCACAACCGGAAGGATGAAGAGAGAGGGAAGATGAAAGAGGAGCAAATTCTGGGGAGAAGACTAGGCTTGTTTGGGAACGTATTCAGTCTCAAATGCTTTTTAAACATCTCAGAGGTGTTGTCAGGTATGCCACATGGAGGTGTGTGTTGAGGCAAGGGAGAGGTTCCTATGCTTAGAACAATGATACTGAGCCTTCTCCAAAACGAGCCTGTTCATCTTCTATTTAAAGCGGGGAGATTTTTAAGATGCAACATGAGTGACATGTTTCAGAAAATTTTTCCCGCAAAAACATTTTTTATAGTTCAGTCACCTAAAGGGTTAAGCTTCAGTTGTCAGAATTCATCTGTCCCCAACCAATCCAGAAAAGAGGGATATTACTGTCAATATGTGGCATAGGTAGCTTAGCTATTTTGCAAATCCTTCCAATTTAATTTCTAAAATGTAGTCATGATTAGTCAAATTTGGACTTTTTTTTTTTAAGGGGTGTGCACTCCACAGTGGCCAACAGCATGCTCTTTTGCAGTAATTGTTTACACTCTGGTTGAATACAAGAGCTACCCTCTTTGGCCACCAGATTTTAACAGGCATGAAGAGCTCCTTACGGTATATATTATCTCTGATCAACCCTTGAGACCCAGACTTTGAGGCACTCTAGGTGACCTCTGCATGTGGTAGAAAAGAAAGTAAATTTTACTCTATCTGCCAGTGGTTTTTGGAAACTTCAGTACTGAGACCTAACTAGCAGTAATTTATTGGGTACTGTCTTGAATATAAATTTAGATAAAGTTCCTAGCTTTGGAGTCCATATTTCTCTTCATGAGCCTTTGGGAAATTGTGGTCTTTGTGGTCCTAACTGGCTGAATACCACAGACCTACCTGAGATTGTACAGGATGTCAGTGGAAACCAAGCAAAACACGATTTCAGATTGTCCGTGTGCAGTCAAGTGCAAGACAGAAAACACTGAATCGTCACCATTTGAAAGCGCGGTGTGCTGCCTTCCTCTGAGGTCTAAAGAAATGATCACGTGTGGCCAGGAGACGACAAATGAAGGAGCATTTGCTGAGCATTGGGAAGGATTGTACTAGTAGCAATACAGAAACAAACAAAACAAGGGCCTTGCCCCAAGTCATAAACATTTTAAAAGAAAAAAAGGATTTCTCTACCCCAAGTTCCAAAAAAAGCCACATGTTTAAATACTATAGATCTTTCTGATTCTGTTCTTTTAGTTTTGAGTTAAAATGAATTCCTTTGCCCAAATCCCAAAGCATTAATTCTAGCAGAGCTAAAAGAAATGTAAAACATGACAGATCTTTAACAAAAATTATAGATAGATTTTAGACTTGAAAAGGAATTTTGTGTAGGGGCTCTTTTAAGAGTTAAAAGCAGATCATCCTTAAGTTAAAAAATGATGTGTTTTCTTTTTTAAGTTAAAAAAAGTGAGAATATGCTAATAGAAATATTAGAAGAATTAAGACTATCAGTAATACAAATGTATAAAGTAATTTGGTCTCTTCAGAAGAAAGCATTCTATTAATACCCAGCTGTGTCTCTCTGTGTACTAACTCTCCACTGAAATGCACAGTGCAACCAGATCCACCCATTGGCCTCAACTGGACTTTACTGAATATCAGCTTAACGGGGATTCATGCGGACATCCAAGTGAGATGGGAACCACCGCCCAATGCAGACGTTCAGAAGGGATGGATAGTCCTGGAGTATGAACTGCAATACAAAGAAATAAACGAGACCCAGTGGAGAATGGTAAGGTATCATTATATCTCACACTTAGAAATCTTTTGCATTTTCTTCATTTAATTTCAATAACCACCTCTCATTTATAATTAGACTTTCTTTTGACCTGATACCACATGCCCATGCTATTTGCTTCATAATTGCTTATTTGAGGAAAACCGATGTAATCAGTAAAATATCATCTTGGAATTCTGTCCTATAGCAGATGCTTACATGGAGCTTAGATGGAAGCCTGTGGAAGGAAAGGAAAACTATTTCCCCAATCATCCTTGGTGTTCAGTTTGACTTTAGAACAAAAGTGTATACTTTAGACACTTTGATGTCTTTTGGGATGTGGCGAAACATGGGAAGGGTTCTGATCAAGGTCAGCAGTGAGCTATGGCTAAATATTCTCCTATGACTTTAGTTGCTACTACTTACAAGACTTCCATTAAAGTAAGTTACTAAATGACTGCAGGAGGGAAACAGAGGGAGGGCATTTGTCCCTTAGAGGTTTCAGAAGGATGTTTTGTTAAGTACCTTAGGGAAGAGTCAAGCTAGGAGGTTTTTATGTAGGCAAGTAGCATGGCACTGGTTGACCTCTGAAATCCTCACTTCCTTGCCAAGTGTATGGGAACTAGGTACTTAGATAAATTCCACATGGCACACAACTAAAAGAAAAACAGGATTATCATGCTGCTCCCAATATAACTAATTCTAAATCAGTCTAACCACAGCCACAGCCCTGGCCAAGCCAAGTGGTTTCTGGCTGGTCATGAGGTCATGCCCAGCAGCCTGGCACAGCCAGAACTTTGAGACACCAGGCCCTGTCCATTCAGTGAACTGCTGAAAAAAGAAGCTGATTTTGTCATTAAAGGAAAGCTAAATTTGGAGCAGCTTTGAACAGTTAAATACTGGGTTTTGAGGTTCTGTTTTCAGCATCATTTTAATTTAGATATCTATTCTTTAACTTGGTGCAAAAAGCACTTGGTTGGCTGCTGACTCAAACATGACTTTAAATTCAAGCTATAGTCCAACATTTATTCAGCAACAAGGTATTGAAATAACTATTTTGCACAAGGCACTGTGCTAGGTACCCCCAAGGCAGCAGTTCTCAAAGTGTGAACCATGGAGCCCTGAGGGTTCCTGAGACCCTTTTAGGGAGTCCACAAGGCCAAGACAATCTCACAATAATACTAAAATAATTCCTTGTTTCCCTGTGTTGAGATTTGTATTGATCGTACAAAAGTGATGGTGGGAAAACTATTGCTGCCTTAGCACAAATCAAGGCAGTAGTACGAACTGTACTGATAGTCACTATATTCTTTACCACCAAGCACTTACAATAAGAATGGGAAGTGAGGGAGCCAGTTTCACATCATACTGCCCTTTATGAAGCTGTAAAAATTAATTTTATTACATCTCGACCTTTGAGTACATAGCTCTTTAATATTCCATGTGACACATGAGAAGTACACACAAAGCACTCTGCATACCGAGGTACTGATGGTTGTCTTGAGAAAAGAGTTAAAGAGCTGAGATGCCAACTATTTAGATGTTATTTGCATGGAACACCATGTGGGACACCATTTTTACACGAAAGAACAACTGATAAACAGATAAATAGTTATTTATTAATATAGTTGAGATGGCAAATATTTGGCAAACATTTCTTGAAAAAGAATGAAGTGAGCTTATCACTTCAAGAAAAACACTTGACAGTATTTATCACCAATGAAAAAAATGTAGCTTTCAAGGGGATATTAGGATTTTGGAAAACTTTCATGTGCAACCGTAACCTTGATAGCTTCCCAATCATTAAAGACTTTCCTGATGAGATCAATGGTGATACTATTGGCAAAAGTGATTTTTTTATATTGCATAATAAAATGTGTGTACATTTAGAAAATCTACATAACTCAGTGAACCAGTGTTTTCCAAATGACTATGATGTAAACAAAATCACTCAGGGGGACATGATCCATTCAAAGCACTAAATGGAATCGTGGAATTTAATGTAACATAGTACAAAAGATTAATTGATACAGTGTCAGATTCCACATTGCAACTGACCTTTAAGAAAATACCACTTACTGAGTTTGGGTGTCAGTGTTAAAGAAAAATATCAACGATTATCTAAAAAAGCTATTAAAACATCCTTACTTTTCCTCATTATATATGAGGTGTGATCAAACAATACATTGAATGTTTAAATTTAAAAAATTTATTACAGTAAAGACACATTGCCATTAATCCTCAAAATTCTCCCCCTCATTTCAAACACACTTATCTTATCATTCTTGCCACTTTCTGAAGAAGTTCTGAAAGTCCTCTTTCATGAGTGTCTTCAGTTGCACTGTTGTGGCTGCCTCAATGTCCTGAATTATTTTGACTTTGGGGAAGAGCCAGAAGTCGCACGGTGCCAGATCCAGTGAATAAAGTGGATGAGGACACACTGTAATGTTTTTATTTGACAGAAATTGCCGTATACCAGAAGCGATGTGTGACAACAAGAGCATTGTCATGATGGAGGATGATTTATAGCACACTTTAAAACACGCTTTCTCTCAATCATAGCTCACACCCAAATGACTACATGAACAAGTTGAAACTTGTCAAACACTGTTACTAAGGTTCAGTGTGCCGCTTCCCATATTGAAGATCCCCTGCCTTTCCGTTGGATGGTGCTCGACAGCAGCATTCACTGTATTTTGTGATCATAACGGAAAGGCCCTGTGTCACACATCGCTTCTGGTACAGCATTTTCTGTCAAATAAAAACATAACGGTGTGTTCTCATCCACCTTATTCACTGGGTTTGGCACCATGTGACTTCTGACTCTTCCCCAAAGTCAAAATGATCATGAAAGGTAAGCGTTTTGACTCAGTTCAGAACATCAAGGCAGCCACGACAGCACAACTAAAGACACTCACAAAAGAGGACACCCAGAACTGCTTCAGAGAGTGGCAAGAACGATGGGATAAGTGTGTTCGAAGGGAGGGGAGTATCTTAAGGAGGATTAATGGCAATGTGTCTTTTTCTGTAAATTTTTTTTTTAATTTAAACATTCACCATATGTTTTGATCACACCTCATATCTGTGAGAGAACAGATTTTATTCATGCACTTCAACCAAAACAATACATCCTAACAGATTTAATTCACAAGCAAATGTAAAAATATAGCCATCTTCTACCAAGCCAGACATTAAAGAGATTTGCAAAAATGTAAAACAGTGTCAGTCTTTTCACTATAGTTGTATACTTTTGGTAAGTTCCATAATTTTTATAAAAATATGTTAACATAAAATCAATTTATTATTTTATTTTTAAAATTAGCATTTTTAAATTTCTCAGTTTCAATTTGTAACGTGGTAAATAGTGATAGTTATAACCCAAATAAACCAAATTGGTAAGATTCTCAATAATTTTCAGTAGTGTAAAGGAGTCCTGAAACAAAAAAGTTCGACAACCTAGAAAACGCAAAGGTGTAAATCAGGACGTTAGCATTCATACATTTACTGATCATAGTTTCAAGCCTGAAAGTCTCTGGCATGTAGTTATGTCTCAGCCGGGGCACCCTGAGCCAGGTGCTAGGGAGCATGGTGCTCAGTCAGCTGACCGTTCAGGGCTGTCTCACAATATGGCTTTGTTGTACTTTTCATTGTACCCTGCTACAAAAATTGCATTAGATCGTCCAAAGGGATCAGTTAATGTTCACTTACCTTTTATGAGTAAAGTCATGTATTTATGGTATTTATAAGTTTGGTCATTTGCAAGGGTCTCAGACAGAGTTGTCATGAATATCAAGGGCCTATCCATAAGAATTGGCCTCTTTCTGGAAGAAACACACGATCTAATTGGTTATGAGTACAAGTGTCATAAGCATAAAAAGAAGAGAGGTTTGTAAGTAGAGGGGAAAAAGCTAGTATATGTGTCGCTTGTATCAGAAATTCATGTTACCATTTGGTAATATTGAATTTGGTATTGTTGTGTCTTTTTTGAACAGGTATTTACATTTTCAATATAAAAGTAATACTAATGACCATGTAGTTGCTTACAACTATTTACCTGCTAAACCAAGTTAAGAATTTATGGTGTTCTAAGGACTTTATGGGTGGCATAGAATTATCCACAATGTATGAGCTATCTCTTGAGCACCAGCTGTATACCCGGTATTGTGCTGGGCTTAGGGAATACAAAGATAATGAAGGCATTGTTTGCCTCCAAAGAATTTGCAGTCTAATAGAGAAATCTGGGCAGTAAAATATAAGAAGGTCTATAAGATGTGTATTATCTAGCAGGATGGAGTAAGGAAAAGTGCCAGGAAAGTCTTATAAGTTCAGCTATACTTGCACCAAGAACAGGCTTTCCCTCACAGGCAGGTGGCAGAGTTCACTGTGGCAGCAGGAGCCTTGTGAGCAGATCTGAGTGTGGTGTGGCTGGTGCAGAGGGTGGAGGGAAGACGGAGAGGAGACCATAGATCATATCACCAAGAACCCCTTTCTGGTTTTGTTATTAGTAAAATCTGTAAAGAAATAACATTGGTGACAATGACAGAGAAATTAGGGCTTCAAGAATAAAAACATAGACTTTAAAATACTTTAAGGAAAATAATTTTTTTTGGAAAATAATTAATTTAATATTCAGAGTCCTACCTTTCGGAAAGCATGTTAGGCATGTAAATATTCCATATATTAAGTATAAGCTTCTGTAAAGATGCAAAATTACCATCCATGTACACATAGGAAAGAAAGAGATACTTTGTGAATAAAAACTAGCTGAGGTGAAAAAAATTTGTTTTAGAAACTGAAGGTCCAGCTTCTGACTTACTAAAACAAATGAGAATCATATTTATATGAAAAATCTATGCTGTTGAAAAAGTGAGTTTCACCTTTTTTATAAACAGGAGCAATCTGTTCTACCGGAAGCCACATGAAAAATACATATCGTATGCCTGCTTTGAATATTTGACTTAGAGGAAAACACTATCACTAGTTGGGTCTACTTCTTTGATAGCAACATGTTTTAAAGGTCTAGTATTCTCACCTACTGTTTCCCAGGAAGGTAAAAGAATATCCTGGCCTTAAGGCTTGTGGGACCCTGATATTAATTAACCAAGGACTCCTGGGACTTTTCTTTGCAGATTTTGAATAGCAAACTATTTTGAGGTGGCTTTAAGCCTTCTAGAGCAAGCAGATTAGGTATGTAGTTGCTTCTAATAGAATTATTTGAAAGTTCAATTAAGACAACTATGATTTTATGAATGACTATCCAGAATTTTCCAAAGAATGACTGTGATTTGTTTTGGTGTGAAATATGTTTGTTTTTTCTGTTCTTATGTCTTCATACAACATTGTAATATCCCAAAGGGTAGGTGGACATATCTGTCATCTTTATAGTTCTGTCATTTTCCATAATAATTTTATTATGCTTTGATCTTAGAATATTTGACAACCTAAGTCAAAGGTATCGCTGCGTTTCTATGAAAGTCTATTATGTCTTTGGGTTTATACCAAAATAAATTTGAGACCTATTATCCATTTAACAAATGATTCTTTGTAAGTTATTTGCCTTGATCTTTCTTTCCTTAAATAGCAAGCATCCCCCACAGTTCATTTTCAAATATTACCTACTTTACAGAAATTCATGTTGAATACAAATACAGAAACACCTTGTATAGTTTATTGCATTGAGCTGTTGACTCTCTAACCAATATGTTTTATATTTTGTCTTGAAAGATGGACCCTGTATTGTCGACATCAGTTCCAGTGTACTCATTGAGATTAGATAAAGAATATGAAGTGCGCGTGAGATCCAGACAACGAAACTCTGAAAAATATGGCGAGTTCAGCGAGGTGCTCTATGTAACACTTCCTCAGATGAGCCCATTGGCATGTGAAGAAGGTGAAAATAAAAGATTAAAATGGCAGCCAACATGGCTTCGTCAATATACAGTAATACTTTCCCTACACTATTGGGTGTTGTCCAGGGCATCATATATTAGCTTCAAATGTCAGGGTGAGAGACCTCGAGCTCACTCTCTATAACAGGTATTATCCTTTAAAAAGCAGGGAGGAGGATTTAGTTTTTGAATTATTTAATTCAGGAAAAGTCCTGGGGTGGATACAAGTTAGACCGGGGAAGATATTAATAGAGGTTATCTCTAGATTTCAGAATTTCAGGGTGATTCTTTCTTATATGCTTGCATAATTCTAAAATTTTCTACAATGAGTTATTTGCATTTATAATCGGGAAAAAATGTTTTTCAAGTACATAATGAAGAAATGCTATATATATAAGGATGGATATAATATGTGACATCTAAGAGAAAGTCTGATATTGAGTCAGCATATGTAGTCAGAGGCAGACGCTGATTGGTATTAGACAATTGAAGTGTGGCTTTTACTTAGAGAAGGCTTAATAGGTAGTGTGGCACTTATGCTCGAAAATGACTTGGAACATTTGAAGATCCTATATAAGAGAAATGCAAAGATAATTACAGGTTGAAGAAATGAAAACTATGAATTCAGAACGTAAGAATTAAAATTTTTGGATACAGAAATAAAGAATGCTGCTTAACAATGCATATTAAGTGTATAAAATATATCGCTCTCAAATGAGAATTGGCTATAGCTCATCTCCGTTAAGTACAGAACTTTACAGGGCCATATAAGGAGCTGAGATTTGTTAATGAAACAATCACAAGCTACCGAGAAATGAGATTTATGGTTGTGCATTTATGGTACAGGTAGAATTCATGATACTAAATGACACTTGAATAAAAATGTCTATAACTCCTTTTTTTCTAAGCTATACTTAACAGGTTTGCTGTTTCAAACAATTAGTTGTAATGAAACACTTGCACCGACCTTTAAGCTTATTGTGATGGCATTTAATTCACCTAACACAAAATTTTTTTTGAATTGGCTTTTACTCCATGTTAAAGAAAAAAAGATAATGAAGCACTAGCATTATGTTGTGTTCCTGAATATGTCACTGATATAAAACTATCAATACCACATGATACAAATGGTATTCTCTCCCCCACTAATTCTTTATAATGCCCATTAGTATCTCCCTTGGGGATTTTAATAAATGAACAAGAAAATTAAAACAAGGAAGAATATTACAGTCTAAAAGCTTATTTTTAATAAACAATGATACGTAAATTCCACCTGTCTTTTTAAATTAAAAAGCAGTAACCTCTGCCAGTGGAGGAATACTGGGAACCAGCTACAATGCGGTTGGTAGGCATTTGTTTTTAAGGAATAAATAGAAGTTTTACAAACAGATTCCCCCCAGGTCTGCTAGAAAGTATACTGAAATCTGAAAGTGGGAGCCCTAGTTGTGATCTTCTTCGGTCAAAGGAATTTTTTGTAGCTGTAAAATAATGTGCTCTGCATGTCTGAAAAGTTTCAGTCATGATTGAAAAATGGAAACTCTGCCCCCATCTATTTGATAGACCTCAATCTGGAGAATAAAAAAATATCACCACACCTTGAAAAGAAAAAGGAACCAAGTAGACTTTTTACTGTTTAGGTAAAGTGGTGTGTAACCAGCAGCACTTTTTCCTACAGCTGAAGCCTTTAATGACATACCACGAACTCATACCTTTTCCCCGAAAATAAGACCTAGCCGGACAATCCGCTCTAATGCATCTTTGGAGCAAAAATTAATATAAGACCTAATATATTATATCATATTATATTATATTATATATATTAATTATACCCGGTCTTATAGTAAAATAAGACCTGGTCTTTTAATTTTTTTCTCTAAAAGATGCATTAGAGCTGATTGTTGGGCTAGGTCTTATTTTGGGGAAACATGGTAAGATGCTTAATGCAGTTTTGTTTTATAAACATCGATGTGCTTAAAGTGTATGCTATATCTTTATCTTGATTTTTTTAATGTGAAAGGATTTGAAGAAGTATTCTTTGAACAGAAAATCACTGACTTCACTAGATGAATACAAATTAGGAAGTATTTTATGGGAAAAGGAAATGAAATGTTAAACTTCAACGGTTCCTATCCTGTGAGTGAGATATTTTTCTCATGTATTTCAGATTTCCAGTTTCCATGGGTATTCTAATTATTGTCTTTGGAATATTTGGGCTAACGGTGATATTATTTTTATTCATATTTTCTAAACAGCAAAGGTAGGTTGAAATAATCTACTTTGAGGTTTCTTGCCAATTGTTTAGATTTTCATATGTGTTTCCATTTGTTATTTGATATTTTCTTTCACAAATCATGAGTGAAATTTTAACCCAGGAAAACAGTATTTCCAGTTACATATTTACCCACGTGTGTTGTGTTCGTCAAAGAGAATTCGCAGGTTTTAGTTTTTATCGGGGAAGTTGTATAGGACTTCAGGAGGGGGACTGAGGCTAGTGCCTGCCACCTTGTGATACGCGCCTCCTTAACAAAACTAACAAAACTGTTTTCTCAGCGCTGCCTCTTTCATCTCTTCAAAGTCCTGAATAAGTTGACCCATTCATTCAGGACCATAAGGTAGCACTACACCTTTGGCGGAGTTTGGCGCAGTCCTAATGTACAAACAAATTTAGGTGGCAAACTAAAGCCACAAAGATAAATCAATCTAAAAATAAAACCTTTTTAGACTTCATATAATGGCAATTTCAAGTAAGTTAAATTTTGTTTCAATTATGTGGATACTTATGATTTTGCCTGCATTTGTCAACACAGCTAAATCTGAGTTGAAGAGATTCCTTTCTGCATTTGTCTTGGAATACAAGACTTGGGTTTCAGGTATTATTCTGCCACTATGTTTGACCTTGTTTGAGTCTCTCAACTTCTCTAGGCCTCCATGTTCTCATAGGTAGTATGAGAGTATTAGAAAATATATGACCTTTCACTTTCTTTTGAGTTATAAGATCTATCATTCTGTTTTTCTTCCTGAAAGAAACTCAGTACAGACTACAAGAAATTTTGATACAAATATAGAAAAAATTATTGGTACTGATTGTCAGTTTTCTTAGAGTATTTTTAACGTCCCATGAGTTAATCTTGCCCCTTCACCTAGAAGTAGAATCACCAACATTCCCAGTTTGCCTGGGACTTTCCTGGTTTTAGCACTAGACGTCCTGTGTCCCTCAATTACAAGCAAACCGAAATTGTTGGTTACCTTACCTGGAATGGAAGACAAGTTCTCCAGCTGAAGCCAAGAAACATCTACAAATTAAAGTGGGATCTATGTGAATATATTGTAAGAGCTTTTTAATTTATTATTTGAAGTCCTATGGCGTTTTTCAACATTAAGACAGAATGAAAAATTCTGAGAATACTGGAGTTCTAGAGTGTCAAGCATGCTAAAAGTCTCTAAGTGAATGCAGAAAGGGTTATTTTTAGTAGAGTGTCATCTCCAGTTTTATAATGTCAACCAATAGGAAAGCAAAATTCACTCTGTAGAATTTCATTTTGCACCTGACTACCTAGCAACATTTCTCTTTTACGAACACAACTATCATAAAGCAGGACAACCCAGTTTTCATTTGTTTAGGGGAAAATTAGTAAATAAGTAAATACATTTTTGGACTTTTAAGTAATTTATGTATTTAAATAATGTCAACAACAAAGGAGCCAAATTATTCTGTTGGTTAACTTGAACTCATTGATCTGTACAGTTCAAGGGCTAATTTATTTGTAACTGCAGTAGATAAAACCACTACGCATATAAAGTAATTTATTCTTAACATTAGCTGTCAATTTCAGGTCATTGTGAAGGCCAAGTAAATTTGTTATGTAGTTAAATTGTACTAGCTACCAATATTTCAGAGAAAAAGTATCCTTTCAGCAAATAGAATTTCAAAGAAAACATATTAACCTTTGTCTAAAAGAGTATTTTCTATGAATAATGAAGTTTTTAACTATAAACCTTGATCAAAATCACCAAATTGTGAAATTATTTTGAAATCTTTTTTGTACTTCCAAATTTCCTCTGCGAAATTAAGTTCTGTGTAGAAAATAATTTTTTCTTTTATTTAGCCATTAAATCCTTATCATTGTCTAACTTTCCACATTTAAATGAAATAGGAAATGGTATAAAATAGTTGTCAGCAGGTGTGGAAAGGACATGTAGTTCTAACAATTAAAATAATACTCCCAAGAAGGAGGTGCTATGTCAGTCTTCCCCATAATCTTAGGGCTGTAAAAAGGTCCTCCACGTCCTTGGTTGAAGTTTTGCGAGTCCACAATCTAAGCCACTTCTCCCTTTCTTAATTCAGATAATTGAGGTAACTGTAGCAAAATTCATAATATAATTTGGATTTGAATGAAATGATAGCAAAGTGTCAAACACAGTTTCATGCTAGGTTATCTTTATTCTGTACTCTGTGATTCCCATTATATGACGTACCCGTAACCTTCAAGCTGTTACTAATCAGAAAAAAAATAATAGTAACTGAATCAGCATAAAACACAAGTGCAAACTGGCAACTGAAAGCCAAAGTCAGCCTCCAGATCCATGTTTTGTTTTGTTATTTTATGTTATTTATTTTGAATTAAAGATTTTGCTATAAAGTGTAGGGAATTTTCACACAAAAATTCAGATTTCCAGATTGTCTTTAAAAACTGAAAGTTCTAGTGAAACTGGGTTGATATGCCTGCATGGCAACATATGCTGAAGCAGGCCAGCTGTCTCATTTGGGAAGGGCATATATTCTCTAGTTGTTACCATCCCCATCCCTCCCTATTACAACCCAACTGGCTTGCTTCATTCATCTGCATGAGCTACTTGAGCCCTACAGGCCACAGGACTGGCCACCCTGGCAGAAGGTCAACTGCAACTCATAGAAAGCTAACTACCAACATGTGCCTGAATGCGTCACCCCCTTCAAAGGAGAGGCATACATAAAAGTCAGGCACTAGACATTTGGGGATCTTTGCTTCCTATAATTAGAGTTAGGTTACATTTTTGCATGTTTTTGAACATTTAAAATATTCATTTAAAGATTCAGAACCAAATAAGAGCAGCATGACAGCAGGCAAGGGCCTGGGCTTTGGAGTCAGGTGCTTTGGATTTAAGCCCCAGCTATGCCAAGTATTAGTACATGATTTGAACATGTTCCTTAAATCTCTGAATCTTTCCACAAGTAATATCGTCTGCCTCCTTGGTAGTTATAAGAACTGCATGAACTGTTTAGAGCAGAAGCTGACAAACTTGTTTTAGAAAGCCTAAATGTTTAGGTTTTCTGTGAGCCATGCAGTCTCTGTCATACCACTCGAGTCTGCCACGAAGGCAGAAAAGCAGCCATAGACAATATGTAAAGTAATGAATATGACTGTATTCCAATAAAATTTCATTTATAAAAACAGAGGTCAGACCAGGTTTGGCCCACAGGCTCTAATTGGCGAACCCACAGTTTAGTGCAAAATATATCTCAGTGCCGGGTCTATCAGAGACATTCAAAAACTGGTAGTTATTATTGATAATTTATGTTTTTCCTATATCTTATATTTATAAGTAACAATTTGTCTTACTACTTGTCCCATTGAGTAAACCTAATGGAGGCTACTCAAAGCAACTTAAAAAATGGAATTTGGCTTATGCCTTGGTTTAGGTAAAAAGGTAATGTAAATGTTCAGAAGATGGGTTCCCTATTGAATAGACTAAACTGTCCATTCACATTGAGTAGAATATCAGCTGGTATCCAAAAATCAGGTTAGCATCCTTGCCCAATAGTGGCATCTCTGGCACTTAGAGTTGTTTTTTTAAAACAGTAAAATGAGTTCGTTGAAATTTATAATCTCTGAGCTATTTTTCTAGTGCTACAATGTTGATTTTAAAACAAACACTAGGAATGATATCCAAAATATATAAGAAACTCATATAACTCAGTAACAAAAAAAAAATAAATAAATAAACAATCCAATCAAAAATGGGCAGAAAACATGAAAAGACATGCAGATGGAAAAAGACATATGGAAAGATGCTCACGGTCACTAATCATCAAGGAAATGCAAATCAAAATCACAATAAGATACCACTTTACACCAGTCAGAATGGCTATTATCAGAAGGTTAATAAATCACATTTTGGCGAGGATGTGAAGAAAAGGGAACCCTGTGCACAGTTGGTGGGACTTCAAACTGATGCAGCCACTGTGGAAAACAGTATGGAGGTTCCTCAAAAAACTAAAAATAGAATTACCATATGACCCAGCAATTCCACTTCTGGGCATTTATCCAAGGAAAACAAGAACACTAATTTGAAAAGATATATGTACTCCTATGTTCATTGCAGTATTATTTACAATAGCCAAGATAGGGAAGCAACCTAGTTGTCCATCGATAAATGAATGGATAAAGAAGATGTGGTACACAGACACACACTCATATATTACACAGCAATAAAAAAAAACGAAATTTTGCTATTTGCAACAGCATGAGTGTTATGCTAAGTGAAATAAGTTAGGCAGAGAAAGGCAAATACTGTATGGTTTCATTTATCTGTGGAATCTAAAAAACAAAACAAGTGAACAAACAAAACAAAACCAGACTCATAGAACAGAGACCAAAGATAAGATTACCACAAAAAAGGGTATGGAGGGATAGGTGAAAATGGGAAGAGGTATATAGTCGATAATGTTGTGATAAGTTTTCATGGTGACAGATAATTACAAGAGTTAGCGGGGGGGGGGGTCACATTGTAAAGTATAAAAATGTCTAATCCCTATATTGTACACCTGAAACTAATACAACTAATATAATATTCTATACAAACTAGACTTAAATTTTAAAAAGCTTAACTCAGTAAATAAAAAAACTCTAGTTACACCGTTTAAAAAATAGATAAATGATTTATTCAAATTTATTCAAGAAATGTTTATTGAGTACCTTCTATGTGCCAGGAATTGTTCTAAGTGCTGGTGATACAACAGGCACAAAGGCAGGATAGACACTGAAATGGATTATAGTCAGAAAATAATTTAAGTATTTGAATCACAGAAAATTTAAATGCATCTTAGAGTTGTGTATATAAACCCATACTGATTAGTTAGAGATAGTTCAAATTTAGTCTGTCCCAACTGAAATGAACGCTGAAGTGACACTATGGTTAATGAGATCATCTTATATAATTTTATAATTAATATGAGCTCTGTGGTGCAAACGTATCCCAGTCCACCCTAATCTGGCTTCATGTTGATTGGTCCTTCCTTCTTTCCTTCCTTCCTTGCTTCCTTCCTTCCTTCTTTCCTTCCTTCCTTCTTTCCCTTTGCAAATTAGTAATAAGATGTGCCTTAAAATTACCTTTCTTATAACTGAAATTGAAACTGAATTAAATTTCTCACTCCTAAATACTAAAGCTGGCTGTCAATAAAAGACATTAAGAAAAAAAGTTATAGGAAAACCACATTTTATTTAAATTGACTTCAGATGAGTGCTTTGTTGTTGTTGTTGTTGTTTCTATAGTTTTTTCCTTATCATTTACTGCTTAGTATTTTCCTTCTCTTTCTCATATTCCACGTATAAATTACCAGAATATTGGGAATAAGTAATAGTATTGTCAATATTTTATTTCTATCCTTTGAAATAAGAGAATGTGCAACTTTTAAGATACGTCAAACCAAAAGTTTATTTGTTTTCAAGGATTAAGATGCTGATTCTGCCCCCAGTTCCAGTTCCAAAGATTAAAGGAATTGATCCAGATCTATTCAAGGTAATTAATAAATTGTCTAAGTTATAGAGAACACTAATTAAATGATACCTGAAGAACGTTGTCTTGTGTGGAGAGCTTTTGCAAGTTATATGTAACACATTCCATTTTTTGTACCCTTTCTGGAGAAAAATTTTTTTTAAATATTACATCTCAACATTATGAGACTATCTTATATGTTTAAAAATTCTTCACTAATTATTTTTTGATTATACGGTTCCATTACTATTGTTTTTATTGGCAACCATAATTAGTCTCTAAATGTTAATTTGTTAAATCACTTAATCATTATGGGTTTCTTTTCATAGATCTTAATTTTCTTCATTTCCTAGGAAGGAAAGTTAGAAGAAGTGAACACAATCTTAGCCATTCATGACAATTATAAACCTGAATTCTACAATGATGACTCTTGGGTTGAATTCATTGAGCTAGATATCGACGACCTTGATGAAAAGACTGAAGGATCAGACACAGACAGACTTCTAAGCAGTGACCATCAGAAATCACTTAATATCCTTGGGGCGAAGGATGATGACTCTGGACGTACCAGCTGTTATGAACCTGACATTCTGGAGACTGATTTCAATGCCAGTGATGTGGGTGATGGTACCTCAGAGGTTGCTCAGCCACAAAGGTTAAAAGGGGAAGCAGATCTCTTGTGCCTTGACATGAAGAATCAAAATAACCCATCCTCTAATGATGCTACCCCTGCTACTCAGGAGCCCGGTATTATCCTAGCAGAGGAAAACAAATCAAGACCACTTCTCATTGGTGGAATTGAGTCAACTCATCAGGCTGCCCATACTCAGCTAAGCAATCCAAGTTCACTGGCAAACATCGACTTTTACGCCCAGGTAAGCGACATTACACCAGCAGGGAGTGTGGTCCTTTCCCCGGGCCAAAAGAATAAGGCAGGGATATCCCAGTGTGACATACATCCAGAAGTGGTCTCATTCTGCCAAGCAAACTTCATCACGGACAATGCCTACTTCTGCGAGGCAGATGCCAAAAAGTGCATCGCTGCGGCCCCTCACGTCGAGATCGAATCACGTGTAGAGCCAAGACTTAACCAGGAAGACATTTACATCACCACAGAAAGCCTTACCACTACTGCTGGGAGGTCTGGGACTGCAGAAGAGGGTCCAAGTTCTGAGCTGCCTGTCCCAGACTATACCTCCATTCATATAGTACAGTCTCCACAGGGCCTCGTGCTCAATGCGACTGCCTTGCCCTTGTCTGACAAGGAGTTTCTCTCATCGTGTGGCTATGTAAGCACAGACCAACTGAACAAAATCATGCGCCGTAGCCTTCCCTTGATTTCCCGTTAGCTAAATATTTAATGGCAAAGAGTTGGCTGGAACATGAATGCTTAAACCAAAACAATGTTTAAACTTTTTTTGGTGGGGCATGGGGAGGTGTGGATTCTAAATGCCTTTTCCTGAAATGTTGAAACATGATATTAAAAAAAAAAAAAGAAGAATGCTTAATCAGATAGATATTCCTGTTGTGAATTGTAAATATTTTAAAAAATAGTCTCAAAGACTGTCTAGTGGCAGTGATTATCTTGTTCTTGTGGGTGTTAATTTTGTGATGCTAAGCATTGAATGGCTGTGTTTTTAATGTATAGTAAATCATGCTTTTTGAAAAAGCGAAAAATCAGGTGGCTTTTGCAGTTCAGGAAAATGGAATGCAAACTATAGCACAGGCTAATTTTTTTTAAATAATCGGGAACTAAAATTATAGATAAGAAGACAAAAATAGTTTGGATATGTAAAATTTATTTTGACACAAAATTGATGAAGATATTTTTAATAATTTACACTACAAGCATGGCTATTTTATATTACACTACATACGGTGTACTGTAGTTCATGCGGACCCATCTGAAGAATGTAGCAACTACAGTCTGAAGCTCGTTTAATGCTTTGGTCAGTGCACCTAAAGAAAAAAAAAATAAACAAATTAGTTTTTTACAAGGTCCTTTTTATACCTCCCCAAAACTCCTTAAGCACTTCCAAAATGATTGTAGTTACTTGCATTATTGGAACATGCTCGTCTTATCTGAATTTTTAAACAAATATTTGTTCATTTAGGAAACTTTAAAACGGTTGCACAGGTCAACTTATCATGAACCAAAAAACAAACAAAAAATCCTTTCTTACAAATTTGGTTCATGTGAGAGCACTACATACTGAGAGAAGTAGCAGTTATGGCTGGTTCATACTGACCAGAATGCTGAAGGGCTGCAGTTGCACAGGCACTGAGTTTTTTAGGGCACACAGATCCTGAGAGGAAAGCCCTAGAAACTCGGCAGCAGGATCTCCTTAAACACAGCGTGGTTTTCTTTCATAGTTACCTAAGAAGGGAATGAGGTGCAAGAAGCGTTTTGTATGTTGAAGCAGGTCGAAATGAAGTTAACCAAGTAACGGAATAAAAAGTGCAAGAAATAGGTTTTGGTTTCATAGCCCATAGCCAGACACATACTCATTATTTATGGTAACAAGAAACAGAAGAAACAAGATTTTAAATCCCCACAGATAACTCAAAATCTCCTTAAACCAAAAGCGGAAACTATCTTCCTCACCAAACTCTATACGCATAGGATTTATTTAAAATAGTAAAAGAAGATGTTTCATCATTTTTTATTTCCTCTCTGAGTGGACTGGCCCCAAAACAGGTAGTCAGAAGAAGGGGCCTGATTAATTTATAAACTTATAAATTTTTCAGTCCCTTCATAACGCTAACATCATTATTAGGAGCATTGCCATAGCTCCCCACAAGGTTTATCAAAAATGAGAAGAACCTTATTTCACTGAAGAATGCTTCTCATTTTAAGTATTTTTTAAAAGGTTAATAAAACTTTAAAGTTAGCTTTAACTTAAGTATTTGCCATTTAGCTCAGACCTTTTTAGGAAATAAGCCTAATGGTTGGTAATTTTAAATTCCCTCTTTCTTGCAAGGACAGTGAAAAGCTAGAATTGGGTGTTTAAAGTTCAACATGTTACTTCGTAATAGATGTTTAATAGCTTTTGTGCTACCTTGCTGCTATGGTTTTCTCTAATAGCTACATAAGTTAGTTTCATATAAAATTTCATCGATGTAGAACCTAATTCAACTTAAAACTGTGTGTTTGGGGAAACTATATTACTATTTCACAATAGGCTGACAACATTTCTATAGCCAAAATAGCTAAATACCTCAATCAGTCTCAGAATGTCATTTTGGTACTTTGCTGGCCACACAAGCCATTATTCACTAGTATGACTAGTTGTGTCCTGCAGTTTATATTTAACTTTCTTTATGTCTGTGGATTTTTTTCCTTCAAAGTTTAATAAATTTATTTTCTTGGATTCGTGATGGTATGCTTCTCTTATCAAACACCCACATGAAAAACATCCTAAACAGATTGCAAGCTGTGAGTTTTTCCCATTGAAAAAAGGACCCTAGCGCGGTTGGTTTAAACACGTTGGCAATGGGTATGGAGACTTTTGTTATGAGCTGGAATATATAGACGTAGAGGAGGCAGCTCCCTACCTCTCTTTTTTGGGGAAACAGGAGCCCAGCTCAGAAATAGCCTGGCTTGTCTGGTCTGTGCCCTCTCAGGCTCTTAGAGGCATGTTGTCGGTGAGTTATAGTTTGCATGACGTGTGGGGGGAGGGGCGGGGCGGCAGGGACAGCGGTGCTTGGATCTTTAAGCTAATTTCTAGGTTGAGCATGTTGCCTGGAAGGAAGAAAATGAGCTTTCCCGCTACTATTCACACATTAGCACAAGTCAGTTTGTCAGACTAGCTCTTTGTCATCATGGGAAGCAGATAATAAGTCAGACCTGGAAAGGAGTCCAGTCAGATAGATTGTATAGGAGCCCAAGAGAGCAGTGAGCCCATGGAGCACAGATTCCTCCACACGAGGCTCCAGGCCGGTTCACTACTAAATCACAACGTCACGTGCAGGCGCAGAATCCTGAGAGGAGGGACTCTAGTGGCTCCTAGAAGGCCACTGAACAATTAGTTATTCAGCAAGTTGGATGTATCCTGCCATGACTTTCCTAATACTAGAGGGTTTACATTTAATACAGAAAAAAAAAATTCTCTGCCTGCTGCCTTCTGCCTTTTGAGCCACCACTACCTGAAAGAACCCTGGGAAAACCCTCAGGATTTCCTACTTGCTCATTTGGAAATATGGTTTGGAAAATCGTGTCTCTTCTTTCACTGAGATATTGGAACACATACTGCTTTAACAGTCACAAAACAAATGAAGGGTCACCATTTCAAGTATCAGATATTTATTTTTCACATATTCTATACCAACCTTATGATACTGTAAGTTTATCCTATAAACTTATATGCGTACTTCAGGGAATCAGGAGTGAAGGAAAAGGAAGGCCTGCTTACTTCCATAGACTGAAAAAGCACAATCTTCTCTATTTCAGGAGATTTATGTCATATTGAAGATGGCTACACATGTGTTCCTGATTTAAATTTCCCAATTGTTTTAAGACAATTCTAATACTGAAATCTATTCTTGCGTTACAATATTTACTTACGTACATAGTTTTACATCAAAATAATAAATGTCCTTTCATGTTCCCTGTTTAGAGTAAAAATAGGGGGGAAACTAGAGTTTCTTAAGTACAAACTTTAGTTTGGAATTCAAGATCCCACATAATTTGCCCAATGGCCTTTGCAGGCTTAAAATTTAAGAGTTATGTGTAAAGGGCACAGCTTCTGAATAAGAATTTGACATTTGGCTAACATTCAAGCTCTGTTCTCTTGGAAATCTAATAAGATTATCATGTCAGCTATGTTACGTAGGCAAAATTGCTCATGGTTAAAATGATCTCTGACTGGTAAATTCCATCTGGATGGGGAGAAACTCTAAATAAATACCTGGAGATAAACCACACTTTGGACTTGAGTTTGGTGACTCTTGTAATTGAGCATGTCCCCTATGAGGACACTGGAAATTATGCACGGGGTTGGAACAAGAGCTATTGGCTCCAATGGGGCATGTAGCTTCTAAGCCTGGGGGACTCCTTTACCTGCCCAATATGAGACTCCATCCCTTGCACCAGAGCTGTCACTTGGGGAAGAGAGGAGAGAAAACACTGGACAGCTGTATAAACAGCTGTATAGACTGCTGCATGGACTGTTGCCACAACTCTGACTAAAGCAGAAAGCCTGACACTGCCCTGTCCTAAGTCCTTCCTGTCCTATGTTCTCTTGAGTAGACTGGGGCCAAGTGTGGTCTCTGGTCGTCTGGGGAATGTTTCCTGAACCTAAGAAGATCCCATTGCGATGTAGCAAGAGGCACTTGCTACTTCTTGAACAAAGTGTGTGCTCTCCCATCTCTATGTCTTTGCTCATTCCTCTCTCCCACCTGAAAAGTTCCCATTTAGCAATCGTGCCTGTTGAAGCTTGCCTCATCCGTCATGGCCGAGATCAAATGCCTCCTTCATGAAGTCCCCAACCCCAATTCCCTCCATCCTTAAGTGATCATTCCCTCCTCTGAACCACTGTTAATGCTTTGCTCTGGTGTTAGCTCACCTAACAACTGCCTAAGAGGGGTTTACCACCATGTATTCTGGGACATACCTGTTCCCTGAAATATTCTTAAATGAGTGATTCTGTGGCCCAGTTAAGTTTGGAAAACACTTCATACGACACTTCCCTGTGGGAGAGCCAGAGTGCATACTGACATTTTAAACTTCTACAATTTAAAAAAAAAAAATTGTTAGCATTATTTCCTAATTTATTTAACAATGAAAAATATGTAAAGGAGTACCCATTATTATAGCTATTAACACTTGGGAAAAGCTGCTCTAAGAAGACTAACTAGCACAAAATAAAGTTACAGTAAATTTCAGGTACATGTGAATCTGAACAAAGCATATTTATGTGATGCCATTAAACTTACTTGCTCAATAAAACTTCTTAAAAAATAAAAGGCAATGGGAAACAAAAGAAAAAATAAACAGATGGTACTACATCAAACTAAAAAGATTCTGAACAGTGAAGGAAACCATCAACAAAACAAAAAGACAACCTACTGACTGGGAGAAGATATGATACATTCAATGAGGGGTTAATATCCAAAACATATAAGGAACTCATACAACTTAACACCGAAAAAAACAATCTGATTAAAATAACGGGTAGAGGACCCAAATAGACATTTCTCCAAAGATAGACACATGGCCAACAGGCATATAAAAAGATGCTCAATGTCACTAATCATCAAGGAAATGCAATTAAAACCACAATGAGATACCACTTTGCACGTGTCAGAATGGCTATCATTAATAAATCAACAAACAGAAAGTGTTGGTGACGATGTGGAGCAAAGGGAACATTCATGCACTATTGGTGGGATTATAAAATAGTGCAACCACTATGGAAAACAAAATGGAGGTTCCTCAAAAAATTAAAAATAGAACTACCTTATGGCCCAGCAATTACACTTCTGAGTATTTATCTGAAGAAATCCAAAACACTAATTTGAAAAGACACATGCACCCCTATGCTCCTTACAGCATTATTTACAATAGCCACGATAAGGAAGCAATCCAAGTGTCCATCAATAGACAAATGGATAAAGAAGATGTGGTACATATTACAGTAAAATATTATT
Source organism: Rhinolophus ferrumequinum (assembly GCF_004115265.2). Lineage (NCBI taxonomy): Eukaryota > Metazoa > Chordata > Mammalia > Chiroptera > Rhinolophidae > Rhinolophus > Rhinolophus ferrumequinum. Next base: position 28,398,563 of record NC_046290.1, read on the forward strand.
CAGCCATAAAAAAAGAATCAACTCTTGCCATTTGTAACAACACGGATGGACCTATTATGCTAAATGAAATAAGGCAAAGAAAGACAAATACCGTATGATTTCACTTATATGTGGAATATAAAAAACTAAATGAACAATCAAAACAGAAACAAAGTTGTATAGAGAGAGAACAAACTGATGGTTGTCAGATGGGAGAGGAGTTCAGGGAATGGATGCAAAGGGGGAAGAGATTAAGAAGAACATATTGGCAATTACAAAATAGTCATGGGGATATAAAGTACAGCACAGGGAATATAGTCAGTAATATGGTAATAACTATGGATGGTGTCAGGTGGGTACTAGACTTATTGGGGTGATCATAAGTTATATAAATGTCTAATCACTATGTTGTATACCTAAAACTAATATGTTGTATGTCACTGTAATTAAGAAATAAAAAGAATTATTTAAAAAAGGTAAAGCAGCTGCATGATTCAAATAACCACAGATCCTTCTTATCTCAACTCAGGTACATTACTTTTCTTCATATATGGAATGATATTTTCTAAGGACTTGGAGGTCATAGAGCATTCTTTGTCTTCTCTGTGACAATGTCTTGCTGAAACAGACTTTGAATTTCTTCCCTCTTCAGCTGGAAGACTGGAGGAGAATGGTCAACACATAGGAATTACCAACAATTAACAAATTCTCAGTCTCACTCTGCACCTTGTTTTCTCTGAAATCTGAGGCTTACAACACTGAGAAATGCTTACATAACTCTTCATGAAGAGGAGCATATTTTGCTGTGAAGCTACAGAATGATATGTATCTGTTACTACCTGAACAAAACTAATTCACTCCTCAGCTGTCTGCTGAGTTAAGAAATCATATATATAAAATCAATCACCAAAATGGAACCTCAAACATAACAGATTTTTGCACAGTAGTCCCAAGAAGCAGTCTGTGTAAGGGTATATAGAAAAGCAATTTTCTATTGATTAAAAAAAAAAAAACTCTACATAATTGCTCTGTGGGCATTAAGAGATGTTACCAGCATTTTCTGTAAGTATGAAATAATTTGTCAGGAAATTGTATGCACTTTGGCTTTCCCAATAGTACTGTAGTCAAAAATCCAAAGTGGAACAATTCTTATTGTTAGCTTTCCCTTAGGTAGTACCATATGATAAAATGATTTGCTTAGGATGTTTATTTTATAAAGCACTTTTATATGTATTTTTAAAAAACATAAATCTGTGTTGTAGGAAAGTTACACATTACTTTTAACATTTTACAGGAGAGAACATCAAGGTACAAGACCTAAGAGATTCTCCCAGAGTTAATCAACTAGTAAGTGATGGAGCCAGAACAAAAATACAGACTTTCTTAGTCCAGTAATCTAAAAACAACGTAAGCTACACTACTGGATGGAGGCAGCTTCTGATCCTATTCACAGTGTAGAGAAAGTGGAAAATGAGTTGTTTTATAATATCCATGGATCCAAAGAATCACCTGCTAAAGATAAGAGGTTCTTTTTCTGATAAACATAACCAGTGGTATTCTAGTAAATGTTTAACAATTAATTCTTGGAGAGGGTGGGAGTATCCAGATTTGTAGCATTTGCCAATTTCCATGGTGTAAATATTCCCGATGTGGCTGATTTTAAGCTAGCAATGTTTCCTCACTGAGCACAAAGTTGGGAAACGATTGTACAATCAGCTCTCAATCAGACTGAATGAATGACTCCAGCACACCAGTGAGTCTACACAACCTTATAATTCCACCTGATGGATGACATTTTTTATAATGGCTAGATAACATTTTTCTAGCTAACATTTATGAAGCACTCATCAAGTGCCAGACACTGTTCTAAGCACTTTACGTACATGAACTTATTTTAATCCTCACAACAATCCAGTGAGGTAAATTCTGTAATTCTATTATTCCCAGTTTATTGATATGGAAACTGAGGCACACATAGTTTAATTAACTTGACCAAAGTCACAAAATTAATAAATAGTAGATCCAGGTTGCAAACACAAACACTCTAGCTCCAGAGCTCATGCTGTCCTACTTCCAAATAATAATTGTGTCGAAATTTTATATATATAATGATAACAAAAATCAACCAATTAGTTAGCCCTTACTAATACCGTCTTTCCCCGAAAATAAGACCTAGCCGGACAATCAGCTCTAATGCACCTTTGGAGCAAAAATTAATATAAGACCTGGTATATTATATTATATTATATTATATTATTATAATATATTTATTATATTATATTATAGACCGGGTCTTATAGTAAAATAAAACTGGGTCTTATAATAATTTTTGCTCCAAAAGATGCATTACAGCCGATTGTCTGACTAGGTCTTATTTTCGGGGAAACACGGTAGTCCAGGCAGACAGTTCACATTAGGTATTGTTCATCTTTACATAACACAGCATTGTCTTCCCAGACCTTCAGGGGCAACCATCTAGATTCATATCTGGGGAAAACAGAGATTGCTGAATGTCTGCTTCTGAGTCACTGTACAGCCATGGTGATTTCATCTTGTGTCTCTCCCCTTTATTCCAAGTTTGCTTCTGGCCACTGAACAGAACTGGACCATAGACTTCCTTGAACTAGTGATACAGTGAATTGGGGTAGGTCAAACTTCTTGATACTTTCTGCTCCCCTTATTCACCCAGAACATCTCCAAACCAGCCTGTGCAGAAAGATGGTGATTCAGGTTCTCATTCCAGCCACTCAATGTAGGGGCTGTAAGAGAACAGACAGACCCCAAGTATTCCCTCCCTGCTTGTGAACCCAATGTTTTCAGCTCACCCTCCCTCAGAAGATGATCAAGGGTCAGTGAAAAAAAAAAATATAGGTAAAATAAGAGTCTATGCAGACCACCTCAAGTCTGATCCATGTGTGGGCAACACCTCCCCTGGAAGGCTGGGATGGGAACTGTCCGGGAGGCCACTTTGCAGGAAGTGGGGGATCTTAGATACTTTACATGGCTGGTTGATGTGGGCTAAAGCCAACAGCCTGCATTCCCAGGAGCCAGTGAGTACCCACCTCTGAGCCTCAGTTTTCCCATTTGTTGAATGAGGGTTCTGGGCAGATAATATAGAGGTGTGCTGTCCATATGGTAGCCACCAGCCACACGGGTCTTGTAGGTATAAAATACACACCAGATTTCTAAAACTTAGTACCAAAGACACACGAACATAAAATATCTCATTAATGCACTTTTATTTTGACTATATACTAAGATGATAATATTTTGGATATACTGGGTCAAATAATATAGCATATTAAAATTTTTTTAAAGGTTATGATTAACTAGAGAAAATTACAATATTATCGGAGAAATTTCATTTTTACCTGTAAAAGCTTGTGAACACACATGAAAAAAGTAAACTCTTAACAGGGATTCCTCTCATGGACACCCCCAAGCCCTTGCGTTCCCCACCTCCCTTCCTGAGGCCCACCTTTCTCTCTGAGAATCCATCTTTCTTCAAACCATCAAAGTGTGACTACCTCACTTCTTTAGAAAAACCCTGCCCCACTTTCACAAAGGTTCGTTTGCCTCATACCCTCACCCCTACCCCAGATAATTGGTGAGACAGTACAAGGTCAGTATTATCTTCCTTCACTGTTGAAAGGTAAAGACATTGAGCTTCCTGCAGTTCTTTGATGGGTACAAGTCACAGTGCCAGTGTGACGCAGAGGTAGAATTCTCCCTCTGTGTCCAGAGCCAGTCTTCTTTCTACACCACAATGCTTCCAGTCATGCCTCCCTGATCCCACGAACAAACATATCCAGATAGTCATCATAACGAGGTTTGAAGAATAGTTACTGGGCATCAATGTGCAGCAAGGATTTTCTAGATGAAAGGATATGAGTGCAGCGTAGGTTCTGCCTCAGGATAACCCTTGAGATGCAGTCAAACAGGTAGACAGTCGTGATACACTGAAGTCAATATTAGCATTATACATAGGACATTATGAGAGCTCGAGGAGGGAAATAATCTGCTTGGAGCATCTGAGGAATATTTTGCTGGAAGGTAAAGAAAAAAGAAATGACAACCACATGTACTGCTCACATGTCTGCTCATTGGAAGGATTTTGCTTCACTATTGTCTTTCTAGAACACTCCTGATTGTGACTGTAAATGTGGTTGGTGCCAGCATATGATGCAAAATCATTTGTAGCAGACCTGAATTTTCCCTGCTTTAGTCAACTGGTTATAAGGAACTGCTCGTGAGACTATACATGTAGGTTAAGGGGAAGGGAGCAATCAGCAACAGTAGTTGTTCTAGAAGTCTGATCTCTGTTCCTGCAAATGACTTGTGTATGCTATTCCTGCTTGAACCCAATCTCTTGTACCACTCCCACTTGATGATGGGTTACTGCTGCACTCTCCCAACCTTAAGGTGTGATGGGCTAGTTAACACATAGTTCATGGTTGGCAACTTAGTTGCCTGGTCACTTGAGGGCACATGGCCAGGCATTGAGATTCTGCCAGGGCGGAGTATCAAACCAGGAACTGTTTCTCAAAGAATAGTTATTGGCAGAAGAAGATATGGTTTGCTCCAAAGCCAACAGGGGTCTGCACTGATTCTTTTATTGACACTATTCAGAAATCCCATACAGCATCCCCACTGCAAAAAACTCTGAGTATTGTTCAATCTGCAGTGTCACAACTCCCAACGGGAAGAACTATTGGTATTACAGCCTGAGCTTGTTGAAATGCCTTTTCTTGCTCTGGGCCCACCTAAATCTAGCAGTTTTATGGGTTACTAAATAAACTTTTCAAGCAGCACACTCAAACGTAATATACATTGTCTCCAAAATCCAAATAGTCTCATCAAGTATTTTCAGTACTTACAGTTCAAGGTGCAATAACTATATTTATACTTTGGAAGAGATAGTCTGACATATTCCAGGCCACCGAAACACCCCAAATCACTTTCTCTTATGTCCTTACTCAGCCCATCCAAGATGAAGAATAATGCAAAGTAATGTGGGACAGGGAAGGAACAAAGGGTCTTTTCCTAACACACATTTTAGTCCTGAGATTGTTTTTTTGTATTAATAAAACCACAAATTGTCATTTGATCTCTTTATATATCTTTTACTTCCTTCCCTCTTATTTTACCTAATTGATCCTTTGTTTTAGTTAAAATTCTTGGTTGCCAAGAAATAGAAAACCAAAGGCTGGCTTGAAAAAAAAGGAGCATTTATCTATAAAGTTACAATGGCATCTCACAAAATCCAAGAACAGGAATGAAGAATTGAGAAATGAGAAATTGGAAAGGTATCAAAATCCTGTAAAAAATTTTATTCCATTGTTTGATTTCAACCTCAGTGGTGGTATTCTCTCTCTCTCTCTCTCTCTCTCTCTCTCTCTCTCTCTCTCTCTCTCTCTCTCTCTCTCTCTCTCTCTCTCTCTCTCTCTCTCTCTCTCCCCTCCCTCTGAGAATTTGATTTTCTATTTCCCAGTACAATTGGAAGAAAGAGGCAGCTTCTACACAGTTGCCCAGTCGATATCACTTCATTTCCAGCCACTCCAAGAAAATAATTGATGATATCTGAATAGCCATTTCAAATATCAGGAGGGAGAATTGAATTTGCCCATTTGGGCTCAGGTTTCCATGTTTATCCATGTGTTGTTTTCTGGCTCGGGGTTGGGGGTGGGGGGGCAGCTAGTCACATGCCATAAACAAGGATATGAAATTTTCAGGAAAACAGAGGTTGGGTTGACATCAAACAAAACTATAGCTACCAAAATCTTCTTTTCTAAGTGAAGCAGTTGCTTCTCTTTTCATTCCAGATTTTATTTTTTTCTTTATTTTCCTCATTGCCTTTTGGTATTAAACTGACATCTATGCCCAGCTTCTTTTAAGTTTATTACATCCTGAATTGACCCTTTTGACATTTATAGAAGGAATTCATATTGGAAGAGCAAATGATTACTAAGGTCAACATATGGAAAGAAGAGTTAGCCACTTGCCAAGTTTGGGCTATCGGTACCAGACCACCAGTCTAGAAAACAGAATCCAGCCAGTTTTTTCTGGTGGTGCAGCCAAAGAACATTGGTCAAAGCATGTTTTTGTTGTTTATATCTGTTCAGTTTTAGCTGACAGAAACACATGATAAAATGTTTTTTTTCTAATTAACTCTCCATAAGTTAAATTATTTACTTAAGAGTCATCTTAATGTATGTTTAATTTATCACAGTAAGTTCTTCATCTATCAAGTTTTTTGCATCACTACTTTGTGTGGCAAGAAGAGTTTCAGAAGGAATTGAATCGTTACCTCTTACAAAATCAACCTAGCAATAAAGTCAAAGGAAAAGTTGGTGACTCTTGGCTTAATGTCGTGCGGAAAATAATCTAAATATTTTTTATGGTTTGGGTGCATGTGAGGGATTTAGAATATTCTACCTCTCATCTCATCTTTGAAGAGCACATATTTGAGAAATTATATGTAATCACAGATGAGGAGACTGACAAGCTTAATCTGGACCGTAGAATGACTGACACATCTCGGACAGGCTGCCAAATCTGTCTGACAATGTCTATGAACACTTTGAATCTCTGAGCACCTGAAGCAGTGGCTGATGCCAGATCATTCTTTGCTGTGGGCAAGAACTCCTAAACTATGGTAATTAGGAATCTTTTCATGATACCTTACCTGTATTTTTATAAATTCTAATTGTAATAAATGACAACAGATTAATAAATTTCTTGTAGTTACTAGCTTTAATATTTTAATTCACATTATATGACTACTGGATTTTGTAGAGTGCTAAAATATGCCATTTAAAGGTTTAAATTTTTTAAATGACAATCAAAATTAGTATAATAGCACCTTACACAGTGATATTTAATTGCATTTCTTTACTAACTTTAGCCACAGATTTTCACATAAAGTTTATTGTCTGTTTACTTACGAGGTAGCTAAAGGAGTTATTATATTCCTATCAGGGTTGAGAGAGAACTTAATTAACTTTTGCCTACAAAACTAGTTAGAATATCTGATACTAAAGCTCACATCTCCTTACTGAAAGTTCTGTGTTCTTTCCTCATTTAAACTATCTGGACTTGGGTGTACATTATGTGTATGTTATATGGAAAATTTATGGTATATACATCAAAATGTAATAATGGTTATCTCTGGCAGGTAAGAATATGGGTGTTCAAATTTTCCTACTTTTAGTTTGATGTAATTTCATGCATTTTCTATAATCAAGGTTTATTATTTTAGGATCATACAATAACATTAATATATTTTTAGATTTCTATTGAAATATAATACCATCATATAACTCTTTCTAGTGAAAATCAAAATACAGGGAAATGAACTTGAGAGTTCTAGTTTGTGTGTTTTTTCTCAGTTGAGGTTTTCGTATTTTGTGCTTCCTATTATTTTGTTTAACTGTCTTTGAAATTGTGTATGCACAAACTTATTAGAATTATTGTATTCACTCGTATGAGCAGTGCTTTGAAGGGTTAAACCTAAGAAATTGCAGAAGTTAGGGTTTTTCCAGCAGTTTCAATTATTGGGATTGTTCAGGAAAATCATTGGCACACAAATCTGTAATTATTCACAATCGAAGGAATATTTGCAAAATGAAAATGTCATCAATAGCCCTGCTCAGGAATGTGACTTGAAAGTCTCTGAAATACCCATCAACCCTTTCTCTTATTAACATCCTCACTTCCACTACCTTAGCTCAGGTTCTGATTATCTTATGCCTCAGTTTCCTAAACTGTCCCCCTGATTGCATCAGATTAGGAAAGCTGTCTTTTACCTAATTTGAAAGAGGATTATTTCTGGAAAATGGCAATAAATGAAAAAATATATAGTCAAACTCTTTTCCATGACAGATATATTATGCTCTATAATGTTTCAAATAATAGCAGTTACTCAGCCTTTGCTGCCTAAAACACTACTCCAAAACTTTGTGGCTTAAAACAATAATCATTTATTAGCTCACAAATTGGTGGATTCGCTATTTGGGCATGACCCAGCTGGGCAGTTTTTCTGTCTGTCTCTGTGAGGCTCCCTAATTCGTTCATCTGCTGTTAGCTGATGGCTTCGCTAGTGCTGGATGGTCTAGGATGGACACACTTACCTACTAGGTATTTGGTAGGCTGTTGGCTGGAGAGCCTCTCTGCATGGTCTCCACACCAGAGTAACTCAGGCTTGTTCCAATGGGGGGAGTGCAAAGAGATGAACTGAAATGAGCAAAGCCTCTTAAGGCCTAGGCTACAAATTCTCTTGACACTCCTTCTGCAATGTAACAAGGGCAAGCTAAATTAAAGAAATGAGGAACTAGACCCATCTCTTGAGGGCAGGAGCTCCAGTAAATTTTGGCCTTTTTTTAATACATACATTAAAAAATAAAGAGATATCCAATGACAAAACTAGAACAATTTAGTAGTGAGTTTAATGTCCTTTATTCAAGGGAAAACAGTCCATGGGTTGAGGAAATACAGTGCCTCACAAGCAGTGGAGCACTCTGCTAGAGGGGTTTTGGGCAAGATCAAGTTTTATAGAGCATTAGAAGAACAGGATTCGCTAGGAGATTGGGAATTTCCTTATAAGGCCAGCAGGTCCTATTTTCTAGGGTGAGGTGAGCTAGCTAGGGCTGAATTGGAAGATTATTATTATTGGCGTAGGTTAGGTTTCCTTTCAGGTGTTTCCTGTAAGTGCAAGCTGATTTAGGTTTAGATTTGTGACATGGACCAGGCCACTGGTGCGGCATCCATTTTGTGGGTCCTGACATACAAATTAACTTTATAAGAAGCAAAGGAAGTCACCTCGTTAGCTACATAGCCAGGCTCCAAGACTGATTGATCCAACAGTAACTCTAATTAATTCTTATTGTTCCTCAGAGGCATTCATCTGGTGATCCCTCCCCTCTAATCATCCCGCCCTATTCCTGTGACTCTGCCTCTTTTTCAGTATTCCCCCTTTTATTTCCTTACTCAGCCCAAGAGGAAAGTTCTTATTTGATTGTGTTCTCAATCCATGTAGCGCCTCAGGCAGAGTTGTCACACTGGATCACCTCCAGAGGGCGGGATTTTAAGATTTCTGATTCTGGCCCATTTGAAGATTTCTGGTTCTCAGTGAGAACTCCCTGCAAAGACAACAAGCCTTGATATTATCTTTTTACTTATTCAGCCTGAACAACTCTTACCTATTCTTCTAGAATAGGCTAAAACCTGCAAGAATTACCTTCACTGTAAAAGCTTCCCAATCATCCATAGGCAGAATTAGCAGCTTCCACCTCTGTGGTCTTGTGGTTTCTCAATTTTGGGACTAGTTACATTTGTAGTAATATCATGGAAAAAGCATTGGGCAGGTAAGCAAGGGTATAGAAACATTTCTGGTAGGCAAAATGGGCTCAGGTTGAAATTTCCTGGAAGATCCCTTTTCTGGTGTTTACCTCTAAAGGTATAGTTATTGATTAAGACTCACAGTTCTCGTAATGCTGGCAAAAGACAAGTCCTATTGTACTGTTAAATTAATTAAAGAAGGCCATTAGACTGAGGTGGCTTTAATGCCATGGCATTTACAGAAGCAAACCAGGATTAAGCCTGTGAACACCTCAAGGTTAAGAAATGAAAAGCTAAGGACAGCCAATCACAAGCAGCCAACTAGGCTTTAAGCTTTAGCCAATCAATAATTTCCTTGATTTGCTTTTGCCTTTTCTCCATAAAAGTCTTTCCCCAGCTCTTGTTGGTAGAGCCCTCCTAACTACTTCTGATTTGGCACTACCCAATAGAATTGATTTTTGCTCAAATAAACTCTTAAAATTTTTAATATGCCTCAGTTTATCTTTTAACAACACCAAAGTAGCCTAAGAAGTTAATTGCCTAAAATCACTTATATCTCAGTAAGATATATTTCTAAGTGGTTCTCAAATGGGTTCAACTGAAAAATGATGTTTAATAATCTTTAGTTTCTATTACACTATTGTTCTCTAACTAGAATTCTTACTAAGTCTAAAATATTGGACTATTTCCTTTTATATCAGTATCGGAAAAAAATTAATTGACCTGCAGATGAATCTTAGAGTGAATTTTAGTTTTAATAAAAAAGGCATCTTTGCTAGAGTCAGAAAATCAGATTTTAGGCTGTGAATATCATAGGGGAGGAAAATTTTTCTCTTCTGCTCTTCTAGGTTCTGTGGCTGGTCTAAGAATTAAATTGACATAAAACAGAATAACCGGAGGGAAAAAACAATTTTAATTATGTTTTTAGGAGCCCCAGAAATGGCAGCCAGAGGATTTAGGTTTATATACCATCCTGAGCTGAGGAAAGGAATAGAGGTCTAGGGCTTCAAAGAGAAGGAAGGCAATTTATGGGAAGTTGAATAGAGAAAATGAAATGTTTGGTAAACAAATGTAGCCCTACCAGGTAGATAAGTGTCTCAGGTAAAGGTATCTCTGATAATAGTTCTCTTCCTGGTACAGGACCCCTTTCTAATGGAAAGTACACTAAAAAAAGTAACTTTTACTCTGTTTTCAGAGCTTTTTTCTGTGTCTTGTTTCTAAAAATAATCAGCTCCAAATAATCCTTATGCCAAAGAGGCATGTTTTGGGGTAGCATATGTTGCTACCCTTCAATATTTTACTTCCTTTAATAGAGCTGCAGGGAAGAAATAACTAATTTTTCAAAAATAGAGAAAGTGGAACAAAATAAAGAACAAAATGTATTTTCCTAAAAGCAGCCATTTCAATAGTACAACAAAATTAGGTGGCCTTCTCCTTAATGTGTTGTATTCATTTGTTGAGATTGAACATTCAAATAATTTAACATAATCTAACTAAATTATTTGTATTTTAAAATTTGGTTGAAAAATAGCATGGAATTTCAGGTTGAATTCTCTAGGAAGCGGATTCTGAGCAGAGTTTAGCGTGTAGAATATTTGTTAGGGAGTGTCTGGGGAATAGGAAGGAGAAGGAAGCAGGAGTGGACAGAACAAGAAGTCAAGATGCAATGCAGGCCCAAGAAAGCCTTGGCTGACCCCCCAGAGAGTAATGGATTTGGAATGGCCCTTCAAGATTGTCCTGAATCATCCCACGATGTCCAGGCCTTCATGCCCCTGCCTCAATTACGTGGCAGTAGAAGCTGCTACAGCCATTCCAGAGAGCAATTTAGCATCATTTAGTGTAACTGAGTAAGCAGATACCTTTGGCAGAATTGTTTGTTTGTGTGTGCTTCTGAGAAACTCGGTTTATAAGGAAACATGGTGTGGCAGGGAATGGGAGTCTGTGTATTATCCATCATCAAGGGACTACATAAACAGAATGGGTGAATTCATGTGACAGCCCCGTTCTGTGGTCAGAAACAATGAACTAGATGATGATGATAATGTAGCAAACATTTGAAGCACTACTAGGGAGTGATAATAATACTAGCAAACAGTAATTGTCCACTTACTGTTTGTCAGGCCCTTTATTTACCTGTGTCATCTTTATTCAACCCTTTGTTATTTTCATTATAGTATTCCTAAATGTGGAAACTGAGATATGGAGAGATGAAATAATTTGCTCAAGATCACCTAGCTAAAAAAGTGGCAGAACCAGACTTTAAAGGTAGGAATTCTAGCTTTGAGAGGTTACACTTTTAATCACTACCCCAAGCACAGATCTTTGAGATAGAATGTTGAGTGGGAAAGAACAAAGTAGTTGAATTAGTGATGTTACCCTTGCCTGGTATCCTGGCTCTCCCTGACTCCATCAAACCTGAGCATCAGAAAGAACCAAGCCTCCTCCCCTGACCATAACAAAGAAATTTTTGGAATAACCACATTCACCCGTATCCTTTTGAATAACCCATAGGACAGTATTTTCTAGGCTTATTTTCAAAGAATTGTTTACACAAGCCGTGACTATCAATGACAAAGTACAAAGATTCTAGTTGATGCTTGCATTTCTCCCCAGGAGGAGTGCAACGACTTGGTGCAGTCAACAGGGGGCGCTGCACGTCCCTCCACCTCTGCATCTCGAGCTTTCCCATCACACAGATTAAAGCCCCTAAACTTCCAAGCCACACAGATTAAAGCCCCTAAATTTCCAAGCCACACAAATTAACAACAGAGGAGGTAGAAGAAGGCAAACGTGGGGTGAGAATGCAGGAGTCAGAGACAGGGCCAGCTTCATGGGTGTGGGACCCACGTAGTAACACAGGGCCCTGCATATAAAAAGGCCCACTCACACTTGGTTTAATGTTCTGCTGTTCTATCCTGAAATCCTTAATATTTTTTAACAGGAGCCCCACATTTTCATTTTGTACAGGGTCCCACAAGTTATGTAGCCAGTTCTGGTCAGAGGGCTTAGAACCTGGCACTTGCAGCCACATTTGGCATCCCTAAGGAAAGGTTTGATGCTGGATTTTCTCCAATATTCTTTTACAATCTAGGTCCAGTCATAAAATCTTTCGATCCCATCTCCCCCTAAAATTGGCTAGAAGATACTTTGCCAGTGTTCAGCCAGTCTTTGAGCTATAGCCAATCAAATACGTTCTTTCATGTTCAAATTCCACTCTCCAGATGGGGAAGGAAGGATGGGAGTGAGTCCAACCAACATAGTTCCATAGAGTCATAGACTTGGTGCACAGGGTATCTTTTACCTAATTACTGCAAGTAATGCTGAGAGCCAGGGAACCGCAGAACTGGGACTGAAGTTGCCGTTGAAGCAAGATAATATGGCTCAGAAGCAGATATCGAAATATGGGAATCAGAAAGACAGAAATTCAAGCAGGGAGAAGTGTGTCAGGAGAAGAAAAAGGCAACCCTGGCATTTGTCTATTGCCCACAGCTAACTTTGATGTACCCTTCAGGTCTCACTTTCATCTTATATGCTCAGAAAGTTTCCTTGAACACTATAACTAAAGCAACTCCCATTCACTTTTTAAAACAATATTATGGATTTGTGCTTCTTTCTTTGCACTTATTATAATTTTTATTTAGCTGTCATTTACTTGTTTATTAACTATATCCCTCTCTAAATTTTAAATCCTCTGGGGTCAGGAACCATGTCTGTTTATTCCTAGTGTTCTCACAGTTCCCAGAACATGGTCAGTGCTCAAGTATTTCTTGAAAAAATAGATGAGTAGTTGCTGGTGATCTTAAAAGACAATGCTATGAGCCTATCACGCCAAAGCAGAAGGAGAGTATCTTATTTGTCTTGCTCTTCTTGGTGTTTAGACCCTCAGTAGCTGGTATCTTGCAAGCACTTAACAAATATTTTAGAATGAATTAATAAATGAGGTATTGTAAAACTTAAACACCAATATGTAGTTCATCTTAAAATCCTTACATACATAAATTAGTAGCTTCTGATTTTTTTCAGTTGTGTACATGCACGTGCACTTATTTTCTAAATCAAGGTGTATTTTAATGGATTCTAAGATTACTTTCTTCATACAACTGTAAAAGACATTCCTTTTTTAAAGATGAAATCATGGGGAACTCATATGGTTTCTCATTGACAGACATTTTTAACTTACCAGGAATTGGGGGGAAAAAATTGCTAACATCTATAAACTGAAAGAAGCTTGTGACTCATTTCAAACTAGAAAAATCAAGCTCAATTTTCCTGATTTATTTCTGGTGTGTTGGTTCATTTCTATATATTCTGACTATGCTAAGCACTACATACAGCGGGTGCCAAAAAATGTGTACACATTTTAAGAAAGGAAAACTGTATTAAAATTGTAATACTCAATATATACCAATAACAAAAGATTAATACAAGTCATGTTTGACTTCTGCAATTACAAGAGGTGCTCAAAGTGGTTACCATCAGCGTCCAGACACCTGATTACGCAAACTACTGCTTGAGCAACATTGACCCAAGTGTCCACTTGTATACATTTTTTATCACCCCCATATATTAGAGCTTTCTTCCCCCAAGGAGCTGACAATACAACCCAAGAGAAATCAATTCAAACAGTCCTAACAAATGCCACAAGAGGCCGGCATGGTCCCAAGTGTAATAGAAGCAGAAAGCAACGCAAGGTAGATTACTGCTGATTGACGATTAGTGGATGCCTCATGGAGAAGGTAGCATTTCAGGTGGGTCTTATAATGGGCTTGTTGCAGTAACTATTATGATATGAGTGACGTGGAACATTTTATATATGCTAATTGGATAGAATCAGCAATTCAAAAGGCCACTTTCAATATCCCTACGTGTTGCTACTAATATCAAGGAAAGCTTACTTGGATAGCCAGAAGTTTCAAGCTTCAACTCTTGAAAGAACTTTAAAAATTAAAATAATAATAATAATAACAATAATAATATTATGTGTGTGTGAATTTTGTGAAATTAATAAGGTAAATGGCATGACAGAATGATATTTTTAAACATTTTAATGACTAATGTTTTATCATAAGACCAGTTTACAATTCTAAAATTTTAGCTTTGTTATCTAGTCCACTTCTCTTATTTTAAAAGTGAAGAAAAGGACTTGGAAAGAATAATCAACCTTCCCAATTTTACTAGCTGGTTAGCACAAGAGAGGGGACTCCACCCCACATTTCCCACTTTGATCTAGTTCTCTTACCACCGTGCTATACTACCTTTCAAATAGTAAAGTATGGATTATCCTATTACAATGTACATTTTTCTGCTTGCCAAATTTTGGATTTCATAGAAAAACCAAATTAATAAAAATAAATCTCCCAACTCCTACTCAAAAAAAAAAAAAAAGTAGATATGGCAAAGTTGGGAGTGGATACACTTTCAAACTGTTATTGAACAATATTTTTAAATTATAGTAATTAATACTTTTTTAACACTTATTTTACACCAGGAACTGCATGAAGCAGTTTTAAAATGCATCATTTCGTTTAATCATCACAACAGCTCTACAGGTAGGCATTATTATTAATGTCTATTTTACAGGTAAAGAAGCTGAGGCAAGTAGAATTAAGAATTTGCCCTGGATCACCCAGTGGTAAAGTTGGGGCTTGAATCCACACACAGCCCATACCTTTAACCACTAAGTTACCAAGACAAGACTGTTAGATGGGACATGGTATCCATTAACTGACTCTGGACTACACAGACTACATTATGTACTTTCGTCTCCATCACCTACCTACTCCTCACTGACCCACCCACCCTGGCCTCTAGGACTTTATAAGCCTACTTATAAGCTACTCAGATAAATAAGGATTGTTGTTGATTGAATGGTGCTGACTCACTAAACAAAACTTAAACCAATATGTTTTATTCTTTGGTTGGGGAAATAGTTATTGATCTGGCAGTCACTAGGTGTTGAGTCATGTTCTAGAAATAATATGAAAATATCAAAACAAAAAAAACCTAGATAGTGAGCAGAGCCAGGGCTGTGGAACTAAGGCTGGAGGTGGGACACTAGGCCAGGGCACAGGTGGGGCCAGGAGAAGGGCGGGCCCATTGTTGGGGGAACTTGCCACCGGAAGAGGGGAAGGCAATCAGGGGCGGACCAGGCACCAGGAGGACGTGACTGGGGAGACCGTAGGGAACCGTGAGGAACAGCAGGTAACACTCCGGACCCTTTTTCCGCGCATTCGAAATTCCCATTTTTGCCGTGAATATTCTTTTCTCCACACCCCCTCACAGTCTCCTGGGTCGGAACAGGGTTTTTCCCAGCCACTTCTCTCATGCCTGTGGTGCTCATCTTGCATTTGAGGTGAGCTCCTAATGACACCGGAATGCTGTTGGAGGGAGCCAGGAGCCCCACTTTCAGGACTGATAGTGAATTCATGGAGGGCAGTGTGGAGGGGGAAAGAAGAGGTAATCCGAGCCTGTCCTCAGGGCGCTGAGGGCGGGCTGAGGGTCGAGGAGAAAGCCCAAAGAAAGAAATGGGCTGTCACCCACCTGTGGGGATAGTCGAAGCTGAGCTGTGAAGGTCACAAGTCAGTCTCTGCTTCTTACCAAAGAATTTGACAAGCACTGAATAACCGGCTTGTCATCAAGTTCACTGGGCGAGACCGTATCCACTGAAGCAATCTTGACCTAGGAAATTGGAGGGGGGGCAATGAAGATACCTAGAAATGAGTTAGATGGCTTGGCCAGTGGGACAAAAGGATAGCATGCAGTAACAGCCAGCAAATATTAATGACGGTTTTACAAGGAAAAACACTCCAAAGGTCTCATTAGGGGAAAGCAACTGGAAGAAAATTAAGCTCAAATTAAAATGAAGTTAGTTCAGGAGCCACGTTCTGAGACAAAACCCTAGTAAAACCTTTTTTTATTGAAACCAAAAAGGAAGAAAAAGGAGGGCGGGTTTTGCATTAACTACTTTAGATTATCTTATAGTTCTACTAAACAATAACAGTATATCAAATAGTGATGGTTTTTAATTTTACCCCACAAGGAATTTTGCTATATTTATTATGGGATGCTATTACAATTATTCTCCTGCCTTAAGGATCAAGTTTTAATTATTTAAGGGATTTTATATAGAGTTTTACTTGTGTATGTTAATATTTCGATAAACTGAAAATGTGCAGCTAAAATTCTCTCAGATTTAAAAACCACTAATAGTTGTTAAAGTAATGTAATAAAAAAGAAGGAAATGGGATTTCTTTATGAAGTAACAAATTGTCAAGCAATGGTGCACCTCATTTTAAACAGTGATATGACCCCCCCAAAAAATTACTTTGAGTAATTACTTTGGGAATTTTACTTACCTTTTACTTTGGACTAGTTGCCACTGCCACTTTCACACGTCATGCAGTGTCACATGCTCTTTTCTCAACTAGAATACCTAAATTTCAAATTCATATTTTCTCCTTCCCCTTTGCTAGTTAAAAGTCTAAAGACAAGGGCCTCATACATTTATATTGTATTAATCCTGATTCTTCTAGAAACTCTCCCACCCTCAAATATAAATGCTGGCTGCTTTGCAAAAGTCAGTTTCTCCATCCTTGCTCGATTTCTTTCTTTCTTTTTTTTTTTTTTTAGGAATTGCAAATAACTTTTATTTTTATTAAAATATGCAATAAGATGTAATTAAATCTTTAAAAAGTCTGAAAACCTTCAGATCTACTTACTTTTTTCTCATTTTATTTTATTCTTTTAGTATTTTTATTAAAATATAGCTAACATACAACATTAGATTAGTTTCAGGGGTGCACCACAGTTATTCAACATTTATATACCTAAAGAAGTGATCACCATAAGTCCAGCAACCATCTGACACCATACTATGCTATCACAATATTTTTTACTATATTCCCTATGCTGTACATTACATCTGCATGACTTATTTATTTTATACCTGGAGATTTGAATCTCTTATTCCCCTTCATCTTTTCCCCCTTCTTTAATTTTTCAATTACAGTTGACATTCAATATTATTTTATATTAATTTCAGGTGTACAGCATAGTAGTTAGACATTTATTTAACTTAAGAAATGATCCCCCTGACTAGTCTTGTACTCACCTACACTATACATAATTATTACCACATGATTGACTATATTCCCTGTGCTTTGCTTGATATCCCCATGACTATTTTGTAACTACCAATTTCTATTTTTCAATCGCTTCACCTTTTTCACCCAGCCCCCAACTCCCTCTCATCTATCACTCCAACAAATCTAGTACCCATCTGACACCATAAGTAGTCACTACAATATTATTGACTATATTCCTTATGCTATACCCTATAGCTCCATAACTACTGTGTAACAACCAATTTGCACTTCTTAATCTCTTCCCCTTTTTCACTCATTCCCATCAAAATGTTCTTTGTATCTATGAGTTTCTCTCTGTTTTGTTTGCTTATTTTGTTCTTTAAATTCCACATGTAAGCGATATCTCATTTGCATCTGTCTTTGTCTGACACTCCTCTCAGCACAATTTCCTCCGGGTCCACCCGTGTCACTTCAGACGAAAAGAACCCATTCCCTTCCATGGCTGAGCAATATTCCTTTGTATATATACATACCACCTCCTCTTTATCCACTCATCCATTGATAGACACCCAAACTGCCTCTACATCTTGGCTGTAGTAAACAATGCTGTAATGAACATATGGATGCACACATCCCCTGGAAGTGGCATTTGGGTTTCTTCAGATAAATACCCTGAAGTGGGATTACTGGGTCCTTCTTTATCTCTTGTTATAGCCTTTGTTTTAAAGTCTATTTTGCCTGGTATAAGTATTGCTACCCTAGCTTTTTTTTGTTTTTTTTTTTTCATTTCCATTTTTGTGAAATATCTTTTTCCATCCCTTTACACTCCATCTGTGTATGTCTTTCAATCTGAAGTGAGTCTCTTGGAGGCAGCATATGTAAGGGTCTTGTTTTCTTATCCATTCATTCCTCTATGTCTTTTGAGTGGAACATTTAATCCATTTACACTGAAAATAATTGTTGATAGATATGTAACTATTGCCATTTTATTATTCACAATTTTGATCATTGTATTTTTCTGTCTTAAAAAGTCCCTCTAACATTCCTTGTAATACTGGTTTGGTGATGAACTAACTCCTTTAGCTTTTCCTTGTCTGGGAAGCTTTTACTGTCTGTCCTTCGATTCTAAATGATAGCTTTACTGGGTAGAGTAATCTTGGTTGTAGGTCCTTGCTTTTCATCACATTGACTATTTTGTGCCAATCCCTTCTGGCTGGCAAAGTTTCTGTTGAGAAATCAGCTGACAATCTTATGGGAGCTCCCTTATACGTTACTAGTTGCCTTTTTCTTGCTGCTTTTAGGATTCTCTTTTTGGCTTTAACCTTTGCCATTCTAACTAGGTTGGTGCAAATGTAATTGCAGTTTAAAAGGTTAAAAATAATTTCTTATTTTTAATAAGAAATTAAAAATTTCTTAGGGGGGATCATTTCTTAAGTCATTTCTTAAATTAGCTGTGATTACTTTTGCACCAACCTAATATACTGTGTCTTGGTGTGGGCCTGTTTGGGTTCATCTTGTTTGGGACTCTCTGTACTTCCTGCACTTGTATGTCTCTTTCCTTTGTCAGGTTAGGAAAGTTTTCAGTGATTATTTCTTCATATAGGTTCTCAATCCCTTGCTTTCTCTCTTCTCCTTCTGATACCCTATGATGCAAATGTTGTTATGCTTGATATTGTCCCAGAGGTCTCTTAAACTATCCTAATTTTTTTGGATTCTTTTTTTCTTTTTGCTGTTCCAATTGGGTGTTTTCTGCTACCTTGTCTTCCAAATTGTTTTGTTTGTTTTTTTTTCATTTTTTTAACTTTTCAATTACAGTTGACATTTAATGTTATTTTATATTAGTTTCAGCATAGTGGTTAGACATTTACATAATTTACAAAGTGATACCCCAAATTAGTCTTTTCCATCTAGCACTAAACAGTTATTGCAATATTATTGACTATATTCCCTATGCTGTACTTTACATCCCCATGACTATTTAATAATTACAAATTCGTACTTCTTAATCTGTTCACCTTTTTCACCCAACCTGACAAACCCCCTCCTATCTGGCAACCATCAGTTTGTTCTCTGTATCTATGAGTCTGTTTCTTTCTTTTTTCAGTTTTATAACTGGTACTTTTTTTTTTCCTAATTTTTTTTGTTGGGGAATATTGGGAAAACAGTGTGTTTCTCTAAGTCGTTGTCCTTCAATCTAGTTGTGGAGGGCGAAGCTCAGCTCCAAGTCCAGTTGCCATTTTCAATCTTTAGTTGCAGGGGGCACAACCCATCATCCCATGCAGGAATTGAACCGGCAACCTTGTTGTTCAGAGCTCACACTCTAACCAACTGAGCCATCCAGCTACCCCTCCAGCAGCTCAGTGGCAGCTCGCTGTCTCCAGTCTAGTTGTGGAGGGCGCAGCTCGCTGGCCCATGTGGGAATCAAACCAACAACCCTGTTGTTTAGAGCTCACGCTCTAACCAACTGAGTCATCCAGCCGCCCCAGGTCTGTTTCTATTTTGTTTGTTTATCTTGTACTTTAGATTCCACACATAAGATCATATGATATGTCTTTCTTAGTCTGACTTATTCCACTTAGCATAGTACCCTCTAGGTCCATCCATGTTTTCACAAATAGTAAGATTTCATTCTTTTTATGGCAAACTAATATTCCATTGTATGAGTTCTTTATAAATTTTTAATATAAACCCCTTATCAGATGTATCATTGGTGAATATCTTCTCCCATTCAGGTTTTCTTTTCATTTTGGTGGTTTCTTTTGCTGTGCAAAAACTTTTTAGTTTGATGTAGTCCCATTTGTTTATTTTTCCTTTTGTTTCCCTTGCCTGAAGAGATATATCAGAAAAAAATTTACTAACAATGTCAGTGAGTTTACTGCTCACGTTTTCTTCTAGGAGTTTTATGAATTTGGGTATGACTTTTAAGTTTTTAATTCATTTTGGGTTTATTCTTGTATATGGTGTAAAGTGGTCCAATTTCATTCTTCTTTTTTAACACGTGTCTGCCAGTTTCCCCTACATCATTTATTGAATAGACTATCTTTACCCCATTGTGTATTCTTTCCTCCTTTGTCATAGATTAAAGGACCATATACATGTGGGTTTATTTCTGGGCTCTGTATTCTGTTTCATTGATCTATATGTCTGTTTTGCTGTCAATACCATGTGGTTTTGATTGCTATAGCTTTGTATTAGAGTTTAATATCAGATTGCACGATACTTCCAACTTTGTTCTTTCTCAAAATGGCCATGGCTATTCGGGGTCTTTTATGGTTCCATACAAATTCTAGGATGGTCCTACTTCCAGGCGGCACTGGCTTGGGAATCCTTGTTCTAATATCTAGGGCTCTTCTCCTTGTTCTATCTTGATGATCACGTTTGGTTTAGTAATACAATACCCTATTGTGACAAGGTGGTTGTAATTTTCCAGCATTACATCTCTGTGTAGTATCTTCTGAGTAGGATCAAACAGATACTACTCTTCCTGGGTGAAGTCCACACATACATCTTGGAATGATACTTGTTCCTGTGATGGTACATTCTTTTTCTGAGATTGGTTCATTTTCCACTCTTAGGGGAGGAGGGAGTGCCGCAGCTCCTTCACCAGGGATTGTTTTCCTCCCAGGAGCTGGAGGCCAGTGAAGGATGAGCCGGGAGGAGGAGGAGGAGGAGCCCAAATTGTTGATTCTATCCTCTGCTTCATCTAGTCTGCTGGTGATTCCTTCAAGTGCATTCTTCATTTCAGTTATTGTATTCTTCACTTCTGGCTGGTTCTTTTTTTATGGTTTCTATGTCCTTTTTTAGCCTTGCTATCTTTTTTTGAAGTTCTCACTGAGTTCCTTGAGCATCCTTGTAACCATTGTTTTGAACTCTGTATCTGGTAGGTTGCTTGCCTCCATTTTGTTTAGTTCTTTTTCTGAAGTTTTCTCTTGTTCTTTCATTTGGGATACATTTCTTGGTTTCCTCATTTTGGCTGCCTCTCCTTTTGTTTCTATGTAATAGGTAGATCTGCTATGTCCCCCAGTCTTCGCTAGGTGGCCTTATATAGCACGTGCCCTGTGGGGCCCAGTCGTACAGTCTCCCTCATCACCTGCACCGGGTGCTGCAAGAGTGTCCCTTGTGTGGGTTGTGTGTGCCCTCCTGTTATAGTTTAGCCTTGGTTGCTATTGGCACATCAGTGGGTGGGATTTACCCTCAGGCTGATTGGCTGTGGGGTTTTGCCACATCCATAGCTTACAGGCTACTGTGTGTGGGGCTTACCCCACTGTGTGGGATTCACCCCAGCAGGCTCTGGTGTCTGTTGAAACCATCCTTTAGATATGCCACTTGTGGGGCTAATTGGGCAGTGCTCTGCTGTGGTCTGAAGCCAACCTCCAAGTATGTTGGTTCTAGAGCCTCTTGCAAGGGCTCTGGTACAGGCCCAGATCACCCACTGCCTGTGACCAGCCAAGGACAACCTGGTAAGAGCTATAAGGTGATCCTCAGTTGTTCGCTGCTTGTGCTAACCCTTGAGGCATGTTGGAGAGGCCATGTTGCAAACAGAATGTCTGCTACCAGTACCAGGCCTGGGGGAGTTCCACAAAATGCCAGGACATCCTGAGGCCTGCTGCCACCTGCCAGCTTGCATAAGTTTCAGCCACTGATAAAGCCTCGTGCAGTATGCAAATTGGGTGAAGCAGGGTCTGAGGAAGTCACTAGAGTGGGAAGAGTTGTGTTCACCAAGTTAATATAAATTCTAGTTTGCCAGTGCTGAGCCTGAAGCTACTCAGCAAAAGTCTCAGCACACTGAGGCCAGTCACTGCTCTCCTTGGGTCTGCCGGACTCTGATAGTTTTCTAAGAAAGAGGGCAATGCAGGCAGGGCTGATTGCTCTTGGAGAAAGTGCCTCTGGTGTTGGGGGAGTTGGATAGGGCAGAGTCCCAGTGAGTCAGCAGGGCAGAGCTTCAGATCTCATCAGACCAATCAGATTCAGATTTAGCCGTAAGTACGGGGGAGGGCTCAACACAGGAAAGATGGTCCAGCTACACAGGAGCAGGACCCCACTCAGGGAAAATGCTGACTATCCTCTAGCCCTCGGTCTGAAGCCAAATACTTAGTCTGCCCCCCCTGTGTCTCCGACACCTCTCAAGTTACTGTCCCTCCTCTGGAGCCCAAGGTGAGTGCCTGGGAGTGAGAGAATCTGAGTGCAGGCCCATTAAGAGGACACCTGGGTTTCCTGCCACCTTCTATCCCACCCAGATGGCCTTTCCTCAGTATGAGCACATGGAGAAAGAGAGCAAGATCTCTCTCTCTTCCTTTTTCTTCCTTTTTTTTTTTTCTTCTTTAATGAATGGCAGAGACAGGGCTGCAAGGCTAGTCCTTTCTTAGAGTGTATAGAAATGCCTAGTCTTCCTCTTCTCACAATGCCACCGTCCTATTGGATAAGGGCCCCACCGGTATGACCTCATTTAACCTTAATTATCTCCTGAAGACCCTATCTCCAAATACAGTCACTTTGGGGTTTGGGGTTGGGGGGCACAATTCAATCCACAGCGATAAGCACAGTAACAGGAAATACAGCAAAACAACATCTGTGGCATGGTAGTTAAACAAATATTTTAAATAGAGAATACCTTTATTTAAAGATCATTCATCAGATTTGGTAATTTTAAGTCCAGCCATACTGATGGCAAGTAGATGAGTGTTGAACAGTAGCAAAATTAGTATTTTTGTATAGTAGGGACAAATAATTTTTACATATGCACATAACATTGCACTAATTTTAGATTTGTTTAGAGAAAACTCAGCTGGGGTGGGAGTGAAGAGTAGTGGAGAAGGCTTAATGCATTTGACTGTTGTTAATAATGGTATAACAAAAATTCTCTGAGTGTAATGGAGCTTTAGGAGGTGCTCTATGAATGGAGTACAGAACTTCAGCATTTGAGTTATTACTATTATTATAGTGCTTTAGATTTTGTTTGTTTGTTTTTAACACTATTGTCTGCTACTTTAGACATGAATCAAAGCAGCGAAGGATGTATGAAAAAGATTAGCAGTGTGAATCTTGACAAACTTATAAATGACTTCTCACAGATAGAAAAGGTATGTAAATATATCAAACAGTTGTAGTATATAGTGAAAAGTGGAACAGATTTTGGCCAATGGAAGGAGCTGGGAAGAAAGAAAAATGTACCCCCAAAAAATGAGCAGGATAAAGGTAATGGAAATGTACTTTGGTAAGCCCTTTCTCATTTTAAAAATCTGTATTTAAAATATACCTGGTTTGGACTTATTTGTACTAATGCATCAAAATGTTTCTTGGGCAAGGGAACAAATAAATGATATACTTTTGCTAAACTTAGTATGAAAGTACATACTTAAGTGTCCAAGATGTCCATAAACTCAGGAATGGTTTCAAAAAATTGAAGTAGACTCAGTCCTCAATCTCTTATCATTATGACTAACTCTAAATTTTTTTTTTAGTCTTTCCAATTTTATCTGTTGCCCTTTCCTTCTCTTTTACCTAAGCAGACCTATTTGAAGTCCTCCCTCCCTAACTCTGGACAAATTACATGGTAGACAAAATCTAAAAGCATATATTAGGTTTTTTCCCCCTCCTGTGCCTCAGAGAGGACTATGAATAGCTGTTGAGAAAATGTAGATGGATAAATTAAAGATTTTTTTTGTGAAGCAGAAGTGGGAGGGGAAATAATACCTACCTCTATTTTCTCTCCTTTTCTTATCATTTTTCTCTATTTTTTTATCTGCACAGTGTAGTATTGCCATAATAAAAGAATTTTCATTATGATGGTTATTTTGAGGTAACATTATGAGCTTTTTGAAAACAATGAGCTTAGGTTTTCTTAACCAAGTGATGCTTACCAAAATAAGAGAAAAGAGAAAAAGATTTAGCACAGTAGATGGGAAAGGAATTGGAACAGTTTTCAGAGATTAATTTGGAAATATCTATCACATTCTTAAACATTTTAAATAAGAAATATTGTTCATTTTTTGATGTGGTAATGGTATTGTGATTGTATTTTTAAGAGTCTTATCTCTTAGAGATACTTATAAATGGTAATATTTATGTACAAGGTAATATAATGTCAGAAGGTTGCTTTGAGATAAATGTAGAAATGTTGACAATAGGGAAGAGGTTAGAGATACAGATCCACTTTATGATACAAGACTGGTCATGAATTGATGATTTTTAAAGGCATTTGAAGGGTGTGTGGCAGCTGTTATACTATTCACAAACATACCAAAGAGATATGTTCAACAATGTTTATTCATTGTCTACAATAGCAAAAAAAGTAGAAACAGCACAAATTTTCCTCACTAGGAGACTAGTTAATAGTTAAATAAATTGTAGAATATTCATAAATGAAATTCAATGCAGCCGTTAAAAAGAATGAGGTAGACCTATACATGCTTATATGACATTATCTCCAAGATAATAGTACTAAGTTGAACATTCAAGGTGCAGATAAGAGTATAGTATGATCCTTTCCTATAGTTGTATAATCATAAAATATTTTGGAAACATATATAAGGAATTATTAACAATAGAACGGAGGGTTGAATAGTTGGAAAGAAGGGGGTTCAAGTTATGTAGTATTTTTAATTTTCATAACTTTTCATAACTTTTAATTTTTACCATGGGACTTGTAAAATTAAAAGTAAATTAGGAAGTCGGCTTATTTAAAAATATATGTCAGGTTTAATTATTAGACATCCAGGTATTAAGTGTTTTGTATTTTTATTAGTCTTACAGACATAGGTAAAAAAAAATAAAAATAGCAGCATTGATTTGGCAATAATGTATATTGTTTCTTTTACAGAAAATGATAGAAATTAGTGGAAAGAACAATATACTGGATATTCAGTTGGAAAAAACTAACTACTTATTAAAAGGAATGCAAACAAAGGAGGTCTCACTTAAAGAAGGTTAGTTCTTTGCTGCCTGAAGAAATACTAAGTCTAATGAGAATGCTTTTTGATACAACAGGTTATTAATACTGCCCCATATATTTGTAAAATATTTTAAATTCACATAGTACTTTCCAGGCTATCATTTCATTTTACCCTTAAGATAGCCCTGAAAGACAGATAGGACTGGCATTATTACTCTACCTCAGTAATGAAGAAACATACAAGTAGACAAGAAGTTAAATAATCTGTGTAAGGCCACTCAGCTAAGATATGGCAAGTCCAAGAATCAGTCTGACACTCTCCCCTCACTTCTTTGCCACCCATGCCAAGTGTGTCACTCAGCTCCCAGTGGCCACCTTCCCAGCTGTGCCCTCAGTCTGTGCCTTCTCTGTAGCCAGGCGCCTGGCAGGGAGCCTGGGAGCCTGGGCTCCATGCAATGAGGTGCTGCTTACTAAGAAATGTGCTGTGCTCTCAGGTGTTTACTTTGGGAGGCAGGGAAACTGGTTAGTTTGGGGGCAGAGACAGTCACTTTTCCCTATACTTAATGTTTCGTGTGTATTTTATACTCATATTTGAAAAAAAATAATTGAATTCTTTTTAAAAATCCAATTCTACTTATTCTAAATCTAATTGCCGTTTTGCTGGACGATACATAGCAGAAGAAAAAGCAAGAATGACAACTTACAGAGCCAAGTATGTACTAATTCACTTAGAGAGGAAGAACAAACTGTATATATATGATTGAATTTGTTCTACAATAAAGAATGAGATCTTGATAGACCAGATAAAGAGTTTCTTTGCCAGTGCAAGATGGTAAATAATATTAATACTGAGAATATAAATTCTTTTCATTTATAGTTGTATTTAACATTTCCAACTGCTTTATGAAACAGATATTATGCCCAAATTGCTAGTTAATGGTAGAGCCTAAATTTGAGCTCAAAATAATCATTGATTTACTAAATTATATAGTATAAGAGGTAGCTTTGTATTCTGAGCTCTAGTTTTTAAGAATTGAATAGGATAGTAGTATTCTTCAAATTAAATTTCAAAGTTTAATAGAAATGATAATGCTTGCAAAGAAAATTGAAGCCATTATTCTAAAATAATGAATGGTATTCTACCTTAGGAACAATTCCTTGTTGAGCCAGTTTCCTTTGTTTAAAAAAAAAAAAAAAAAAAAAAAAATTGTGTTGGGAGAGCCACCTTGTGTTCAAATTGTGAAAATACATATTTTTGAAACATTGAGTATACTTTCAGTTTCAGGACTTTTCAATTTGCTGATTACTGACTGAGGTACCTTCAGATACCATACTTCATGAATTGCTGGATTCATCCTCTAAAAGACAACTGAGGACTCAGTTTACACTCCCTTAATTTTTCAATTGTAGGAGCTGACATAGTAACATACAAGAAGTAGGTAATGTCAAATGTAATTTAACCATCATTCTATTACTGGGAACTAGCAAAAGAGAAAATGTGAAGGATGGTAGGAACTTTGTCTGAGAGTAGGTGGGGGGAATGACAGAAGGCTGTTGGGAGAAGTGAAAAACCAAAATACTAGAGCCTTCTAACTGCATTAAGCTTTTAACTTCTGCAAAATAATTTCTACTACTGTATGTGCATACTGAGTGCAGGACTTCTCACTGAGGATGACCTTTTGCATTCTCCCTTCACAGTAGTGGTTCTTTTGTTTAGTCAGTAAATATTAATAAAAGAACTATTGAACACCTATGAAACAGTCACCATGTTAGATGCAAGGAATATCAAAATAAAAAAGATATCATCTTTACCTGAAGGAGTTCACTATCTAGCGGGGAAAAACCACAAATAACTACAATGCAATGTGATAAATGGAGAAAAGAGATATACACAAGTTGTGGGACACAAAGGAGAGAGAGAATAACATCAACAATAACAAGTTAAATATTTGTGAGTGAATTTACAAAGAATATTTTCTCATTTGGTTTTCAGAGCAGTCTTATATATAAGAATAGTCTCGTATGTGAGATAGGATGGGTATTACCCGTACTTTTATTTTGCAGAGGAAGAACATAAAGCTCAAATAGGTTAAGTAGCTTACCCAGGGTGTCATAGCTTGAAAGTAAGAAGGGGAAACTCTAATCTAGTTCCTCTGACTCCAAGTTTCGTGGTTGCCTCAGCATATCCTACAATTCCTGAGGAAGTATTGGATAAGCAGATTAAGAGCACAGGATTCTGAAAACCTGTGTTCTAGCCTATATCTTCCATGTACTAACTGTGGAATCTTTGGCAAGTAACCAGACCTCTATGGATGACTCCCTACCTTTGTAAAATCAGGATAATGATATCAACTTCTCAGCATCATTTAGAATACTAATTGGGGTAATGTTTATAATGCACTTGGTGTAATGCCTGACACAGTAAATATTCAATAAATGGTACTATTACTATACCTAGACAACTTTTTATTTGATACATATGCGGTATTTAATATTTAACCATCAAAACAGATGCCCAATTAGAATGACAGCTAGTCAGCATGTCATACTAGTGCATGCCAGCTGAAAATTGGTCATGGGCCTCTAAAACTGAAAGAAAGAGAATAAGGCTCAATATTTATTAGCTGTTAAGTTAAGCACGTAAAGGTAAAATTGCCCTTAAACCTTAAAAGTTATATTTCCTTTTTAAAATATTAAGTTATTCTTTTTTGAAGTTTTCATCATTATGTATTTAGCTAGTATAATTGTAAATTTAAGCTAGTGCAATCTGTGTTTCCTAACCTTATAGTAAAAATGTGATGGCACTATCACAAAGAGTCTCTCTCTGGTTCTGTTTTTGCCCTCTTTCCAACCTACTCAAATTACTCTGAAGAAGTTCTCCTGAGCTCCTCCTCTTGGTGTCAGTAAAGTAGTTAAAATCATACACTTCAGTGCTACATTGCTGGGGTTCACGTTCTAGCTCTGCCACTTGCTAGTTATAAGTGTGACCTTGGGTAATTTACGGAATTTCTGTGTGTCAATTTCCTCATATGTAAAGTGAGGCAAATACTAGGACCTACCTCACAGGGTTAAGAGGGCTAAATGATTTAATATTTGCAAAGCATTTAAAATAGCAATATATGTTATTATTTTCAGGCTAGAGCTCCTCCACTTACCCCTTTCTTGCTTCAGCTTACTATGATATTGCCTGTCTATAAATCAATCACTCAACAAATATTTATGGAGTACCTACCATGAACTGCAACTGCTGTATACGTTAGGGAGAAATGGTAAACAAAACAGAAAATAATCCCTGCTATCCAGGAGCTTATAGCCAAGTGGACTGCTTAAAGTTACAGAGGTTTCCACTACTGTTGCTACCCTTCAAAGGTTTAGTTATTGCTGGTGATAGCCAAGAATATACTGACAGCGTGTATGCGTGTATCAGGCCACTAATGCTTGCAATGAAGGCTCCATCTGCCATTATGACGGAAGTCATTGGCACCAAAGTTGCTGATGCCCTGTAACTCCATACATTTTTTACTCCTTTTATTGCTACTCGCTTGCCCTAGGACTCAGGCATACATACTAAGAGGACAGGTTGGAGGACGGTGAGGAAGTAAAGCAGTATCTTATCCCAAATGACACCTTCTCACCAATTCTGGCTCTCTTTCTTTGAACAAAACAATGTACCTTGACTCTCTGTCCTTGGGATGTTCTTTCATGGAAAACTCGCATGGATACACTCATAGTTCCCCAGAGAGTCCCCGCTGTGCCTTCCATGCAGGGCAGATATTGCTAAGGCACCTGCAGGGAATCCGTACTAGACTGGATTTATTGTGCCTTAGAAAACTCATTACTAAATCCTGGATTGCATTTGACTTGTCTGGGTGATTAAAAAGTAGCTATTATATAATTTACTTTGAAATACTTGGTTGCTTTATTAAGATCTCATAGTTGTCAATTAAATATTATTTTACTTTAAGTATTTCAACTTTGACAGACTAATTCCAAAATGAAAGCAAATAATCTTCAAATAAATTTATCTTTTCTATTTTAGAATGTGCTACTCTTCATAATATGATAAAGGGGCTACAACAGACCATTGAATATCAACATAATTTGAAAGGTAAGTTAGAAAAAATCAAATCTAAAAAAAAAAAATATGATGTATTTGAGCACCTTTAAAAATAGAGAGTTTTTAGATCATTGACACTAAATTCCTTTTAATCTGGTCTTGTTAGATTCATCAGCTCAGGGAAGGATTCCTTACTACTTAATAATATCTTCCTCAACTCTTAGGGAATAAGAAATGTCATGCTGAACAGAACAATTCGGTCATATTCTGACAGGGACATCAGGGTTTTACAATCTGTCATAATAATTACCCGTATATTTTCAAATGTTTAGAGGTATGTTTATTCTCAGTAGTACTCTTGGTCTTTACTAACCCCATGTTCA
Organism: Rhinolophus ferrumequinum; assembly: GCF_004115265.2. Lineage (NCBI taxonomy): Eukaryota > Metazoa > Chordata > Mammalia > Chiroptera > Rhinolophidae > Rhinolophus > Rhinolophus ferrumequinum. Next base: position 28,428,293 of record NC_046290.1, read on the forward strand.
GTTTTGAAGGGTGGGTATTTACTAGTAATTACATAATGAATATTTTATTCAAACTCCAATGATAGTTTACCATTTGATTTTTTTATCAGAGACTAAGGCCACATTTGTGTAAATAAAGCTGGCACATTCAGCTAATCTTATTTTCGCTAGTCATGCTAACCCAACAGCCTACCATGGACAAAACAGACAAAGCAACCAAGTGTTTTATCCTGTTCTGATTCAGCTACAGGGGTTTTCCTCTACCATATTAGAGATTAAAGTAAATTGCCTTCAAGTTCCCCTCCAACGTAAAACTTACATCAAACAAGAATTTCTCATCTTAGTCTTTTCCTTTTATCATAAAGTACTTTACATATGTAAGTAAGATATAATAGTGATCTTATATGCAATTTATTTGATTTAGCATGTTATTCCTTACTGTCTTTATAATGTTCTAATTGAGATTTATCTTTTTTTAAGAATTACTATTGTTTGTTTTCTCCCATTGCTTTCCCTTAAAATATTTCCTCAAGTGTTAAAGAAACAAATATAAAAATTGTATTAGAAGACTTCACAGTTACATTGTCAAAAAGCAAGAGTAGTACAGAAAGGATTCATTTTCCATATCAATATGCCACTAAAAGCTGTTCTGGAGATTAAGAAGGATAATAGATGGGGAATCATACCATCTCCAATGCCTTTTCTTCTGGCTTATTCCTGCAGGCTTCTTTCCCATAAATATTCCCTTTACTTGGTACTAGCATTCTGGTCACTTTTTCCCAGTGTTTTGTCCCCATCCCACACCTGGCTTGGGCTTTCATTTTCCAACTTAAATGCTGATGATCAGAACAACTTTTCTCTTCTCTGTGACTAAATATAACACTTAACTGCATTTAAAGAATATGTCATTTAAAACTTAACTGCATTTAAAGAACAGTCATAATTATTTACAGTCCTATTATTAGGTTTTAAATGGTATTTCATCTAACTCTTTTCAGGATTTTGTTTAAATAAAGCATCTACCAGAAATTGAAGTTAAATATTTTGAAATTCCAAAAAGTCAATAATGAATATATTATTTTTTTGTAAAAGGATATAAAATATTGACCAGTAGTCAAGAATACCATCTTTGCAAAAATGTGGTAGTACTAATTTTTAAGTAGCTATTCCTGAAAATGGATATTCCATGGTGTCTCTCGGAAAGAAATAGTGATTCACTGATTTCATTTTTCCAAAGCTTCTATAGGCATTGGTTTGGGCAAAGTGATAGATGTGAACTACCTGTCTTTCACCTCTTTTCATCCATTTGACTGTCAAGATTGTATGGTTAATTTCCTTATTTAGGCTACAAAGTGGTTACAAATGGTTGGCTCCCCAGAAACTGTATCCTCTCTTTCTTAATAAAAACGTGATTTTTTTTCCGACATTCATTCTTCATCCAACCACATACCTCAGGGGAAGCTAATCATACCTTAGCTCCAATGGGAGGTTTCTGGAATAATCTCCCGTGCTCCCAAAACTAAAGATGGACTGTATTCTTCTGGCTGTTGATAAGTCTGCATGTATGCTAGAATTTATTGCAGACTTCTTGCTTCCAGCCTGAAAATTATGACAGCATCGAGGATAGCAGAAAGAAGACACTAGACAGACATGGTGTCCTGATAATATTACTGATAATATTGCTAACAATGTAATAGTTAGACATTTACTCTTAAGCCTAGAGGATAACTCATTCACTTGGTGAATGAGTTATCCTCTAGGCTTAAGTTTCTTCAGCTACTGTAAGAGAAATGATACCTCCCTTTACTCCCATCCATCAATCTTTTCAGTAGGGGTATATGGGCTGTGTAAAAGATGATCCATTGAGATGCAGAAAGAAAACATTGGAATTTCTATTTATCTAAAAACCAAGACAAATAGTATGACGAATATTTAATAATGGAATTTATTCCTTACTCTCTCTGTGTGTCAGTTATGCATCATTTATGATACACAAGATTTCTCTTCTCCCGAGGAGAATGAGAGTTCTAAAACTGAACTGCTGCATCTTTATTTTTTTCTTGAGTCTCAGTGCACTGATATGTGGTACAGTTTACACGTGCCTGGGTTTATATATTAGCTACTTACAATCAAACAAATCCTTTCAAAATGGACAAGCAGCTTTAAGAAATAAAACACAGATTAACAATCATACTAATAATACAAGTACAAGTCAACAATAAGGAAGTAGCAGAGCTGTCACTTCTACCCCAGTACAAGTTCTTCATCAGACACATTAAAAGGTTAAAAATGAAAATCTATCATAGCTGATGAAATGGTGACCACGTAACTGCTTTTGGGAGAAAATTAATCTATAGCAAGATTTTCAAATGGGTTATTAGAAATGATTCCATCAATAGAAGTGAGAACCCAGAAAAAAAACCACATAAATATGGACAGATAATTTTTGACAAAGAAGCTAAAAACATACAATGGAGGAAAGACAGCCTCTTCAATAATGGTGCTAGGAGAATTGGATAGCCATGTGCAAAAGAATGAAACTGGACTGCTATCTGTCACCATGTAACAAACAAAATTAATTCAAAATGGATCAAAGACTTAAGCATAAGACCTGACACAATAAACTGCATAGAAGAAAACATAGGTACTAAACTTATGGACCTTGGGTTCAAAGAGCATTTTATGAATTTGACTCCAAAGGCAATGGAAGTAAAAGCTAAAATAAACGAATGGGACTATATGAAACTTAAAAGCTTCTGCACAGCAAAAGAAACCATCAAAATAAAGAGGCAACCAACTGAATGGGAGAAGATTTTTGCAGACAGTGCCTCCGATAAGGGGCTAATATCCAAAATATACAAGGAACTCATGAAACTCAACAACAAAAAACCAAACAACCCAATTGAAAAATGGGCAGAGGACTTGAAGAGACATTTCTCCAAAGAGGACATACAAATGGCAAATAGACATATGAAAAAATGCTCAACATCACTAATCATCAGAGAAATGCAAATAAAAACCACGATGAGATATCACCTCACCCCAGTCAGAACGGCTATCATCAACAAGACAAATAGTAACAAGTGTTGGAGAGACTGTGGAGAAAAAGGAACCCTCATACACTGTTGGTGGGAATGCAGACTGGTGCAGCCGTTATGGAAGGCAGTGTGGAGGTTCCTCAAAAAATTACGAATAGAATTACCATATGACCCAGGAATCCCTCCTCTGGGTATCTAACCAAAAAATCTGAAAACATTTATACATAAAGACACATGTGCTCCAATGTTCATTGCAGCTTTGTTTACGGTGGCCAAGACATGGAAACAACCAAAATGTCCTTCAATAGATGAATGGATAAAGAAGTTGTGGTATATATACACAATGGAATACTATTCAGCAGTAAGAAAAGATGATATAGGACCATTTGTGACAACATGGATGGATCTTGAGAGTATAATGCTAAGCGAAATAAGTCAGACAGAAAAAGCAGAGAACCATATGATTTCACTGATATGTGGTATATAAACCAAAAACAACAAAAGGACAAGACAAACAAATGAGAAATAAAAACTCATAGACACAGACAATAGTTTAGTGGTTACCAGAGGGTAAGGGGTGTGGGGGGTGGGAGATGAGGGTAAGGGGGATCAAATATATGGTGATGGAAGGAGAACTGACTCTGGGTGGTGAACACACAATGGGATATATAGATGATGTAATACAGAATTGTACACCTGAAATCTATGTAATTTCACTAACAATTGTCACCCCAATAAATTAAAAAAAAAAATCCCACTGTAAAAAAAAAAAAATGATTCCATCATTAAGTGATCTGAGAGATGAAAACATGTCAACTTTCTCACTTGCACATTAAACTTGGCAATGGAACACTAAATTCAAACAGTGATCGATGATTCTCAGTGATTTTGAACCATTTTGTTAAATGTTTGTTTAAAAAAGAAACGTTTTGAGAAGCTTATAAGAACAAGTGGCATCAAAGAAGATAGAAATCTGGCAAAATTTCAAACACCAATTGTGTAATTGGTGTTTAAGAGTGAAAAATAGTATCATGATTTATAGTAAGTACAACCAGTGATGGATTTGTTCCATCAAAACCAAGTATGATGTCTGAGGGGTAGTAGATGGGGGGGGTGGTTATCACTGTGTGAGGGGTGTAAATGTCTAACTATTACATTGTTTTGTACACCTGAAACTAATAATAAATTTTTTGTGAAAAACCATGTATCGAAAACAATCTGAATATTGAAGCCTGCCTTCAAATTTCTATATCAAAGAGTTAAATCTATTTTTGTAAAAATTATCGATGCATTTTTAGTTCCATTGTCTCACTAACATCTATTAACATTAGTAATAATTGTATAATTTGTAAAGAAATAGACATGAATTGGGGAGTGCATGCTCATTATTTTTAAGAGGGCATACAGTTGTAAAAGTTGGGAGACTTTTAGTTTAGAATACCACATCTGTGTGTCACTACTTTTTGGATTTTGTTACTTACATTGGCCAGTCTATTCCCGCTAACTTCTTACCACTTACTTGTGAAAAAGTGGTTGGTCCCTCTTGCCAAGGTATTAAACTGTTTGGGGCAAAATCATTGGAATTTCATAACTTAAGGGAAAACTTGAGTCTTTTTCCTTCTCATGAGTGATTGGATGATCAAATTAGGTATACTTTATGAGATGTTGTCGTTGCCAAGGACCAAAGAAGCCTTTCCTGTTATTACTGCTAACCTGACGCTGAGAAGGAAAGTCATGAAGCAATATTAATGAATTACATCTGATATGCTGTTTATCAGGGTGGAGAGAGGCAAGGGCCCATCATGCAGCTTATGCAAAAGTATTAACATCCTTTTATAATATGGGCTTTTATTTCTTGTTGCTTGATTCTCCTATCCTCTAGCCCCCAAATTTGGTCTTTATATCTTGAAGAATGGATCTATCCTATCTTTGAAATAAATGTGTGTTTGGAGTTTAGGATGTGGACGTGGCTTATTAGAACTAGAGTATGATTTATCACAATACAGGTAATCCTGTATAACACGGCACTTCTATAACACAGTTTCACTGTAACACATTTCGAGGATTGGGGAAACCCTCGTACAACAAATACAGCATGATAGAACACGGTTTCACTCTAACACGGTTTGAGAATTAGAGAAATCCCCGAATAACACAGAGCATAATAAGAGCTTTTAAGAGCAAAAATTATCTCATTTGAAATTTTTCATTTGAGCATGGATGTCGTATCAGATTTGACTGCAAAATTTTAAAATTTATTAGAATTTTAAATCCATTTTGCTCGTGAAGTATTAAGTACACACATTTTAAAACTTTGTGTTTTTCTTTTTACTACATTATACATAGATTAAAATTTTTCGGGTATTATTCAACCTTTTTTAAAGAAATGGTAATTATGTTTTTCACTTTTGTGAATTAATTTGTAGCCCTGAACTATGTCTGGTGGAAATAAAAAAATACTTCTTAAAAGACATTTCATCGTGCTAGATCAAAAATTACAAATTTTGAATCAGCTCGAAAAGGGGGGGAAAAGTTTCATATGTCGCAGAAACCTTGGATTTAAATGAAGCAACAATCCGGACTATACAGAAAGATGAACATAAAATTAGAGCTTCTGTTGCTGCTGGTTGTTCTATCTCCGCATATATGACCTCTCGTCCCAGAGCACCAATAATTGAGAAGATGGAAAAAGCCCTTAGTATCTGGATTAATGACTGTTCAAAAAAACAGATTCCACTGGACACCAATATTATTAAACAGCTTTCAAAATCTACAATTACTTAAAGTAAATGTAGAATCTGCTATTAACCCTGACTTTGTTACTAACAAAGGATGGTTTGAACGTTTTAGAAAACATCTTTCATTACAAAACCTAAAAATACAAGGAGAAAGTGCTTCAGCTGATAAAGAAGCTGCAAAAACTTATCCAAAGTAATTGCAAGAAATTATTGAACAGGATGGATATTCAAAATATCAGGTTTTTAATGCCGACGAGACCAGTCATTGGTGGAAAAAAATGCCCAAGAGGACATTTATTTCAAAAAATGAAAATGTTGCACCAGGTTTTAAGGCATTAGAAAACCACATAACATTACTTATGTGCAGTAATGCTTCAGGCGATCACATGGTAAAACTATGCTGGTTTATAAATCGCTTAGTCCTCATGCAATGAAAAACATAAATTCAGGGGACGATAGCACAGGTGAAAACAAAGAAGTTAAACACTTTACTCTAAAAAGTGTAAAGAAAAGCCTAGACTTAGCCGAACAGTTGGAGCAGTATTTCCTAAATGAAGATCCTTCCACTGAAAGAGCACAAAGTTTAAGAGAGAATTTCACAAGTGCTTAGCACCCTATAATGAAATTTATAAAGACCTCTCAACTAAAAGCAAGCCATCTAAAATAACAGATTTTTTGCAAAAAGTACAGAATAGAAAGTCAAGATAATGCTGAAGAAAGTTCAGAGAATGAAGATATCTTGTCAAAAAGAAAACGCCCTTGGTTAATGGTGCTTACTAGTGATGACAAAGAAAACATTATTTAATACATATTAATATGTTAATACTTTTAGTGAAAATTGCTTTAATAAAGATATTTCTCTTAATTATAAAAATATAATAGTATGATTTTTTAATTTTTGGAACTTAACTCCCTTTTTTGTACTAGTTCTTTGTTTCATATAACATGGATTCGCATAACACAGCATTTTTAGGAACCTAACAACTGTGTTACACGGGGGTTACCTGTATATCGAATAGGAATTTTTCTTGTATTTTACTATTGCATAATATATTACTCTATATGCTAGTTTAGGAGAACCCCCGTAATTTATTGTATGCAAGATAAGGTGTCATGCCTTCTAACTTATGGTTAGTGGTTACTACTAGAGCAAAGAAAACAAGGTTCTCCATACAAGAAAAATTACCACCAGTTCCAGATCAAATGAATTTCAGGAATTTAGTTTACAAATTCAAACACATGGGCATTCATATGGAGGAAAGACAGACCCATGAAATCAGCTGCAAATACAGATCACCTCCAAAATCAGTAGAATTCATATTTGTTTTTACCAGTTGTCTCTAGATAATTTCTGGCAACTTAATATTGCTTTCTTCATGTCTGAACTGAATCTGAATAACTTGGATTTATTTATGCCCTTATATTCTACCAGGGTAGGTTTCAAGGAAGGCATTGTGATATATAGAGTACAACTTTACTGTACAAAAATTATACTAAGCAAAATGATTTAATCAAAATTGATCATTGATCAGAATGTTTTAAAAAGAGCAATAGTATATAGTTCAGTGCTTAAATACTATAGTTCAATATAGTATTTAAGATAATAATCTGAGAAAGTAGGCTAATCCGTGATCAGTTATTCCTTAAGAAAAAAGTATTGCTTAAATTAAAAGTCATTTGAAAAATGCAGAAATACTTCTTTCAACATAATTGTGAGAAAGATTTCCTTACAATAATTTGACATTTAGCTTCTAGTATATCACTGGAAGAAGGCTGTGTTTCTATAATCATCTTTTGTATGGGAAAATTATCTGTTATGAGTATATATTTCAGAATCTTAATTATTTAAAAATTGACTCCTTCTAAGAGAGATTTGTTAGAAGAGCATCAAAAGGAAATTGAAGAACAAAACCTATGAACAAAGCCAGCTATGTAATTTTCAGGAATAAGTGCACAATAAAAATGTGGAGCCCCATGTTCAAAAAGCAGGAAAAATATAACATTAAAGGTTCTAAAATATAAAGCTTTTTGCTTTTCTTCTGTACTCTCTCTCAACATGTCAGTGTTTTTATTTGTTATTTAATGTTGCTCTAAGTAAATATAAATAAATAAAATTTTTAATTATGAGCATGAATTTTACCATTTATCTTTATATTGTGCAAACCACTTTTAAATACAAAGATAATAGCATTTAATTCATGCAGAATCACAAAAGTACACAATTAATACTTTACGACTTGTACATTTATATCTATTTCATACTTACCAGAAAAGTGGGAATGCTGCACAAAACTACCTCAACCACTTTTTTATTTATTTTACTTCTAGATATGTACACATTCTACCAACACTCCACCTTCAGCTTACTAGCAGTGAATAAAGAAGGACCTAAACAAAAGGGAACTGTGAATTTCCTTCTTTCCCTTTCCTTCTGTGTCATCATTTTCAGCATAATTGGTTGGCTAGTAGAGGGAAGTACAGAAGTTAAAAAAGCATATTACAGAGAGTTACTTGGTCATTTGTGTTTCTTAGATTGCCATTGCTTTCTTTTTGCGTTTGAAGCAAGTTCTAGTTCAAAAGAGAAGTGTGCCCTCTCAGATCTTTCAGGGCCCTTGCTTACTTAGTTGTAGATAGAACATGCTTACCTTGTACTTGTACTTGTACCTTTGAGCCTTGCTGAACTCCCAAGCATCATGAGTCCACCAGAATTCAGTGTTCATGGGGCATTGCAAATGCTGTGTATGAACGTGGTGGCAAGGAGCAGTAGACATGAATATTGCTCATACGCGTATATTCTCTGCTCCATTGTCCCATTGGAATTTACTTGCAAATACACATTGAAAGACAAAATTATTAGGAATTTCAAAATGTTAGTGGCAGAGTATTCAACCAAGCTGGCACCCTTCTGAGTGCAGGGCTCTGTGCAACTGCACACCTAAAGAGTTTCCTCCCAGTTTGATACCGAAAGAGAATAACCAATGTTAGAAAAATATATTGCAAAATTATTAGAATCCAAGAGATTAAAGTGGATTTTGACTAGGTCAGAGAAAGACTACTTGTCAAATATCAGGACCAGGTGGATTCTACAGTGGTGTAAATGCTATTGAATTTATGACTACTACAGCAAGAGTAGCAAGAGCCTTATACCACATAACAAAGTAGCCAAGGTGGGAATATGTGTTTGACAATCTAACATAGAATCTGGTCGGATGATGGGAAACAGCAGTGCTGACAATAAGCATATGTTTATTGTACGACAGGTGAAAGCCAACAAAGAGCCAACTGAAATATAAAGTATTAAGGAGGTTAGCTATGTCTTCAATAGGTGGCTTTGGTTCACAGATAAGTCCTGTGGTTTTATTTAGCATACCTATAGATATGGCAAGCCAGATCATGTCCAGGTAGTATAACATTTAGATAGTTTGATCCATTTTTCTGGCAAAGAAAAGACTTATCATTATTAAAATGTCCATTTTCCTGAAGTTAATATACACATTTAATGCAATTTTAATTAAAATACTAAATTTGGGGGTGGGATAAATGATTGTATAGAATAATCTTAAATTTCATTTGACAAAAGAAACAAATAAACAAGAAAACTATGAAAAATAAGAAGAATGTGGGGGAGAGGAACCTCCATTACCAGATAACAATATGCTCTGAAGCTGTTAGAATGAAATTAATATGGTCTTGGCATAGGGGTGGCTGGTTAGCTCAGTTAGTTAGAGTGTGGTGCTAATAACACCAAGGTTGCCGATTCGATCCCGGTGTGGGCCACTGTGAGCCGTGCCCTCCTTAAAGTAAAAAAAGAAAAGAAAATATGGTATTGACATAGAAATTGAAAAATATGTGTATATCCATAGAAAGAATAGAGAACTAGATTCTAGAAATGGGCCCCAATATTTGTTAATGTGATATATGACACAAGGAATATTTCAATTTATTGGAAAAAGAATGACATTTTAACACATGGTACTGGCACAACTAGTTTTCTATCTGGAAGAAAAGAAAGCTGGACTCTTTCTCACCATCAAAAATAAATTCCAGATGGATAAAAGACTTTAGTGAAAAAAAAACTACAAACTTAAAAGAAAATCTAGGACACAACATGTACAATCTAGAGCTGTGGAATATCTTCTTAACCAATCTGGGAGCCTTAGGTGCTATATAAAGAAAAAACAGACCTACTAGACTTTCTTAACAACAACACAACAGAAACACCAACGACAGTGAAAAAAGAAGTTGACATGTTATTTTGTCAAAAAACATGTTTTCAAATACCAATGTACTTTATAGCTACAATATACAAATAGCTCTACAAATTGACCAGCAGAGATAAATAAAAATTTTTAAATGGGCAAAAGATATGAATAGAAAATGGAAATGTGTATTTGTGTATGCATATATATGATCCAGAGGTTAAGAGCATGGCGAAAAACACAGAAGGATACACAATTACACCAGCAATGTGGAAACAAAGGGAGAAAGAAGGAGAAAAAATGAGGGAGAGGAGGAAGGCATAAAAAAATGAAAGAAAGAAGACTGTCGTAAAAGTGTCTCATCATGTATGATATCCTATTTATGTAAAATTACAAAAATGTTTTTGCATATATGCATAGAAAAATTAAAGACCTAAAGGAATATCGACTTTTAGGAAATAAATTCTTTGCAAAGTAATGTGTATAGTACAATTTTATATTGGTGAATACAAATAAAACCAGTAGAAATGTGTGGTATGTTTACATATAATTGTATAAGCTGGGAGAAAAGTAGGGAAGGGATACAGACCAGGCTGTTAACAGGGATAGCTTTGGTAAGGTGAGTAGGGAAGGGAAAGATGATTAGTTTCCCTTCACAAGTGCTTCACTTACTAAAACAAGCAAGAATATTTTTATAAATTGGAAAACATCAAACACCTTTTCTTGAGCTTTTTCTTGTCTGGGAATCTCTCTATCCTTCAGTTCTAACCAGCTTTGCTGGGTAGAGTAATCTCAGTTGTAGGCCCTTCCTCTTTTGCTTCTGTTATCCAATCAGTCACTAAATCTCCTGGTGATTCTATCATCTAGTTATCTTCGTTTTCCTTTTGTCTCCTGCCACTGGCCTGATTTAGTCTCCTGTTATTTCTTACTTGATCTGTTGTTATTGATATCCATTCCTCTAGGGTCAAAACCCTCCCATTCATCCTCTACACTGCCAGATAATCTTTTTAACATTATAACGAATCATTTCACTTCATTGTTCAAAATTCTTTGATGACTCTGTGACCTATGAAATAAAATTCAGTCATAGACATAGAATATGTCTACCTCCCAATAGGATATGGCCCCAACCTATGTAAGCACATCCTCCTCACAGTTTACACTCCAACAATACTGTACTTGAATTATAATTTTCCCAGACATGCTGTACTCACTCAAACCCAGTCTTCTGTACAGCTTTCTGTATCTGGAATGCCCTCCTCCCACATGGGTTAACCTTATCATTTAAGTCTTAGCTGAAGTGATTCTCCTTCTGTAAATCCTTTCCTGACTTTAAGCTGAGTTAGGCTTTTCTTACAGGGGTGCATTTCAGACACATTGCATTACAGAGCAATTACCATAACATACAACTACACATATGTCTCAGCAATAGGCTGTAAATTCTTTGAAAAGCAATCTTTTTTTTTTTTGTTTTACCGTTCCCAGTGTCATGTACTCTGTGCACGTGTATTAGATGTGTAGTAGATGCTGTTTGCATGTGTATACATGAGTGAAAACTTGAAATGTTAAACATATTCCCATATTAATTGAAAAGTGCTATAAGTTAGGATGCGCTCTGATTTTTACACAGGTGAAAATGAACAGCTGAAAAGAAATGCTGATCTTATGAAAGAAAACTTAAAATCTCATCAACAGGTAAGTTTATATATCTTTACATCAATCAAATTCCTGTAGAGCATTTGTGTTCTCAAATTAGAAAAAAAATGGTCATTTTCTTTAATAAAAACAGCCAAAATTTATTGAGTAAACATGTATATGTGTGCATGTGTGTACCAGAATTTTAATAAATTAAATTTTTTTAAGAAATAGAGATTTTGAGAACCCTAGCCTTTTTCAGACTATAATTTACTAAATCACTGCACTTTTTCTTTCTACCACAAAAAGATGCTACTATTTTGCTACATATTTTTAATTACATTAATAGAGATTTTATTCTAGCTGTTAATTAGTTAGCACTTTTCAACTTTTTTACTATAAAGAGTCTTTAGTCTTTCTGTTTTGAGTAAGATATATTGCAATTTTATTGCATCATCTAAATGAAGGGAATATTATGTGGATTATCAGTTAATTCTCTCCCAAGGGCCACTATACCCTCTGCTACTTTTTCTTCTCTCCTGTAAGAACAGCATAGTGATAGCAGCAATTACAGACCATACAACACAGTGACTAGCATGTAAAAGGTGCTCAGTAAATATCAGTTTCCACCCCTCTACCCTTTGGGAGGTTTTTTATGCTGATTTTTTCTCATCTCTTAGGAGCCAATATACCAAACTCTAGCAGACCTAAGATTTCGAAAACTCAAGTTTGATCTGTAATAAGCTTAGAACTTCAACCTGAAAGATCATCTCTAAATTCAATCTGGTTCCTCACTTGAGGACCCTCTAAAGAAACACAAGCTAATTCTAATACCCTGCCAGAACTTCTGGGTAATTCTTAGGAGTAATAAATAGCATCTGGCTGTGCTTGAAAAATTTAGCTTCTCACAACCAATTCTGAGACACTTTAAGTATCTCTGGACTGTATTGCACGCTTTATTTTTCCTTGTCTTTATCCCTTTCCTTTATTCTTTCCCATCCTCTCCCTACCCTCTAGAACTCAATAGTAGATGAAGTCAGGGTATAATTGGGGCTGAGATAAGGGGGAGAAATTTTTGCCTCCTTTCTCTTCTAAAATGTTGAGCCATAGAACACTGCTTTGTCTTGAATACTATAGGAATTTTCAGTGGAATGGAAATTAATGAGAAAACACCACAATCCAAGATTACGAACTTCTTAATTAGCTGCTGTCCAAAGCAAACTACAGATGACCTTAATCCAATGAAAATTCTCTAGTACAAAACCTCCAGGCCCATCCAAAACATATGGAGAACCACTGCCTAAAAACAAACTCAGGAGATACTTAGTGGCCATATTTATAGGACTGGGAGAGGTTTTGTAACTTGTAGACAGAGAATTCTTAAGTTTTGTAATAACAAAAATACAACCAGAGGCTATCCCTTGTCAGTTAAAATTCCCAAGAAGGCAAACAAAAAGAAGGCAACCAAGAATAACTTACTGGGTCCTGGTCCCCTTAGAAAGATGAAGGGTTTAGATTCCTTAGGGCTGGTACAGGCTAAAGTGAGGAAGAAGAATCTAGTGAAATACAGCCTGGCCCCAGCCCAGACATTAGGACACCTTCACTCCTGGAGGTTGGAGTGAAAATCCTGGGTCTTATAGAATTCACAGAAGCATTCCACCTTAGTGGGGCATCTTCAGGTGGCAAAGTCAATATGGGTGAAAAGATACATAGAATTTGTCTCTTTTTGTTTCCCAGAGCAGCAACTGCTTAGTACACCAGTTGAGTCAGGAATGGTTTATAAATGCCACTCAGTAATTGCCCATCTAGAAATCTAGATACATGCATATGAAAAATAGCAATTTATGAGGTTCACCCCTATATTCACCTGCCAAGCTTTAAATCAAAGACAGTGGTTGGATAGGTTTGGCCATTTTTCCAAGTTTCCTGGAAGGATAGGTAGCACAAATAGGAATCTAGATTATATCCCTTTGAATTTATGTAATCTGGATGAGTGTACCTCTATTTTTAATTATACCCATCTAAGCCAATAGATCTTGACTTTTGTTATGTCTTCAGTACCACTGAATATCTATTAAAAGCTGTGAATCCTCTCTGAGAAAAATGTTCACACACACACATATATGTGTAAAATCTTGCATACAATTTCAGGAAGTTAATGGATCCTCGAAAGACCATTCACTAGGTCTAATCTAAGAATTTCTGACTTAAATAATTCTTATTGGCACTCTCATTCATTCAACAAATATATATCAAGAGATATACACTAGGAGTTGGGAAGACAACAGTGATTAAAAACAAAGTCCCTGTCTTTTATGGTGTTTAGAGGCTTTTCTTGATCTTTTGCTTTCATTATTCTCTTTCTTACTACCCTGCTTCAGTATTCTTCCTACTTGCCTTTTCTTCTGCCGTGGGTGATTTCTTTATGAAGGAACCTACCCCTGGGAAAATTGTAAATTTTATCTTTGGGGAATTTCTCTTCCATCACCTCTCCCAGTGTCCCTCTCTGTATTAGCATAAATCACCTCTAACCTTCAACAACCTAAAAAGCTAATCACAGGCACCTGCTGAGCACTTCTCAAATCCCAAATCCATCATTTTCTAGCCTCACAGGCAGCTAACCTTTACCTTAGGTTGTGCTTAACCTCCTTCTGGGGAATTAAGGATGTTTATATAATTTTCAGAAATGGAAGTTTCAAAGGGATCCCACATTCAAAGGGATTAATCGTACAGTAGGATGCGCTTACTACCTATCGAACGGTGCCTGCTGTTGCTCTAAAGTATAGCTTTGGCTTTATTGGACATATTTTAATGTTGTTATGGCATTCATTCATACAATTAAACAACATATTTTAAGCATCTATGATATGCTAAACACTGGTGAAGAGTATTCAGAAAACAAATATAAAAAGACATTTATCTCTAGATGATTTCTATCTCCATGGGCCAGAACTTAGTCCTTCTCAAATGTGATTATTCAAACAATGAATAATATCTTTCTTCTCTAGATATGATTACATATAAAAATTTAATATAAAATTTGAAAATTTCACCTTTGTAATTAATTAAAAGTTGTTTACACATATTTAAATTGAAGAATGAATATATATTTTAATCTTTAGGAATATAAAAATAATATTGCCAAACTTATGAGTGAAATAAAAATCAAAGAGGAGGGACATAAAATAGAAGTAAGGAAACTTTATCAGGATATGCAGAAAAAAGGTAAGTTTTTATTTTTAATTTACTAAATTCTAAGATATCATTTAAATGAACATTTAAACTTTTTTCAGTAATAGCCAGTATTCTTGAATGAACACTGTCTTATTACATTTTAATTTAGGTTTTGTACCTGCCTATATATTTATGTGAGATAAATTACATTTCTAAATTAGAGTCATGATGTTTGCACTTAATATTATTTAATACGAAGCAATTAATGTCCTTATAAAATTAATATAAAATATATAATTAACTTTGATATTTATATGCTCAGCATATTGAACATAATTTCACTAATAAAATTTTCTTCCTTCAGTAAAACAAGTCTAAACCTATATTGAAAGCTAACTAGTTTCATAAGGGTATGAAAAACTTCTTGATGAGACCATATTTATGCATATCATATGCAAAAGATCAACTTGAAATGGATGAATGGTCTGAATGTAAACCTACACCTATAAAACTGCTAAAAGAATTCATAGAATCTTTGCAACCTTGAATTAGGCACAACTTCTTGGAAAGAAACAAAAAACACAATAAATTTTTATCTTTATTAGAAAAAAATTCTAAACTGAACTTCACCAAAATTAATAACTTCTGTCCTTCAACACTGTTAAGAAAATGAAAAGACGGGCCAGAGACTGGGAGATAATACTTGTAAATGCATATCTGTTAAAGGACTTATATCCAAAATATAAAAGAACTCTAACAACCCAACAATAAGAAGTCAACTCAATAAGGAAATGGGCAAAATATTTGGATGCTTCCCCCAAGAAATGAGTATACAGATGGAAAATAAGCACCTGAAACATGTTCAACATAATTAGTATGCAAGAAAGTGCAAATTAAAACCACAAGAACATACCACTGGAAAAATTGTAAACATACAAAAAAAAGACATACCACTTTGAACCTTTTAAAACTGCTAAAATATTTTTAAAAATACTTGATGAGGATGTGGAGCAACTGGAACTCTGATCCCTTATACTGGTGGAACTATAAAATTATACAGACACTTTAGAAAAGAATTTTGGATTTTCTTTGAGTCCTCTGAGAAGCAGATAATTATCAAATCCCTATATGTTTATAAATTATTTCTAAATAACCTGTGGATCGACAGAGAAATCCTAAAGGAAATTAGAAGATATTTTGAACTGAATTACCTGGAGTACATATCAAAACTTGTGGGGCACAAATAAAGCTGCGCTTATAGGTAAATTTATAGCCTTAAATAAAAATGTTGAAAAATGTTAAAAATCAGTTACCTCAATACCTATATCAAGAACTTAGGGGGAAAAAAATCAAACTAAGCCCAAAGAAATTAGAAAGAAAGAAGTCAGATAGTAATGAAATTACAAACACATACATAATAAAGAGAATCAGATCCAAATTTTTTTGAAAAGAATAATAAATTTGATTAACATCAAGACTGATCAAGAAAAATGGAGAAAGTACCAATTATATCAGAAATGAGAAAGAGAAAATCACTTCAAATTTTAAAAAGTGAATGAACTCCATAATTAACTGTATAGCAAACATCTTTCTGCCAATATATTTGAAATTTTTGATGAATTAGATATCTTTGGGGGGGGTAAGCGCACAAGAAGAAATAGAAAATCTGAATTGTCCTATGTCTATTAAAGACATTAAATCTATGATAAATATTTTTCCCACAAAGAAAACTCCAGGCTCAGATGGCTTTCCTGGTGAAATTCTACAAAACATTTCTGGAAAAGTAACGTCAATCTTACACAAATTCTTTCAGAGGATTAACAAAAAAAAAGAGAGGAAACATTTTCCAGTTAATTTCATAAGGCCAACATAATCTTAACAAAACCTTGCAGGGGAATTATGATAAAAATCACACACCTGTCCTCCAAAATAGTATCTGAAGATGGATCCATTTCAGTGCTTTAGTTCTTGTTTTAATCACTACTGCTTTGCATTTGTGTCTTCAAAATGCTGCCTCCAGGCACATAGTGAGTATAGACTGAGACCAGATGGAAGTCCATTTCTCTAAGGTTTTGGATAGCTAAATATATCCTTCTGGACTTTGCCTCATCCCAGGCTGAGATGGGACCTTAGTGTTAGGCCCTGCTCCTAAATCCTGAATATGGGTAAGGTTGATGGGTGAAGATGGGGAAAATAGCCTCTAGACAAAGAGAAAATAAAAGCCAAGATATACAGAGGGGGAGACCTGAGTCATGCTAGGGAATAACAGTCCATTTTCTACCTTTTCTTTGCACTACCCAGAGAAATTCAGCAAGATAAAGGCCACTGTGGCTAGTGCTGGATTCTTTGACTTCTGAAATTGTTTTTTGAGAAAGTGATGGCCATACTTAGAGGTATGCTTTAGGAAGATTAACCTGGCAGGAGCGTTTAGGGGGTTAGAGACTAGTGATAGTCTAGAAACAGAGTCCAACGGAGGAAAAATGAGGCCTGAAACTAAGTAAGTAGTGGATTAGTTGTGGATGGAGTCCCTTATTTGGGGGGCTTGTTGTAAATTAATTGACTCTTTTCTCCATAAAATCAAAGATTTCCTGGAGGCTCCCATCCTGGATGGCATGATGTCACTTACAGGAATAAGGAAGTTGAGAGAAGAGGAAGTTTGATGAAGCATAAAGACATGGTGTGAATATCAGAGAGGCCAAATTATATGGAATAGAGTATAGCAGGTGTTTGATGTAGCTCTACAGTCATCCAGTAATTTGGGGCCCTCTATATCTAAGAGCACAGGTTTTGTTTCCTTCTTTACCACTAAATCTGCTATTTATTTTCTAGGCCATTGATGTTTTGAGTCCAAATTAGTTTGTTTAAAAGCATTCAGTGGGTGACTTTTGTGTTTCAAGCGTTTTGCAGGGGCTTGTCAAAAATATCTAAACTACTCTGCATCTACAGTTTCTAAAATACTACATGTTTTTATTAATAAAATTTACTTTCTTGTGGATTGTTTAAAATACTAAAGAAATATAAGCTTATAAGATTTTGGAAATGTTATGGTGAATTAATTTTATTTATTTTTGTTTTATTCAGTTGAATTAAGTGAAGAAAAGAATAAAGAACTGATAGAGAAAAAAGAGGTAGAAATTTCAGAGTTAAATGCAAAGTTAAGAACTCAAGAAAAAGAAAGGCAAAATGAAATAATCAAACTACAGCTAGAGGTAAATGTTTAAGACTGCTAAATTTAAGGATGCATCCCTTAGTCTAGAGTCCAGACCGTACTTTGGTCATCTTTCATTACAGTGAGAGAAATTTCAGGAGTAAAAACAACTCTGAGAGGGCTTCACACACCCTCATTCTCCATCTCACACAGTGCTCAAACCCTATACAACTTAACTCCGCTGCTTTATAGCACGTGGCCTGAAGGTGGGACTCTTCAGTCATAAAAAGGTCCTGGTTTCCAGAAAGATATTGTTTCCTCTGTGAGCAGGGATCAGATAACTCAGGGAATACCTGCATTTTACAGCTGAGTCTATGCAGACTTCACAGGACTACCATTCCAGCAGTGGGGAGTTTCTAATCCTTAACATTACTCTCTTCTCAGCAGAAATTGTTGAACACTGGTGAACCAACTAGAAGTTCCTTTTTCTTTGTTTAGGATAAAAAGGGACAAATTTCTCCCTAATAAATTGTGTAGGAAAATATGTAGCAAAGGGCAGACAAAACAGATGTTTAAAAAAATTTAAAGGGATTTCAAATAGGGCATCTCAGAGGTTGAGGTTGCAGTTCTTGTCTGGGAAGCCTTTTCAGTAGATTGTTTAAATAGATGTCAAAAATCTCCAAGATATTGGTATTTAGACAATATATTTGTCCTTTAAGTTTTTTTCTAAATTTTACCAATCTCCCTTTCCATTGTTATTTCATCACTTTCTCCCAGCCTACATCCCACTTTACCTCATTTTATCAAAATACACCGGCTTAGTTAATTTTTTTTTCATGTTCCTGACAGTTTGGTATCCCTGGGGTTCTTGGTGAGGTAGTGTTGAAGACCGTATAACCATTGAGCAAAAGGGGACTTTGTTGATTTTAGAGGCTCTTTGCTGCTGCTACTGCCTTCTGGTCAAGTGTACCCACAAAGCACAGAGAGGGCTGAGTGGCCAACTGAGACACAATAAGGCATGTTTCAAGACCGACCATCAATTTCTAATGCGTTGATTGGGAATGTGCATTGTTTCCCATCTGGGGCCGTTAGCCCAAGTCTGTTGTTTGACTGATATACAGAACTCTTTCTGCTATTTATTTTCATTGTAACTATCCCGAATATCTCCCCAATCTGGAACACAACCTCTCAGAGAGTTTATTCTTACTCCACAGAGAGTCTACACTAAACCCAACCTGAAGGGAAAAATTATAATGGAAGACTTTGCAAAAAATATGACCTGTAAGAATGGCCTATGAGAATTCTTTTTAACCTGATTCAGTTTAATATCAGACCAGCAAGAGATCAAACTAAATCAACAAAATCATATCCAAATTCTACTATTCAGCCTCAAAGTCTATACAGAAGAGGGTGTATGTGTTTTCTCCCACGACTGTTGATTGCACATTTTCTTTACAAAAGCACAGTGATGTGAATATATTTTTATCTATCTTTAACTAGAGTCTCAACCCTTTTAACTAGATTCTGACCCCACATGATAGAAGCACCTGATGTCTTGAGAAAAAGATGATGCTGACCCCACCCAGAATCTCTGCCCAATATTTGGTACTTTTAAAAAAACTCCCCAGGTAACCTTAACATGCAGCCAGGGTTAATCTTGTTTGGGAGTTCTTGGCTCTTTCTTAAAGAAAGACTTTCTATCTTCTGTTACACAGAGTGTACACTTAAATTACAGATTATATGTCAGAGGATATAATGGATTATACTTACATTTATAGAAACAATTGTTTCTAATTGTTTAACTAGAATGTTCTCAATGACTTTCTTTTTAAACTTGACTCAGTTTGATGCCAAACTAGCAAGAGTTCAAACTAAACCAAAATCATATCCAGATTCTACTGTTTTGCCACAGAGTGTCTACAGAAGGGTACGTGAGTTTTCCTTCCTTGGCTTTTGCTTAAGAAAATAAACACACTAATGTGTTTCCATAGAAATTGTCTAATATTTACTAACAATACACTTAACAACTTTTCTTAAAATATGTCACACAATCAGAAAAATACTAGATTTTGAATAATCTTTAAAGGTCACTTTCAGTTTAAACAAGTAAAATCTTAGTAGTAAATTAAACCACTAGAGAAATCCTGAGTCTTTGGACCATCTAAAGAATTCCATAATATATTTTGGACTAAGGCTGACTTACTATTCTTACTATTACTTAGGCACTCAGATGGTCGATTTTTTATTCAACTCTTTAATTTATGCTTTAAAACTTCAAGCTATATAGGGAGAGGGGAACAAACTAAAACAAATGGTGCCAATGCATGTTTTTGTATCCTTTTACCAGTTCTACCCCATTAAGTCCCACAAAAATAAAATTATAAACCTTTCAAAATAGGGTGTCTTTTTTAGTACCTACTTCTACTTAAACCAGAAGTACAGTTTTTGTTGTTGTTTTGTTGTTCCTTATATTTAATCGTATTATTTCTGGGTTGCAATAACAAAATTTTTCTGCTTCATTTAGAAGCTTCAACATCTTCAAGAAGAAAAAAACAAGGAGATTGCAGCTCTCCGTAATACCATTCACGATTTAGAGCAACGCCTTTCTGTTGGCAAAGAGCCCTACCTTAAACGTAAACGGTTTTGAGTACAGCAGTAAGCTCATTAGTTGCTATTTAATCTCTTTAAAATCAGTTGAAAAAATTCACTTCTATTTAGAGTCAATATAGCATACTGCCTAAATAATAACAATAAATAAAAGACAGCTTTAAACTATTTTTTTATTGCGTTTATTGAAACAAATCCACACATTGGCCAACTTTGTACTGCATTCTCACTTAATAGTATTAACCATAAAGGAGTTCAGGTTTATAGGACGGGAGTTTACCTATTGAACCATCATTGACTATGGAAATACTTTCTAAGCAATCAAGAGATAGACAACATTCTTTTATCTTTCCCCTTATATCTTTCAAGACAGGCATTCTCAAATTTTAAAGAGTGTGATGCAGACAGAGAAAACAATATATAAAGGCTTCACTCATATATGATAGTAAAAATCAAGATATGAGTCTTATATATAAAAAAAGTATAAATGGATATTTCAAATGTAGTCATAGCAAAATACTCATATGTTAAGTATTTCTAGATCTTAAAAGATAGAATTCACTTCTTTCTTAAAAGTTTAATCAGTTAAAATTGTAAGATTAAAAAGACAATGGTAATATTGTTTTGAGAAATAAGAAAAAAAATGGAAAACATGTCTTTGTCGTTCTTCCTCCATTCTAAATTGCTAACTATCCAACAGAAACCCCTAGGTCATAGTTTATGTTCCTGTTCTCATTAATGCAACTAGAACGCTGGAAAAAGAAAAAGAAAGACATATTAACCAAATGCTGCAATCACCTTTCAGCTGCCCTGTAATTAAAAAAAAAAAATGGATTGGGTCACAATTTTCTTTGATAAAAATCTTAAAATTTGGAGGCCTGTATATTAGGTTGCTCTGTTTGCACAAATCCAATTCTTATTTTTTGATCATTATTAACTAGGTAGCTTATAAAAATGCTGGAAATGAAACTGTGTCTAGAGTGACTTGGGGAGTAGAACCCATTTGAAATATTTAGTTTGAAGGTCATTTTCACATTTCTGCCTTATTTTTTCAGCTTCAATTGCTGCTGGCTTCTGTGGGCTTAAGCTGCTGCCTTTCCTGTCAGGCAGCTGGAGGCAAACGTCACTGTCAGGATTCAATGACATTCTCCTCTGCCCACAGTCCCTGTCAGCTACATAAAGAGGGGAGCTTTTCTTTACACTGTCAGGTGGTTGCAGACCCTGTTTTTTCAAATACCAGATGTCGACAATGTCAGCATCAGCTACTAGGAGCCAACTCTGAATCTTGGGGCAACTTTCAGAGTAACTGATTTATACATCTCCTTCCTCAGAGTTTCTTGTGTGAAAGAGAACTGACAACTGGCACATCTCAGTTCTTTAGGTGACCGTGTCTTTGAGGGTCCTTGAGCTTATGGTGGTGATGGAGAGCTGGAAGAGCGGGATGCTCAGATGCGCTTGGCGCTTCTGGTTGCTGGTTCTCTGAAAGCTGGCCACCCCCGATATGCTGATGCTCACGCGTGGGATGAAGGTGATGTGTCTGCGGAGCCTCGGATGTGTTGCTCACAGTACCCAAAGATATGTTTTTACAGATGTCTTCATCTTCCAGTGTCTGGAAATGATTTATAAATCGCTTATCAACACATGTATTGATTTAGCAGGAATACGTGGAAAATGATTTGTAGAGCTAACATACATGAAATTCCAACTAGTTAATGAACTGGCTTTGTTTTTCTAGCATCATACTAATGAGAAATGGATCTGATACTAATCTCAACACCTAGACTTTTTATTCAAGTTTGATTCCCATCTATAGCTGACATAAAGTGCTGCTAGTGCATAGTTGGCACTTAAGCAAAGAATCCTCAAGCCTCTTACAAATGAATTAACATTCACGTTTTGAAAATAGATAACATAGGGTATAGGCTATAATACAATTAGAGTTCAACAGTTCACCTCAGCTTCTATACTAGTTAAATCAACAGCAGAATTCAAATTTCCTTTTCTTATCAAGTACATTTCCTAAGTTTTCAAGAATTTTGAACAAGAACTTGAGAGATACATAAGGCTTAAAAAGAAAGTTAAACCACTGTTATTTGTATCTACAGAGCAAAACTAAATAAACTGGTTAAAATAACTTAAATTGACTGCAGTAATCTCAACCAAATATCAAATCCTAAAATCAGCTGACCTACATGGAACCCTTTGCACCTGTCAACAGTGCATCCAGTCTAATATTCTGAGGTAAAGTAATTTCTCGCTGGTAGTTCAAAAATGCCAATAAACTCCTCAAAATCGATAGTTTTTTGCCTCAGCTTATGCCTGGAAATGCCTGGAAATAGTTTTGTTAATGTGTCTCTACTGTAGTGCTATCGGCCAAAAGTACCCATTGTCCATTAAATATAATATTCCATTCTGCATAAATCTTGTTCTTTAATTTGCTGCAAGGCTTTCTTTATTGTTTTGTATGCCCACAAATCATAGGCTCAAAATTTATAGATATAGCAATGTAATATGAAACCTCAACCTAAATGTATTTGTAAATAAAGTTACAAAATCAACTTGAGAGACCTCACTAAGTGGTTTGGTTTGGTGTTTTAAAGGTTTTGAACGGTTCTAGATTCCATTGGATTTTAACATACAACTACTAAGTGGTACATTTTTTTGGTTATTTCTGCATTACTTTTGAGAATGTCATAGTATTTGATTAAAAACTTAAATACAATTTGATAAATGTTTAGAATATACTGTGTAATGTTCTAAAGGTTCAATGATTAAACAAACACAAATAACTATAGTAGTCTAATTAATTTCAAGAAACCAATTACCATATTTCATTGCTTCTACAATGTATGTTTTCCACATTTTAATATCTTTCAAATTGGAATGCATCCTACTGTTGATGGTAGGGTAGCTTGTGTCCTACCTTAACTGACAGCATTTTTTTAATTAGACATAAAATAATGTGTTGTACAATTGATGGCATCTAGAATACAATGAAATAGAAAAACTCCAATTTGATTTGGCATATCAGACACATATGATAAATTATTCCTTTTTACAGATGATTTGTAAATTTTGAGCATGTTGTAGGAATTGTTTCTGCCTTTGTCTCAATATAACTAGGTATATTTAAAACTATTAGGTATTTGCAAAAATGCAAAATACTGAAATAATCCCAAAGTATGAGGAATGAATATAGCTGGCATTTATTAAGCACTCAGTATAAGGTTGACACTGAGGTAATACTTTATTTGCATTATCTCAGTCTCCCCATCTTTAAAAGCAGTAAAATAATCTGATAGAATTATTCTGAAGATTAAAATGTGAGAAATAACATAACTAGAGTAATTAGCCCATTGTGCTCCTTAGCGACTAATTTAATTAAATGATTCATTAAGATTTGAGATGACTTTCTTTAGAGCTGGGGAAATAATCTGAAGGAAGTATAGCTTACAAATAAAATTCAGAATTATTTTTAAACCTGAGTTTAAATTTTGCCAATTTGCCCGACCAAGCAAACCCTGTTTGCAATTATTCTCCTTCTCAGTATGAGGGAGAAAGAGTCTAGTTAATAAAAATTAAAATTCCTTGAGTATATTTTTTATAAACAATATTTAAATATAGTGCTTCTTATTATAAGGAAAAAATATTCTCATGGTTTCTAGGAAAGAAATATCAGTAACGAGTAGAAAACTTACTCCTTTTTAAAGCAAATGTAGTAATCCAACTGCAGAATGGGCAGACAGTGTAAAAGCTTCTGGAAAACTTGACAAAGTCTTGCATCCTTAAAAAATTAAGTACTTATCTGGCCCGATTCTGTTTCAGGTAATGCTGGGTTTAGATTTTGCTGTCATTGTGCTCTTGTGTGAACTACTCTCGGGGTATTACAATAATGTTGTCTTATGTTGTCTGAGTTCTTCAAGCATTTAAATTCCCACCGTATCACTTGGTGGTAATTGAAATATGTGATCTATGTTGTTATTTATTTTCTAAAATCCTTCCAGATAAAAGCGGCAGTATGGATCTTGAAAAGATGTGTGAAAGTGTATGTTGCATAACAATAAGTGTGTGTAATTATAAAAATTACTGTTGTAGTTTATGTTTAGTACACCAACAGAAACAATGATTAGCTAATTGGTCATGAAACACTAACTTATTTAGACAGCTCTTAAAAGATTTTCCCTTTTCTCCCAGTAAAAATAATTGAGAAAAATACCATGAGAGAGCAGTTTCCACATTTGTCTTCACAGTAAGCATCCTTAATGGCTTTTTCCACATATAAGAAATGTAGGATGGAGAAAGGCAAACCAAGATGATATACAAGACGGCCACATCTAAAAATAAAAAAGGACAAATACAATGTCATTACAATATTTTCTATATCATGATCCTACTCAAGCATGGTCTAGAATAGTATTATATAGGTTTAATGGTCTTATAACTAGGACACTTTCATACCTTCAGTAAAATTTCTTCAGTGGGGTCTCAAACAAGCTCCCTGGCCCTGCATACCAGGTCTGGTGGTCACAGCAAGACTACAGTGAGTCTAATTCTAGCATTTTGCAATATTATAGATATGTATACATCATATAAATAGTATCAAAATAGTATAGTCCTTGTGACTAGATCAAATACAATTCTGTAATTGACTTAAAAATTCTACCAATGCCCAAACCACTGACTTATAGTAAACTAGCCTCTGCGAATCACATGAGCTTTTCCTAACTGCGAGGGCAGCACAAATGACACACAGCAAGAAATCACAGCATAACAAAAAAATCCTAGAGTCTCAGCCAGTAGCCCATTTATTTAAAAATATATCTGATGCAACAAAAATTTCCACACAATGAAAGAAACAGAATTATAATACTCGGTATTCTCAGAAATGGTGGAGTTGAAATGTCCTTCTTGCCCACATTTTATCCTGTATACTATTTTATGTGAATATCAAAGGTTTACACTTTGCAACTGACTAAATAAGAAGTTTGTGGTCCTAAAACAATGACATGTAATATTAAAAACATTTAGAGTAAGACCAAGGAGGCTTAGGCAAAGTCTGGCTCACCATAAATAGCAGCAACTAAGAATGTGAATAATATCCAATAATGTATGCATTGAGGTTCCCTCAACATACAAATGTTTTATTTATTCATGGAATCAAAAGCAGACTCATGCTTGTTATACCTAAATAATTAACAAACTTTATAGCTCAGAAATTGAGGTAGGTAGCCTGACATTATTATTACAGAAAAGCAAGTGGTCTGCGAAGTGTGGTTGTTCATCTTGCAGAATTCCTAGGTTACAACTGTATGTGATACACAAACTGATCCTTCTTATGGTTTAACCACAATGCCAATTTACAGGGGGGAAAGTATAGGCAGTTTTCTTTATTTCCCTACTGAAATGGTGAATTCTTTTTTGTGAAAGAAAATCATTTCAAAAATATTAAAATTAAACATTTTAATGGGTTCACTTTGAAACTGAGTATTTGGTAATAAAATAAAAGCAGGTATTTTAAATCACTTCCTATTAAATTAAATACAAAGGAAGTCTTTTAATTTGTGTGTGTGTATGTGTATGTGTACACACCTGTCATATATGAGGAAGTCATCTTTGTTTCCATTTAAGAGTGTCCAGACATCTGTTTGGTTTTCTTCTTGTTGATAAACAGGAATATGCTCTGAAACCTTACTTTTAAGATGCATATAGTTTAATCGAGAAGGGATTCCTTGATGATTAACAACAACATAGGAGATGTTAGAAAAACCTTCTTTCTCCAGTTTTACTCGCAGGTCTTCTAAACTATTTGGGAAAAAATACAAAAAATAGAATAATCTCATTTAATTTTATCAGTGACTTCTCTCTTTCTCTTCTCTATTTTTTTCTAGATGAAACTCTTTTACTACTTTTTACTTACTCATACCTCTTCTTTATATTGTTGTCAAGAACTAAAAGTTTCATTTTTAAAATTATTTATTGAGCACTGGTGCTCAGTTAAAACCTTATGCTAAATGCTTGCACAAACATTAGCTCATTTAGTCCTCAAATTAATCCTATGAAGTGTACATTTTTTAATCCATCTTACAGTTACAGAGAATTCTACCCAATAAGTATTTGCCAAATAACCCAACAAATACTTTTACAGATATGTGTCATATAAACTTAACAAATTTATTTGTTTGTTTGTTTGTTTGTTTTTACATATTTATTTTAGGTGCACATACAGAGGGTGCCAAAAAAAGTATATATATTTTAAGAAAGGAAAACTGTATCAAAATTGTAATTCTCAATACATACTGATAACAAAAGATGACTAAAAGTCATGTTTGAGGTCTGCAATTATAAGAGGTGCTCAAAGTGGTCACCATCAGTGTCAAGACACTTCGGATTACGGCGAACTACTGCTTGAGCAACGTTGACCAAAGTGTCCACTTGTATACTTTTTTTTGGCACCCCCAGTATGTGTGTGTGTGTGTGTGTGTGTATTTGCATATATATTTGCATATATTTGCATATATGTATACATATATGTGTCTATATGTATATGTATATATTAAGTGATATATATATGTATATATTAAATGACCCAAGACCTTTGTGGCATGTCTAGTGTTCATTCTACTCTGGCAAAGCACTCATCTTTACTTGCTCTATTGAAATAACTAACCCATTTGCAGGAGTACATTTTAGAACATTTTCATTATGCAAGTAATGAAACGTATTTAAATATGTTACCACTGTAAATATATTTAGTAGGACATTATAAAATATAGGCCCACAAAAAGAAGAAAAAATTTTCATAGCCCCAAGAAAACCACTGTAAACATTTTGGTGTATATCGTCTTAGTCTCTATCTTCTAACATGCTCTATTCAAAGATACATAGTTTTTCCAAAAATGTGATGCACTAACTATATCTTTTCTATTTTTATTTTATTTTATGTATGTTTGTATTTAATAGCTTCTCCCTTATGAAATCTTAGACCACAGAAAGGCTATCTTACCTAGACGCCTGCCGAATGCAAAAGGATCAGCTAGCTTGAAGAAGAGCAACCACGGTCATTGAACCTTGTGATTTCAGCATTGGGTTTTGATCCCCTATGCGCCAGACTGGAGGGTTTTTACAAAAGGAGCTCTGCTCGTGGCTCTCTGTTCCTCCCCAAGGGAGGAGACAGAGAGCCAGGGTAAACCCCAGGCTTCTCCACATTGCTGGTGTTGCCCTGTAAAAGAGAAAACCTTTCTGTCATCTTTACAGATAACTTCACAGCTGTAACTAGGAATTTCTATAAATCCAGCAAGTATAATTCTCTTTCCTATAAATATCTAGCCACAGATTCTGTCTCCATATTGTTGGGCTCATTAGGTTGGACCGCCATGCACCAAATCGTCCCATGAAGGTGAAAAGATCTGCCGAAGGCACGGGAATTGTCAAAGCACCTCTTAACTATCTGGCTTAGCAAGATACTTCAGTAAGCATGCTATGAAGATTTGCCTAAACAGGGAGCCAAGTACTTCTCTAGAAAACAACACACATTTAGAAAAATTTTGAGACTGTGGCCTCTATAACTAAGAAAAGTTCTGCAAACAGGATTTGATTTTTATTTGAGATACACCAAGTTCTCATTGCTTCTTTCCATCTTTTACCCTTCTAAGAACGGAAAGGGTAAGCAGACAATTCTGCACAGAAAGGAAAAAAGCCAGCATAGAAAGAGAACCCAGGAATAAAGGGGGTGGCAGTGAAGGCAGTCTACCAATACGAAGGTGGCGTATGTGGGCCCTTAACTTTCGAGGTTCAAACCTTCTATATTTATAAACCTCTTGGATATGGCTCCCTTTTCTTGCTCTTATCCATTCTTTAAAATCTAGTTCTATTCGTATGTCAATATTAAAGGATCTGAATCTCTTCAGATATGAAACTACCTGCCCAAATGTTACTACCACATCCAAGAAAAATATGGACCAATGAAAAAAACCTTACCAAGGAGAAATACTACAAATCACTGCCTCCTGTGCCATTTAAGACTCACTGACATCTACACTCAGTTATTTATTGGCCACCATTTACTTTCAGGAAGTTCCTGTGACCGGAGGGCACATTCTTGGGTATAAAGATGCCCTCTCTGAGTAGGAAAATTAAATACCTGACCAGAAATATTCCCAAAACTAAGGCTAACTCTCTCAGCCGAGAGATACAAATAAAATAGGTGAATTGTAGAGAGGTGGTGAAAGAAGGAACATATTCAGTGGAGATGACCAGAGAAAGAAAAATCCACACAAGTAATTAGGCTCATTTTGATGTAAGAGTCTGTGGAGAGAGAGCAGGACAAAATTCCACAGCTGGAAAGTCGGTGCATTTTCAGGCACTGATCTGGGATTTTAAAAAAGTAAAACCACTTTTTTTGGGGGGGGGTTCAGAAGGGGTGCAGGGAGGTCAGGAGGCTAATGATAAGTTTCTTAGAGTGAGCCCAGAATTAAGAGGGGAGTAGAAAGGCCCAAATCATATTGATTTGGGCTCTAGTGCACTGCTAGATATAGCTAGAACTTTATAAAACCTGATTATCTTTTACATCATTTAATACCACAAAATTCCTACCTATATATCATAAGAGCCTACCTAAAGTAAAGGGGGGTTGGTAAAGAGAGGATAATTTATTAGGGCCATCCCAACTATTATAATATTTTAAAAATTCTAATATTTGAAAAAGGAGAGAGTATATCTGGATGAAACGTAGGGAATTTCTTTAGTATAGTATTTACATTGATGATACAATTATCCTTATTATAGCTACCGTTTTTTGAGCATTTATAAAACTATGCAGGTGTATGCAGGTGGTGCTAAACACTTATTTATATCATGTCAATTAATCCTACCAATTATGTGACCATCATCCCCTTTTGCAGTTGAGGAAACTATGGCTAAGAGAGAGTTGAGGCATCTTGCCCAAGTCCACACAGGTAGTAAGTCACAAGAGACACTGGATTCAAACCAGTTCTGCTAAATCCAAAACATGACCTCTTAGCTACTGTAATATATTGATAGTTTTTAGATAGGTCACCTTCAATAACTATAGCTGCCAGGGTTTTGTTTGTTTGTTTATGCCCTAGAATGGCAAAGAGAACATTAAAATTATTCAGGCTGTTTTATTTCTTACTGGAATGGCTAGATTTTTCCCTACTTTCTAGAATATAAATTCAGTAATTATAGAACCATCAGCATAAATTCAGCACTTGGTACTCTCACTTTGCCATATAGCATGACGTTCTAAATGGCTGAACAGTGAATACAAATGAAAAGGCTATTTCCCTCATTTTTTTTTGATGAAAAAATAACTAAAGCCACTGGCAGAGGGTAGTGAATTACAGAGTTCCCACTTTCAGATTTTCCTCAGTTATAATCAATAGGCTGTTCAACTGTGTTTATTTAAGATCATTTTTACATAATAGGCTTTTGATTGTAATTATAGCTGTCAGACATCTACATAAAAATAATGAAGATAAATAACAAAATTGGATTTACTGGAGGCTGATCCAATAAGATTTAGAAAATAGTTATTAGGTAAGTGCAAACGAAATGGTTTAAAAGGTTAAAAGTAAGTGCAAAAACTGCAATTACTTTTGCATCAACCTAATACAAATGTCACTAATCGCACCACTTTTTAATCACAAAACCTAAATTTGTCGGCCATATACAGACCTACATTTGTTTAAAATTCCCCATTAAAAGGCAGGCTATGCAGAACCTTATTCCATCCTTTTCCCCTGAATTTCAGACTGGCATCTGAGGGTCCTTCCTCATTCACCTGAAAGCACCCACTCACCACTTAGACTGCAAAATTTTGCATTTAATTGCAGACCACCTGATTTTGACATGGGTTTTGACTCTTTCAAGGGTGACCATTTCTGCACAATGGACGGAACCTGCTCTCCCTTATGTTTTTTTGTTTGTTTGTTTGTTTGTTTCTGTTACTGCTCACAATATCCCTGGACATTTCTACAGCACTGTAGAATGGCCATATTTCATCTTTGCTCTTCAAATCCATGAGCTATTTTTGCCCGTGGAGTTCTCACTCTGCATTTCAGTGGGAAATACTTAAGCCTCAACATACAATATTGATGACTGTATTTTTAAAATATCACAACTTTTTGCAGAGTCAAAGTGTTGCATTTCACCAGCCTCCCCTGCTCCCATCTTCATGCTAAGCTGTGCAGAAAGGCAGGGCAGAGATCAACAATCAATGTGCCTGCCCCCTGAGAGCACCCACCGCCCCCAATGTTAGAGTATTTTGTTCTCTTCCTTCTGTGTCACTTTTCTCTACCTATCTCTTTTTGTAAAATCTATTCTGAGGAAAGAAACAGTTTGTCAGAGGCAAAATCATATATTTACCAAACTCTAAAAAAATCAAGTACCGGAAAACACCAAGTTCCTACTTACACAATCCCTCCTGACGAGGCTGCTTCCTTTCTCTGTGCTCTCAGCTCTGCAGTTTCACAACAGCACTGGGAGAAACTGATATATATAGTCCTGTTGTTTACCTCACCCCTCAGCTAATAGTCCAAAGGGCAGTGCTCACTCTGGCTGTGACCCTGCAAGCAGAGCAAACCCCTGACCCGATTACTACAATCAACTTAAAAGAAAGTAGCAAGTGCTGCCACGCACAATGTGGGGGGAAAGATTTTGGGAATTACTGATTTATTCCCTATCCTTTTTAGTCACCCCAGTATCCAGGTCTTAATGGTACAGTCGGGGGCGGGAGGAAGGGCTAAGGGTAAAGAGGGCGTCCAAGTCATGTTTTTTTCCAAACTATAATAGGGGAAAACATTTGCTGAGCCAGCAAGTTAAGCTGCTGCTTTAAAAAAAGAATTTCTTTTTCCTTTTGCTTTGTAGTGGTTAGGTGTTAGCCTAACTCCAACTGTGTCAGCGTTGTTAGAAGGTCACCTGCTGTTTCAAAGCTTCCTGGTCTCCTGCTGTTCCAGACCTGCTGGGATTGTTTTTGCTATGTTTAAAACTTGATCTGTGCGGGATCTCACTGGACCTCTGCTCTTTTTCCTTTAAAGAAAGGAAAGGAATAAGAAAATAGGCCTCCTATCTGAGGGAAACCAGGCCTCAGTTTCATTATCATGGACGTCCTACTTCCTGGAAGACCCATATATTCCACAGAAGTTTTTTAGGAATCTAATGTAAAATTTTATTAAGTACCATACAAATAAAAGCTAGTAGTGGTAGTAGTTGGACGTGGAAAAGGGTTTGGACATTTCAAAACATACAAATAAAATTGAAAGTTCCTGCTCTTTCAAAAAGGGGTAAATTATTTCCACTAGCCTGCAAGCGAACACACTCATGGTGGGTAAGGTAAAGAGCAATGTCAAATGATGGCATCCCTGGGTAGTGATGGTTTTCAAGTAAGCCTTGCTTTGACTTTGGATGCATTACATACACACACACACACACACACACACACACACACACACATACGAAAAAAAAAACCTGTTGATTGCAATGCCCTAAGAACTGTTGTATGAGGTGCCAGAAGTAAAAAAGATGTTATCCTTCCTCTAAAGAAACTTATTATCAAAGTAGAAGTTTGACATTTGAAAGCCAACTTCTGTGTATTCACAGTAAGCAGTAGGTGTTATCCATTTTGGGTCCCAGATCCCTTTGAGAACCCAACTAAATGCTTATTTTTTTTTAAATGCACATCTACATACTTGCTTTTTTAGAAGACTCTTGTGAAAAATTTTTGTATAAAGCGGATTATCCCTCCCACAGGTTATTTTCTTGACAAATTGAGTCATGTTGGGCCTGTCTTGCAGCAGGAAATCAAGTTATTTCACTATCACCTCCTTCCTTAACATGTGACTTGGCAGCTGCCTCCTACCCCGGAAGGATTCCTTCTCAGTGTGCAGCCAACTCCAAAGCAAAGTGCACAGGATCGTATGTGGCCAGGCCGTGTGTGTCTAACCACCCCCCAGATGTCAAGAGAAGATAGGGAGCTTGTGATGTTTGAAGGGAAGCCAATCTTAATAGCCTCTTCTGTGGTGGGCAAACTGGGAGCAGTCCACATTTTTAAGAAAGCCAGATTATCAAACATTTATTGGATGTTAAATCAAATTACATTAAATGAAACAAATAAATGTATTAGGTGCTTATGCTAGACACAATGCTAAACTGACCCTTTGCTCTCAAGGATCTCAAAGTCTAATAGGGTAGACGAACAAGTAAGTAGGAAAACACTCGCTGTAAGGTGTGATCATGTCTAGGATGGCTGTAAGCACAGGTTCTGTTGGAACCTCAGAAATGAAAAAAGAAATATTTTAACCAGTCTGGAGGTAGGACCAGCACCATAGGTTAGCACACTTTCAAGCAAGTTCAACAGGTGTTTTATCTTAGGTTTTACACTCTAGCTTCAAAGCACCCAGCAGATCTAACCACAGCACTGTCTAGAAAGCTGTTTCATTTCCATTTTTGGGGTTGATTAAAATCTCTTGACCGGTTGCTCCAACCATTGCCACATAATCCAACAACGAAATTACTGACTGTATCCTATCAAGTTGAATTTTATCCTAATGACCTCATCTCTTACAACTGCCCGCACTGGATCTTGCCTCATACCATCTCATTCTTCCTCATCCTTATCATTTGTCCCCAGAATGTTAATGCATATATTTAATCCACGTTTTTAATAAGCATTCTCATCTTTATGGGTCGAAGGTGATTTCCATGGAGAATAGGCCCCTACAAATCTGTAAGTCCATGATATACTTAAAAGAGAGAAGGGCTATGAACTCTGGTCTTAATAATCAGTTTATTCGCTATAGCAGTAAGTATATGGCATCAATCCATTAATAGTTGTAAAACACTAATGTCTCAAAATATTTGAAGGAGAAAGAGTGTTACTACTCCATGAAAGGCCTATGTAAAATACTAACTCCCTTAGTTTGTTAAGTGGTGTTTTACGTACAAAGGGAAATGAAGGCTTTCCCAATATTTTGGGAAATAGTGCCTTTTGACTTAAGTTATTCTTCCTTCCCCTTGCAGGTACAAGAAGGTGCCCTAGACATCATCCTATGTATTGTACCAAATATAATGTTGTTTGAGCATCCATGTTGAAAGATATGCAAGGGATGCCTAGAAAAAAGCAAGATGTTTTCAAAGTGAACAAGATACATAAGAACAATGGCTAAAGGAAGGCATGGGAACAGCAGCTTGGATTAGATGAAGATTAATTTGATCCTTTGAGATTCATATGAAACTGAAATATGCTTTGAAGGGAGCTTTTCTTCAAGCTCACATGTTTACAGGTCTGAGAACTCTTTGGTATCTCAAACGTAAATGCAATACAGTGCCGAATTTCATGTGGGACTAAGTACGTTCAGAGAGTAACAAAAATCAGAAGAATTTTTGCTCAAAACAGGATGTTATTCATTAAAAAAAAAAAAAAAAAAAAACTTGTGTGGCTAATTGAGTGCTGCTCTGCTATGGTCTGAAGCCAACCTCCAAGTATGTTGGTTCTGGGTTCTCCTGCAAGGGGCTCTGGTGCAGGCCCAGGTTAGCTACTGCCTGTGACTAGCTGGGGGCTACCTGGTAGGAGTTACAAAGTGATCATGGTTGTTTTGCTCTCTCTACTAAACCTGGAGGCATGTGGGAGAAGCCATGTGGTGAACCAAGGATGGCTGCCGCAAGTAGCAGGCCTGGGGTAACTCCACAAAAAGCCAGAATAACCCCGAGGCCTGCTGCTACCTACCAACTCCCTTAAGGTTGAGTCACTGACTGTGGGGACAGAGCCCCAGAAAGCAGTTTCTCACATAGAAAGGTGCTGGCTCAGGTAGTAAATGGCCATCGACTGTGATCAAATGGCCATTAGCTGTGGCTAGTTGGCCGTCAGCTGTAACCAGTGAGCCATTGGCCATGAATATAACTGCCATGGCTAGGCTAGTAGCAAAAAGAAAAAGGGGGAAGCTAGCAAGAAGATGGTGGCTGAGTCTGCAAGCGGCACAGTGAGGGTTGAGAATTGTGTTGCTCCTGGTTCCTGTGTCTCCAACCCAGCTGCCAGTGAGAGTATAGTGGTGTGACTCCCCTACCTATGGTTCTGTGGGTGTTCCTTTTTGGCCTCACCATATCCTGCGTTCTTGTGTGGGGAGTGGGACCAGAGACCCCACAGACCCCGCCGGGCGCCCCACATGACACTGACAAAGCCTGGTGCAGTGAGCATGAGTTGGGTGGAACAGAGTCCCAGCTGAGTCAGCAGGGTGGAGCTGGGCCAATCAGATTCAGATTTGGCCTGTGGGGGGCGGGCTCAACACAAGAAAGATGGTTCCCCTCTGCCGGTTGCACAGGAAAAGGACCCCTCACCAGGAAAATGCTGACTATCCTCCAGTTCTACCTCTGACGTCACACACCTCAGTCAGCCCGCTGTATGTCTTCAAGGCCCCCGGAGTCACTGTCCCTCTGCTGGAGCCCGAGGTGAGTACCTGCGAGCGAGTGAGTCTATGTGTGGGTCGTTTGAGAGGACGTCTGGGTTTCACACGGCCTTCCATCCCACCCAAATAGAATCCCCTCTTTTTCACAGCCAGATGTTGTGTGGGTGTCTCTTCCCGGCACCAGAACACTGGGCTGGGAAGCCTGGTGTGGGGGTGCTGGGGTCCCTCACTCCTCCTGGGGGAACCTCACAGCTGCGGTAACTCTCCTGATTCTCAGCTGCCACAGGGAGGTTTGGGGCCCGTTCTGCATCTCTTCCTACCAGTCTTGATGAGGCTTCCTTTTATTTTTAGTTATAGGACTTCTGTTCAGTTAGATTTCAGATGGTTCTCCAGATTGATTGTTCTGTAATTTAGTTGTAATTTTAATGTGTTCACAGAAGGATGAAGGCACAGTGTTTATTTATTCCACCATCTTGGATCTCTCAATATTAACAATTTTTAAAGCATTCATTAAAAATATAAAGAATAAACTATTCAGCTATTTTTTAAAGTATTTTAATTAACATTGAGTTTTTAACATTATGATGACATTTTAAGAATTGTATATTCTTAAAAATTGATGTTCTATTAACTTTTTAACTTGTCTTTAAAAATATCAGTACCAGAATTTCTCATTAATCTTGAAGAAGAATTTTTGCATGTATTAGAACCGTGTCCACGTGACGCTTTATAGATGCATTTCAGTTCTAACACACACAGCTGTTGACCTTAGAAAGCAGCTAAGGAAATTTTTCTAAGTCAATTACAGCCACATTAGACAGAGGTAATGTGAGAAAGTGGTATCCTAATTCATACCATCTGCCCTGTACTACAGGTAGGTTGGGTCCCCAGTCTTCATGGAAGAAAAAGCAAATTAATGTCATAGTTAACCAGCACTCAAATTGAATGTGTGGCTTTGATCAAGGTCTCCTTATGTGGGTTTAATGATTTTTTTTAGAAAACTGTTTTCATAGAAAGAATATTTCTGGCAAATCTTACGCTATTGTTCAGATCAATATTTGGAGTGGGTTTTATGGAATTTCTTTCTAAGTGTCCCATCCAGTTTTCCCAAAGCCTAAAATGAAATGCATTTATTTCATTCTGGTTCTTTTGTTTTCTAATAAACAACCCTTGCCCATTATATTTTTCCTCTATAAGTGAATTCGCTAGCCCAGCTGGTCAGGGTTCCTTAAGGTAGAGCTAGCTGGATTGTCTCTGACTCAAAAGCTTCAGGAGACACTGAAGTCAAAGGACTCTATAAAGCTAAAATCTGAGTCAGAAGGTGAGTTTCGTAATAGCCCAAATAAGTAAACAAACTAAGGTGAATTAGTGGCGGGGTTCAAAAAGCCAGGTATGAAACTGGGGGAAAAGGAACAGAGAGAGAAGATTAAGGAGTTTGGGATCAAGAGAATAATCTGGAAGTCATGTCTGGTTGGACACCTGGTCAGGCCTGTTGACAGTAATTGGCTCTTACAGACTTAACAGGGCAGTGAGAGAAGGACCAGAGACAGGTGCTCCTGACGTACACTGGAAACATGTGACAGCTTTCTCAAGACCCTTGGGAGTTCTGAGTCACCACAGTGGAGATTCATTGGGCAGCTTGAGATAAATAATTAATTCTTAATGAGTATTTGCTGAAAGAATGTGTAAATGAATGGTAAATTCTTCCAGAAGATTTATGAAATGAGAAGTTCAAATTGTAGAGTTATGAAATTCCTTGTAGTCCAAAGAGTGATCCAGACCTAATAAAGTAAATCATTTGCTTGAAATTATGTTTATCTTCAACATTTGTCATGGTCAGAGCTGCCATATTGCTGATGATGCTCAAGAAAATATTCATTTCCTCACATATCCTAGATATGGAAAACATAGGTGTGTCTAATAAAT
Organism: Rhinolophus ferrumequinum; assembly: GCF_004115265.2. Classification (NCBI taxonomy): domain Eukaryota; kingdom Metazoa; phylum Chordata; class Mammalia; order Chiroptera; family Rhinolophidae; genus Rhinolophus; species Rhinolophus ferrumequinum. The sequence continues at coordinate 28,465,154 of NC_046290.1, forward strand.
TCCTTCTCAAAACTAGTAATGCCTTAAATGCTGCTAAAACGTTTATGCTCATTTTCCTTAAAACTTAGAGAGCTTTCTGTTGTGTGTCTAACATGCTATCCAGTTTGCAGAGGCAAGGTTTACATAGCTGAAACATTTTCTCCAGAATCACTCCTCTCATCTCAGTTAAATGGATATTTCAAAACAAACTGCATTGCTTTTCTGGTGATCTTAATTTGCCACTTCATTTTACATGTGTATGTATCACCAAAAATCTTCTAGGACTTTTGTTGATGATTTCTCAAAACTTAAGAGTCTTCTGATAGAATCTTAAGGTAAATACTATGAGTTTTCTGATAGAAAAACCAATTAAGTGTAAAAATTTCAGACCAGGTAGCTTTATATAATGTTCACTAAGAATAAGTCAACTTTTTAAAAGAGGAAATATGCCTTAATTTGTATTCCAAACTGATGGAAAAGGATGTACTAGGGATAAATAAATATAGTCTTTTCCTACATACTATTTCACAGCTATTTTTAATTTAATAATATATCATGGACATCTTTCCAAGCCATAGACATCCTTCTATGTCAACGTGTATAGAGTTACTTCATTCTTTTAAAAATTGGGCATTATTTCATTCTATGAATGTTCCATAATGTGTAATCCCTTTTTAATGTAACTTGTTTCCAGTTTTCAAAATTTAATTGACCGTATTTATACATATGTCTCTGTGAATAATATATAATTTCTGCTTGAAGCAAAATTGTTGGTCAAAGGAAATGCATATTTCAAATTTTGATTGTTGTTACCAAATTTCCCTTCAAAGTGTACCAAATTATATTCCTACCCAAAAGTACGTGGCAGTTCTTTTTTCTATCATTAAATTTTTGTTTAATTTTAGTTTATTTTATTATCTGTAAGTTTATTGACTATATTAGTTTGCTAGGACTGCCATAACAAAGTACCACACTGGATGGCTTAAGTAACAGAAATTTATTTCCTCACAGTTCTAGAAGTTAGAAGTCCCAGATCAAAGTGTCAATGGAGTTAGTTTCACTCTTAAGCCTCTCTCCTTGGCCGTTTTCTTTCTGTGTCTTCACATGTTCTTCCTCTGTGTGTGCCTATGTCCTAATCTCTTCGTATAATGACACCAGTCATGTTGAATTAAAGCCCATCCATATGACATCTTTAAAGGCCCTATCTCCAAATACAGTCACATTCTGAGTTGCTAGGGGTTGGGACTTCAACATATGAATGTGGGAGAACACAATTCATCCCATAACATTGACCATTTGTATCTCCTCTCCGGTGAAATGCCAATTCATGCTGTTTGGCTATTTTACTATTAATTGGGTCACCTTTTAAAATGTATTACAAATGTTACAGTAGTCCCCCTTTATCCGCCATTTTGCTGTCCATAGTTTCAGTTACCCACAGTGAACCATGTTTGGCAAATATTAAATGGAAAATTCCAGAAATAAACACTGTAAGTTTTCAATTGTACACTATCTGAGTTGCATAATGAAATCTTGCATCATCCCACTTCAGCCTGCCCAGGACATGAATCACCCCTTTGTCTAGCATATCCATGCTGTATACACTACCCACCAGTTAGTCACTTAGTATTTTACTTAATAATGGCCCTAACGCCCACGAGTAATGATGCTGGTAATTAGGATATGCCAGAGAGAAGCCATAAAATATATGTAGTATAGGAAAAAGCATAGTCTGTATAGGGTTTGATACTATCTATGGTTTCAAGCATCCCCTAGGGTACTTGGAACATCACCCCCACAGATAAGGGGTAACTACTGCATTTGTATATTAAGGAAATTATACTTTCTCTGCATGTTTTACTTTGGTGTTTTATGTATCAACTTACATAAATGCATCTTTTAAATTTTGATTTATTAGCAGCATACGCCTAGGTGCAGAAGGGATATTCATTTTTTTATGACCTTAAAATTGCCCGATAGAGGCATGACACCCCAATTTCTCTTCAGGTTTTTGGACTAGGTTTTGCTATAACTTAGTTTCAATGTAATGCTGGTAGCATGGAGACACCCTAGCTATTAAATATGTAAAGTCAGCACTCATGTTTAGTTCTATGTTCTCCTTTTTTATTGCCCCATTATTAATCTTCTCAATAGTGCTGTTACAAGCAGTCATTAAAATTGTCATTCTAAAAAAAAAATAAGAAACAGCAGTTGTTTGTGGAAAGAGCTGGCTTTGTAGGCAGGTAAACACTTCCTCTGTGGCTTCAGTTCTCCCAACAGACTCTTCCTTGTCTCCAAACAAAGCAACCAATAGTGAAATATATACTTTTCCTGATTAGAGAATTTGTGGAAAAACAGCAAAATATTTGGTCTTTTTGAAAAATGACTGCATAATAACTATTAAAGCAAGTTTTGACCTTTTAGTACATAATTTAATCCTGAATACATATTTGTGCAGGATCATCTAACCAGTAAGGCACATATTCTAACCTTTACAAGAAGCATTAAAAAGAAAATGTGTGTGTGTGTACGTGTGTGTACACACACACACACATGCACTAAAACTTTAGACACTGAAGCATGACTCCAGAGAGAGAGTAAACAGAAGACAAACACATGATAAAAGACTGGGAATATATACTCAGAATTAACAGTGGTTCTCGTTCAGTATAAGGGCGATTTTTTAGTTCTTCTTTGTGCTCAGGTTTTTTTTTATAAAGAGTCTAAAATAATAATGAGTACCATTTATTATGTGCCAGTTACCAGTCTAAGTCTTTTATCATTTAATCCTCACAGCAGCTTATTATTCATGGTTTGTAGATGAGAAAACTGAAGCAAGGATATGTTAAGTAGCTTGCCCTGGTAGACCAGGTAGAATTCAAAATCAACAGTTCCAGAGTTCAAGAGTCTAAGTGCTACAATAAACATGAATGTACTTTTCTTCATAAATGTATGTGTGTGTGTGTGTATTGTGGCACACACATGCTGAGGCTTGGTACGTTTAAATAACTGCATAGCACCCAAAGTTGAATTCTATTATCTTGGTTGGGGGGGAATAGTCATTATAATTATTTTCCAATGTGCCTTAACTACTAGGCTTTTTCAGTTGAAGAAAGACTTGTGCTAGGAGGAAGGCTCTGCAAAGCCTCTCCTATTATTTGTCTGGCAGCCAACTCAGGACTGAATGCTCTCAGATTATTACTTGGAGCCTAAAATGTAGACTGATTTCAGATGAGCATGCTCTATAGTTATAAAATATATAGTTTTGAAGTCCTCAAACTCCGTGCAGGAAACAATTCTGAAACCTCACTCCTCAACAGTCTTCTAGTCTCTGCTTAAACACTACTAGTCTGGAAAGGTCACTACTCAGAGAGGTGGTATGCTCTCTTGCTGAGCCTACCAAATCATAAGTAATGTCTCCTTACACAAACCTGGAATCTCAAGGTGTAAGCTCTACTCAGGAACTACCCAGAAAAGCATATAATCTAAAACTGATGTGGTTAGCCATTTTTCGTAGCTCCCTCCTTATGAATTCTACCTTTTTCTTTGTGTTCCCATTCCGTTATGCTGTGAGATGACAAAGGGAAAGCTAATATTTGAAAGTAATAAGTTCCAATGGAAAACATCTCTCTATGTTACTTTGGCGCTCTGATAGTTTTGGGTTATCACATCCTCTTCAATGTTAAGTGTTTAACTATAGAGGCTGAAAGCTAGTGCTAAGTAATGTGCCAATAATGTTCCAAAGGTGCTGGAATGGGTAAAGATTGCTGTAAAACCAATCAGGCTGTAGGAATGTAATATTCCAGCGTTCAAGTTCTTTGACTCTCTGACTCCAAGCCATCAGACCCGATCCTGGCCTCCAGCTCCTGTATCTTTAAGACTGTTGTAGGCATCTGAACCTCAAAACATGCCTGGACAAAACCTTGGCGACTCCAGCTTCCGCCTTGGACTCACCACAAACTGTGGATTCTGGCTCTGCTCATATTTGGCATCTCCTAATGTACTGACCCTGGCCATTTTAGTTGACTTGGTTTTACCTTCTGGACAAGGTTTTTACTTCTGGACAACATGTGCCTAGTTATGTCATCATTATTTCAATCTCAGGACTGACACAGCTCATGACCCTGAAGGCATAACCAGACAGATGTAATGTACCCAAGTCACCTTTTCCACCTTATTTCCCACAAGTCTTTGGTGTGGCTGCCTCGCTTAGCACCTCGCTTGCACATGATCCATCCCACCTCTGCACCTTTGCAAACACCATCCCCCTGCCCCAGAGTGCTTTTCCTTCTACTCTCCAGTTCAGATCCATGCACGAGGTTAAAGGTTCAGGCTCTGAAATCAGATTGCCTGTGTTTGTGTCCAGCTTTTCTACTTATTAACTATATGACCTTGGGAAAGTTGCTTAATTCTCAATGCTTAGGTTTTCTCATGTATAGAATGAGACAACGAGAACAGTACTCTCGAGGAGGCACTGCTAGCTATCATCCAACAGCCTTTCCTTCCTTCTCCTTCACTTCACAGCCCTGAAGCTTTTAGACAACTCTGAGCTCAGATTTAAAAACAAAAACAGTGTGTATATATACACAATGGAATACTATTTGGTGGTAATAAAGGATGAAATAGTACCATTTGTGACAACATGGATGGATCTTGAGATTATTATGCTAAGCAAAGTAAGTCAGACAGAAAAAGTAGAGAACCATATGATTTCACTGATATGTGGTATATGAAACTGAAAATAACAAAAGAACAAGACAAACAAATGAATGAACAAAAACTCATAGACACAGACAATAGTTTAGGGGTTACCAGAAGGTAAGGGGGGAGGGGAGCTCTAGAAGAGGATAAACGGGGTCTAATATATGGTGATAGAAAAGGAACTGCCTCTGGGAGGTGATCACACAATGTGAGATATAGATGATCTACTACAGAACTGTACACCTGAAATCTGTGTAACTTTACTAACAACTGTCACCCCAATAAACTTTAATTTAAAAAAAAAGAAAAAAGAAAGAAAAACAAAAAAGCTTCCAGTTCTCAGCCAATCCTGCCGCTGAGATGTCTATACAACACAGTTCTAACCAATGGGATGGAGTGGAAAGTGGAAGTTTGCAGGGAACCCTAAGGAAGTATTTCTTTCCATTTATCAGCACTTGAGGTTCTTTCTGCTGGGATGCCAATGCAATGCCTGAAGTAGGTCAGCCATTCTGTAGCATGGCGATAGAAACCACACCTGGAGCCTGATGGACTAGCAGGAGCTGGACCCTGGGTGATTTCTCCAGCAACTGCATCAGCCCCACACTGCTTACTCCTGAACTTCTTGTTATGTGGGGGGAAATAAGCCTCTACTTGATTATGCGATGGTGGGCAGCTTTCGATTACTTAACAGCTTTGTATGGTTGTTGTGAGGATTGAATAAGAAAATGGGCGTCAGTACCTAGCGCAATGCCTGACTTAGTAAGGACTCACAAAGTGTTAGCTGTTGTTATTTCCAGCCCCTCGTAAGTCCTAATGGCTCCAAGGCCCATCAGCCCACTGTGAGGTCTCCCTCCTCAAAGTGCCCTTCACGTTTACATTTTACCTGACTCCTTGGGCACCTATAAGCCTGCAGTCTCTTCTAGTGCTATGTGATTTTTATAATAGTATTAAACTTGTCTTTCTTAACCCTGTAGCTAGATAATAAACTTAGGGGCAATGTATGATGCTTCAAGGTCTCCCCACGAAACGTAGGCCAGTTCTCTGTGTATAAGTGCTATTCAATGAATATAGTTGTTTGTTCAGGAACTTTAGAATTGCTGATGCAGTTGAAAGGTTGTTTTCTCATGTTTCCTGTTGTACTCTGTGGTCAGATTCTTTAAAACTAAGGGATTTTCTAGATGAATTTAACAGCTGAAAGCTTTTATGAAATTATCTTGGTAATAAACTTCTTTTTCTTTAGCTGTTGACTACTACGGAACTGATACTCTATCCGTGGCAAGTTTTAAAAGGCTGCTGATTCAACATAGATTTTAACACTAGTACTAGTATAAATGCAAACTGTCTTACTTATTAAACAATACACAACAAGCTACCCTAACCCGAGGAATTGGACTATAAATAACACTAAGGCAGGAAGAGAAAATGCACTTTCCACAGTGACCACTTCCTATCTTTTCCTCTTCACTTGCCAAGATTGGCCTGCATGGCCCTGGAAGGCGGCAGCATTCTGTCCCCTTCATCCTAGGATTGATGCAGGATTGGCGGCCAGGAAAGCCTTTCCTGCTTGGATCCTTCACAGCCTTTTCTTGACACTGTCCCTTCTGGGTGTTAATCACATCCTGCCTCTACTCTAGCTGTGTGTGTATTTTTTAATCACCCCTCCAGATTATGAACAACTAAGGGCCAAAAGTGTGTCTTGCTCAGTTTGTATCCTCTAGCAGCCATCACAATATCTAGCACATAAAAGTTTCTCCATAGGTATCCTCTATGTTTTCTTAAGCTACATTGCTCTGCAATTGTCCAGTAACGAGGACCAGAAACTGATCCATTCTCAAGGGAAAATGTCATTCAAATATTAGGTTGATGCAAAAGTAATTGCAGTTTTTGCCATTGTTTTTAACCTTTTAAACTGCAATTACTCTTGCACCAACCTAATAATTTGTCAGGGACCTGGTTTCCTGTCACTTATCGGCTGTATGAAATTTGCTTTCTTTATAACTCTGCTCTCCTAAGATTTGCTTTCCCTTGTTATCCCCCTATTTAATTTTTATCAGAAGTGGTACAAAAATTAAAAGGTATGTCAAAACTTCCAAGGAATCCCACGAAGGGAAGACATGGCATTTGTAGTGTCTTGGTCACTGTCTTTAGGATGTGTTTTTCTTAATTCAACAAATAGTTATTCAATGTCTAAGTGCTGACATTGTTCTTAGCACTGGATACACATTAACAAGCAAACAAAAAGTGGAAGAAAACCCATTCCTACCCTTACAGAGCTTGTAGTCTGACAGTAGAACAAATGTCAACAAGTACCGAGTAACAGAGGGTGAAAAATAAGGAAAGTAGCTGGTTCAGAGCTGGGAAAGGTGTCCCTAAGAAGGTAACAAATGAGCTGCGATCCAAAACAGGTGTAGGAGTTAACCAGATGAAATCAGAGAAAGACAGAAGAGCATGTGCAAAGACCTATAGTGAGAGGGCACATGGAAGATTGAAGGAACTGAATCATGTAACTGGAGCATAGGGTAAGTGATAAAACGAGAGACATGCATGGGGCCAGACCATGCCAGGCTGTGTAGATCTAGTGACAGTTTGTGTAACATGATCAGATTTGTATATTCAAAGATCACTTCAGTACACAGTAAAGAATGGAATGGAAGACAGCAAGAGTGACAGTGTTTAGCCTAGACGGTCCAGAAAACCTTCTCCAAAGGCCAGGCTCTGCCTTTTCAACCATCAGACCCCTTCTCGAAGGGGCCCAGCAGCTCAACAAGGAGCTTGGAGGGGCCGTTTATACACTCGGCCAGAATAGTCTGCGGTCGAGGAAGGACCAAACTCAATTTAAAGTGTTGTTCTAAGGTTGTTGCCAGACTCATAGTTACTCTCCTATCTTTCAAGGTAGACTCAAAACTCATGCCTTGCCATCTTGGTGACCACAACTGAACAATGTGTGTGGTTTGTTGTCCTAAGAAAAGGGAGTCCATTTTTTTCCCTAAAGTAATGTAGTTTAGGGTCACAATGAAAGTCAAGAAGTAACTGATATAAGGAAGAGTCAAGAGTCTTTGGAAGGTTCTGTGTTTATGTCGGGGAAGGATGTTTAAATTAAGGAAGCTGAGTTGGCATGACCGCCTGAGGGAAAACAGCTGCATGACTCGTTTTCTGGCAGGTCTCAGCCAGCTCCCATCTTCCTAGGTTTTCACTGGTAATGCCCGGCCACAGCCCCTCAGGCCCGGCGCCAGGTAATCATGTGTTTTGGTGAAAGTAAACAGAGTGTTCCTTAGAGCTAAAGACTTTAGTCAAAATCTTATTTGCATTTGCTCTGAAAAAAAGCTTGGAAATTTCTTTTTTTTGGTCCAAGGGTCAGGTTTCTGGAAAGTCTGAGAAAAAAGTTATGCCTAGTAGTTAGAGGCCTATAGGGAGGGAAAACAGTATCATTCTTTTTCTTTTTCTTTTTCTTTCTTTTCTTTCTCTTCTTCTTTCTTTCTTCTTTCTTTCTTTCTTTCTTTCTTTCTTTCTTTCTTTCTTTCTTTCTTTCTTTCTTTCTTCTTTCTTTCTTTTTTCTTTTTCCTTCCCTGAAGAAAGCTCCAGAAAGCAGTGCTGCAATCAATCTCTCTGGCATTCCTGAGCCCTTGGAGGATGCACCGTGGCCATTTTGTACTTACACAAAAAATATCATTTAGTCCAATACTGACACCACATGAGCTGGGCCTACATAAGATGGTAAAAGTTGCTTAGCAACAAAACTGACTGTATTTCTTCCTTCATTTATTTGTTTATAAATAACTGAGCATCAGTTAAGCAGCCACACTCACTCTGCTAGATGTTAGGGATTACAATGATACATCAGTGTCTTTGATTTCATTGGGGTGTCACCTGGTTAAATGTCTCATGAGCTCTGGGATCTGGGTCCCCAGGAGTGGAGGCTACGACCTTGGTCAGAGCCACCAAGTTAGACTTGCCTCAGAAGCAGGTTCTCACAGTACCTGGGAGAGATTGGTCTTCCCTGGGTCCAGGCAGTCTTCCCATCCTTCAAATTCCCACAAAATATGTGTTGTGGGTCACAACAATGTGAATATACTTAACACTACTGAGCTGCACACTTAAAAATGATTAAAATGGGAAGAAGACATTTGTCTGTCTTGCCTATAGATGTTTGACCACAAACATCCTCAAGACATGATGTACAAAGCACTGTGCTAAGTACTTGGGAGATATGATAAATGAGAGAAGGGACATACAGATCCAAAATTAAGCAAGCATCCAAGAAGGCCATAAAAGATGCATAGAGGAAGGAGTTATTAATTTTAAGGGATACGGGAAGATGGAGGAGGTACAGGTCAGTGGTCTTTCTTTGTTTTCTTCCTTTCCCTCCATCCCAAGGATGGGCACAGAGTTGAGGCAAAAAGTTCATGAATCCATATGTACCACAAGCACTATTGGCAGGCTGAATACACATGTGGCTTGGACACACTTTGCCAGTTATTTTTTAAATATGTGTGAATGTTGCACAGAGGAAAAATAAATTTAAACAAAAGAGTTAAAAAAAATGGTTAAGATGGTAAATTTTACATTATATGTTTTTTACCACAATAACGTGCCCAAGGTCACACAGCTAGGAAGTGAGAACGGTTGCCCCGACGTCCCTGTATGGTCACTATATTATTAGCCTCACTTTATAGCTATAGAAACCCCAGAACAGAGATTTCAATGATTCTCCCAACATCACACAGCAAATCAGAGCCAAGTCTTCAGCATCTAGTTCTAGCACTTCTGGTCCTTGGGTAATAGTCTGACTGTCTACATTAAGGAATATTGTATACTTAATATGGCATATCCTGTTCAGCTTTGAATTAACAACTGGTGATAGGAATTTGATAGTTGAAACATAAGCATTTCTTAGAGCATAAGCAACTCTAAAAATTTCCTCGAGCTAAATCAAAATCATGCAATAACTTCTACAAAATCAAAGTCTTCTCTTTTTGGTTTCTGGATGGACTTCAAGAGTTTGGCCAATTTGAAACATAATAGCCTCCAAAGTGACATTAGGAGGAATCCTATTTGTGGGTAATGGGTCAAGAAGACATCAAGAGGGCGGCTGGTTGGCCCAGTCGTTAGAGCACTGTGCTCATAACATCAAGGTTGCCAGTTCGATTCCCACATGGGCCAGTGAGCTGCACCCTCCACAACTGGATTGAAAACAATGATTTGACCTGGAGCTGGGCTGCGCCCTGAACAACTAGATTGAAAACGATTTGACTTGGAGTTGAGCTGCACCCCCCCACACACACAACTATATTGAAAACAGCAACTTGACTTGGAGCTGATGGGTCCTGGAAGAACACACTGTTCCCCAATATTCCCCAATAAAAAAAAATTAAAAAAATTTTTAAAAGACATCAAGAATTATAGTTTGGCCTACACATTAAAGAAAACTAAAAATCCAGGACAATCACTCAGAATAGAAATGGAAGTTCAATCAATGGAATACAAATGAAAGAGGAGTGTGAGCAAATGTTTGAATCTTTCTGAGAACTTCTTAAAGCGACAGTTACTCATTCAGCTTTTGGGTTTATACCCAGCCCAGAGTTGGGGGTCCCCAGAAGCCTGGGGTTATAAGTGACTTCTTGGAGGAAAAGTACCAGTTGCAGCAAGAAAAAAGAAATGTAGGTTGAGAGTGGGACTGTGGTAGAAAGCTTCTAAAAAGGCCCCCAATAATCCCTTCCTCTTGGAACTCATGTCCTGTGTAATCACCTCTCCTTCAGTGCATGTGGGACATAGTGACTCACTTCTAAGGACTAAAGTATGGCAAAAGCAATGGATATGACTTCCAATATTAGGTTACAAAAAGACTCTGGTTTCTATCTTTCTTCCCTTTCTCACTTGCCCACTGGCCCTGAGGGAAGCCAGCTGCTATGCTGTGAAGTTTCCTATGCAGAAGCCCATATGGCAAGGAATTGAGGGAGGCCTTCAGCACAACAGCCAGCAAGGAAATAAATCCTGCCAACAACTAAATAAGCGAGCTTGGAACTGGATCTTCTCCAGTTGAGTCTTCAGATGAGACTGCAGCCCCAACTGCCACTTTGTACCCTATGAGAAACTTTGAGACAGAAGTACTCATATAACCTGCTCCCAGATTCCTGACTCCAGAGACTGTGAAATAATAAACGTTTGTTATGATAAGCGACTAAGTCCCTAGGGTCACTTGTTATGCAGCAATAGATAGTTAATACAGAAACTATGCCCAAAGTGAGGGCCCCATTATCTGAGACTCATTCATTTATTCATTCACTTCGTATCTATTTATTGAGCATTACTAAGATAAAACCATTTTAGGGACAAGAAGAGTTTCTTGTCTTCTAGAAGCTTCATTCTAGACAGATCTGCAAATATCTAGAAAAGATAGTATTGAATGTCCAGTCCAGGAAGGCATCCCAGAGAAGGTGAGCTGGGTTCTTGACCAGACCTCACTGAATAGATAGTATTCAACTGGCAGACAGGATGGGGGCAGGACAAGTCAGGGATTGAAATGCATGGTAGCAGTTGGGAAGCAGGGCTGGTCCTCTGAGTGTCCGAGTCGGTGGAAAAGGCATGAGAAAAAGCCACAGGGAAGAAAGAACAAGGTTCATTCAAGGTTTCTGTTCTGGCAGGTCAACACCAGCATCAGGGACTCTGGAGAAAGTAGCCATCGTCTTCCAGGCCCTAACACTGTGTACATAACTTGTTGATCTTGTCAAAGATGGGGTGGAATTTCTTCTGTTTAGCTTATTATACCACCTCTGAGGTTGTTATACTGCTCCATTGTCCCTAAGCTTGAGTGAATCATTCATCACTGAATATGAATAAGGGAAAACAAAACAAACAAAAGTAATTTTCAGTTGCAGCATTCTGGGGATTTATATCTCATCAGCTGGACTCTAGAAGTTTAGCTAAAATGTTGCATACATCTCATGAAATGTAGAAGAGAGAAATTTAGAATCACAAAATTGTAGACCATTGGAAAATGTGAAATAATGATGATTGTCATAAGTTTTTTAATTATTGTTGTACAACAATTAAACATCTGCATTATTAGCATAGACCTTTATTTGATGCCTTCTGGAGTCTTTGGAAAAGTCTTATACGATTTACTCTAAAAATATTCATTTCAGAAATGAAGTATTTGAGGGGAAGGGCATAGGATAATTTCAAACTTCTTTTACTGTTGTTTTCATCAACAGTATTAATGATCAAGTTGTTGAGTTATTTAGGTTAGACATTTCTATGATGGAAGTTGTTACAGGGAACTGAGCCCCCTCCCTCCAATTCATATGTGGAAGTCCTAACCCCCAGTATCTTACAACGTGACTGCGTTTGGAGATAGGGTCTTTAAAGAGGTAATTAAAATAAAATGGAGTCATATGGGTGGGCTCTAATTCAATATGACCGATGTCCTTATAAGAAGAGGAGATTAGGACACATACACACACAGAGGAAAGACTATGTGAATACACAGGAGGAAGACGGCCACCTGCCAGACAGAGGCAGTGGCCCCCAGAAGAAACCAATCCTGCCAATCCCTTGATCTTGGACTTCTAGCTTCCAGAACTGTGGGAAATAAATTTCTATTTTTTAAACCACTCAGTCTGTGGCACTTTGTTATGGCAGCCCTAGCAACTAATACAAGGGTCTTTATAGTTTTACAAATAGAACAAAAAGAATTTGCCCAAAACGTTTTTTATCATCCTTTCACCCATAACGTATTTAATTCATCTATAAGGTATTTGGTATGTGGTTTAAGTTTCTCACTTAAAGAACTGTGAACAAAGATATTCATCAGAGATAAATTAGAAAATATATCTAAGCAAAATGAAAAAAATACTCACTCATCAACTAATATTATGGTTTATCAACAATCATTGATCTTTGCAGCTATATACACTAAGGTTTCAGAATATTCTAATGGATCACAGAATTCTCCCACATATTATCAATGTGACTTTGGTCATGTTTGCTCAAGTTGGAACCTCCATGACCTTTCATTTTTCACATCTGTAAAATGGGGATAATAAGAACTGCGTCCCTTGGTTTTTGTCAATTATATATAATAAAGTACTGCATATTAGCACTTAATTAAGTCCCTGCACATAGTAAGCCAACAATAAATGGTCTATATATTTTACATAGCCTGTTTTTTTACCAAAATGGGGTCATTCTGCTCATGCTATTTTTGCAATCCATTTTTTTGTTTGTTTGTTTGGTACAGTTTCATTACTAGCTATTTATTAAGTTCTGTTTCTGGGCATATAAGTGCCCCCCCATATAACAGTGTCTTTTCTCTGGCCCTGTGGTGTTTTATTGAGCAGCTTTTCTTCAGGCCTCTTGGTGTAGAATGTCATGCCGTTTTAAGACTCTTTGGTCTTTTAGCAGTCTTCTTGTGTTTGGGAAAATTTTCAAAAGCACAGTTAGAATTGAGAACTCCTTCAAATTTGAGATGTCGCCAGGCGGCAAAGAGAAAACAGAACTATTCCTGCTGACGCTGCACCACAGCAGCCAGATGCCTTGGTTAACTTGTGGAAGGGAAACAAAATGCAATCACAAATGAATGGTTTGGAGACCACAAATGGTGGTGGCAGAATGGAGGTTTGTTTCTCTGGTGCTTTAACAGCAGTTTCTAAGGGTCAGCTATGCCCCAAGCCCACGTGTCAGAGCCAGAGCCAGGCTGCCACAGGCTGGGATAAACCTAGGAAGAGAATCTAGTCGGGGTGCCAAGGGTGCCAGGAAGTCACCTCCTCAATACCCCCATGCCACCACTACCACAAAAAGCAACCTTCTTCACCTGAAGCTTTGTTCATTGAGCTTTCCTAAATACAAAAACTCCGAATCATTTTTAAATCCAAAGTTCTTAGGATGAATGAGTTTCGAGTCCTTTCCTAAAGTGGATTTTGATGGGGAAAGAAGAACAGTGCGAGAGAATGCGTGGCATGTGTGGGTAAGAAAGACAGCGACTCCAAACGGGAGGCTGAAAGCTGAAGTTTACCTCCAGCTGTTCAAGAGTCCGTAAGCTGTGCTGGCAGATGGGGCAGCTGACAGGTACTCCAGTTCTCTTACAAACACCTTGCCGCTATCATGAGGAACAGACTACATCCTAACGAGGCACGGATCTCCTGAGGACATGCAGGCCAACGCTGCTTCCCTACAGAAAACAATTGCTTTGATCAGAGTGGCACTTTATGCAGCAGCCTTGGGCTCTATAGAAAACACAAGCTAGTGGGTGGTGAGCTCCTCCCTGTCAGCAGCAGTCTTTTTTTCTGATATCACATCAAGTCAACTCAAATATTGGCCAGGTATCCACTGTGAGCAGGATATTGCATTAAGGCAGATCTGCCAGATGGAGGCTGCTACAGGACGCTGCGAGCTTTCTAGTGCAACAGCCATCAGAGGGTTTGGGCACTGGAGCCAGCAACAGGCAGAGACCCCAACCTCCATACCCAAAGGTCAACTGCTGTGCCCCCTGTACCAAAAGGGAAGGATCACCAATGACACCACACGTGGCCCCATAGAGTTTCCTGACAACTAGATTTTTTAAAGACCAAGTAAGAATCTCTCTAATCATTAGGATAAACAATTGAACATGGATCTTTGAATAACCCTGAGGAACACATATGACTATATATTTCATAAGAGAGAGACTTTGTGGAACAATATGTTCAGGAATGTGCATCAATGGCAAAATATTGCTGCAGCTGGTTATACATTTTAATGCTTTTTTTCTCCCGCTTGTTTTTCTACCAGCATTTGGAAGCACAGAAGATTGCCAACATAAACTTTATGCTATGAAGACGGCCTCAGTAGAACCCCTAAAATAACACAATTCCCGGAGCTTTGCTGACAGCTATGCAATGCCATTCACATTTTTTTCAGTTGGTGGCCTGAAGACATGGGTTTGTCAACATAAGAAATATCCAAACCTGTGGAGAATTTTTATAAGAGTTTATTTGAGCCAAACTGATGACATATGCGAGAGAGAGCAAGATCTCAAATGCACCAGAGAATGACAGTTTTGCAGCTTCATTTATGCATTTGAAATTAAGGAGGGAATGTAAGGGAAATTACATGGAGGTGGGAGAAAGTAAGGCAGTGACTAGATTACAGGGGAGTTAACAAGATTATGTGCTCTGTGGAGGGTGGTTACAGTTTATTTCAATTAGGTGTGTTAACCTAGATGCACAGAAACAATAGACAGGGCTGGCTTCAGGCAAAGAGAAACATTTTACTAAGAAGATATAACCCACCATGACGTGCTCAGTTAGGAATTTATGATCAGATCTCCCTGTCAGGTTACTTTCCATAGAATCTTTTTTTTTTTATTCTCAGGTTCTTTATTTTTTCATGTGAAAAATATGCATTTCCCTTGTCGGATGAATCACAGTGCCTCCCAAATATACAGTCACCTTCTAAAGTAAACTGGTACCTACAGCCCTGTGGAGGAAAATTGCTCCAGACCATCCATCCCAACTCTAGCTGCACATTAGAAACACTGAAGAGCTTTTAAAATACTCATATGTCTCTAAGCAAGCTCCATGAACACAGATTCTAATTCCAAGATTCTAGTTAATCTTGAATGGGGTCTAATTTTTAAAGCCATCAGAGAGGATTTTGTTTTGCAGTCTGGGTTGAGAACCACTGCTCTAGACCATTCCATAAGCTGGAGAGAACAGGTTAAGTATGACTGGACCCTCCCTCTCCCATCTGCAATTAATTAGACCAGCTCTTGGCCCAAGGACAGCCAGTCCCTAAATTGGCCTGGGTTCTTGAGGTAGCCTGTGTTGGGATCCCCAACACAATCCCAATATTCAGAGATTCGCTAGAAAGGTTGATGAGACTCACGGCTAAAATTTGTTGCGGTGATGGACAAAGGATACAGTGTCAGATAGTAATGGAAAAAGACCCCAGCAGAATCTAGAGAAATTCAATGCACAGGTTTTCTGTGCTCTCTCCTTCGGATATATTTGAGCATTCTACTTTCTTTTTCCAGCAACGAAAAATGCAGTAACATGTGTGAGATATTTCTGCCCAAGAAAACCTATTAGAGACTTAGCATTCAACATTTTTATTGGGGGCTGGTCATTTCTGCACTCTGCCTAGCCTGGACCCAAATTCCAGACTCCCAGAAGGAAAGCAGGTCACCCTCATAAATCACATTGCTTGCCAAACAATCCAGGCACAGAGAACCACTCTTATCAGTTCTGAGAATTGTGGGAACACACAGACACTGTAACCACACACGAACTTCATCTCTTTAGCATGCATCCTGCTTTAATCCAAGCGCACTTTGTTTAGCCTAATAGAACTATTACTCACTTGCATTCTTTCCTCAGATCCTCCTACCTGTACTTACAATGTACGTCATTCCTTTTAATCATTAAACCCTTATGACATTAGGTTCTAGTCAGAGTCAACATCACTTAAGAATAAAGCTTCAGGTCTGACAACCATGACAAAGATACAATACCCAAATCTCAAACTAGAATAAGGTTTTAGTCAAACAAAGACAACACCTTGAAACTGAGTTATGTTTCAGCTCCGGACTCAGGAAAGCAGAACGGCCCCACAGACCGCATCCCCTGGGAACCAGACAGAGCAATGCCATGACTGACACCAGGACATGGAGCCATGATCAGTTGCCACCTGCCTTAGCCCCAACCAATCAGTAGAGCCCACGACCCCAACCCCCATAGTAACCATCATTAATGATTTTCCCGTATGTAACCTAGCTACTAGAGGTCATCAGGGAGCCAAGTTTTGAGAGCACTGGTTTACCTGTGTCTCTAGGCTTGGCACCAACTCTTTAAATAAACCTTTACTTTCTTTGCTGCAAACTCCTGCTCATGTCTTTTTTTGGCTTGGATGCAGGTGGGCAAGCAGATCCTTCGAGTCTGTGGTAACACCAGCCACGGGCCAACCTTACAAGTATGGCCCTTCTAAAGATAACAGTCTCAGGCCTGTGGTGTTAACATTTTTCTGTACACGGCCCAAAACAGACTTGATGATTATTAGTTAGACTGATAAACTGTGTCTCAGGAATTTGACTTGGAAAATAAGAATAACCTCAGGCAGTTGATTTCGAGAGAAATTACCAGACACAAAGATAAGAGTATGACTGGGCCACGTCCAAGGCAATGCTCCAGTGAAGAGCAGTCCCGTGCTGAGGATTCAACAAGGAAACTCAGATGTTAGAGTGGCCAGATTAAGTCTTGATATCTTTCATGTAAAAGAGTTAACTCCACTTATCACATGATACTGACCCAGGACCACCTCGAATATAGGCATGAGAGAGCAACCACCAGTAACCTCAGAGGAGTGGAGAAAAGGCTTGTGAGCTAGTCATCAGACAAGCTTCACAAACCCCCAGTTTGTCTTAGCCACATGCTGCTTTCCATATCAACTGGACTTCTGACTGAATTAGGTGATAACTTTGCTAAATGACTGAAAAGTTTTTGTCATGAAGACCATGAAGCTTTGCTCTTCCTGGTCCCAAAATACAAAACAACTAATTGAGGATTGTGGAAGAGTTCTTAATTCTGTGAAACTCATCTATTTATATCTTGGTCTCACTCATTTAATGTTTAGCTGGACATATCTGTGGGCTTCTAAATCTTTTCAAATATTGAGGTCATCACATAAATATTCATTTCAGTTCAGATTCGGTTCAGATATTCATCAGATTCAGTTCAGATATTCAAGCTTTTATGTTGAAGGATTAAATCCTTCCTCCATGAAAAGATCACTAGTTTTTTTCTCTCCATTCTACAGCCCATCTTTCAGTGCTGACACTTTCTATCACCTTTACATATTCATTCTATCATAGTGGTTGTTGATTCAAATAAGTAGTACAATCTTAGAGCTGGAAGAGATATTACCAGTCATCTGAAATTCAATGTTCTCGTTTTAAAGATGAGACGCTGTAGGCCCAGTGAGATTTGTAGATTTATCCAAGGTCCGCTGGCTTGAACCTGAGCAGAACGAGAACGCTAAGCTCCTGCCTGACTCCTCAGCTAACTTATTGCCACTCTAGGCTCTTCATCTTGGTCTTTTCCTGGGCAACGGAATCCATGCTCCAAAACTGTAGATAACTTCTGACGATTTTTATCTTTCCAAAGTCTGTAGTCATTCCCAGAAAATATTAACATTCATGAGGCTGTGGATTGTGATGTGCAATAAGTAAATAATACATCATTCTCATATGTGCTAATGTTTGCAGATTAAGATCACATGTTCCTAAAGAACAGAGAGCTACACTCAAAATGTGTACTTTTGAGTCTCTAAGAATAAGGCACTACATGTTGTTTGCTATAGTTCCATGCAAAAGAGAACTTAACCTTCACTCACAGTTTGTTTGTTTTTTTTAAGTATAGTTGACATACAATATTATGTTAGTTTCAGGTGTACAACATAGTGATTCTACATTTATGCATTTTATGAAGTGATAACCATAATAATATCCCCATGACTCATTTATTTTATAACTGGAAATTTGTACCTCTTAGTCACTCATTTACTTATAAAATTTTGTCATCTGACAGTATTCAGCTCAAAGAAGGAAAATAACTGTACAACAACTTTACTCAGAAGTTAAGCATCAGTTAATTTATCAGTAATCAATGAAGAAGAACTTAATTTACCATTATTAGAATCCCAGCACTGTTCCACAGTTGGGTGTGGTGGAGGGAAACAAAACAA
Source organism: Rhinolophus ferrumequinum (assembly GCF_004115265.2). Lineage (NCBI taxonomy): Eukaryota > Metazoa > Chordata > Mammalia > Chiroptera > Rhinolophidae > Rhinolophus > Rhinolophus ferrumequinum. The sequence continues at coordinate 28,483,547 of NC_046290.1, forward strand.
TACAAACTAATATACTCTCAGAGTATTCAATGTGCAGAAGGCAAAATACAGAAAGATATTATACAGAAAAATGTTTAAAATAATAAGCACTGGCAGAGGTGACGTCATAGGAATGGCGGCAGCAGGGCGCACTTTCTGAGTTCTCCTCCGGATCTTGTTGCAAACGGGAACTATAACCCATCGAGGAAATTTTCGCTCACCACACAATATAGTGGGGATATTCGTGGATTGCTTGAAGCTAAGAAATTCTTGGGGGTGCGCTGGCTGGACGGAGCAAGGAGAGGAGGAAGAGGGGCGGCGTGGGAGCGCCCGGCCGGCAGCGGCGGGAGAGCCCAGCCCCCAGCGGAGCCTCGGCTGGCGGGGGCGAAAACCGAAAACCACGGAGCCGGGCAGGCGCGGGATCCCAGGCGGAGCGGAGAGCGCAGAGACCGGGGGGTGGGCTCTTTCCCTGCTCCCACGGCTGATTTCCCCCGCCGGGAAGGCGGCGCGCCCTGCGGCGGTCGGGGGCGCAGTCTCCATACCTGGGCCCCTCCCCCCCGCCCTGCTCTCCCAATCCTACCCGCCTTCCATAGACTGGGACTGGAAACCGCGGTGGAGCCCCGCTGTGCCGGGCGCGCACAGGAGCCCAAGGCGGAGCAGAGAGCGCAGAGACCGGGGGTGGCTCTTTCCCTGCGTCCCGCGGCTGATTTCTCCCGCCGGGAAGGCGGCGCGCCCTGCGCGGACGGGGGGCGCAGTCTCCATACCTAGGCCCCTCCCCCGCCTCGCTCTTCCAATCTTACCCCGCCCTTCCAGAGACTTAAACCGGCCCCTGAACCGAGGAGTGGTATATCTAAGGCTCACACTTTGGGAAGCCTGACGGGCAGCCCTGACCCAGGCAGATTGGGCAGTGTGCATGATTTTGGCTGCGCTAGGAGAGAAGAGACGCCTCCACCCCCAGCCACCACCTTTTCTGGCCTGCGGGAAGAGGGCGACGCACGGCTGGGCTGGGAGAGTGAAGACCCCTCCATCTCCAGCCCCCACCCTTCCTGGCTTGCCTAGGGTGGGGTGGGTGCAGCTGCCGAGACACACCCGGAGATCAGCAGTGAGGCAGGTGCAGCTCTGGGCTTTCAGCAGATCAGAAATCTCCCGCCCGCACTCACACACACACACTGAAGAGGTGCCTTAAGACTCAAAAGTTTTGGTCACGTATCTGGTGGTGCTACTCTCAGTGTGCATTTGTGCAGGCAAGGGCAGAAACTGCATTGACATTGTAAAAACTATCATCCAGACCCCTCAGGCCCACGCTTTTAAGTCTGCAGCCCCAAAGTCTCTCTGGGCACCAGGTGACCGGTTCTGCCTGCGCAATAAGCAGGGGGCTCCTTGGTACAGCAGAGAACAACCTAGACATTGCTTGGTGGGCTTAGGCCGAGACTGTCGCTGCTTTTTGTATTGCTTTGTTTTGTCTTGTTTTGCTTTGTCTTTATATCTTTGATATCTTTGCCTCTGTCGAGTGGGGTTATCAGGTGGTTTTGCATGTGAACGTATTTGATATTTTTCTTTGTTGTTGTTGTTGCTGTTGTGCTTGGTGATTTGCTTTGTTCTGAAACTGCCCTGCCGGGGCCCAGCTTGTGAGGCACGGTCAGCAGATCAGAAATATCCCGCCCGCACCCATACACACACACTGAAGGAGTGCCCTAGGACTCACGAGCTCTGGACAAAGGACTGGTGGTGCTCCTCTCGGTGTGCATACGTGCGGACAAGGGCAGAAGCTGCACTGACTTTGTGGAGACTATCATCCAGACCCCTCAGGCCCACGCTTTTAAGTCTGCAGTCCCAAAGTCTCTCTGAGCACCAGGTGACCGGCTCTGCCTGCGCAATAAGCAGGGGGCTCTTTGGTACAGCAGAGGACAACCTGGTCATTGCTTGGTGGGCTCAGGCCGAGACGGTCGCTGCTTTTTGTTTTGCTTTGTTTTGCTTTGCTTGGTTTTGTTTTGCTTTGTCTTGTATCTTTGATATCTTTGCCTGTGTTGAGCGGGGGTTATCGGCTGTTTTTTTTTTTTTTTTTTTTTTTTTTTTTTTTTTTTTTCTCTTTGCTGTTGTCGTTGCTGTTGTGCTTGGTGATTTGCCTTGTTCTGGGACTTCCCTGCCGGGGCCCAGCTTGGGTGGCACGGAACTCGGCATATCCGGGGGCCAACTCCAGACCAAATCGGAGTGCAGCCGGGTTTGACCTGCAGGTCACACGCCTAGAGGGGGTTCTCGGCAGGCTCTGGAGCCCATAGAGGCCAAATCACATTGGGGTGGTAAACCCTCACGCAGCAGAGTGCCCTGCGGGGGGCAGAGCCAAGTCTCACGGCAGGTCAGCCCAGGAGGTGACCCCACCTGCTCATTAGCGGGAAGCAATTAAAGATCTTCTTGAACGGGACAGTGTACACAACACTAGACTCACCTTTGGAGCACACGCAGAGGAGGACGACGTGGTGCGAGTCAAATATAAAGGACACATACTAAATAAGATAACCTAGCAAGAACTAAGAACTCTAGGGGATCTACCTAATATATCAAAATAAACACAGTCAGCCACAATGGGGAAACAAAGATACACGTCCCAAATAAAAGAACAGAAGAAGCTTCCACAACTGGAACCAAATGAAGCAGACGTAACCAACCTCTCAGAGACAGAGTTCAGAACACTGGTGATAAGAATGTTTAAGGAGCTTAGAGAAGACATAAAGAAGGATGTAGAAATCATAACAAACGAGCTTAGAGAAAACATAAAGAAGGATGTAGAAATCATAACGAAAAACCAGTTGGAACTAAAGAACACAATTACCGAAATTAAGAACTCACTTGAAGGAATTACCAGCAGGCTAGATGAAGCAGAGGATCGAATCAGCGACTTAGAAGACAAGGTAGCAGAGATCACCCAAACGGAACAACAAAAAGAAAAAAGAATAAAAAACAATGAAGATGGCCTAAGAGACCTCTGGGATAACATCAAGCGCAACAACATGCGCATCATAGGAATACCAGAAGGTGAAGAGAGCAAGCAAGGGATTGAGAACATATTTGAAGTAATAATGTCTGAAAACTTCCCCAACCTGATGAAGGAAACCAACATACAAGTCCAGGAAGTGCAGAGAGTTCCAACCAGGATTAACCCAAACAGGTCCACACCAAGACACATTATAGTTAAAATGGCAAAGCTTAAAGACAAAGAGAGAATCCTAAAAGCAGCAAGAGAAAGACGGAGGGTTACATACAAGGGAACTCCCATAAGACTATCAAATGATTTTTCTACAGAAACATTGAAGGCCAGGAGGGAGTGGCAGGAGATACTTAAAGTGATGGAAAACAAAGGCCTACAACCTAGATTGCTTTATCCAGCAAGGCTATCATTTAAAGTTGATGGAGAGATAAAGAGCTTTCCAGAAAAAAATAAGCTAAAGGAATTTATTACCACCAAGCCAGCATTGCAAGAAATACTAAAAGGACTTCTGTAAATAGAAGAAAGATCAAAACAACCTAACTACAAATTTAAAAATGGCAATATCTATGTACCTATCAATAATCACTTTAAATGTAAATGGATTAAATGCTCCAATCAAAAGACATAGGGTGGCTGACTGGATAAGACAGCAAGACCCTTGTATATGCTGTATACAAGAGACTCACCTCAGAACAAAAGACACACACAGGCTGAAAGTGAAGGGTTGGAGTAAGATATTTCATGCAAATGGAAACGAGAAAAAAGCTGGAGTTGCAATACTTATTTCTGACAAAATAGACTTTAAAATGAAGAACATACTAAAAGATAAAGATGGGCACTATATAATAATAAAGGGATCGATCCGACAAGAGGACATAACCCTAGTAAACATCTATGCACCCAACATAGGAGCACCTAAATATATAAAACAGGTACTGACTGACATAAAGGCAGAGATCAACAGTAACACTATTATAGTCGGGGACTTCAACACACCTCTGACCACAAGGGACAGGTCTTCCAGACAGAAAATCAATATGGAAACAACAGCCTTAACAGTGGTTAAATGATACATTGGACCACTTGGATTTAATCGATATTTTCAGAACATTTCACCCCAATGCTGCAAAATACACCTTCTTCTCAAGCGCACATGGAACATTTTCCAAGATAGATCATATGTTAGGCCACAAAACAAGTCTTGATAAATTTAAGAAAATTGAAATCATACCAATTGTCTTCTCTGATCACAATGCTATGAAATTAGAAATGAACTACAGGAAAAAAACGGGAAGACACACCAATTCATGGAGGCTGAATAACTTATTACTAAATAATGAATGGGTCAAGCAGGAGATCAAGGAAGAAATCAAAAGATATTTCGAGATAAATGAAAATGAAAACACGACGACCCAAAATCTATGGGATGCCGCGAAAGCAGTCCTAAGAGGGAAATTCATAGCTTTGCAGGCCTACCTAAAGAAACAAGAAACATCACTAATCAACAGTTTATCTTCACATTTAAGGGATTTGGAAAAAGAACAGCAAAATAAGCCCAAAGGGAACACAAGGAAGGAGATAATAAAGATCAGAGCAGAAATAAATGAAATAGAAACCAGAAAAACAATACAAAAGATCAATGAATCCAAGAGTTGGTTCTTAGAGAAGATAAACAAAATCGACAAACCTTTAGCCAGACTCATTAAAAAAAAGAGAGAGAGGACCCAAATTAATAAAATCAGAAACGAAAGAGGAGAAGTGACAACGGACACTGCAGAAATACAAAGAGTTTTAAGAAGTTACTATGAGCAACTATATGCCAACAAATTTGACAATTTGGAAGAAATGGACAATTTTCTAGAGGCGTACAACCTTCCAAGGCTAACTCAAGAAGAAACAGAAAACCTGAATAGACTGATTACCACCACGGAAATTGAATCAGTAATCAACAGTCTCCCAACAAACAAAAGCCCTGGACCAGATGGCTTTACAGGTGAATTTTACAAAGCGTTCAAAAAAGAATTATCACCAATTCTCCTCAAGCTCTTCCAAAAAATCCAGAAGGAGGGAAGACTCCCAAACACTTTTTACGAAGCCACTATCACCCTGATCCCAAAATCAGACAAAGACACCACAAAAAAAGAAAACTACAGGCCAATATCTTTAATGAACATAGATGCAAAAATCCTCAACAAAATATTAGCAAACAGAATTCAGCAATACATTAAAAAGATCATTCACCACGATCAAGTGGGATTCATCTCTGGTATGCAGGGGTGGTTCAACATCCGCAAATCTATTAATGTGATACACCACATTAACAAAATGAAAAATAAAAATCACATGATCATATCAATAGATGCAGAAAAAGCATTTGATAAAATCCAACAGCCATTTATGATAAAAACCCTTAAGAAAGTGGGAATAGAGGGATCTTATCTCAACATAATAAAGGCCATATATGACAAACCCACAGCTAACATCATACTCAATGGGGAAAAGCTAAAACCATTCCCCCTAAGATCAGGAACAAGGCAAGGATGCCCACTATCTCCGCTTCTATTCAACATAGTTCTGGAAGTTCTTGCCACAGCAATCAGACAAGAAAAAGAAATAAAAGGCATCCAGATTGGTAAGGAGGAAGTAAAGTTATCATTGTATGCAGATGATATGATACTATATATAGAGAACCCTAAAGACTCCACCAAGAAGCTATTAGAGCTGATAGATGAATTTAGTAAAGTGGCAGGATACAAAATTAATATTCAGAAATCAGTTGCATTTGTATATACCAATAATAAAACATCAGAAGGAGAAATTAAAAAAACAATCCCATTTACAATCGCTCCAAAGACTATAAAATACCTGGGAATAAATTTAACCAAAGAAGTAAAAGATCTATACTCAGAAAATTATAAGACACTGATGAAAGGAATGAAGGAAGATATAAATAGATGGAAACACATATCATGTTCATGGATAGGAAGAATTAATATAGTTAAAATGTCCATACTGCCTAAGGCAATATACATATTCAATGCAATTCCTATCAAACTGCCAACGTCGTTTTTCACAGAAATAGAACATATAATCCTAAAATTTATATGGGACCATAAAAGACCCCGAATAGCAAAGGCAATCTTGAGAAATAAGAACAAAGTGGGAGGTATAACAATACCTGACTTCAAATTATACTACAAGGCTACAGTAATCAAAACAGCATGGTACTGGCATAAAAACAGACACATAGATCAATGGAACAGAATAGAGAGTCCAGAAATAAATCCACGCCTATATGGCCATTTAATCTACGACAATGGAAGCAAGAATGTACGATGGAGTAATGACAGTCTATTCAATAAATGGTGCTGGGAAACCTGGACAGACACATGCAAAAAAATGAAGTTGGACCACCTCCTTACACCATATACAAAAATAAATTCAAAATGGCTTAAAGACTTAAATGTAAGGTCTGAAACCATAAAATACCTAGAAGAAAATATAGGAAGAAACTTCTCAGACATTACCCGGAGTAAGATTTTTACTGATATACACCCTCGCGCGAGGGAACTAAGAGAAAGAATAAACATGTGGGATTATATCAAACTAAAAAGTTTTTTCACAGCAAAGGAAACCATCAATAAAACAAGAAGGGATCCTACTGAATGGGAAAAGATATTTGCCAATGATATATCTGATAAGGGATTAATATCACAAATCTATGGAAAACTTACTCAACCCAACTCCAAAAAAACAAACGATCCAATTAAAAAATGGGCAGAGGACTTGAAGAGACATTTCTCTGAAAAGGACATACAGATGGCAAATAGACATATGAAGAAATGCTCAACCTCACTAACCATCAGAGAAATGCAAATAAAAACCACAATGAGATACCACCTCACCCCAGTCAGAATGGCTATCATCAATAAATCAACAAACAACAAGTGCTGGCGCGGATGTGGAGAAAAGGGAACGCTTGTGCACTGTTGGTGGGATTGCAGACTGGTGCAGCCGCTATGGAAAACAGTATGGAGGTATCTCAAAATTCTGAAAATGGAACTACCTTATGATCCAGTAATTCCACTCCTAGGTATCTATCCGGAGAAATCCAGAACTTCAATTCAAAAATCTCTGTGCACTCCTATGTTTATTGCAGCACTATACACAATAGCTAAGACATGGAAACAACCAAAATGCCCATCGGTAGATGACTGGATTAAGAAACTGTGGTACATTTATACAATGGAGTATTATACAGCCATAAGGAAGAAAGAAATCTTACCATTTGCAACAACATGGATGGATCTAGAGAACATTATGTTAAGTGAAATAAGTCAGACAGAGAAAGATAAGTACCATATGATCTCACTTATTTGCTGATTGTAAAGAAAAGAATAAGTGAATGAACTAATCAGAAACAGTTTGGGAGACAATGAGGAAAAACTGAGGGTTGCTAGATGGGCGGGGGGGGGTGGGGGGTGGGGGGGAGGGTGAGGGGATTGGAGGGCAGTCGGTGACCACAGGATGGCCACGGGGTTTGAAAATTAATCTGGGGAACGTAATTTGGTGGTTACCAGAGCGTAAGGGGGTTGGGGGGTGGGGGATGAGGGTGAGGGGGATCAAATGTACGGTGATGGAAGGGGAGCTGACTCTGGGTGGTGAACACACAGTGTGATTTATGGATGATGTGATACAGAATTGCACAACTGAAATCTATGTAATTCTACTAACAATTGTCACCCCCAATAAATTAAAAATAAATTAAAAAAAATAAATAAATAAATAAATAAATAAATAAATAAATCACAGCAAACACACACAAAAAATAATAATAATAATAATAAGCACTAAATCGTACAGTAAATCTTAAAATGTCACAAAAACTCAAGGATGAGAGAAATCACTTTTGGAGTATGTATTTTTTAATATAGGAGTAACCATTATAGGAATAAAATTATAATCTCTAATTTCAAAGGGAGAGAACTTCAAAATCATGGTTTTAGAGTGGACATAGGAATGGGTGTGACTGAGTACAATTTCTATAGAGAAAAGGAAATATCTAAAGGAAATGTGACAAAATGTTAATATTTGTTCATTCAATAGGTATTTCTATTTATTATTTTCTGGATTTTTAAAATATTTTACAATTAATTTTTTTTAAAGAATAATCTTTTAATGCTTTTCATTGATCACATATACCATGGTCACTGAACCTTCACTAAGTGAAGAAGCTGAACTAGCAAAACTCAGTTTTGCCTTGGTCGGGCCTCACCTCCTACAGAAACAGAAGTAGATGTGTTCCTTTCTGTTTCTGTAAGGGCAGTGTCCCTGTAAGCATGTGAACTTGAAACACATGAGTCAGACTCATAGGAACCATCCTGTCTGTTTCACTAGGTCACAGTGACCTCCATGTTCTAGTTTGAGATTATCACTTAGATTCTTATGGAAAAGTAGACTTTCAAAGTCCTTTCTGAGTCTCTGTCAGTCTATGTTTATCATTTTCATGGTCTAATTGGGCAATTTTCATCAATTGATACACAGTATGTCTGCATGATTACAGTCAAGCTTTATAGCTGTTATAAAGATAGATTATCACTGTCTGGCCATAGGTGTGTATGTTTTGTTTGTTTTGAGGGACTATGATAATGCTTTAGTAGCAGTCTAATCCCTTCAATTTGCAAAAAACATCAGGGCCAGAGAAATCAGTTTTATTGCCTAAGTTCCTACAACTAATACCGTGTTTCCCCGAAAATAAGACCTAGGCCATCAGCTCTAATGCATCTTTTGGAGGAAAAATTAATGTAAGAACCGGTCTTATATTATATTATATTACATAAGACCCAGTATTTTATATTATATATGATATTATATTATATATTATATTATACCCGGATCTTATATTAATTTTTGCTCCAAAAAACGCATTAGAGCTGATTGTCCGGCTAGGTCTTATTTTCGGGGAAACACGGTAAGTGACAAAGCTAGAAATCAAATTTTGGACCCATCACTATCATTCCATGAGATAATACCTACCTTCCTAAGATATTACAGAGGGAAACGTTATCTGTGAAGATCTCGTTGGTATCAGTCACTAAATTATCATGATTTATCATCACCTGACCTAACTCCAGTAGAGCAGCATAAGAGGAAGGCATCTGGCGTTAGAGGCCATGACGCTGGGGGTATTCACGTCCAGCCTGTGACTGTCCAATGCAGCCATGCTCCTTGGGTCTTCAACAGAAATACTCTTGCATGATTCCAAGGCGTGAAGAGTTTAAGGCATACATGCTTGTTGACATCACAATCTTAACAAAAGCCTTAATCTTGCCAACGTGGTCGGTCAGGCACACCCCATTGGAATAATCAAAATTGCCCAGGTCATTTGCTGTTGGGTTAAAGAACCACTAGACTGGGGAGGACCCTGAGAAGTCACAAAGGACATCTAGGTCTAACAGCACATCTCGAGGTTTAATGTGCACATGACTCACACAGGGATCTTATTAAAATGCAAATTCTGGTTAAACAGGTTTGGGGAGAGGTCTGAAATTCTGCATTTTTTCTTAATTTTTGAAAACTTTTTCAATGGCAGTTGACATACATATTATATTAGTTTCTGGTGTACAACATAGTGATTAGACATTCACATGACTTATGAAGTGATCATCCTGGTAAGTCTAGTACCCCCCTGACACCATACATAGTTATTACAATATTAATGACTTGTTCTCTGTGCTTTACTTTACACCCCCATGACTGTTTTTATAACGGATCATTTATACTTCTTAATCGCTTCACCTTTCTCACCTAGCCCCCAACCTCCCTCCCATCCGGAAACCATCCATTTGTTCTCTGTATCTATGAGTTTGTTTGTCTGTCTTGTTTTTTGGATTCCACATATAAGACGGGGTCTTATAGTAATTTTTGCTCCAAAAGACGCATTAGAGCTGATTGTCCACCTAGGTCTTATTTTTGGGGAAACACGGTACAATATATAAATGTATCAAATCAACATGCTGTACACCTTAAACTTATACAGTGTTATGTGTCAATTACATCTCAATATAAATAAATGTGTTTTAGTACAGTAAGTGCTCCGCGAGTAATAATTTTATTAAGAAGACAAAAGTTTAAAGGGAAGGAATAGATAGATCCTAATAATATCTCCACTGAACTTGAAAAGCCTCAGCAACTGTACTTTAGAAGACAATCCACATTTCATTCTTTACCTTTCCCCAGTGAGTCTAATATCAGAGAGAGGGCGGGTAGGCAGGCTTCTCAGGGCCTCAGCCAAAACGCGCCACAGTTCATCTTGTTTTTCCATGGCAGGTACCTGTGGTTGTACCTGGGAGAACACCGCTATGACGATTAATGGCAATGTTACACTTGTTACAAAATAAGTAAGTTCCCCCAAATGGTCTTTCAATTCCCCTAAACTTTTCAGGTGCTCTCTTTGCCACCATCTATCCTAACGTAAGCCAGAAACAGAGTCCAGTTATTAATATTACACAACAGTGATCTTAATAATCTTACAAGGAAAACAAAATATGTACAGATTTGATCTAATGGAGTATACATGATAGTACACACATATTATGTGTTATACGGTTCTATACTTTACATTGTGCCTTTGTTATATATATGTAATTTGATTCTCTAACTTACCTGTAACTTGCTTATTGTTAGTTCCTAAGGAATACACATTACCCTTAATAGATAGCCAAATAATTTGTAAATCTATTTTGTTATAAAATATGATGCTTGTATATTAGAACAGACACTGCAGTTGCCTTTGCTTCTTTTGGTTACTACTCCCTGTTTCATTTAGGTATTCACACTGCCTCATGGAGTCTCCATACTTAGAGCAGGAGTTCTCATTCTGGCCTATTTTGCCCCCACCCCAAGGACATTTGCCAGTGTCTGGAGACATTTTCAGTTGTCACAATTGGGATAGAGGTGCTTCTGGCCACTCGTGGGCAGAGACGAGGGAGGCTGCTAAACATCCTGTAATGCACAGGATTGCCCCTCATATCAAAGAATTATCTGGTGCAAAATGTCGCTATCGCTGAGGGTAAGAAACTGACATAAAGAGACATTAACTCCATTGCTGTTTCCATTGGTGGGGGCACGTGATTCAAGCCTAGCTGAAAAATCGCAATCCTATCTCCTTGCAGGAGTAATGAGTTCGGGGGGAACCAGAACCATTAATGGTCAGTGAACTTGAAGAAGACATTTCCTGAGGATTTCTGGGAGAGAGAAGCTTCCTCACTCAAAGACAGAGATTTTGAAAGTGACTCCTGATGGTTCACCTTCCAGCCAAGATGGAGTAGCAGGGACCAGTTTTACCCTCTTACTGGAAATAGCTGAAAAAATATAAAATATACATATATATTATATACACACATATATATAACATACATATAGTATATACACACATATATATAAAACATATATATATAAAATAATATATAATATATATAAAAAACTATATATATATATATATAAAACAATGGTTTTAAGATGTTGTGTATCAGGTTGTACAGGATAGCAATCCCTGAGAAAGAAAAATTGGGGGATAAAATAAACAGTATCAGTGAGCTGTGGAACAACTTTAAACAACCTCATTATACGTTATTGGATTAACTGGGATGAGGGTAGGGATAGCAAAATTTTTGAAGAAATAATGGCTGAAATTTTTCCATATTTGATTTAAAAAACAAACAAACAGAAACTCAAACTCATGATCCAAGAATCTCAATGAGCCCCAAGCACAAGAAGAAAAGAGGAGAAAGAGAAACTTACCATTACAGTACAAATAATTTAAGTCAATGGTGGAAATCTGTATTTTCCCTTAAAAGAGGTCTGTATGAAGTTTTGAAGACCCTTGTATTAAATGAACTGCTTTTCTACTATGAATCAGTATTACAATCGGAATTGATTTCTGTTTTAGCATAACTCAAAACTAGCTTGGATACGTGAATAGATCTCATTGTTCTGCTAATGTATTATTCATCTTAGTCACAGGTTCAGGCCAGATCAAGTTCAAAAGGCAGCCAACAATCCTGTACCCATTAAATTAAATTAGCCATTAAATTACCCATTAAATTAAATTAAAATTTAATTTAATGTACCCATTAAATTAAAAATTTCAGAGGCTTACTATAGCTGTTTTATTTTTAGTCCATTTCATGTTCTGATGCTGATTGGGTGACTCTCCCAGGTAGATTTCTTCTAAGCTTTGACTCAGGGATCCAGTTTCCTCCCATCCGTGGCTCTGCCTCCTAGAAGGAGAGGGAGAGAATACAAGATCTAGGAAATGCCAGTGACCTGTGTCACTTCTACTAATATTCTGTTGGCCAGAGCTAGTTGTACGGTCCCACCTAGATGTAAGAGCATGGAGAAACGTGGTTTTCTTGTGTACTCAGGAATTCAATGTATATGGTTTAGTGAACACATTGCACGCTCTTTGCCAGAGGGGCTGAAGGAGAATTTCACGTGGGGGGCCAAACACCGTCTCCTGTACCCTAGTTTCCCTATGCACTTCTCAGTGTAGATTCATCACACATATCCACTCAGTTAGTCACTTAGAAATGAAAGCTTTTGCTATAATCTGAAAAATTATAGTAAGCACCTTATACAAGTAGGGTTATCCTGTGTAAACAATCTGGTTTTAAAGTCCAGGGGTATATTGCTTACCAGATAAAATTGTCTAGAGATTTAGTTACTATTTGCTATTGATGGTACAAGTGATAGCAATGATTTTTCTGCCTGATCTCTGGCCTTAACCCTTTCCATCTCAAAACTCTCCCCACCAAATCCCGCTACCCTTCCCCCAGTTTCACTCTGCTCAAGTTCCCAGTTCTTCTGGGGGAAGTAAAATCATTTCTACAGCCTCAGATCAAGCCAAAATTTTTTCTGCAAGTCAAGATTTTTGGTGCTAATTCTAACCTTCTATAGGCATTCCTTCACCTTTTACTCATATTCGTTATGCACATTCCTCCTCTCCATATCTGGATGAATAATTCCTTTCTTACCCAGCACCGCTACAGCTCTGCACCACTAAGTGTCACAACCAACAGCGTCCCTTATCTTTAGATCCTCAGTGCTTACTGGATGGTCTCCTGATCAGCTGTTGCCACTGACCTTCTCACCATCGTCAGAAATTTCCAGAAAGAAGAGGATTCTGTTGACAAATTCTCTTTCTCCACTTCCCAGTTAGCTGCTTATATCCAGGGCCTCTCTCACCCCCAAGTCAGTGATCTAAGCACCTTGGGGAAACCCAAAGGAGTTATCAGCAGAAAGAGCAGTGACTTTACCCCCAGAGAATCTACTGTTTGCTAGACATGGTTCTAAGTGCTTTAAATGGATTATGTCAAGGAATTCTCAGAATGCCAAAGGACTATTATTATCTCCGTTTTACAGAAACAGAAAGTTAAATAACTTTCCCAAGACACACACTAATAGTTGGTGGAGCAGGCATCTAAGCCCAGCTTTGGACAGTGGGGTGAGTGGCTGCTACAAAAGGAGAGAAACAGGACTCGGAGGATATTTGTTCCTCTATTTCAATGGTGGAGGATTTTGCAAAGATAATTGTAGGCAGGAAGACGTGAGTGCTCTGCTTCTCCGCCTCCTCGCCCGCCCTCCTTTTCTTCCTCCTGATCCCCTACCTGCCAGTGTCCCATGTTCTCAGGCAGAGGCTCCCTGCCTTTCCCCTCTCTGGCAGGCCCAGCTAGGCTTCCACGGCCTCTTTTTCTACTCTCAGTAGCTACGTGGGTTAACTCAAGTCAAAGGGAAAAAGAGAAGACAGCTGTGTTTTGGCATTTAGTCCAAACAGCATTCTTCCATCCAATTTTTCTGTTAATAAAACTCGTACCTTAAACCTCCAATTTTAAAAAACATGTACCACATACAGAGTCATGAGAAGGGAAATCAGCAAGCCTTAAACTATCAACATGCTTACTCTGATTCCTTGCTAAGGAACCTCAGAAGACAAACAGCAGACGGGTTCACGAACTCTTTCCTTGGGAACACGGAGTCCTCCATTCTGGTCACGTGTGAGACAAGGAGGAGCTGCCGCTCTCCACACACCCAGCGGCAGGAAATGAAAGCTGAAAGCCAGCAGGCCTGCTGCATGCCCTTAGCACCCGCACCGTCCCCAATTCATATTCTTGGGGACGCTTACTTGTTGAACAATGTGTACATCCTGTATTGTTTGCCAACACTTGGGGCCCCTTTCCCCTCCGTCCCAGCCAGAGCACTTTTCCATAACACACATTTAAGAAGCAGTTCTAGGTGAAGGGAAGCACAGCAGCTCCTGAAGACGAAGTCAGACTGAAAAAGTCTATGTTCCCAACAGACCTTTCTGATCTTTTTGTCTCAGTTGCTTTGCAGAAAGGACTTTGTGAACGCCATCTCCCCAATTTCTCAGTGGCTTAGGCGTGGGAGGAATGTTGCCAAAACGTGTGTTGACTCCTCCTTTCCGTTTACCTTGAAGAATTGATGTTCAGGGAGGATCAATTAGCCGCTTGCTTTCTATCGCAAAGAAATGATTCAGTTTCAAATTCTTAGAAAAATCAAGTCAGATTCATGGCTTCTTTATCACATTTTATCCACATATTTGCTGGCACTGTTAAACATCAACAAATCTTTTCTGAGCAAAAACAATCCTTTTCACACTTTTATTTGATTAAGAATGTATTTCAATTTGTTCTAACAATCCAAGTGGCATTTCATTTTGAAACTGAACAACATTTAGGGTAAAATTTCTTACCTGCTCTCAGTGGGCAGGTGCTCTCCTGGGGCTCAGAGAACTGGCAAGACCCCAGCTTCTTGGGACCTGCTTTCTGACAGTGAGCCACTACAGAACAGGGGTGACCAATGCGTGGGTGACAGGAGCCCTGCCACCCCTATCTGAGATTGAAACGTGCGCCCACCTCCTCATCTACTCTCATTATAGTGGACACTTACTGACATGAGAAGGAAATAATCTAATGCAGTAGTGGACCCATACAAGTCACAAATGCTTATCATTGTTTTTGATGTTTAAAATCACACACACAACTGATATTTACTCTATTGCCAAACACACAGAGCTGTGACTTAGATTTCACAATTTAAGTAGCTGATATGTACTGTTGTTTCATGGTTTATCATGTTTTGTACAGTTTTGCCCCCTCTGAGATGACAGGACTTTATGAGTTGGCATGGCAATGGGATGGAGGGGTGAAATGCATGGGGGGGTGTCCGTCCTGCTTACCACTATGTTACTTGCAAACATGAGATCAGGTTGCTGATTATCTAAAATCAGGGTCTGCATCTCTGCAGGGTCTGCATTTGGTTTAGAGGCTACTGTTGCATACAAGCCATGTGTAAAGATTGTGATTTCTAGATTATTTTTGAATTGTCATCGATCTTCATTATAAAAGACAATCATTCTTCTTTATGGCTGTGTAATATCCATTGTATAAATGTACCACAGTTTCTTAATCCAGTCATCTACCGATGGGCATTTCGGTTGTTTCCATGTCTTGGCTACTGTGTATAGTGCTGCAATAAACATAGGAGTGCATAATTTTTTTTTGAATTAGAGTTTTGGATTTCTCCAGTTAGATACCTAGGAGTGAAATTGCTGGATCATAAGGTAGTTCCATTTTCAAATTTTTGAGATACCCCCATACTGTTTTCCATAGTGGCTGCACCAATCTGCAATCCCAACAGAAAGATTTTGTAGGATACCCAATAGACACTTGTCTCATTAGGGAGACCACTTCAGGGATGATGTAGATGCCTGATCACTGCACTGTACACCTGAAGCTGAAGCTGAACAATAATGAATGTCAACTACAATTATATATATATATATATATATATATATATATGATATATGTGTGTGTATATATATATATATATATATATATATATATATTTACAAGAAGTGAAGTACAGCATTAGGAATAGAGACAGTGGAAATGTAACGGCTGTGTGCAATGTCAGAGGGGTAGTGGATGGGGGAGGAGAGTTGTCACTGTGTGAGGGATATAAATGATAAATGTCTAACTATTACATTGTTTTGTGCGCCTGAAACTAATTTAAAAAATGTTAAAAAAAAAAAAAAAAAAGACAATCACTATCAGGACCACGATTCTAAGCTAGCTCTAGTCTTTCTCACACTCTCCAAGAGCCCCTGACTTGCACTCTTCCAGAGAGGAGCTGTAGCTCACCATTTTTGTGTCTGAAGCACCTTGCTTGTGCCTGGCACATGGCAGGTACTGTAATGGATTTTCTCCATTTGCCCCTCCAGACCTGCTCTCCCTGCCCCTGCTCTGTGCCTGCATTATAAGGGGTGCCTTGTCTTTGGATGCCCACAGTGGAAAGCACTGGCAGGAGACTGCAGGGAGGGAAGAGGCGGACCTCAGGGCCATGACTAGGCTTTGCTTAGGCGGTGGCCACGGCTTCTGCTAAAGGCCACAGCCACTATCAGGGGGCCTCTCCTTTGGCTGCAACTTTCACTAAATCTCCCATCCAAGTACTAACCAGGCCCAACCCTGCTTAGCTTCCGAGATCAGACGAGATCGGGCACATTCAGGGTGGTATGGCCGTAGACAACGTTCACTAAATCTCACTGGTGATTACTCCCTCTCTGTGCCCTTCAAGCCTAGACTATAAAGGCTGCTAGCCTCACATCCTTTGTTACTTTCCATTTATTAAGTCCCTGCCTTTATAAATACTCTCCATTAAATTCTGTTTACTCACCCTTTTGACAAAATCTCTCTCACGTGCTTTATGATAGAACCCTAACCAATGAGATGCTCCACCTTGAGGCAAGGGAGAGAGGTGTCCTTTACCTTCTCTGGGAAAGGAGGTGCCCAAAAGCCAAGGACAAAGCTCTGGATAAAGGGTCAGCTGTGAGCTGCTAGTGGCCACCACTCCCAGCAGTGGGGGTGGGGAGAGGGCTCCAGCCAGCACAGGTTGTCTTGAGGGGGAGCACCAACAGCATCTACTACACAGAATATTTGCAAAGTTGGGAGGCATCATGTTCTCACCTGTATGGTGTGTGTGTGTGTGTGTGTGTGTGTGGAAATTTCTTGAGATAGTTCTCAAATGGTGATCCCAAAGCCCACTAGGAAAATGGGACTGGGATAATCAAGCATAACCTTCTTCCCTGCTCTTGTTTCCTTTTTATTTACTTTACATATAGGATTTCCAGGGAAAATTATAACTGAACAAAGAGTTATCTACTTTTTAATTTAAAACAAAAAAGATTGAAAACCACTGATGCACTATGGAATGTAAGTGCCTAATGTCAGGGTGCTTGTCTGTCTTGTTCACTGGGAACCCCCAAAGACTGGAGGAGGGTAGGTACAGAGCAGGCCTTTGATAAATATCTGTTGGGAAAAAAAGAATGAAATCGATTAGCCCATTTAATCCTCACAACAGCCTTATAAGAAAGACGAGACACATATTTTCTCCCACACTTACATACGGTAGAAGGAAACAACTTCAGAGATGACCAAATGCAGGTTGCCTGTGCCCACCTGAGTTTGGTAGCAGTGGTATAGAAGAGTAAATATGCCTACATGGGTCCTGTGATGTATTCATGCCCTTTCTCCCTACCCATGTTAAAGGGTCCCAGAAACGAATAAATAGCAAAAATGACTTAGAAAGTTCAATTATTTCATGCATTGGAAGATTAACAAGTCTAAAGTTAGTAACTTGGTATAAACTTAAAATAAAAATCTCTCATCCAACTTGGAAGCACCCTCATGGACAAATGTGGAGTCAATATACGATATATCCCAACTTGTAAAGAATTTTTATGTGTTTATTTGAGCCAAAGTGACGACAATTGCCAAGAAGCAAAATCTCAACAGATTGAGAGAATGCTCTGGAGAATGGCAGTTTGGCAGCTTATTTTACACATTAGAATCAAAGGAGGAGACATAAGGAAGGCTACACGGAATCATTCGGTGGTAGATTAAGGCGGAGGGAAAGAGCAAAGCAGGGAAATCTGTGAGACTGGGTAAAAAGGAAAATGGAGAGACACATACTTCACATTGATGGATCCATGATAGTTAACATTTACAGCACATAGAGATGGTATTCAGGGAACAAGATAACAATGAGGGGTTCTGTGATCCCCTGCTCTGTGGGTGTGCGCTGAGAGGTCAGGAAAAGGGGATCACTCTGACATTCCAAGGGTATGTTATCTTAGATGCCAAAAGACAATAGACAGGCTTACTTAAGGTAAAGGTTCACCTTTGTCAAGGAAGCTACAGGCCCAGGACGTGACTACCTGCCATGACCTGCTTATAGTTAGGAATTTTTATGTTCGGACCACCCTGTGTGGTTCATTTCAGTCTCTGAGTTTGTAGGGCCCACTGTGCTGGTCTCCCCTGAGCTTGTCAGGTTTAGTATGTGGCCCCTTTTTTGTCCACAGTGGGAACAGATGTCACTCTCTTCACTTCCTTCACTGGGTCTGGGACACAGGTCCCCTCATCACAGTGCTGTGACCTCTTTTACCAGATCCTGTTGGTCTGATGGATTTCCTCTTTTCTTCTACACCCTTTCTTCTGCCCCCAGATTTCCAAACATTTAAGATCCACAATCTACCCTCAGGATGTCCACTCCCTGCCCCAGCGAGATGTGCTGAGCCAACCACCTAAGCTCCAGACTCAGCACAGCTTCTGTTTCCTCTAGGCGTCATCCTTCTGCCTCCTGTGCTTCCTCTTCCTCAGACCACAGAGAAGGAGGAAGCAGAGCCCGGGGGCAAGCTGAAAACAGGAAGTGGATGGGCACAGGTCTCAGTCTGTGGTGGAAGAAACCAGGAGTCAGTTCAGGGAAAACAACCTTGATGAGCTGACCACCAAGCCATTACTTTCAGATCCCTCAGGGGCCTGGGCCATCTGCCTCATGTATAATCCAGAAGATAACTGAGTGGGGGTAGGGAGTGGATTTGACACCTCCTCCTTTCCTGGGGACCTCACAGGCTCTCCTCCTCTTCCTTCTAGTACTCACGTTACTCACTCCTAAAACAAATGGATGCCTACCTGGCGTGTGATTTCAGAGAAATCAGAAAACTCTCCTCGCCAGAAACCCCACCAGCTAGAGGTCCCTTTGGCTTAATTATCTTCCTTCACAGAGCCTATTATTAAAAAGGAGAAAGTAATAAACAGGCGATCACATGGTGCTTCATTGGCAGAAGTACAGACAAAGGTAGGCTTTGGATCTAATGGGTGAGGCAAATAGGAAAAGTGGGCCTTTTGTGCCTTGCTCAAGAACAAAAAAAGGAAGAGTTCTTGTCAAATTAGCAATCACATGTGCTAATATAAAATTCCCCATAAAAACATGAAAATCCTTGAAGCGTTCCATCATTTGAGGACTTCCATAGTCACACCACAGAGGAAAACAAACGACAGGACTAACACAGCAGCCTCGTCGCTGTGACTTCTTTCATCCTGTCAATTCCTTCCTAGCAGCTAGTATATCCACCAGGTTGGGGCATGTGGGAGACGGGGAAAGAGGTCACTGGGAAATACGGGTTCGGTAAACATGTCTCCCAGTTCATCTGGGACGATCATGACCTCAAATATTCTATTAGAGGCCCCACTGCACACTGAAGCTGGTCAGAATGTGTGTTTTAACTTTTAGCTAAGAAAGACTTGGGATGGCAATGTTTTTCTTTCTGTCGGGAAAAATGGTTTGAATATTGTCTCTGCCATCTATTAACTAGGTAACTGGGCAAGTCAAGCTCTCTGAGCAACAATTTTCTCTTGAGCAAATGTGATAATGCTCGCTGACTGACAGGGTGGCGAGGAATTACTCAAGTTAGAGCATCTACCCAAAGCTGTTATTGAAACGCCTGGGACTGGAACAGGCCTTCAGCAAATGATAGTTTTTATTGTTATTTGGGTGTTCAGAGAACAACCCATAGGCATGGGACACAGGCTTTAGGAAAAGGTTCTACTGGAGGAGTTGGATAGGTGGATGCAGAAAGGCTCAGATATAAGTAAGCCCCCTGTAAGCCCTGGAAAAGTCCAGGTGACAAGGCCAGGAGTGCTGGGAAGGGTGGGAAAGGGGGCCTTGTTAGCACAGGAACCCTCCAAATAGCAGAAGATTCCCTGGAAAAGTCCAGGTGACAAGGCCAGGAGTGCTGGGAAGGGTGGGAAAGGGGGCCTTGTTAGCACAGGAACCCTCCAAATAGCAGAAGATTCTGGCTCCCAGTGGCAAGTAGAAGAATCCATTTGGGTGGAGTCCAGAGCTCAATCCTTTCCTTCTTTTCCCACCTACACCTTGCCCCTGACATTGCCGACATCCCTGTGAAGGGTACAGAAGCCTGTGGAGATGTCAAGTCAGGGCTAGGTGCATTAAAAGGGAGGAGAAGAAGGCCATGGGAAGGGCTGTACTGGAGAGGTAGATCTGCAGTGAGAGCTCAGAACAGGGCCTCCAGCACAGGACAAAAGGGGCAGCTCTCACTCCACCAACTAGAGCCAAAAGGGCAATGATCCCTGGAGACACAGTCAGACTTTGTCAAGCCTCAAGCACGTCTTTCAACTACGTGTGTAGTTTATCGGAGTCCAGGCTCTCCACTGTTTAATCTTCACCTCACCCAGGAGCTTACTGACGCAATTTCTTCTTCCTGTTTGTCTACAATCAGGGGACACCAGAACCTTGGCATGGCAGGGAGGCTTAGATGTGACCAAGTCTCTCACCTTGTAGAGGAGGACACTGGTGTTCTAGAAGCTTAGGAGACTTATCCAGTCACACACCTAAGTGATGGCACAGCCCAGACTTGAACGTATTTTATTCCACTTCATTATGCTGCGGTCCCGGGGAAATGTGACCATCTCACAGTGTCCTGCAGGGAACAAAGTGTGGAGTCAGGCAGGCCTGGGCTCAAATACAGGCTCTGACAGTTGAATGATTTTGCACAAGGAACTGAACTTCCGAGAACCTCAGCCCATCATCATGAGTTAATCTACATGGGTTACCTTGAGGGTGAAATGGGACAGCACATGACATATCGAGTGCGTGGCCCCAACACCGTACATACGCAATGCTCCTTCCTGGTGTCGTCATTAAGACACT
Source organism: Rhinolophus ferrumequinum (assembly GCF_004115265.2). Classification (NCBI taxonomy): domain Eukaryota; kingdom Metazoa; phylum Chordata; class Mammalia; order Chiroptera; family Rhinolophidae; genus Rhinolophus; species Rhinolophus ferrumequinum. The sequence goes on from NC_046290.1 coordinate 28,504,596, forward strand.
GAACTTCAGATTGCTGGAGAAAGCTTGAGGGGCCAGGGACCTTGGGAAGAACAGCCTCCTGAGGAGGAGAAAACAAAGGCCATTAGCTTCCCATCTCTCTAATTCTCTCTGGGGCCTACTAAACCCAAGATCACGTGGGGAGTGGGGTGAAAAGCCAGACGAGAACGGAGCTCAAGCCTTCAAACCCCTCTTAACTGTTTTATCAAGTTCTCTCTCAGGCATTTGACCTTCTAACATAGAAGACTCAGGGTCTGGCAGAAAGCGACAGGGACAGTGCAGCAGAACTGTCCTTGGGATGAAAGCAGAACCTGGGGATGGCAGCATCCTTGCTGGGGTCGTAGGGGTCCAATAATGGGTCCTCATACCATGACTCTGAACTTGAGAGAGAGAGAGAGAGAGACTTAATCCTAATAATTATTTAATATCAAATTACAGCGACTGACCCTCTGTCAAGCAGCCATAGAGTTAACAGAACAAAACAAAAGCTACTAAAACAAGATGGTCTCTGGCCTACTGACAGGTTTTAGGCTGGATTTCCAGCTGCTGCTCTGTTGACCAAGATATATATTCACACGTTTTGTTTTGTTTTAATTGTAATCCTAAATTTAACTACCCAGAGTGCAAAAAGAATTCTCTTTTGGATGTTTTCTAAAGGGAGGATTGGAAGGGAAATAAAAAAAAACTCATACATTTTATTTTAAGCACCAAAGCCAACCACTTAATAATCTGAGTGTTAGATCTAGAAAAAGATAACCTGGCTTCGCTATAAAAAATGTAAATTCAACATTTAGCACTTTCAATGAGAAAGAAGAGAAGATTAGGAAAGAGAAGAGAGAATATTTGTCCTAATATTGAGTTCTTCTCCAGGATAACCCACATCTGGAACCATTCGATGTCAGAAATGAAAAAGCACTTTGTAGACTTGTGCTTTGCAAACTGTCCTCGGATCCATTTTCCTGCTCCTAAATACAAATACAAAGGTGTGTGTGTGTGTGTGTGTGTGTGTGTGTCTGTGTGTGTGTGTGGTGTTGTGTACAGGGATGAGAGAGGGGGGATTTGGGGGCAGGAATGGAGGGAAAGTAGAGTGGAAAGCAGAAAGACTAAAATTTTCCTATCTTAGAAATTGAAGTCAAGTTTGCTTGTGATCTACTGCCAGCTTAAGATCCGGCCCCAGCAGAGGTGGCAGCAGCAGACAGGTGAACTCTGATCTCGCAAAGGGAAATAGTCTAGAAATGTTAATCAGGCACTTTCTTTGCAGATTCCTCCAGTAAAGAATTACCTCCAGCGTGGACTTGGCTATGAACTCATCTCCCAGAGGTCACAGCCCTCTCTCTAGACTGTTTTACGGCCTTTAGGTAACCAGATAGTCAGACGTTGAAAGGATGATAATTTTGAATTACTAGGGCCCTAGGCTTGATCTGCAGCAAATGACCCAGACAGACTTCCAAGAAATAGAAGAGTGATCTAAATCTTGAGTCTTAATCTTGGTCTTCAGATATTAAAGAGTGCATGAAAACAGTAATAAAAGTCTGAGAAGTTTCTTTAAAATTCTATTTCAGAAAAAAAATTATGTCTTCATTTGCCTACTCTAGTGCTGCAAATACTTACAAGACTCCCAAGTTTGTTTTCTGTTTTTTTGTTTTGTTTTGTTTTTGGCTTTTAGCTAAAATTTTGTTGATTTATTTTAGTAACACAGGTAATTTGTGATTCACCAGAAAATCCAATTTGTGAAAAATCCAAACATAAATTAGAGAGGTTCCTTACATGATAAAATATTCACTTCACCAAAATGTTCACAGTGTTTAAATATTAGTGTTTCCTTACACATTTCACCTTAATCTTTTCATATACATTGAGTCACAGTAAGTTTATAGTTATAGGTCTGCCCTTGGGAATTGTTAAGTTCTGTCACAAATGTTTTAACAGACAGCTGTTCTGGGATACTGGCTAGCACCCTTTCTGAATGTTGAGAATTTTTAATGAGCATAAAATATAAGTCTAAAACTATCCCACTTCAACATGAGTAAATGGACATTCTCCTCCATTTTTACAGTGATTAAAAAAAAATTACATGGCCAGCCCAGGAGACTCCAGATTGTTCTTTGTATTTTGTTTATTAGAACTGACACATCAGCAAGCTGGAAATTGTCCTGAGTAGTAGCTTTGGTGTGTTGCATGTCTGGGCTAATGATGACTGCAATCAGGGTAAACACTTCTTGTTTAAATGGCAGCATCCCGTTCCCGAACGGTCCTGACCTGCCAAAGATGCGAGAGGCCTTGATTTCCCAGGAGAGAAGAGGCAACGTAGGGTGGATCTTAACTCGTCCCTTTTCCTTGGAGGAAAAATCCTTGTGATTTTTGAAATATGCAGCTTAGAAAACTCCTGTGTGGGAAGCAATGTTTCTATTAGCATCTATGATGTAGTTTGTTGTAATGTGTTTAGTAAAGGAAATAAGGAAATAATGGTTCTTAATTAATCCAAAAACACAATAAGATAGAGTATGTATGGAATGTCCCAAGTATTTTGTAGGATAGCAAAGACTACTTGGTCTTTACTGGGACGCCACAGTTTAATTCAACAGGATGATTGCTATATAATTATCAAAACATGCTGATTTATTTATTAGTATTCCCTTAAAATCAGACTCCGAGTTAAGCACTTGGGACAAGGAGTATATTTGAGGTGTTATACCCGGAAGCAGGAGCTAGTGTGAGCTTGGAAAGTGAGACAGGGAAGAAGGGAGAGTTCACGTAAGGGTGCATTATTGAGATTCCCTGCTGCGGGTAATGGATGCTCAGTTCTGCTGAGTAGTACGCAGAATTTTCCCCCAATGGTTCACCTGAAAGATGGAAAAAAGAATAAATACTCCCATGCCATTCCTGTAAGGGTTGCCCCATGGGCTTTAACCCTTTTGCACTTCTGAGCTGCACTTGCAAGAGCCAATTTCCCAGAGCATGGGAGAAGGCCTGGGGCAGAATGTGGAACAACACAAGTCAGACGTGTCTGTCACTGCTGCAGCTGAAATCAGAAGTGGCCTGGGAGGAGGTGATGGTGGCCCAGAGCCATTGCCACAGACTGAACCACTTACACATCTTTCATTTGCATAATGTAGATTTAGTGGATTCCCCAAGTTCTGTGTGGAACAACAGGGAATCTCATCTTTTGGTCAGGACATGGTTTACTTTGTGTCAATCATCAGTGTTCTCAATAACTGCTCTTAGTTCTATAAAAATTATAATATATATTTTCTAATGTTAAACATGATGCCTAGATATACTAGATATTCATTATAGTATTACTTAAACACTTGACAAACTGGAACCAACCTAACTATCTGACAGTAAAAGAATGGTATCTGTGGTCTGCAGCATCTAAGATGGCCCCCAATGAACTCCAACTCCTAGTGTTCACACCTCTGTGTAGTCCCCTCCCACCTTGCCCCAACATGGGTCTATATGACCCATGGAATAAAGCAAAAGTGACGATATTTCACTTCCAAGATTAGGTTATGTAAAACTTGTATCTTTCTTCTCTCTCCCTCTCTCTCCCTTTCTCTTTGTGAATCACTTACTCTGGGGGAAGCCATGTTGGCAGCAGCCCTATGGAGAGACCCAGATGGTAAGGAACTGAGGCCTCCAGCCGACTGCCACTTGAGTGAGTTTGGAAGAGGATCCTCTAGCCCCAGTCAAGTCTGCAGCTCTAGCTGACAGCTTGACAGCAACCTCATGACAGACCCTGGGCCAGAACTACCCAGCTAAGCCACTCTGAGATTCCTAACACTCAGAAACGGTGTGAGATAATAATTTATTTTTTTTTAAGTTGCTAAATGTTAGGGTAATTTGCAATGCAGCTACAGATAATTAATACAGTGCCCATATAAAGTAGAATATTGCATGGTAATAAATATCAAATTTTCAAAGAATACTTGATAACATGAAAAAGTGATGAGTATACAATACTAAATGAAAACAGCAGGAAGCAGAACTATAAGTGTAGTGTGTGTTGCCCATCTGTTGTTTTCTTCTGATCAACACATGTCCTTCCCCTCCTTCTTCTGCTAATAGAACTTCCCTTTCCTATAGGGAAATGGTTCCATGTGTTTCTAGCACTGACTCCAACCCATATAGGCCAAAGAAGTGATTTGCATCAAGTTTAAGTACTTCATTCTCCTGGCACCTCATGAAAGACAGGCTAATGAGAACAATTCCTGGACCTTTTCTTCCTAGAGTTTGTAGAGAGAGAAGGGCCTTAATTTCCAAATAAAATTAAGGATGGTAAAGGTATCAGACACCGGATTGAGTAGTTCTTAAAGTCAGAGCCAACCTTCGACTTCTCAGTTATGATTCATTAAACTCTCCTTTTATTTAAGGTAATTCGAATCAGGGTTCTGTCATGAGTAACAAACAGTACTATGTTTTCCTGAAAATAAGACCTCGCTGGACAATCAGCTCTAATGCGTCTTTTGGAGCAAAATTAATATAAGACCAGGTATAATATAATATAATATAATATAATATAATATAATATAATATAATATACTACCAGATATAATATAATATAATATAATATAATATAATATAATATAATATAATATAATATAATATAATATAATATAATACTGGGTCTTATATTAATTTTTGCTCCAAAAGATGCATTAGAGCTGATTGTCTGGCTAGGTCTTATTTTTGGGGAAACACAGTAGTATCCCAAATTTGTATGAAAATAAATTAATTAAATTGTTTGCAAACAGAGAAAATGGTAGAATCTACCAAATGTCAACAGTGGTTCCATCTAGATTTGTGATTGCAAATTGGTGAGCTTGCCGTATCAGAAATTTAAAAACACAGATTCTCAGGCTTCACATTTAGAAACCTTGACTCAGCAGTTCTGGATTAGAGATCAGAAATATGTACTCTTAACAAGATCTCCATATAATCACAATGAGCAAACAGCATTGGAAACCACTGAGTCTAGGTGAACCGATTATAAGTGGATATTTCTTTTCCTATAATCATATTTTCTAATTTTATAATGAACAATTGTTACTTGAGTAATGAGTACGTTTCTTAAAAGTACAACTATTAGTAACTTATAAGCTAACCTAGAACACTAATTTTCACATTGATTCTAAGGCAATATGTTACCTAAGTTTCAACGAGGGTTTCAGGGTTATATTTGGCCCCGAAATAGACTATTAACCTTTAACACAGCACCTCTGTTCCCAGCTCACTCGGTTTCCACACTGGGAAGGGATAGACATAAGGGCTAATGGTATGGAAAGATACAAAGTGGCACAAGGAGTAGATTCCCGAGAAGATGGAGTGAGCCTTCAGGGTGAGGCAGGTGCTAAGGGCCCAGAGGTTAGGCGTACAGATTCAATCCAGGGGCCACAATGTCCAGAAGGTACCAAGACACTTACTGGGGCATAAGCCAGATGCTTGGCTGTGCCCTAAAGGCTCTATGAGAGTTTATGAGAAAAGGGTTGGGAGCAGGCCTTCTGCAAGGAACCAGGGAGGAGCATCAGGATTCCTTAGTGCCAGGTAAAGGAGCCTGGACTCTAGATGGGAGTTCAAGGGCAAGCTAATAACTATAAAGTAGGTGCCTAGGTTTTAGAGCAAGTAGAGTCCTGGGTAGATTATAAACGGAATTATTCCGGCCAAGAGGGTTGGTCAAGATGCCAACCTAGTATGAGATGGGGGCTTAGATTCAGGAACAAAACAGAAGCCTGGTCATAGGAACAGGGCACGATATCTGGGCAGGGCTTACAGCCAGGCCCAAATGAAGCTCAGCTACTGTGCCATGTCTAGGAATCCCAAAATTCTGAGGAGATTTTGGATTTCCTCAGGCAAGCATGCATGCATAGGTCGGGGCCAAGTGGGTTTGAATCATCAGGGACTCAAGGATTTGGGAGGAGGGAAATGAACAGATCGCGACAATGGCGCTATAGAGAAGGAGGGGTGCAGCGTGGTAGCGGGGGCTCGAGTGCATGGGGCCTAAGCAGCTTCTGGTCACTCAAATAAGAAATGTGGAGAATTGGGGTTGGGGACATAACCAGAGGTAGGGGGCCTCTCATGAGGCTTTCCATCATTTCAGTTTCCTTTAGAAGCAGCGAAAGGGGTTCCTAAAACAAAAGGCCGTTAGGATATTAGAATTGCTAGTCTTTTCTCCCTACCTACCGTCCCTTCCTTTCTTCTACCTCTAATTTTTGCCAGAGTGCCTTCATTTTTTACATTGTCAAACTTAATAATCTTTAAATTTGGATCTGAGACTTTTATTGTAAGGAATCAAATGCCCTGTTGGTTATAGATCAGCAGAAATAAAATGCTCAGACATGTCTTCGCAGTGATAGTAAGCATTTTCTTATCTCTGGTAAAGAATACGGTTCTGCTACTGGAGCAAAGTATACAATAGAGGACCCAGCCCCCCAGAGCCTTTCTTATCTATCAAAAAGTGGGTGAGGTTCTCACCAGGTCGGAGGAGCCTTCCTTCCTGGAGCCTGTTTTTCTCTCTGAATTCCTATAGTCAGTGAGAGGGTGGTAAAAGGCTCTTCTTGAGTCGTTTGTTTCTTAAAAATAACCAGCTTAAAATAATATGCCCAAAAGGCATACTTGGGGGTGGCAAACTCAGCCCCCCTCAGTAGTAGAGAGACTAGGTAAAGCATGTTTCTTGTATTCACAATTTACTCTTGAGCAATGCATTCATTGCTCCATTCCCTCAGGCATTGTTTTCCTCAGGGTTCCCACAGTTGTTCTTCACACATGTGACAGGCTACAGTGACACCTGGCGTTCGATTAGGTTTAACAAGGCATTCCAGGGACTTCTGAAGAATTTGCTGTCTCCAGTAGATGTCAGCAAATCTCTAAAACAGCCTCTCCACCTTTCCCGTGCATGCGAATTACCTGAGGATCTGGTTAAAATACAGTCTAATTCAGCAGGTCCGTGTGTCTAATTAGCCACCGCGTGGTGCCTTCGTCGGTGCTCCATGAAGCACACTTTGCACAGCAAGGCTCTAAGGCAGCTTTTCTCATCCCTGGCCCTTCCTGCACATGGCGGTCACCTGGGGAGCTGCGTCTGTCTCAGCCCACCACAAAACCTAAAAATTTTGAAAGTAGATACTTTCTTAATAACACATTACTAATTAGTACACTTTTAACTGGATGCATTTTCCCAAAGTTTTCTTACACCGATAACTCATAACTTACGCTTGCTATGCATTCACCATCCTTACTCAGGGCGTGAGGAATCTGGCCCGGTCCAATGGCTCTACCTGGCGGTGGCATCAAGTAGATGCTGGGAATTGTTTGACTGCCTGGAGACCAGCCACAGAAGTGGGGAACATTATTGTTTTAACTCTTGCCTTCCTCTTCTAGAACGTGATTAGCTGTCTAGAAGAAGAATCTGTGGCTGAATGGGTCTGAACCTATCCTTACGGGCAAAGAGTGAGGAGATTTTTGTTCCCAATGGAGAAAAGGGAAGCCCCATATTGTGGTTTGGAAGCTGGATATACTGGGAAGGGATGAGTGGACCTGAGTGGGAAAGGGGATAAACAATTTAAGACACAAACGTATACATCTTCTTAGCTACCCTCAACTACCCCCTTGCTTCTCCTTCTTGGTTGGCATGCTGCTTTGGGCTTTGGGTGAAACACTGGCCTACCAAGTATGGGATCTAACGTCCTCAAAAGCCTGGAAGACTGGAGGAAACAACCCAAAGTGCAAGAGAATTAGCTCTCTGGGGGCTTCTCACAAGTCCAGGATTGGGTGTGCAGGTTGGACAACCCAGGAACTAGAGCAGGAAGCTTCGGGATGGGTGGTCTGCCAGGGCCAGGAAACATGCTGTGTGGTAACCAGTTGAATTCCCCTGGGTGGATAATTATATTCAGAACTTTGAACTGGAAGGCAAAGTTGTTGATTATCAGCCTCACAAAAGAAACTATTAAATAGAATGTTAAAGTGAGAGCTCTATATAAATATAATAACACAATCTAGATAAAAACCAAACATATAGGAAGGCAGTTGTCAATCTTTCTAGAATAGAGACACCATAAGGAGGATGAGAAAGGATCTAGTGTTGAAAACAAGCATATCTAGGCTTACTTTTGCTAGAAGCCACGGAAACAATGGAACAATGTCAAATCTGCCTCTCTGGCTGACTGCATTCTCACAGGCACCCCAGTAAAGCAAGCTGCCACCCAAACATGGACCCAAACAACAGCTAAACCCTTCCCCCCGCCCCATCCACAGGGGGAATCTGAACATGTGACCGATTTTCCACACAACATGCTGATCCTTTTGACAAAAACAATCCTATTTAGGTCACTTTCCTGTTCAAAACAAAACAAAAGACCTTTTGTGTCCTTCCATACGTAGCTCTTAGGATAAAATCTGAAATCCTTAAAAAAGCTTACAGGGCGCTCCAGTATCCAGGTCCTGAGCCTCTCTCTAGCCTCGCTTCCGGCGCTCTCCCACATGCTCTCCAAGATCAAGGCGCTACATTTGTTTAAGTTCCTCTAATTAGCCAAACACGCTCCCCAAGCTGCATGGAATGGGCTGCTCCTCTGCCTGGGGCTTCTTCCCTTTGCTCTTCATCCGTATCATTCTCTCTTCTCCTTCAGGTCCCGTCTTCAACATTATGTGACCCGAGAAGCCTTCCTTGACCCCTGTTTCATGAGGTCACCTTTTCTGTTCCCCATGGCACCTGTATCTCCCTGAATGATTTTTCATGTCTATCCTGCTAGATGTTAGGCTGTCTGAGAGCAGGGATTTTATGTGATTTGGTGACCATTTTCTCTCCAGCACCTAACATACGATTCAATCATTTAATTAATTAATGAATGTGAAATTCAAAAATCATTAAATTGGCTTCCTAAATTTTGGTACATTAATCATTGCAAATACGATGATGGGACACTATTAGACATTTCGTTTTAAATTCTTGACAAATGCTGTCAAACACATACTGAAGTGTATGAACACCACTAGAGAAAAAATTTCCGTTGAACTTTTTGGAATCAATCAAAATAAAAAGCAGACAGAAAAAAAATTCTTTCCCTTTCATGCTTGCATTCTCCCAGAAGATTTATTGAAAAATAATTCGTCAAGTCCTCTGAAAACTTATTCACACTATCATCATCTCATTTGGGTCTCCGCAGTAGGTTAAGTAGGTTATTATTTTATTTAGTATCTTTGCTCAATGATATGCTCCATGAAAGTAGGACATTTGTCTTTCTTGTTCACTATATTCCCAGAACCTGGAAATGTGTCTGATACATAGCAGGTGCCTAATAAATAGTAAATGAGTGACTGCTGTAACAATATAACAACATTGGCAGGCATCTGTTAAACGATGCTACTCTCCATGTCAGGATGGCAGGTGAGCACTAAACACAATCCCAAACAAAGCATTTCCCAAGAGGCTTCGATGACTCTTGTTCATTCCCTGTGAACATCACAGACCAGCTCACTACTGCTGACACTATTTCTTCCTTGTAGCTCTACTAGACTTTAGCCTCCGGCCCAGGGCAAACAAGGGTGTGAGGATAGGAAAGGGGCTCTTGGCTTTAGAGAAGCAGGAAGACTTAAGAACTCCTGAGCTCCCAGACTCGGGAGCAAAGCAGAGAGCAATGAAAGAAGACAGCAAAGCTCTCTCACTCCAGAGTTTATAATCACCAGTCACCCAACTCTACAAAGAGCCTGAATTCTCTACTTTCTTGTGGGTCTCCAAGTGCCCCCTCCCAACCCTGCCTCACCCAAATCCACTCTAACTTTTTCCATCTAGGGGTTTTCCAGACTGCTTTTATAAAATGATAGTGGTGAGGTCTGAAAAACACTCAATCCAAGTAAATTCTTGCGAGGTCAGAAGACCAGCTGGCTGTGGGACTGAGTCATCCAGACCCCACCCCGTTTATATCCCTGGAAGTGACAGAACCATTTCCATGCCACACTGGGAATCCCCTTTCTTTAAAGAGGCTGTGAAAGTCTGTTTGTATCCTTTATACTTTTATGGATTTGTGAGAATATTAGAAGTTAAAAAACAGTAGACTCTCCCAGCAATCAGGGTGGGGGGTGAGTGGTTGATGCCCCCAGGTTTGGGGGCCAAAGAAGGCAGTTTAGAAAAAGAGTGAGTGAAAGACTAAGCAGATATTACTGATGATGTGTCCCTGCTGAATTTATATGAGTTTAGTAAACAATGTCCCTTAAAATTTTGTAGGGGTGATTTATTCGAGCATCTAGGAAGGGCCAAGCACTGTTCTAGGTGCTGGGAATAAAACACTGAGTGAGACAGACAAGACATCCACTTCATGAAGCTGACCTAATAATGGGGGCCTCAATAAATATCTGAATAAATAAGAATCAGATAACGTTAAGTTGATGATGAAAATAAAGTAATGTTTTAGGGAGTAATGGGAAACTTTTGAGTGTGTGCTCAGTAAGATCTCTTTGAAAAATTTCTATTTCAACTGAGGTAGGCATATAACCCTGCTACGGCACTGTAGTTGTCACTATGAATATAGTTAGTTGTACAGTAGGTTATATGGTTGAATGTCAGCAGTTATTGCTCCGAAAATAATAAAATATAATCTAAAAAAAACTTTAGTCAACCTTAGTCATAATTAAAAGAAATTATGTCATTGTGATATTTGATGAGAAGCCTTATCAAAAAGAAAATTATTTTGAAATTCCAATTTTATCCTTCTCATTAAGATAATGGGTAGATTAGGAAATATTTACTTTGTTACCAGAGTTAAAAAAAAAAAAGCAATATAGGGCACTAGACAAGTGGGGAAAGATTCTTATTTAAAATTAAGTGTATGTGGGCTCTGTCTCTGGTTGTATTTAGCAAGAAAGAGCAAGTAGCTTCCTGGGATATTCAGTTGTTAATCACAAAGCTCTTGTTTAGTTTTCCAGAAATATGACCTTTAATATCAAAACATGGGATGACCACAAAGCTTATAAGACATTGCATTGTTCAGCTATAGGTCATATGAGTCATAGGAAATTGAATCTGTTCAATTGCTTTGTAAGTCAACTCATCAGTCTTGTGTTAAATGACTGCGTGATGGACTGATCTTTGGTTAGAAACTGTAGACTTTCTGGATCTAGCTTTCTCCTTGCAGACCCTCAGAAATTAAGTTGTCTCTACAGATCCATATCTAAAAATGCCAAACCTGGTTTCTTCAATATTATTCTCTATGTGTAATAAAGACTTGGCGTATAAAAATAATCCAGGGGATAAAAGTGGGACTGAGCCAATAAGCATATAAAAAGGTGCTCAGATTCATCAGTCATTAGGGAATTGCAAATTAAAACCACAATTCTCTACTTGTACACATGCAACTAAATGCCTAAAATGAAAAAGACAGAAAATGCCCAATATTGGCAAGGATGGGGAGCAACCCAAATTCTCATACCCTGCTGGTGGGATATGAATTGGTATAATGTGCAAATCTGTCAGTACTGGGAGAATGCAGGAAAACCTCACTGAAAAGGAGTTGGGAAGCCAGAAGGGGGCGCTCTCACACTGTATTATTCGATGCCAATTATAGGAAGAACTGTCGATTCCAGATGCCAGCAGAAGAATCATAAAATGGAAAAAATCATGAATTATCGGCCCCAACAGGACAAGATGTACATTGCCTCTCTTACAGGAACTCAACCAGGGAAAAAACCGTCCTCACCCGAGACTCTCACTTTCCTCCAACGGACTTTTGTTCCAAACAACCGCTCCCAACTTTCTTCTTTTTCTCCATAAACACCCCTTTCCTTTGTTGGACTTGCCTATGGCTTTTGCTATAGCTTGCTTGTCCTGAATCTCAATTCTTTGCTGTTCTCAAATAAACCCATTTTTTGCTGGTAAAATAACTGACATTTTATTTTTAAGGTCAACACTACTCAAGCTGAACGTGCACACTATATGACCCAACAATTCTACTCTTACCGGCAGCTCTGTAACCAATAGAAATGAATGTAGTACGCGTTCACGTAAAAACACGTAATGTTCAAAGTAACGCCATTCATAATAGTCCCAAACTAAAAATTATGTCTAGCAACAGTATAATTGATAAATCGTGATCTACTCACAAAAAACAAATACTATGCAGTAATGAGAATGAGCCAATGGCAGTTTCCTGCAGTTAGGGGGAGGGACTCGACCGCGTCCTTCTCCTCAAAGCCCGGATCCCTGCGACGTTTCCAGCGGGGTCTCTGCCTCCGGTTCCACTGCCCACCCTCTCCCTTTAATTGGACAGTAAAAGGAAAAACGAAAGTAATCTCTTTTTTTGTAAAATTTTATTGAAAAGCTTTAAAGTCATCTAGGGAAAGGGGGAGGGAGGACAAAGAAAGATCAGTTCTCGGGGAAGACCTATGATTCTCAGTGTGGAGACGATGGAGCCTAGACAACCGCAGTCAAGCTGGAGCCTGTGCACCCTCTCCTCGTCCTGCTGCCCGCTCCTATGGTGGGAGCCCCGGGGAGGGCTGTGCCGGGAGGAGTGCAGGAGGACCCCCGCTGACACGGGCCTCAGTCTCCTGGGAGGTTCCCAAGGCCTCAGTCTCTCTGATTGTTCTGGGATTCATATCCTCTGCAGGGTCAGCCTCTCCTGCAGCTGCTTTTGGATCCATCGGGGTCCACACTGTGGGCTGGGGCTCAGGACACTCTGAGCAGGGGTCGCAGCTTTCCTTAAACAAATGTCCACATCCCGAACAGTTCCAGCGTGACAGCCCACAAAAACAGGAGAGTGAGTCCAAGAATTCAGGGCTGTGCTGAAAGGGGTCACCCAGCCTGGGGTAGAAAGGCAGCGCCCATGGCCCGCCGGGTTCCTGGAGTAGCGTTAATGATTCTTGGGGCTCAGCTTCCTCGGCTGCAGAATTCCAAGCCTGCTTTCTACAGGAAAAGCATAGGTGTGCCATAACTTCAGTCTCCAGGCCTAAAGAAGCAAGGTGTCTGGGCTAAGAGATAAGGTGAAGTTTGTTCCCGGCTTCTTAGGATGTCAGAAACCAAAAAAGGGCAGAATGGGGGGTGTTGGCATTAATGTTTGGTGACATTGATTCAAAATGCCAGAACTGATGGGATTGAGGGGGAAAGTAGACTGTCCTGGATGGTATTTTTCTAAGTTGAATTGATTGTAGTATGGGTTGGAGCAGAAGCAGAGTTGGACAAACTTCAGTAGAGGACCTGGTAAAGAAAGGTCATTTAGAGGCAGTTGCAGCTTCTAATCTTCATTGGAAAGTCTCCTCTAGAATGATCGTGCTGTCTATTTCTCATGGCATCTCTTCCAGGTTGGAACTGTCTGGGTTTATGGACAAGGTTCAGTTCACAGTACTAGTTAGGGCAGGAGCAGGAGTGGAATTCAGATCTGCAAGCAGCCTTATGCTAGGAAGAGGGAGCAGCCTCATATTTGGGGTGGGCTGTGGGAAAAGGAAAGGGGCAAGAGGAAAAACACTAATCCCTTTCTCTCTGTGGGATTGACTTACATCTATTTTTGATTTTTACTTTTGAACACCCCAATCAAAGGGCACCAATTTTTTTTTTTTTTTTAATGCAAGTGAGCAAAAAGTAAAAGATCATGGGCTCTGGGATTCAGACTATCTGGGTACAAATATGGCTCCCAACATTTGCTAACTTTTTGTCAATACCATCTCTAAAACCTTAGGGTTTTTTCACCTATAAAAAGAGGAGAGTAAGAATACCTGCCTCAGAGAGTTGATATGGTGCAACAGGTAAAGCACCAAAGTGCCTACTACAAATAAATTGCTCAATTAATGTCTGTTGCTATTCTTTAAGGTAGCAACTTACCATCAATGAAGAATAAATACAAAAAAGTGACTGTGCAAGAGTTTTAGTGTGTTCTTGCTATAAGAGGATAACCTTGACTCTTTAAATCAAATATACTATGAAATTACTTTATAATGTTTATACTCAGTCAATTTCTGATCCTTTATTTTCAGAAATACTGGTGAAAACAAGTAGTTTTCTTCTGTCTAGTATAGAGATTGATCATGCCTTTTTTTCTATTTAATGGGTTAATTCTGTGCATTAGACACAATCTCACTTAACAGACACTGAGAGTGTTCTTTGTGCTAGACACTGGATGGAATGCTGGGCACACAAAAAACGAATGAGGTCTGTGTGCCATCCTCCTGACACTCTCAGTCTAGTTGGAAAGCCAATAAGAAACACCAGGACACCGTAAGGTTCACTTGAACACCAGCAAGAACATGCTGAAGGGTCATATCTTCTATAATAGCTGCTATTTTACGATGGTGTACTGAGGTGAAATAATAAAATCTATTTTAAACCCAAGAATTTAGAAAACAGAGGGAATCCGAGAGAGCAGTTTAGACCCCACAAAGTGGCAGCAATTAAAGCTTAGGCAATAGCAGCAGATGGTGGGTGCTGGGGGACCTGGGGACACAGCTGCGCTGAGGCTGAGGATGAGAGATGTATGACAGAACAGTTCTGCTGGGATGGGAGGGGATCAGGGAGACCCATGTATAGAACAATGTGGTCCTGATGACACAGCCATAGAGATCCTCTCCCCGGGTACGTGTAGATACCAAAGGACTGGGTATATCCCAATGCTGGCATATCGCTCATCTGAATTCAAGGGCAGAGGGAAGCCGGGAACCAGAAAGGGATGGCTAAAAACAGAGCAGGGTGACATATCTGTCAAATGATTCAAAGAATACAGAGGAGGAATATTAAGAGGAGGCGAAGATGATGAAGGAAGGAGCTAAAAGCAATCATTCATAAATGAGATGATGGACTAGATCTTGAAGGGAAAGCTTGCCGAGCCTCATCTCTAGCTAGTTCCCATTTGCTTGCAGACCATTTTCCTCTGCACAGTGCTTATCAAACTTAGTGGTCATACAAATCACTTAGGAATCCTGTCAAAATGCAGATTTTGACTTGGTAGGTCTGGAGCTAAAGACTCTGCATTGCTGATGAGCTCCAGATGGTGGGGATGCTGTTTGTCCTCCACTTTGGCTACACATTAGAACCATCTGTGGAGCTTTCAAGACAAACCAGTGCTCAGGCCTCACACCGACCAATGGTTGAATCTTGGAGCATAGCACCTGGAGCATAGCATCAGTGTTTTTAAAAGCTCCCCCAAATGATTCTAGCCCCAGCTAGGGCTGAGAACCACCACTCTAGGGAAATATAGTGATTCCCCAGCCTCATTACTTCCTGTATAAGTGCTCCCTGACCATCTTTCTCTTTCTATACCATTGCTTTCTGTGCTAGTTCTCCTAGAAACCCCTTCATCTCTCCTGCAAGATTAAGTCCCCTCCCTCTGTTCTCAAACTATCAAGGTTGGAGACAGACTGGAAGCTAAGACAGTGCCTGTCCCTTGTTGCCTCCCCAACCCCAGTCCCCCACAACTTGCTGGTTTTAATCAAAGGCCCCCTTACCTGTCAGGATGACCAGGAATGGGCGCCAGTGCTGACCCCAGCTCCCAACTTACTCTTGCGTCTCAGCTCACTCTCACACCAGCTCCTTGATGGAGGATAATAAGCTGCCGCAGGCTACGTTCCCAATCACTTGAGCTCCAGCCCTAATAAGCTGGTCGTCTTCTAGTTCCTCACCTAATTCCTAGGTTTCTTCCAGGACTTGATTTGGTGCTCAAAAAGTGACGTCATGAATGAGGACCAAAGGGTGTAGTGTATAACAAGACCCTGTAGAACATCATCTTCTGCTCCCAATAGAGTCACCAGAAAAACAACTTTGAGAAAGCATCTGGTCCCTTCCCAGAGTCAGATGCATTACAAGGGATGGTGATTTACAATAGAGTAAGTTGCCTGAGGGCAGAACCATATCTGTATTGTTCTCCATGGTTTCCCACTACATAGCACAGCACCTGGTATGTGATGTGTTAAGCATATGTGTATGAATGGGGATAAATGTTCATGATTAGAGAACTGAATTTCTAATCTCCGCGCCTCAGCTGATGGAAAAACTAATGGTAGACATGTGATGCTGAACATTTGTGTTTGACTTATTTGTGGCAGAAGTTGTCAGATACAAATGAAGATAATATATACTGGGGTGCCAAAATAATGTATGCACATGACTCGTATTCATCTTTTGTTATCGGCATATATTGAATATGACAATTTTAATACACTTTTTTCCTTTGTTAAAATGTGTACACATTTTTTTTTTTTTGGCACCCTCTGTATCTGAGCCTAGAAAGAGAAATCTCTTGCTGGGGTTGAATGAAAAATACACAGAAATAAATTATATCCCTTCAATGCTAACATTCACTGGACAAGCTGTAGAAACATTAGGGGTAAACATTGTTAGCTGTGAATAAAAAACTTTCACAAGTATAAAGCAAATTTTGGTAATTTTCTAAAACACCCTCTAACCTGTTTCTCTACCTTTCCTGCACACCAGAGACCTGCAACCCCATCTTTGATGGATGACACAGCTTCTAGACAGTACAGAAAACACTGTAAAGATTGGAGGGAAGAAACTGACTGGGGTGGAGGACTGGGGATTAGAAAATGGAGGGCTGGGCGAATTCACTGTAGAAAAAGGAGCTATTAGGGAAGGAAGGCTTTTTTTTTTTTCTAGTATCTAAGATGTTTCTCCAGAGTTTAAGGACCATGGGTAACCAGCCTTCAAAAGGGACACTTGTGCCACTTCAATCCCCCATGATTCTACCACCTTTTTCTGCCTGACTCACTAAATTAACTGTCTCTGCCTATTCTGGGGCTCTTCCATTTGCAGTCCCAAAGGAGATGAAGCTGAGACGTCAAGGCCCTTATCCTTGGTGGTGGTAAGGCTCACTCACATTTGACTGATTCCATTCCTGGGGTATATCTTAACCATCCCTGGTACTCTTAGCTGTCAAGGAACAGTATCTGTGCTGTGGTGGAAATTTCCTTTTGAAATTGAGTCTATCAAAGCTTGTCTACATTATTGACTGTTCTTTGGTTGTTAAGAAAATATTACATTGAGAAAAGGAGTCATCTGGCAAAGGATGGAAGAGGCACCAGAAAAGGAAAATATGGGATCAAGGAAGAGGGATAAGAGGGAAGAAATGTTGTGATGAAACTGTGGCCCGGTTAGGATTCCCATGTTCCTTCTGATTTTATGTGAGTTCAGGGGAGATGCTTCATATTTGTCTTGATCATATCAGTTATTCTTGTAGGGATGGATAGCTCAGCACATTGAACCACAAGAGGTGGTAGGAGAGCTCAGTGGTAACTGTTACCTTCAGGGACTTCTGACCAGCAACGAAAGAGTCACTATCTCGAATACTTTTAAAAATGCTCCTACAGTCTAAATTGTCTTTATAGTTTATCACCTTGGTAATAGTGCAGTTACCACAGAAAACATTACTAGAAGACAAGCATTTGTTCATCCTTGCAGAGATTCACTATTTTCATAAAAACTGCAATGGATAAAGCTTTTGAAAGATGAAAATATTTGGCACCTAGAATAAAGTGAGGAGGATTGGGGAGAGGTTTTTAGGACTTGGTTTTAAAAGTCATTACTTTTTGATGTTATGATTATGATTTTTTTTAAAAAAAAAGTATTCTGGAAAAGGGTAAATATTAATTTTATAAAAATTTCCAGGTACATCTTTGAAATTGTATTATAAATTTGAGTTCGTTTCTTTATATGAGTAAAATTATATTGTGAATCATTCTTGCTGGTAGAGAAAAAAACTTGAATTCACTGGAAAAGATTTTAATTCACGGGGCAATGATGCTATATAAGTCACAAAGTATATTACAAGACCACGGTTCTGGATGTTTCTTGACCTTACAGAATTAGCCATGTTGACATTCATGATTTAGAATGTATCTATCTCTACCACTGATAAGGATCTTGCCATCTGCCTCTGAGTCAATCTGTCCAAAAGAACCACTATTTTAGTATGTATATAAAATATTGTGGACTAGCAGTCTCACAATAATTCCCAATAACAAAAAGCTAACTATTCACGTTCAGAGAGCGGGGAGGAGGAGGGAAAAGCGGAGAGAGAGAGCTACTGTGGTACTTAAGGTACTCAGGCCACAGTCGCCCGAGGTGTGCCCTCCTCCAGGTGGTACCTCTGGCTTCATCTGGTTTAGAACCCCCCGGGGCAGTTCCGCAGCTGCTCAGCAGAAGGCGGCACGACCACTCCCAGGGACAGAGGTTCTGGGCCGAGCAATAAATGCGCCGTTTGCGTTGGAGTTGATGATGGAGGATAGGATGCCGCAGGATCAGGTGACCGCATCGGCCTCTGCGTCCCCCAGACCTCTTAGGAGGAGCTGGTTCCCAAACTTTCAGAACCCGATCTTACACAGTGCCTGTCCACTCTAAGGTGAACACGAATCACCTGCCAATGACTTTAAAAAGAGATCCGGATTCAATAGGTCTGGGGTTCCGCATTTCTAACAAGCCTCCAGGTGATGCCCATGCTCCGTCTGCTGGCCACACGTTGAGTAGCAAGGTAGACTACAAATCCCAGCTTATATCTGGCCCCACTAGGAGGGATAGGTGAGAAGGGGGGGAATGCCTTTTCTGTTTTCCATTGACAAATCAGACCCTCCTGTTGGCAGTTGCAGCCGGACCGCTTGCCAGTGCAAAGATGGGGAGGAAACGTCTTTGCCTAAGAGATATGAATAGCTGTGTTCTGAGAGTGACAGTTGGGCATGGGGAGGTGAATAGTAGCTTTGTGTAAACAAAGCTCTGCACTGTTTCTACTGTGAATCCGCCAGAAACTCTCATTTTCAGGACTGTGGTGCCCAGACAGCAGTCCAACTGCAGTTACAAATTTCTGAATGGACTCTACAGTTTTTTAATGATGTTCAAGAATAACAAGTTTCATTTTTGGCAACGAAAACTATTTTTAAATCTCAGTAAGGACGTTTTAGGTTCAATGATCTCTAGAGTGATTAATAATAAATACACTTTATGAATTATCACTATCTCCTATCCTAGCCATATTTTAAATATTTTTCTCTATTTTCTAAAACACCTTTTCACGAAGCAGAATACAAACAAAGGGAGATCAAGTGAGTCTTTATATTTTCGCATCGAATGGTGGGAAACCAGAAGAGTAGAATCTATCCGAATACTTTTGGTTATGAATCACAATTAAGTTCATTCTTGAAAGAGAATCCCTTTTCTCATGATTCCACCCTTTACTTTATCCCTCTAGCTTTCTCACTCTAAATCAATAACACAGGTGGGGAGAGGGAGGAGAAATCTCAATTTTCCACCATAAATTATGTCCTTTACAGATAAGAATATGCAGTGAGAACTGCCTTGTGCAATCCTGAAAGATGAGGGAAGAATTGAAGCCAAGGGCGAAGCTGGTGCTGGGAATATATTAAGTGGAAAAAAGCAAGGAGAGGAGAATATAGTCTCTCTCTCTCTCTCTCTCTCTCTCTCTCTCTCTCCTTTCTCTCTCTCTTTCTCTCTCTCTCAAAGAGTGAAGAACACTTGATAGAAGCTAAACATCTCTGAATATAATTTATAGATTTGGTTTAAGAAAAATTTCAATACTTTAAAAATTATTTTATAATTATGTAAAATAATTCTTAAAAATTGAAACCAAACTGAACAAAAAATATCCTAAATGTAGAACAAGTTGGTGTCATAACCACACAAAAAGGAACTATTTCAAGTGATTTTTTTTTTGAAATCGTATTTTTTTAATCTTTTTTTTATTAGGGAATATTGGGGAACAGTGTGTTTTTCCAGGACCCATCCACTCCAAGTCAAGTCATTGTCCCTCAATCTAGTTGTGAAGGTTGCAGCTCAGCTCCAATCCAGTTGCGGTATTCAATCTTAGTTGCAGGGGGTGCAGCCCACCATCCCATGTGGGAATTGAACCAGCACCCTTGTTGTTAAGAACGGGCACCTAACCAACTGAGCCATCTGGCTGCCCCCTGTAATCATATTTTTGGTGTGGGAATTCTTGTTCTGACATGACTGTGTGTACACTATGAGATAAACAATATCATTAATTGGATTTGTTGTTGGAAAGTACTGGGTGATAGGAGGGGAGAGAATAGGATGGGAACTCGCTGCTTCCGTCACAAGAAGCTTCTCTCTCTGCTTCAGACATCTTTCTATGCGCTCCATTCTTTATTTTTAAATTTGTTTTTTGAGATGTAAAACAATAATTTGATACACTTTATACATTGTGAAATGATTACCGCAATCAAGTTAACTCACACATCTATTATCTTATATAGTTACCTGTGTTGAAAACACTTAAGATCTACTCTCTTTATGCTCCTCGTTCTGTTAGGTTTAAACTTTGCTCCTTGGTGGTTACTAGCTGTTTCCTTGCTTTTAATGTGAATGTCTTTGGTTTCTTCTCTTTAGCTAATAATTCTGTGCAGTTGGGCCACTAGGCTTACTTTAAGCAAACTTAGATTTGAAATGCAAGCTTATACTTTCAAATATATGTCAGGGCATAACCTGGAAGGCAAAGGATGGGTATGAAGAACTTGCATTTCCCCGTTGAGTTTTTTGTTCTCCTGTTTAACGTCTAAACAAATAAATCAATGAAATGACTTTTATTTTGGGGGCAGAGAGTAAAATTGCGTTGAAAACCATTCCCTACAATATAGAAAACCCGTAAGGACAAATCTTGTTACATTATTATTGGCCAGATGCGGGTGATTTAGTTCGAAGAACTTTTTAAATTCGTAGAAAACGAAGGATGCCGAAAGCACATTTTTCCCCACCCCACTCCACCCCGCCAAGGCCCTCGAATTGCTGTGAATTCCTGTATTCTGACCCCGCCGCGCCCATCTTCCTGCCCCACCAATGAATAAGGGGGGGGGGGGGTCTGGGGAGCTGCAGCAGGGCCTCCACGTGCAGCGGACTGCGTGGGGGGCATGTCTGAAGGAGGCACCAAGGAGGAAGCCGCTGTGGGAATTTCCCCCAGGTGGACGGTGTACATCTGGCGAGCAGGGCTCTCCCTCCGTTTGCGCTTCTGAGCTCGCTGGCCAAGGTGGACCAGGACTTCTCCTGGCGCTGCCTTGGGCTCCCAGGCCCAGGACCCGAGCGTGGGCCCCCACTGGCCAGGCAGCGGTCACGGATCTGCAATGTATGGAGATGGCGTGGATGTCTTTATTCCTGGCAGCAGCCGTCAGGGAGGCCGGCTCGGGTTCCTGCCTGCCCGCTTTCGCTTTCGGGAGAGCGGTTGCCCAGGTCGGGAAATCCCTCGGCGTCTGGTCTCTTTCCAGCTCCAGCCTCAGTTGTCTTAGTGTCTGTAGCTCCTGTCATAACATCTGACAAAAGGCAAGCTCTCAATACATGCTTGTTAAATGAATGATCATGCAGAGTTTATGACTTTGGAGATACAAGAATCATTAAACACAATAAACTGTGGCCATCGAAGATGCTAAATGGAAGATATCTACTCTCATCACAATTTTACTCTTTTTTTCTGATTCAAGAATAGAAAATTTACTTACAGCAGGGATATTTTTTAAAAGCCACGCAGTACATTTGTTCTTCTTTGGGGTTATGTCTCTACCATAACAGTATCGATCAAATAATACCTATCAAATAATAATGGTATGCCTCTACAAAGGTTATTAATTGTTTTATGTATCAGGAATTATCATTTAGTAAAGGACGAAACACGAATTGGAACCCGTACTGTTTAACCACTTCGGATCTAACGCGCTTCCCTCCGCCCTCCCCCCATCTCTCTTCCTGTCCTTATCATTTAGGAATTCAAAAGTAGAGAACCAAAATAGAAAGTGGAGAGTCCAAGTCAAGACTGGAGAATTGGTCGATTACTTCGGCTCCTACCACCTCCTCTCCAAACAATCCTCCCCACAGAAACCTTCTCCACAGAGACCCCCCGTGGAGGTTTCCATCTCAGCTCAAGCATAACCTGTGCTTTGATTTAGGACATTGACTTAAGCCTCCCCACAGCAGAGGATACCTGCTTGGTAGAAGGGCTGTGAACATCAGCCATCACATATATAAAGGAAACAGAAATATCTGGTTTTTCTTACTCAGTAATCCCATATGTGGTCTTTCTTCTTTTTTAACCAAATCCAATTAATCCCTAATATCAATTCAATTTTATGTAATTGCATCCAAGATTAAACGTTTGACTTAACATTATCAGACTCAGCCTTCTGAAGAAATTAGTCTCAAAAAGTTAAGGTCACCACCCACCTAATGCACTCTCATTTGGGACTGCACAAGAGCCGAAACAATATAAATTTCCACACAGAGCAACTACTCAGTCCTTTGGCGCCTCTCTCAGCCCAGGCACTCCATTTCTCCCGATCTAGAGGCTGAAGTCATGACCAACCTTTCTGCACCTGTGTGAAGCAGGCTTGGGATTTTGAGAGATGGCATCAGAACCCCAGCTGCCTTTGTCTCTGAACTCAAAAAATTGGGAGCCATGGCCACAGCCACTCCCTTTCTACCTCAAGCTAGAGGAGCCCTGGTGGACAGTCTACATTTCAACTGGGAACAGTTTTCCAGTCCATGTGGGCTACTGAGCTCACCTGCCCTTGACACAGACTCTTATCTAGAGCCCAGAGCACTCTGGAATCAGATCTAGACCTGCCTGCCTAGGATGCAACATCCACGAGCTGAAAGGAGTCAGAGTCGCCCCAATAGAGCAGAACCTACAGATCACCGGGGCAGACACCTCTCCTGGTCAGATCCATCCAGCTGTAGACACACACAGCTGGAGACTGGCATCTTTGGTGATAGGGTCTTCCAGAATAATGCCTTCCTCCCCCACCCCAGATACATGCTGCTTTTGAACCCCCAAGCCATGACCACTAGGTCTTATGACTACTGAAATTTCAGCCTGGGATTTGTTCATGCTCTTTTAGAGAAACTTAAGACTTTTCACTTACAAAAGTCTCATCATTTACTCACTAATAAGACAACAGATGTTGTTTCTATAGGCCTTTGTAAATGTTTTTTCTCTTTCTCAATAGTAGATAGAATTAAGAGAAAACAGGCAGAAGAGGAGAGGGACAGTGCGTATACGAGAAAGTAGCTTTTCTCTCTATTTAATACTCTGACTAAAAGTATTGAGCGGGAGAAGGGTGAAGGGTAGGGGACAAAGCTCTAATGCTGAGCTATCCTGTGGATCTACTAGTGGGAATTGAGAGGTCTCCTCTCCTTTTGGTCCTGGACCTGGGGATGGAAGGTGTTCAAACTGATCTGTGACAAAGGGACACCAATTGTCAGCCTCACACAAAACCAACCTCAAAATCTGGCAAGTCTGAGAGTAGATATACAGTGGGGCAGGAATCTGGTTAAGTGGGAAATATTTCTTCTTTGACCGTTTTCCTTCTGGATCCAGCTAAGGAAGAGCTCTTACATCTTTCGTTTCTCTGCCAGCTCCATCCCCCACCCAGACTATTACCACCACTCCCAGGGCCTAACCACATTCAGACTTCAATGTCTGGCCTAGATCAGCTGCCAACCCACCAGAATCAGAGGAGGTACTGGAAATGAGGCCTCCTGGCTTCTGTCCCAAGATCCCTGTGATAATATAAGCAGGATCAAGATGTCCCTATTTAGATAATTTATTTAATTCTTGATGGGAGGGCTTGGCTTATAAGAAAGGAAAAGTGTAAATTTCAAGATGAAATATTGAGGGGAATTTGTCTTTTTTTTACATTTACCTTTTTCTCATCTAAAAACCTAGCATTCTCAACATATCCTGAAAACAGAAAGGAAAACATTTGAATACTTAAGTATTTTATGAAGAATGTCTACAATCCCCATCAATATCCCAATGGCATTTTTTAAAGAAATAGAAAAAAAAAATCATCAGATTTGTTTGGAACCACAAAAGACCCCGAATAGCCAAAGCAATCTTAAGAAAAAAGAACAATACTGGAGGTATCACACTCCCTGACTTTAGCTTGTACTACAGGGCAACAATAATCGAAACAGCATGGTATTGGCAGAAAAACAGACACATAGACCAATGGAATAGAATTGAGAACCCAGAAATAAAACCACATAAATATGGACAGATAATTTTTGACAAAGAAGCTAAAAACATACAATGGAGGAAAGACAGCCTCTTCAGTAAATGGTGCTGGGAGAATTGGATAGCCACGTGCAAAAGAATGAAACTGGACTGCTATCTGTCACCATGTACCAAAATTAATTCAAAATGGATCCAAGACTTAAACATAAGACCTGACACAATAAACTGCATAGAAGAAAACATAGGTACTAAACTTATGGACCTTGGGTTCAAAGAGCATTTTATGAATTTGACTCCAAAGGCAATGGAAGTAAAAGCTAAAATAAACGAATGGGACTATATGAAACTTAAAAGCTTCTGCACAGCAAAATAAACCATCGACAAAATAAAGAGGCAACCAACTGAATGGGAGAAGATTTTTGCAAACAGTTTCCTCCGATAAGGGGCTAATATCCAAAATATACAAGGAACTCATGAAACTCAACAACAAACAAACAAACAACCCAATTGAAAAATGGGCAGACGACCTGAAGAGACATTTCTCCAAAGAGGACATACAAATGGCAAATAGACATATGAAAAAATGCTCAACATCACTAATCATCAGAGAAATGCAAATAAAAACCACAATGAGATATCACCTCATCCCAGTCAGAATGGCTATCATCAACAAGACAAATAGCAACAAGTGTTGGAGAAGCTGTGGAGAAAAAGGAACCCTCATACACTGTTGGTGGGAATGCAGACTGGTGCAGCCGTTATGGAAGGCAGTGTGGAGGTTCCTCAAAAAATTACGAATAGAATTACCATATGACCCAGCAATACCTCTCCTGGGTATCTACCCAAAAAATCTGAAAACATTTATACATAAAGACATGTGTGCTCCAGTGTTCATTGCAGCTTTGTTTACGGTGGCCAAGACATGGAAACAACCAAAATGTCCTTCGATAGATGAATGGATAAAGAAGTTGTGGTATATATACACAATGGAATACTATTTGGCGGTAAGAAAAGATGATATAGGAACATTTGTGACAACATGGATGGATCTTGAGAGTATAATGCTAAGCGAAATAAGTCAGACAGAAAAAGCAGAGAACCATATGATTTCACTGATATGTGGTATATAAACCAAAAAGAACAAGACAAATGAATGAGAAACAAAAACTCATAGACACAGACAATAGTTTAGTGGTTACCAGAGGGTAAGGGGTGTGGGGGGTGGGAGATGAGGGTAAGGGGGATCAAATATATGGTGATGGAAGGAGAACTGACTCTGGGTGGTGAACACACAATGAGATTTATAGATGATGTAATACAGAATTGTACACCTGAAATCTATGTAATTTCACTAACAATTGTCACCCCAGTAAATTAAAAAAATAACAATAATTTTAAAAAAAGTTGAGGGGGATTAATGGCAATGTGTATTTTACTGTAATAATTTTTTTTAATTTAAACATTCACCATATTTTTCAATCATACCTCATGTATGTCCCCATACACCCATGTGACATACCATTAAAACCCTCTCCCCTCATTGAAAAAAAAAAAAAAAGAATGTCTAGACTCATTCTATCAATGCCGTTAAAAAGGGAAGAGATTGCAATAAGCTAAAAACAAGATGTTGACTGTGATATCACTGTTGTATCTCTTTTTATGGTTTTAAAAACACAAACAACATTCTCAGTAGTTTAAGCATAAAGAGATTTATTATGGGGGTAAAGAATAATTTCAAATCTGATAGAAAGATGAATACAGATTCTAGACTGAGCATCGGAGAATAACTCTCAGAAGCACTCTGCAAATGACTCACCAAGAAAGACTACCAGAAATCAGAACAAAAACTAAATCAGGAGGCTACCACCACAGCTGCTCTCTTCAGAACCACGCAGCCCCTAGTCAGTGTTAGAATACTGGGTCATTCCAACTGTGGAAACGTGTGCCTCGAGTAATCCTCATGCATATTGTTGGAGGGTAAATGCTGTACTCTTCTAAAAGAAAAATCTCACAAAACTCAGTAAAATTAGGTTTATGTATTTCCTATGTGCAATTCAGCTCAGGGGTATATATCCCAAAGAAATTCTCTCCAGATCCATACGGAACTATTATATGTGCTGATGGTCACTAAGTGGCAATCTGAGTGTCCACTGAGGACAGCTAATAGGTAAAGTGTGGCCGAGACTCATCAGAGTCTAATATGCCAAACTTGAATGCAGTAGATCAAATTTCCATGTAAAGATCTTAGAAATTTTCAAATAAGTGGAAAACAATAAAATAAGATATATAACCTAATATTTGTCTCATGAACTGAAAATATAAACACAGAAAATAATAAATCACATATTTAAAAACTGACAAAAACACACACATTTAAATAAATTATAAATGGGAAAAATTGTAGTAGAAGTGAAAGCAAATAAGGGGAATAATTAATAATCAAATGCATTAATTACATAAAAAAGGGTAGGGATAAGCAAAAACACACTATTGAAAATGTGAGATAAACCCAACCGATTTGCTCTTTAGGTATGAACATCATGGCAGTTTTTGAATGTGCCTTTGATTCAGGTAATGTAGTTTAGACAAAAACTTTAAAAATTGCAAATAGGCATGGGACTCTTATTTTCCCACCCCTACTTAATTATTCCTTTAGTCCCTCCCCTGCTTGATACATATGCTTGAGGATATAGGTACTCAGGTCAGCATCAGCATGAACAAACTCAGTGACCGTGGATTGTGATCTAACTTCATGGGGCAGGGTTGGGGGGTGGGGTGAAAAGTGAACACTCATCTCTGAATGAACAGAGAGAGAAAAGGATTCTACAAACCTCCTTGCCAACAACCACAGATAGAGACTGGCGTAAGATTTCTTATTAGCAGTTCTAAAATTCCAAACTTCTTAAAACCTACTCTTATTTCTCAGTTTGGCCCCCAAACTATGTGACATCTGATCTGAGGTGAATATATATTATGCTCTTCGTTAATTGTAGTTAGCATGAATACTCATTCTTTGTACCCCATATATATGAATAAGTTACAGAATGCTACCCCACACCAGGAGAGTCACAGTTACATTATCTCAAGATATGCACCTTCTTATCTATCTAAAATCTTCCACAATTTGAATCCAAAAGCACACCTGCCCTAGTATTTCATAAAAACTATTGAGGTCCTATAATTTCCCTAGTTACATGTAAAGATGAAATCCTAATCTTCATACCATTATGAAACTCTTTTTCCTCCTAACATTCTGGCCCATTCATTAATGACTACACAATGAATTTCTCTCTTTCACCAACTACATATATTCTTGTAGAGAGTGTAAACATATTCTACTGCAAATTTACTATTATTGTACTTTTCCCTGTTTCTACTATTTGGCCCAAATAATCTCCCTCCCATGGTTTTGTTTTTTTCTTAGTTAAATACATTGCTACAAATGAAAATTATATGTTGTATAATCTCTGCATAACGCATTTAATTTATAAAATATAATTTTCAAAATACAGCAACAATAATTTCCTACTTGAATTATATGACAGTGACTAATGCCTTACTCATGGTAGCATTTGGTATCATTAAGTTAAAATACCTATGATATGCACAATATACACATATCCATTTTCTAACTGCACCTTGATTTGGAGAGCTTGAGCATCATTTTAGTATGTCTTTACAGGTACTTTTGCAGCATTATTGGTATAATCGCCCTTGAGAATTATTATGTCACTACATTACTTTCCTTTGGAGTAAACTTTAAAGTGATGTGGAAACCAGCCTCCAAAATGGCCACCAGTGATCCTTGACTCCCGAAATTCACAACCTTGTGCAGGCCCCTCCCATGTTGTTCCTGAGTTGGTCTGTGTGACCAAAAGAATACGGCCAAAATGATGATAATGTCTATTTTGAAATTAGGTTGCAATAGATACTGCGGATGCATTCTGGTCACTCTGTCCCACCCCCTCCACCCTCTTGGATCATTCCCTCTGGGGGCAGCCAGCTACCATTCATGAACAGCCCTAGGATAGGAACCTCTGTGTCCTCTTATCAACAAGGAGATGAGTGAGTTTGGAAAGTGATCCTCTCCAGCCCTAGGCAATGCTTCAAATGACTGCACCCTCCCCAGAGATCCTGAGGAAGACCACTCAGCTAAGTTTCTCTCTGATTCCCAGAAACTCTGTGAGGTAGTATGTTTGCTTCCCCCACCCCCAATTTTTTAAATTGGGGTAAAATACAAACAATTTAAAAATTCATCCTCTTAACCATTTTTAAGGGTACAGGTCAGTGGTACTAACTACCTTCATATTGTCAACCATCATTTCCAGCCGTTTCCAGAACTCTTGTCATCTTGGAATATTTGCTGTTTTAAAAGCTGCTAAAATTTGGGGTAGTTTGTCATACAGCAAGAGGTAACTCACGTGATGGATCTTACATGTAATTATGAATGCATCATATATAATTTGTAGGTTTGGGCATGTAATTATTCTTAACACATATACATGTTATTCTGGTATATGTCTCTGTCTGTTTAATTACTCCTAATTATGATTTTAGGAATAATCCATTTAGCTATGTATATAGCTTGTTTGTTATATCTCACTGCTGCAGAATGTTTTCTAGAATGAATACAGGATGTTTGACATACACATCATGGTTGTTTCCCACTTCCCCAAGTCACAGACCATGTTGTGATAAATGTCAGCAGATATGTACCCTTAAGGACCTGTATAGGATGTTTTGTGCGATAACCGGCCAGGAGAGGGGTGTAGAGGGACAGAGGACGAAAACCTTCCACAAATGCTTCCATAACACTTTTTACAATTAACGGTCATACCAGCCTCTTGAGACATCTGCTCACCTCTAATCCTGACCACCAACTCACTGAATTATCCACATTTCTAATTCCTGACCTTTGGACAGTTCGGTAGTTTTAATCAGCACGTGCGTTAGGAGGAATGATTTCCAGCTTCTCTTCATTTCTCTACCAGATGAATGTGCCTGAGGACCTCGGTTCTCAGTTCAGTTCCAGCATGAACAAGCTTTGTGATCTTGGGTTACCCTCTATCCTCATGGAGTCTCATCTCTATGCCTCCCTGATACAGGAAGACATGTAGACACGGTAAGTGTAATTTGTTTAGGCCTTTCTGAAACATGGAGAGTCTTTCTCTATCCAGTGGAAACTGCCAATTACCGGAGACCCTCTTCCCACCCCCTTCCCCTTCCTCTGCCTGATTCAATAGTCAAAACCCCGCGGAGTTTCCAGAAGGATACAATGGAGCCTTTCTCCCATCAGGCTCTGAGGCAATTTGCAATGCAAATGAGCACCAGCGATGCATTACCCGCCTCTGCTTCCCAAAGTCCTTTCTGGCAGAGACAGTATAAAAGGCACACTCTGTACCCGATGGAATCATTCGCTCGCTACTTCTAGACTAGGCTACACGTCTGAGGCCGCTCAGGAGGCTGAAGCTATGGAAGCCCATCCAGCAACCTTGGAAGACCTGTCTTGGATGAGGCCATGTCCAGAGCCCACCATGCCACCGGGCCTGAACCGAGAACAGGCCTGGGCCTGGGCCATGGACAACTTCCCTGCGCTGAGCCGCCACTCCTGCGAAACGGGTCACTTCTCCGGGGAACGGAGCTACGGCGCCTGTGGGCTGCTGCGCCATGCTTGCACCTGGCACGGAGATGTTCCCAGAGCTGAGAGGGGCCAGAAACGCCGTCGAGACCCGTATGTCCAGGACCCAACGGCTGAAACCGAGATGGAGCGACGGTCACCTCAAGAAGAGGCCGATATGACAGACGGCCCAGACCAATGGCGCATGCACCAACCAGGGGATGCCAGCGGAGGTGGACAGACACTTGGTCCGGTGGCCGCCAGGAGCCCAGACCACCCCAAGAAGCTGCTGAAAACTGAGGCTTAAAATAGGGTGGAACCCAGAAAGGAACCCCAGCCTTAGCCTGGCCTTCAGCGCTGCTCCCTTCAACCGATGTCCTGGACGGAGCCCGAGACACCCCCGTGGGTCCCTCTGCCTGCGCGGGGACTTGGCTGTGAGAACGCCCTGCGTGCCTAGGAGCCTTGAGGTTTCTGTGACGGAGAACATTCTTTATTTCGTTTTTTCTCTCTTGAATAAAACTCTTCGTGTAATAAATTATATGCTGAGGAAATTTTCTTTTAGGTCTACACAGAGTTGTCATGATTACTGTCTTTTTGAAATTGTATACAACGATTAAAACTTGTCTCCTTATTCTCCGCCAGTGGGATTGATTTGAGATGGGTGGAGTCAGGATTAGAAACCTCATAGGTGGGCCTGGGGCAGAAGGGAAGCAGTGATTCAGGTCCCTACTGATTAAAATCAATGAAATGCAAATTAAGGCAATGAGATACATTTTTGTTGTGTACATGGCACATATTAAAGTTTTTCATTACATACTAGGTAAACATTTGGAAAGTAATAACTGCCAAGCACAACTGGTAGGATGAATTTGAAAGGATCTTTGGAAAGGCAATATGGCAATATGCATTAAACATTGCAATGTGAATACAGTTCTCTTGACCCAGAAGTTCCACTTCTTCTACAAGCAAAAAACTCATAGTTTAAAAACCTACAGTGTGTTTCAGTAAAGGATTGGGGGGTAATGAATTATGGTATATTTATATAATTCCAAACTATGAGTCCCTTAGAAATAAAGTAGAACACATGATTTTGGAAAGATATCCAGGAGAACAAACGTATAATGTGAGAAACAAAACATTAATCTGCCTGCTGGCTGTAACTCTGGGACTTGAAGGGTGTGGTCCTAATCAAGTTAAAGAACAAAGCACAAAGGCTCACCTGCACAGCTAGGGCTAGACAGAGCCAGGTTCTGGAATCCCTGCCGACTTGGACACTGGGGTAGTCTGGCTCTTCTGGGTCCCATGCATCCACTGGTCTATGGCAATGACCTCTCCTGGGGCTGACCTTGGCCCACTGGGGAACCCAAGGGTCAGCTCCCAGCCAAGCTGCCCTAGGCAGCTTTCCAAACTGTGCTTAGTACAGAGCAAGTCTCAGAGTCCTCCTCATCTCCTGGCACACACAGTAGTTTTTCTCCCAGCAGAACTCGGGCATTTGCCTGAGCCTGGGCTAAGGCCTGGAGGTTGTCCAGGCCCAGGCTTCTGCAATGTGAGGGGTGGGAGGTAACACAGTTCCCATCTCCTGCATGCAGACAGTCAAACCCTTGCAAGAAGGAAGATGAAGCTCCAATCCTTCAGGCCCCTATGTGGTCAATCAATGTGTCTAAGCCCAGAGACAGAGAAGGATGCAGTAGTAGTCTTCCAGCCTTGGACTTTTGGACCCCTCTTTTATCAGAAATCAAAGTCCCAAAAACTGGATGTTGGTGTTAACATTCAGTGCAAATTGCTTCAGAAACTCACCTGGTTAAAGGAAGCACATAAATATACTTTTCTTGAATAATGTTACACAAAACCGAACTGAGTGTGGTTTTGGACAGGTCTAGTTGGTTGGGTATTGCTGGCATTAGATGGTCACAGTATGTTTGCTTTCATTTTCTGAGAAACAAAAAGAAACATAACACAAACCCTCAAGGATGGTATTTTTCTTTTCCAGAATCATCTGCTCTTCCTCAGTTCTGCCCATGACTAGAGAATATTTGGTTTGCCTTCATTACTTCTTCATTCATACTCATAAATTTACCTGCTAAGTGTGTATGTTATGATGCATGTGATCAAGTCCCTGGAGACTAAGCAATCACCAAGCAGCAGTGAGACTTGCGATAAAATGTTAGCATTTTCATGGGAGGAAACAGAGAGCAAGCATGCCAGCAAATATATTTAAATGCTATCAAGAAAGGTATGTAAGTAATTGGACAGAAGGCAACTGGGAGGGTGCTATTTTTATCCTGGCTGTCAGAATAGAATTATCAGAGATGTGGGATGTCCTTTCAACTTAAATCAGGATAGGCCATGGTGGAAGTCATGCAAAATCTGGGGGAGAAATTAACATCAAGAGGGAACATCAAGTGCAAGGGCTCAGAGGTTAGAACAAGTGTACTACAATCACATACAGAGGAGAAAGGCAAGCAGTGGCTTTCTGTGGCCCAAGTGGGAGCTATCTGGACTCAGAACAATCTTGGAGTCCTCTGTCAGAGAGGCCCTGCTGGTCTCCAGGCAGACGTGATAAATAATTTGGGGGGAAAAAATTGAAGTTTTGATTTAGTTTCGTTTGAATGGTTTAACTACTGACATTAAAAATGCTCAAATATGTGGTAATGACCCAATAAATTATAAGACTGGTCAGAGACATAGTGGATTTTTAATGGAGATCCAACTTGTGTTTGGACGTGTGTTCACACTTTCTCCCTAACCTTCTCAGATCATATGACCCCATACATCAGCAGAGTTCTTGAGTTCATGCTGTTTTTCCCAGGACAGAATAGAAAACAAAGTCTAAGAGCAAAATATTATAAATGATTCTTCAAGGAGACTTTCACAAACACTGGAGACCCGTAAAATTTTTATTTAAAAATAATAGTGTAATTTTGGATTATGTAAATTCCATATTCCATAAGAATTCATTTTCTTCCTCAGTCAGCAGTTAGTCTAGGGGAGTAGAAAGGAGCTAGTACATTCTTTTGCACAATTTGAAGAAGAGGCATGTTGGCATGATGGTTTGCTGAGCAAGCCTTGCCTTGTCGTGGGGCTCCCCAGTGGGAAACCCCACTCAGGCACTGCCCTTTTATTACAACTCAAGCATCCACTCACTGTTCACACCTGGAGAGATATATCCTTGCCACATGGCCCGGGAAATGCTGAAGCTGGCTTTCTGGGATCACTACAGAAGTCTTCCATTAATTACTGTTCAGTAGAAGCTGCTCTCGGGATAATCCATCCTACAGACACCTGGAGTCCACTTACATGGACCCTTTATATTTCTCAAGACAGTTCTAATTCTGGTTTCTAAATAAGGGTCTACATTTATCCATGTAAATATTATTTACCTCTTGCTTCTCTGGATTTCCCTCTGCAGTAGGAAACAGGGCATTCCTTTGGATTTGTCTGTGGACATGGACTCTTATGAAGCCACCCTACTATTTCTTCAACATCATTTTCCTTCCCAAAAAAAGTGAATCACACACATTGTTTAGGCAGTCATCAGCTATGGTACTGTGGCTATGTCTCTCCAGGTGGGATAGTGAATGTGGACACTTATGTGACACGGAGTGGGCAGTGCTTAGGTGATGACAGTACACGTAGGTATGGAACTTCCCAATGGGGAGCCACATTGCCAGATAAACTCCGTTGGGCAACCCTCATGTCTACGAATTAAATTCTGCATCCCTACCTTTTCTTACCTATAAATGCACTTAATAGCACCTAATGTAATGGATAAAAAATAAAACTCTTTGCACAGTGCCTATCTTATAGTAAACTTTTAACAAATATTGGCTATTATAACATTAAAGGTAAAATGAATAGACATTAGAATCCTTTTATTTATTTTATTAAATTTATTGAGGTGACATTGGTTAGGAAATTTATATAGATTTCAATTTATATAGGTTACAATTCTATAATACATCATCTATAGATTGCATCATGTGTTCACCACCCAAAGCCAGTTCTCTTTCTGTCACCGTATCTTTCACTCCCTCTACCCTCTTCTACCACTCCCCTCCCCCTTACACTCTGCTAACCACTACATACACTGTTGTCTGTGTCTATGAGTTTTGTTTGTTTCTTTGTCCAGGTCTTTTGTTGCTTGCAGTTTTGTATCCCCCAAATGAGTGAAATTATATGGTTCTCGTATGATTTCAATAAATAAGATTTATTTATTTCGCTTAGCATGATAATCTCAATATCCATCCATGTTGTCCCAAATGGTAGCATTTCATCCTTTTTTATGGCTGAGTAATACTCCATTGTATATATGTACCACATCTTCTTTATCCAATCATCTGTCAAAGGACACTTTGGTTGTTCCCATGTCTTGGCCACCGTGAATAATGCTGCAATAAACATAGGGGTATATATATCTTTGCAGATGCAGTAAATGTTTTCAGATTTGGGGGGTAGATACCCAGAAGAGGGATTGCTAGTCATATGGTAATCCTATTGTTAATTTTTTGAGGAACTTCCATACTCTTTTCCATAGTGGCTCTACCAATTTACATTCCCACCAGTGCTGTATGAGGGTTCCTTTTTCTCCGCAGCCTCTCCAACACTTGTTATCACTTGTTTTGTTGATCATAGCCATTCTAACAAGTGTGAGGTGGTATCTCATTGTGGGTTTGATTTGCAATTCTTTAATAACTAGTGAAGTTGAGCATCTTTTCATATATCTGTTGACCATGTGTAAGTCTCTTCAGAGAAATGTCTGTATAAGGATTGTTGTGTTTTTTCATAGTTGAATCGTATGAGTTCTTTATATATTTTGGATATTGGCCCCTTATCAGAGTGTTGTTTGCAAATATCTTCTCCCATTGGGTCAGTTGCCTCTTTGTTTTGTGGATGGTTTCTTTTGCTGTGCAGAAACTTTTTAGTTTGATATCATACCATTTGTTTATTTTTGCTTTTACTTCCCTTGTCTTTAAGGTCAAATTCATAAAATCCTCCTAAACCCAAGGTCCATAAATTTAATATCTATGTTTTCTTCTATGCAGTTTCTGTTTCAAGTCTTATACTTAGATATTTGATACAGTTTGAGTTACTTTTGGTGTATGGGGACCGATAGCAGTCTAGTTTCATTCTTTTGCATGTGGCTTTCCAATTTTCCCAGCACCATTTAAGGAAGAGGCTTTCTTTTCTCCACTGTATGTTTTTGACTCCTTTGTCAAAAATTATTTGCCTAGTATATATGTGGGTTTATTTCTGTGTTCTCAATTCTGTTCCATTGGTCTGTTCTTGTGCCTGTTTCTCTACCAGTACCATGCTATTTTGATTATTGTCACTTTGTAGTATAATTTGAAGTCAGGGAGTGTGGTAATTCTGAGCTTGCTCTTTTTTCTCAGGGTTGCTTTGACTATTCGGGGCCTTTTCTGATTGCATACAAATATGGTGATTTTTAGTTCTATTTCTTTTAAAATGCCACTAGGGTTTTGATGGGGATTACATGAATCTGTATATAGCTTTGGGTAATATGGCCATTTTAACTATGTTGATTCTTCCAATCCATGAATATGGAATATCTTTCCAATTCATTGTGTCTTCTTCAGTTTCTTTTAATAATGTCTTTAGTTTTTAGTGTATAGATACTTCACATCCTTTGTTAAGTTTATTCCCAAGTATTTTATTCCTTTTTCTGCGATTGAGAAAGGAATTGTTTTGTTTTGTTTCTTCTAAAATTTCATTATTAGTATGTAGAATGCAACGGATTTTTGTACGTTGATTTTGTATTCTGCAACTTTACTCTATTTGTTTATAGTTACTAATAGTTTTTGAGAGGAGTCTTTAGGGTTTCCTATATAAAGAATCATGTCATCTGCAAAAAGCAACAACTTGATTACTTCATTCCCAGTTTGGATGCATTTTATTTCTTTCTCTTACCTGATTGCTCTGGCTAGGACTTCCAAAACTATGTTGATAACAGTGGTGAGAGGGGGGACACTCTTGTCTTATTCCTGATCTTGGAGGAAAAGCTCTCAGTGTTTCACCATTAAGTATAATATTAGCTGAGGGTTTGTCATATATTGCTTTTATTATGTTGAGGTACTTTTCTTCTTTACCCATTTTTCTTAAGTGTTTTAATCAAAATTGGATGTTGTATCTGTCAAATGCTTTTTCTGCATTTATTGATATGATCATATGATTTTTATCCTTTATTTTATTTAGGTGGTGTATCACATTGATCAATTTGTATATGTTCAACCATCCTTGCTCCCCTGGAATGAAGCACAGTTGATGGTAACGTATAATCTTTTTAATATATTGTAGTATTTGATTTGCTTGTATTTTGTTTTGGAGTTTTGCATCTGTATTCATCAGACATATTGGTCTGCAGGTGTGTGTGTGTGTGTGTCTTATCCTTACCAGGTTTTGGTATCAGGGTATTGTTGGCCTCATAAAATAAGTAAGAAAGTATTACATCTTTTTCAATTTATTGGAAGAGTTTGAGGAGGCTAGGTATTAAATCATCTTTGAATGTTTGGTAGAATTCACTACTGAAGCCACCTGGTCCTGAAATTTTGCTTTTGGGGAGGTTTTGGATGATGGTTTCAATTTCCTGACTGTCAATCGATCTTAGATTTTCCAGCTCTTTGTGTTTCAGTCTAGAAAGGTTATATATGTCAAAAAACTTGTTGATTTCATCTAGGTTATTGAATTTGGTGGCATAAAGTCTTTCATGGTATTCTTGTACAATCCTTTGTAATTCTGTGGTATCTGTCATAACTTCTCTTTCATTTCTGATTTTGTTTATTTGTGTCTTTTATCTTTTTTCCTTAGTGACTCTAGTCAGGGGTTTGTCAATTTTGTTAATCTTTACAAAGAACCAGCTTTCTGTTGAATTAGTTTTTTTCTATTGTCCTTTTGTTCTCTATTTCATTTAATTCTGCTCTAAGCTTACTTCCTTCCTTCCTTCTGCTAACAGTGGGTTTCATTTGCTTTTCTTTTTCTAGTTAAGAGATAACATTAGGTTGTTCATTTGGTATTTTTCTTGTTTCTTGAAATAGGCTTGTAATGATATAAATTTCCTTCTTATTATTACGTTTGCAGCACCCTAAAAGTTTTGATATGTCGAATTTTAATTCTCATTTGTTTCTATGTATCTTTTGGTCTTTTTATTTCTTCTTTGACCCATTTGTTCTTTAGTACCATATTGTTTGATCTTCACATATTTCTGGCTTTTCCCACTTTATTTTTGCAATTGATCTCCAATTTCAAAGCATTGTGGTTGGAGTATATGCTTGTTATCATTTCAACCTTCTTAAATTTGTTGAGGCTAGATGTATGTCCCAGACATACATCTTGACATATGAGGATTTCCTATAGCCATTGTATTTTTTGTTTTCTGGTAGCTCAGTATCTCCACTGTTTCTTTGTCCTTGTGTTTCTGTCTGTTATTTTAACTTGGCAGTATTCTCTGATTTTTCCCTTCTGTTTCCTCTTTTCTTATGTTATATGTCTCAGTTATGGATTTTTTGTTTGTGGTTACCATTAAGTTTATGTAAAGAAAAGTTTCATATATACAGCAGTCCTTTTTCTTCAGGATGCATCTTATCTCCAATTCCCTTTGTAAATTCAGAACTTTACCCCCTCTTCTGCTATTTTATTGTTGCTGTCACAAATTATCCCTATTTATCCTGTGAGTTCATTTCTGAGTTGCAGTAGCAAATGTCTTCTTCTCCTCATTATTTTTATCTTTTACCTCCTTTAACCTTCGTGTTATATTTAAGTATATAGTGCCTATTCTGCAATTTCCTGCTTCTGTCTGTTAGTCATCTTACTCATAGTTTTGTATCCTTTTGTCTTTTTGTTTCAGGTAGAAATAACACCTTTTGGTATTTCTTCTAATGCAGGCCTTGTGGTGGAAAATGCCCTCTGCTTCTGTATATCTGGAAAGGTCTTTATAATTCTATAAAGGATAACTTTGTTGATACATTATTTTTGGTGGACAATTTGTCTCCTTCAATAGTTGGAATATTTGATTTCACTCCTTTGTAACTTATAGAGTTTCTGCTGAAAAATCTGATGATACTCTCACGGGCTTTCCTTTACAGGTTACCATCTTCTTTTCCCTGGCTGCGTTGAGAATTTTTTCTTCGTCATTAATTTTTCACAGTTTTCTCTAATGTGCCTTGGAGGAGGCCTTTTTGGATTGAGATAATTAGTTGTTCTGTTTGCTTCTTGGATTCAAGGATCCAGTTCTTTCCAGAGGATTGGAACAGTCTCATTGACTGTTTGTTTGAATAGACTTTCTGTCCCCTTTTCCCTCTCTTCTCTTTCTGGTATACACATTATTCTTATCTTGCTCTTTCTGATGAAGGTTGTAAGGGAGTACAGTTTTACTATAGATATGATGCAAGAAGGAAAAGCAATCCATGAAGAGTAAACACACACAAAAGGACATTTCACATTTGTTATTCATTGATGTTACATTTACTGCTATGATCATATCACTAGCAAAGACAATGAAAATAATTGTAATCGAACAACTTATTTTCTGCCAGGGAATATCTAATTACTTAGCCTTTGTTGTCCAATTTCATCATAAAAGCTACCTTGTAAAATATTGCGTTTTGCTCTAACCCTCAGGTAAAGCAGGACAAGCGAGGTTAGGTAACTAGCTGAGTGTCACGTATATAGAAATGATGGACCACACTTGTACCAAAACAGTTTGCATTTGAATGCCTGGACCTAGACCTTTCCCCATCATACATTCTGACTGAAATGCAGAAGATATTTTGACTTAGAAATTGACAACTAGAAAACCAGAGTGTGAATTGTACTTCTGTCTCTGAGCAGCAGTGTGACTATACGCAAAGGTAGCCACTTCTCCCTCTGGTCATCTGGGTAAGATCTGATGCTATGTTGTTCCACGTAGAAGGGCCATGAGAACTAATGGACATCAAGTTACCTAAAAGAGCCAGGCACATAGGATGCTTTTTATAAAAGGTAAGTAGCATGTCTTGAGCAAGCCCCCATCCCTCACGTGTAGTTTCTTTTAAAACAAACAAAACAGTAATTCTATCAATCAACAAAATCAATTCAACTTCGGGAACTCCATCCGACATGATTGGATTTTCCTTTAACCTCATCAGGCCCCGCCTTCTGAAAGCAACTTGCACCTGGTGAAGACGTCACCACCCAGCCTTAACATCCTCTGGTTGGACGCCTAAAAACCTGGGAGAGTGAGTATAAATTAGCCGGGAAGAGGTCCCTGAAGACCTTTCCTCCTCTCAGCAGTGGAAGCAATGGAACAAAACTTGCCCCACTGTGTGCGCGAGGCCTGGGATTCCGTAGAGGAGTCGCAGGCACCAAATTTGCCTCCAACCTTGAGCTCCGAGGACTCTGGGCCCTGGAAACTCCTTTTGTACCCTAAGCTGGGCCACCTCACTTGGAATGACCGGGACTTCAACCAGGAACTATATTCTGGTCCCTGCGGGCTTCTGCGCCGGGAATGTCAGCGACACAGGTCCAGAACACAGAACACATGCAGGCGGGGCACAGAGCCGCCGGACCCGGACCCGGACCCGACATCCAAGACCCAGGAGCCACAGACGCCCTCAAGAGAGGTGCTGCCGCCCAGGAGCCCAGCCAATGCTCGTCCCGCAGCCTTTCTCCTCTGTCTGTCTCCAGGCGCCCAGGACGGACAACTGGAAACCAGCACCTCGGACGGACCCTTCCGGAGCATCGAGCTCAGGTGCGACCACCTGACGTCCGAAAGCTGGCTGCAGCGGATCTGACACACCGAGGCAGGGAAGACCACAGGCTGCCTTCATGCCTTTGGCTCCCACAAGTCCCTAGGTTTCCTCCGAGACCCTTTATTGGATGATCTTCTGCGACAAATGTTATTACAATAAAACGTCTCAATTTAACAATCACGTAAAAATTGGCCTCTGTAGACATTTGTGAAATTTTTCTTTCACTTACCTAATAGAGTATATAAAAATTCCAACATCCTTCTATCTCCTGTGTGTCCCTGCTTTGGCTGTTGGGGAAAGAGTGAAGAGGGGCCCGGCGGACGCCTGACTCTGTGTGCTCTGGGGAGGTGGGGTCTCCCGTACACACCAGGGGCCCAGTATAACTGGTCGTCTACTCTGCTGCCTTCGCTGCGTGTTACATCTACAAGTTTTCGCCTCCTATGGCCCAGAGCTTCTCTCAACTTCAGGCACTTTTCTGAACATGTCCTTCTTCCCGTGACTCTCCATAAATCTGATTTCGAGAACACAACCCAGCCGACCAGGTGCAAGTTCGCTTGGGTGGAGTGGGAAGGCCTTGGTGCCACGGATGGAGAAATCAGCAATTAGCAACCGGCCCTCTGTAGTATGGGCTTTCTGTGTCCAGATTCTGGAGTGAGCATTCTACCGTAGCTTCCAATACTAACTCCAAACTGGTGACTTTCCAAGGCTTCTATTACTGATAAAGAAAGAAAATTCAACTGAATAAATTTAAAGATCTAATCAGCTTTATTAAAAGATTCATGAATTGAACAGCAGCATCCCATCTAGCGATTAGAAGGCCATACCCAGGGGGTGTACAAAATGGAAGGTTTTTATAGAAAGAAGGGTGTGGCAGGGGAATTCTTAGCAAAAGAAAAAGGATTACTTTTAGACCAGGACAGATGTGGAGTGGAGGAGAACACCAAGGGTTTTACCATGCAAATTGCTTCTTTCCTCTAGGGAATGGGAGGTGGGCATGTGACAGACTACCTTACTGGTGCTTGCCCAGGAAATTCCAGCCTGGTTGATTAAGATTATATTTCTGGGAGAGGCTGAAACTGCAGTTAAATCAGGTATTAAATCTAGGTTTGGTATCATGGGGTTTTAGCATGAGTGAGGCCATTCTGGGCCTGTGGCATTTTCTTTAATGTTACCAAATAAGGTTGAACTCGACATACCTGGGGTTGAAACCAGGCACTTAGAACAATGTCCAGCAAAGTGTAAATGCTCAATAAATGTTAATTACAGTTATTCTCAAAATCGCTCTACTACTGTGACTTCTCTGGAGGCAAAATAATTCACAGAGATTGAGCTCACAGCTGTCTAAAAGTTTGGACTTTATCTCCCTCAGGAGCTATTCCTACCATCCCTTCACATCACCTGTCTAGTTTCTGACGTCCCAGCCAACCCCAACCTTTCCCTATTTTTCCTGTTAGGATTTTCTATGAGTCACCTCTGTGGACGTTGAATGTTGTGTCTCCACCACTATAAAAACCCTGTCCTGTCCACAGGGAATTGCAAAAAATGTTCAGTGTTGACATTATTTCGTTGACAGCACCATTACTGCGTGAAAAAGGATATTTGTCTCCAATTGTTGCTATCACTTGTATGATATGAGTGCCACTCCTTTTCAGCGACCAGGTCTCCGCACAGCTAGTTACCATCACATCAGGGTAACATCAAAGGTGGGTCAGAAGACACTAGCTGTGCTAGGACTGAGACACGAATGACACAGAGGACCGGTGGGGCCTGCGAGAGGGGGGCTTGGAGTGCTGCCTCAACGGAGGAGCCAGAGACTTGCTCATTTTCTCGGTGGCAATACCACTGCTTTCACCAAGCCTGTCATTTTTGGTTCACAGCACGTCTAATTACACTGATCTGACAGTTTCTAAGTTGCAGGTTCCCCAGTTCCGCTGAGCATAATGTATCTTAGTGCTCCGAGGGCAGGTAGGAGCTGCTCACGGCTTCTGTTTAAAGTAAGCCCTTTTGCTAGTAGGGCTGCACCCAACGCTCTCTTCCCAGGAGCAAGGGAGACAACGGATTGGCTCTTTCTCGGTCTTAGCAATGCTAGTTGTCTGTGCCGGGCACGTCTCTATCATAGGACAGCGTCATTTCTCCGTGTCATTGACTGCTTCCTTTTAGCAAGTTTCAATGTAAACATACGTGGGCTGTCTTCCTTGGAGCAAGTCCATGTTGGCCAGGCCTGAGATCTCTACACGTCATAGAAGTGGGCAGAGGGCCGTCAATGTGACATCTCAGCCATAGAAAGTCCTGATTTAGGACAAGTAACGCTTTAGCCCTGTCTGCGACTCTTAGTCCTAGAAGTCGGTGTTTAGCCCTAGTGTCAGGGCTTAATGGTGCCTTCAAGATTTCTGAGTCTGAGCAAGTCCCGATTTAGCAATTCCTTAGGGTAGCAAGTCAGGGTTTCTCCCAGGCGGTGATTTCTCAGACATAGCAAATTCTAGTTTCATAACAGCAAGTCCCACTGGCTCCTCCGTTGAGGCAGCGCTCCAAGCACCCCCTTCGCAGGCCCCACCGGTCCTCTGTGTCATCCGTGTCTCAGTCCTACCACAGCTAGTGTCATCTGACCCACCTTTGACAGCTATCCGCTCCTGATTGGCAGCTATCCTCTCCTTATACCCATTTGCAGTTCCCTTGGTGGCATTAGACCCGGTTTTTCTTTCGTTCTTTTTTTTTCTATTATTTGTTTTTTTATTTTTATTAGTTTCAGGTGTACAAAACAATGTAATAAAAAATGTAATAGTTAGACATTTATCATTTATATCCCTCACACAGTGTCAACCCCCCTCCCCCCATTCACTATCCCTCTGACATTGCACACAGCCGTTACATTTCCACTGTCTCTTTTCCTAATGCTGTACTCCGCTTCTTGTAAAAAAATAGATATATATACTTCAACTTCAGGTGTACAGGGCAGGGATCAGACATCTACATCATCCCTGAGGTGGTCTCCCTAATGAGACAAGTGTCCATCGGATACCCTACAAAATCTTTACAACATTATTGATTACATTCCCCAAAATGACTTTAGACCCGGCGTTTTCTGTCAAAACACATTTACACCCATTCAGTGGTTTCTTCATGACGGCACCATTCACTCTGTTAAAAGAAAATACGGAGTTTTGCTGGATCTGAAAACTTCATTGAGGAAGAAACAAACTGTTCCTGAACAGGGATATATATATATATATATATATATAAATTATATATATATATATATATATATATATATAATATATATATATAAATTATATATATATATAAACCATATATATATATATATAAATTATAATTGACATTCATTATTGTTCAGCTTCAGCTT
This sequence comes from Rhinolophus ferrumequinum, assembly GCF_004115265.2. Taxonomy (NCBI): domain Eukaryota; kingdom Metazoa; phylum Chordata; class Mammalia; order Chiroptera; family Rhinolophidae; genus Rhinolophus; species Rhinolophus ferrumequinum. The sequence goes on from NC_046290.1 coordinate 28,547,253, forward strand.
CAGGTGTACAGGGCAGTGATCAGACATCTACATCATCCCTGAGGTGTTCTCCCTAATGGGACAAGTGTCCATCAGATACCCTACAAAATCTTTACAACATTATTGATTACATTCCCCAAATTGACTTTCATATCCCGGTGGCAATCTTGTGGTTACTGAATGTGGTTTCTAATCCCCTCACCTTCCCCCTTATCACTACCCCCCCCCTTCCATCTAGCAACCCTCAGTTTTTCCTCTATGTCTCTGAGACTGCTTCTGATTAGTTCATTCATTTATTCTTTTCTTTAGATTCCACATATAAGTGAGATCATATATTTGTCTTTCTCTGTCTGACTTATTTCACTTAGCATAATGTTTTCTAGGTCTATCCATATTGTTGCAAATGATAAGATTTAATTTTTTATGGCTGGGTGATATTCCATTGTGTAAATGTACCACAGTTTCTTAATCCAGTCATCTACTGATGGATATTTCAGCTGTTTCCAGGTCTTGGCTATTGTGTATAGGGCTGCAATAAACATCCAGGTGCATAATTTTTTTTGAATTAGAGTTTTGGATTTCTCCGGATAGATACCTAGGAATGGAACTGCTGGATCATAAGGTAGTTCCATTTTCAGTTTTTTGAGATACCTCCATACTGTTTTCCATAGTGGCTGCACCAATCTGCAATCCCACCAACAGTGCACAAGGGTTCCCTTTTCTCCACATCCTCACCAGCACTTGTTGTTTGTTGATTTATTGGTGATAGCCATTTTGACTGGGGTGAGGTGGTATCTCATTGTGGTTTTTATTTGCATTTCTCTAATGATTAGTGAGGCTGAACATTTTTTCATATGTCTGTTTGCCATCTGTATGTCCTTTTTAGAAAAATGTCTTTTCATGTCCTCTGCCCATTTTTTAATTGGGTTGTTTGTTTTTTTGGAGTTGAGTGAATTTTTTATAAATTTGGGATATTAACCCCTTATCAGATATATCATTGGCAAATATCTACTCCCATTCAGTAGGATCCCTTTTTGTTTTATTGATGGTTTCCTTTGCTGTGAAAAAGCTTTTTAGTTTGATATAATCCCACATGTTTATTTTTTCTCTTACTTCCCTTGTCCGAGGGGATATATCAGCAAAAATTTTTCTCCGGGTAATGTCTGTAAAATTTCTTCCTATGTTTTCTTCTAGAAGTTTTATGGTTTCAGATCATACATTGAAATCTTTAATCCATTTTGAATTCATTCTTGTATATGATGTCAGGAGATGGTCCAGCTTCATTTTTTTGCATGTGTCTGTCCAGGTTTCCCAGCACCATTTATTGAATAGACTGTCTTTATCCCACTGTAAATTCTTGCTTCCATTGTCGTAGATTAAATGACCATATAGGCATGGATTTATTTCTGGACCTCTATTCTGTTCCATTGATCTATGTGTCTGTTTTTATGCCAGTAGCATGCTGTTTTGATTACTGTTGTTTTGTAGTATAATTTGATGTCAGGTATCATTATACCTCCCACTTTGTTCTTATTTTTCAAGATTGCCGAGGTTATCCGGGGTCTTTTATGGCTCCATATCAATTTTAGGATTATATGTTCTGTTTCTGTGAAAAATGTTCTTGGTAGCTTGATAGGAATTGCGTTGAATCTGTGTATTGCCTTAGGCAGTATGGACATTTTAACGATATTAATTTTTCCTATCCATGAGCATGGTATGTGTTTCCATCTATTTGTACCTTCTTTAATTTCTCTCTTCAGTGTCTTATAATTTTCTGAGTACAGATCTTTTACTTCTTTAGTTAAATTTATCACCAGGTATTTTATAGTCTTTGAAGCAATTGTAAATGGGATTGTTTTCTTAATTTCTCCTTCTGGTATTTTATATTGGTATATACAAATGCAACTGATTTCTGAATATTAATTTTGTATCCTGCTACTTTACTAAATTCACTTATCAGTTCTAATAGTTTTTTGGTGGAGTCTTTAGGATTCTCTAAATATAGTATCATGTCATCTGCAAATAGTGACAATTTTACTTCCTCCTTACCAATTTGGATGCCTTTTATTTCTTTTTCTTGTCTGATTGCTGTGGCTAGAACTTCCAGCACTACGTTGAATAGAAGTGGAAAAAGTGGGCAACCTAACCTTGTTCCTGATCTTAAGGGGAATGGATTTAACTTTTCCCCATTGAGTATGATGTTAGCTGTGGGTTTCTCATATACGGCCTTTATAATGTTGAGATATGGTCCCTCTATTCCCACTTTCTTAAGAGTTTTTAACATAAATATCTGCTGGATTTTGTGAAGTGCTTTTTCTGCATCTATTGATCATAAGATTTTTATTTTTCATTTTGCTAATGTGGTGTATCACATTAATTGATTTGCGGATGTTGAACCACCCTTGCATACCAGGAATGAATCCCACTTGATCATGGTGTATGATCTTTTTAATGTATTGCTGAATTCTGTTCGCTAATACTTTGTTGAGGATTTTTGCATCTATGTTCATTAGTGATATTGGCCTATAGTTTTCTTTTTTTTGTAATGTCTTTGTCTGATTTTGGGATCAGGGTGATATTGGCCTCATAAAAAGTGTTTGGGAGCCTTCCTTCCTTCTGGGTTTTTTGGAATAGCTTAAGGATAATAGGTGATAATTCTTTTTTGAATGTTTTATAAAATTCATCTGTAAAGCCATCTGGTCCAGGGCTTTTGTTTGTTGGGAGCTTGTTGATTACTGATTCAATTTCCCTGGTGATAATCAGTCTCGTCAGGTTTTCCGTTTCTTCTTGAGTTAGCCTTGGAAGGTTGTATGCTTCTAGAAAATTGTCCATTTCTTCGAGATTATCTAATTTGTTGGCATATAGCTGTTCATAGTAATTTCTTATATACTTTTGTATTTCTATGCTGTCTGTTGTCACTTCTCCTCTTTCATTTCCGATTTTATTAATTTGGGCCCTCTCTCTTCTTTTTTTTGATGAGTCTGGCTAAAGGTTTGTTGATTTTATCTTCTCTAAAAAACAACTTTTGGATTCATTGATCTTTTGTATTGTTTTTCTGGTCTCTATTTCATTTATTTCCACTCTGATCTTTATTATCTCCTTTCTTGTACTCCCTTTGGGCTTATTTTGCTGTTCTTTTCGCAGATCCTTTAAGTATGAAGATAAAATGTTGATTAGTGATTTTTCTTGTTTCGTTAGGTAGGCCTGCATTGCTATGAATTTCCCTCTTAGGACTGCTTTCACTGCATCCCATAGATTTTTTGGTCATCGTGTTTACATTTTCGTTTGTCTTGAGATATCTTTTGATTTCTTCCTTGATCTCATAGTTGACCCATTCATTATTTAGTAACACGTTATTCAGCCTCTATGAATTTGTGTGTCTTCCTGTAGACACAGTATTTTTCCTGTAGTTGATTTCTAATTTCATAGCACTGTGGTCAGAGAAGACAATTGGTATGATTTCAATTTTCTTAAATTTATCAAGACTTGTTTTGTAGCCTAACATGTGGTCTATCTTGGAAAATGTTCCATGTGGGCTTGAGAAGAACATTTATTCTGCAGCTTTGGGGTGAAATGTTCTGAAAATATCTATTAAATCCAACTGGTCCAATATGTCATTTAAAGCTGTTGTTTCCATAATGATTTTCTTCTGGAAGACATGTCCCTTGTTGTCGAGGTGTATTCAAGTCCCCTACTATGATAGCGTTACTGTTGATTTCTCTCTTTGTGTCAGTCAATATCTGTTTTATATATTTAGATACTCCTATATTGGCTTCATAGATGTTTACTAGGGTTATGTCCTCTTCTTGGATATATGCCACTCTATGTCTTTTAATTGGAGAATTTAATCCATTTACATTTAAAGTGATTATTGATAGGTACATAATAATTGCCATTTTTTTTATTTGTAGTTAGATTGTTTTCATCTTCCTTCTGCTTACAGAAGAAATAATACCTTTATTATTATGTAGTGCCCATCTTTGTCTTTTAATATATTATTCATTTTAAAGTCTATTTTGTCAGATATAAGTATTGCAACTGCAGCTTTTTTCTCATTTCCATTTGCATGAAGTATCTTACTCCAACTCTTCACTTTCAGCCTGTCTTTTGATCTGAGGTGAGTCTCTTGTATACAGCATATACAAGGGTCTTGCTTTCTTATCCACTCAGCCACTCTATGTCTTTTAATTGGAGAATTTAATTCATTTACATTTAAAGTGATTATTGATAGGTACATAATAATTGCCATTTTTTTTATTTGTAGTTAGATTGTTTTCATCTTTCTTCTGCTTACAGAAGCCCTTTTAATATTTCCTGCAATGCTGGCTTGGTGGTAATAAATTCCTTTAGCTTATTCTTTTCTGGGAAGCTCTTTATCTCTCCTTCAATTTTAAATGATAGCCTTGCTAGATAAAGCAATCTAGGTTGTAGGCCTTTGTTTTTCATCACTTTGAATACCTCCTGCCATTCCCTCCTGGCCTGCAATGTTTCTGTAGAAAAGTCATTTGATAGTCTTATAGGAGTTCCCTTGTATGTAACTCGCTGTCTTTCTCTTGCTGCTTTTAGGATTCTCTCTTTGTCTTTAATCTTTGACATTTTAACTGTAATTTGCCTTGGTGTGGACCTCTTTGGGCTTATCCTGGTTGGAACTCTCTGCACTTCCTGGGCTTGTATGTTGGTTTCCTTCACCAGGTTAGGGAAGTTTTCGGACATTATTACTTCAAATACGTTCTCAAACCCTTGCTCCCTCTCTTCACCTTCTGATATTCCTATATGCACATGTTGTTGCATTAGATGTTATCCCAGAGGTCTCTTAAACCATTTTCCTTGTTTTTCATTCTTTTTCTTTTTGTTGTTCCACTTGGATGATCCCTCCTAACTTGTCTTCTAAGTCGCTGATTTGATCCTCTGCCTCATCTAACCTGCTGGTAATTCCTTCAAGTGTGTTCTTTATTTCAGTTATTGTATTCTTTAGTTCTAACTGGTTGTTCTTTATGATTTCTCTATCCTTCTTTATGTCATCACTAAGCTCCTTAAACATTTTTATCATCAGTGTTCTGAACTCTGTCTCTGATAGGTAGGTTACCTCTATTTCATTTGGTTCCAATTCTGTAGGTTTCTTCTGTTCTTTTATTTGGGGCATGTTTCTCTGTTTCCCCATTCTGGCTGACTCTCTGTGTTTGCTTCGATGTATTAAGTAGATCCCCTAGGGTTCTTAGTTTTTGCTGGGTTATGTAGTATGTGTCCTTTATATTTGACTTGCACCACTTCCTTATTCTTCTGTGAGTGTGCTCCAAAGGTGACTCTTGTGTTGTGTATATTATCCTGTTAAAGTTGATCTCTAATTGCTTTTGGTTTGTCAGTAGGTGGGATTGACTCCTAGGCTGACTAGCTGTGAGACATAGCTCTGCCCACAGTGGATGTTGTGCTGTGTGAGGGTGGACTGCTCAAATGAGGTTTGGCTCCTATGGTCTCTTCTGCCTGTAGAGAATTCCCTCTGGCGTGTCACTTGTAGGTCAAACCTGGTAATACTCTGTTTTGGTCTGGAGTTGGCCTCTGGGTGTGTTGAATCTTGTGCCTCTTGAGCTGAGCCCTGGTATGGGGCAATTTCAGAACAAAGTAAATCACCAAGCACAACAACAACAACAACAAAGAAAAAAACAAATACACTCACATGTAAGAACAACCGGTAACCCACACTCAACACAGGCAAAAATATCAAAAATACAAAGACAAAACAAAACAAAAAAAGCAGCACCAGTCTTGGCTTAAGCCCACCAAGTAATCTCCAGGTTGTCCTCTGCTGTACCAAAGAGTCCTCTGCATCTTGTGCAGGCAGAGCCGGTCATCTGGTACCCAGAGTGACCCTGGGCCTGCAGTTCTAGATGAGTGGGGCTATGGGGTCTGGATGGTGGTTTCTACAAAGTCAGTGCAGTTTCGCTCTTGGGTGCACATATGCGCACTGAGAGTAACACAACCAGCCCTATGCCCACGTCTCCTGAGTCTTAGGGCACCTCTTCCATGTGTGTTTGTGTGTGTGTGTGTGTGTGTGTGGAGGGCGGGAGATTTCTGAGCTGCTGAGAGCCCAGAGCTGCCTCTGCCACCTGCTGCTGACCCCTGGGTGTGTCTCCACAGTTTTACATGGCTATGTTTTTATACTTACAATGAGTTAGGAAATGTTTTCCTTTACAAAATAAGGTGGGGCCAGGCCAGAAAAGGCAGGCCAGAAAAGGTGGGGGCTGGGATGGAGGAGTCTCTTCTCTTCCAGCCCAGCAAAAATCACACTCTTCCCAGCCTCTTCCCTGGGTCAGAGCTGCACACCGCCGCTGGTCATCCCAGATCCTGAGCATTACAGCTCCTCTGTAATCTGACACTACTCCTCAGTTCAGGGGCCAGCTTGAGTCTCTGGAAGGGCGGGGGTAGGATTGCTGTGGGAGAGGGGGAATGGACCCAAGTATGGTGTTTACATCCTTTGTTTCCACCTAGGGCCCAGCTGGAGGTCTCAGCTGAGGTTACTGCCTCAAATGCTGAATATGCTGCTCTCTCAGCAGGAGAGATCAGCTGTGGGATTCAGGGAAAGAGCCCACATCCTGGCTCTTATGATCTCTGTTCTGTCCTGGGATCTCCTGCTTTTCTACAGCCCACGGCTGCATCTCCACTCTGCTCCTTTCCCTTTTCCCCTGCTCGCCCAGTTTGCCCACCTTCAAGTAAACCTCCTATGAGTCTCTTAGCTGTTCTGTGTGATAAGCAGAGAGTCCTTTGATGGGTTACAGATGTTCAATTTGTGGTAAGTTCCGGAGGAGAACTCAAGAAGACCAGCTCGCTGCCACCATTCATATCAGGGCTGACTAAAACTACATATTTCAGACTAAGTAATCACTAGTAAGTACATACAAATAAGTAAAATACTTTTGTAAAAGTAACTTTGTAGAAGTACATTAGTAAGAGTACATAAAAGTGCAAGAGTAACTGTTAGTAAAAGTAAGTATGAAAAAGTAAGTAAGAGTATGTTAGTAAAAGAATTAATACATAATTAGGGGTAAGTACTAAAAAGTAAGTAAAAGTACGTTTGTAAAAGTAATTTTGTAGAAGCACTTCTATAAAAATACATTAATAAAAGGGAGAGTAGGTAAAAGTGCAAAGTGATGTAAGTAAGTAAAGATAAGTAAAAGTATGTTAGAGAAAGTATGAAAAAAGTAAAAAAGTACATTAGTAAATATAAGTAAAATTTCATAAATAAAAGTATGTGCAAAAGTACGTGTGTAAAGGTACGTTAGTAAAATGCTTAAATAAAAGTAACTAAAGTAAGTAAAAGTGAGTTAAGTAAAAGTACAACTTGGTTTTGGATTATAGAGGGGTGCAGAAGTCCAAGGCTGGAAGACTACTACTGCATCCTTCTCTGTCTCTGGGCTTAGACACATTGATTGACCACATAGGGGCCTGAAGGATTGGAGCTTCATCTTCCTTCCTGCAAGGGTTTGACTGTCTGCATGCAGGAGATGGGAACTGTGTAACCTCCCACCCCTCACATTGCAGAAGCCTGGGCCTGGACAACCTCCAGGCCTTAGCCCAGGTTCAGGCAACTGTCCCAGTTCTGCTGGGAGAAAAACTACTGTGTGTGCCGGGAGATGAGGAGGACTCTGAGACTTGCTCTGTACTAAGCACAGTTTGGAAAGCTGCCTAGGGCAGCTTGGCTGGGAGCTGACCCTTGGGTTCCCCAGTGGGCCAAGGTCAGCCCCAGGAGAGGTCATTGCCATAGACCAGTGGATGCATGGGACCCAGAAGAGCCAGACTACCCTAGTGCCCAAATAGGCAGGGATCCCAGAACCTGGCCTTTCTCCAGCCCTAACTGGACGGCTGAGAAGTAGCCTGTTTGGAGGAGTGAACAGTGTCGCCATAGAGAAAACACCGGGGAATGAATTCAAACGTAGTTCTGTGGCCCCTATAGCACCTGCTCTGTGCAACAGGCAGAAGTGCTAACAAAGGGAACGGGCTCGGTGCCAGCCTCGGTGCTGGGACTGCGAGACCCTTCCAAGGAAACCAGCGGTACAAGGACCCAGTCAGTACAGGAGAACGGAGGGGTGCTGCCATTGAGAGCTGGGACTTGACCCCCACTGCTAACGAAAGTGATGAGAAATCGGCGGTTTCGGTGCAACGAGAGCTGTTGCCCTGGAAAATGATACACGCGGCGCCATAGACACCAGGACTGTGAGAAACCACCCAGCCCAAGTGCGACCAATAAACCTCGCATTCAACGAAAGGTTTGGTCGTGTTCCAAAATGTCGTGTCCAGCACAACACGGGCAGTGAGGGTGCGAGAAGGGACAGCTTGGGTTAAGTTTTTAAGAAAGAAACAGAGACTTAATATAGTTAAATCTCTCCGAAGGCCAGGGGTCTCGCAGTGTCAGAGGACTGGAGCCCAGAATAAGGCCCACTGGAGGTTTTTATTGATAGGTATACAAGTACAAGAAAGTAACATTGTTTCTTACACGGTCTGTGAGACTCATACATCATAGCAGAAAAATGTTTATTCCAATCACCCTTTGTCTGTAAACAGCCAAAGCACAAGGTCCCATGATGTCTTAATTAAGGTCTGTACCCTCTCAGGGTCAAGTCTCTCATATTGTAATAGTTCCGTTGAGATAAGTGGAGAGAACTGATCTTTATTGTCCTTATGACTTCTTTCACAAACAGGTGAGAGGAAAAAGCCAGAACCAGCAGTGGCTTTTCCCAGGCAGGGGGAAGGGGAGGCAAGGCCCCTTCCCATATTTTTCTAAGGCAGCTCATTGGGTGTCCCCACTCGGTTCCGCCTGGCTTAGGTTGTATCTCCCGTGAGATATCTTACCTGTCTTTGGCTGCAAACCATCTTTTGGGGACCAGAAAGAGAGACATTAGGTGTAAACACAAGGATAGAACAGAGTCCCAGAAAGGCACAGTCTTACAGACTTTTCTTTCCTTAAGGAAAGACATGGGGGGACAGTTGGCTAGGCTGTTGTGTGACTACGTCTCCCCCTTTTTTGTTTTTGAAGTATGAGGCACAGACCGTGTAGTTTCTTCATTTATGGCCCGTCAGAGGGCTATTTGTCCACATCTGAGGACTAAACAAAATGAACAAAGAATACAAGCAGAATAGCAATAGCCCCAGCAAACCCCCCACCCAAAGTCTTTATCCATTTAACTGGGTTTAAAGTGGAAAGTCCTTCTGCAGCCGCAGAAAGTGTCTCTTCTCCAGGGAGGAGCCGAAGCTTGGCGCTGGACATCTGATCATCTTTTTGTTGTAATTGTATAATGTCCACAGTGAGATTGGGCGTGTGTCCCAGGAGATGGGCTCGCACCTTAGACCAAGGGGAACGAGTTTGATTATAAGAAAATGGGGTTACACAGTAAGTGGATACATTCTAATCACATTTTAAGGTAATCATAATGTGAAGATTTTTTACTTGATCAACAAGAAATACAACAGTGGTTTCCAAATCTGTTAATCGAACATTAATTTTTTGATCTATTTGACTTGTTGATTTCCAGATTTACTAGCATTTTCATGCCATTTTTGTACAAATTCTGTAGTTTGAACAGTTTGATGTAGAGCAACACCAGAAACAGCAGCAACAGTGGTTATAGTAATTATGCCCATAATAGCAGAAATCAACAATCCTAAAAATCTTTTAGTTCTATGTAAAATCTTATGAAGCAATCGAAGAACCATATGAACAGTGGGAGAGCCCTCCCACACTCGAGGGGCTTGGATGAGTATCTATAGATGTCTTTTCTTCTGTGGTCTGTCGCTCATGGCATAGTTTGACATACCAATCAGGAATCCACAAAGGTTTTTCTTTAAGACCTGGAAAAATACAAGCAAAGCCTCTTTCCCATGTTAATAAAGTTTCTAGATGTCATTGATTAGTCTGAATGTCTTTCCACCAAATGGGCACATTTTTCAAAGCCTTAGGGCTATGGAGATTGTTAAAATCTTTATTTTGCAGCTGTGCGCCCAACGTGTGGCTCTGTATTATTGCTAGAGCCAGAATTCAAAAATTTAAAGTAAACATGGCTTTGGCCAGTTGTACTTGTGGAGGATCCTTATTGTCCCCCCCCTTCTGTTTTTGAAGTTGTTTTTTAAGGGTACAATTAGCACGTTCTACAATAGCTTGTCCTTGGGGATTATAAGGAATCCCTGTGGTATGATTAATTTTTTACTGTTTATAAAATTTTGTGAACTTATTACTAATGTAAGCTGGGCCATTCTCTGTTTTAATGGCTTGAGGGAGGCCCATAATGGAGAAGCAGATATGTAAATGTCTGTAAGAGTGGCCAGCAGTTTCACCGCTTTGAGCGGTGGCCAAGATAAAACCAGAGGAGGAATTGACAGTGACATGAACAAAAGATAAATCTCCAAAAGAAGGGACATAAGTTACATCCATTTGCCAGATAGCATTAGGAACTAGTCCTCGGGGGTTAACCCCTTCAGGGCACTCTTGAGAAGCATTGAGAATTTGGCAGGTTGGGCAAGTTTGAACTATATGTCTGGCCTGTTTATAAGTAATAAGAAAACGAGCCCGAAGGCCAGGAACATTTGTATGGGTTAAAAAATGAAACTGGGTTGCCTCAGTAACTAGAACATTAGCAATTAATTAGCAATTAATTAGCAACAGCATTGCCACATCAGTGGTCCCGGTAGGGAGGTGTGGGCACATGAGTAATGAAAAATGGATGTTGTCGGTTTCTAACAACCTGTTGGAGGATTAAAAAGAAACTGGAGAGATGGGTTTGAGTTATTAGACAGTAACGCCATCTCAATATTTTTTATTGTGTGAACTACATAAGCCGAATCAGAGACAATGTTTAAAGGTTCAGTATAATCTTGTAAGGCAGTTAGCATAGCAACTAACTCTGCTCTCTGTGCAGAGGTACAATTAGTTTGAAGGACTTGCTGATTTATTTCACTCACAATTGCTGCTCGGCCGTTACTACATCAGTAAAAACTGTTACAGCTTTTGAAATTGGAGCTGGATTTAATCTCTTAGGGAGAATCCAACTGGTCTTTAGAAGGAATTGAAACAATTTATTTTTTGGATAGTGATTATCAATAATTCCAAAATATCCACAAATAGCAACTTGTCAGATTTTAGAATGGGTATTTAAGTGTGTGGTTTGTTGTTTTTTAAACGGAACTACTATCTTATTAGCTTCGATTCCGTTTAAATGAAGAACTCTAGTGCAAGCTCATAAAACAAGCTCTGAAATTAATTCCAAATAAGTTGGGAGTGATTTGACAAAATTATTAAGTAGAAACAGCCACTCTACCAAGTGATTTTGTTGAATTATTACCACTGTAGGTGAATGGGGAGTGGGGAAAATTAAAATTTGTAAAGGTTGAGATGGATCTATGCGCTGAATCTGAGCTTCTTGAATTTTCTTCTCAACTAATCCTAGCCCTTTGTTGGCCTGAGGAGTTAGGGTATGGGGACTATCTAGTTGAGAAGGACCCCGCAAAAGGCCAAATAAATTACTGAGCGCATAAGTGGGGATTCCCAGAGTGGGACGAAGCCAATTAATATCTCCTACCAATTTTTGTAAATCATTTAAAGTAGAGATTTGATCTCTCCTAATCTTTTTGTTTTTGTCTAAATCTTTTTTTGTCGGACTCAGAGTCTCTTCCTTAAGTCTCTATCTCATTTTTTCTTTTTCTGTTCTATCCTTTCTATCAACATACTGAAATCTCTCACAACTATAAAAGTTGCTGGGCCTTATTTCCAAACAAGCTACTGTTTCTCTGAGTCTGTTTGGAGCAGTTCCAAAACTGAGTGAATTAGCTGGAATGTTTCCCACATTGAACCAGGGAAAGACACTCCGTTGGAATGTACTTCACGGAGACTTTGTCCTACTTCTTCCCACTTATCTATGTTAAGTGTCCCAAGGTTTGAAAACCAGGAACAATGAGTCTCAATTACTTTAAGGAGTTCCTCTAAACTTTTTTCTGAGGTTTTGTGCTTTCCCTTCTTAAGAAGCTGCTGAAGCAGGCAGATATAAGGTCTGTACTTGCTTTCTGCATTACCCATATTAGTAAAGGAACAGGAAAGAAGAGAAAAGGACTTTCACTGGATCCCCACTCTGATGCCAGCAGGCAATGTCTCTCTCCAGACATTAGAACACGTATTGGCTAAGGCTGGTCCTATAACCCCCCGACCTAGGCTGGGGAGACCCCAGATCACCGTTAGCCCTATGACCCGTTATGGAACCCTGGTCTTTGGCTGCAAACCATCTTTTGGGGACCAGACCGAGAGACATAAGGCATAAACACAAGGATGGAACAGAGTCCCAGAAATGCACAGTCTAACAGACTCTTCTTTCCTTAAGGAAAGACATGGGGGGGACAGTTGGCTAGGCTGTTGTGTAACCACACCAAAACGCTGGCGGAAAGGCGGAGAAACGCCCCCCCCCCCTTTGAACCAGTCAGAGACACACCCACAAAACGCGGTCCCCAGCACTTCAAAATACCGGGATCCAGCAAGTGCCGGCAAGAAGCAGCTCGCCTGCTGCCCCAGAGCAACATCCGGCTGGCAAAAGTAGCCATGGACAAGCGCCGGGAGAGGCAACATCACGATACATTTTGGTTTCCTGGGCTCGTGGGCGAACAAGGAAACCGCAAGTCAAGCGTCCAGAGCTGCAAGGAGAAACTTGAGTAATGAGAGAATCAAAAACCGACCAGGCACACTCAACGGACGTCTTAAAGTATTTTTATTCGGTAAGTTAGGATCCATTTCCCGTGGAAAGTTCCCCAAAGGCTCCCGCTGCCATCTCAGGGCTCTTTAGCTCCAGGGACTGTCCCACAGCAGCCGCATCAAGGTGTAGACAGCCCGACGAATCCACTGCAGGCAGCCTGAGAAAACACTGCGCAGGCTCCACCAAGCGGCGACTGGATGTCGGCGGCGCTGTGACGCGGGCGCGCGGTCACAAGTCTCGGTGTCCTGCGAGCTGACTGCGGCGTCGGGCGTCTGGGCCTCGGGAAGGTGCTGGAACGTGGTTCCGTCTGCGCTCTCCGTCTCCCCTGCGGGTGTTCCTGGCGTCGTCTGTGTCGCCGGAGGCCAGAGGCCGGGACTGGGCCGGGCAGGGCTTGCTTCCAAGGTGCTCTGGGCTCCGGTTAAGAGTCTGAACCGCTGATAGACCGACGGCATCAGCCAAGGAGGACTGGAAAGCAGTCTCCCATCGTAATAACCGCGGTGACATGACGACTCGCCCAGTACGGGGTAGAGGGAGAGCGGCCACGGCCCAGAATCCTCGGAGCTTCGGATAGAGAGAGGCTGCGGTCTTGGCTCCTCGTCAGCGGAATCCCACGCCTCCTTCACAGCGTCGAGGAAATGCTGCTCCATCGTGGAGACCTCGGACCAGGACACAGGCGTTCGCGCCGGGGCAAGAGGCAAAGTCTGCAGCAGTACCAGCAGCCCGGGTATTTATGCTCTCCCGGCTCGTGGGCGGATGCACGCCAGAGATCGTATACCGACTAATTCAAAACGGAGTTACCTACCACGAACGACTTCAAAACGGTGCTACCAGCGACAAATTCAAGGAAATCAGTAGACGCAGGGAAATACGAAAACTGCAGAGAGCATACATCGCCCAACCACCATTCCGATGGAAAAACGTAGCAGGAGGAAAACACACCGAAAAAGAATGGAGCCCTAAGCAATCTGGACAGAGAACTAACCCCACAAAGTGAAGAGCTAGCTGCGCAGAAGACACCCAGGAAAACCCGGGACGTCGCCACTAATTTCTCTGGACTCATCAGCGATGTCGGTAGCAGCGCAGAGCCCGAGAGGGCAGTGCCTGCAGGTTGATTTCTCAAAGAGCCGTGGTTTCCTCGCGGTCTCTGAGCCGCTAATTTCTGCGGATTCTCTTCAGCGAAGACGCTAGCAACGTAGAGCCCTAGGGGATAGTGGCTTCACATTGACTTCTCGGAGACCCCACGGTAACCTGGCGGTCTCCGTGCCGCTAATTTCTCCGTTTTATCTTCTGCGATGTCGCTACCAGCCCAGAGCAGGAGAGAGCAGTGGATGTACGTTGATTTCTCGGAGACCCATAGATTGATTCCTCGCCATGTGTGCGCGGGATTTTCTCTGTTTTCACTTTACAATGGGTGATTGCTCCTTTTTCCCTTCAGCGAGAGGGGATCGCTCCGTTCTGGCTTCAGCGACCCGGGATTGCTCCGTTTTGGCGTCAGCGAGGAGCGATTGCTCCTTTTTCTATTCAGCGAAGGGAGATTTCTCCGTTTTGTCTTCAACGTTGTCGCTATCAGCGCAGAGCTGGAGAGGGCAGAGGCTGCAGGTTGACATCTCAAAGCTCCATCGTTCTCTCGCCGGGTCCGCCGCTAATTTCTCCGTTTTGTGTTCAGCGTTGGATAATCTCACCGTTTTGCTTTCAGCGATGTCGCTAGCAGCGCAGAGCCAGAAACAGCAATGGATGCACGAAGATTTCTTGGAGACCCACGCTAGCAGCGCAGAGCCAGAAACAGCAATGGATGCACGAAGATTTCTTGGAGACCCATAGTTTCCTCTCTGCGCCCTTAATTATTCGGTTTTGTCTTCAGCGACATCGCGGAGAGCGCAGAACAGGAGAGGACAATGGATGCACGTTGATTTCTTGGAGACCCATCGATACCTCGCCGTGTGTGCACTGGTAATTTCTCCGTTTTTGTTTGTGTGTGTGTGTGAGTGTGTGTGCAGAGATGGGTAATTTCTCCGTGTTTTGCGCTCAGCGACGGAGAAATCGCGCCAGGGTTGGTAAATCCCGCCAGTATTTGCGCTCAGCTGCGCGACGCGGAAATCGCGCCGTCATTTGCGCTCAGAGGTTGGGAAAAAGTGCCGGCGTTTGCGCTGAACCGCGCAGAAATCGTTCCGGAGTTTGCGCTCAGCGGCGCGGAAATCACGCTGGCGTTTTTGCTCAACAGCGCGGGTTTATGTCTGCACGCGCGGCGTTGGCGCTCAGCAGCAGGGAAATCGCGCCGTCATTTGCGCTGAACAGCGAGGAAATCGCGCCGGCGTTTGTGCTCAGCCGCGCGGTGGGGAAATCGCGCCGGCGTTTGCGCTTAGCCGCGCGGTGGGGAAATCGCGCCGCCGTTTGCGCTCAGCGGCGAGGAAATCGCGACGGGTTTGTGCTTGAGGCGCGGATATCGTGCAGACATTGCGTTCAGCGGCTCGGAATACAAGCCGGCGTTTTCGCTGAACGGTGGGGAAATCGCGCTGGCGTTTGCGCTCAGCGGCGAGGAAATCGCGACGGGTTTGTCCTTGAGGCGCGGATATCGCGCAGACATTGCGTTCAGCGGCTCGGAATACACGCCGGCGTTTTCGCTGAACGGCGAGGAAATCGCGCCGCCGTTTGCGCTCAGCGGCGCAGTGGGAAATCGCGCCGCCGTTTGCGCTCAGCGACTTGGAAATCGGGATGGGTTTGTGCTTGAGGCGCAGATATCGCGCAGACATTGCGTTCAGCGGCTGGGAGTACACGCCGGCGTTTTCGCTGAACGGCGAGGAAATGGCGCCGCCGTTTGCGCTCAGCGGCGCAGTGGGGAAATCGCGCCGCCGTTTGCGCTCAGCGACTTGGATATCGGGATGGATTTGTGCTTGAGGCGCGGATATCGCGCGGACATTGCGTTCAGCGGCTCGGAATACACGCCGGCGTTTTCGCTGAACGGCGGGGGAATCGCGCCGGCGTTTGCGCTCAGCAGCGAGGAAATCGGGATGGGTTTGTGCTTGAGGCGCGGATATCGCGCAGACATTGCGTTCAGCGGCTCGGAATACACGCCGGCGTTTTCGCTGAACGGCGAGGAAATCGCGCCGCCGTTAGCGCTCAGCTGCATGGCAGTGATATCGCGCCAGCGTTTGCATTCCGCGGCGTGGCAACCACGCCAGAGTTTAGGCTCACGGGCGCGGAAATCGCGCCGGTATTTGCGCTCCGCGGCGGGGAAATGGCGCCAGGGTTTGCGCTAAGAAGCGCGGCGCGGAAATCTTGCAGGCATTTGCGCTCAGCGGCGCGGGAATCGCGCCGGCGTTTGCACTCCGCGGTGGGGAAATCGCGCCGCCGTTTGCGCTCAGCGGCGCAGTGGGGAAATCGCGCCGCCGTTTGCGCTCAGCGGCTTGGAAATCGGGATGGGTTTGTGCTTGAGGCGCAGATATCGCGCAGACATTGCGTTCAGCGGCTGGGAGTACACGCCGGCGTTTTCGCTGAACGGCGGGGAAATCGCGCCGCCGTTTGCGATCAGCGGCTTGGAAATCGGGATGGGTTTGTGCTTGAGGCGCGGATATCGCGCGGACATTGCGTTCAGCGGCTGGGAATACACGCCGGCGTTTTCGCTGAACGGCGGGGGAATCGCGCCGCCGTTTGCGCTCAGCGGCTTGGAAATCGGGATGGGTTTGTGCTTGAGGCGCAGATATCGCGCAGACATTGCGTTCAGCGGCTCGGAATACACGCCGGCGTTTTCGCTGAACGGCGAGGAAATCGCGCCGCCGTTAGCGCTCAGCTGCATGGCAGTGATATCGCGCCAGCGTTTGCATTCCGCGGCGTGGCAACCACGCCAGAGTTTAGGCTCACGGGCGCGGAAATCGCGCCGGTATTTGCGCTCCGCGGCGGGGAAATGGCGCCAGGGTTTGCGCTAAGAAGCGCGGCGCGGAAATCTTGCAGGCATTTGCGCTCAGCGGCGCGGGAATCGCGCCGGCGTTTGCACTCCGCGGTGGGGAAATCGCGCCGCCGTTTGCGCTCAGCGGCGCAGTGGGGAAATCGCGCCGCCGTTTGCGCTCAGCGGCTTGGAAATCGGGATGGGTTTGTGCTTGAGGCGCAGATATCGCGCAGACATTGCGTTCAGCGGCTGGGAGTACACGCCGGCGTTTTCGCTGAACGGCGGGGAAATCGCGCCGCCGTTTGCGATCAGCGGCTTGGAAATCGGGATGGGTTTGTGCTTGAGGCGCGGATATCGCGCGGACATTGCGTTCAGCGGCTGGGAATACACGCCGGCGTTTTCGCTGAACGGCGGGGGAATCGCGCCGCCGTTTGCGCTCAGCGGCTTGGAAATCGGGATGGGTTTGTGCTTGAGGCGCAGATATCGCGCAGACATTGCGTTCAGCGGCTCGGAATACACGCCGGCGTTTTCGCTGAACGGCGAGGAAATCGCGCCGCCGTTAGCGCTCAGCTGCATGGCAGTGATATCGCGCCAGCGTTTGCATTCCGCGGCGTGGCAACCACGCCAGAGTTTAGGCTCACGGGCGCGGAAATCGCGCCGGTATTTGCGCTCCGCGGCGGGGAAATGGCGCCAGGGTTTGCGCTAAGAAGCGCGGCGCGGAAATCTGGCAGGCATTTGCGCTCAGCGGCGCGGGAATCGCGCCGGCGTTTGCACTCCGCGGTGGGGAAATCGCGCCGCCGTTTGCGCTCAGCGGCGCAGTGGGGAAATCGCGCCGCCGTTTGCGCTCAGCGGCTTGGAAATCGGGATGGGTTTGTGCTTGAGGCGCAGATATCGCGCAGACATTGCGTTCAGCGGCTGGGAGTACACGCCGGCGTTTTCGCTGAACGGCGGGGAAATCGCGCCGCCGTTTGCGATCAGCGGCTTGGAAATCGGGATGGGTTTGTGCTTGAGGCGCAGATATCGCGCAGACATTGCGTTCAGCGGCTGGGAGTACACGCCGGCGTTTTCGCTGAACGGCGGGGAAATCGCGCCGCCGTTTGCGATCAGCGGCTTGGAAATCGGGATGGGTTTGTGCTTGAGGCGCGGATATCGCGCGGACATTGCGTTCAGCGGCTGGGAATACACGCCGGCGTTTTCGCTGAACGGCGGGGGAATAGCACCGCCGTTTGCGCTCAGCGGCTTGGAAATCGGGATGGGTTTGTGCTTGAGGCGCAGATATCGCGCAGACATTGCGTTCAGCGGCTGGGAGTACACGCCGGCGTTTTCGCTGAACGGCGGGGAAATCGCGCCGCCGTTTGCGCTCAGCGGCGTGGAAATCGGGATGGGTTTGTGCTTGAGGCGCGGATATCGCGCGGACATTGCGTTCAGCGGCTGGGAATACACGCCGGCGTTTTCGCTGAACGGCGGGGGATGCGCGCCGGCGTTTGCGCTGAGCAGCGAGGAAATCGCGACGGGTTTGTGCTTGAGGCGCGGATATCGCGCAGACATTGCGTTCAGCGGCTGGGAATACACGCCGGCGTTTTCGCTGAACGGCGGGGGAATCGCGCCGGCGTTTGCGCTCAGCAGCGAGGAAATCGGGATGGGTTTGTGCTTGAGGCGCGGATATCGCGCGGACATTGCGTTCAGCGGCTGGGAATACACGCCGGCGTTTTCGCTGAACGGCGGGGGAATCGCGCCGGCGTTTGCGCTCAGCAGCGAGGAAATCGGGATGGGTTTGTGCTTGAGGCGCGGATATCGCGCGGACATTGCGTTCAGCGGCTGGGAATACACGCCGGCGTTTTCGCTGAACGGCGAGGAAATCGCGCCGCCGTTTGCGCTCAGCAGCGAGGAAATCGGGATGGGTTTGTGCTTGAGGCGCGGATACCGCGCGGACATTGCGTTCAGCGGCTGGGAATACACGCCGGCGTTTTCGCTGAACGGCGAGGAAATCGCGCCGCCGTTTGCGCTTAGCGGCGCGGTGGGGAAATGGCGCCGCGGTTTGCGCTCAGCGGCTTGGAAATCGCGCCGCCATTTGCGCTCAGCGGCGCAGTGGGGAAATCGCGCCGCCGTTTGCGCTCAGCGGCTTGGAAATCGCGCCGCCATTTGCGCTCAGCGGCTCGGAATACACGCCGGCGTTTTCGCAGAACGGCGAGGAAATCAGTGGCGCAGTTGGGAAATCGCGCTAGCGTTTGGCGGTGCAGTGGGGAAATGGCGCCGCCGTTTGCGCTCAGCGGCTTGGAAATCGCGCCGCCGTTAGCGCTCAGCTGCATGGCAGTGATATCGCGCCAGCGTTTGCACTCCGCGGCGTGGCAACCACGCCAGCGTTTAGGCTCACGGGCGCGGAAATCGCGCCGGTATTTGCGCTCCGCGGCGGGGAAATGGCGCCAGGGTTTGCGCTAAGAGGCGCGGCGCGGAAATCTTGCAGGCATTTTGCGCTCAGCGGCGCGGGAATCGCGCCGGCGTTTGCACTCCGCGGTGGGGAAATCGCGCTGGGGTTTGCGCTCCGCGGCGGGGAAATCGCGCTGGGCTCTGCGCTCCGCGACGGGGAAATGGCGCCAGGGTTTGCGCTCACCGGCGTGGAAATTGCACCGGGGTTTGTCCTTGCACTCCCGGCGTTAGCGCTCAGCGGCGCAAAAATCTCGCAGGCGTTTGCCCTCTGCGACCGGGACGTCGCACGGGCGTCTGCGCTCAGCGGCTTGGAAATCGCGCCGGCGTTTGCACTCCGCCGTGGGGAAATCGCGCTGGGGTTTGCGCTCAGCCGCGGGAAAATGGCGCCGGCGTTTTCGCTCAGCCGGGGGGGAAATCGCGCTGGGGTTTGCGCTCAGCGGCGGGAAAATGGCGCCGGCGTATGCGCTCAGCCGGGGGGAAATCTTGCTGGGGTTTGCGCTCACACGGGGTAAAGTCTCTGTTTTGTGCTCAGCGGGGGGTAGTTTCTCCGTTTTACACCCAGTGGTAATTTTTCCGTTTTGCCTTCAGCGATGTTGCTAGCAGTGCAGAACCAGAGAGCAATGGATGCACGACGATTTCTTGGAAATCCATCGTTTTCTCTCTGTTCGCCGTTTATTTCTCCGTTTTGTCTTCATCGATGTCACTGACAGCTCAGAGCAGGAGACTGCAATGGATGCGCGTTTTGATTTCTTGGAGAACCATGGATTCCTCGCCTTATGTGAACCGGTAATTCTCCGTTTTTTGTGCAGAGATGGGTTATTCCTCCGTTAGGTGTGCAGAGATGGGTAATCATCCGTTTTGTCTTCAGCGATGTCCCCAGCACAGCAGAGCCTAGAGGGCAATGGGTGCAGGTTGACTTCTCAAAGATCCACTGTGTGCTGACGGTCTCCGCATAGCTCATTTTCCCGTTTCTTCTTCAGCCTTGTCGCCAACGGCGCAGACCCGGAGAAGACAGTATCTGCGCTTCATTTTCTCTTAGAACCACGGTGTCCTGACGGTGTGTGCCCCGGTAGTCGTGCTCTACTCCTTGTAGAGTTAGTTCTCTGTCCAGATTGCTTACGGCTCCATTGCTTTTCGGTATGTTTTCCTCCTGCTACGTTTTTCCATCGGAATGGTGGTTGGGCGATATATGCTCTCTGCAGTTTTCGTATTTCCCTGCGTCTACTGAGTTCCTTGAATTTGTCGCTGGTAGCACCGTTTTGAAGTCGTTCGTAGTAGGTAACTCCGTTTTGAATTAGTCGGTATACGATCTCTGGCGTGCATCCGCCCACGAGCCGGGAGAGCATAAATACCCGGGCTGCTGGTACTGCTGCAGACTTTGCCTCTTGCCCCGGCGCGAACGCCTGTGTCCTGGTCCGAGGTCACCACGATGGAGCAGCATTTCCTCGACGCTGTGAAGGAGGCGTGGGATTCCGCTGACGAGGAGCCAAGACCGCAGCCTCTCTCTATCCGAAGCTCCGAGGATTCTGGGCCGTGGCCGCTCTCCCTCTACCCCGTACTGGGCGAGTCGTCATGTCACCGCGGTTATTACGATGGGAGACTGCTTTCCAGTCCTCCTTGGCTGATGCCGTCGGTCTATCAGCGGTTCAGACTCTTAACCGGAGCCCAGGGCACCTTGGAAGCAAGCCCTGCCCGGCCCAGTCCCGGTCTCTGGCCTCCGGCGACACAGACGACGCCAGGAACACCCGCAGGGGAGACGGAGAGCGCAGACGGAACCACGTTCCAGCACCTTCCCGAGGCCCAGACGCCCGACGCCGCAGTCAGCTCGCAGGACACCGAGACTTGTGACTGCGCGCCCGCGTCACAGCGCCGCCGACATCCAGTCGCCGCTTGGTGGAGCCTGCGCAGGGTTTTCTCAGGCTGCCTGCAGTGGATTCGTCGGGCTGTCTACACCTTGATGCGGCTGCTGTGGGACAGTCCTTGGAGCTAAAGAGCCCTGAGATGGCAGCGGGAGCCTTTGGGGAACTTTCCACGGGAAATGGATCCTAACTTACCGAATAAAAATACGTTAAGACGTCCGTTGAGTGTGCCTGGTCGGTTTTTGATTCTCTCATTCCTCACGTTTCCTCTTGCAGCTCTGGACACTTGACTTGCGGTTTCCTCGTTCGCCCACGAGCCCAGGAAACCAAAATATATCGTGATGTTGCCTCTCCTGGCGCTTGTCCATGGCTACTTTTGCCAGCCGGATGTTGCTCTGGGGCAGCAGGCGAGCTGCTTCTTGCCGGCACTTGCTGGATCCCGGTATTTTGAAGTGCTGGGGACCGCGTTTTGTGGGTGTGTCTCTGACTGGTTCAAAGGGGGGGGGCGTTTCTCCGCCTTTCCGCCAGCATTTTGGAACAGGACCAAACTTTTGGTTGAACACGAGTTTTCTTGGTCGCACTTGGGGTGGGTGGTTTCTCACAGTCCTGGTGTCTATGGCGCCGCGCGTATCATTTTCCAGGGCAACAGCTCTCGTTGCACTGAAACCGCCGATTTCTCAGCACTTTCGTTAGCAGTGGGGGTCAAGTCCCAGCTCTCAATGGCAGCACCCCTCCGTTCTCCTGTACTGACTGGGTCCTTGTACCGCTGGTTTCCCCAGACGGGTCTCGCAGTCCCAGCACCGTGGCTGGCACCGAGCACGTTCCCGTTGTTAGCACTTCTGCCTGTTGCGCGGAGCAGGCTCTATATAGGGGCCACAGAACTACGTTTGCATTCAGTCCCCGGCGTTTTCTCAATGGCGACACCGTTCACTCCTCCAAACAGGCTGCTTCTCAGCCGTCCAGTTAGGGCTGGAGAAGGGCCAGGTTCTGGGATCAGCTCAGTGTCAGCGTTGTTGTCAGCGGGGCTTGGATGAAGAGCACCAGCCAGCTCTCTCTCCGGCGCCTTCTCTAGTATAATAGACTGTGTGGCTCCCCGTGGCTTGGGCGGGCATATTTATGGCCGCATCTCTCCTTTCTTTCATCAATCAGGATGTTTTTCTGATTTCAAAGGCAAATACAGAAAGTTACTATTGAAAAGACTCCGTTTATTTTAGTATTCCCTGGTAAAAACAATGTGAAGCACAAGAATATTTTCATAAGACAGCATCTTGGTTTCTAGCAAGATTACAGTAAAGGTAAAGGAAACACTTTTACAATCTTTTATAAAGAGCAGACCAATCATCTAAGAAGTTTTTTGATTTTAGCAGAGAAAATTAAACTCTAGTTTCGTATATATACATTCTTGCGTTCATTTTTTTTAAAAAAAAACCTTTATAAATACAACTATTCAATTATGGCTATCTTTGACTCCACAACATAAATCTCCCCACTCCAAGACTCTTGCATGTTTATCCATTTAGTTTCTGTCTTTTTCTGTCTGTGTAATAGCCATTTTATTTTAGGACAAAATTACTCTTTTTTTCTGTAACTGAAACATACACTGTACATCTGAACTCTTCACATAAAAACACATCACATTTACCCTTCCCCCCCATATGTCCTACATATGTTGCTTCCCCTCACTCTTCTTTACGGTGATTTATGTTAAGATTTTGATGATAAGAATTACCTATTAGTAACCTTTAGTTTCCAGTGAAAACTAGGAAGCAGGCAATTCTGACCTGTCATATATTAGCATCGTCTATTAGATTAGCACATTTATGATAAAAATTATTTGCATATTTACAGTACAAATTATAAAAACGTATCATTTTCAGACATACGCTTTTCATAGTATAATTGCTTTCAATGTGGAAAAAGACAGGTTTGACAGTAAACCTAAATACCTTTGTCCGGTGGAAAAAAATTAAGAAGACAAAGTAGATCAACTTAAAATTATGTATGAAGGGTGTCATGCAGGTATCCAGCTCCCGCTCCCCACACAAGAACGCAGGACTTGGTGAGGCCAAAAAGGAACACCCACGGAGCCATAGATAGGGGAGTTGTACCACTATAGTCTCGCTGGTGCCTAGGTTGGAGACACAAGAAGAGGAGCCACAGGATCCAAAACCTGGCCTCTGCTTCACGACCAACCAACCAACCCCACTTGCTAACTGTAATCCGCTGTGCTAACTGCAATCCACACTTGCTAGCTCAGCCCCCATCTTGCTAGCCCCCTTTTTTTGCTAGCATAGCCAAGGCAGTTATATTGGGGACCAATGGCTCACTGGTTACAGGTGATGGCCATCCAATCACAGTTGAGGGCCATTTACCTCCCGAGTGAGCACCTTTCCACTTGAGGCCTAGAGCCTGGAAACCACTCCTAGCTTTGTCCCCACAACTAGCTTCTTTGGAAATGACCTAGACAGTCAATGAATATCCATCCTTTAATTGAACTTAGTGTAACTTTTATAACCCTTTAAATTACTTGTGCTACACATTGAACAGGTAACTATCACCTTAAGATAGAAATTTCTGACAAATTCTGTTAGATAGGGATAGCATGCGCTTTTTGAATCAGTAAACCTAGGTAGAAAAAAAACGTATGTTGAGGTTATATTTGACATTGACAACTGTGAAAACATGCCTGTTTTCATTAAACTGAAAAACTTAAACCAGTGTTTATTTATTGAAGATTATTCCAGATCATGTGAACTTAAGAGACTAAGTTAGTCGGGTTAGTTTCCATGTTTCCGAAGTTTAGGACATACTTTAGTTCTATAGGGGCTTCTTTTTCTTGAAGTCAATAAATACAGCTCTTTTAAAACATCACGTTTGTAGATAGATATGCATACAGAGATATCATCATAGCTTTCATTTAAACATTTTAGCTACATTTAGCAGGGACAGTAATAAAAAACTCAAAGAATACTGGAGCCAAACTGTGGTTCAGGGAGATGGAATACGCTAAAGTTACCTGCTCTGATGGCTGAAACTTTCCACAAAAGTTTTTTTGTTTGTTTGTGCACCATAAGGATTCTTTTAGAGAAGCTATTTTTGGAGTATTGTGTCTTTTAGAAGCTTCCTCACAGCAATCAAAGAACGCCTTCTATTGTCTCCCAAAAGTTCTGGATCCTCTGTTTTTAAGAGCACCCCTAAGGTGGACTACCCTCTGCAAGTTAAAGGTTCCCCAAAGTAACACTAGAATTCCAATTACCCTAAAGTTCACCCTTTCTCCCCAAAGGCACAAGATCGTCCTTGCAGTCTTAGCCCGGGTGGAACCCAACTTTTCCGGATGGATTCCCATTCCCACAAGGGCCAGTGAATTGCACCCTCCACAACTAGATTGAAAACACTGACTTGACATGGAGCTAATGGGGCCTGGAAAAACAAACTGTTCCCCACTATTCCCCAATAGAAACAAAAATGAAAAATATTCAACTTGATTTCTTTTAAAAAAGAACACGTTCTATTGTCTCCCAAAGGTTCTGATTCCTCTCTTTCTAAGGGCACCCCTAAGGTGGACCATCTTCTGTAAGTTAAAGGTTCCCCAAAATGAACACTACAATTCTGAATTACCCTAAAGCTCACCCATTCTCCCAAAAGGCACAAGATCTTCGCTGCAGTTTTGGTT
Organism: Rhinolophus ferrumequinum; assembly: GCF_004115265.2. NCBI lineage: Eukaryota > Metazoa > Chordata > Mammalia > Chiroptera > Rhinolophidae > Rhinolophus > Rhinolophus ferrumequinum. The sequence goes on from NC_046290.1 coordinate 28,571,796, forward strand.
CGTGTGGAACCCGTCTTTGCCTTAGATTTCCCAAGGCATTTAAACTCTGACGGACCCTGTTTTTCAACAGCTCTTCCAACACACATAAAATCACACGGTGCCCTCGTTTTCAGTAGAAGAGGGTGACTTACCAATGAAGATTCTACAGTGATGGCTCCATAAAATCAGAGAACTCAGCATAAAGGGAGTGGAGCTCTGAGCAGAGCTTTCCCGTGGAACTCCTTTCCCGTGGTCCTTGGCGGAAAGCAGCGAGTGCAGTGGGCTCAGTGGGTACCAGCACCAGGTGCTCACCAGCTTCGGGCTTCATCAGGGGTCTTCTTTCCATCAGGCTGCTGGCCACCATAACAGTTGAAAGAAAATTCAGAGAGACTCACATAACGGATAATTCGTTGAGCGAGAAACAAGCTGTTCTCAGAGGCAGACTTCAAACTGAAAACTCCTAAGAAGCTCAGACGGTTGGCAGTGCGGGGTAGCTTATATAGAGAAAATGAGGAAGCGCTTTGACGTTGACATGATTGGGTACTGCAACGGGGACTTCCAGAAGGCAAGGGATTGGTTAAAAGTGACTATTCATACCATTTTTGGAAGATGGCTTAAGTTTCGTTTATGTCATTTACAAGAAATTTACAAGAGATTAGTTCAGTTCTGCTTTTCTTTGAAATAAGCTAGATTTGGTCATGCTTCCGTGGGAAATGCAGATCTGGTCAGCAAGGGGGATTTCCACGCCGCGCCTACAGTTTACTTGACTTTAGTTTCACGCCTGGAACTCCGATCTCTCTCGGTGTTAGCACTGCTCACTTCTCAGTGTCCTGGATTCTGGGCGGCAGCACCCTTGTAGGCGCCAAAACAAATGTTTGCCTTTGGCCACAACAGCCCTTTGCTCGGTGCCCACCCTCGCTGGGTCCGGTCACCGTTACGTGTGGCGTGTTCTCTGCCTTTTCTCTGTCAGGGCTGCGACGGAGGGCTCGCAGCCGCCGTTTTCTCACACGTAGTTTCCAACAGAGCCGAGCTGGCCGGGTGTTCCATGCAGCACCAGTAGTGGCGCCGGGCCAGGTGGTCTCTAGGTCGCAGCCCGGCTGCCTCCCCGAACCCCGCAGTGTGTGGCTGGCGCCAAGGCTGCTTAAGGGCAGCCGGTTTCGATTTGGCAAATTCTGCTGTAGCGCTAGGCTTCTGATTTCACTCACCTACAAATCCCGGTACCCCGCCAGCCCGGGGAAAGCCATTTTAGCGCAGCAAACACCTGTTTAGCGGTGAGAGTGATTTCCTAGTCCTAGCAGTCCAGCTGTTGGGATAGCAACACGCACTGGTGTCCAGGTGACACCGGAAATCATAGTCCCGCACCCTCAGTGCTCTTTTCTGTTTCTTTTTCTGGAGGTGGTGGTTTCTCTAAATGGTTGGTTCGCTTTTTCAAGGGCAGCGCAGGCAGTTGAGGCTCATATGCCATCCTGAGCTGAGGAATGGGTTAGGATCCTGGGGCTTCAAGGGCGAGCTGGATAATTCACAGGACAATAAGAATAACAGCTGTTTGGTCATTACATGTTGCCCTGCCATAGAGGCAGGTGACTCAGATGAAAAGTTATCTGTGGTGATACCTCTCTTTTTTAGCCAGGCCTTTTATGGAATTTCTTCTAGGTAATTAAGGGAGAGGTAACAGATTTTCATCAACCTGCTGGGTCTTGATTGCTTTCAGCTTAAAATGGTCCGCATGCCAAAGCGGTACATTTGGGGGTGGCTAGATGTGAACTCCTTCACGACCAAGAGAAAAGACAAATGTGATCCAATTAGTTGCTTAACAAAAGTACAGCTCTAAAGCTCTGTGAGATTTTCAAAAGTCAAACAGATGAGGTGAGGATAAGTTGTTACCTCTGCCCCATCCTACAACCAACAAAGAGGCACAATACCTAGTGGGCCTCTTTAGATTTTGGAGGCAATGTATTTCTTAACCGTTATTGAATATTTATTTATACCTTGTGGGGCATTGTTCTCACTCAGTGCCCCACAGCAACCCCGAACAGGATGTATACTCGACTCACCTTCCCTTTCCTTTAGAGAGGTAAGGCGCTTGGAAAGTCACCAAGAAACTTTTCTCGGTGGGCCACCGAGAAATCGGGCGGGGGTTGGAGGAATGAGGGCACTTCTGCCCTGAAAACGCCCACTCGGTGTAAATTCGGCGTTGTGACAAAAAAGAAGGCACTTTTCGCTACCAGTGAAAATGCTAACGGAACGCGAGGTCAGTACAAATCAGATTGCTGCGAGCCTGAAACGGCTGGCCAGCGGAAGCAAGTGGGGCTAGGACCAAAGCGGTGAGCAGACGGAGAACCTGAGGAGACTGGCCCTGAGAAGGAGAACGTTTTCCTGTCGCTACGAGCGCCCTGTCAAGAGAGAAACCGCTCCCGAGTAGGCTGGCCAAAGTGCTAATGATAAACTTGCAGCTCTTCGCTGCTGGCGAAAGTGCTGATGAGAAACCGGGGGCTGGGCCTAAGGAGAGGTGCCGTCCTCCAGAAACAGCAGAGGAGGTTTCCAGCGGGCCAGAGACCAAGCGGGGCTCCTGGGTCGCGGGCCGGCGAGAGTCAGAGAGCCTGCCGCTGAGTGCTGATACACACAGGAAAATCAGAAAAGCTAAGAGGACTTGAGTAAAAAGAATACAGTACAGAAATTCTAAAATGCATGTACAACCAAAACTATAACGAACCCGACATATGGACCCCAGCGCAAAACACGCTTAAGAACATTAAAAAAGCAACACATACCCAGAAACTAACCGTACGGAGAAGGAGCGGGAAACACCATTGAATGGCGCATCCTATGATTATTGCTGTCATTCCGAAACTATGCCCGGTACTACTCCTAACCAGGACTTCTGGGACTAAGACATGACAGTCACCGCTAAGCCAGAACTCCTCGATTTCTATGAGACTGATTCAGAAGCAAAGCTAAAACGGAACAGGCGAAATTGAAAGTGGCTCCGAGCCAGTAGCGTGGCTGACAGCGACACACTGAGGGGTTAGGGAAGGCAGCTGGGCTCCGAAGGAGAAACGTCTGGTTCAGAGGCGCCAGTGGTGCCGCGCACGACCCAGAAACCGCCAGCTCAGTCTAATGGAAACTGCGACAAAGAAAACGCCGACCCTGTGCACTTATCGAGGCCGGCAGTGATACACAAAACGCCAACACGGAGTCCCTCACGGCGCCTGACCCAGCAAGGGCGGGCACAGCGCAAACAGCGGTGTGTGGCGAAGGCAAATATCCGTTTCAGCGTTTGCCAGGTAGTGCCACGAAGAAAACCGCCAGCTTTAACACCCAGAAAGAAAGGAATAGAGTTGTTAAAATAAAAACATGAAATTAATAACTGTTAATTAAAATACACAAATAAAAGCAATAAAAGAATATGTTAAATACGAAACTAAAATAAAATTTGAAAATTAAAAATATAAAACCAAAATAAAATTGAAATTATAAAACAAAATTTAATTTAACAGAACACAATGAAATTAAAAGATAAACTTAAAGCATCAAAATTTTAAGTTAAAATATAAAATTAAAAGTGACTAAATATTAAAACTTTAAATTAAAGCATTAAAATTGTTAAATGAAATAAATACGAAAAGAATAACAAAAAATTAAGTTAAAGAAATGAAAACATCTAACACTGATGTTGAAATGGCAAACGGTTCTGGCAGTTAGCTGCAAATCCCTGAACTGCGACGTCAGACGGTGTCTAGGAGATAGATGATAGCGGCGTCAGAAAGTGCAGATTCAGTGCAGAGACCAATATAGCTATAACCCCGGGCACGTGCTGCTCACAAAAGTGAGAACTAGAAAGCGAGGGTCTGACTGAAAAACACGTGGCTGGGTAAGGTATCCAAGCACCAAGGTAGAGCTCCCGAACATGGAGACAGCATCCCTGCAGAGACCAAAAAACTTCCGGATGGATGAAAGACAGGAGAGGTTGGGCCAACGAAACAAGCATCCCATGACTTAAAGCCCTGCTCCTGTCTACTGTCGATCATGCGGCCAACAAAAAGCTGATTTATGTTCTTATCCAGCCTAGGTTGACCAAACGCTGGCACTGAGCACCTCACGTTGCAGGGTCCAAGCAGGGTCCCCAAGGAGAAAAGAGCGTTATAGCGCCAGAGAAACAGCCTACTCTGAGAATCACCCGGTTTGGAGGACTGAGTGATGTTGCCACCGAGAAAAAACGCCAACACACTGCATGTAAATGTTGTTCTGTGACAACAGTAGCACTAGTTGAGAGGAACAAGCAAAAGTGCTAACGACGGCAACTGGGGCTGTGTGCCAGCTGCGATGCTGAGTCTGTGAGAACGTCCCGGGAAAGCCACGATGCTGGACCGGAGGAATGACCATTGCCGCCAAAAGCGCTAATGACAGGAACTGAGGCTCCCAGCGAGCCGGCGGTGCGGGCACTGAGACCGCGCGTGGAAGGCAGAGCTGTTAAGATCCGGAGGATTGAGCACTGCTGCCGTCTGGGAAAAGCCCCATCGGTGCATTTTCGGGCTTAGGGAAAAAAAAAAAAAAAAAAAAAAAAAAAACACGAAACCAAAGAAAACAGGGTATCCAAGCAACTACCACAGGAGCTAACGGATCGCCAGCTGCTTGCGTATCACCGTTTTATACCTTGAAAAGACCGATGGGGAACAGAATGGTATTAGGAAAGCGACATAACAGCGAACCTAAATACCGTGCCAAAACAAAACCTCTTTGGCGTTAGAAGCCACCTCCTAACCCAGAAGCGCTGAATAGTTACGCTGCTGGCGAAAGTGCTGATGAGAAACCGAGAAACAGCCTGCTCCGGGAAACAGCGGGAATGGAGGAGTGACCGGTGTTTCTACCCAGAACATGCCTGCGCACTGGATGCAAACGTTCTGTGGGAGCAGGATCGCCGGCTCCGCTCGACAACCGAAAGTGCTAACGACAGGAACTGAGGCTCCCAGCAAGGGCTGGGGCTGAGACCGCGCGTGGAAGGCAGCGCTGTTAGAAACCGGAGGACTGAGTTGCTAGATGGGATACTGCCTAGTTCCCAGGTCCCACCTAGAAAACGCCCAATCGGTGCGATTTCGGGCATAGATTAAAAAAACAGACCAAAACAAAGGAAGAGACAAAGGAAAAGAGGAGGATTCAGAGCTACTACAAAAAGTGCTAAGGTTTCGGCAACTGGGAGCATATCACTGTTCTCTCACATCCCGGAAAGACCGATCCGAGAACCGAACGGATCTAGGAAACAGAAAGTGGCCAACGGCGAACCTAAATACCCTGCCCAAAATAATTGCTCTCTGTGGTGGTAGTAGGAGCAACGCGGTAACCTCGCAACCGCCGAATAGACGCTGCTTGCGAAAGTGCCGATGAGAAACCGAGAAACAGCCTTCTCCGGGAAACAGTCCTATTGCCGGAGTGAACCGTGTCTCGCGAGAAAATCAAATCGCGGCACAATGATACAAATGTCCTTCGCAGCAAAACCTCCCGCTCTGTGCAAGGAAAGTGCTAGCGACTGGTACTGGGACTCGGTGCTAGCTGCAATGCTGGGACAAAGCAGTGGCGTTAGGACCCCGAGGAATGACCACTGCTGCCACTTTGAGGGTGCCCATTCGGTGCAACTTCGGGCTTCTGTGTGTGTGGAACATAGAACAAAAGAAAACAGGAGAATTCAGAACTACTAATTAAAGAGCTGTGGGATCGCCAGCTGCGTGCAAAAGCGGGGTTCTATACTGAACAGTCCGGACAAGGAAACAAACAATGCTAGGAACCAGAAAGCGACTTAACAAAGAACCCGTGGACCCCGCCAACAAGAGGCATTCTCTTTGGTCCTAGGAGCAAAGTCCCAATACAGAAGCCGCTGAGTACGAGGTGCTGGCTAATGTCCTGATGAGAAACCCGGAAACAGCCGGCTCCGTGAAGTCGCCGGAGTGGAGGAGAGAACGGTGTGGCACACTTATGTAAACATTTTTCTTGACAGCGATATTTTCTCGCGGGCTCTGCGCCACAAGCGAAAGCGCTAACAAGAACAACGGGGACTCCGTGCCAGCCGTAATGCTGGGCCTATAAGACGCTTGATGCAAGGGAACGGGGTTCTGACCTGGAGAAACGACCAGTGCTGCCACCCAGAAAAACGCCCAGTGGGTGCAATTTCGGACTTAGGAAACAAATGACTAAACAAAAACAAAACAAGAGGACTCAGCGCTACTACCAAAAGAGCTAAGGGATCCCAGCTGCGTGCAAAGCACAGTTCCCGGACGCTGAAAAGAGGGAGCCAAATGCTTTAGTCTGAACCAGCCCCATTGGGAAGACACGAGGAAGGGTGGTGGTGGTGGGGAACTGCTTGTGCCTGTGCAGCCCACTAACGCCATGGAAGTGAGGAAGAGTGGAGATAGGGACCATATAAAATGGAGTCACTCTAACCAAGCTGCTAAAATGATTAACATTATGAAAGTTGGGGCATGAGGAAAGACTATTCTTGTTTTAACTAGCCTGGGAACTTAAATTTTTGAACTTTCCAGTCCTGTGTCAATACCTGGATATACATCTGGATACGTAGCGACACTCCAGATAACCTTCTCATTGTGCCCTGAAAGACTCACATATCCACACCACCTGATATCCACCTGACTTCCATTATCCAGACCACCGTGTATGACCAGAGCTCCTGGTGCCCATTTATGGAGCACCTGGCATCTGTCATATCCTGACTGCCTGATACCTGACTGAAAATTATCTAGGGCCAACCCTAGGCCTAACAATGCAGAGCTGATAATTCCCAAGAATGTACTTTTTACTATAAAAACTCAACTTTCCTTTCTTCTTTGGAGCACTTCTGGGATTTTGCCTCACTGTGCTTCCAGTTTGCAAGCTCTGATGCCCTTCAATAAATCTTTATCATTTATTTGTAGCAAAGCCTCCAGATACTCTTTTTTTGAGTTTGTTAGACAGTATCAAGCCTAGACTTAACACCTGAATTCACTGCAGTTTTGGACTTCTCCAGAAATGTAATCTTAATCAACCAGTCTGGAATTTTCTGATCCAGAAAACACCAATAAGGTCATCTGTCCTGTGGGCCCTCTGTATCCCCCATAGGAAAAAAAGAGGCAACTCTCATCATTCCCTCCTTCGAGAAAAGAAGATGTCCTGGCCTAGGTCTGAAAATAATCTTTTGCTAATAATTCCCCTGCCACACCCTTTTCCTATAAAAATCTTTCATTTGGTTCCCTCCCTTGGAGAGCCATTCTAGTTGCTAGATGGGGTACTGCCCAGTTCACAAGTTGTTTAAGAAAGCCAATTAGACCTCCAAATTTACTTGGTTGAATTTTGTTTAACAGTGGAAATGATCAAGTTGTGAGACATGACATTGACTTAGAAATTTAGAATCTCCATAATTCGGCTTCCACAGGTAGTCATTGTTTTTCACAAACAATGCACACTTCAAGCACACACCTGTATCATGTTTTTGAAACCCTTAATGAGTTAGAGGAAGAAAACAATCTTTTTCTTTATCATTCTTGAGTTGTCCAGCTGGGCAACCCTACCCTGTGAATTGGACTGGCCAAAGATAGATTAACCTGGCGAAATTTATGACAGAAACCTTAACCTGGACAGGAATCAGGAGAGTCTGTGGGAGGAGCTTTCACACCCTGTGTCTTTCAGAAAGCCCTACGGGAAGACTTATCACAGGAGAGGAAAATACAAGTTCCTAAGTTTAATTTCCCTCATTTTCTGCCCCATCCAAATCCTAAATTATTCTCTTGCCACTTCTCCTCCCACTGTATTATTCTCTGTTTAAGCCTTCACAACTATAATTTCACACCTTTTGTCATCCTTGCATTATTTTCCTCTCTGCTCTTGGGGAAAGAAGTTGGAGCACTGGCATTTAAATTACGGTTACCTGAGCTCCCTTTGCTTGCTTAAGATAGTATTTGTAGTTTACTACAATGCAGATTCAGCACCCCAGCCCCAGAGGTTCAGTCTGTCTGGGAAGGGTGAGACAGTTGCCTTTCTGATGGCCTACCACGTGATGCTAGTGTTGCAGTCTAAATGTTGAGTAATCCTAGTATTAAACTATGTAGGCCAGATCCTTTATTCTGTCATTCTTTTATATTCATTCCACTAATTTAAACACGTTTTCTTTCTTTGAATTAATTGCCTCATGGTTACCATGTCCAGACATACCTTTTCCACCTTTCAAATAACGTAATTGTTTCTTCTACATTTATCCCATGTAATCTTGAGAGAAGCTAAGCCAAATGCACCATTACAGCTACACTGATCAGCTTCTGCTCAACAGTTGCCTAGAATCAGAGTTCCTTCAATCTAAGAAGCCAATCATGGTCAAGATGTGTCATGAGTCTATATACACAGAGGGCAAAAAGGCTGGTTTTAAAACTATGTCGGGATGATAAGAATCCACTGATTTTAAGATATATACCTATTCCAAAGTTACAACATTGAGAAATGTCATCTTAGAATTCATCTTACAATTAACTAACTTGGGCTATATCTTTGTCCACTTCTTTATTTTCAACAATTAGGTCATTTTATCTGTTTACATTTTGAAAATAGCATAGAGCTTTAGAGCTGTACTTTTGTTAAGCAACTAATTGGATCGCATGTGTCTTTTCTCCTGGTCTTGAAGGAGTTCAGATCTAGCCACCCCCTAACGTACCGCTTTGGCATGCGGACCATTTTAAGCTGAAAGCAATCAAGACCCAGCAGATTGATGAAAATCTGTTACCTCTCCCTTAACTACCTAGAAGAAATTCCATAAAAGGCCTGGCTAAAAAAGAGAGGTATCACCACAGATAACTTTTCATCTGAGTCACCTGCCTCTATGGCAGGGCAACATGTAATGACCAAACAGCTGTTATTCTTATTGTCCTGTGAATTATCCAGCTCGCCCTTGAAGCCCAGGATCCTAACCCATTCCTCAGCTCAGGATGGCATATGAGCCTCAGTTGCCTGCGCTGCCCTTGAAAACCATTCAGAGAAACCACCTCCAGAAAAAGAAACAGAAAAGAGCACTGAGGGTGCGGGACTATGATTTCCGGTGTCACCTGGACACCAGTGCGTGTTGCTATCCCAAAAGCTGGACTGCTAGGACTAGGAAATCACTCTCACCGCTAAACAGGTGTTTGCTGCGCTAAAATGGCTTTCCCCGGGCTGGCGGGGTACCGGGATTTGTAGGTGAGTGAAATCAGAAGCCTAGCGCTACAGCAGAACTTGCCAAATCGAAACCGGCTGCCCTTAAGCAGCCTTGGCGCCAGCCACACACTGCGGGGTTCGGGGAGGCAGCCGGGCTGCGACCTAGAGACCACCTGGCCCGGCGCCACTACTGGTGCTGCATGGAACACCCGGCCAGCTCGGCTCTGTTGGAAACTACGTGTGAGAAAACGGCGGCTGCGAGCCCTCCGTCGCAGCCCTGACAGAGAAAAGGCAGAGGACACGCCACACGTAACGGTGACCGGACCCAGCGAGGGTGGGCACCGAGCAAAGGGCTGTTGTGGCCAAAGGCAAACATTTGTTTTGGCGCCTACAAGGGTGCTGCCGCCCAGAATCCAGGACACTGAGAAGTGAGCAGTGCTAACACCGAGAGAGATCGGAGTTCCAGGCGTGAAACTAAAGTCAAGTAAACTGTAGGCGCGGCGTGGAAATCCCCCTTGCTGACCAGATCTGCATTTCCCACGGAAGCATGACCAAATCTAGCTTATTTCAAAGAAAAGCAGAACTGAACTAATCTCTTGTAAATTTCTTGTAAATGACATAAACGAAACTTAAGCCATCTTCCAAAAATGGTATGAATAGTCACTTTTAACCAATCCCTTGCCTTCTGGAAGTCCCCGTTGCAGTACCCAATCATGTCAACGTCAAAGCGCTTCCTCATTTTCTCTATATAAGCTACCCTGCACTGCCAACCGTCTGAGCTTCTTAGGAGTTTTCAGTTTGAAGTCTGCCTCTGAGAACAGCTTGTTTCTCGCTCAACGAATTATCCGTTATGTGAGTCTCTCTGAATTTTCTTTCAACTGTTATGGTGGCCAGCAGCCTGATGGAAAGAAGACCCCTGATGAAGCCCGAAGCTGGTGAGCACCTGGTGCTGGTACCCACTGAGCCCACTGCACTCGCTGCTTTCCGCCAAGGACCGTGGAGTTCCACGGGAAAGCTCTGCTCCGAGCTCCACTCCCTTTCTGCTGAGCTCTCTGATTTTATGGAGCCATCACTGTGGACGCTTCATTGATAAGTGACCCTCTTCTAATGAAAACGAGGGCACCGTGGAATTGTATGTGTGTTGGAAGAGCTGTTGAAAAACAGGGTCCGTCAGAGTTTAAATGCCTTGGGAAATCTAAGGCAAAGACGGGTTCCACACGAACCAAAACTGCAGCGAAGATCTTGTGCCTTTTGGGAGAATGGGTGAGCTTTAGGGTAATTCAGAATTGTAGTGTTCATTTTGGGGAACCTTTAACTTACAGAAGATGGTCCACCTTAGAGGTGCCCTTAGAAAGAGAGGATTCAGAACCTTTGGGAGACAATAGAACGTGTTCTTTTTAAAAAGAAATCAAGTTGAATATTTTTCATTTTTGTTTCTATTGGGGAATAGTGGGGAACAGTTTGTTTTTCCAGGCCCCACTAGTTCCATGTCAAGTCGGTGTTTTCAATCTAGTTGTGGAGGGCGCAACTCACTGGCCCTTGTGGGAATGGGAATCCATCCGGAAAAGATGGGTTCCACCCGGGCTAAGACTGCAAGGACGATCTTGTGCCTTTGGGGAGAAAGGGTGAACTTTAGGGTAATTGGAATTCTAGTGTTACTTTGGGGAACCTTTAACTTGCAGAGGGTAGTCCACCTTAGGGGTGCTCTTAAAAACAGAGGATCCAGAACTTTTGGGAGACAATAGAAGGCGTTCTTTGATTGCTGTGAGGAAGCTTCTAAAAGACACAATACTCCAAAAATAGCTTCTCTAAAAGAATCCTTATGGTGCACAAACAAACAAAAAAACTTTTGTGGAAAGTTTCAGCCACCAGAGCAGGTAACCTTAGTGTATTCCATCTTCCTGAACCACAGTTTGGCTCCAGGTATTCTTTGAGTTTTGTATTACTGTCCCTGCTAAATGTAGCTAAAATGTTTAAATGAAAGCTATGATGATATCTCTGTATGCATATCTATCTACAAACGTGATGTTTTAAAAGAGCTGTATTTATTGACTTCAAGAAAAAGAAGCCCCTATAGAACTAAAGTATGTCCTAAACTTCGGAAACATGGAAACTAACCCGACTAACTTAGTCTCTTAAGTTCACATGATCTGGAATAATCTTCAATAAATAAAAACTAGTTTTGGGGGATGGGAGGTAAGGGTAAGGGGGATCAAATATATGGTGATGGAAGGAGAACTGACTCTGGGTGGTGAACACACAGTGGGATTTATAGATGATGTAATACATAATTGTACACCTGAAATCTATGTAATTTTACGAACAAATGTCACCCCAATAAATTTTTAAAAAAGAAAAAAACAGTTTAAGTTTTTCAGTTTAATGAAAAACAGTCATGTTTTCACAGTTGTCAATGTCAAATATAACCTCAACATACGTTTTTTTTCTACCTGGGTTTACTCATTCAATAAGAGCATGCTATCCCTATCTCACAGAATTTGTCAGAAATTTCTATCTTAAGATGATGGTTACCTGTTTAATGTCTAGCACAAGTAATTTAAAGGGATATAAGACAAAAATTTACACTAAGTTCAATTAAAGGATGGCTATTCATTGACTGTCTAGGTCATTTCCAAAGAAGTTAGTTGTGGGGACAAAGCTAGGAGTGCAGTTTCCAGGCTCCTGCCTTCACGTGGAAAGGTGCTCACTCGGGAGGTAAATGGCCCTCAACTGTGATTGGATGGCCATCAGCTGTAACCAGTGAGCCATTGGCCAGTAATATAACTGCCTTGGCTACGCTAGCAGCAAATGGGGGTTAGCCAGAAGATGGGGGCTGAGCTAGCAAGAACGGATTGCAGTTAGCACTGAGGATTACAGTTAGCAAGTGGGGTTGGTTGCCAGAGAGAAGTGGATGCCGGGTTGCGGATTGTGTGGCCTCTGCTTCCTGTGTCTCCAACCCAGGTGCCAGCGAGACTCCCCTATCTATGGCTCCGTGGGTGTTCCTTTTTGGCCTCACCAAATCCTGCGTTCTTACGTGGGGAGGGGGACCAGAGACCCCAATGACATATGGCACAGCGAGCAGGGTACAGTGCCAGCCAAAGCTCTCCGAAGGGCGAAGGGCGCTGGAGCAGTTTGTGCATATGAAAACTCAGTCTCAGGAAGACCTGGAGGAGAAGCTGTCTGAGATCTGACCCCTGTAGAGGGGTGGGAACCCGTGGACGGTTCTCGGACAAGCATGGGCCAGAGAAAGCAAAGGTCTTTGTGGCCCTGTGGGCTGGGAAGCGCTTGCTGAGCCCCTCACCCCCAGGTTGGGGAGGACTTGGAGCCCTTGCCCTGCGGAGAGGGCACACGTTGTGGGGCCAGCGCACAGCCCTGGTGAATGACTATGGACCATGGGGAATTGCCTTCCATCCCTAATTTAATAGACCGCTTGACTGCTTGGAAACATACCACCATGTAGTGGAACAGGCAGATGTGAACTTCCTGTCTCGCCCTGCTGCCAGCCAGACTGGTGCAGGAAGACCCCTTGTTGGGGTATAGGCAGGTGTTTTCTTCCTGTGTCTCAACCGGCCCCGTAAAGAATATGTGAGAACCCTGGCTTTGCACAGGAAGTCTGGCTGTGCCCAGAAAGACTGACAGTATCCTAAGAAACCGTGGTTGTGCCCTAAGAACCTTGGCTGTGCCCTGAGAACCCTGGCTGTGCCCAGAAAGACTGGTGATACCCAGAGAAACCGTGGCTCGTCCCAGGAAGTCTGGCAGTGCCCAGAAAGACTGATGGTATCCTGAGAATCCTGGCTATGCTCAGGAAGTCTGGCTGTGCCCACAAAGAATGGCAGTACCCTGAGAAGCCATGGCTGTGCCTAGGAGGTTGGCAGTTCCCAGAAAGACTGATAGTACCTTGAGAAACCCTGGCTGTGCCCTGAGAACCATAGCTGTGCCCTGGGAACCCTAGCTGTGCCCAGGAGGTCTGGCAGTGTCCAGAAAGACTGATGGTACCCTGAGAAACCCTAGCTGCGCCCTGAGAACGCTGGGTGTGTGCCTGGAAAGACTGGTGGTACCCTGAGAAACCCTGCCTGTGCCCAGGAAGTCTGGCTGTGCCCAGAAAGACTGGTGGTGTCCGTAGAAAACCCTGGCTGTGCCCAGGAAGTCTGGCAGTGCCCAGAAAGAGTGGCGATACCCTGAGAAACCCTGGCTGTAGCCAAGAACTCTGGCTGTGCCCAGAGAAAGTGGCAGTGCCCTGAGAGGCCCTGGCTGTGCCCGGGGAGACTGGTGGTACCCTAAGAAGTCCAGGTAGTCTGGCTGTGCCCAGAAAGACTGGTGGTGTGGAGAAACGCTGGCAATGCCCAGAGAGCCTGGCTGTGTCCAGGATATTGCATTCACCTCCAGGCTCCTCGCATAGGGCCCCTTGTGGAAGATGCTTGTCACTTAGATTGTGAGGTGAGACCCTGTAGGTGTGGAGTGTGGGGACAGAGCAGGAGTGCAGTTTCCAGGCTCTTGCCCTCACGTGAAAAGGTGCTGGCTCAGGTAGTAAATGGCCATCAGCTGTGATTGGATAGCCATCAGCTGTGGCTAGTTGGCTGTCAGCTTTAACTAGTGAGCCATTGGCCACTAATACAACTACTGTGGGTCTGCTAGCAGCAAATGGGGGCTAGCAAGAAGATGGTGACTGAGCCTGCAAGAGCATATTACAGTTAGCATGTGAGGTTGGTTGGCATAGAAGTGGAATGAGGGTTGCGGATTGTGTGGCTCCTGCTTCCTGTATCTCCAACCTAGGTGCCAGTGAGACTATAGTGGTATGACTCCCCTATCTATGGCTCTGTGGGTGTTCCTTTATGGCCTCACCACGTTCTGCGTTCTTATGTGGGGAGTGGGAGCTGACAACTCGCAGTACACCCTGCATGACACTAGTGTACTACAGTATTATGCTAAACATAAATTTAAGTTGATCTGTTTTGTATTCTTAATTTTTTACACAGGACAAAGGTATTTAGGTTTACTGGCAAACATGTCTTTTTCCAAATTAAAAACAATTATACTATGAAAAGCATATGTCTGAAAATGATACGTTTTTATAATTTGTACTGTAAGTGTGCTAATAATTTTTTTCATAAATGTGCTAATCTAATAGAGGATGCTAATATATGACAGGTCACAATTGCCTGCTTCCTAGTTTTCACTAGAAAGTAAAGGGTACTAATAGGTAATGTTTATAATCAAAATCTAAACATAAATTACTGGAAAGAAGATCGAGGGGAAGCAACTTTGTATAGGACATATGGGGAAGGATAAATGCAATGTGATTTTATGTGAAGAGTTCAGATGTACAGTGTATGTTTCAGTTACAGAAAAAAGAGTAATTTCCCCTTAAAATAAAATGGCTATTCCAGAGACAGAAAAAGACAGAAACTAAATGGCTATGTAAACATGCAAGAGTCTTGGGGTGGGAAGATTTACGTTGTGGAGTCAAAGATAGCCATAATTGAATAGTTGTATTTATAAAGGTTTTAAAACAAAAATGAACACAAGAATGTATATATACGAAACTAGAGTTTAATTTTCTCTGCTAAAATCAAAAAACTTCTTAGATGATTGGTCTGCTCTTTATAAAAGATTGTAAAAGTGTTTCCTTTACCTTTACTGTAATCTTGCTAGAAACCAAGATGCTGTCTTATGAAAATATTCTTGTGCTTCACATTGTTTTTACCAGGGAATACTAAAATAAACGGAGTCTTTTCAATAGTAACTTTCTGTATTTGCCTTTGAAATCAGAAAAACATCCTGATTGATGAAAGAAAGGAGAGATGCGGCCATAAATATGCCCGCCCAAGCCACGGGGAGCCGCCCAGTCTATTATACTAGAGAAGGCGCCGGAGAGAGAGCTGGCTGGTGCTCTTCATCCAAGCCCCGCTGACAACACGCTGACACTGAGCTGATCCCAGAACCTGGCCCTTCTCCAGCCCTAACTGGACGGCTGAGAAGCAGCCTGTTTGGAGGAGTGAACGGTGTCGCCATAGAGAAAACGCCGGGGGCTGAATGCAAACGTAGTTCTGTGGCTCCTATAGAGTCTACTCCGCGCAACAGGCAGAAGTGCTAACAACGGGAACGTGCTCGGTGCCAGCCACGGTGCTGGGACTGCGAGACCCGTCTGGGGAAACCAGCGGTACAAGGACCCAGTCAGTACAGGAGAACGGAGGGGTGCTGCCATTGAGAGCTGGGACTTGACCCCCACTGCTAACGAAAGTGATGAGAAATCGGCGGTTTCAGTGCAACGAGAGCTGTTGCCCTGGAAAATGATACACGCGGCGCCACAGATACCAGGACTGTGAGAAACCACCCACCCCAAGTGCGACCAAGAAAACTCGTGTTCAACCAAAGGTTTGGTCGTGTTTCAAAACGCTGGCGGAAAGGCGGAGAAACGCCCCCCCCCCCCCCCCCCCCCCCCCCCGCTTTGCACCAGTCAGAGACACACCCACACAACGTGGTCCCCAGCACTTCAAAATACCGGGATCCAGCAAGTGCCGGCAAGAAGCAGCTGGCCTGCTGCCCAGAGCAACATCCGGCTGGCAAAAGTAGCCCTGGACAAGCGCCAGGAGAGGCAACATCACGATATATTTTGGTTTCCTGGGCTCGTGGGCGAACGAGGAAACCGCAAGTCAAGCGTCCAGAGCTGCAAGGAGAAACGTGAGGAATGAGAGAATCAAAAACCGACCAGGCACACTCAACGGACGTCTTAACGTATTTTTATTCGGTAAGTTAGGATCCATTTCCCGTGGAAAGTTCCCCAAAGGCTCCCGCTGCCATCTCAGGGCTCTTTAGCTCCAAGGACTGTCCCACAGCAGCCGCATCAAGGTGTAGACAGCCCGACGAATCCACTGCAGGCAGCCTGAGAAAACCCTGCGCAGGCTCCACCAAGCGGCGACTGGATGTCGGCGGCGCTGTGACGCGGGCGCGCGGTCACAAGTCTCGGTGTCCTGCGAGCTGACTGCGGCGTCGGGCGTCTGGGCCTCGGGAAGGTGCTGGAACGTGGTTCCGTCTGCGCTCTCCGTCTCCCCTGCGGGTGTTCCTGGCGTCGTCTGTGTCGCCGGAGGCCAGAGGCCGGGACTGGGCCGGGCAGGGCTTGCTTCCAAGGTGCTCTGGGCTCCGGTTAAGAGTCTGAACCGCTGATAGACCGACGGCATCAGCCAAGGAGGACTGGAAAGCAGTCTCCCATCGTAATAACCGCGGTGACATGACGACTCGCCCAGTACGGGGTAGAGGGAGAGCGGCCACGGCCCAGAATCCTCGGAGCTTCGGATAGAGAGAGGCTGCGGTCTTGGCTCCTCGTCAGCGGAATCCCACGCCTCCTTCACAGCGTCGAGGAAATGCTGCTCCATCGTGGAGACCTCGGACCAGGACACAGGCGTTCGCGCCGGGGCAAGAGGCAAAGTCTGCAGCAGTACCAGCAGCCCGGGTATTTATGCTCTCCCGGCTCGTGGGCGGATGCACGCCAGAGATCGCATACCGACTAATTTAAACCGGAGTTACCTATCACGAACGACTTCAAAACGGTGCTACCAGCGACAAATTCAAGGAAATCAGTAGACGCAGGGAAATACGAAAACTGCACAGAGCATACATCGCCCAACCACCATTCCGATGGAAAAACGTAGCAGGAGGAAAACACACCGAAAAGGAATGGAGCCGTAAGCAAACTGGACAGAGAACTTACTCTACAAGGAATAGAGCACGACTACCGGGGCACACACCGTCAGGACACCGTGGTTCTAAGAGAAAATGAAGCGCAGACACTGTCTTCTCCGGGTCTGCGCCGTTGGCGACAAGGCTGAAGAAAAAAACGGGAAAATGAGCGATGCGGAGACCGTCAGCACACAGTGGATCTTTGAGAAGTCAACCTGCACCCATTGCCCTCTAGGCTCTGCTGTGCTGGGGACATCGCTGAAGACAAAACGGATGATTACCCATCTCTGCACACCTAACGGAGGAATTACCCAACTCTGCACAAAAAACGGAGAAATTACCCATTTTTGCACACACACCCCAAAAGAAAAAAAGAAAAAAAAGAAAGAAAACCGGAGGAATTAGCAGTGCACGGCGAGGAATCGATAGGTGTCCAAGAAATCAACGTGCATCCAAAACCCTCTCCTGTTCTGCGCTGCCCACGACGTCGGGAAGACAAAACGGAGAAATTAACAGCACACAGAGAGAAAACCTGTGTCTCCATGAAATCATCGTGCATCCACAGCCCTTTCTGCCTCTGCGCTGCTATCGACATCGCTAAACACAAAACGGAGAAATTACCGGAGAAATTACCATCGCTGAACACAAAAGGAGAAATTAGCGGCTCACCTGGCCGGGGAACGACCTGGGCTTTGTGATATCGACCTGCAGCCAATGCCCTCTCTGGCTCTGCGCTGATTTGAGACACCATTTAAGACAAAACGGAGAAATCACCCTTTGCTGAATTAAAAAAAAAAAGAGCAATCCCCCCTCGCTGACGCCAAAAAAGGAGCATTCACCCGTCGCTGAAGTCAAAACGAAGCAATCAACCATTGCTGCACACAAACCCTGGAAATTACCAGCGCACACACGGCGAGTAATTGATGGCTCTTTAAGAAATAAACATGCATCCATTGCCCGCCTCTGTGCTGCCAGCGAAACCGATGAAGACAAAACGGAACAATCACGCCTCGCTGAAGACAAAACAGAGCAATCACCTCTCGCTGAAGCCAAAACGGAGAAATCACCCCTCGCTGCGGAGTAAACAGAGCGGTCACCCCTCACTGAAGAAAAAACGGAGCAATCACCTCGCGATAAAGCCCAAACGGAGCAATACCTCCTCGCTATACCATAAATGGAGCAATCACCCATCGCTGAAGCCATGTCGTAGAAATCACCCTTCGCTGAAGCCAAATCGCAGCTATCACCGCTCGCTGAAGACGAAACGCAGCAATTACCCCTCACTGAAGCGATAACGGAGCAATCACTCATGGCTGCCCACAGAACGATGAAATTACCGGTGCACAAACGGCGGGGAATCGATGAGTCTCCAAGAAATCAACGTGCTTCCATTGCCCTGTCCAACTCAGCGCTGATACTGACATCGCTGGAGCCAGAACCGAGCAATCCCACCGGCTGAAGCCAAAAGGGTGCAAGTACTTCTGGCTGAAGCCGAATCGAAGAAAGCACCCCTCGCTGCAGAGTAAACGGAGCAATCACCCCTCGCTGAAGTCAAAACAGAGCATCAGCCCTGGCTGAATTGCAAAAGGAGCAATCCGGGGCGGCCGGATGGCTTAGTTGGTTAGAGGGCGAGCTCCGAGCAACAGGGTTGCGGGTTTGACTTCCACATGGGCGGGTGAGCTGCGCACCCCCGCAACTAAGATTGAAGGACAACTTTACTTGGAGCTGATGGGTCCTGGGGAAAACACAGTGCTCCCCAATAAAGTCCTGGAAATACACACTGTTCCCCTTCCCCGATAAAATCTTTTTTTTAAAAAAATGTATCTCATTGCTTTAATTTGCATTTCATTGATTTTAATTAGTAGGGACCTGAATCACTGCTCCCCTTCTGTCCCAGGCCCACCGCTGAGGCTTCTAATCCTGACTCCACCCATCTCAAATCAATACCACTGACGGAGAATAAGGAGACAAGTTTTAATCGGTGTATACAATTTCAAAAAGACAGTAATCATGACAACTCTGTAGACCTAAAAGAAAATTTCCTCAGCATATAATTTATTACTCGGAGAGTTTTATTCAAGAGAGAAAAAACGAAATAAAGAATGTTCTCCGTCACAGAAACCTCAAGGCTCCTAGGCACGCAGGGCGTTCTCACAGCCAAGTCCCCGCGCAGGCAGAGGGACCCACGGGGGTGTCTCGGGCTCCGTCCAGGACATCGGTTGAAGGGAGCAGCGCTGAAGGCCAGGCTAAGGCTGGGGTTCCTTTCTGGGTTCCACCCTATTTTAAGCCTCAGTTTTCAGCAGCTTCTTGGGGTGGTCTGGGCTCCTGGCGGCCACCTCCCCAGGAGGTGTCTGTCCACCTCCGCTGGCATCCCCTGGTTGGTGCATGCGCCATTGGTCTGGGCCGTCTGTCATATCGGCCTCTTCTTGAGGTGACCGTCGCTCCATCTCGGTTTCAGCCGTTGGGTCCTGGACATACGGGTCTCGACGGCGTTTCTGGCCCCTCTCAGCTCTGGGAACATCTCCGTGCCAGGTGCAAGCATGGCGCAGCAGCCCACAGGCGCCGTAGCTCCGTTCCCCGGAGAAGTGACCCGTTTCGCAGGAGTGGCGGCTCAGCGCAGGGAAGTTGTCCATGGCCCAGGCCCAGGCCTGTTCTCGGTTCAGGCCCGGTGGCATGGTGGGCTCTGGACATGGCCTCATCCAAGACAGGTCTTCCAAGGTTGCTGGATGGGCTTCCATAGCTTCAGCCTCCTGAGCGGCCTCAGACGTGTAGCCTAGTCTAGAAGTAGCGAGCGAATGATTCCATCGGGTACAGAGTGTGCCTTTTATACTGTCTCTGCCAGAAAGGACTTTGGGAAGCAGAGGCGGGTAATGCATCGCTGGTGCTCATTTGCATTGCAAATTGCCTCAGAGCCTGATAGGATTAAGGAGAATTTTCCAGCATTCCGGAAGTACCAATTGAAAGCCTGAGGGGATTCCCTGATTGAATTAAGGGGGGAGGGATAAGAAGGTAGGTTGGGGGTGGTGGGTTAGGGGTGGGGAAGGTACAGTTCCTGGCTATTTCCATTCACTGAAAAAGCCTCTCTACTTGTCAGGCACATCTAGGGAAATAACACTTCTCATAAGTATTTTCTT
Source organism: Rhinolophus ferrumequinum (assembly GCF_004115265.2). Lineage (NCBI taxonomy): Eukaryota > Metazoa > Chordata > Mammalia > Chiroptera > Rhinolophidae > Rhinolophus > Rhinolophus ferrumequinum. Next base: position 28,591,748 of record NC_046290.1, read on the forward strand.
TGCATATCACAAGATTGTCTGGTTTTAGAGAAGAGACTTCAAGAGATTAGATCCTTGCAATAGTATTAATACAAAGCTAGTTCATGCTGGAGTTGAACAGAGATTCCAGGCCTTAACTCAGGTATACCAGGAAAGGAAATGAGTAAAGGAGTAATTAGGTAGGAGTGAGGAAAAGAGAGTCCCGTGCCTTACTTAAAATTGTAATTTTCTATTTTTATCTACATTAGATTATGTGGATCAAAGGGAGACTTCAAATATGCTATGCTTTTCATACCAGTGGCAAATACATTGAGTTAATGCCACATTTCCTGTGTATTTTTGCAGAACCCCATCTTGTTTTATGTAAATATGTGCATTCTGTTATTAGTGACTCCATTTACTTCCATTGAAATTCTTCCCAACGAATTTATTTTTTGTGTGTGTTTTTGTATCAGTTTTGTATTATGTAACATTCTTTTGTGTGCATATATCTTCAATTCAGGTAAGGTGATCAAGTTATTTATCTAATTTGTTTTATTATTTCCCATCCATTTGCAAGTTTCCAAGATTGCTATGTATACATTTTATTGTTGCTTCCAATGCTGGCATATTAACCTCTGATGAGCCCCTGCCCCTTTTTACCTATCTGCAGTCCCACAGTGGACACTCAGATTGGCACTTACCCACCTTTGCCACACAAAATACTCCCTTTGTGAGTGAATTTCTCTAGGATGTATACACATTAACAGAATTATGCCATAAAAATGCATAAATATCAATTTATTGAGTTGTTAAAGAACAAAAATTCAACCAAGTAAATTTAAAGATTGACTTTATTGAATGATTCGTGAATTGGGCAGCATTCCATCTACTAAATAGAGAGGTGCTCAGAGAATTTGTACAAAATGGAAGGTTTTTATAGGCAGAAACTGGGTGGGGCAAGAAAGTTACTAATAAAACCAAAAAGAGGATTGTTTCAGGCAAGGGCAACCTTCTTTTGGGGGAGGGCAGCAGGGGTCCTATCAGGCAGATTACCTCAACTAGTGTTGATCTGGAAATTACAAGGTGATTTGTTTAAAATGCCACTTCTGGGAGAGGCTGAAACTACAATTGGATTCGATGTTAAGTCTTGGTGGGGCTTAGCAAAAGTGACTGTATTTTGGGCCTGAGTTTTCTAACAGAGTATTGTTTTTCAGGATGCATACAGCATTTACCTTCTAACAATAATGAATAAGGATTACTCAATGCACACAGTCCCCACAAACACTTTGAATGATCCAATAATTGCCAGGGGCTTCTTGATTCTGAAATGGGGTGGTAGCGAGATTCAGTGTCTCTCTTTGGGAGCCACTTTGTTGTGTGGTCCTGAGAGTAGTTCCTGAAGTTCAGGCAAAAATGTATGTATTCATTATCCCATCAAGTTTCACGTTCTTTTTTACCCCTTAGTGAATTACTGTATGCTTAAACTACAGTTTTGAATATATTCCATTTATGTTTCTAAAAACCATGAAAAGAAATAAAACAGTGACATCACATTCAACACTATACACTTCAGTTTTGTTGAAAACAACATACCATTCATATTGCATACATTATTTTTCTTTTAAAAAGTTTATTAAAGGAGATTCAAACTCTGAAAAATAAAAACACAGAAATTAAAACAATGGTGGGAGCATTTGAGATCTTGCTTCTTTGCATATGCCATCAGTTTGGATCAAATAAACTCATAAAATTCCTTTACAGGTTTGGACATTTCTGATGTTGACATTTACTTAGTGTAGTTGGCAGGATTCTGAAGACGCCCACTCAGGACCACCCTGTGGACCTGGACTGGGTGCTAGGTACATGCAAGGACCCATTGTGCCCCACCAGCTCCTGGCTTTGCATCAGCTGAACTTGGGTGAGTCTCTCTGGGAATCCTGGGTCTCCTTACTTTACGTAGCAGGCCATGACTTTATTTGAGCTGTTCTTAGAAAATCCTCGAGGTAAATAGGGGTTGAGATAACTCAGGAAAAGGGGAAAAAAAGGGTTGCTGCTTTTAATTTCGCCTTTTTTATTGGATTACTTACTGAGAGTCTGAACAAAATCTTTCCTGGCTACTTGAGAGACTGAACTCTCTTGAGCTCTGAAAGAGAAAGGACACTTGCTTCCCCAACCGCAATAGCCAATGGGGTGATGATAGTTGTTCATACCCCGAAATCCTAAGGAGATGGGCTCAGGGAGTTGTTCAGTGTGGTAAGAGCAGCCAATCCTAGAGAAGCCAGTGGAGCCCTGGGGAGAAAGGCAGGGCACCCTGGAATGGGTTCACCCTGAGAGAGGAGCCAGAGAGAGGGACCCATGAGAACATCGCGGTTAAGGCAGTGTCTGGTAAGCTCTCACTGTCCCTTGCTTGTGTGTTAGGTGACTAAGAATCTTTGTGGAGTTGCCTGAGGAAAACTTTTCTCTAGGGCAGAAAGCAGTCCTATAGGGATATCCACCACATTTGGAGCATCCGGAGACGTGCATGTAAAGGCTGATTTTCCCTAGAAGTTTGGTCAGACCCTACAGATCTCAAACTTAACATGGGTAATTGTGCCTTCCAGGCCAACAAAGGCCCACCGCCGTCAGCCTACCATTTATAACGGAGATGCATAAGATGAGGATCCTTTGATACTTCTAAATTAATTTTTGCGCACACAATTGGAAAGAGCCAGCTACAAAATTAGGCAGAGTGAATGGGAAGACAATTATTAGAGACCGTCTCAGAACTTGAAAAAAGGCTGCCTCGTCTAAGCTAAAATGAAACTATGTAAAAGGACTTATATAAATGGATCAACCTATGATGATGTTTTAAGTGCCAACTCAATCCTTTGAGGTATTAAAATTAGCTGTCGTTACTTTAAAAGAGGAAAGGTCATTTGGTACTTGCATTTTCAAAGACAGATATAAATTGTAAATGCCCCCCAAACAAAAATTGAATCCAACTCTTTTCTGTTTGTGTCAGTGTATTTCTATATACGTATGCTATAAATGTGAGATAATTTTCTGCCTCCAGATGGTATAGTTAAAATTAATTTAAAGGCAAGTGCTTGTAAGGTTTGAATATTCTAAAATTCTCAGAAATATAGAAACTGGCCCAAATGCCTTTCAAGTTCACATGATCTAAGATTAATCCTTAGTAAATAAAAGCTGGCTTAAGTGTGTTTAGCAAACAGACATGTTTAAGTAAAACAGACATGTCTTTATATTGCTTGGGTTTTACAAAATAAATCCATGTTAATAATTGACTTTGATGTCTATGAAATGATTCTAGAGGTTATAATGTCTTAAATATATTTCCAATAAAAGAGCCTATGTTTTTAGAGGTTGTAAAATGTCTTCATAAATCTGCCAAACTAAAGAATGCTACTTGCTTATTTCTTGGTTTTTATTAGACATTGAGGTTTTAATGATTAAAATCCCAACATATGTAGGAATAACTTTTGAGTGTTATAGAAGGTTAGTCATCAATGCATCCTTCGGATTGATTCATGACCAAAAGGGGGAACTGTGGACATAAAAAGGGATTCTATGGAAAGTAACCTCACAGGGTGATCTGATCATAAATTCTTAGCTGGGCAGGTCATGGTGGATAGTCACAGCCCAGACATATAACTTCTTTACTAAAAGGCTTATCTTTGCCTTAAGCAAGCCCTGTCCATTTATTCTGTGCATCTAAGTTAACACACCTTTGAAATGCCCCCCTTTAGGCCCTTTCTTCTAACTCTGACCACCCTTACAGACTCCTCCATAACTAACCTGTTATAATAACTAACCTGTAATCCAATCCCTGACTTGCTTTCTCCTGCCCTTATGTAATCTTCCTTATGTTCCACTTAATTTCAAATGCATAAAAGAAACTGCAAAAGAGTTATTCTCCAGTGCATTTGAGATCTTGCTTCCTGGCATATGTCGTCAGTTTGGCTGAAATAAACTCTTATAAAAATAAAAATAAAAAGCGGTGGCATGTATTTTTCACCTATCAAACTCAAAAGGTAATGTACATTGATTTTACCAATAATCTTCACATTGTAGGGTAACACACATTTCACATACCTGCTACTGTGTTTGGTACAGTAATACAGTAAGATATGATGAAATTAAATTTATAAAGCACATATTTTTGAAAAACAAAACTAATGGCACACACAGCACACACATGCAAACAACCACACATCCCCCCCCACACACAGTATTGCCACAACTTCTGCATGCTTATAGCCAAAACTAAGAACTGGGAAAACAGTAATAGCAAATTTGAATAATACTTTAAATCCCAAAGAAATGTATCCATTGGATAAATGAAACTAAGGAATTTTATTCTGTAGCTACAAGATATGGAATGAAAAAAGTTACTTACATAAGAATATATACATTATTACTCCATTTCTGTGTTACATATTTATATACAACTAGAAAATTGACAGATCCACAATAGCTTCTCAGAAACACTGGGGGGTCAGATGTGTGTTAGACTTCACCTAATTCGGGGAGTTCTACAGTCGTCCTACATGCTGAGCATTAACATCTTGCTACACACTGTTCTCTAATTCAAGTACCTTTGGTGTAGAGAGAAAAGGTACGGTAGAAAAGTCACCCAGTTGGCATAGGGATTGCAAGCAAGCACACCCACTCTGGGATGGGAGAGGGCACTGAGCCCAACTTCTCATCGCAGGGTGGCTGGTTTCCCAGGCCAAATGTCCAAGGCCACGACTGCCTTGACCTTCTACCCCAGCGATCTTGCAGCAGGTCACCTCCATTGGTTGTAAGCGGGTGCTAGGCAGAGGGGCTGCAGAAAGTCAGAGGGGTAAGGAACACTTGCCAGTAGAATTTGGTCAGTGCCTGACGAACCCTGAACTTCTGTGTATGTTTGGAGAGGAGAGTGGAGAGAATGCAGTGGAGGAGACACGCGCAGACGCCAGGAGGGCCCCTGAGATGAACTCGGAGCTAAGAAGGGCCAGGGACACGGAGCAGGAGGGTTTTCCAGCCTAAGTGGAGTCCTCAGCGCTGCTGGCTGCCTGTCTGCAGTTTCTCTTGAAGGCCCAGCAGGTGTTGGCAAGTCGGATGAAAGGCCACGTTCCACCCCTGGCCACTCCTGTGACCCCAAGGCCCCGCCCGCTTGCGTTCGGCAATGCCCAGTGACCGAGGCCCCCCCCACCCCATCGCACTGGGACTGGCCGGTCGGTCTACTCCGCCTATGCCCCTACCTCGTTCTTCCCTACAGACAAACCAGGAACACACAGGAGAAAGAAAGGACTGGCATTGTTTTTTGTCACCTTAATTGAGTAGCGAAAAGAAAATTACCCAAGGACTCTAAAGACAAACTGCTTCCATCGTTTCCCAGCAAACGTAGAGGTGTTACAGTAACATCTTTTGCTCGCGGAAGATGATGTGATGCAAGGTCTGACCATGGTGGCCAGGGTCGTCCGGGCCACAGTGCTTGGGATCCACTGCCTTGGGACGTGCGGTAGTGGCTGCCAGGGCCAGGAGCAGGGCGACTCTCCAAAGGGTCCCCACCGTCAGGGGCTCGGACTCCACTTGGGCACCCCTGACGGAGACCACCCGGCCGAGGGAGGCTACGGGGGCGGCGTTGGCCTGGCTCCTCTGCAGCAGTTGCCTCTCCCGGGACCTCTCTGGCTCTTCGTGGGTCACGGACTTTGCGTCGGGGCCGCCGCCTCTGCGTCCCTGCGGCGAGATGCTCTGGCCTTCAGGAAATCGTCCATTTCTGAGAACAGTCCCAGCGCAGAAGCCCGCGGGGGTGGAAAGCATTTCCCAGTTGAAGTCTTGGCCGTCCGAAGAGAGCTCGCACAGGTCTGGATAGAAAGGGAGCGGCCAGGGCAGCAGAGTCCGCAGAGTTCAGGGCTGGCAGCGTCGGGGGGCCCTGGCGTCTGGTTTTTGGAATCCTGGGTTCCTCTGTTTACAGCGCGGAAAGGGCTGAGCCAACGCGTCAGTCTCACACCAGGAGACAGAGTATCTGGGATTCAGAATGCCCCAGCCTGGTGGGTTTTTATGCTCCTCTGGTCTCTTGGCGGTCCAAACCAAACAGGAGAAAGTTCAAGTTAGGTGGTGACATTAATCCTGAGATAACTGCATCGGAAGACCTAATGATATTAATTTAAAGCCAATCATCTTGGATGAAATTATCCAGGGTCAAACTCTCTTCATGATAGATTCAATTAGGGTTGAAAATCATTCTGCTAGAGTTGGAACAGAGACTGAAACCCAGGTCTCCAAGTAGAGGATGCTTTGGAATGGGGAAATTGGGGGATACCAAAGGACCAATTGTGTTTTGCAGGAGGGGAAAGGCGTGGGGACCCAATTCTTAAATTGGACTTTCACTTTCCCCCTGTTGTCTTCTTCTGGTGAATCCTTCAATTCAAAGGACTTCAGACAGTATTTGGGTGTGTTTTTTTTTCTTTTAACCAGTGTCACTGCAAGTAGCTCCCAAAACAGATTACTTCCGTGAAGGAGAAATACCACCCGTTACTAGAGGAGTGCCGGGCAGCAGGTTAGCTCACTCTCCAGGACTCCTTTTGTCATTTCTGAAATGACAACTCTTATTACAAAGGAGTTTTCATGAATGTATTCAATAATAAAAGGGAATATTTAGGATTACCTGGCAGAAGTTAATTTACTCAATCATTCTTATGATCACCATTATCATCAATATTATCATGGATGGAATTATCTTAATGAGAACAAATGTTAAATACTGCCTTTGGGGAAAGTTTTATTTCTCTAAATGGATTATTTTTTCCTTAGCACATCATATCCATGGTATATTGCGTTGTAATACATCCTTCTTCATCTGTGTCAAACAGCCTGTTTACACAAGCACCTTACAGATTTGAATTACCGTGTTTCCCCAAAAATAAGACCTAGCTGGACAATCAGCTCCAATGCGTCTTTTGGAGCAAAAATTAATATAAGACCCGGTATTATATTATATTATTATTATATTATACTGGCTCTTATAGTAAAATAAGACCCGGTCTTAGATTAATTTTTGCTCCAAAACATGCATTGGAGCTGATTGTCCAGCTATGTCTTATTTTCGGGGATACACAGTAGATAGTTATCTTACTGTAATAAAGTCAAGTCATCCCCAACACTTAGGAAGCACACTTTTTTTATTTTTTATTCTTTCATGTTCCAGGTGCTGTGTTGGGAGCCACACATACAAAGATGAAGAACTGACTACAGCTTTCAGACCTTACATTCTAGTGAGAGACCAAAAAAACAGTCAAGAGACCATTCAGAACACAGCCAGCTCCACAAAGATTGCTGCCGCTGGTCTGATGACTGATGACCAGAAAGAAACATTCTAAACCTGACACCTCCCTTTAAAGTCAGATTTTTATTGTTTGCTTAACTGCAGGGGGAATAAAAGACTATGGTATTAATCAGAAGTAAGACATAACAAAACAGAAAAAAATCCAACAACAGAATAGCTAGTAAAGATGGCAGATGATTGAAAGCTAAAGCTAGTTGAAAGATTTAGGGGAGCTATTTGGGACATTCACAGCTGAGCTGACGATTGGGACAAAGATATTCAGAATAAAAGAGCTCTGCCTGGGTGGTTAGAAGGGTGAGGTCAACACAGAATTAATTGTTAGAACCCAGTCACAGGTGAAATCCAAGGGAGTGGGAGAGGCACAGCTAGCTTGTGCTGTGGGGTGCATCACAAAGAAGACACTACAGTGAGAACCACTAATGGATCCATCTGCAGATTTTCAGCATCCATCACCAACAAGGTGCAAATGGCAAAATATACGATAATAAGAGCAGGGCAGAAACAAGAAGGTACCAGGGCTCACACTTGGGCATAAATGTTGGCCAATCCAAAATCCTTTTGGATTTTCAAGTTCAGAGAGAATCCTGATGCATAGTAACCCCAGCACATTCGTGTTTTATATTTACTGGATCTGACATTGGGAGCTCAACAGATTTTTAAACATATTTGTGTGTGTGTATATATATATTTTTTATTTATTTTATACACACACACACACACATAAACCTGTTTTGTATCATCAGTCATCAGCCATCAGTCGGTAACTGAGCAAGGTGGTTGAAAAAGAGCCTTTAATGAGTAATCTTTGCTTTAGGTCCATCCCTTGGCCTGACAGAAACGGTCAGATCTGCATAGCAGTGTAACAGCTTTCCTTGCCTGACGCTCCTTTCTCCTCTTTCCTTTCATGGGTACTACTCTTTAACAGACATTTGCATGCCTAATTCCACGCCTGTATCTTCTAGAACCAGATGAGTGTTTAAATTAATTGTACCTATTATTCTATTTGATAGTCAAATTTTGTTATCACAGGTCTATGATAGCACTTCAAACTCACTTTTTTTTCTTGTTTTGGCATGATGGTAATAGTTTTCCTACAGTTTCCTTGTTTTCTGGTACAATAAACTGTCCCAGGTGCAGTTTTTACTTTTCTTGCCCCAGACATGCAACTAGTCTTTTTTCCCAAGGACACTTGGTTCCTTTTATTGGGAAATGTATGTAGAAATCGTGGTTTTTTCATTGATGTGCTCAAAACTATTTTGTTAATAATCGCTTCTGGTCCTTTTAGGTAGACAGAGCTAAGATACACATTTTTTAGGAAAGAAAACCCAAATTGTAAATTTACAATGACCTTCAGGTTTAGATGTTACAGATAGTTTTGAAGAATTTTTCTGGAAGAATTCAGAAGATAGACAACAAAGAAATTGTTTGAGAAGCTTCCAGGTAAGAGCCATGCTTCAGTATAAGCTTCCATTTAAGAACTACAGAGAACTAAAATTAAACAATGGTACAACAGTTGCTAAAAGTAGTGTGTAATTGTTATATATCTTGGAAATAATGACATAATACATTATCAAAAATGTGATTAGGAAGATAGTATATAGAAAGAAGTATTTCTACACCTTGAAATTATAATATATGGGAAAAATGGATAGATAACAACTGGGAGAAGGTCATTTCAAAGTCTAAAATTCACAAGTAATTTATATCTATATATACAGAACATTTAGCCTCTGCAAATCAAAATGATAAAGCAGGAAACCCAAAGGAAAACATTCAAGAGATATGAAATGGCAATTCACAGAATAATACAATACAGGCATCCCCTGCTTTTTGAGAGTTTGCTTTATGCCATTTCACTTTTATGAAAAATCTATATTGGTACTTAATTTTGCTAATCGAAAGAAATCGGAAAAGGATTTTCGCTTTCACAAAAAAAGTCAAAAGGTGAAAATAGCACTTAGTGTTTGTTTTGCAGGCTGTTATAGGGGCAGTGAGCACTCAGAGCTGCAGAGTGGCCCCACCAAGCTCCTTTACCAGGAATTAAACTCAGCATCTCAGCATGAAGGCAGCATAGCTTTGAACTGTCTGTGAGCATCTGTGCTTTATCTCGATTTATTTTGTGCATCTGTTAGCAAGATGTGTCCTCAGGTATCAGAAAAGCCTAGAGCACTCGTAAGGGAGTTACACTTAGCCTAAAACTGGATATAATTAAGCATTTTGATCCTGGCGAATGAAATAAAGACATTGTGCATGCTTTGAACTTGCCTGTGTCTACCATTTATACTAGTTACATGCAGAAAGAAAGAGTCTAGAAAGCTGCTGAAGTTACTCTTGGTTCTGCTAGTAGCAAATGGTCTCTTTCAGTCAGCATCCAGTAATGGAGAAAATGAAAAGTCTATTGCTTGAGTGGATTGATGGGTACACAATGTGTACTGTTTCGTTATCTTATACTTAAGGAGAAATGAGTCTTTTTACATAAGTGAAACTACACTGTACATACACCATTTCTACTTTATACAGGTGTGTATGTATCATATTGACAAGAAAAAATTCTGAGATGCCATAAATTAAATTACAGCAGGCCAGAGAATAGAGGGAAGAGACAGGAGAGGTTAATCAATTAACTGCAGGGTAAACCCAACAAAAGACGCTTACATTCCTGAATATATGCAGAAAAAGAATTAACTTCTAGGTGGCTATTTCTGTGATTATCTAAAGAAGATAGCCAGGTGCAACCCACCATCAGGTGCCTCCTTGTTTACCCATGGACTTTCCAGACTGTTGCCCGCCACTAATCCAAACGACCAAACACTTCCCCTGATGGACTATGTACCTATTCCAGAACTAGCCCCACTTCACCTTCACCCACCCCCTTTATCTATAGCCAATGTAAATTCTTTCAAAACAACTTATATCTTTCTTCCCCAAACTGTTTCCGTCAAAGATCCTGTCAAGTCTAGGACAGTGGATGTGTTAGGTTTTCCACCTAGCCCTGCAGCCAGTGGTTGAGACCTGGTTCATGCCCCGGGAACGGGTCATTTTCTGGCTAGCATTTGGTTCAGTAAACCCTTTATTTCTGAAAGGTTTTCAGTGGTGAAAGTTATTTTTTAACAATAACATTCTGCTTTTACTACATGTGAGTGTTATTTTAGAATGTTTTATGTGTTATTTGGTATGATTTGGTACGTTATTTTAGGTCTGGGAATGCTCACAATTTTTTCTATGTAAATTTATGGTAACTGCTTTTTTACACCATTTAAGTTTATGAAAAGTTTCATAGGCACACTGTACTTTCAGATAGCGGGAGAAATCTGCTATACAAATTGGATAAAGAGTGTATGAAGAGAGGCTCAACAACATTATAAATAAGTAAATGTTAAAACCATGAAACTGTCAAAAGGGCAAAAAGTAGATGGATAATTCAAAAAGTTGGTGAGGATTTGAGAACAGACCTCTCATCAGGCCTGGCATCAGTGATAATTCTGAAAAGCAATATGGAAATATGCGGGGAAGCTTTGTCCCTATAAACCACACTCACGGACTATATCACAGAAAACATCCTATTCAGGTCCACAGGGTATATATGTGAGGACATTCATCACAGCACTGTTTGTCATGCAGGGGAGTTGGAAGCAACCATGATATTTATCACTAGGAAAATGTTTATATAACGTATGGTATATTTTTATTATAAAATATATTGCAGCAGTTAGATGAAACAAACACGCCATATGTATAGAAATGATCTTAAAATCATAATGCTGAATGAATAATGAAAACAGAGGTATATGTACCTGAGTATCATTTAAATACATCAAAAACACAGTCACACACCAGAATCCTACATATTTATATGGATGGATATATAATTTTTAAAATATTGAAAAATTAGAGTGGGGCAGGAGTAGAAGTCATGATTGGACATGAAATAATAAAATAAATACAATAGCATGTTTTTACAAAGATAAATAATGTTAATTTTCCAAGAACTCTGCATCTGTAGTAAAACAGTAACAAAAAGGTGGTTTTCAAAACTATCATCCTATAATTACTTCTAATGTGTTTATTCTTGATATAAGTCCTTAAATCTTTTATTCATATACACATTAAATTTTTTCATTTAAATCTTTTATTCATATACTCATTAAATATTCTATTCCCTGAAGTTTATTATTGAATAAAGAGCGAAGTAGGGAGCCACCTTTGTTTATCCCTAGCAGTAGCTAATTGAATGTTCCACAATATTTACTGAACAATAAATATTTTCCCATTAATTTGAAAAGCTATCTCTATCATATGCTAAATTCCAATATGCACTTGAAATTAGTTCAACAAATGTTACATTAAAATTAAGTTAGAAATCATTAACAAAAAATTACTATAGTATACCAAATATTTGGAAATAGAACAGCAATATACATCTAAATATCCATGAGTCAAAGAAAAAAATCACAGTGGAAATTATCAAATATTTTAACTGATTTTTAATGACTATTCAGCATCAACTTTGAGGGATACTTCTAAAATCATTACTACAGATAAATTTTTATCTTTAAATGACTGTATTAGAAAAAGCCAATACCTGTAATACCAATTAATTAAGCATCTATGTCAAGAGATTATAAAAATAATGTAAATTAACTCCAAAGAAATTAGAAGAAAGTAAATAATTATAAGAATAAACATTAATGATGTAGAAATTCAACAAACATCAGAAATTATCAACAAGGACAAAATAGATAACCCCTGATAAGGCTAATAAGAAATAGAAATGATGAGGAACAAATTAATAATATCATAAGGCCGGGAATGAAAAAGAGATCATCACTACAGATTCTATACACAGTAAAGAGATAATCATATGATGGTATAAATAACTTGATGTCAACAAATTTGAAAATTTAGATAAAAAAGACATATTCCTAGAAAAACATGATTTACCAAACAGCTACTGGTCTATATTCCAGCATGTACTAAAAATCCTACAGAAATTTAGGACATGCCACTTTGATACAGTTTTTAGGGTTCCAGTGGCCTGGAGCATGCCAACTAAAGGAAAAATGATTGTATCTTGAACCCCTTACCACAATAGGCACAGCACTAATGGCCTCTTTCAATTTTGAAGACAGAATAGATCACTTTTGACAATAGTACTCCAATCCATTTAGTCAGTGACTCATTAAGTCTCTGAATGTTGAATGGGGCCCAGAGGAAGACGGCTATTGTCCAAAACAGGACCAACTGCAGAAGAAGCTAACATACCCCTTACATCACATGACCCAATATACGGCATGGACCCCAACTGACCATGCAACTGGAAATGCCTATCAAAATTAGGTTGATCAGATTCAGTACGTCATAAAGTCGAGCAGGCACTGCGGCATCCACTGATGCATTCAGAATTGAGCCAGTTATATCCAGGAATCATAAGGTAACTGAATAGGTGATCCAGAGCCCAGAGTCAATTTCCTGCGTTGCAGGAATTCAGCTCACACCTATGGGCTGTTAGCTGTGAACAGTTGATGGAGGAGAAATGCTTTTGGAACTGTTCACAGATGAGTCGGTTCAATAATTGACTTTTTACCAAATTACAGGTTAAATCAGGGTATTATTAAAGGACATTGGTGAAGAGAAATCTGCTAAGTGGGCAGAGCTGATAGAAGTATACTTGGTCCTGAACCTTTTATGGAAGGGGAAGTGACCTGAGGTTTAAAAAAGTGGGAGTAGTTTGGTTAGTTGGCCAACATGCTGAAAAGAGTAATACGGGAAACTGCTTTTGCCACATTCTGTAAGTTTGGGTATGTTACGTTTCCATTTTTTTGTTGTTGTTTTGAGATACATTTTTCCCCCTTTATTTCTTCTTTGACCCATTGCTGTCCTGAGTTCCTTGAATTGTCTTTCTATGTCTTCTTGGAGTTCGCTGAACTTAAAATAGCTCTTTTGAATTCTCTATCAAGAAAATCATAGATCTTCATGTCTTCTGTGTTGGTGACTGGAAGATCGCTGTGATCCAATGGTAGTGTCATGCTTCCTTGATTTTTCACGTTCCTTGAAGTTTTACATTTTGGTCTTTGCATTTGAAACAGCAGTCACCTCACAAGTCTTTACTGACTTTAGGAGAGAAATGCCTCTGTCAGCTCTGCTTGTCTGAGTCTGTCTCAGACTTTCTCTGGGTACACCTGCTTCATGCTTCTTGCTCCCTCCTGTGGCAGAATTTTAAAGCTTGTATGCTGTCTTTGGATACGGCAATAAATCAGGGCTAGCACTGACAGCTTCGCTTTCGTTTTCCCAAAGGTGGCGCTAAAGCTCAAGTTTGTGGTTTTTCTCTGGCTTGCAGGTTCCAGCCAGCTTTCTGCCCTGCTCACTAGCTCTCTGCCAAAGCCAGAGGAGTGACTTTTTGTCAGCCTCGGCATAGCTAGGGAAGGGGTGCTCACTCACACAGTCTCACTTCCCCCGCCAATCCCCCAAGAGAAATCACAGGCTAGGAAGATCTCTCTTGACCATAAGCTGTGCTGCTGTGGGGGATGCAGGTAATGACGAGCTGTTTTCTTCCTCTGTCCAACGCATCCAAGTGATTTTTTTCCCTCTCCAACAGTGTGCTGGAACTTCTCTGGAAATCTGGACTTCCACAAAGGCTCTTTTCATCCTTTGCTGATTGTTTAAGACACTGTTTTACAGAGGGTCCCGGACCACAGCCAAGAAAGAGGAGCTTCTGCTGGTTCATAGGCCACTGCAGGCTCCACAGCAGGTCCACATGCCTATTATTTGACACACAGGTGGGTGAGACTCCTCCCAGGTCCATGGATGCTGGATCCCATAGCCCCCACAAAAGCACTTTTGTCTGTGTACAGATGCCAAATTAATATTGTTGGGGTGCTGACAAAAAACAAAAACAAAAAACAAGGGACATCTTATTCCACCATGATGCTCACTTCACTACTCTGAAAACTCATTTGGAAGTTTTACATTCATTTTGCTTTTTAAAAAACAGTAAATAAAAATATTATTTATGGGGCGGCTGGTTGGCTCAGTTGATTAGAGTGCAGTGCTCATAACACCTAGGTCACCGGTTCGATTCCCACATGAGCGGCGCCCTCCACATCTAGATTGAAAAAACAAACAAACAATGACTTGACTTGAAGCTGATGGGTCCTGGAAAAACACACTGTCCCCCAATTAAAAAAATTGAAAAATGTGAAAATAAATGAAACTAGGAGTTTAAAAATAGAATATATTATTTATTTTGATTTCTGAGTTTTAGTCCCCTCTTAAGTTTGTCACCTCAGGAAAGTGATTCCTTCACCTCACCCTAGTTCCAGTGCTGTTTGGAAGTCATCTTAGAGGCTGGAATAATTTAAAAACTCAACGAAAAATAAGACAAGAAAGGAGAGAGAAGTAACACAGATCAGTAAAACAAATAAAAAACAAGTGTTAACATTATAGATTTAACCCAAAATATATTAGAATGACATTAAAAATAATAGACTGGGGTACTCTAATATTAACAGGTCAAAGAAAAGAGAAAGATCCACAGAGACACCAAGGGTGGTCCGGTGAGTTCCATGTTTGCAATAAAAATAAAAATACAAAATGAAACCAGCAGTGCTTGGATCTTAAAGGACCCTTTGACTATAACAACATTCTGGAGTTCTCCAACTTCCAGGAAAATAGTAACTATTTCTGCATCTGGATGCGATTACATTTCATATTGTTATGCCAAGATGGGACCAGAGCAAAACTTGAACACTCAAGATTTATCAGCCGCTTGGAACAACAATGCTGAAAAGGAAACTTCTGGACCTGCTTAGTCTGCAATCTTCTGTGACTTTTGCTACCTGGCCACATCCTGCCTTCTTCCTCAGTTCCACAAGAATGATTGAGTAACCCCCTAATTTGGAGTTTCCAAGCCAGCATTATAGTTTGACTGTTATATGAGCAAAGGTCACCATTCACAAGCTGGGAAGCAACTAAGTAACTGCCCTCAAATACATACTACTGTCTTGAGTCCAGCATGTTTGTCTAAGAAAGAAAAGGAGAAAATAATAGCCGTAATAATTTTATCAGTTTCTTATTTGTGACATATGTAAAATATTGTTTGCCTCTCCAAAAAATTCTAGACTTAGCATAATCCTTTCTTCAGCTTGCTGTATCTGGGTTCTTTGGGAACATCCTGAATTTTCAGTTCCTTTAGATAGTCACAAAGACGCCCTCAAGTTTAATCTATAATTAGCTTTTAAAAAATTTTAGCAGGTAGAGAGGGGAGATCCAAGATGGCAGAGTAGATAAACACTGTGCCTGCTCCCTTCCATGAACACATTTAAATTACAACTAAACAATCAACCTGGAGAACCATCTGAAGTCTGGCTGAACAGAAGTTTTACAACTAAGGCTATAAAGAAGAAGCCATGTTGAGACTGGCAGGGGGGTGAAAATAAGGAAATGGACTGGTCCCACATCCACGGGTGGCAGTTGAGAACCAGGAGGGATAACTTGGCCATGGAGGTTCCCCCCAGAGGAGCAAGAGACCTAGCCCCACACTGGCCTCCCCAGCCCAAACTACTGGTGCCAGGAAGAGGAGCCCACCACAACATCTGGCTGTGAAAAACAGTGAGGATTCCAACCATCTGGGTGGGACCAAAGGCTACAGGAAACTGGCACGTCCTCTTAAACAACTTGCACTCAGACTCCTTCACAGGCACTCACCTTAGGCCCTCACGGAGGAACAGTAAGTCTGGGGAGTGTAGGAGACATACACAGGGCATACTCCTCCCATGCAGCCAACAGGCGGGCACCATCTTTCCTGTGTTGATACCTCCCCTACAGGTCAAATCTGAATCTGACTAATCTGGTGAGCTCCACTGCTCCACTCTGCTAACTCCCTGAGACTCTGCTCCATCCAACTCACTCAACACCAGTGATACTTTCTCTGAGAGCAGACAGCCCCATCCACACGGCACTCTTTCTTGCAAAACTATCAGACCTAGGAGAGCAGCAGCTGGCCTCGGTGTGCTCTGAGAATTTTGCTGAGTAGCTCCAGGCTCAGCACTAGCACCAAACCAGAATCTACATTAACCTGTTGACCACACTCTTCCCTCACTAGTAACTCCCTGAGACCCTGCCTCACCCAACTCGTGTACTGCACAAGTCTTTATCAGGAGCTAAACCTTAAGGGAGCTGGCATGTTGCAGCAGGCCTCATGGTGTCCTGGCTTTTTTCGGAGATACCCCAGGCCCAGTACTGGTGGCAGCAGTTCTCAATTTGCAGTGTGGCTTCTCCCACGTGCCTCCAACTTGAGCACAGGCAGCGAACAACTGTGGATCTCTTTGTAGGTCTAGATTGTAGCTACTACCAGGTAGTCCCCAGCTGGTCATAGGCAATGGATGACCTGGGTCTGCACTGGAGCCTCTCCCAAAAAGCCCCAGCACCAACACAACACACTTGGAGGTTGGCTTCAGACCACAGCAAAGCACTACCCAATTAACCCTACAAATGGCATGGCCAAAGGGCGGTCTCAACAGGCACCAGAACCCACTGGGGCAAATCCTACTCAGTGGGGTAAGCCCCAAGCACAGCAGCCTGTAAGCAGTGGATGTGGCCAAACCCCACAGCCAATCAGCCTGAGGGTCAACCCCACCCACCAACGTGACAATAGCAATCAAAGGTCCACTATAACAGGAGGGCACACAGCCCACACAAGGGACACTCCTAGAGCACCTGGAGCAGGTGACCAGGGAGACTGTGCCAGGGCCACACTGGGCAGCTACTACATAAGGTCACCCGGTCAAGACTGGGACACATAGTAGATCTACCCAATACATAGAAACAAACACAGAGAGCCAGTCAAAATGAGGAAACAAAGAAATATGTCCCAAATGAAATAACAAGAGAAAACTCCAGAAAGAGAACTAAAGAAAATAGAGACAAGCAACCTACCAGATACAGAGTTCAAAACAATGGTTATAAGGATGCTCAAAGAACTTAGTGAGAACTTCAACAAAGAGATAGCAAGCATAAAAAAAGACATAGAAACCATAAAAAAGAACCAGTCTTTACTCTCTGGTCACCAGGGGGGATGGGGATAGTAGATGAGGGTAAATGGGATCAAATATATGGTGATGGAAGGAGAACTGACTCTGGGTGATGAACGTACAATGTGATATATAGATGATGTATTACAAAATTGTACGCCTGAAACCTATGTAACTTTACTAACTATTGTCATTCCGATAAACTTTAATTAAAAAAAAAAAGAACCAGTCAGAAGTGAGGAATAAAATAACTGAAATGGGGTAGCTGGTTGGCTCAGTTGGTTAGAGCGCAGTGCTCATAACACCAATGTCGCTGGTTCGATTCCCACATGGGCCAGTGAACTGTGCCCTCCACAACTAGACTGAAAACAACGACTTGACTTGGAGCTGATAGGTCCTAGAAAAACACACTGTTTCCCAATATTCCCCAATAAAAATTTTTAAAAAATAATTGAAATGAAGAATGTACTAGAAGGAATCACCAGCAGACTAGATGAAACAGAGGATCGAATCAGTAATTTAGAGGACAAGGTAGCAGAAAACACCCAATTGGAACAGTAAAAATAAAAAAGAATCCAAAAAATTAAGATAGTTTAAGAGACTTCTGGGACAACATCAAGTGTCACAACATTCACATCATATTGGTACCAGAAGAAGAGAGAAAGCAAGGGATTGAGAACCTATTTGAAGAAATAATGACTGAAAACTTTCCTTACCTGGTGAAGGAAATAGATATACAAGTCCAGGAAGCGCAGAGACTCCCAAACAAGAAGAATCCAACAGGCCCACGCCAAGACACATTATAATTAGAATGGTAAAGGTTAAAGACAAAGTGAGAATCCTAAAAGCAGCAAGAGAAAGGCAACTAGTAACTTATAAGGGAGCTCCCATAAGATTGTCAGCTGATTTCTCAACAGAAATTTTGCAGGCCAGAAGGGATTGGCACAAAATATTTAATGTGATGAAAAGCAAGGAACTACAACCAAGATTACTCTACCCAGCAAAGCTATCATTTAGAATCAAAGAACAGATAAACAGCTTCCCAGACAAGAAAAACCTAAAGGAGCTCATCACCACCAAACCAGTATTACAAAAAATGTTAGAGAGCCCTTCTTTAAGACGGGGGAAAAAAAAAAAGATCAAAATTATAAATAATAAAATAGCAATAGCCATGTATCTATCAACAATTACTTTCAATGTAAATGGATTAAATGCTTCACTCAAAAGACATAGGAGGGCTGAATGGATAAGAAAACAAGACCCTTACATATGCTGCCTACAAGAGACTCACTTAAGATTGAAAGACACACACAGACATAAAGTTAAGGGATGGAAAAAGATATTTTGTAAAAATGGAAACAAACAGACAAACAAAAAATAAAAATAGCAATACTTATACCAGACAAAATAAACTTTAAAACAAAGGCTATAACAAGAGACAAAGAAGGACCCAGTAATGCCACTTCAGGGTATTTATCTGAAGACACCCAAATGCTACTTCAAGGGGACATGTGCATCCATTTGGTCATTGCAGAATTGTTTACAATGGCCAAGATGTGGAGGTAGCCTGGGTGTCTGTCAATGGAGGAATGGATAAGAGTAGTTGGTACATATATACAGTGGAATATTGCTCGGCCATGGGAGGGAATGGGTTCTTGCCATCTGTGGTGGCATGGATGAACCTGGAAGGTATTGTGCTGAGTACAGTGTAAGACAGAGAAAGACAGATGCAATGTGATTTCACTTATATGTGGAATCTAAAGAACAAAATCAACAAACAAAACAGAAACAAACTCATAGATACAGAGAACATATTGATGGTTGCCAAAAGGGGGGGGGGGTTGGGGGGATGAGTGAAAAAGTGTAAGGCATTAAGAAGTACAAATTGGTTGTTACACAGTCGTTATGGGGATGTAGGATACAGCATAAGGAATATAGTCAATAATATTGTAATAACTATGTATGATGTCAGGTGGGAACTAGATTTATCAGGGTGATAGATGGGATGAAGCAAGGTGAAAAAGGTGACGGGATGAAGAAGTACAAACTGGTAGTTACACAGTAGTCATGGGGCTGTAAAGTAAAACACAGGGATAATATGGTAATATGCGTAACTAGGTATAGTTCCAGGTGAGTACCAGACTAGTCAGGAGGAATCATTTCTTTCATTATATAAATGTCTAACTGCTATGCTGTACACCTGAAACTAGTATAATATTGAATGTCAACTGTAATTGAAAAATTTAAAAAGTGGGGGGAAGATGAAGGGGAATAAGAGGTCCAAATTTCCAGGTGTAAAACAAATAAGTCGTGGGGATGTAATGTACAGCCTAGGGAATACAGTCAATAATATTGTGATAGCATGGTACGGTGTCAGATGGTTGCTGGACTAATCATGGCGATCACGTCTTTAGGTCTATAAATGTTGAATAACTATGCTGTGCCCCTGAAACTAATATGATATTGTATGTTAGCTATATTTTACTGAAAATCATTTTTAAAAATGTGGTATTTGGGCAAGATTCACAATCTAGATGGATATCAAAACTAAAACATTAATAAAGTAGTCATAAAAGCAAACAAATTTTAGCAGGTAGCAATATAAACCTTATACTAGAGCATAACAATGAAAACCATTTACTGAAAGTTTACTATATACCAGATACTAATCCAAAATGCTTCCCATGTGTTATATCATTTGCTTCCCACAACTATTTTAAAGGTGAGCAAATGTTAGTTTAATGAAGTTAAACAACTTGCCCCAAATCACCCAGCTGTTCAGTTGAATAAAGACTTCAGCCCAAGCTATCTTTCAAACCAAACACTTAACCACCCTCCTGTCTCTTTCCCAATGTTGCCTTGAACCATATAAAGGGACATCATGAAGGCAGCCAGAACTATTTGTCATTCTCCTCATTAAGCATAAAGAATCCATTTTAACTCCAGAGAATATCTATAAACCTGATTATTATTAACTGACACAAACTCTGCACCACAGAGAACTGTGTTTTAACACTAACTTTATTCTATGTCACCTGTCCTTGTAGGTACCTGATTACTGAATGCTACCTGAGGAAATAACAACGTCCAGCAGACTG
Source organism: Rhinolophus ferrumequinum (assembly GCF_004115265.2). NCBI lineage: Eukaryota > Metazoa > Chordata > Mammalia > Chiroptera > Rhinolophidae > Rhinolophus > Rhinolophus ferrumequinum. The sequence goes on from NC_046290.1 coordinate 28,612,165, forward strand.
CTACCATAGATTCCTGATCACCAACTTCTACTGAATCCTGTTGATGCCACTGTAATATTACTATGTCCAAGATCCATTTCAAATCTTTTCCATTTTGTTCAGCTTCTGAGATTGCACCCTCCTAATATGTGTAATTGACTGTGGCCTACACCTGGTGACTTGCTTCTCACAAATAGGATACAGCAAAAGTGATGAAATGTCACTTCTGAGAGTAGGTTACAAAAAAGACTTCGGTGTCTGTCTTGCTCACTCTCTCTTGCGTCCTTTGAAGGAATTTAGCTGTCAGTCCCTATGGTGAGTCCCACATAGAGGGAAAGCTTGCAAAGAAGACTAGCATCCTCAGTCGAACAGCCCAGGAGAAACTGACTTCTGTCAACAATCACTTAAGTGACATTGGAAGCAGACCTTCCCCCAACTGAGCCTTGGAATGACAGCAACACCAGCTGACATCTTGATAGGAAACTTGAGAGACCCTGAAAACCCAGTTAAGTGATGTCTAGATTTCTGACCCACAGAAACTGTGAAATAATAATATTGCTTTAAGCCACTAGATTTTGGAGCAGTTTGTTACACAGTCTTAAATAACGAATCTTTCAATATCAAATTTCTCCTCCCCAACACACACACACACACACACACACACACACACACACACACTCACACACTTCTCCTAACCTTGATTTTAGTAGATGATCTGGCCACCTATTTCATGCAAAAAATAGAGGTTTTCCAGTTATGAATTTTCTCAACATCTTGAAAACAAATCTAACTCCTAAGAGCATCTAATCCATCATTCCTTTCAGTAATAACAGATGTCCTTCCTCCTATCTAAGACTGATTCATTCACCTATCCTCTCAACTTCATCTTCTCTAGTCTCTTCTTCTCTTGTACAATTAGCCCCTTTTTCTCCTGTATTTTTTATCATAAGCTGGATCCTTCCCTATCAGCATTTAAATTTTTTAAGTCTCTCCCATCCCAAAACACAAAAAATAAAACTGGCTTGACCCATCATCCTCTACAGGTACTCTTTTCTCTCCTTCATTTTAATGAGAGTTCTATCATTGTTATCTCAATTTCTTTTCCTAATTATTCCTTAACCTACTTGGATACAGAATTTTCACTCCGCCCTCTGCAGAATTCAACTAAAACTGTTCTACCAAAAACAACCATGATGCTAAATCTAATGGGTCAGTCCTGATCTTCACGTGACCACTTGGCAGCATTTGGCATTGCTGATCATACTCTCTCTTTTGCACCATTGAACTCCTTGATGTCATACTGCTCTGGTTTTCCTCCTTCCTCCAGCTGCCATGCTGTCCTTTCAGGTTCTTCCTTTCCTAGTCAACCGATATACATACATTGATAATTCTCAGGGATCAAGTCCTACACCCTCTTCCATTCTGACTCTACAGATCAAGAGTTCAAACCCAAATGCTTTAGGAACAAGGCAAGTAAAACGAATGATTATATTTTTGGCCTATTACAAATGTTGTGGGCTGTGGTGAACTGGATAGCTCATATTTCACATAGAGAGGGCAGTCTCCATTTGGCTCAGTCCAATTGTTGTACAGGAAATTAGCCGTATATGCTGGTTTCCAAAAAGCTTATCTGTGTGCAATTTGTTCAACAACTTAAAAAGACACTGTGTGAATAATAATGATGATATTATGAAAACACCAATAGTCCAATTCAACCCACAAGCTGCTAGTCTATCATCCCTGCAGATTCTCCTTAAACAATCTCACTTATTTCCATGATTTCAATATCCACTTTATGCTGAAAATCTCTCAGGTTAGCTCACTCCACTAGACTCTATTCAGGTCTTTATATAAAGTGCCTTGTTGACATCATCTCCATTTAGTTGTCCCCTAAAAATTATCCCCTCTCCCATCCTCTCTCCCCAACCAGTTCCTCCAGTTGTAGTCCCTATTTTGGTAATGGTACCAACAATCCACTGGTTCAAGCCAGAAATCCAGGAGCCATCCTTGACTGTTCTTCTCTTGTCATGAATATATTCAACGTTACATATTTAGTACCTATGACATACTTTGCAGCCAATATTGATTCTATCTCTAGATTACATCCAGTCCTCCAATCCCATTTGCCCTGTGGGATTAGAGAACTGGATTGCAAACAGCAACTCCCAACCAGTCTCTTGAATTTTGTGCCACTTAATCCATTCTCCATATTGGGGCTAGAATTCTCTAACAAGTACATTTTACTATTCTGCTCAATAGTCAAGGCTTCCTTTTGTGATTATAAGAAAAATCTTACACCTGTAACACTGTTTGCAAGACCCCTGTGAGTCAGCACCTAGCAACATTCTTTCAATTCCCAGAGCTATAATCTCAGGGCTCCTCAGCTAAGAACACTCAGACTTCATATTCCTCCTTAAAAGTTCACTAGCTTTCCTTGACCCCCAGATTACCTTGTTCTTCACATTTTTTAACCCTTAGCAGGCAGCCCCCAAGCAAGTAACTGTTCTAGATGTCTAGCTACTTTATCAGACTAAAATTTGGAAGGCAGAAACCACATAGGAGGTCTGACAATGAAGTTTGTGAACTTGTTGCAATGATGTTGCTAACCTTTTCTGGTATCAGAGGGAGTACTCATTATGAATTTGTACCAACTGGACAGTTAACCAAGTTTACCATTTGGAAGTGCTGAAAAGGCTGCATAAAAAAGTTAGATGACCTGAACTTTGCGCCAACAATTCATGGCTCTTGCATCATGACAATGTCCAGCTCACACGGCACTGTCTGTGAGGGAGTTTTTAGCCAGTGAACAAATACCTGTATTGGAACACCCTCCCTACTCACCTGATCTGACTCCCCAATGACTTCTTTCTTTACCCGAAGATAAAATGTTGAAAGGAAGACATTTTGATGACATTCAGGACATCAAGTGTAATAAGACAGCTCTGATGGCCATTCTAGATAGAGTTCCAAAATTACTTTGAAGGGTGGGATGAGGTGCTGGCCACGGTACAAAGCTTCCCAGAGGGAGTACTTCGAAGGTGAGGGTAGTGATATGCAGCAATGAGGTATGTAGTACTTCTTCTAGCATGAATTCTCAAACCTACCATGTTTCCCTGAAAAATCAGACCTAGCCAGGCCATCTGCTTTAAAGCAATTAATATAAGACCCAGTATTATTTTATATTATATATTATATTATATAAGACCCAATCTTTCGTTAAAATAAGACCGGTCTTACATCAATTTTTGCTACAAAAGACGCATTAGAGCTGATGGTCCAGATAGGTCTTTTTGGGGAAACACGGTAATTGTCCCACCTCCTGTGCCTTGTTCACTACTGGATTTACCAGTCCCTTAAACAGTGTTTAGCCCAGCATTAACTTTCAATAAATGTCTCTTGAAATAACGATATCATCCTCCGTTGAACATAGCTATTTGAAAACTCACTTAATTCCTACTCTTTTCTTTTTAAAGAATAAATGTCAACTATCTCATTACCATTAAAAAACTTTTTTTTCCCAAATGAAGGACGCAGTCACGTGAGGGTGTTTATGGGTTACCGACCTCTTTAAGCGCGGTAGGGTAAGGAGCGGAGAGCGGTGGTAACAGTATCAAGTGTAAATAACCGGAGCAGGTCCTGGCCCCGAGCCTAGCAAACACGTGCTACCGGCAGAGCACGGAGAGGGCGGGCACCCGGGAGGAAGATCCCAGGCGGCCGAACGTGCTCGCGCCCGTGGACGCCGCAGCCCGCGCCTCGGCCGCCCGGTCGCGGAGCGAGCGCACGTGCGCCGGCCAGTCCCGAGCGGAGGGAGCGCCCTAGCACTCGTCAGGAAATGGAGGGCGAGGCGCTGTTTAGGGGTAGGGAAAGGTGTGCGGGGAGTTACGCCCAGGGAGGGGATTGCGGGGAAGTAAAGGCTTTAAGGGATGGAGAGGAGAGGGAGGATCAAGACTAGGTAAGGCGGGTCAACCTAGGACTTGGGAGGAAAGGGGGCGGGGCGGGGCGGGGCGGGGCCGGAGGAGCCGCGGCATAAAAGCACACCGGGACGGCGATGCGAGTTTATTCTGAGGTCCCAGTGGAAGCGCTAACACCTGGAGCCTGGCTGGGGTGGGTGGAAGGTGGGAGGGCGGTGATTTAAGATCCCGCCCCGGCACAGCCAGGCCCTGAACTGGCCCAACACCCCGCAGCCCGATTTCCTCCTCCCCGCGCGCGAGGCCTCACCCTCGCCTAGCGCCAAATCCCCTCTGTTGGCTCCTCTCCGCCACTAGGGGGCGTGGGGGGCGTGGCCCGTCCCTTCCGTAATCTGCCCTCGGTAGGCGTCCGCGTCAGCCGAAGCCCGACGCGGTGACGCAGTACGTCGACGTAAGTGACGTGCAGGCCCAGGCCGCTCCTCCTTCCCTAAGTGAGTGCCGGTCCGGTCGGGGCGGGGGAGAAGAGGGAGGACGGGGGAGGGAGAGGCGACCCGGGAGTCGTTGTGGGCCGCGGGCCGGACCGGGTCCCAGGGCGGCGAGAGCCAGGGCCGGGCAGAAGGGCTTGGCTGGCCGTTAGAGGGTCGCCGCGGCTGTTGGGCCCCCCTCCGCTGCTGGACTTGCGCGCCCCGGCGCTGGGAGCGTCCGGCGCTGTGCCCACCCGGTTCCAGCTCGCGTCTCCCGACTCCAATTAGGTCAGGCTTGGAGTCCCGCGGCCGCGGCTCCGGCCCCCAACGCGCGGCGGCCACCCGGCTCGCCTTTCTTTCTTTGCTCGCCTTCCTCTCCTCTTGTCTCACCCCCCTCCTTCCTTTTCACGTTGCTGGGGTTTTTGTTGTTTTATGGTTTAAGGGTTTTGTTCCTCAGCCCGAGCTCATGGGTGTACGTTATCATGCTCCTCTTTTGTAGAGCAGTCCAATGGCCATGGAGGCCGAAGAGACGATGGAATGCCTTCAGGAGTTCCCTGAACATCATAAAATGATCCTGGACCGATTGAATGAACAGCGAGAACAGGACCGGTTTACTGACATCACCCTGATTGTCGACGGTGGGTAGGGCAGTGGCAGAGGAGCGAATTTGTGGCTTTGGTTTTTATCTCTTCCCTCACCCGCCTTTTTTTACCCACCCCCTCTGGCTCCCTATCAAAAGTCAGAGGAGAGTATGCGCTGAGCAACCCGAGGGCACTTGTCACTGTCTGCTCACACAGACCATGCTGCAGAAGGCTAGTTGGCGAACCAGTCGTGCTTTTAACATTATGGCGTTTTCACTTCTTGGAGCCTTTTGAAGTTTTCCCATTGCACACGAGTGCAGGATTATAGTGTGGGATACGGAGGGTGTCTGTGAATGTTTGCTTAATAGCCTGTTGATAAGCTGCTTTGAGGAGTATCTCACAGGGGCACTTGGGAAGTGTCGATTTTTTTTTCTAGTTTCTCAGATGGTCGTGGAGGGAGAGTGTGAGAGAATCCTTTGCAGCACTGGTACCCTCTTTGGGGAACCCCCCAAATAAAATGGGGTCTTTATCAGTCTTGGGTGTTGTCATTGTAATGGAGGCAAACCCAGCTTAGATGTCTTTTCTATTCAGTGACAGTAAACTTCTCAAGGCAGGCTGTTCTTTATAATAGGTCTGCTGTAGATTGTTTCCATATATTAGGTATATTAAAATGTTTCCCATAGCAAACACATCCAGCTTTGTGCTTGTTCTGTGGCTTTTTCTTCTCTCTCCAAATGATCTATAACCTTTTGGATTGTGTTTAGTAGTTTCAACTGAATAGAATATGCCTTTCATTCTTTAATTAAGTGGTAGGAGGTTCCTTACCTCCTGGAGTATTGTAAACTGGCCTTTATAAAACTGACTTAATAAGGTCTTTGCTGTAAAGATCTGGCTTTGTCTAATTGAGATGAAAATTTGTTAAGATAGCTGCCAAGAATATTCTGACTTAAGTAATGTATATACGTAGTTTTATATTATGAAGCTCTACTTTACATGTAATTTTCCATTTTGCTTTCTTGTTTTATGTTTGATTTTTGTGTATATGCATAATTTTATTTTCTTTTTTACCTAGGTCACCATTTTAAGGCCCACAAGGCTGTTTTGGCTGCTTGCAGTAAATTCTTCTACAAATTCTTTCAGGAGTTTACTCAGGAACCTTTGGTGGAGATAGAAGGTAAATGTTTATTTTAAATACAGTGCTTAGCAAACATTATAATTAATGAAGAAGTTTTAGGCCGTTAATTTAGCAAGATACCATGGGACACAGGCAGCAGTGGTTCCTGTTAGGTGACTGGATAAATTGTTCTTTTGACACCTGAGAATTCTTACTTTCAGTAAAGTGCTTGGTAAAATGATCTGCCAGGAAAAACTCTTAACGTTAGATAGTAGATGTTGGCCTCTTAAAGGAGTCTTCCACTGTTAAAAACTAGTGGTCATTGTCTTTTGAAAACTTGTATTAACAAATAAATTCCCATCTTTGTTCAGTGGGCTTGTTTCAGACTGGTGAGGATGCTGCAGGGTACAGGAGAGGTCTCTACCAGCAGAGGCACAGATGACATGCACAATGTGACATGGTCCGTTGGAATATGGAAAGGGTTAGGAAAGATGAACTGAAATAGCATGCAAAAGTAGTTGTAGTGGCTGTAGAAAGGCTGCGATGGAAGGGGTTATCCACTAGATACTGTCTTACAATAGTAATTTTTTATACTTGCTTGACTGTTCTATAATAATAGTCCACCAATTGTGAGGTGCTGTGCTATGTAGTTTATGTGCATTTTCTGAGGTCACAAGAATCCTTTGAAGTATGTGGTAATATTTTCAATTTACCTGTCAGGGAACAGGCTCCAAAAGGTTATTTGCCCAAGGTTGTCCAGCTAGCAAGGGATTCACAATACAAAACTCTAGGAAATAAATCAGCTTGCCTATATAAATACAGAATTTTAGCTTCTTTCAAGGTTCTTGAGTTGTGGTTTTGTATCTTTTTCATAGTGATACATACTTTTTGTTATGAATGGATTGCCTAGAAACACTATTCCCTTGGAAGATTTTTTTCATGCCTAGGGGAGTAAAGAAAATGTAAAGAGTTAAGAATGTCCTTTTATTTTGGTATATCCCATTTTATCTAGCATTCTAGCTGCTATGTCCATAGCTAGATTATCTGTTGATTATCTGTGATGGATAGAACACGGGCATAGTGGAAATCCACAAAGATTACTATAGTGAGAATCGAGCTGCCTAGATGGTATCGGTTTCTATTATTGGTTAAGATTTCATCAGTTTATTCACCTGAGGTACTGTGTGATCTCAGGCAGGTTACTTAACCTCCATTGTATACCATGTTTCCCTGAAAATAAGACCTAGCCGGACAATCAGCTCTAATGTGTCTTTTGGAGCAAAAATTAATATAAGACCCAGTATTATATTAATATTATATTATAGCTGGTCTTATAGTATGTAAGACCCGGTCTTATAATAGTAAAATAAGACCAGGTCTTAATATTAATTTTTGCTCCAAAAGAAGCATTAGAGCTGATTGTCCGGTTAGGTCTTATTTTCGGGGAAACACGGTATTAGCTTCTTCATCTGAAAAGTGGGTTAGTAGGCTTGATTGATTGAAATAACAAATGCAGAGTGCCTGGCATAGTGTTTAGTGGATTGTCAAAGCTTAATAAATTGGGGTTATCAGTTACCCCATATATATACGTATATATGTATACACTCACACACACACATACATACTATGCTAGACCCGTGAAATGAAGAATTGATGAATAAAAGAGCCCTTTAAAATTTTGCAAATTTAATAATGGATAAGCAGGTAAAGTGTGAAAAATGTTGCAGAGACTTTTATTGTGGAATGATGTCACTGGGGAGGGGGAGGGAGTGGTTTAGTCTACCTTAATGAAATAGGAAAGATTTCAAAGAGAAGTTGACTTTTGAGCAGAATCTTAAAAAGTAAAAAAAAAAAAAAAAAGGCCAGGCTAGAATATGGATTTATGGTGGAGCCAGGAGTACTGAACTACCTGGAGAAGTAGGGTCTTCTCCTGAAGACTAACCACCTTGGGATTGTCTCTTGTACCTCTCAGTACCTCTGACCTGCTATGTCCATTATAATATATAGTACACACAGGTCTTTAGTATTTACTGTAGACAGATAAGAAAGTAAAATGTAAGAACACTGTTTTTGTTATCTGCCAGATTCAGGTCTAAAGAATCAGTTTGGCTCAATGTCTTCTTAAGATGTTAACTTTGGGATTGCTGTACTATCTGACTAGGTCACCTGGCTATAGAGAAAGCCCTGGGCGTGTAATTAGAAAACCTGAGTGATCGTCCTGGCTTTACTGTTTGTCAGTTGTGTAACCATGGGCATCTTAACTTTTCTTCAATCTGAAAATATGTTAAGTATTATAATTTTGGACTATGTCATGGATATTTTGAATATTATGACACCCCACTGGGTGCTGTTAAAATCTTCTGGAGAATGCTTTTGTTGTTTTGGTTTGTTTTATTTTAGGAGGCAATCAGCCTGGTCAGGTTCAGACTTATGTGGGCTGTAGATCCAATTCCAGTTTAGTTTTTGAGACTTTTGTTGTGCTGTTCAGGTCCCAGGTGTGCCCACTTGGTGATAGTTCACGCCATAGTGCTGTTCTCAAAGCATTTGCTGTCACCTCGGGTCCATTCCACATGTGTGCAGCTCGATGGCGAGCTCGAGACTGCATACACAGAAGACCTTTTCTTCTGCTCTGTCTTCTGATTTCCTCTGCACTTTAGCTCCCAGGCCTTCTCCTGGTCCTCCAGGTAGAAAACTGGGATTTTAGCCACCTAATGCTATCTACACTTCCCACCATGGGATGCACTTCTTGGACAAAGTGATGAGACAAAAGGGAGAGAAAAAAATAAAAAGAATTTTCTTCATGCTCCTCAGATACCCTGTTTCCCTGAAAATAAGACCTAGCCGGACAATCAGCTCTAATGCGTCTTTTGGAGCAAACAGTAATATAAGACTCGGTCTATTCTATTATATAAGACCCCGTCTTATAGTAAAATAAGACCAGATCTTATGTTAATGTTTGCTCCAAAAGATGCATTAGAGCTGATTGTCTGGCTAGGTCTTATTTTCGGAGAAACATGGTAGTAGTCTCTTTCCTAGTACTGTCAGAGAGGACTTTCCCTTAGAGTTTAGATGCTTGCTTTGTGGCCACCAACCACAGGTGTGCAGCATCAGAACTGGGGGTTGCCTTAAGGCAGGCTGAGAGAGGAATAAAAACCAGGTATTCCCTCCCCACCCCCGACTCTCACACATTCACTCGCTCTCTCACTCCATCTTCTTTTCTGGTTCTCTAGCCAGAAAGAGTTTCTCTTGGAGCTTTTTCTGTCTGCACCTGCTGTACTGTGAATGGGGTTTGGGCTGTCCTCAAGTCTAAGCTGGGATATGTGGGAGGAAAAATAAAAACCAGGAAACTCACTGCTATCCTTTGAGTTTTGATTTCTCTCTCCAATTTGCTTGCTTCTACTTTTTAGAGTCCTTGTATATTTGCTGTATGTATTCTGTCCAGGATTTTTAGTGGTAATTAATGGAGAAGATGGGGTAGAGTGTGCTTTCTCCATCGTAGCTAGAACTGGAACTCCCTTCTATAAAATAGGAGTAATGACCTATAGTGATGGTTCTTGTCGTTAGTGGCACATTATAAACATGTGAGGAGCTTTTCAAGTACCACTGCCCTCCCTAGCTGTATCCCCAGATCACTTAAATCATTCTTTAAGAGTTGGGATCCAAGCATCTGTATTTAAAAGTTCTTTAGGCCCTTGTTATTTTAGGTCTGAGGATCAGTGATGCATGGGCATCACCTGGGAGCTTGTTAGAAGTGTAGACTCTTACGCTCTACCTTAGACCTGCTGAATCGAACAAGATCCTCAGATGATTCTGATGTACAGCAAAGTTAGGGCAGCACTGCCCTTTGGTGATTTCAATGTGCAGCCAGGGTTGAGAACCACTACCTTACAGGGTTTTGTGAAAGCAAATGACATGTCTGTAAAATAAATTTGAATTCTAATAATGCTCTATGAGCATAAACTGTCATTAGATGCAAACTGAGCTACCTCTCTGTGTTTTCTAGGTTCCCAGTGAAGTAAGTTACCTTTCATTAGAACCACAGGTTCACCTTTGGCTTCAAATCAAAATTCTTGTCCACAAAGCCAGTTGCTTTGTGGCTTGTGACTTGGAGTCACAAAAAATCTTCGACAGACATTCGTTTCCTTGTTCAGAACATACAGGCTTCTCCTAATCTGAGCCTCCAATTTTCTAAATCCATTCTTTCTCTACCACTGAAACCATAGATCCATAAGCACTTAGATATCTCTCATGTCAAATTTTAGCCCTTACTATCTAGAACAAAACATCCAACTACATGTTCATCCTCCTTTTTGAGTAGGAGTTTCCACCAATTGGGGTAATGTCCTAAAACTGGAGACATTCCAGAATGCTGCCCTTTTGCTTCTTCCTAAGTGAAAAAAGAAAACTCAGGTAAAGGCGTTAATATTTAACGTTTTCCTTAAATGCTTGCTTAAAAAAATTGTATTCTACAGCACTTTTATTATGAAAGAATAGATTGATGAGAAAATGGGCTGAGATTGAGAAAGTTACCAAATAGTCCTGATAGAGAATAAAATATTTTTGCAACCATACATCATCTACCACTGCTTCACTTAACCTAGACAGGAATTTTCAGTTTGGTTCATGTTAGCTAATTAAGGTCAGTGGTTTATTCCTACCACCAGTGTTGGATTGGCCACAGAAGAAGCACCTAGAGTGCTTATGAAAAATAGTTCTTTGACCCAATTTTGATTCTGGAGGTCAGGGACTCATGCTTTTATTAAGTCTACAGGTGATTCTGATCAACCAAGATAGGGAACAGAGTCCACATATTGAAATCCTTGAGGCCAGATGTTTCTTGAAACTAAAAATTTTTAGAATTTTCCAAAGATAATGCAGGTATGTGTATTACAAAATACTCCCAGTGGGGTATAGGGTAACACACTGTAACAAATAATACTTCGGCAGTGTATCATATTAATATTTACTCAAATTGGGATAAAGACTATAAGGAGCCTCATGTCAATCCAGATCAAATTTTGATGCCAAATTTATGGGAAAACTTCCGGTTTTAAAAGATTTGGGGGACTTTGGGATTATAAGTAAAAGATTGTGGGCCTGTAGTGAATGAGACGATGGGTATTCAAACTCTTCCAAGCAGGAATCTTTCCTGCCATCATTCTATTTAAAAATCTTTATTATGGACTTTGGAGTTGGGCGATTGGTTTGGTCCTAGTTTTATCACTTAAAGCTATGTGACTTTGGCAGGTTACTTCTCTATCTCAATTTCCTCATCTGTAAAATGGGGATTATAATAGCAAGTACTTCATAGGATTGTGATGAAGAATAAGTGAGTTAATAGATCTATTTTGAGTCATGCGTGATACACATTTGTGTTTGATTAAAAATTAAAATCTCACTCTACTTCAGGAAAAACTTACACATTGTTTTTAGACAGAACTTTTGCTGTACTTTGAAATGCTTGGTCAAAATTTCACAAAAAAAAAACAAAACAGCAAAAGTTGACCATGCCACAGGCTGCTCTAATATAATAAAGAATAACATGGTCAACATGCAACCAGGAGAAAAAAGATTTAGTGGACCCAAATAAAATTAGCCTTTAATGAATCCAGTTATTTTTAGTTTGCTTCTTTGGTAGCATGTAACGTGGTCATATTACATTGTGTTTTATGGTGTTTCTCAATATTCAGATTGCTTTCAGACATTTTGAAGAAGAGTCTGCTGAGGCTCAGAGGGTCTGATTTGCCCCAAATCACACAGGTCATGGAGAGCTTGGACTAATCTAAAACTTGAAAGTTCTGACTCTCTGAATGATATCCTTTCTTTACACAAATAGGGGATGGTGGATATTCCACCAGTATTCTTATTGTTGTCCTGAAGGCCACATTCAGATGTATAAAGTGCATGGGAAGTACATAAAAATATTTTTGTATTTGCAGTTATGCATATTGTGTGCAGTTTGGACTTGGACATTTCTTGGCATTAAAAATTTTATGTTAAAAAGTAGTTTTCTCTTTGTTCCTATCAATAACCTTTTGTAGTCTTGCATTACCAGACTGAAATAATAATATATAGCGTTGAAGAGCATAAAGAAATAGAGTACCTTTTGGGCCAAAATTTAAACACAACACTTGTAAAGAAAAGTTGGAATCATGGAAAGCTTAATTTTAAAAGTGAGTTTAGCGTTTATTCCTACTTACGTGCATGCATTTTAGGAAGCATTGTGTTAGGTACTGTGAGGTGAGTGTGAAGACAAAATCATTTCCCTTAAGTAGCTTAAGATGTCCATGAATTGTAATTATCAGAACAGGTACAGAGTTCAGCCTGGGGGAAGTTCTAAAGGTTTCATTAAAGATGTGGCATTAGAATTGGGCCTTCAAGGGTGGTAGGATTTGTACAGTCAGAGATGAAGTGATTAAGCATTCAGGAAAGAGGACAAGTATTAATGAAGACAGGGAAGCTCTTAGGAAGTGAAAGGTTTATTTGAGAATCAGTATATAGTGTATTTGATATAATTTAAAATTTGGAAGGGAAAATAGTGATCAATAGAAAACTAATGTGAAGAACTTTGAAATAAAGGCAGAGTAGAACTTTATTTGCTAAGCTATGGAAAGCCATTGAAGATTTTAGCGCTGAATTGATGCAGAGCTCCCTGGCAGGAAAGGTATAGTATGTCTGACATGTAATAGCTAACTCATGCTTGAGTGGTAGATTCTATTCTTCTGTAAGAGCTTTAGGAAATCTTTGGGAAAGATGTTAGTTTGCTAATTAGTGCTGGAATGTGGCTACAATAATACTGTACTGTTAATGAGAATTCTGCCAGGAAATAAGTTTCAAAAAGGACAAATACTAATCAAGTTCCAAACAGTGGGCTTTTTTTTTTCTTTACTAAATGTTGTAAGATTTGAATCAACATGAATACATGTTAACGCATGTCTTTTTTACAGGTGTTAGTAAAATGGCCTTTCGTCATTTAATTGAGTTCACATATACAGCAAAATTAATGATACAAGGAGAAGAAGAAGCCAATGATGTATGGAAAGCAGCAGAGTTTCTACAAATGCTAGAAGCTATCAAAGCCCTTGAAGTCAGGTAATTATTTACTTTTTTAATGAGACACAATTAGATACATTTAGTCATGTTTAACATAACTTAGTCAAGAATTTATTGTATATGTCATGCCATAAAGAACTGATGTTTTGAAATTAAGAATATTTAAGGATCTATAAAATTCTTCTGGATACTGATTGTTCTTTCCCTCACACATGATTTCTTGTCCTTTTGCAAATACCTGTGCTAAGATTACCTAAAGTAGCATCTTTTGTATCTAATAAAATAAAGAGAACGAGGCAGCCTTTAAGGAGTTCTCTATAAACTGTTTTGTTGAATTCAAGTAGTTAATTATTTGTATCAAGCCTTATTCTAAAAAGGGTTTGGCTTGCAAAGATTAACATAGTACTGTTTAAAAGTAAGAGGAAATTGGTGAAGATAAAATAAATAGGCCAGGTGGAAGCAATAATCAGTGAAGTTAGAAATGTGGTGGCCAAAATGTATGCCATTTAAGTCTGCATACTTGCTAGCTGGGCCAAATCTATCTCTGAGTTCTGAAGCACCTAGTGTAAAGAACAAGGAAAAAATACTCAGTTACGTTATTCATGGTTATGAGAACAAATCGATTGCTTAGGAACCACTCCTGGTATTAAAACACAAAATTTCTCCTAGGAAGTATTACGAAACCATTAAATGATGCAATGAATAAAGACTTCACCATCTTTCACGATGAACAATGGTATTGTTATAGAGTGACTCAGAGCAAGCGTTCTGGAGTCCGCCAGGCTGCCTGCGTAATGTCCTAGGTCTATCTGTGTGTGTTAGCCTGTCAGCAGCTCAGTTTCCTCATCTGTCAAAGGGAATAATAATGGTACTTTTTACATAGGGTTATTTGTGAGGGTTAAATTCATTGATGCATATAAAGTGCTTAGTATGGTGTCTGGCACGTAGTACTCTAAAATGCAAACTGCTTATCTCCTTATTCTGTGTTTTACGATCCTCAGTAAAGGTCATTGCCATAACATTAAAGGGCAGTTTGGTAAAATCAGTTTCACATGGGGCAAAATAATTCAGTCCAATTCACTGGTGTAGTTTCGTCAAAAGATATAATTTAGAATAACTCTAAGAAATAATTGAACTGTAATAATCCATAAATATCATTTCTCCTAATGAGCTTTTAATTAGTTTGATGAGAGTTGTAGATCACACTTTTCTGACAAGAGTTTAGTGTGTGTATATTCTCTGATGCCTAGTGTCTGGCATATACGTATGTAGTACACATTTGTGAGTGGTTGGATGGGTGCATGCTGATTAAAACCAAATCAGTACTCGCCGGCAGAGAGAGCTGAGATGTGGAACGCTAACTTGAGGTGTGTTGAGGATATATATCTGATTAGGTCATTGTTTTTTCAAAGTGGAGGTAGACTAGGGGAATATATATGGATGGGGCAATACCAGATTTATGGTTAAATCCTAGATGAGAATCTTCTGAAAAAAGTTCTGTGTGGTCCCTTTGCTGTTCATGTAGTGAGTAGTATCTCACTCTGGGGAAAGTCCGTGGCAGCAGAACAGCGGAACATATTCTATTACAGTGGCCTCAGTTGGATTTGGGAGGCATTTAATTGAGTCCTTGTGTATAGTCATTGGGCGATGAAGGTAAAAACAACTGGATACAGCTGTTTTCCTAGTCCTATTTAGAACCTTTTACAGAATTTGTTAGTATAAGACTGGGAACCTTATAGGAATTGCAACCATCAGTGCTTTTTAGTAACGTGTTGAATTATTTCTTGAACCAGTTAGGCATACAGTATACTCTGAAGAGTTTTTTGAAAATAGGAAGACAACATATTAGCTCTTCATAAAAATACAATTTAGGAATAAAAATTAATTTAGTTGTGGTTAAGTCAACTGGGTAAGGCAACTCTTTCTTGAGATTATTGCATACCTGTTTTGCAGATACAGAAGGTCTTTGAATAAGGCGCTCTTCTCACGTTTGCAGTGAGTGAATGCTTTTGGAATATAGTATAAACTTTTTGAATGACACTGAAAAAAATACTAGGACCTTATTTTGCTTTGCTGGAATTGCATTGTTTATTTAAAACTGTATGAGAAGGTTTCTGTTAGGAAGCAGCAGTTGCCTTACAGATTTTTCCTCCCCGGCGTATTGAGTTGTACTTTTCATATAATACAGTTCACACATTTTAGTGTAGAGTTTGAATTTTGTTGATTGTATACAGTGGTGTAACTAGCACCACAATCGAGACATAGGAACATTTCCATCACCCTAAGTTTTCTTATGACTCTGCAGTGGACCTTGATTCCCAGGCAACTACTGTTCTGACTTTTATCTCTGTAGTTTTATCTTATTTAGAATGTCATATAAATGGACTCCTACAGGGTGTACTCTTCCGCATTTGGCTTTTTTCACGTAGCATTATGTTTTACAGAGTTTTCCATGTTGTTGTGGGTATTACTATTTTGTTCCTTTTTATTGGTGATTTTATTTTATTCTGTTGTATGGATATACTACCTGTTGATGGACATTTAGGTTTTTGCCAGTTTTTAGCTCTTAACAAATAAAGTAGCTATGAACATTTATGTACAGGTCTTTGGACATTTGTTTTCATTTCTCTCACTAGAGATCTAAAGTAGAATAGCTGGGTTGTATGGTACCTTAATTTTTTTGTGAAAATTAAGTGCTTAATTTTGTGAAAATTACGGTGCTTAATTTGTTTAAGAAACTGCCAGTTTTCCGAAGTGGCGCGCTCTTTACATTCCAGCCTGCAGGGTGTGAGTTCCAGGTAATCCACAGCCTTGCTAATACTTGGGATGATGAAGCTTTTTCATTTTAACTGCTCGTAGGTCTAGAGTGGTTTTAGTTTGCATTTCTCTAATGACTGATGTGGATGGACCATTTTTTCATGTGCTTTTTTGCCATCTGTTTATCTTTTAGCAAGGTATCTGTTCAAATTTTGCCCATTTTTAAATTTGGGTTATTGTCAAGGACTGAAGGGTCTGAGATTTTATCCTATTTGCAAGCTAGGTTTTGTGGATGCTGGCAGAAGACATCAGACTCCCAAGTCAGAGAAGGACTGTTTCTCACAGTATTAAGGAGCAGCATGAGCTTCATGTTTGTATCAATTTTTCTTGCCCTCACCTCCAAGTTACAGACGGGTGATACAGTGGCCTGAATGTGTGCTGTACTCACAGTGCTTTGCATCACAGCTGAGAACTCGGAGCTTTAAGAAACCCAGATCTTTTGTAATGAGCTGCAAGCAAACCTCCCCATCCTTTGCCCCTGAGGGGCCATTATCTTTAATATACTGGCCAGTAAATGAACCTACTCTCCACTCTGGAGAAAGACAGGCTCTGTCTTCTAAGGCTGTCTGCCATACAAACAACCTTGAAAAGATAGTCCAGAACAAAAGGCTGTCAGTGTCTTTGTTTATAAGACATGCAGACACATAAGGGACCAAGGAAAGTTAACTCCCAACAGTATCCTTGATTCTACATTATTTTCGCTTCTGGTGACTTTTCCCATGGTATACAGCTCCATGTCCACTCTGATTAACCTGACCAGTAGGGACTGGGACCTAATCCATTCAACTCTCCTCACACTGGACATGAAACAGCAGCAGGATGTGGCCAGCCTGCAGTGCTGAGCTTAACCATGCACCCATTTCCCTAAGGTCCTGGACTCAACCAACTGAACAAATTCCTAGAAAGCCAGGTGCCTTTCTCTTGAGTATAGCAAGATGTTTTAGCAATTGCACAGTCTCTGCGTGGCCTCTATGGGGAAGTCTAGGGCAAGTCTGTCATCTCTAATAATCCTAACTAGTATTTTGAGGCTGACACAAATGTCTTCCAGAGCGTAAGTAGCATCATCGATTACATTGACTTAAGGCAGGCATAAATTTTATACCATCTTTTTATTTGGATGATTTCCATTGTAGGGAAAACTGCCCATAGGGCACGCATAAATAACAAGTCAGTTATTACTCTACAACGCTCTCCCAAGTAGCCGCGCGGGTAGCCTCGTTTTGGAGAGATCGCCACAGTCACCTGAGAACTAAACTCATCTGCCAGTGGTGTTTCCTTAAACACTGGATGGTATCTTCTACCCCGACTTGCAAGTTGTCGTGTTTTGGGGGAGGGAAGGAAGTTAGTGCTTGACTTCCACACAAGTAGCAGAGTCCCAGGGGCACACAGGTGCTTTTGAAAGAAAGTGTTGTTTACTATTGTTTATGCACCCAAAGTGGGACCTTCATCAGTCAGCGGCACAAGGTGACATTGCCTCCAGTAGGGCCTCCCCTTTTCCAGTTTAGAATGTTGAGTCTAGTCCTTGTCTTTGGAGGGCTGTCCAAGGCAGTCAGTTCAATCTGTCTTGTTTGCCATGAGCACCGGAATGTCAGCTGAGTGGCAAACATCTAGCTCACAATTGGAGTCTCAGCTTTGGGAATGGTAGTAAGGCAAACATCTGATGTTTTACACGGGACATGCAGGAGACTGGCCATCGCTGCTTAAGGACTTCTTAGTAAAGCTAAGGGAAATGGTAATCAAATCAGGGTCAAAGCCGTCAGGCAGGGGCTGTCATATCTAGCAGACAATTTCAGATTGCTTGCAACATTTGGTGAGAGCTGCATCAGAGCATTTGCCTCCCTGAGGGAGGCTCTAGGGCAAGTTCTGAAGGACAACGATCATTAATGTCCCTTCCTCCCCCCTACCTCCTAGAGTCTAAAATGTTTTCTCCCCTCGTGCCAGGGTTGTTGCTTTCCCTCCATCTCCACAAAATCTGTGTGTCCCGCTCTAGTAGCTAAAACTTCATCTCTTTCCTAGTCGTCCTCTCCTCTTACCCAGACCTTTCATCCACAGTGGTCAGGAACAAAGGCATTTTTATTAAAAAAACTTAGAGATCCATTGTGTCTCCCACTTTGGCTCACAAGGGCCAGTGTAAGTGTACTTGGCAAGCAGTATATTCAACCAAGTAGTCATTATTTTTAGGATCTAGGATGATGTCAGTTCACTAAGAGAATCCAGACAGCTGAATTAGAATTTACGTTTGAATCTGCTAGGCCTACTTTTGACCAGGCTGTCACCTGAAAGAGGCACCAACCCAGGCTGTGCCAACGTTGCCAGTGGGAGAAAGAAAAGGACTGTATTTAAGAATGGTCAGGGCAGGATCCGAAATTCCCAAGTAGGTTTATATAACTTTCTGCCTCTTTTGTCTTGATCCTTACTCAGGAAGCAGCTGAAAAGAAATGATCTCTTGGGACAGCTGAGTTCAGTGACACAACTGTTTACTGAGATTTGTGGAGGTGGAGTCTTTCTGAGTCAGTATTTGAGGAGGCCAGTAGAGGGCGCTGCAGAATCAGTGTCATGGACGGTCAACCGTTACCTGACTGTCAGCCAGTCATTGAGTAGCTTGAAGGTGCATCATTCTCAGAGGGTCTGGAAAGCTAAACATAAGACGCATATTAGTCTCAAGGGCCATGATGGTGGTATTGCCAGAACCAGCTGATCAGACTGGAACAGCAACAGTGTACCCGGAAAAAGTGTCAGCGGTGGTGAGGTACCACTGACAGCCCTGAGACGGGCTCCGAGGTTCAGTGTAGTCAGTCTACCAGGGACAGTTGGCGACAATGCCTGTGCAATGTGGCCTCCTTTACCATGAGACAGACAGGCCAACTTTTGGCAGGTGTGACAAGTCTGGCGAGCGGTGGCAACATCTATATCAAAAACCGAGTCCTTTACTTTCTGCTTAGTCTGTTGTGGTGGGTGTGTCATCGTGTTCAGAACAGTGTTAGATCTCGGTGTCAGTGATGGAAATCTGGGCAGTGCGGGCCTGATCAGCAGCTTGTTTCAGTTGGTATTAGAGAACAGGCCTCTGTTCTCTCATCAGGGATCCAGATAGTTTGATCAGCAGATGTTGTTTCCATAGTTGTGGCCCCAAAGATGGATGTCTTTAATCTGCCAAGATTTCCAAGTCTTCCAAACAGCTAGGCCATTGGCAACAGCTCAGAAGTCAGTAAAACTAACAAGGTTCATTGTGGAGAATGTTGTCCAGAGCTGTGAGGACAGCCTTGAGTTCTGCCCTCTTGAGTAGAACAACCACACATCCCCTCTTGGCTTTGCATAGAGCGTCTGCAGCAGCACGGTGAACACACCATCAGCCCTCAGTGAATCAGACCCCATTCATCTAGTGGCTTTCTTTGGTCAACAGAGTAGGGGCGCTCCCACTTTTTCATGTCAATGCAAGAGGCTTTCTTGGTTATACTATTTTTGTTTAAAAGTGAGACTGACTGGGCACATCTTACCTTGCTAGTCATGAAGGCAGTTGACACCGTCCCAAATGGCAGTATCAGGCTAGAGAGCCCCAAAGCCTTCATCTGGCATCAGTTTGAACAAGAGCCCAACAGCAAGCCAATCCTTTCTTGTCAAAGGGAGCATACCTCATAGCCATGTCAGAAAACTGATATGTCTAAAACCCAGAGAATACCTTTGGTTGGAGGCTGCCTGCCTTTGCCTGAAGCTCTAATCTGCAGAAGCAGCAGTCTCAGAGACTTGTAGCTCAAAGGGGTCATTAGGGTTTCGGGGCCCCAAAGGTAGAGAATGTGCCACAGCTTGATGGACAACTTCCATTGTAGCCTGGAGTCCTACTTAAAAGATGATTATTTGCAGATTAGCTGACATAAAGAAGAAAGTAGAATGCCCAAGGGAGGCACGTACTATCTCTAGTACCCAAAGTGTCCAATAATATGCTGGGCCTCATTTTTGCTCGGTGATTTGCTTTTTTGTTAACTGTATTTCACAGTGCACAAATTTTTAATTTTGATGAAACCCATTTTATTAGTTTTTGCTATTAAGGTTTTCCCTTTTGCGTGCTATTTAAAAAAATTTTTCACTAACCCAGTATTACAGAGATTTTTCTCCTGTTTTCTTCTAGAAGTTTTAGTTTTTACATTTAAGTCTACGATCTATTTTGAATTTTTTTGTGTATGACATGAAGAAGGTGAGTCAAGGTTTATTTTTCCCATATAGGTACTGGTTGTTCAAGCACCACTGTTAAAAGATGATCTTTTCTTCATTCAAGTATCTTGGAACCTTTTTCAAAAGTCAGTTGACTAAACAAGTGTAGGTCTATTTCTGAACTTTATTCTGTTCAGTTAATCTTCATGTCTATCCTTTCACCAGCATCACATTGTCTTAATTACTGTAGCTTTACAATAAGTCTTCAAATCAATTAGTATAAATCCTCCAATCTTGTTTTCTGCTTTTCCTTGTAAATTTTATTATCAGCTCATCAGTTTCTTCCAAAAAGCCTACTAGGATTTTGGATCTTACCGATTTTTAAATCCATACGTTATATATTTCAGGAACAAAGAAAACTCTGCGCCACTAGAGGAAAATACCACAGGAAAAAGTGAGACCAAAAAAAGAAAGATTGCAGAAACTTCAAATGTTATCACTGAGTCCTTACCATCTGTAGAATCAGAACCTGTTGAAATTGAGGTGGAGATTGCCGAAGGCACAATTGAAGTGGAAGATGAAGGCATTGAAACAATAGAGGAAGTGGCTTCTGCCAAGCAGTCCATAAAGTACATTCAGAGCACAGGTTCCTCTGATGATTCCGCTTTGGCACTGTTGGCAGATATTACTAGCAAGTACCGTCAAGGTGATAGAAAAGGGCAGATTCAAGAAGATGGCTGTGCATCTGACCCCACAAGCAAACAGGTAGAAGGTATTGAAATTGTGGAACTTCAGCTGTCACATGTGAAGAACTTGTTCCATTGTGAGAAATGTAACCGTTCATTTAAATTGTTTTACCATTTTAAGGAACACATGAAATCACACTCCACTGAGAGTTTCAAGTGTGAAATATGCAATAAAAGGTATCTTCGGGAGAGCGCATGGAAACAGCATCTCAATTGTTACCACCTTGAAGAAGGTGGAGTCAGTAAGAAGCAAAGAACTGGGAAAAAAATTCACATATGTCAGTACTGTGAGAAACAGTTTGACCACTTTGGACATTTTAAAGAACATCTTCGAAAACATACAGGTAATTAGCAAATACTTTATGTTACAAATATATTTTTTCCACATCACTTCAACTCTATCTAAATTCTTTTTTTATTAGTACCACAGAAACCATCTGTATTTTCTAAGGTGCAGGCTGAGTACACATTGTTTTTATAATATTAGTTTGTTGAAATAGTGATACTTTTTCAAAGCAAAATCAGTATCAACTTTGAAAGTAATTGTCATTCTTGCACCTTGCCAATTTTTATAATTTTAAAAGAAATATGTAAAACACAGTTCATGATTATTTCCTAATGGTTATAAATTATGAAATTCTGATTATAGTATAACCTCACTATTTTTACATTTGCTGTCTTATGTTAACAGATTACATAGATGAATACATTTACAAACAATCCTGGCTATGTCTGTGCCTTTGCGTACGTTTGGTCATCTGTTTTGGCCTAGTAGATAGGTAGGCAGTATATGTCCATCTTCCCCCAATCCTCCACTTCTCCAAGGGCAAATGTGTGAGAAATGTGCCAGGGAGATGAAAAGGGTAAGGTGTTTAGACGGTCCTTCTCCCGGGAGCCATCCCGTGTGAGGGAGATGTCCCAGGGAGTCTGCCTGAGGGCTTCTGGTCCTTGTGCATCCAGCCCCCATGCCGATTATTTCTCCTTGTCACATTCCCTGTCCTTGTTCCCATGACCCAAGCATTCTTCGCTAGGACTCCTGTACCAGACACAAGAACTACCACCAATGACTTGAATCTTGGGGAGTCCCTAACCCACTATAACAAAGATATGGGGACAGCAGTTGTTATAGTGTGTTAAGTGTCAGATGTCTGGACACTTGTTCCCAAGTCCTTATGTGTGATGGTTAAAGCTGTTCAGACAATGAATACAGTATAGGTATCTCTCACTGTTCATAATCTTCTTCTTTGATGCTGGAGTTTGGAGAACTTTGGATGAAATTTTTTCATAGATCCTTCACTGTCCAGAGTCGCTCACGACATACCACTTGAAACAGAAACCAGATAGATTCAAATAATGTGGTATCCCTAGTATACAAATAAATTCTTGTTATGAATACTCAGGAACTGAATAAATATGGAAATAGCAAGGAAATCTTATACATAAGGCTCAGTTTGGATTTAAAAGGCTTTAAGGTACTTGCTTGGGTAACTAATAGGTATTTATGAGATCTTTTGGGGAAATGCTTCCTGATTTTTCAGACATTATATGTATATACTTATATATTTGGAAACTGCCTGTAGTGAAGTTTTTGGTCCTTAAAAAAATACCTATTTTAATGGTCTGTTGATGACCATTTTTGTACTAACTGGAGTCATTTTGCAAAAGGAGTGATATAACAGAAGCACATTAAATTAGTAAATAAACGTTACTTAGTAACTAGCGCGCTTTGATAGAGGTTTCCAGCACCCTAGCGGATAATCAGTCACTTTTATATTATATCCTAGCAATGTGAAAGTGGAAGCAATTGTCTCTTTTACCCAAAACATTCCCTAGTGACTTACATGTTTGAAAATAACACAGACCATTTTGGAAGCTTTAAAATGTGCTTTCCAAGCCTTGTACTTCGTATTTTGGATAGAACAACAGAACGTAGAGCTAAGGACACTCTGTTGTATGTCTTTGTCTTTTCTTTCACAATGATGTGCGCTAACTTAAGCAACTTAATTAACCTAAGTAGTTGTTATAAATTATAGAACCAGATGCCCATTGGAAGAACCATTTAGTAAGCACATAAACAGAATTTTGTTGTCTTTTTAACTTCAATTACTGCACTAATAATTGGTGACAAGATAGTTGCAAATGTGATCAGTGATTTAATGAATTCAAGAGGAGCATGAGGAAAATTTTAAATCCTGTTTAAGGATTTTTTTTGCTTATGACAAACTAAGTGTAAAGATAAGCAATCCTGTTCCTGTTTTCTACCCTCAAAATATATATAATTCACCCCACATCCCCCCAGTTTCATATTTTGCATACTTTTATTTAGTGGTTTGGTTTCTGGTATGTTCTGAAAGCATGCACTGTAATCTGTGGCTTGATTTGTAAAATTTTGGCTGTTACTTGTCCTCTGAATTATTTTGTTTCCATTTGGAAAATAGTAATGATAATGCCAACCGGCTAGGTCATGGAGATAAAGAAATGTTAGAATCCCTGCCTTCAAGGAGCTCACAGTTATGTTGGGGTGACAAGCAGGCACAATCACAGTGTGACAGGCTAAATGCTGCTAGAGGTAAGCACAGAGTCTTACAGGAATGCCCGCCTGGGCTGTTTGTTTGTGACGGAAGACACACGGATGGCTTCTTGGAGGGCTTCCCCTATGATGACTCCCAAGGGAACAGGAGTTAGCCAGGACATGAATATTCCAGGCAAATGCAATGAAGTGTCCACAGCATAGAGGAAGGAGAGGAAGCAAGTCGTTCAGAGCACTGCTGCTAGTAAGTCATTGTGGCTCGAGGATTGGATCAAAGTAGAGGGAAGCCCAGGAGAGGCAGCTGAAGAGTTAGGAAGGGCCGACCATGTGACGTGTCCTTAGGCATGATGGATGACCAACCAGGGAGTGGTTCAAGGGTAAGGGAGAGAAAGGAAGGCGAGACGAGGCTAAGATCATGTAGTTATTTTCATAATGCAGTAAATGAGTTCAATTTTATCTTGGAAGACCCAGAAAAAGATCTGATCAGATTGATGTTTTAGAGAGATGACTGGCAGGGTAAGTTTGAGTAGAGTGAAACCTCCTAGGTTTAAGTAGGAAGCTGTTGGAGTAATCTAAACAAGAACGAGGAGTTGAGTAAAGGAACTCCTCTGGAAAAGAGTTGGAGCTGAGTAACATTAAGTTATTTTGGTTGGTCTTCTAAGCTAGAGATCTGGGAGTCGTTGATACCTCCCTCTTGACTCCTCACCCATCATGCTGTTTTACACCTTTGTGCCCCTGCCCAGAATAAACTTTCTTCTTTCTTTTTCTCATTCCATTTCAGGCAGAATTAATCACTCTCTGCCCTTGTGCTTCTGCAGTACATTTTTCATTGCCCTCTTTTCTGTAACGCCTTCTACAGTGCATTGCATTTGTTTATTTTCATGTCTTTCACTTTCATGAAATACTGTTGCCTGTGATAGGAAGTTTTTAAAAACAAGGACAAAGTTTATTTATCGTCATCACCTAGCACATGGTCTGGCACACAGCAAGTGCTCAGAAAATGCTTGTGGAATGGATAGTGATGCGTTTTCCTGAAACAGATTGATTTAATTTTTATCTAAGGGGAAATACATTTTTTTAAAGAAATACAAAAACATGGAACAAAACTTATTTCTTCATCAGAGCACAGATAACAATTATAATAACCACTAAAAACTTACTTTTCCACCTCTAGAAGAGTCTTTGGGTGTGATAAAAACATCTGAATTATAAATTCTGATCCTCCTTTTAGGAAGGTCCTATTTAGAATTAACCAAAAAGAAAAAAGTTTATTTGCTTTTTCTGTTTTTCTTAATTCGTCAATATAATTTTTTTCTGTTCTAATAGGTGAAAAACCTTTTGAATGTCCAAATTGTCATGAACGATTTGCTAGAAATAGCACCCTCAAATGTCATCTGACTGCGTGCCAAACTGGAGTGGGGGCAAAAAAGGGAAGAAAGAAGCTTTATGAGTGTCAGGTATGTGTGGCTATATTCTGTCCTTAGCAGAGGAGACTATATTTGAAATCACTAAAAGTGAAGGGTAACAGAGTCTAGAGCAGAGATAGAGAGCTGACAGTTTAGAAAGAAATGAGAGTGAAGAAAACCAGTGTCTTGATTTTATAAGAGGGATTAGAATAGTATTTTTACCCAATACTAGATGATACTGATGTCAATAAATACGTCCTAAATAACAGGTAGTCTGAAATGGGTTACTCTTAACCATAAAGCAATCAGAATTCAGGAGTGGGGCAGGGGAGGTGGACCAGCTGTAATCGTCTCTTCCATGATTAGTATATATTTATCCCAAAATAATGTAATGGTTCTAAACTTTGATGTTATAGGAGAAATTATAATGTTGTTATAGTCTTAGAATTTATGTGACATTTAAACAATGAAAGCAATATTAAAATGTTTCCCAAAATGTATTTAATGTTTCCCAAAATTATTTGTTAGCTACATCAGCTGAAAGACCAGATAAAAGAATTATGAAATCCCTTGGACCAAATTATATTACAAATATCACATTCATAACATTTTCAGAAAAGTCTTCAACTCTTTTCTTACAGAGAATAAATGAATCCATATTTTCTTTAAGTATTGTTAACATCATCTGTTTGGTTATTTCAGGTGTGTAACAGTGTGTTTAACAGCTGGGACCAGTTTAAAGATCACTTGGCGATACATACTGGAGATAAACCCAACCATTGTACTTTTTGTGACTTGTGGTTTATGCAAGGAAATGAATTCAGGAGGCATCTCAGTGATACTCATAATATTTCAGAGCGTCTAGTAACTGAAGAAGTTCTTTCAGTAGAAACTCGTGTGCAAACGGAACCTGTGACATCAATGACTATTATAGAACAAGTTGGGAAGGTACATGTGTTACCACTGCTTCAAGTTCAGGTTGACTCAGCACAAGTGACTGTGGAGCAGGTCCATCCAGATCTGCTCCAGGACAGCCAAGTGCACGATTCACATCTGAGTGAGCTTCCAGAGCAGGTCCAGGTGAGTTACCTAGAAGTGGGTCGAATTCAGACTGAAGAAGGTACTGAAGTACATGTAGAGGAGCTGCATGTTGAAAGGGTAAATCAGATGCCCGTGGAAGTACAAACTGAGCTTCTAGAAGCAGACTTGGATCCAGTGACCCCTGAAATCATGAACCAGGAGGAGAGAGAGCCTAGCCAGGAAGACGCTGCTGAGGCCGCTGGAGAAGATCACGAAGACGCTGAGGGTGTAGAGACCAAACCAACAGTGGATTCTCAAGCTGAAGGGGTAGAGAAGGAGAATAGAACACCTGGGCCAGCTTTAGAGTGAAATAACCAGTGAATACATTTTTAAACTTACGTGTTGGGTTTTTGAACTGATGTTGGGCAGTGAGACTGCCCTGCAGCTAACGAACAAGTGGACCAAAGTCAGACTCTTTCCTGTTTGCTGAACTGTCTCTGCTGAAACAAACTGATCCCCCCACTTAATGCCACAGAGGAGGGATCTTTCCCAGAAATGAATGGGAAATTTTGAGAAGTATATTTCTGGAAACTTAAATGGATTATATTCTTATAGAGTTGGGTACGAATGTATCTATTTTCTTGGTGGTAAATGTTCTCCCTTCTTTCCCAGGTCATGTCCTTCCTTACTTTTTTCCATATTGTAAAATCAAATGTAAAATCATTAGAATACAAGCATATGTATTCTAATGCATGTTAGAAAATTGACTATATAGGAAACAAGGCTGCATGAAGAAAAGTGCATTGTTACTGTGCAGTTACATTTTGGCTTCTGGCTTTCTTTCATTTGAACAACATTATTGTCTACCCTGATAGTCACAGATGTCATCTCTGCAAGAGAAACAGAGTGGTGGTGGCAAATTTCTAGAATGTTAAAAAAAAATACACACAAAAAACCCCCACACCCACGTGCCTTTTCAAAACCAACTAAACTTCTGTAAAGCATCTCTGGTTCTTTCAAGTTTGTGTTACAAGGAGCGATGTAGGTGATGCTATAGTACTTTATATTTTTACTTATAATGACAACTACCAATTCTTTTTCACTTAAGTTAGGTTGAGAAATTTCATTTAATGGCAGCTGAAGGGCCATTTTCAATTGGGAAAATTCATTTGTATCTGTGGTAAACTTTATTTTGATGAAAAATTGCACTAGTATTTTACCACCAGATGAAAAAAAGATGAGCATCATTTAAAAATTAATGTATTTAAAATACAGAGAAAAACATGTATATAATATATATCAGGCTTTGTTTTGAATGAATCTTTTTCCCCGATCCTTAATGTAAAGATCTTGTGCTATAACTTTTAAAGCCATACAAATAAGAGTGCTAAACTGTGGACTTAAAAGTAGGTGTGTAAATATTTTTAATCAGTATTACTTGGAAAATAAAATATAACAACCACATAAAATAAACCAATATGCTATTTTCTTTACCTGTTAAATATTGGGAGATATTTACATTTTTAAAGTAAACTTTAAAATTATGTGTTCATGACTCTTTTTTTTTTTTTTAATTACTAGTGTGGAAGTTGGTTTGTGGTCAGAGATGTTTCCTTATCTGTATTAACTGACTTTATGTACCTGTGTTAACATGACTTACACATGAATTGAGATGTAAAATTCTCAGTACACACCTCCAATCTCCAAAAATCAGTTCAAAAGAAAGGAAGGAGGAAGAGGTTGATACTTGCAGTTAGTAAATGGTGGGCAAAACAGCCAATGGAATTTTTTCAGTAGAGCCCATTTTAAAAATAACTCCACATACTAGTGTGTTAGATTTAAAAGATCAATTCAACTTATCCCCCTTTGGTAATCCTGAGGTTAAATGTATCACATTTAAGAAATACACACTGCAGAGAATGGCTTCCTAAAATTGGAGAAGTCACACAACTAGAGATGACAGGAATAGTACATTTTAAGATCAGAAAAGTACAAACATTTCCAACTCTTCTATTTGGCAGTTTGGTACCGACCGACTATCTTGACTTTCTTTGAAGTCAGGAAATACTGATGATAGAATTTATATCACACTGAAGTTTCAGTATGCCTTAGTATGTCTATTTTCCTGAGTTGTAATTAAAAAAAAAAAAAAAATCCCTGACAGTGGTCTCAAGTACGCAAACTACTAGTGAATTTTGAATGCTGAAAATAGCTCATGCTGTGCCCTTAAGCTAAGTTATAAAACAAGGTTTATTTTAAAAGAATCTCTCAGGAGCTCTGACCACAAGGTAGAGATCACGGACAAAGACCCAACAAAGTGTTAAAATTATCATTTGAGTTTTCAGATTTAGCAAGGTCTTTCAAGGTGGGTTTGTGGGGCAGGTGTAGTTCATTTTACTTTTCCCAAAAGGTAGAAAGGCTGTATCACTGTGCTCCAGATGCTAGTAAATCTGATTCCAGAAGGAGAGGAAAGCGACCTACTGGTAATAAACCTTACGTTGACTAACACTTTGCAGTTCGCAAAGCATTTTATGTATAACAAAACATTCTATTAAAAACCACGATGTAGGACGACCGGTTAGCTCAGTTGGTTGGAACGTGGTGCTCCTAACAAGGTTGCTGGGCCACTGTAAGCTGCGCCCTCCACAACTAGACTGAAACAACTATTTGACTTGGAGCTGATGGGTCCTGGAAAAACACACTTTAAAAGAACAACAATAAAAAAAAACCATGATGTATCTTTTCTTCCAATACTGAACTGGGTATTTTGTTCCTCCCACTTGACTCCTACTAAGGTTTTTAGCTAGGTCTATAGTGTGACAGCTGGGCAGTCGAGTGCCAGACATCGGTCATCACAGGAAGCTAAGTGCACCAGAGAATGATGGGAGAGCCTCTTCTATCTCCCCTACTTCACTGTTCCAACAGCAGCTCTTCAGTTCTCTGACTACGGAGTTAGCACAGACTCCTCAAGTTGAGCTTGAGGAAGACTGTCCCTACTTGAGACACCAGTCGAAAATGGGGTCCCCAGATACCTGCGTTTCTGCCTGGCCAACTGCAAATTAGGGGTTTTCATCCCCCTCTCAAGTTCAGTAATTCACTAGAACGATTCAACCCAGGAAAACACTATGAATACAGTTTTATTATAAAGGAGACAACCCAGGAACAGCAAATGGAAGAGATGCATAAGGCAAGGAGGTGTGGGAGGGGCAGGAAGTGGGCAGAGCTCCCATGCCCTCTCCTGGCCCTTCACTCTCCCAGCACACGGATGTGTTCACCAATCTGGAAGCTCCCTTAACCTTGTTCCCGGAAGTTTTATTACTTGGACATGACTGATAAATCCTTGGCCATTGATTTTTGAGCTCATTCTGCTGCCCCTCCCTCCCTGGAGATCGTGGGGTGGGGCTGATAGTTCTTACCCTCTAATGTAGTTGGCTCCTCTGGCAATCTAGGCCAAGTCACCTCTGAGCATAAACTCAGGTTTGGGCAAAAGGGACTTGTTATGAATAATAAAAGACATATCACTCAGGAAATCCCAAGGGTTTTAGGAGCTCAGGGGCAGGAACAAGGGACCAAGACCAAATACTTAGTATATCACAATTACCTTCTGAGATTCAAAGGAAAACTAAATTGAACCCTCATATCAATGTATTTAAAACCTAGAAACCTTTTGAATATGTACAAAAACAGAAGGCTCTTACAGTCGCACTAAGAAAAAGGCTGCCATCCTCACACTACTGAAAGGAATATTTTCATGGCAATGGAAATGCTTCTGCTCCTACCACATTCAATTTAGAAGTAAAGAGTTCAGGATTAGAAGGGTCCATGAAGATCTAGACGAATTACCCACTTTATACTTTGAATAAGCCAACAGAAATGATAGAGGTCTAAATGTAAAGTCACCACAAAACCATGTGGATTTCAATGCACATCTTCAGTTCAGCAGGGTCGATTGTCCTAAACACATGATCCGACGGTCACTTAGGTGTTCGGGTGGAAACTGCTGTATATAACTGTGTCATGCAAAATTACAAGAAAACGCCGGCCCTTCA
This sequence comes from Rhinolophus ferrumequinum, assembly GCF_004115265.2. Lineage (NCBI taxonomy): Eukaryota > Metazoa > Chordata > Mammalia > Chiroptera > Rhinolophidae > Rhinolophus > Rhinolophus ferrumequinum. The sequence goes on from NC_046290.1 coordinate 28,641,978, forward strand.
AAGTTGAGCGTGATTCTGATGGAGCAAAGCTAATCGCTTTGAGGTTAATACTGACTTCTATGTTAGTGGTACCAGGAGAGGGAACCTGGGCCAAATGTTTCTCGTGTGTAATGTGCTGAGCTGTGCTAGAGCTCTTACAGAACTTGTCATAAAGGATTCAAGTAAGCAGTAAGAATTAAAACTCAAATCCTCACCACCACCATTTAATGGGGTCCTTTATAGCTCGTGGCCTAGATGTATGTTGCTTTAAAATGAAAAATGCAGAGGCTGTCATTATTATAATTGTATTCTGAACTTACAGGATATCTTAAAACTACTCCATATTTTAGAAATGTTACTTTATTAATTCTGTTGACATGGTAAGTAGGAAGGCAGCCTGTGAATTCAATATTTTTCTCTCCTTGCCTTTCCTCCAACCTAATGTGATACATACTTAATCAAAGGAAGCAAAGCCCACCTTCATGTTTGTATCAAAATGTAGCCTACGAAAGAAAAATGTCATTGTAACATAATAGCATCACTTATGAATCACTTATTATATGTCAAGCACTTTACATTTAGTCCTCTCAATGACCTCATGAGGTAAATATGTTATTATAAATGGAAGAAATGAAGAGGAGGAGATGAGAAACAGCTGGTAAAGAGTGGAGCCAGAATTTGAAACCAGGTAGCTTGACTCTACAGACTGCGCTATTGATCACAGACATACAGTCCTCTCTGTATGAGATCTCGGTGGTTGATTGACAGCATTGGATTGCACAGAATATTAGCTAAAACACCACTATTCTTTCTGGAATCCATATCAGCTGTTGATGGGACTGCGCATGAAGGGAACAGGAGATCAGAAAGGTTGGCAAGATACATAGAGCAAATTTTGATACCTCCTTGCCATTTCCTTTGCCTGAGACTACACCATCTAGGCAGTGCTTCTCCAACTTTCGTGTGCATCAGAATCTCGTTCAAATACACATCGCTGGACCCCACACCGAGCTGCTTGACTCAGTTTGGTCTGGGTTAGGTCCCGAGAAATTGCATTGCTAACAAGTTCCCAAGTAATACTGTTAGTCCTGAAACCACACTTGGATAAAAACTGACGTAAGGCACGTCAGGGACGCACAGATGACTAACCAGTGACATGAACCTTTCTGACAGTCTCTTTTTTGTTAAAATATCTTTTTTTGTGGGGGCTGGTTAGCTCAGTTGCTTAGAGCGCGAGCTGGTAGCACCAAGTTTGCCGGTTCAATCCCCACATGTGCCCTCCTTAAAAACAAAAACAAAAAATAAAAATATCTTATTTGTTACCTATTGTTCGTGTTTACCATTCATATAATGCACTGGACTAAGGCAACTGTCTTGGGGTTTTTAAAGCAAGAACATTCTACCTATTCACATAACTAATTACTTTTATGTTCGTGAAATGAAAATGCCACAAAGACAAGAAATGTTAGAGAACAATAAGAAATTAAAAACTAGAAAATCAGAATCATTGACTAGGAATACTTTTACTTACTTAGTTATACTTGAGACACAAAATGTTAGCTAATATCTGCTGAAAGTAATTGTCAGTATACGTATGAATTCGCCTCAGAGAACAGCTGATAATTAACTGTGGCTTTGGGGCCTGGTAGACTGCCTGGATTGGAGCAGTAAATGTGTCCTGTGAAATGACAATTATCTATTAGATAGCGTTAGGAAATACTGTGGAGGGAGTAATGCAGAACCCTAGTGCAATTGAAATGGTGGTTATTAAAGACTAAAGAGTAAAATCAAGCAAAGGTAATGATTCAAATTTGATATTGATAACTTTTCATGAGATAATTTTGCTTCAAATATATCTGTTTGCTCAGAGCCTCCAGCTGTTCTTCGTTGTCCAATTGTAAGTGGACAAGTGCCAATTATAAAAAATATTACACTAGTTGCTATACATGGCTACATAGTCAAGAAAAGTTTGGAGTACAGATACTGCTATAGTGAGAACCTCAGGCATTCATTTTATAATAAAAATTACTTTTATAATAAAAATTTCTGAAGATCACAATTTGTATTTTTCTTTTTTTCCCTCTATTGTATTTTACCTTTAGGAAGAAAGTTCAGTTTTGAACATTAATGACAAAATGATGAAGCAAGAAAATCTAAAGGGAATTAAATAAAGTACCCAGGTTAGCAATAGAATTTAATCTGACTACCAGAAGGAGAGGTAGTGGCCCCTCACTCAGCTACTGAAATTCACAACTTTATCATTTTATTATTGTTAAATTACATCTACTCAAATAAAAGACTCACATATTTTAGAAAAATAAGAAAGTAAAAACCACTCCAAGACTCACATAATGCAGGGTCTCAGCTCCCGTTCCCCGCACTAAAACGAAGGAGAGGGTGAGGCCAAAAAGGAACAGCAACGGAGCCATAGATAGAGGACTCATACCACTATATTCTCACCGGCGGCTGGGTTGGAGACACATGATGCGCAATCCGCCATCCACTTTTCTGCCAAACTACCAACCACCCCACTTGCTAGCTGCAATCCGCGCATGCTAGGGTAGCCACAACGGTGATATTAGTGGCTACTGGCTAACTGATTACAGCTGATGGCCATCTGATCACTGCTGATCTACTACTCGAGCCAGCACCTTTCCACGTGAGGCCGAGAGCCTGGAAACTACTCTCTGGGACTCTGTCCCTACAACCCATTAATCATAAATACTATTATTAACATTGAGAGAGAGAGAAAAAAAAAACGTTTAAAAACAGGATTGCCATGCTAGTTTTAATTTCATTTAATTATGCTTGTATTTCATAGAAACGAGGGAAGTAGAATTGATAAACCTCAGATAAATGTTTCTCTACTACAAGAATTATTAGTTCTTTAAAGGTTCCTATAAAGTTAAGAAAAAAATTTAATAAATGCTAGTTGTAAGTGACTCAATTTTAAACTATCAGTTGACCCCTGCTGTGAAAAAAATGAAATGGCATTCTCATACTTCCACTTCTTGATGTGTCAAGGTTTATGAAGTCAGTGTGCAGGCGATTAATTATAGAACAAGAGAGAATTAGTGACATAGAAGACAGATCTAAAGAAATTACCCGTAATGTAAAAGAAGGTAAACAGAAGATAAAAATCTGGAAAACATAAGAAAAAATATGATATAGAAAGAGAAGGTATGACATACATAATGTCCAATAGGAATTCCTGAAACAACGATAAGACATGCAATAGGGGTCACATTAAAAGAGATATTGTGTGAGAATTTTTCTGAATTGTTGAAAGACATGACTTCTCAGAGTCAGGTAGAACACAGATCCTAAACAGGATAAATAAAACAAATTTTCCTGGAACAGGATATGACTTTTCGAATTGCAGTTCCAACTCTACAGCACTATGTAGTCTTAGAAAACGTTTGTTCTGCCTCCTCTCCCAAGATTTGTCAAATATCCCCCTACCAGAGGGAAGAAGGTAGGAGAGTGGGGCTAGGGCAACCCCATTAATAGTCCAGGCTCACATTCAGTAGGATGTAGTGTACCAGGTAATTTAATGACCAGAAAATGGAAGCAGACTATGCCCCAGAACAGCAGCAAATGTTCAGGGATCCCTCAGAACAGGCAATAATAATAATAGCTCCCAATTATTAAGCACTTAACAGAGGAGGTTCTGGCCTTCTTTGGTCCCCAGCTACTTAGAGTTTGTGATGAAAGGAGTATAGTGTAACATGTTTTCAGTGGGGATCCTCCTGCCAACCATCCCAGTCCATGAACTCCAGATTAAGGAAACCTAGTTTTACAATTTGCCAGAAGCTTTATGTCATTCATTCTCATAACATAACAACACCCGGATTACAGAGGAAGACACTGAGGATAGAAGATGCTTGAAACCATAGTGTCACACAGCTAGTAAGTAGGAGTCCAGTAAGTAGTAAGTAGTAAGTATGACTCAAAAGTGTAAATTTCAGTTTCTTGTGAATGATTCTCAAAGCATAGAACAAGTACCTCCTGCATTGGAATCACCCACTGTTGTTCCTAAAAATGTATTTGACTTCTTTCCTGCCAACACAAGGGAGCAGGGTTTAGAAAACTAAATTTTAATGAGCTCCTCAATAACCATGAAACTATCTATACTGTCTTTATAGATTTGACAGTTTCATCAATTCTTTTGGAAAATAATCTTTTACTGACATTAAAGTATTTTTCTCTGACACATACACCCATTGTAGAAAATGCAAAAAATACTGGAAAGTATTAAGATTATTTAAATCACCTGTGATTCCACCAGGTAAGGAAAAACATTTCTAATGTCTGGTGTATTTCCTTATAGTCATACATATCACAAATATGTTTTGCTTTGTTTGGTAACTTTTGCTTTCACTTAGTATGTTGAAAACATTTCCCTATACTATTTAAAACAAAAAAAATTAACCTCTGTGTACTGTTATATGGCAACCTGTTGTTGAAGGGCCCTTCCTAGGAGAAAAACAATTTTTTCAAGTGAAGGAAATGGAATGTGAAGTTAGTCGGATATGGCTGGGGGTCCCAAGACATCGAAAGGGAAGGGACAACATGAAGGAAATTTTCTGATCTGACAAGTAGCAGACCCTAACAGCATGGCTGCAAGAGAGATGGGGGTGCAGGGCGCTTGTGGAATGGAATCTGGCCAATGGACTTTAGAAGTGGTTTCTGAGGCTGAGTTTTAAGTTTTATTTTCCTCTGATAGTCTTCAGTAACCTTTTCCATCCCTAGAACCTAGCATCAGCTTTGTTTGCTCCATGGTGCTCTATGAGGGCCTATGAGAGAGTCTATGTCAGGTTGGGTGTTTGAGGCTCTTGGTTTCTAGGCAGTTTCCGTATGAAATCCTATCCTGTTGTATTGCCATGTTATAGACTTCAAAGAGTATTTTATATATATTTTTTAAGCATGCAAAGTTTTATCCAGTATTTTATTGCATTAGAGAGAAAACAGACTGATGGTATGCACAATTAAAGATTACCTTTTTTACCTTTTTACCTATTGTCTTTTGAGGAGAGCGCCTCCCTTTAAAGACAAACCTTTCTCACAGAGAACCTTTATCTACAAAAGTAGACAACCACTCTCATAAACCAAGCAAGCAATCATTCCAGGTTCTCTTGGTTTCTTGCCACTTTCAATGGCCAATCCATGGAGCTGTCCAAGGTTTTATTTCTTGCCCTTCCTGTTCCTGGCCCCTTTAGTCATCATACAAAAAGGCAGCAGAGGGTGGTAAAGAGGAAAACTGATTCTGGAATCAGACTGATTGGATTTGAATTCCATCCCCAGCACTGGACTGCTGTGTGACCTTGAGCAAGTCAACTAACCTTTCTGGTCCTCAGTTTCCTCATCTGTCAAAATGGGGATGGGAATAAGAGTACCTAATTTATAAGATTGTTTTGAGTATTTAATCAGGTACTCTGTGTAAAAGTACTTACAACAGTGCCTGGAAAAGAGGAGGGTAAAGAATCTTTGGGTTCCCTAATTTCTACTATAAAAGGATATTAAAGTTAGGTTATTTTTCTCCTCAGCATTTTTGCTTTTGTAAACATTGCCCTGGCGATCATGAATACAGGGTCCAGCAGCATGAGGAGGTGGAAAGAGTGCTCACTGAGCTGTGACTTAGGGCACCTAGTCTTGGCTTTGCCATTAATCAGCTGTGTGACCCTTGCTAACTGACTTCTCTGACCTCAGTTTCCTCCGCTGTAAAATGAAGGACTTGAACTTCAATAAATAACCTCTATGCTTTATTTTAGTATTCTGTGAATTGCATTCCCGGCTCTACACTCAATCCAATGACTTGGCTTCCTTGTTTGTAAACTGGAAAAATATTTGGCACTTATAACTAGCCAAGCGTCACAGCTGAGGAGTAAGCAGATTAGGGATCCACTGCCTAAGTGGCACCAAATGAACCTGGTCTAATGTATGTGAGGAACCGAGCAGAGGGTGGCATTAGCATCTCTCTCTGCAGAGCCTAGGCGCTGCTAGACTCACTCGAAGGAGCTGTCACAATGACACGGAAATCTGATCAAGAGGCTGGAATGGCTCAGTTGGAAGCGTGAGTTGACGGAAGGTGTGTCAACCCTCTTTCTGCCGTGTCTCCGCTTCCAATTCATGCTCTAGGAGGGGTCCTCTCTGTGGCAGGGCCAAATCCCCCTCCTAGAGTATCTGCGAAGGGTGTCCCCGGGCCGCGCCTCCCCCTCCCCACGGCCCCTCTCTCCCGGCTGCCATAGAAACCGGCCTACTAGGTCTAGGCCCGCGTCTCGTCGCCGGACCGCCCCACCCCGTCCCCCCTTCGCGGAGCCAACCCCCAGCTCCGGATTGGTCCTTCGGGAAACGCTGGGGGACGCCTCGGTCCCCGCTGTGGAGCCCCAGTCCGCCGGAGGGCGGGGTTTGCCGCCGCAGCTGGTGGTCAGGTCCGCCGCCGCTGACCGCTCCAGGAGCCTCCCGCGCTCGGACGGCCCGCGACACCCTCGCACCGTCTGCGCCCGCGGCCCCTCCAGCGCCAAACATCCGAGCGCCTGGCGGGGCGCCACGCAGTGGCCCGAGCCGGGCTCGCCAGGAAGGTGAGTGAGGGCCGCGGGGCTGGCAGCCAGCACCCCTACCCCACCCGCGCTTTCCTCCACCCGGCTGCAGACCTGGGTGGCTGGGGAGGGGCGCCTTTCCTCCCTGCGACCCCAGGGGCAAAGGAGATACACTCCCGGCGGGGGGTTGGGTGAGTTGGGGTCAAGAAGAGGTTTGCTGCTCCTCGAGGGGGGGTCCCTGTCCCAGGCCCTTCGGCGCGTTGGACGACAGGGCGTTAGAGCCGGTGTGCTCGCGAGTGTGGCGGGTTCCTGTGTAATGTGTGGCGCCCAGGGGTACGTGGTGTCTCCCCGCGTCTGGGTCTGTGCGGGCACCCGTGTCTGTGTGCGCGCCACCCGAGAGCCGAGGAGGGCAGCCTAGAGTCTCGCCCGGTGCTCACCTGGTGCGCGGGACCAGAGGCCCCGAGGCTCCAGTCCAAATCCGCAGACTATGTACGGGGGCTGAGGACCTGCGGGACCCGGGCTGGCAGTGGAGGGAACTGACAGCGAAGGACTGTGGGCCAGGGGACGAAACCTTCTCCACGCCCCACACCACGACGCTCCCTAAAGAAAGGTGCTTTTTTGGAAAGACTGTACAAGTAAGGAAGAACCTCGTCTCCTCTTTCCGGATGTCCCTTCAGGAATATTAGGAGCTCCAGGACTTGGCGATAACGACCAGGAGAGGATCACAATAGGGTCTTTAAAATGCCATTTCTGATCAGCTTTTGTGTGCCTGACATAACTCTGGGCAGATGAAGAGGTCAAGACAACAGATAAAGGTGCTCTTAGCCCTAACAGGGACTGCGAACATTCAGCCATCTGCACTTTTTTCTTCCTTTCCTCTTTCCCGTCCTTCTTCCCTACCTCGCCCCAGCCCCGCCATATCCCGCTCCACCCCTACCCCATTTTCGTCCTCCAGAGTTTAGTAGACAAGAGGGCTCTCTGTTAGACCCACCCTCCCCCAACCCTATTCCTCATCCTGGTTCAAAATGAGAGCGAAGGAACCACATTCTAAGCTCTTAACCCCGTGCAATTCAGACAAGTTTGGAAATTAAATCGCGTTTGCATTCGAGGTTGCAGGAATCCAAAAGGGAAACAAACAAAACCAGACTGAAAAATCTATTCCAAGTTAAGTCAATATTTCAAAGAGGAATCTAAAACGAGTGTTTGTTTATGGCAATATGGTGTTTTGGATTTTTTTAAAATATGTATCACTCAAGCTTGCATCATCAGTATTCAATGTGATTCACAGAAGTGCTTCAAAAGATGGGTTCTGTTAGTGTTGCAAAAGCACTAATTTTGGTTGCCATGGTAACTGAAGAAGTCTCCCTGCATTGTTGAGAGGCAGCCTGGCTGGAACCAGGAGCTGTTCTTGAGATCTCCTCATGTCCCTCATGTCACCATGGTAATAATAATTGAGCTTATAAAATATTGTTTCATTTCCTTAAAGTACTAAAAGTCCAAAGCATGTTGTGTTTTTTTTTTGTTTTTGATTTTATTTTTTCAGTTTGCAACTTGCAAAATAGATCGTCCCTCTCAGACAACTAAAAGTAAACACTGCGCTCCAGCCAACCAGTCCTGCTGGCCCAGCTCTCTTCCCACAGTTCACTGCACTAATAGGAGAGGAGGGAGGAGGGTGTTTGATGGGAAAGGGATTCTGGCCTGGCACCAGATCTCCCTCCCCATTTAGCATTTAAATTTGGAATCCTAATTAGCTCTCTAATTAGGAGATGGGGGAATGTGGGTGGGGGGTCCCAGAAAGAGGCTAATGGGGAAAAAGCTAAGTCCAGCTCTCCATGCACTACTGTTTTGTGTGCTGTTGAATTTGCCTAGTAAAGCCCTCATGGGTTTATTTTTGGCTTGACCACTGTTAAGTGGTAAGACTGGAAAAACCTTCAGAGAGGCCTCCTTCTGTGTTAGGAAAAATGTGGATTGGATTTTTAGTTTGAGGTATGTGCTTTTTTCTAATAACTAAGTGCATTTAAAATAAAGGCAGGCTTGTATGAAATCTAAATTTTCCAGTAATAACTACAGATAGGCCATAGAGCCCTCAATGCTCGTGGTTTAACCTGAGGTTTTCAGTTAAAATGGATACATTTGGGGGAAAGCAGTGGTACCATTCAGATACTTTAATTAGCAAATGTTGGTGCCTGTAGAGAATCATAATTATTTACACATCCACAATCTCTGAGCAATGAATCCTATGAATCAATTCTTTACATTGATAACATATGATTGGAAACTTTGAAAGCCCTTAGACTTACAGTTTTAAAAGAAGAGATTTTGTCTTAGTAGGTTAAAATTTTCAATCAAATATATAGTTCCATTTTGAGAAACTTAACAATTAAAATATTGTGAAATCCAACTTCATTCTTTGAATCTCATTACAGTATTTCTTTAGGGACTAAAGAGCCTTAATTTATTGGCTGATTTTCTTTCAGTTGTTGAAAGATGAACCATAAAATTAGTCTCATTCTATTATTGTCATTTCCTATTGTCATTCTAGAAAAAAGTTCTCTAGAATTGCAGTTATGAATTTCAAGAGAAGAACAATCCACATTACTTATGAACACAATAGTGTACAACTTGAATTAAGCAGATCATAGTTCTTAAATTATTTTCTCTCAAGAACTTCAAAGATAGCTTAGCCATTATTTTACAACATACCAGGGATTATTAGCCAGTTTTATAGATGGGCAAACTGCGTTCAAAAGACTCCAGTCATTTCAGCTAACCACTTGGAAAATTAAGAGACAAAAATACAAATGTATCAGCCAAGACTTGGAGAGTATGGAGGTGAGAAGAGAGACAAGTGGGGGATGGCAAGAAGAATTTAAGATTAGAGAGAAAAATAAAGCTGGGGCAGGGGGTAAAGAATCTTAAGTGAGAAGAAAAATCACAGATTAAGGGAAAGAGTAAAAGAGAAATAGGCCAGTATAAAGAGAGTTGCACAGGAAAAAAAAGAAAAAAAAAAAAGAACGAAAGAAACCCAAGTTGGAGAACAAGAAGCTAAAAACAACTCTCCTTTTCATCTTCCATGAAGAACAGAGAACTTGACGCTTTTCCAAAAAGCCCTGGTATCCCATTTAGCAAAATCCTCTGACCTGGGAGGCCTGAGTGGCAGACTGAAATGCATTCTGCCTCAGTACCTCCCCTCGCAGTGGTGTGAGCTGTGGCTGCTTTCCATCTCAGGTCTGCCAAACGAGGTGCTCACTAGGCCTCCTGCTACCCAGTCCTCAAGCCACCAAGGCTTTCTTTCTACTTCTCTATTTATTGGGACCATTTAATTGGGATAATTTGTAGACACACTAGATTATGTAATTGCTTTTTTTTTCTTTAAATGGGAAGTTTTTACTTTTAAAAAGTTGCTTAAATTGTTATCAAAATAATGCATTCATCCAATTTTATGAATTAGAGCATATTAAAAGATTCTATCAAAAATGACAGTTCCTCTCCTTGGGTCCAATCATTCTCTGCTCTTAGCTGTTGTATTCCTTACTACCTTGTTTCCAAATAACTTGTTTATATGGCTGGTCCTTGATTTGTCAATTTTAGACAGAATCTATGTACTTTCTTTTAATATTATAGGGGAGGATATAGCTCTCTTACTCCACGCCCTCCAATTTCCTCCCTTTATTTCCCCCCCCCTCACTTTATTTCTGCAACATTGCTGGTGGAAGAAAATCAGCCAGTGTACCATCAGTATAACCCTTTATTTGAACGTGCCGGGCATAGGAAAACTCCTCGGAGCATCTGACTTGGGGCTAAATGTTTCTTAGGACTTAGCCAGAGGAGCCAAAATTCAGCTAGTTCCAGAAACAGTTGGTCAAGGACGGCTCCTTGACCCACAGTTGGGAGAGGAAGGAATTGTTCTTGCAGATTAGTAGCTATTGTTTAGGTAATTTGGATTTTTATACAGGTGAATAAGGAAAATGAGTCAAGGGCTAAAGTGAGGGGGAAGAGTTGCAGCGGACAAGAGCTTGCAGACGTCTCACTGGCAAATTCTGTCCTATAGCGCCTCTCACAAGTGATATCATAATTTTCATAAAATCAATACTGAGTTTGCATTATGACTGTATAATTATTGTTCACTGCAGAGCCAGGTTGTGAACTATGATTGTATTTCTTTTTCTGTACAACATTTTTGGAAAAAAATAATTTTTGTTTAATTTCTAGGAACCTATTGCTATTTCTTCCCAAATATTCTAGCAGCTCTGTAAAACACCTCTACTTGGTATTTTCCCCACAATGAAATGCATGAGACAATCATTAGTTCCTTTCCCCACCCCACCCCAATGCTCCAAACTGGAGCCTTCAGTTCCCCTGTCTGAACCAGTTGTGTTCTAGCCCTGACACACACTGGCATTCTGAGATTTCCCTTCACTTTCCTTCTGTGCTGATTCCCTGTTCTCCTTGTTCTCTTGTTTTCCTCTTTGTTGGTTTATGCCTTCATTTTATGGAGCATCCGCTTTGGTCGTTTCTTAAGAAAAGGTTATGGGAAGTAGTTTTGAGACCTTGAATGTCTGAAAATGTCTTTATTTTACTCTCACACTTAATTGATGGTTTGGCTAGGTATAGGATTCTAGGCTGGAAATTAATCTTTGCAAATGTCTGAAGTCACTGGTTCATTGTTTTTAGCTTCCAGTGTTGCTGAAATTTCAATGCCCTTCTGATTCTTGATTCTTGGCATGAAATCTATTTTTTCTCTCTGGAACCTTGTAGGATTCTCTCATTGTTTGGTGAAATTTCACCAGGTATGGATTAACTTTCTGTGGATTACGTTCATCTGCCTAGTGGGCCCTAGAAACTTGTGCCCTGCACCTCTGGAGAATTAATGCTGTAGACATACTTGGGAAATCATTCCATTTTATTGGTTACCTTTCCTTGTCACCTGTTGATTATTGTTGATTGCATCAACTCAGGACTTTTAGCTTTGAATAATTTGGTGGCTGCCCTTTGTGGCCTACTTTGATCTCTCCAATCTCCTTTTAGAGATCTGACCCAATTTGGCCCTTCCACAATACCTGACAAGACATGTGTGGTCAGAAACAGACACTTAGAAACGTTTTCAGGGTTTTGGAAATTCGTGATTCTTGAGAGCACTGCATGTAACATTGAGACAAATTTGTGTTAGTGGGTTTACGTTCTATCATGTTGCATGTGCTAGAAAATTCACTACCTCTCTGAAAAGCAGAGATGTCGTTGAGAGGAGTGTGGGCAGGGTGGCTAGCTTTGGATGGAGAGATTTGGAAGGTGATTTAGGTGAAAGGAGTGCTTCTGTCTTGCCTAAACACGCTTCCTTAAGAGTCACTCTTTCTGTATAGCATATCATATCCAGCTGAAAACCATTCTGTGGTTTGGTGACTACTGTCTGTCAAGGATAGTAAAAAAGATTTACTGGGGCGGCCGGATGGCTCAATGGGTTAGAGCATGAGCTCTGAACAACAGGGTTGCCGGTTCGATTCCCACATGGGCCAGTGAGCTGTGCCCTCCACAACTAGATTGAAGGACAACGACTTAGAGCTGATGGGCCCTACAGAAACACACTGTTCCCCAATATTACCCAATAAAATTAAAGAAAAAAAATTTTTTTTTAATTTACCAAAGCTCTAAAAACAATTGAGTTTGGTTAATATCAACAGAACACAGGATGCAACATTTTTAAAGGTCACTACATAGCAATGGTAAGTAAACTCTAGGCTTAAACCTGTTTGTCTCATTGCTAGACTATTCAGTGAGAGTTGCAAATTGGTGACTTAAACCTTTTTGCTCAATGCTAGATTGCTGGGTGAATGTTGCCTGTCAGAACAGAGACAAAGATTCAAATATAGAATATTAGTTCCATTCTTGGCTAATAAAATACACTCTGATCATATTTAATCATAAAGATTATTTTTTAAGCCTTTTAAACTTTTCTGCACTTCAAATTTAGACAACTACAACTACCTCTCGGACATAATCATCAGCACCAATTCTCGAGCTCCTGTAAAAGGCACTGAGGTACAGATTTCCCCACCCTTTATATTGCCTCAAATTCAATAGTACATTAAAAAAAACCCACATTTCACTTTCCATGACCTACATTTTCTTATCTCAGTACTTGCTTAATTACAGAGGCAAATTCCTTCAGGCCTCATCCCCTTCAGGAAGTCTGAACTTTCACAATACCCCAGGTCTTCTCTCGGTGCCCCCCGCCCCACCGCGCATATCTCTAGCCCTGTGCTTTGTTATATTTAAATGATCTGTTTATGTAGCTACTGTGCCCCACTAGTTGATGGTTTAGTCATATTTACAGAGCTCTTGGGGAGCACCTTGGACTAGGGTTTCAAGGTGGGAATTCCCGCCTGTTCTCAGGAATTTTCTTCGCTTTCCCGTTCCCGAATCCCGGGAAAAATTGGTCGGGAAATCGGGAAAATCGGCAGCTCGAACCCAGTAATACCCACAATGGGAAATAAATGTACTACTCACAATGTATCCCTTAAGACATTTTTTCTATTTATCGCTAGGGTTTCCAGGTGGGAATTCCACCTGTTCTTAGGAATATTTTTCGCTTTTCCGTTCCCGAATCCCAAGAAAAGTTGGTTGGGAAATCGGGAAAATCGGCTCCTTGAACTCAGGTGGTTGGTAGTACCTGCCATCACTTTGTGGAAACGATTCATTGTGGAGAACAGAAAACAGTTTATATCTTGGGATTTGGGAACGGGAAATTTCCTGAGAATGGGAGGAATTCCCACCTGGAAACCCTACCTTGGACCATTGACATAACATACAGACACTTAAAAATAATGCTTGCTGAATTGGACATTTCATCTTGACGTAGGAGGAGTATTGTGTAGTGGAGTGAAAGGGTAGCAACCTCACACTGCTTAGAGTGGGAGTGAGGGCAAGAAAGTAGGGAAGAATGATCTCTCTTTCATCCTCCTCCTTTCTAGCTACATCTGTTCAGTGGAGACTGCCTGTGACACAGCTCTGCTCAAGCTAGGTGAAGCAGCAGCATCTATCGTGTGTGAAGCACAGGCTCTGAGGTCTGACAGGCCTGCACTGGTAATCAAACTGATGTTTACTGCCTGTTCAACTTTGGACAAGTTACCCAGTCCTTCTGAAGTTTAGTTTCTTCATCTGAAAAATGAGGGTAATTGCACACACTGTTTGGGGCTGTTGTAAGGATGAAAGAAAATATATATAAAGTTATTGGAAAAAATAATGATAGCTATTCTAAGTTAAGAATGCTTTTGGCTACAAGTAATAAAAGAACCTTTCTACTCAGCTAAAAGAAATTAGTTTTCTTGCAGAAGAAGAGGTCTAGATAGGTATATTTGTCACTTCAGATGCCAAAACAACATATCATAGACTGGGATGCTTAAACAACAGAAATACTTTTTCTTATAGTCCTGGAGGCTGGAAGTCTGACATTTGGGTGCTAGCATGATTGCTTCTGATGAGAGCTCTCTTTCTGACTTGTAGATGGCCACCTTTTTGCTGTGTCCTCACATGGGGGGGGGAGAGAGAGAGAGAGAGAGAGAGAGAGAGAGAGAGAGAGAGAGAAAGAGAGAGAGAAACGCTAGCTCTCTGGTCTCCTCTTCTAAGAGCACTAATCCCATCCTGAGGGCCCCACCTTCGTGACCTAAGCTAACCTAAACCCCATTACACCCCAAAGATCCCATCTCCAAATACCATCACATTGAGGGGTAGGGCTTCAACATAGGAATTTCAGGGGGACACAATTCATGCATAGTAATAGGCAATCGATAGCTTTGTTTTAGCTGCCATCAGAGACATAGTTTATTCCTAGCTTTCTGCTCTGCCATCCTTCCTTTTGCTCTCATATTTGTCACTTCATGGTCTTTAGGTGGCTATTACTATGTTTCCCCAAAAATAAGACTGGGTCTTATATTAATTTTTGCTCCAAAAGACGCATTAGGGCTTATGTTCAGGGGATGTCATCCTGAAAAGTCATGCTAGGGCTAATTTTCCGGTTACGTCTTATTTTCGGGGAAACACAGTATACCTCCAGAAAAGTTCCATACAGGAAGAAAAGGGAAAGGAGCCATGCTTGTTGCAACCATTCCATTTTATCAGGAAGCACAAGTTATTAGAAACCCCTTCTTAAGGTTTCATTGTCCAGAACCGTGTCTCCTGCCCAGTCCTAGCTGTGGGGGAGAAAGAGAAGTTGGAATTTCCAGCCTCTATAACAGAATATGGCAAGGAAGGGAGAAGAGAGTTAGTAAACATGTTGAGTGAGCCAGCCTACGATGTCTGCCACACTGTCACTTATTGATAGGGTGACTGTATGCCCCAGTGTGTCAGGGACAGCCCTCGTTTACCCCTGTTGTCCCAGTACCCTTTCGACTCTCAAAAGTAGAAATTTGAATGACAAATTCTGTATGTTCACCCTACTTATTGAGCACTTGCTACTTATTGTAGGCTCTTATTCAACAGTAGCTATTCATAAGGAAGCTAGAATACAACTGCGAGATAAATACCAAGCCCAGATTACATGTGGTAAAAGCCTGTGTGGTACAGGCAGCTGTCGTGCTGGGTTTACAGGAGAGAGAAATGAGGAGGGTGAGCTGGTTTGGATGGAGATGAAGTACAGGGGGGAGAGGTGACACCAAGCAATGAAAAATAAACGGCTCGGGCACAGTCTGAAAGATGGAAAAGTACACAGTTTATGTGCCAGGGACTTTTCTTTGAAAGACTAACAAACAAGTTTTAATGCTGCCTTCGTTTGAGTGACCAACACTTCATAATATGGAGTACAATGTTAAGGTATGATTTGGCCTAAGAGCATTTTGAGTACTTGTGACACAACATAAAAAGCCATTGATATTTATTAAGCCAAATGCACTTTTTTTTCTGCTATTACAAAACTTACCACAAAAATTTTGCATGTGAGAAGAACAATGATTTCCCAAATTATTCTCTTGTGGAACATGTAGTAGAGGGTGACTTTGCACTGTTTAGTAATAAAGTTCTCCTTGATCAAGAGAAAATGTTTGCACATTCTGAATTTTCTTTTGAGTTGATATCAAATAGAAGTATTTACCTAGCTGTGTATTTTTGTCCTTAGCTTGGTTTTTAAATCCCCAACAATTTGTTTTAGATATTTGTTCATTCTGTCAGGCTGCCTGGTGGGCTGACACAATGAAAAGAGACAAAGGACATATATTTGGTTCTAGTCTTGTCCCTGCCGCTAACTAGCAAGTGTCTTTACCTCTCTGGATCTGTTTCTCGAATACAAAATGAAAGATTAAATAATCCTGGGGGCCTTTGCCCTTCTAAAAGTCCCTGAGTGTGCTTGGGTGATCAAGGGAAATCATGAAATAGCCAATCTGCTTGCAGCCTCTGGTTGGCTGTTCAGGGATGTGTTAAGAAATAACGTTGCAGAGGAAAAGTGAGACGAGGCCATGAGGCACCTGAATGCCCAAAAAAACACCTTCTGTCAGAGGGAAGGTGTTTCCTAAACAGTATGGAAGATCAGCCGGAGAAAACGGCGTGCGGGATGGGTGGGAGGGAAGAAAGACTGACGAGGAAGGAAAAGACTTGTTTTACTCCAAGTTCTGAGCTGTTTTACAGAGTTCAATGACCTAACGACATATCTAGCCCAAAGAGGAGAGTGGCAACAGGGCTGAGCTCACCTGTTCCTGGGTTTGTATCCTAAGATGTTCTAAAGGCACTTCACAGGCCTAATAGTTTTGACACCACCTATTGTTGGTCGTTCTTCAACTCCACTTTTCCTACTCCCATTTTTGCTATTACCTCCCTTCTAAAGGATATCTCTGGTGTTTTGTAGCCTTATGTCCCTATCACTTTTGTTTTTCAAAGAACTTAGAATCTAAATAATTTGTCTGATATATAGTAAGTGTAAATTAAAGTAGCTTTTAGAACATTTTCATTGTTATATCCATACATAGTAACTGGGAATACGAGGGTGTGGATGATCTTAGCCCTGGTCTCTAATGACACATCTTTGCTCTTGGTGATGTTTCCTTATTCTTTTATTGCTGCCCTTTTGAGTCTCAGCCTTCTCTGAGTGAATAGAGAGAAGAAAACATCAAGAAGGTGATATTTCAGTAGAGTCTTGAAGGCTGAATAAGACAAGGAGCGAGTGTGTTCCAGTTGGGGCTAGCTGGGTATGTAAAGCTACCCAGGCATGAAAGAATATTTTATGATTGGGAAGGTAAACTTTAGGAATAAATTGCATAATTGATTCAGATCTTAGAACTTTCCTTCAGAGCTGAATATTTAACTGTGAGTCTTTGAGGGGAAAGGGACTAGGGACGCCTTGCAACCCTATGTAAACACTAGTGTCCTAGAGGTGGGATTTAATTCACTGCTAATTAGTTTTGACTTTGGCTCCCTGGGGGACTTGTAAACATAAGGAAGGCAAGGAGAAGGGCAAAGGCAAGTGCATGGGTGTGTATATTTGCAGAACTGTTTGGGAGGAATTGAAAGTTCAAAGAAGGTCTTGAAAATAGAGCAGATTATTTCTCATGCTTTAAAATAAAGCAAATTCTGCTGGAGGCTACTAACATATTACACCCTAAAAATAAAGTCAGAGAGGAATAGAGTCTTTTTTTACTCTTAAGTGTGATCATTTTAACTTTGGTAGCTTTCCAAAGGGAAGCCATAATTGGATTGTTTTTATTGTCTGTGGGTTGGAGCAAATGCTGGTCTATAAACATTCTGATGCTTACAATTCAAGTAACCTTCTTAGGAATGTCTACCCACATTTGAGCTGTGTTTCATTGGAAAACTTAGAATGTTGTACAAAAGCAATGGTGCATCTCATCAAACCCACAGTGTTTCAGAAATTTTCCAGCCAGAGGTGACCTGGTTAGGGGAACTTGCAATAAGCCTGCCCTTGTTTCAAAATAGAACACTTTTTCTTGTTGTATTGTTAAATTTTTGTTTTTTTCTTCTTCATCATCATAGAACAGATGTTTGCAGTGAGGTCTTTTTTTCCCCAGCCAGAGATGCATGTTTATGACAGAAATATCTATTTCTGTGTCTTCTCAGATCCATACTACCTTAAAATATCTGTACAATTCAATTTATCTAGCATTTATGGACCCCTCCTGGGTACTGGGTGCTCAGAATCTTGAAATTAATAAAATCGTGGACCTGCCCCCATAGAAACCCACATTCCAGTAGGGAGGACAAATATGTACACAAGTAAACCAAATACCAGACAGGATTTGAAAATGTTAAGAGAAAACACGAAGTTCATGAGGGAAATACCAGAGCAAGAGCTGCACTCTGGTTGGAATATAAGAAACAGAAGAGAAGAGGAGCAGGGATGGGACGGGACGGCCAGGAAGGAAAAGGAAGGGAAGGGAAGGGAATTTCAGTTAAATTTGAGTAATAAGTAGAATTTCAACCATTAAGTAATTGAAATAAGAAAAATGATGGAATTAACCTCTTGTAAAACAAGAAATTAAAATGATTTTTGTGCTCACCAACAAAATAAACCTGTTTTAATTCATTTAATCTTTCATCTAGTCCATAAGCACGATTGAGCGCCCATGAGATGCCGCACTGTTTAGAGATGGAGGTGAGCAGAACATCGTCCTTGCCTTCAGCATCCTTGTTTTCGGGACAGGTAGTCAGAGACGTGCACACCAACCACGAGACCAGAGGGACACAGCAGCAGAGGGAGGCACCAAATACTCAGAGCACCACAGACTTAAGGGAGTCAAGGAAGCCCTCGCAGAGGCATAGGGTGATGAAGGTTCACTGGGCAATGGATCAAGGGGAACAGTCCAGGGAGAGGGAACGTCATGTCCAAAGACACAGAAGCATGAAGCAGCATGGGATGTTTATGGGACCTCAAGTATTTGTTTTGATATGTCTCAAATATAGGGTCGTAGGGGAGGAAAGGTTTTCCTTCACCTCTCAGAGTCCCTGGCTGGGTCTGAAGATTAAACTGACAAAGAAAGATTCATAGGAGAAAAGCATACAAATTTATTTAGTATAAGTTTTATGTGATAGGAGCCTTCATAAGGAAATGAAGACCCAAATAAACAGTCTTTTATGGTAGGTTTGATGAAGAGTGGACAGCTGTAGAGGCATATGATAGGCCAGAGAGTATGAGATTAGTGTAATAAACTGGGGGAAACTTAGCCAGGCCTGTTTGTTAGGATTCTTCTCTGTGTCTCTTTGTCTTTGGAGATAAGGATGCTTCTTTCCTCCAAATATAGGGAAGCACGTCTCACCTGAGGGTTTTATAACATGATTCTAGAAAGAAGGGTGAGGGGAGAAGAAAGTCAGAGTTACCCTCCTGCTTAAAGTATTCAATATACGAATGTGCTATGGTTTGGGGCAGCAAGTCTTAAACCCCATCAGGGTATATGGAGAGGGACAAGTGAGAGCAGGGGACATGAGAAATGAGGCTAGAAATAAAATCGAGACCCAGATCTTGAAAAACTTTCTAAACTATTCAATAGAGATTGAATTTTATCCTATAGTCATTTTAATGAAGAATTTTAAGCAGGGCAGTAATATCTACACTTTAGAAAGATCCTGCAGGTGGTTTTCTAGAGAATGAAGTTGAGCTGGGCAAAACAGGAAGTAGGAAACCCGTCAGAAGGCCGTGTCAGCCAAGTAGGTACAGGGTGAGATTAAGACCATTAGAAGCCATTACTCCTCATCAGGCCCCACAAGCAATTCCTAACTTAAGCAAAGTTAACCATAAAATAAGTCCAGTCAAACCCAAGTTCTGCTTTTTCTTATAATGATTGTTTAAATGCATTTTAAGAAACCAAATACCAAAGTATTTAAGACTTTTATTGCCTCCTCTCTTTGATGCCATTAGTCTGCTGGTGCCCTAAAGCATGTGCTTTCTACCCGGATTGTAGGATCCACCCCGGTAGGGATGATGGGTAATAGGATTGGGGTGGTATTGAAGTGGGAGGACCGACAGGACTGGATGAGGGGAAGAGAGAAGCCTGGGATGGCACCCGGATTTGTGTCTTGGTTGACAGGGTGGTGGTCATGCACTGCCTTTGGGTATTATTGCTCATCATTGCTGACATGTGGTGAGAGGTCCCTCCCGGGCAGGCATGCCTCTAACGTCTATTCCTCCTGCCAAGTCCTGCATCCTTTGCACTTAGTCCGGGCTCCAACGGGTGTTTTAAGATGCCCTCAAGTGCGGGCCCCAAATAAATCCCTCACAGACTTTAAATGCTCAGAACCAGATCTCAGCATAATTCTGTCAGGAGGCTGCTGACACAACCTTGGCTCAGGGTGAGAGGGCTCAGCAGGGGCCCCCATTCCTTTCCCCCACTCTTCTGTCCTCCCCTGGCAAAATGGCTCCTCCACGCAAAGGTAACTGAGTCCCCTCACTCAGTCTGCGACTGGGACTCAGTGACAAAAGGAGAAGATGCAGCCTGATAGAAACAGGACTTTATCCCAAAGTCATGTGTAATTAACCCACTGCCAGCCCCCAAAATGTCTGGGAACAAGCGTCCAGGCAGCAGCTAAATATATTTCTGGGATTGTTCCTTAATATTCGGAAGCATCAAGGACACAGTTGGGAAGAGAATTTTCCCTATGATCCTGAGCCTAGCATTCATTACAGTTTTCTTCAGGATTCCCAAAGCCCTAACTTCAAGAGAAACAAACAGAAACAAATTTAGGGTGCATACCAGAAATGTTGTCAAATAGAGCTTTAGTTCCCTTTCCATGTCCTTCCCGGTCCAGTGTAGGATACGGGTGCCCTTAGTGCCATTTATTTTCATCAGCAATACTTGAGCATTCACTTCTGCTTGGAAGTGTATTCTATACTCAGTTGGTGACTGTGTCACCATGTCAACCACTTACATGGTGCCAGATTTTATTGTTTTCTAAGTCATCGTCTCTCTGGATTCAAAGCTTTGGAAAATCTCAGCTCTGGAGAATTGGACTAGACCATCTCAGGTGGGTTGGTCAGTTTATTGTATCAGGGATGAGTCACTTTTACCTACGTGGTCATCAGAGATAGGCCATATCCCCCAGATATTGGTGGAGAAAAATGCCTATTTTTAGCTCTTAAGCCAAGAAAATCTCCATTATAATTACAAATAGTCAAAATAGGCATAACAACAAAAGCACACACAGAAGTATACAGGGTAACATGTTGTAGAGCTCCTTGAATTCTCCATCTCCATCCCAGTTTCATTTCCCTCCTCCCTGTTAATAGCTGGGTGCTCATGCATCCAGAACTTTCCTGCACTTTGCAGATATCTTTCCTTATATATGCATAGGTCTCCACTTAAATGAATAGTGACTACTAGTATAAAATGTGCCTATTTCATAGAGCTCATGGTTGTCCCCCTACACACCCTTTGTCTTTATAATTATATTTATAAATTCAAACTAAAGTAGTATGGGGTGGGGGAGGGGGCTGTGGGCTGAGAATCACAGCAGAAACCTTCTTGATGCATACTTCGGAATCTTTGCATGTTCAGTCTGTGATCTCTTTGCAGTTTTATGTATTTAAATAATTTCTAGTCTCTAGAGCTCAAGTTTTGCTCGTCAACTGCCCTGTGAGATGAAAGATCCTCATTATCTACTTTCACTTGCTTCCTTAGGGAAATTTTTTCCAGCCAAAAGTATTGGGTCAATTAGTAAGCACCATGGAACAGTGCGTAATTCTCAGAACTGGCCCTGAAAGCCTCCAGGCTCCCTGGAGGGCAACACTTAAACTGCCTCTCCAACATTGTGTAATCACTTCTTCTTCAGTCAGCCCCAGATTGGTTCCACTCTGGGGAAGAAAGCGACTCTAATTACATTTGCCTTTCTCTTGTCAGTCACAAAGGTCCTCCGAATAGACGCCAGTGCCCAGCAGTTCTTGGAGCAGCAAAGGCATAGCCAAACATGGGAAGACCCTTCCTCTTATTTAGAGAGCAGTTTATTTTGCTTTTCCAAGCCAGGTAGGCCTTTGACTTTGACTTCATGACTCATGTTCTTGAATGGATTTACATCATTATTTATTAGGCTCCCTTCAGATGGAAAGCCCAGTTTGGTTTTGACGTTTTCTCTTCATGTAAAGTCTAGAATGACTGCTCATATCTACATTTTTTATGAATTCTTACCACCCCAGAGGTTATTCATCAAGATAAATATTTATTTGATTAAAAAAGCAACTTGCTCTTTGATCCTGGTACACCTATAAGTATAAACCTATAAAGAGATGTAAATACCCTTTGTTACCATTTTCTTTTCTAAGAACATTTAAAATTGTAGAAATGCTATTTCTCATATGAACTAAATGGCGCTTTTCTGAAAACCTTAGGAATGATTTCCTGTAAGATGAGCTGAGGGAATGTCCTTTATGGAAATCAGGGAGTTTGTCTTAGCTGGTGCTAAGCCAGGCTTGTATGAATTTTGAATTGTTCGTGACAACAGAAGAAGGAAAAGATGCAGCAGCTGAGACATTGGATATGGAGGCTGGGGAAACAAAAGGGCTGCTTTTTTCCCTCTGGGATGTGAGATTTGAATGTAAATGTGAATGGTGCCTTGAGATCAATGCATTTGATACCTTTCTGTAGTGCAATAAAGATAGCAGAGATTGGGTAGGAAGATAGGAAATGTTGGCATTTAATCAAAGAAGGCTTTTCGGAGGAGGCGAGCAAAGTAGTTTGAGACCCATGGACAAGTCATTCAATCTCTCTGGGCCTTTGTCTCCTAATCCATAAAATGAAGAGGTGGGAAGAGAGGAGAACTGAAGTATCTTCTATTTCTAACATTCCACAATTGTGTGATTCTTTGTTCTAGCCATTTTGGACAGTTTGGGCAAAGACCAATAGGTGAGATATAAATAAAAGTCTGCAAGTGGAGATAGCTGTTAAGAATGTGAGCTGGATGGAGGGTGTGGACCTCTAGAGATGTGAATGGTAGAAAGGGAACATGAATGGTCTGGAATTAGAAGGTAATATTTAATCCAAAATCATGGTCAAGGTAGTAGGAAAAAGATTTGGAGGCAGCTGGCTGGGTAGTTTGCATTAAGTGAATATTTTCTAGTGTAACATTTTAATTCCTTTAATTATTTTAAATGCGTTCTAACAGCTTTATTGAGATATCATTCAAACACCATACAATTCACTCATTTAAAGTATACAATCTAATGGTTTGTAGTATATTCAGAATTGTGCATACATCACAATCAATTTTAGAATATTTTCATTATCCTAAAAAGAAATGCTGCTCTGCTTAGCCAGCATTCCCAATTGTGCTCCCACCCCCCAAACCCTAGGCAACCACTAATCAATGGCCTTTTTTAACTAGTTTCATTCACTTAGCAAATTTTCAAGGTTTGTCCACATTGTAGCGTATATCAGCACTTCATTTACTTTCAATGATGAATAATATTCTATTGTATGGATATACTACATTTTGTTTATCCATTCATCAGTTGATGGATATTTGAGTTGTTTCTGCTTTTTAGCTATTATGAATTATGCTGCTATGGACATTTGTATATAAATTTTGTGTGGACATGTGTTTTCATTTCTCTTAGGTATATACCTAGGAGCGGAATCTCAGGGTTATGTGTTAACTATATTCAACTGTTTTAAAAACTGACAGATTCTTTTTTCAGGTTGCCGCACCATTTTACATTCCTACCAGCAATGTATGAAGATTGCAGTTTCTCCACATCCTGGCTGACACTTGTTATTATCTGTCTTTTTGATTCTAGACAGTCTAGTGGGTATGAAGTGGTATCTCATTGTGGTTTTGCATTCCTGATGGCTAGTGATGTTGAGCATCTTTGCATATGATTATTGACCATTTGTATATCTTCTTTGGAGAAATGTCTATTCAGATCCTTTGCCCATTTTTAAATTGAGTTCTTTATCTTTTTATTATGAGTTAAATATAGATTCTAGATACAAGTCACTTTCAGATACATGATTTGCAAAAATGTTTTTCCATTCTGTAGATTGTCTTTTCACTTTCTTGAGGGTGTCTTTTGAAGCATAAACATTTTTAATTGGTGATGTCCAGTTTATTGTTTGTTGGTTGCTTGTACTTTGGGTGTCACATCTAAGAAATCATAGCCTAACCCAAAGTTGTGAAGATTTATGCCTATGTTTTCTTCTAAGAGCTTTATAGTTTTAGCTTTTACATTTGGGACTCTGATGCATTTTGAGTTAACTTTTGTTTATGGTGTGAGGTAGGGGTCTGACTTCATTCTTCTGCATGTGGAGAGCCCTTTAATTATTTTTTAACTATATACTTTTTAATTATTTTCTGAGTGATTCCTCTAGGACTTAAAATATACATTTTAACTTATCGGAACCTCATTTAGAATTATACTAACTTAATTCCAGTGACATCTAGAAACTTTACTCTTTCACAGATCCATTTGCTCCTCCCATTTGTTGTGCTATTATTGTTATAATGATTACATCTCTGTAAGTTAAAAATACACCTTGTTATAATTATTACTTTATATAATTTTATGTCTTTTAAAGAAGCTGAGAGAAGAAAAGATAGTAAGTATAGATAGACTTCGGTTATTATAAGGCCTGTGAGTGCAAAATGCTCTCTGTTTTGCTCATCATCATATCCACTGCACCTAGAACAGTGTGTGTCACATAGTAGGTGCTTACTTAATATATAAATAAATGAATAATGATCTCAATACAGATAATAAATGTACTCCCAGAGAGAGAATCCCAGTAAGATATGGAGATGAATAATGAAAACATTAAAAGAAGAAGGTTACGTGAGTTGTGGTGATGTTGGGGGAGAAGTAATAATCATAGTGAAAAGTAACAAGAGAGTGTCTTTCTCATCAATGTGTTATGTATGTGCCTAGCACAGTGATGGCATATAGTAGATGCTCAATAAATGTTGAATGAATGACTGAAGCATCCTATGGCCGGTGCAGACTTAGAGGATGAGGCAAGAGATTGCAGTCTTCGAAGTCCCTGTGCTCCCCAAATGGATACAATCTCTGCCTCTTTTCAGTGTCTGTGGCTCTACACTGATGCTTTTTCTAGGGTTCTTGCCTTGTGTCCCACATTCTCACTGAACTATCAGCTCCCTTTGTGTGATCTGAGCAAAAATGGCCAATCACTGAGGGATGAGAAGTACAAGCCTGTTGCTTAGGACTGAGCAGAAGGAAGACAGGATAAATTTATCATTAAACAAGTTGGTAGGGTAAAGGGTGGGCTGTGAGAAAAGGAAGATAAAAACTATTGGTGACAGAGTGAGGCAACTGAGAGAAAATCTGTGGCATTCGACATTTATGTATGCATCTATTCACCCACAACATTCACTGAAAGCCTGCTTTGAACTAGGCTAAAGAGGCATGTAACAAAGTGGTCAATTTTCCTTATGCCAAATAATAAATCTTAGACTAAAAAAATTACTTAATTGTTGTAAGAATATTCTGGAAATAACTATATAGCCCACTGTATTGGTTAATATACCTGAGACTGGAGCCTCTCTCCCTGGGGATGTTGCCTGACCTCCCTGTGCTCATTAAAGGTCCCTTTTCTGTAAAATGGAGGTATTAGTACCTACCTCCCAGAATTCTTGTAAGGATTAAATGATTACTATACATAAAGCAACTAGAATAATACCTACCACAAAGTATGTACTATGTAAGAGCTAGCTATTATTATTGATACAATAATTATTTACAAAGACTCAAATTGTTAGTTGAAATTATCCAGTACATTTCAATAAAATTTTACTTTCCATTTTCTATACTATCTAGCTACCTAGACATTTTCTCAGTAGCAGCCATTTATGTACACATGTATTTATTTTATAGATTGACCCATTAAGAAGCAACAGCTCTCTTTTTATGTATGTTTCATTTTCTTAAATGATTACCGTAGCAAAGTTTTCTACCTTTGAAAAACCATCTCCACTCCAGAGGTACTAGAACACGAGTCCCCTGGATGGATAATTCTGAGGGCAGGAAAGCAGTTTCTTTTCTTTCAAATTAGGTTGATATGTATGAATGAATTCCTGCCTGAGATTTCAAAGCTGCGGCAGATCAATGGCCCCAAAGGTGACGTTTCTAATGTAAATGCATGAACTATTCCAAACACAAATTAAAGACTGTTCATAGTTGGTTTTATTGTGTGAAAGAGCAGCATCATGAAAGACTCTTTTTGAGGACTTAAAGAAAATGTTAGAAAGATACAGTAGAAAGGCTGAATGTTTTTGTCCATCACTGAATGCAAGAACCTGCCCCCCACTCAGTGTTACATAACCAAGTCGAATTGTTTGGACCCTTGAAGTACAATTCTCCTTTACAATTAGGATTTGTCTTACTGTACAACTGCAAGTCCCTTCCAGTCAATTTTCTTAGTAAAAACATAGAACGTACTTCAAACAGTGAACTTGGGTACCTGCTGTTCTTATTTCGGCAGCAGATCACCTAGTTTAAGTCATGCGCGCAGAGTGAGTGCCCAGGACATTGGGTCCTCAATAAACTCATCATGTGGAGAAGGCATTGATGGCACATAGCAGGTGTTGAATAAATGTTTGTTAAATGAATGATGGTGGTGATGGTGAAATAAAAATAAATTGATCATAAATAGGAGTCTCATCTAGAATTTTTATCCCGAATGATCCCATTCAACTCGTTTAACTGGATCATCCCATGTCTAAGTTTCCATGTCTTTAAAAGAGAGTACATATTGATTGAAATATAACTGGTGGCTTTAGGAGTAAAATAGAACTATGTTAATTCAAAATAATTACACTGAAGACTCCCAATGCCCAATTCACCTGGTTACAGTAAGGAGCAGGGAAGCAATCTAAACACCAGGTTGTACAGTTGCTCAACCCAGTCTCACACGGGTCATCAGGAGAATGAGCACTCACTCTCACTTGGCCTGAGATTCTTTCCAGTGATTGATACTAACAGGTAAAACAAACACTAATAACACTATAGGAAGGCAGTTACACAATTATTCATCTTCACTGACTATCCAAAGTGAGAGGAATAAATAACACACCTAAGTAGGATGATCACATTACATATCATCCAAATAAGGATACTTTTGAGAGTAGAAAAGGAGCTAATAATATTAATTACATTGGGAAACACTTGGAGAGTCTTAGACAAACTAGAATATACAGTCAGCTTGGGTCTATGCCATGCCCAGAAGTCGTCTCAAGTGTTCCAATTTAAGTTTAACCCTTTTTGCCCAACTAAATTTTTTCCTTTCCTGGCCTCATCCTTTTTAATAGAACTCCTCCCAACTCCTCTTAAGATCTAAGTAAGCCACTTGAAGCTTGACCTTCATTGTCTAGTTACAGCATCTACATGCATATTTTTCTCATTATAAAATCATTAGCATTACTGAGAAAATATAAATAAGGCATACCCCTTCTGCTCCATCTGGCAAAATTCCACCTGTGTTTTTAGCTAATTTACTTATATGAATGTTCTACAGTTACTCATTTCTTACTCTCTCATTCTCTACAGGTCCTAGTGACCTGTACACAGTCTCCTGAATTTGCTAACATAATACATTTTATTTCTGCTAAGGAAACTTTATACTTTTCCTTCCTCCAAAACAATAGATATTCCCTCTAGTATCGCCCACTCAACAGTCACAGGTTGTTGATATCTCAGCTGGTGGTACCCATTAGAATAGCTGTGTGTTGTGGTGGAAAAGAGCCAGGTCTTTTATATATTTGTTCCACAAATATTTAATTGAGCAGTTATTGTGTGCCAGAAACTGTTTAAAGATATGGGTATATAGTCTAGTCTGTAATTTGTCTATTGGTTTTCTTAATGGTATCTTTTGATACTCAGAAATTTTTAAATTCTGATTAAATCAAATGGCAATTTCTTTTCCCCCTTTTATGGATTGTGCTTTTGTATCCAATCTAAAAAAACTTGACCTACTACAAGGTCCTGGAGATATTCTCCTATGTATACTTCTAGAAACATTTTGGTTCTAGGTTTTATGTTTAAGTCAATGATCCATCTCAAATTAACTTTGTGTATGGTGTTAGATAAAGGCTGAAGTTCAGCTTTTATTCACACAGGTATCCAGTTGATCTAGCACCATTTGTTAAAAAAAGACGTCCCTTAAATTACCTCTAAGGAAGCTCTGCAGAGAATCAGAGAATCTTCTGAAGCCACAATTACAATCAGAGGAACATACTCCCCACCTGGCAAAGAACGCAAGGAAGGAGAGTGGAAAATTTACTTGGCAATTGAAAGTGCCAATGAACTGACTGTACAGGAAGCAAAGGCAGAAATCACCAGGCTCATAAAAGAAGAACTGATCTGGCTGTAACATTCATACCAACCAACCAATAAAGGAAGATACAAAGTCTTATAAAACATCTAGAAAAAAACTTTTTACCTGTGCTCATTGTGACACATGTGGCATTTGTTGTCTGCAGTTTACAATGTATTGTAAATTCAGATTTTTAAAATTCTGTCTTGCTGATTTTTAAAATACAAGATACCAGTATTTGCTGAAGAGAGTTTCTTTCAGTAAATACCCCCACAATTATCAAACTATATTCAAAGCAGGCCTGTTTTCAGAGTATGATGTCCTTTAATGTAAAACTTAAACATCAGCATTTAAAATATTTGGATAATATTCCAGAAGTTAAAAAAATTGAAATATTTGCACTTTCTATTAAAGGTAATAAAGTACACAAGTTGCTAAGAGGCTATCCACTTTATCTCATCCATTTGTATTGAAATTGTGATCATCTCTTCAGAGAAGGTAAAAAATCTTTGTCTAATTTTGGGTCCCCCTTGAACTTAAATCTTACTTAATTCAGTGGAACAATGTGAACTGGATTTAAGAATGTTATAATAGAATTTCTACAAAATGGGGGGGAAAAAAGAAAAGACTTCCCTTTCCTAATTGAATTGGCATGGTGCCTTGATGGAAAATCAATTGAGATCATGTCATAAAATTTTATGAGGCCAACATTACCCTGATACCAAAACCTGGTAAGGATAACACAAAAAAGAAAATTACAGACCAATATCTTTGATAACTACAGATGCAAAAATCCTAAACAAAATTCTAGCAAATCGAATGCAATAATGCATCAAAAAGATTATACATCATGACCAAGTGGGGTTCATCCCAGGGGCACAAGGATGGTACAACATATGCAAATTGATCAATGTGATATACCACATAAACATAGAAAAAGGACAAAAATCATATGATTATATCAATAGATACAGAAAAAGCATTTGACAAGATACAACATCCATTTATGATTAAAACTCTTAATAAAATGGGTATAGAAGGAAAATAACTCAACATAATAAAGGCCATATATGACAAACCCTCAGCTACTATCATAATTAATGGTGAAAAACTGAAGCCCTTTGCTCTATGTCCAGGAACACGACAGGGCTATTACCTCTGCTTTTCAACATAATATTGGAAGTCCTAGCCAGAGCAATCCAGCAAGAGAAAGAGATAAAAGGCATCCAAATTGGGAATGAAGAAGTTAAATTATCACTTTTTGCAGATGATATGATGCTATATTTAGAAAACTCTAAAGATTCCACCACAAAGCTATTAAAAACAATAAACAAATACAGTAAAGTTGCCAGCTACAAAATCAATGTACAAAAGTCCATTGCATTCCTATATAATAACAATGAAATCTCAGTAAAAGAAATTAAAAAAAAAAAAACAAACAAAACAATTCCTTTTGCAATTGCAGCAAAAAGAATAAAATACCTAGGAATAAACTTAACCAAGGATGTGAAAGACTTATATACTGAAAACTATGAGACATTTCTAAAAGAAATTGAAGAAGACACAAAGAAATGGAAAGACATTCCATGTTCATGGATTGGAAGAATCAACATAGTTAAAATGGCCATATTACCCAAAGCAATATACAGATTTATTACAATCACCATCAAAATCCCAATGGCATTTTTTCAAGAAATAGAACAAAAAATCATCAGATTTGTATGGAACCACAAAAGACCCCGAACAGCCAAAGCAATCTAAGAAAAAAGAACAGTGCTGGAGGTATCATACTCCCTGACTTCAACTTGCACTACTGGGCAACAATAATCAAAACAGTATGGTATTGGCAGAAAAAGAGACACACAGACCAATGGAATAGAATTGAGAACCCAGAAATAAACCCACATAAATATGAACAGATAATTTTCAACAAAGAAGCCAAAAACATACAATGGAGAAAAGACAGCCTCTTCAATAAATGGTGCTGGGAGAATTGGAAAGCCACATGCAAAAGAATGAAACTAGACTGCTATCTGTCAGCATGTACCAAAATTAACTCAAAATGAATCAAAGACCTAAACATAAGACCTGAAACAATAAACTGCATAGAAGAAAACATAGGTACTAAACTTATGGACTTCATGGGTTCAAAGAGCATTTTATGAATTTGACTCCAAAGGCAAGGGAAGTAAAAGCTAAACTAAATGAATGGGACTGTATCAAACTTAAAAGCTTCTGCACAGCAAAAGAAACCATTGACAAAATAAAGAGGCAACCAACCGAATGGGAGAAGACTTTTGCAAACAATGCTGCTGATAAGGGGCTAATATCTAAAATATATAAGGAACTCATGAAACTCAACAACAAAAAAAACAAACACTCCAATTAAAAAATGGGCAGAGGACCTGAAGAGACATTTCTCCAAAGAAGACATACAAAAGGCCAATAGACATATGAAAAAATGTTCAATATCACTAATCACCAGAGAAATGTAAATAAAAATTACAATGAGATATCACCTCACACCAGTCAGAATGGCTATCATCAACAAGACAAATAATAACAAGTGTTGGAGAGGCTGTGGAGAAAAATGAACCCTCATCCATTGTTCGTGCGAATGCAGATTGGTACAACCGCCATGGAAGGCAGTGTGGAGGTCCCTCAAAAAATTTGGAATTACCATATGACCCAGCAATCCCTCTCCTGGGTATCTACCCCAAAAATCTGAAAACATTTATCCGTAAAGATATATGTGCTCCAATGTTCATTGCAGCTTTATTTACGGTGGCCAAGACATGGAAACAACCAAAATGTCCTTCGATAGATGAATGGATAAAGAAGTTGTGGTACATATACACAGTGGAATACTATTCGGTGATAAGAAAATATGAAATAGTACCATTTGTGACAACGTGGATGGATCTTGAGATTATAATGCTAAGCGAAATAAGTCAGACAGAAAAAGTAGAGAACCGTATGATTTCACTGATATGTGGTATATAAAACTGAAAACAACAAAAGAATAAGACAAACAAATGAAGAAACAAAAACTCATAGACACAGACAATAGTTTAGTGGTTACCAGAGAGTGAGGTGGTAGATGAGGGTAAAGGAGATCCAATATATGGTGATGGAAAGAAACTGTCTCTGAGTGGTGAACACAAAATGTGATATATAGATGATGTATTACAGAATTGTACACCTGAAATCTATGTAACTTTACTAACAATTGTCACTCCAATAAACTTTAATTTAAAAATAAATAAATAAAATGGTAAAATGTATCACTGCAGAAAAAAACAAATCAATTGACCAGGAATGATCCAAGATGGTGGAGTAAACACTATGCCTGCATCCTTCCGTGAACAAATTAAAATTACATCTAAGTTATGAAACAATCAACCTGTAGAACCATCTGAAGTCTAGCTTAGTTTTATAACGAAAAATATAAAGAAGAAGCCACATGAAGACACAAAACGGGCTGGCCCCAAACCTCTGTGAGCTGGATGAAAATTAGGAGGGCTATCTTGGCCACGGAGGTTCCCCTTGAGAGGCAAGGGACCCCAGCATCACACCAGGCTCCCCAGCCAGGAGCACTGGTTCCAGGAAGAGGAGCTCCCACAACATTTGGCTGTGAAAAACAGTGGGGATTCCAACAATCTGGGTGGGATGGAAGGCTGCAGGGAAACCCAGACATCCTCTTAAACAGCCTGTGCACAGATTCACTCTCTCGCAAGTACTCACCCTGGGCTCCGGTGAAGGGACGGTGACTTAGGGAGCATCGGAGACATACAGGGGCAGACTGAAGTGTGTGGCCTCAGGGAGTGGCCTGGAGGACAGTCGGCACCTTCCCTGAGTGGGGTCATTCTCCCATGGAGACAGCAGGCAGGCGCCATCTTTTCTGTGTTGAGCCCGCCCCCTACACTTACAGCCAAATCTGAATCTGATTGGCCTGGTGAGCTCCGAAGCTCCGCCCTGCTGACTCACTGAGACCCCGCCACACCCAACTCCCAACCACAGGAGGCTTTATTGGTGGATGAACCTTACTGGAGTAAGGTTCCGGCAACCGGCAGCAGGCAGCAGCAGGCCTTAGTGTGTCCTGGCTTTTTGCAGAGCTGCCCCAGACCTGGTACAGGTGGCAGCTGTCCTCAGTTCGCAGTGTAACCTCTTTCACATGCCTCCAGCTCCAACATAGGCAGTGACCAACTGTGGATCACTTTGTAGCTGCTACTAGGTAGTCCCTAGCTGGTCACAGGTAGTGGGTGACCTGCACCAGAGCTCCTCCCAAGTGGCTCCAGAACCAATATACTTGGAGGTTGGCTTCAGACCATTGCACTGCCCAATTAGTCCCACAAGTGGCACACCCAAAGGGCAGTATCAACAGGCACCAGACCCTGCTGGGGCGAATCCCATCTCATATGCTCCCCAGGACAGCAGCCCGTAATCTGTGGACATGGCCAAATTCCACAGCCAATCAGCCTGAGGGTCACTTTCACCCACTGATGTGCCAATAGCAATCAAGACTCAAATATAACAGGAGGGTACACACAACCCACACAAGGGACACTCCTGGAGCACCTGGAGCAGGTGACCAGGGAGACTGTGCCTGAGCCCCATAGGGTACATACTACATAAGGCCTCCTACAAGAAACATAGCAGATCTACCTAATACATAGAAAAAAAGAGAGAGAGGCAGTCAAAATTAGGAAACAAAGAAATACATCTCAAATGAAAGAACAGGAGGGCTGAATGGATAAGAAAACAAAACCCTTACGTATGCTGCCTGCAAGAGAATCACTTCAGATTGAAAGACACATACAGACAGAAAGTAAAGGGATGGAAAGAGATATTTCATGAAAATGGAAACAAACAAACAAACAAACAAACAAAAGCTGGGGTAGCAATGCTCATACCAGACAAAATAAACTTTAAAACAAAGACTATACCAAGAGACAAAGAAGGACTCAGTAATTCCACTTCTGGGTATTTATCTGAAGAAACCCAAAATGCTACTTAAAGGGGATGTGTGCATCCATATGCTCATTGCAGCATTATTTACAATGGCCAAGGTGTGTAGGCAGCCTGGGTGTCTGTTGATGGAAGAATGGATAAAGAGGAGGTGGTACATAGTATATACAGTGAAATCTTGCTTGGCCAGGGATGGAATGGGTTCTTGCCGTCTGCAGCAGCATGGATGGACCTGGAGGGTATTGTGCTGAATGGAGTATGTCAGACAGAGAAAGACAGATGCAACGTGATTTCA
Source organism: Rhinolophus ferrumequinum (assembly GCF_004115265.2). Taxonomy (NCBI): domain Eukaryota; kingdom Metazoa; phylum Chordata; class Mammalia; order Chiroptera; family Rhinolophidae; genus Rhinolophus; species Rhinolophus ferrumequinum. The sequence continues at coordinate 28,674,998 of NC_046290.1, forward strand.
CTTATATGTGGAATCTAAAGAACAAAATAAACAAACAAACAAAACAGAAACACACTCATAGACACAGAGAACATTTTGATGGCTGTGAGACAGGAAGGGGGTTGAGGGGGTAGGTGAAAAATGGGAAGGGATTAAGAAGTAGTAGAAATGGGTTGTTACAAAGTAGTAATGGGAATGTAGGGTCTAGCAATAATATTGTAATACCTATGTATGATGTCAGATGGGTACTAGATTTATCAGGGTGATAGATCGAAGGGTGAAAAAAGTGAAGGGATTAAGTACAAATTGGTAGTTACAAAATAGTCATGGGGATGTAAAGTAAAGCATAGAGAATATAGTCAATCATATTGTAATAACTATGCATAGTGCCAGGTGGTTTCTAGATGAGTCAGGGTGATCACTTCTTAAATTATACAGTGTCTAACCACTATACTGTACACCTGCTATTAATACAAAATAATCAAATGTTAACTGTAATTGAAAAATTTTAAAAGGGGAGAAAAAGGTGAAGAGGAATAAAAGATTCAAATTTCCAGGTATAAAACAAATAAGTCATGGGGATATAATATACAGCATAGGGAATATTGTCAATAATATTGTGATAGCATAGTATGGTGTTAGATGGTTGCTGGACTTATGGTGATCACTTCTTTAGGTATATAAATGTTAAACAACTATGGTGTACACCTGAAACTGATATTATATTCTATGTTAGCTATATATATATATTTTTTTTTTTTTAATTTTTTTAAGTGTGTTTTTCCAGGACCCATCAGCTCCAAATCAAGTAGTTGTTTCAATCTAGTTGTGGAGGGCACAATTCACAGTGGCCCATGTGGGTATCGAACCAGCAACCTTGTTGTTAAGGACACCACGTTCTAACCCACTGAGCTAACTGGCCGCACTGTTAGCTATATTTTTTAATAAAAGTCTTTCAGGGCCGGCCAGGTGGCTCAGGCGGTTAGAGCTCCGTTCTCCTAATGCCAAAGGCTGCCGGTTCGATTCCCACATGGGCTAGTGGGCTCTCAACCACGAGGTTGCCAGTTTGACTCCTGGACTCCCACAAGGGATGGTGATCAGCGCCCCCTTCGACTAACAATGGCAACTGGACCTGGAGCTGAATTGCGCCCTCCACAACTACGATTGAAAGAACAACAACTTGACTTGGAAAAAATTCTGGAAGTACACACTTTCCCCCAATAAAGTCCTGTTCACCTTCCCCAATAAAATCTTAAAAAAAAAAAAAAAAAATCTTTCAAAAAAACAATTGACCACATATGTGTGGGTCTATTTCTGGACTCTATTTTGATCTATTGATCGATTGGTCTATCCTTACCCACTGTCTTAATTACTGTAGCTCGTAGGAATATAGTCTAAATAAGTCAAACATGATCACTATCTTTAAGGAACTAACAATCTGATGAGAGAGACAGCTTGGTGTAGCAGTCATAATTGTACAGTGGTGGAGAAAAATCACAGTGCTAGCCACAGATGTTGGAAGTGCAAAAGAGAACTTTCACCTGGTTTATGGTGGGTGAATGAGTACAGAAGCTTCCTGAAAGAGGTAATACCTAAAGTGATCCTTAAGGGATCAGCAGGAGTTTGCAGAAGTTAGAAGCAGGCCTGGGCCCTCAAGTAAGGGTGAGGAACCAGTGTGCCTGCAGTAGAGGGAGTAGGGGGCAGATTTGGAGGAAATGACATCATAGAAGAATGGGACAACATTGGGAGGAAACTTGAAGGCCATTTTAAGGGTCTTGGCTTTTACTCTGAGTAATATTGGAAGCCATCAAAGGGTTTTGAGTAGAGAAGTGACATGATATGACTTCTTTTAGAAGGATCTCCCTGTGTGCTCTGTTTGAAACAGACCATGTTGGGAGCTGCCAGAAGGCAGGTAAGTATAGAAGCTCTGAGACCAGCTGTAGAAACTCTAATCTAATCAAAACCTGAGGGTGGCTTGGATTCAATGGCAATAATGGGAAGATTGTGATTTGGGTAATAATGGGATGAAGTGATTGTGTTCTGGATATATTTTGAAGGTAGAGCCAATAGGATTTGCTGACAGATTGAACATGAGATATAACAAGAGGAGTTAAGGTTTTTGGCATCATGTGGAAGAATGTGTTACCATTTCTCAAGATGTGAGAGGAACAAGTCTGGAGAAGCAAATCAGAAGCTTGCTTTTCCTACTTTAGAGTAAATATGAGAGATGACTACCCAAAAGTACGAGTAATTTCCCCTACAGAGGAACTAGGTGAAGGACGCAGGTAAAGACAGGTATCTTGTGAGTTGTGAAGCCCAACGTGAGCAGCAGTGTTCTGGGTGAAAGGGGAATGGAGGAGAACAGACTTGATGCCCTGTGCATAGTCGCATGTACACAAGGAGAGCTCATGAGGAGGTTTGACTCACACAAATGGAACAGAAAGTATGTGAAGTCAACGACTAGATTATGAGACACAGGCTTCAGGTGCCACAGGGTAGTAGCAGTGTGCTCAGGAGTAGGCAAAGAAAGCTTCTAAAAGGAAATGGGAAAGGAGCCATCTTCACAGAATGGGGAATACTTTGAGAGGGAAAAGGGAAAAATTGTGGAAAAAAGCAGGAGCCAGTCAGGACGTAGACATTCTAGCCTGGCTGGAAGTCGTTGGAAGGATTTTTTTTAAAAATTGGTTCCTGGTACATAGAAAACACTTGATAAAGAATAGCTAATAATACTTATTATATTGGGGGAATTAAATGAAGATAAAACTGTGTAAAACTCAGGTCCTGAGTCCAGTGCCTCCCTTATGTCAACATCTGCGATGCCCTTTGCCCTTCCTGGGTTGTCTTCTAATACTTCTACTAGAAAACCTTAAAATCTGGCTTTCTAAATTGTTTGTGAGGAGGAAAAGGAACTGGGTTATAATATTTCAGCATGTCCATTGTAGGCTCATGGGTTGTTCATAATCTTGTTCATGTGTACGCTACAAAGATCCAGGAGGGGACAATGTGACATTTGAACTTCAGGAGGGTTCCCCTCCCTCCCAACTACAAATGTTCTGGAATCTACCCTCTATTGTTAAAACAGAGACTCCCAGAAAGATCTTGAGACATCATGGAGTCCAACACTCTCACTTGCCCTTAAAAACACTGAAGTCCAGAGAGGGGAAGGGACTTGCTTAAGGCCACACAGGCATTTGGTGGGAAACACAAAACCCTAACCTCATTCTAACCCTGAATCAGTGCTTATTCCATGCCCCTATTGGGTTGTTTGATTTGGGACAATATCCCTCAGAAGCAGAGTTTCTCAGACTTGTGTCATGTTCCTATAATTTCTAAAGGAATAAAATTGTCACAACTTTCTGGATGGATGGGACTTAAATTACTTTATTATAGACAAATATAAATAAAAACTCTACATTAAAAGATACTGAAAAATGTTCAAATATAAAACTCTATTTAAATTCTTTTTCCTTATAGCTTGTATATAACTATAAAGCAAAACAAATTTTACCAAGTTAAATACACACAAAACTTCAAACCAATGAAATTTCGGTTAATGGTATTACTTGAAAACTGTGGGCTTCCATAGTTTTAAAAAGCTCCCTAGTGATTTTGATGCAGGGCCAGGCTGAGAACCAGTGTTATAGAGGAAAGAACAGATGCAGGGGTGGGGTGGCGGGGTGGTAACTAATAGCCTCTACCCTACATATCCCTTTTCACTACTCCCAGCTGAACTACCCCTCTCTCCTCTCTGCCCCTGCCAAGTTGTCATCCGTGAGTTCAGTCTGCGTTCTTCCAGATCTTTTTCTATGAATATACAAATAAATACGTATATACATATGCATGTGTCCCAACACTCAATAGTAACTCCAGAATTTTTATATGGGTGGGTCTTGGAGTGGTAATATTACTGGAAAAGCATGAGCTTCTATGTTTGCTTGCGTGGCACTTTAGATTATTTAAGAAAACGTGAATTACCTATATCAAAGAATGGGGAGATCTGAGGGAGAATTGAGGTTGTGGGAGAGTTAAAGTCTTCCTAAGCCACCTCTTGGTTCAGTCCTTACAAGAATCATGTATTAAATCATTTATCTTTTGCCAGTAGTTTGAAATGCCATCTCTATCACATACCATGTTTCCCCAAAAATAAGACCTAGCCAGACCCTCAGCTCTAATACGTCTTTTGGAGTAAAAATTAATATAAGACCTGGTCTTATTTTACTATAACGTAAGACCTGGTATAATAATAATAATAATAATTATTATTATTATTATTATTATAATATAATATAATATAATATATACTGGGTCTTATATTAATTTTTGCTCCAAAAGATGCATTAGAGCTGAGGGTCCAGCTCGGTCTTATTTTTGGGGAAACAGGGTATTAAATGTCTATGAAGATCTTTAAAAAAATAAATCTCTATTCTGTTAGTTTAGATTACTATTGCATACTGACACTTGTCACTTTTTTATATTTAATAACATCTCTCCTGTCCCCTGCCACCACTACCCCTCACCTCCGTTGCTGGGTAAATATTTAAGAATTTTCAGATGTGTCACATACACTGTGTGAGAGGATGACTTATGAGGTATGGGAGGCTCTTATTAAAGGTTTCAAGTTCCACTTGAACTTCTTATGATAGTAGAAGTAAGAACTTTGGTTCTGCAACACTTTTCCTCTCCACGACCAAGGCCCTCCAGCTTCCTGCCATGACAGACTTTCTTTAGTTCTGCTCAAATAGAAAAGAATGTTTTTCTAACACTCCCTACGGCCATTACTCGAGTGTTCTCTGCTTCTTAGTGAACACACTACATTAAAGATGAAGAAAGTTATAAGGCAGCAGAAGAGCAGTTTCTGCTCTGACTTGCAAATATTTTTAATCTCCTAAAAATAAACCATGAACTGCAAATAAGCAGGAGTGTCCTGCACTGTTTCCTAAATTAGTTATTTCTGAGGAGATGAAGAATATATTTTGTTTTTCTGCTCAGGGCCATCTGCTTGTGATTCAATCCATGATTCCATCCTGTATCTTAGTGCCATTCCTTACTTGTTTGGAGGCAGGCATACTCCCTCAGAGAAACTGGAAACGTTTGTGTTTTGGAAGTGAGTTATAAATGAGATTAAAATCTTTGTGGGGAAGGGCCTGAGCTTCTAAAATGTTTCTATTGGAATATGACTCCATTCTCATCCTCAGGTGTTTGAAAGTCCTGGTTTCATGTGTTATAAAGTTGACTTAAACACACAGTTTCCACCCTCATGGAGCTAAGAGTCAAGACATCAAGGGCAACTTTCTTTTTTATAAATTTTATTTTTTAATTATAGCTGACACACAATATCGTATTTGTTTCAGGTGTATAACACAGTGATTAGACATTAAGTACCTTACAAAGTGATCACCATGATAAGTCTAGCGATCATCTGTCACCATATATAGTTATTACAGTATTGTTGACTATATTCCCTCTGCTGTACTACATTCCCTGTGACTTCTATGACTGGCAGTGTGTATCTCTTATTCCCCTTCACCTTTTTCACCCATTCTCCCACTCCCCTCCCATCTGGCAAGCATCAGTTTGTTCTCTGTATCTATGAGTCTGTTTCTGTTTTGATTTCACTTATATGTCGAATCTAAAAAAACAAAACAAACAAATAAAATGAAACAAAACAAGGACAGCTTTCTTAACTTTAGTTGGCCTTAGTTTTGTTTTTTGTTTTTGGTTTAATCTGCAAAAAGGGAATGATAATACCCCACCTCACAGGCTGTCCGTTCATTCATTCATCCATCCATCCATCCATCCATCCGTCCATCCATCTATCCATCAGGCACTGTTGCCTGTTGTAAAATACCTAAAATTTTAAAATTGCAAATATTATATTTTTTGATCTAGTAAATTTTAATAATCATCTTTAATTCTATTATATAGCAGTTATATAGCAGTTACTTCATTATGCCCAATTTTTTCACATTATAAGTATATAAAATACCAATTTCTACAGGCTCATTGAAACAAAAACATTAAACTATGGCATTTGAGGCTCTTAAACATTTCTGCTTTTAATGCTAAATCTTCCTAAAGTTAAAAGATATTTAATCACTAAGAAATTACTGTGTCATACTAGACCTCACTGAGGTGGGCAGCTTCCACCCAGTTGTTTACATTTGTGAATTAAACTCAACCAATCTGTTTTGTTTCATTCTATACTGAATTGTTTTCAGAATCTTCCTCTTGGGACCCAAATTCTTACCGATATTTAATTGACAATTAATTATTTTATAGGTTTTGTCTAACTTTGAGGTCAGAGTTGTAAGAAAAATGAGTTACAAAAAGGTATTCTGTGAGAATGAATTAGATGTTTAAATATACTCACAGAACACTGAAACAAACAAATGAAAAAGAGATCTTGTTTGTTTATTTGTGTGTGTTTTAAATACCACAAGACAGTAAGGTACTAATGCAAATATCTAAGAGCGGTGTGCTACCCACCATTCCCGGATGTATTTGACTGTGGACCTATGGACTGCCCTTCCCTTTGTTTCTGATGATGTTTCTATAAAGCCTAGAGCAGAGTCTGCAATTTGACAACCAGAATGCCAAATCTGGCCTCATGGTTCAGTTTCACTTGGCCATACAATGCTTTAAAAACATTTAATCCACCGTTTAAAAAGTGGGAGTGTTTATCAAAAATTTCTTGGTTTCCTGTTGCTTTTAAAGAATTAAAAGGCCTGGCAAAAATAAGCCTGCATTCCAGCCTGGCCACCCTGGCTGAAGCTGGGCGTGAACTGCTTCAGCCGCTGTACTAAGCCCCAGAGAACACCTGCCTGGCCCTGCTAGGCATTTGAGTCTGTGACCTTGATGGTCAAGGATACCTCAAGATTGGTAGAACGCTGTGTGGGAAGAGCTGATGTCAGCGCATCAGACTGGCTGGACTGGCTATGTATGGCAAACGGAATGAGGGACATCTGGGCAGAGAGGCCAAGAGGTCAAGAGGGATGTCAAAGAGCAGTGTGGTGTCCATCACCAGGGCACAACCTGTTCACACTGATTTTCCATTTGTTTCAAATTTCCTAGCTGCCCCGCCCATACCCATGGGGATCTTGACACGTGTGTTGAAAAACAAAAGCTAAGGTCAAAAGCTAAGATAATGCAAATAAATTTTAAATGTTAAAATAGATTTTCAAATGAATTATGTTTGCTAATAATTCTCCTTGAGGGTGCACCATGCCTGAGAAGGATTACATGGGGTTTGGCTGGCATTGCATTCTTTTGCCACACATAGAGAAAACCCAGGTTTTCCTCTAAGCAAACCAGTACCTGGCCTTGCCAACCAAGGAAGAAGTTGCCTGTGAGCATTGCCCAGAAGTTTTGTAATTTAAACTCAGACAAAGAGAACAAAGACAAGATGGTTTTCTTTGATGTTATTTTCACAGTGGGTTGTAAGTGAACAAAATAAATCACCAAGTAAGCTCTGTTTTCTTTAATCTTATTTAATGCATTGCTATGCAGCAACAGTAAGCTAATAATTAAGGAACATGCTGGCTCCTTCAGAGGTTTTGATCTACAATGACGGGACTCTATAGTTTTGGCTGGTTGGGTTCCTAAGCTTTCATTAATGTCCATAAACATTGGTCAAAATCAAAAGGGCAAAAGGTAAAATAAAAATAAACCCCATTTGCGTCTAAGGAACGGGGAATTTCATCAGCATTTAGGTATGTTGTAATTTCCATTACTTGCTTATTTTTCAACATGATATAGATAGAAACTAATCAAAATTTTAATTGTTTATCTGTAATCAGAAATTCTATTTCCATACATCCAAGAAAAGTCTTCAGGAAAAAAAATACATTCTGCAAAATAAAAATGAGTATTGATGCATCCAAACAGGATTTCTCTTTCCTGTTAAGATTTTTTTCATCTATTTTATTCTATTGGAATATGTAAGAACCCTGAGTTTTTCCTCATTCATTACTGTTTTTGAAATTTCTGAGATTTGTTGGCAATTCATGTACAATAAAAACTATGGCCACTGTGAGCTGCACCCTCCTTAAAACAAAACAAAACAAAACAAAATATGCCTTACTTATTGAGAGTGCAATAGTGTGCCTCTGGAAATTTCTGAATTGATTATCTGGTTTTCTTGTCTTTTTTCCTCTATCATTTATGTCTTCTAGATTTTTAATTTTTATTTTTTTTTACCATTTTTAAATTGAATTCTTTAATTTCAATCTCCAGGAAAGCTCTTTCTGGTGTTCTCTCTCTCTCTCAAATTTTGTTCTGATTTTATGGATGCAGTATCTTATCTTTGTCTTCTGCTTCCTGCATTTCTCTGTTTCCTTTGAGTTCCTTTTGTTATTGTTTTCATTGGCTATGGTTTCTTTCTTGCATTTTGGAGCCTTTGCTCAGGTATCTAGTGCTTCTTGACTGGACATTCATTCTAAATGGAAGGCACTAAATTCTGATTGGAAACTCCTTGTGTGTGAGTGAACCTGGCATCTAGAGGATTGTATAGTAGGTGGTCAGGTGGTTTTTGTGTTGGAGAACTTCCAAATATTGGTTTCTGGTCTTTTCTCTTTAGATATGTAGTTTATGCAAAAGAGGAATCCCCTGCCTGGAAGATTATATGCTTGTTTCCCTCCATTCTGGAAATTCAGAATGTAGGGGTGCAGGGAAAAGAAGGGAAGGGGGACCCCATTACCCAGAGTCTGACCGAATCGCCCATCCTGTGCCTTGTGTTCCTGAGCTGGACTGGGAGTGGGTAGAGAGAGGAACAACCTGGCTTTGAGGAGGGAAAGGTGTGGAGGTCTTTCTGCTCCACATTCATACAATCTCCATGTTTATGGTCTGCTTCATTCCTCCAAAGATTGAGGTACTTGGTCTCTTATGGTTTGAAGTCTCTTGAGCATTCAGAAAGGTGAATGTCATTGGCAGACCCAAGAAGGAATTAGGTTGTAGCTTTCTTCACTGTTTTTGCCAAGTCACTCACCACTCCTCAATCTGCTTTCCATCTTCCCCAAAATGTGTTGACGTCTTGCATCTGCTGCTGTTTCCTCTCTTACTCTCTTCGTCCTTGTGGATTTATACCTCCTTCCCTCCTATTCCTATGGTGGGTTTTGGGGAGGAAGTAGAGATAAATTAAAGTACAAAATTCTCTGTATTTAACCAGAGTTCTTCATTATCATTTGATTTTAAAAGCAATCCATTGGATGTTAGAGAATCGTGTGGTCATTTCCCTCTATAACCCAAAGTAAAGCAAACTCTGTACACCAATTACATAAGCTGCAACATATTATATGTTTTTGTTTTTTCTTTTAAGGTAAATATGAGCATGTGAGGAAAAATGTAAATCACGTAAAAGAGTAAATAGTGAAAAGTACACCTTTGACTCCAATTCCTTGTCCAACAATTCTCCCCTCTCTCCCCAGATGCAATAACTAGTGCCAGTTCCTTAGGTATACCCTCCTCTTTCTTAACACTTCTGATGTCACATTATATACATGTCTGGCCTCTTAACAGTATATCTTGGCTATTGTAACTCATTCTTTTTCACAAGTGCATAGTAATCCATTATATACAGTATTTTAACTGGTTCCCTACTAATGGGTATTTAAACAATTTCTAGGTTTTTTACTACAAAACAATACAGCAGTGAATATCTATCTATCCATATTTATATTAGAAATAGGTATATCTTTGTACATGTGTGCATAAAATAAATTCTAGAAGTGAAATTGTTGAGGCAAAGGATATGTACATCTGTGCTTTAATAGCTGTTACAGCCAAATGGCCCTCCAAGGAGTTGTATCAATTTGTACTCTCAGTAACAATGAAGGAGAGTTCCCGTCCTTCCAAATACATTATGACCAATGCATTATCAATTTTTTGTATTAATTAATTTCCACATTTATTTGTAAAAAAATCTAATTTCAGTGTAGTTTTATGTATATTTTTTTTTGGTTGTAAGTGATATTAAGTATCTTTTTATAAATTTAGTATAGAGCCATTTGTATTTTCTGTAAAATGTCTGCTCATATTTTTTTAAATCACTTTTCTTTTGGGATATTGGTGCTTTTCTTATCAATTTGAGAAAATTCTTTATTTAGGAAATTATCCTTTTCTCTATCATATATATTGGAAAGCTTTCCCTACCAGTTTATCATTGAATTTGTTTTATTTGTTTATGATACTTTTGGCAAACAGAAAATGATTATTTTACGTAGTCAAATTTAATGTTTTATTTTATGGCCTTCTTTGGGATCATAAACATTTTCTGATTTTTTTTTAGTATTTTGTGGTTTCATTTATTTTGCATTTACTTAGGTGATATATTTGGAATTTATTTTGGAAAAGGTGTGAGGCAAGGGTTCAATTTTTTTTCCCCAGCTGGCTTGCTAGCTGGTCCAAGTTGCAATTCTTTCTCAATACAAACTCACAGCAACATTGTAAATTATAAATCAAAATTCTTTATGTTATCTAAACAAAAGATTAACTGTTTCCCTGGCCATTAAGGCAAGGCAATTAGTTTCAAAACCATTGTGCAAGAAATTTAATTTGTGGGTATCGGGTATATAATCCAAGACAGAGCCTGACCACACTTGGCCGCTACATGGACTTCTCCCTGTAGGTTGAATTGGGAGGGGGAGACGAGGAATTCCTAGAGGCACCTAAAGTTAATCAGAATAGCAAGTGTGAAACCCAATTGTAAATCGCATGCCTGAATGGAATTCAAGATACAGGGTCCAAATCAGGAGAGTGGGGGAACCAAGAAAGCAAAGAAAAAGTCCTGGCCAAGCATTGCACAGGGAGTCAGAGAGCAGGTTCCAGGAGACGTGAGACCTGGGACAGCTGATCTTTTGGAAAGAGCAAAGTTGGGGAAACTTTGCATTCCTGTCCTTTGCAAGCAGTCCTGTAGCAATTCTCAGTCTGATGGTAGAATTCTGGCTAAGCTTTCACCTGCACTGGAGGGTAGGGCCAGGAATCCTGACAGCCACTAGAAGGTAGCCCAGACCTTGGGGAAAGGTGAACTGAAATAAGCTTTCTGAAATCATTCAAGTAAATAGTAGGATAGTGTTATTAATTTATAATATATTCACCTCTACTATATCATACCTAAATGTAACAATCAGTAACTTGGTAAGTTGATTCATTCCTTCTTTATTAAACGTTTATCAAATGAGTGCCAGGCACTGTGCTGAATTCTGGGAGATAGAAGAATAAGGTGCAGTTTCCTGCCCTCTAGGGGCTTATCTAGTTGGGGTGTAAGGAGGTCAGCGACACAGACAGCGTAGTGGTGAGATGCTCTGAGAGAAGCACGCCTGGATCCTGTGAAAGGCCAGGAAGGACACAGAGCCAAGAAGTCCTTCATAGAGCTGCTAGAACATGAGGTGACCAAGCACTGTATCCTGTCCAGAGTCCTTAGTCTATTTGTGTAGGTTAAGCTAAAGTTTCTTTCAGAATTACAGTTCATGCAACCCCACTTCACGTCTGTGTGTTCTGTTTCTGCCAGGGATCTGAGGATATCTAGTGCCAGAGAGCTTCTTAATATGAGGTTCAGGGATGGGTTTCAGAGGGTCTGTGAACCCCTTAAAATTGGGCACGAATTATGTGTGTGTGCTTTTCTTCCTGGGGATTGGGTCACAGGTTTCCATAGAATCTCAAAGGGGCCCATGACCCCAGAAAGCTTAAGAACCAGACTTAGATTTTCCTCAACCTAATTAAGGATGTTTCCTATTAAGAGCCTCTTTTAAAACATCCTAATCAGACTCTAACCTAGAGATGTGTGTGGTTACTAATATCCAGCCCCTTTGAACCTCTATCCTTTATCCTTCTTCCAGGTTCCTCTTCCCTCTGCAGAAACAGGAACGGTGCTGGGGAGCAGTCTCCTCTCTCCTGTCCTCACGTACCTTTAGTAGGGAACCCCCTACTTAACCACAGTAACAATATAAGCAGCCATTTACTTAACTGCAATCATGTGATATCATCAAACAGAATTGGAAATTCACATTTTCCCATGTGTTTTCACTCAGGTTTTTGGTTCAGAATGCTGAAATCCAAACATCAAGTTCAAAATACATTTAGTGAATGTTTTCTTTATGTAGGACACTGTGCTCCAGGACACGACGGGGGAAGGGCATAGAGATCAATTAAACTCAGTTCCCACCTTCACGGAGATGAGACCTTTTGGAAACTACATATAGTGCTGTGGGGATGCAGAAAAGAAGTGTTTATTTCTTACTAGAGGGTGCAGGAAAAAAGGTCAGGAAGACATTCTAGCTTGGCAGAATTTCTTATCACTGAGGATGCCATAGACTTTTACCCTTGGTAACATTACCCTCTGTTTCTGCACCTTCAAAATGAGCTGTTGGGCCCGGAGGCTGATACCTGATCAGAAATACCCAGAAGATAATCCTAGGAGAGAAATTAGCCTTTGTCATAGAATGAGACACAGAAATAGCGGGAACAACCAGTATAGGAGAAGTTGTAGGAGAACATAGAATACAAAGGAAATATAACACACTGTTATTGGACTCAACGTAAGAACTTTTGAAAACTGATATTAATAGAAGATCTTTATCATCATTACTATCCTATTATAACTCTTAAAGTCTGGCTTTAAAGCAACCCCAGGCAATCCAATGCATATTTTCCTAAATGTCAAGAAATAGAAAAATTGTTTTGCTAGAAATATTTACAGGCTGTGAGGGCTTTTCCAACATGTAGATCGAGGAGTGTGTGAATGATCACTTTTTCGTTACTAAATCATATATATTCAAGCATTTACTACTGTATGTGTCATAACTGAAATTTAAATAGTACTTTATAGATTAATGCTTACAATGCAGTTCCACATCCATCATAAAACTTGGACAGCGCATTAGCATGGGCTAATAAATTTTCTTACTCTCCGTTCTTAGGAGGAACCAGCACCTGCCAAATTTTTGAGACAGCTCACGGCTTAGAGGAAGGCTCATCTAAATAAAGGCCGGCTAAAGTGACACTGCAGGGGTTTAATCCTTCTCTGGCTGCCCGTGTGACCTGAAGGCTGATTTGCAGGTTTCTTCTTTCCTGAGGTCTAGATTATTAGGTCTCCAGAGCCCGGCGACTTGCCAGCAAGAGAAATGCAAAATGAAGGTCAGAGATAAGCGCCAGCAGCACGGACCTGCGGGGCTCTGCAGGGCTTTTACACACGAGGGTGAGAGATTCTCTGGCCTTCGAAGAAAATAGCAAACTGGAGCTTTTGTCCTGGGATACAGGCACCTACCACAGAACATCAGACTGCACGGCTGTCCAAAAACTTCCAGGGAAGTGACTATGGTAACGGGATAGGAGCCTGATTGCACAGTTAGAGTTGGGAAGTTCAACCTGAAAGAAGGTATGAAATGTCTCGAGTGAGGCAGGCAGCGTTGGGTTGGGCTGCGTAGGCTCTGCCGGCCCATTTGCCTCTGCCCTCCTCTGACGTGCGCAGGCCAGTCTCATGGACCCGGCTCCCTGGCAGTCCTGACCTCCCATGTCCCAGCCACTGGGCTCTTGCATGCCTCACCAACCTGCCTTTGATTGGTGCCTCTTGGCTGAGATGGAGACGTGAGCCTGCAGTGAGGATGACGGCGGTGTATGTGAATGGAGGTGGCCTGGTGCACCCCCACTATGCCAGGTGGGATCGCCGGGACAGCGTGGAAAGTGGCTGTCAGACGGAGTGCGACAAGGAGGAGGAGGAGGGACAGGCTCGCCAGCTGACACCCTTCGAGAAGCTGACACAGGACATGTCCCAAGATGAGAAGGTGGTGAGAGAGATCACGCTGGGGAAACGGATCGGCTTCTACAGAATCCGAGGGGAAATCGGAAGTGGGAACTTCTCCCAAGTCAAGCTTGGGATTCACTCCCTAACCAAAGGTAGGATATGACCTCTCAAGGATGATCCGCTGTGGTACCGGGACCGAGTTTGGGGAAGGGTTAGGAGTCCAGAGCCCAGAAAGCAAGTGAAGCGATATCATTGAGCCCCTGCTAGGCACAAGCCTGGTGCCAGCCGCTTTCTCTTGTTATCTCAGTTAATTTGCACAGTACTGCTGTGAGGTCAGTGCTTTTCTTCCCATTTTACAGGTAGGGAAACTGAAATCCAAAGACATTAGTTGTGGCTTGAGCAATTTAATCTTAGATGATTTTGACTTCAAAAACTCTCCCACTGTACCATGTGGTTGAACTCACTCAAACATTGAGGGGAATCTGTCCTGCTTCACTTGGAGAAACGAAGTGGAGTGTGTCTTGGTTCCAAGGCAACTCATATTCCAAGTACTTCGTATAATTTCTGTTTTTATTTGTGTGTCAACACCAGTGACACAGAATGGCCCAGGAGACCTCCTGGATTGCCACTGTCAGTGGACATTAGGGTCTGGTCTCCCCTCTTTACCTGAGCCTGCTACTTCTGTTACATTTGGGAGACAGGGATTTGATCTCCAGACCTTCTCTGCTTCAGTCTACTCTGTACCAGTTCTCATTGTTGCTGGGTTCCTTGCTTTCTACCAAAGACTGACGCTTGCTTGGCTACCAGGCCCTCTGGATTCTAGACCCGCAGTGCCCACCACTCTGGCCTCAGGAAGGAACTGTGCAGAGCCCAGCAGCTTCTTGCTGCCCCAACCTAGTGTGGGCAGTTCCCCAAGTTACCTCTAACTGAGGTGAAGCCTGGACATTATCAGAAGAGAGTTAGTTACAAGACAGAAAAGGAATGCTTGCAACTCGGTACAATTTACTGAATTCCTAAGGCTCTACCCTCTCCCTCAGAGTCCCACATGGATATTTTCTCTCCTGGGACCCAGCCTGCCACCGTGCCTCCAAGGCCACTCTTTTCTTATAGGAGTTGTGTTTTGTTTTCATTTCTTCTCCAACCCCCATCCCATGTCCCTCCCATCCTTATGTTTGGTCCTTATAGAAAAAGAACCCCCACACATGTGCATGCACACACACACTCCCCAGTCACTGGAGCTCCACGTCTCCTTAAATGTTGCTCTGAGCCGAGTGTCTGGGTTCACGTCTTCACGTTTCGGCTATTCACCTTACTTACCTGGGTACGTTCCAGTCCTGTGAGCCTCAGCTCTTCCCTTATACAATGTAGTCGGTAACAGTGCGTACTTGACTCAGAAAAGTGGATCTAGTGCTGTAACTCAAATCTGATTGGGACAGAGGTTACTTTTCAGTGGTCTAGAGCAAGAATGAAAGAGAAAAGATCAAACACATGGGGACGAGGGGCCAGAAATTGAGATGGACTACATGGTTACGAAGAAGAGGGGAGAAGTTGGATAAAGGCAACCCAGGACAGGAATTCAGAGTGGAGAGAGTGTCCAGTGCTGCAAAGAGGTCTCAGAGGCAAATGTCTGCTCCAAGCCTGCTGGATGGGGCCCACTCGGAGTGGTTCCCAGAGTGTAGGTTCAGATGTTAGAATCTAGTGCAAAGGAAGCACAGTGAATGGCACAGTAGGAAGAACGTGGATTTCAGCATCAGATAAATTTGTTTCAAATCCTCGTTCAGTCACTTACTAGGCATCTGACTTCATGCATACGACAAGGACTTTTTTGGTCCTCAGTCACCTCAGCTATAAACTAGAGATAACTATTCTTATCTTGGAGTTGTTGGGACCATTAGAAATAACATATATGAAGTACATGGCATGTAGTAGCCAGCCATTCAATAAATGGTAGCTATCATTGGTACAACTCTATTTTTTTATTGAAATAAACTTATTTCAAAAGGAAATTCAATATTATTAAAATAATGAAAAACCATCATCACTTGAATAGAGGTAATGGTAAAAATAAATACTATGCAAACAAGTGAAATGTTTTGTTTGCTCATTTACTAATTTATTTTCCTAGCTTTACTGAGATATAATTTATATATAACATTATGTAAGTATAAGGTATACGACACAGTGATTTTATATATGTATATATTGTTAAATAATTACAATAAGGTTATTTAACACACCCATCACCTCACACAGTTACAGTTTTTGTGTGTGTGGTGAGAAATTTTTAAATCTATGCACTTAGCATCTTTTAAAAAGTTTTAAAGGAAAATTACCAAGTAATGGAAAGTAATTTAAAACATGCCAACAACCTATCTGAAGCTTTTTCTTTGCCTTAATTGGGAGAACTAAAAGAGAACTAACATGGGAATAACGTTTTTATGCTGTGATTCAGTGCTATTTAAGGCTGTTTCCATGCACTAAAATTATTTCATACCCCATGAGTGTTAAAGGTTTCACTTTGGGAAACACTAACCTCATCTAGTCCTCCTATGTTTTATAAATAAGGAAATGGAAGCCCAGAAGTGACTGTTCCGAGGTCACAGCAGAGACAGGTCTAGAAATCAGTTTTCTTTTCACTCCACCTAGCTACCTCGGATTTTGGTGCAGTGTGGAGGAGGCAACTCTTTCACACTCTGCCCTGAATCAGCTACTGTGTTTCCCCGAAAATAAGACCTAGCCAGACCATCAGCTCTAATGCGTCTTTTGGAGCAAAAATTAGTGTAAGACCCAGTCTTATCTTAATAGAATATAAGACCGGGTCTTATATAATATAATATGATATGACATAATATAATATAATACTGGGTCTTTAATGTAATATAATATAATATAATATAATATAATATAATATAATATAATATAATATAATATAATATAAAAAATAGCGGGACTTATATAATTTTTTGCTCCGAAAGATGCATTAGAGCTGATCGTCCGGCTAGGTCTTATTTTCGGGGAAACACGGTAGCCACATGGGGTCCCCTGCTTTCTTCAACACCAGACCCCCGCCAGATGCTGACCCCCTCACAGACCATTCTTCTCTCCTGTGGCAATACTCCCAAGGAGTGGTCCTGCCCTTAAAATGCCTGCAGAAGGGCCGAGGAAACAGGAAACAGGGAGCAAAAGTATATACCCAAGACTTAGAGAAGGGCTCTTCTTGCAGCCTGCTTCCTTCTTGTGCTTCTCCCTGTTCAGTGTCTAAGATCTGCCATTTAAGTGGCAGAAGGTAGTGCAGTATTGTGGAAAGATAATTGGCTTTGGAGTCAGCCAGACCTGGGTGGAATTCCAGTTCTTTTTTCCTCTAGCTGTGTGACCTGAACAAGGTATTTTACCACTCTGTGTCTCAATTTCCTCATGTATAAATGAGGAAAATATATCAGCTACATAGGATTGCTGGGAGGAGCAAAATTTTTAAATGTAACATATTGAATACCAACATGCCTAGACAGAGCCCATAATATTCATTGCATGCTATTATTAGTCTGCTTTTAATGAAGTCTAGGTCCTTTAGGCCTAAATTACATGCCATGCCATTCATGGAACAGAAGCCTGCCCGAATTAGCTCGCTTTGAAAGGTGGTGTATTGTGTTCAGGGGAAGTCTGTGGACCCACAGCAGGGAAGTAGAGCCAGGGAAGATGTTACTGTCTTCAGCCCCTTCTCTTTCTCTGTGGCCGTAAACTTTCTCATTCCTACTTCCCTTGACGAATGTGTTCCATCTACATACTTCTTTCTGCAGAGTGTCTTTCTCTGCTCAATTGTCAGAGGGTACATGGCCAAGAATGGTTGTTGCCAGTCCCATCTATATACTCTCTCAGCTTTCTTGCCTGTCTCCATCCCACTAGGTGCATTCTATTTCAGCTCAGATTTTCAAGAGAGAGAATATGATTGCTCATTGGCCTGTCAGTGATGGGCTCCCTTTTAGTCCAGGGCATGCCCGTGTCAAGTCAGCCACAGTCCTTAGGGTCACATGACCATACTACTTTCTCAGCGGAGCCCAAGGTCCAAAGAAGTGTCTCTGAGAAGGGAGAGTCGGAAGCATGGCAAATCAACAGATAGAGCCACCATAGACACAATAACCAGCTGAATGGAGAGATTGCCCCAAGAAAGTATTTAATTCTGTAGACAGGCTATTATGTGGGGTGGACAGAAGAAAAAGGAAGAAGAACAACAATTGGTATTTTCGTAGTGACTTTCTTCTTGAATTCCACAGGTTTCTTGTCTGCTGTACTGTGAAATTAAGTTAATTCTTGCCCCTTGAGTGTTGGAGAACCCAGCATTTTCCTGCTGTGCAGGAAAATTAGTGAGTGGCCTCGTTCACACGCTCTCCTCACTCCTAACCTGCCACAGAGTAGCTCTATTGCCAAAGGTACAAGATACCCCTCTGGTGATGGGACAGTGTGTGCTAAAGGGGAAGAAGGCCAAGCACAGGCTGTGGGCAAATCAGTTCAACAAGCAAGTTTTAAAAAGCCAGAAAACAGAATGGCAGGTAACTGAGCACCTGAGACTGAACAACAAATCCCGGACTTCACCTCCTGATTTGCAGGCCCATCCCATAATGGCCTAGTTCTAGTCCCAGGCTTCATCTCTTTTCTGGCGTTCTACCCCTCAGTGAGCCCCCTAGTCAAGGAATAAGTAGGAAAATGAGGATGAAAGGAACTGAGAAGTGTGAAGGAGGGGAAACCCAGGTGCAAATTGATGTGAGGGGATGAAGAAAGACATGACAGTTCACGTAATGGGAAATAGAGCCTCCAGGGAGGATGCCGAGTCAAGACGAAAAGACTGGCTCGTAAAAGGAGAGAGCACGTTTGGCTACCCTGAGCTAGCTGGAATAGAGAGAAAGGAGGGCTATTCCTTTAAAATCTTTATCTCTAAAAGAGGAAGGAGATTCATCAGTGAGTGGTTTAGAAAGCTTTGCTGGGAATTTCAAATACCCTGTCTCATTGCCTGCCCGTGTCAGATTATGTAATATGGACAGTGATTTGCATAAACACACAAAGCCAACTTGCCCAGAATTGTCATCAGGTTTTCTAGGAAATGTAGACAGTCTAGATAAGATAAGGAGATGATTGCCAGGAGAGCAGAGGGTTTCAGTGCCAGGGGCAGCTCCTAGGACAGTAGTTTTAAGAAAGATGCCAGCTGCTTTGATCTCTAGAAAGAAGGCTCCAACACAGGTCCCTGCTGGTTAGAGTTTATTTTTATAGCTAACAGCTCAGATTCCCTTGGGCCTTGCAAGCTGATAGGGCAGGCTGAAGCCATCATGAGTCCTCTTTAAGGCTGATCAGAAATTTCTTGAAAGAGATGACGTACTCAACTTCTGCATATTTTATGTCCCATCTGTTGTCACAAACAAAAGTAAAAGAAGCAGCGGTCCTCTGTTGCTGCCCTTCCTGACCTGGTCTTCCTCTCTGTTACTCTAGTCTCATGTTTCCAGAACCCTTTCTTCTCCTCTCTCTATTTATTTATTCATCAGTTCATTTATTCCTCTTTTAAAAAATCTAACAAACTCTCCTGTATCCATACTTTGCTCTGGGCCTTAAAGAGATGAATAAAATACAGCCCTAGCCTGATAGGGACTTGCAATGTGTAATGGAGACAAATAAGAAACAATTGATAAGTGCTGTCACTGAGTAAGGAACACAGGATGTGCTCAACTGTGCCCGAGGACTTCAGGAAAGGGTCAATTGACCAGGAAAGGCTTGTGTTGGGTCTTGAGGTTTGAGGAGAAATTACACAGGACACAGGGGAAAGGGAATTCCAGGCAGACAGAGGATGTAAAGTACATGAAGGTATGTACCAGTGTTGGGGTATTTGGAGATTTAAAAGTAATTCAGTGAAGCTGGAGCCTGGGGGTAGCCATTAAGGAGTGGGAGATACGGTGGGTAATATAGGCTAGGGCTAGGTCATGGAGAATCTTCTTGCATATTTGAATATTGTCATTTTGGTATTGGGGAGCCACTGAAGAGCTTAAAGCAAGCAATTAATACGAGTGATTCATATAATTTGATTTCAGTGAGGAAGGTGAAGTTGAATTGAAATTGGGTGTGAGAGGAGTCAAAGAAATCAGAATAAAATATTAGTCTAATGATCCAGACGAATGATGATGTCCCTGACAACTCTGGAAGTGGCAGTGAGGATGGAGACAAAGGGATGCATTTGAGAAATATTTTAGAATATTGGAAAACCCTGTGGTCCATTTCAGGGGGGACAGCAGGGGAAGACAAGGCAGAGGAAGAAATGGAGATGACGCCCAGGTCTCCAGCTTTAATGACTTAGCAGTCAATGGTGAATACAGGAGAACAGATGGATTTGAGAACAAAGACTTGGAAGCATTGGCTTGGAGGTACATGGAGGTCATGAAGTGAATGACAGCCATCTTGGAGACCAAGAAAAGTATGAGTGAGAAATCAAGATTTGGAGCTTAATAAGTCCAGGATATGGCGAAAGTCTTGGGTGTCCTGGTCACAAGCTCCTTGGTGCTAGACATTGTGTCGTATTGATTCTTGGAGCTTCCCCACATGCTTTATAAGTAATAAACATTCAACAAATACTTGGTGAATTAAGTGCGTTTACTAACTTCTCATGAAAATCCAGTGTTGGTGGGGAAGAGATATTAGAGGGAGCACTGCCCGGCAGTGCTCTCTGGCGGGTTGTCTATGCTGCAATCTCTTAGGAGGACAGGACTGGGAAACTAACGCAGTCTCTGGTAAAGCTTAATAGAGAAGGCCCACTGATTTTTAAAAAGTGGTCCCTCCTCTGGAACACATTCATTAAACCAGCAAATTGTGTTTTATTATTTTAAAAATAGTAACTGGCTTTTGTGAATCCATCCTAAAAATAAGTCCAGTATTAGAAATATGATAACCAAAAAATGTTCATTGTGTCGTTATTTGTAGTGCAAAGGACTCAAAATAATCTACATGATCCAACAATATAGGAATGGCCAAATAAATGAAAGCATACACCCTGGATGGAAGGTTACATAGCCATTAAAAATCATGATTATGAAGAGTACATGACATGGAAGATGTGTAGGACATGATAATAAATGAAAAAGTAAAGCACAAATTTGAGGGTTTAGTGTGATGCTAATACTTGCCCTGGGTTCTCGTAAGGATTAAATGAGATCATTCATTCACCAAATATTTGTTGAGCAGCCATTGTATAACAGGCTCTCTTCTCGGGGCTGGAGATACAGCAATGAATAAAACAGGCAATAACCTCTGTCCTGTGCAGTTTATAGTCTAGTGGGGAGAGGCAGACAAAAGTAAGCCAGTAAAATATTCATTATATTATGTAGTGATAAGTGATGAGACAGGAAGGGAAACAGGGAGCATTGAGGGCTGCAGTTTTAGGTAAGTTGGCCAGAGACAGACTTACTAAGGATGTAATAATTCAACTGAAAAAAGGAAGGGAGCTGGCCTTGGACGCACATGGGGGAAAGCAGTCAGGCGGAGGGAACAGCAAGTATAAGAGTGCCAAGGCCGTCGTACTCTAGAAATGGCTGAGGGGGATGAGAACAGGAGGTGCAAGGACCAGATCATGTAGGACCAGTCTGTCATAATAAGGACTGGCTTTCCTATGACTGAAACCAGAGCCCTTAGAGGGAGCAGAGAAGTGACATGATCTGGCTTAGGCTTTAACAGGATCACCCTGGCTGCTTTGTTGAAAACAGACTGCAAGGGGTCAAAGGCAGAAAGGAGAGATCAATTAGGAACCTACTGCAATAATCAAGGCAAGAGACAATGGTGGCTGGGACCAGGAACGTAGCAGTGAAATGCTGAGAAATGGCTGGACTCTGGCTATATGCAGAAGGTTGAAAAATGGAATATAAAGGAAAAGAGTCAAATACTCAAGATTTTTGTCTGGACAATGGCAAGAATAGAGTTTGCATTCACTGAAGTTGGGAAGCCTGTAGGAGGAGCAGGTTTGGGGAGGAGGGGATCGAGTGCTCAGTGTTGAACATGTATGTTGGACTTGCCTATGACACACACATTACAATACATGGCACATGCTGTTGGTGCCATCCCAGTCTCCTTGGGCCTTCCCATTTCAGTTGTCTGCAGGCCTGACCTTCAAAATGCCAGTCTCTCCATCTCTTTGCCTCTGGGCTTTCTCTTCCTGTATGCGTGGGAGGCCAGAAATACAGGGGGATTAACATCCCGCAGCCAACAACTAGTTACTGGCAGCAGTTGATGTATAAGTACCCCCAGCTCTCTCGCTCTTCCCACAATGAAACTTGGCCATGATAACTCTTATTAGGACTAACTGGTAACATACCCTTTATTGGCCGCCTTTCCTTTCCTATCTCATTTCCTCATTCTTCCACTAGTGTTTCCTGGGGTCGCCTCCTTCATTATCTACTTGCAATTGAATCCCTGCCGTAGGACCTGTTTCTGACAGATCCCAAACTAACACAACCCAGTGGAGATGTCATGTAGGCAGGGAGGGTGTTGACGCATCCAGGGTCACTAAAGAAATGATTATAGAGAAGAGGTCCAAGGACGAAGCCTTCAGGCAGCCAACATTTAGAGGCTACAGAGATGAAAAGGACACAACAAAGGCGCTGTACAGGAAGTGGCAAGAGGTAGGAGAAAAACTAGATATGTGTTGTCCCAGAAACCAAGTGGGAAAGGTGTTTCAGGGAGGAAGGATGAAGCCTGAGAACTGCCCATTGGTTTTTGCAGCTTGGAGGTCACTGGTGACCCTGAGTGGTCTCCAAAGTGAGGTGCACATACCGTAGGTAGTGCCCAAAATGATTCACTGAGATACAGGAAGAAAATTTTAGCATTTCCATTTATATTTATAATGATATCTTTTTAATTTCTATGATTATGTATATTAGCATTACAAGCATATAATTTATAAATAAATATACATATATTAGAGCAGTGTTCAAAAATGTTTTATTGATAAAGGGAGCCAATCACAAGAGTATATAGACCATCACCCTAAGGTACCAGGGTCTTTCCTGCCTCAACATCTTTTTTCCTACACGTTCCTACTATCAGAACCTCTCCTTATTGCTGCCCCTCTACTTTCTTCTAGCTCACAGTCAGACTCCAGGGGGAGTGTTAACAATCTTCCTTGACCTGCAAACTAGGGGTCCATTTCCTTGTTTCGGGCCCCCATTGCATCCCTCACTCTTGTTCTCCAAGCCTGCTGTGCCCGATCTCTTCCGTCTGCCCCTCCAGACCCGTTCTTCATTCAGTGTTCCTTAATCCTCTGGGTTTCAGTTGCTTTTGGTCTGTAGGGAGCCCTTGCAGGGGATCAAAGGAAGGAGAGGGAGGGCCTGCCTGATACCTGTCCCCCAGCCCCTCACCGTGAGGCTGACTCAGGCTGGCCATCTGTCTAGAAGGAACGTCTCAGCTCCCCTCAAGGCAGCCTGTGCTACATTCCAATATCTGCTCCCTCCCCATGAGCAACCAACAACCACTTGCTGGCAGACATATTTGCATGGTCCATTCTAGGTCTAAAAATTTGAATTAGTTGCTGACACTTAATAATTGGAAGATTTGCATAAACTTCAGATGGCTGGCTTCTCTTGAAAAAATCAGATTTGACAACACTGAGCCTACATTCCAAACAGCTGCAATTGTCTGAAGTTGAGCAGTAGCTGCGCCTTTGCAATGAGGCACGCACTCGTCAGGACTCCAGAGTCCCCACTACTCCCAACTGTCTCACCATAAGCTTGCCACCCAGTTAGCCCCCGGCCTCTAGAGACATTTGAGTTTGTAAATCCCGGTTTAAGGAAAATGTTGCCTCCTAGGTGGGACCTGTGTCAGACTCTTCACCAGATTTGGAGAACGAACAGGTTTACTTCTCCAATCTGTGTACTTCTTTCTCTCTCCCCTGCCACTACCAAGAGATCCTCTCTCTGGGATTGCTAGCATCACCTCCTAAACCACCATTCTGCTCTCAGGCTTGTTCCTCTTCTACTCATTCCCCACACTGCAGCCAGAGTACTCATTCCGAAATGGAAATCAGATTATGACACTCTCCCTTAAAACCTTGTAATGTCTTTCCACTGCCCTAAAGATAAAGGCTACATTTCTTTCTTTCTTTTTTTTTTTTATAGGACTTTATTGGGGAACAATGTGTACTTCCAGGACTTTTTTCCAAGTCAAGTTGTTGTCCTTTCAATCTTAGTTGTGGAGGATGCCATTCAGCTTCAAGTTGTTGTCCTTTCAGTCTTAGTTGTGGAGGGCGCAGCTCAGCTCCAGGTCCAGTTGCCCTTGCTGGTTGCAGGGGGCGCAGCCCACCTTTCCTTGCAGGACTGGAGGAATTGAACGGGCAACCTTGTGGTTGAGAGCCCACTGGCCCATGTGGGAATCGAACCGGCAGCCTTCGGCATTAGGAGCACAGAGCTCCAACCGCCTGAGCCACCGGGCCAGCCCCCAAGGCTACATTTCTTAACACAACTGCCAAGGCTCTGGATTCTCTGACCCCTGCCTGGTTTGGGACCACTCCCCCTTATTCTGTGTGTCCAGCATAGCGGGCTCCTCTCAGGTCCTCAAACACACCTGCCATTCCCACGGCCAAGTGTTGGGCCTTCCTCCCCACTTCCTGGTTACAACTGTGTCCTTTCTTGGGGAGACCTTTCATTTCCCTCTCTGTACCCCTTCCTAACATGTGCCACGTTTGTACTAAGCGCTTTTTTCAAATTCTCTTTCTCATTGGACAGTAGGAATAGTGTCTGTTTTTCTCATTGCCTGAGGCGTACGTAGTAGGTACTCAACTGAACATTTGTTGGAAGAACGGATTTAGAGCATGGCACAGCAGTTTCTATCTCTCAATGACAATTCGGAATCCCAGGGCTTTTTAAATGTGGTATATGACAGTGCATGTATATTGTGAGGCACGGCTGTAATCTGATTTACCACACAGTGGAGGAGACAGGTCCGGACTAGAGTGAGGCCATCCAGACGCCCCACTCTGGGAGCACAACCTTTGCTAAGAACGACCCAAATATAAACTTTTAAAAAGTAAAATAAAACTAGAATTGTGCTAACGGGAGGTTGATGACAGCAGCCTCTACTGCAGCATGACCTGCTTCTCGAGCACTCACAACGTGGGGAACGGTGTGCAGCGGCCACGCACGCACAGCAGGGAGGGGCGGAGGCGGGGGCCCCACTTCCTTAGAAGTTGGGGGAGGACCAGGGAGGAGCAGTGGCCTCTTCTTCAGACCGCCATCTGCCAGATTCAAGGGCGGAATTCATTGTTCTAGCCATTCAAAGAATAGCTCGCCCAATAGGCTACACAAAACCAGAAGTTTCTGTTTTGGGTAACACAGTGGGCAAGGTCCATTGCTGGGGCCGAGGTTACTGCCCCGAGGGTTCTGCTCGGTTATGGCCTGCCTCCTCCTTCCCCAGGATGGCCTGCTCAGACCCCAGTGGACCCTGCCTCTTTCCATTCTAGAAGCCCTCGTGGACCTACTTTAACATACCGATAACACTCCTATTTTGAACTAGCAGCGTCTATTTTCATGGGGATAACTACTGTGCCAAAGCTCTTCAAAGCAGTTGTTTTCCAAATCGGTCAAACAAGCACCCTGAGATTTTGTTCTCCCCATTTACTTGCCTGGAAAATCCTTCTTAACTAATAGAAAGTCTGGTCCAGTTGGAACCAAAAAAATGAATGAAGGTTTACTTTGGAGTAGAGATTCATTCATTTTCAAACATTAACCATTTTTATTACACAATTACTCTATATTAACTGTATAATTAGACTGTATAAGTAATTATAGGAAAATCAGAAAATACAGATAAGGAAACCAATTTTAAAGAAAAACCATCCATGATACCCTTATAAATAAAATAATTATTCTAAACATTTTGGTGAATATCTCGTCAGATGTTTTTCTATGCAAATGTGGTATTTGTATTTTTTTCCTCACTGGTTCCATATTGAACATCTTTTCACATCAATAAATAGAGATCAACATCATTATTTTGATAGCTGCATAGCATGCCATCTCTCTGCTGGACACCTGAGCTGTTCCCAACCAGTATCGTACCCAGGCAATCTTGTACATATGTCATATTATTTCTGTAAGATTAATTGCCAAAAGTGAAATAGCTAAGTCAAAGAGTGTGACCATTTTTAAGGCTCTCAATGCCTAAATACCAAACTACGGTCCAGAACCACATACCAATTCATGCTCCCTCCGGCAGTACACTGCAGTGCCTGTGCCCTCATGTCCTTACCAACACACCACACACTGAGTACGGTGTGTCCAGGCACTGACCCGGTCAGATCCAACAGCCCACACGGTGAGGGAGGTAGTGGAAGAGACCAATGAGGAGTCAACATGTATAGGCCAGTGTGCCAAGGTGGTAGTACAGAGAATACACCAAGTCTGGACTTCATGACCTTCCAAGGACAGGTGTTGTAGAAGGCTTCCTGGAAGAGGTCGGTTCTGAGGCAGGCCACCAGGAGTTAACTGAGCAAAGAATGGGGACGGGGCATGAACCAGATGAAAGAAATGATCCAGGCAGAGGAAAGGTCCCAGGCGGGAATAGTCAGTCCCTTTTCAGGGAACAACAAAAATTTCTGTAGCAGTTGGATTGAAATTGTGCTGGAGGAAGTAAGGATTGGGGACAGGAGTAGAGGGTGAAGAGGCTGAAAAGAGGGGTTGGGGCTGATAAGAGGAGCTTTCTTGCTGAGCAAAGGAGCTTTAACTTTATCCAGGAAACTGTATAAAAACCATCAGACTCCTGTGCTGGGGGGCAGAAGTGGGCATAAAACCTGTGAGTGGAAGACACACTGGTAATCAGCGAGGGATAAGCACTGATGTTGAACTCAAGAATTGTGCTCTCTCATCACCGCGGATGAGCTCTGTGAGCTCAGGCACAGTCTTTTCATGTGTGTGTCTAGTAAAATAAAGGGGCCGATCTAGGTCCCTGCCAGGTCTAAATTTCTGTGAGCCTGTGAACACTGGCACATACTTTGACTTTTTTTTTTCCCCCCAGAAAAGGTGGCCATTAAGATCTTGGACAAGACCAAGTTGGACCAGAAAACCCAACGGCTACTGTCCCGCGAAATCTCCAGCATGGAGAAACTGCACCACCCCAATGTCATCCGCCTTTACGAAGTCGTGGAGACCCTCTCCAAGCTCCACTTGGTCATGGAGTATGCAGGGGGTGGGGAACTCTTTGGCAAAATTAGCACCGAAGGGAAGCTCTCCGAACCAGAAAGCAAGCTCATCTTCTCCCAGATTGTGTCTGCCGTGAAGCACATGGTGAGCGGGGGCGAGGAATGCGAGTCTCGCTTACATCCCCCCCACAAAGGGAGCATGGGGGTTCAGTGTTCCATCATCCAAGTGTCCCAGAGGGCTTTAGTCCTACAAGGGCAGAAAGTAGTCCCTTCTGGGAGAGTCAGAAGCTCAGCTGGGATCATGTTCCTTGCCTCTGAAGCAATGCCCAAGGCTCTCCAGTGATAGGGCAGCCTCTGGGCCTGGCAGAGTTGGCAGGGGTCAGTCAGAGCAGCCGGGTGACCACCACCCACTCGTTGGCCACACCCATTTCTCCAACCCCATCTTCCACTACCCAGAGAGCTGGCTCCTTGCTGCTGCTTCGTCTTGCCTTCCTAACCTTGTGTCAAAGATTTTCTCTCCCTTGTTAACACATCTCGCATGACAAATCCTAGCCACACTTCATGACCCAGTTCAGTTCTGTCTGTCGCTGAAACTTTGTTCAATCTCACATCAGCACACATCGATCTTTCTTGACTTTGGTGAACTCCTTTAGCTCTGGCTGCCTCTGTGCTCAGCACAGAGCACATGTGCTCAGCACATTAACAATTCATTATATCATTCTTGTCTCAGTTCTGCAATCATTTCTTTAGATAAATCTGGATTCCTGAAGCACACTCTCTAGTTCCTTTAAGAGCCGGTTCTTCTGTGCCCTTTCTATTGTTGCCCTTATTGCTGGGCACACAGGAGGAAGTTGACCTGCAGATCTGACTACCTTTCAATGACTCTGTTAGTACAAAATACTGGTTGCTCTGGACTCTTTACCCAGATCCCAGTCCAACTGGCAGAAAAAAGACACTTGCCTGGGGTCAATATCAGTTAAGAGGCTGTTTCTAGTTCACCCCTTTGTGTGGAAGTTGTGGGTCAAGGATGGGGATCAGTGACCTCCTGGACAAATTATTAGCAGGGGAGTTAGTGACCTGAGAGACCCAAGATAGTAGTTGGGAGGAGAGAGGGAGGAAAAACTAGTGAGCAAGAGAGAAGAACCTGGTTGTGATGGTGGGGCGTGTTCCTGACTTGTGGTAACACCAGTTGTCATTTAAGTGGCCTATACTGTGGTGAACCGTCCATGGCCAGGGAACAAGCCAGACCCGTATCATGCAATAGAACGAAGGGAAAAGAATATTCCATATTCTACCTGGAAAAGGAATCTGGTGGGAAAGCAGAGAATCCAGCAGTGGAGGGTACAGAGTGAGTCCTCTGAAGCTGTGTGCCCTGACATTTCTCCCAGCTCTCTAGGCTGCAAAGAGGAAGGGTGAATCATAGACATAGGTCCCAATGTTATTATTGAGTGTGCTTACTGTGTGCCAGGACCCTGCTGAGCACTGCAGATACAGCGTCACATGCAGTTCTCACGACAGCCTTACGAGCTGTGCATCAGTGTCCCATTTTGCAAAGAAGAAAACTGATGTGCACATTACACAGCTGGTGTTGTTAAACCTGGAGTCAAGCAAGCTGTCAGGCTCCAAACCCTGATTTCTTACCCCAGGAGGCCCATCGGGAAAAGTAACATTAAACCGTTTTCCAAGAGCCCTTAGGACTGAACAGGTCAAGGGACCTCAAGATTGTCTGTCTGGCTTCAGAATGCAAGGGTGGAGTGGGGCGTGTGCTCACAACCCACAGTGGGACCTGCTGCCACAAGCTTGTCAAACATAGTCTCGTTCGTCCCTTCTACTAAATTCTGTAAAGGAGCCCACCTAAAGGAGCACGGTGGGATGGCAGGAGGAGGTGCTCCAAGCCTTCTTGGGGTTGGCCCGAGTCAAGAGATTTCCTGGCTCAGCCAGGAAAACCGTCTATGGCCTCAAAAATGAAGGGTTACTGTCTCATTGTGTTTCGGAACGTGTAGATTCATAAGATCTGGGTCTTATTTCTGGCATAATTTCCTGAGTCCATAAGTGTGGAACAGACCCCAACACCTACTCCACAAAATAGAACTTTCATCTCTGGGGCACGTAGGTGTTGTGTTTGGCTAAAGGTTATGACAGGACAGCTCTCGAGGTTTGCCGGCATAAATAATCTCCATGGAATTTCTGTCATTATTTCATCTTGCTGTTTTAGAGCAACGGATGTATTTTTTTATGTTGGTATTTTACTTTGGAAATGATCATTTTCCCATGTCTTCTTCCACAGCACGAAAACCAAATTATTCATAGAGACTTGAAAGCAGAAAATGTATTCTATACCAGTAATACTTGTGTAAAGGTGGGTGATTTTGGATTCAGTACAGTAAGTAAAAAAGGTGAAATGCTGAATACCTTCTGCGGGTCTCCCCCCTACGCTGCGCCCGAGCTTTTCCGAGACGAGCACTACGTGGGCGTGTACGTGGATATCTGGGCCCTGGGAGTGCTTCTGTACTTCATGGTGAGTGGCACCATGCCATTTCGGGCAGAGACCGTGGCCAAACTGAAGAAGAGCATTCTCGAGGGCACATACAATGTGCCTCCAGACGTGTCTGAGCCCTGCCTCCAACTCATCCGGGGAGTCCTTCAGCCGGTACCCACCGAGAGGTATGGCATCGACTCTATCATGAACAATGAATGGATGCAAGGGGTGCCATACCCCACCCCTCTGGAACCTTTCCAACTGGACCCCAAACATTTGTCAGACACCAGCACCCTCAAAGAAGAAGAAAATGAGGTCAAAAGCACTTTAGAACACTTGGGTATTACAGAAGAGCATATTCGAAATAACCAAGGGAGAGATGCCCGCAGCTCCATCACAGGAGTCTATCGAATCATTTTACATAGAGTCCAAAGGAAAAAGGCTTCGGAAAGTATCCCAATAATACTACCAGACCCTAAAGGAAGGGACCTAAAGAAAGGGTCCCGTGTCTACAGAAGCATAAGACACACATCCAAATTTTGTTCAATTTTATAAATTGCACTAGACTGTTGGTAATTAACCAAGATCACTGTTGCTGCTTTTAAATTTTTCACGGAGAACTTGGTGGAGACATTTTTGTAATTTTTAAATAAATTTAAATTTAAGGTATGTATTTCCTCCTTCCCCCCACCACCAAAAAAGTCTATTGGCTCCTATTCTGACTTGATTTGTGATCTTCTCGTGTTCTCAAACTCTAGCATTCATTCATTTAATCAAGAAATAGTTACTCAGTGCCCATTATGTGCCAGGCACTGTTTCAGGTGCAGGGGAAACAGCAAAGAATTAAAAAAGCCAGGTTCTTCCCGTCTTATGCAGGATATTCTAGTGCTAGACAAAGGCACTAACAAAAAGAATGTTTTTAAACAAAAATATTAGTGATAAATGCTATGCGGAGAATTCAAAGAGGGTGATGTGATATTAGAAGCTTGCTGCTTTGAATTAGATCACTAGGGATCTACTTTGAATAGATGACAATCTGAGATCTGAATGAGAAGCAGGAGTGACTCTCGAAAAGCAAGTAAAGAGCATTCCAGGAAGCTGCTAGGGGTTATAGACTGGCTTCTTCCCCAATGAGCCTAAGACAAAGGCTTCCATGCAGAGTAGTTTCTTTGGGAAGTGATCCTAGCCAGCAGGCGTGAGGGGCAGGGAAGAGACACGGGGAAAGCCAATACAAATTGGCTAGAGCTACAGGTGACTGGTGTTCAGTCCTGCAGGATTCTGAGGAGCCTTAGGAAACACCTCTCAGGTATTTGCCCAGGGAATAAAAGGGGAAAACATTTATCCATGAGCTCCTGATCACCACAGGTCAAGAGTGGTCCCACAGTGTTGCCTGCCCTGAACTCCCAGATTATGCTGTGTGAGTGCCAAATGCGTTCCCTGTGCTTCCCATGCCTTAGTGTCAGAGAAGCCCTGGAGTGGGAAGATACACACCACTGACCTGAGACAAGATGTGGTCATGTAGGAGCCTGCATGGAAACGGTCACTGCATCGGTGCCTGGAGGAAGAAGTGTAGCTGAGGGGCTGTCCGACACAGCCCACCACTGGCTCTACTCAGATTCCTGCTCTAAGTCCAGTCCATTAGTCATCCTCTTCTAGGGGGTGGGACTTAATGCAGCAGGATTAGTAGAACAAGCTACAGCAGTGGTCCTCAAGTTCTAGTGCATCAGAATCACCTGGAGGGCTTGTCAAACCAGACTGTGAGGCCCCACCCCCCCGAGTTTTTGATTCGGTATGTCTGGGGTGGGGCCCAAGAATTTGTATTTCTAATGAGTTTCGGTTATGCTGCAGTTGCTAGTCAGGGACCACACTTTGAAAACCACTAAGTGACAGTCATTACTGCAGCTGGTCCTAAGGCTAGACTCACCCCTCCGTCTCTCCCTCACCCATTCTAAATTTCCCTCATCTTTGGCCAGCATTTCAGCATGTCTAGATTGACCCAGACCTTTATTATCAAAGGATCTGAGCCTTTCATTGCCTTGCCCTTGTCAGGCCATGGTTGCTACAATTGCTTGCTTGCTGTTACCATGAGGCCCACAAGTGATACTTCAGTGAATCTCTTGGGTTCCAGACATATTCCTCTTTACCTCTTTATGATAATTAGGGGCAATAATCTCTCCACCAGGATAATAACTCCTTTCTTTGCCTGCTTTTCCACTGGCATGGAGATCCTGGCAACGTGACCATGTGACAGTTTGTAGATTCCAGTTCCCTGGACCCTTACTGGGTCCCCTAGTGAAAGCATTCCCCTGCCCCCAGAACCAAAACCTCTCATCTAGTTGAGCCTAGGTTGTAGGAAAGAGAAGTAAAAATTCTTCTAGTGGGTCACTGATGGCGATGCTGAGAGAAGTCAATCCTACTTCTATTCATTGGTCCCCAGACCTATGTATTTTAACAATAGGGGGATAGATCTATCAGCCATTGTGAGAGCATGCACACTGGATCGTGGAGAACAGCACCTCGACCCTGCAGGTACTGCCTCAGCTGGTGCCTTCGCTGAGCTACCCCACTGCTCTATTTACGCGGGCTGCTTCTGGTGTTGAGGTACACATGCAGATGAGTAGATCCTGTGGTTGCTCAAGTGCCCATTGCCCCACTGCCTTTGCAAAAAGTGGTCCTTGGGTGATGTTATGTGAGACACCATTGCAACGGATCAGATATTCTGTCTGTTGTAGCCTGATTATTGGAGGATACACCGCAGGCAGGGAAGGCAAACCCACATCCCGAGATGTCAACTCCAGTAAGAAATCACTGCTGTGCCATCTGAATTTACGGCTGTGGATCTGATAATGCCCAGCTCATGAGGAGACACCTCCGTTTGCTTGGCCCCTTAATGTCCCATAATCAGGTGCTCAGACTCTAGGAGGGCTCAGTAGCATGCCAGGAGCCTGTGTAGCTCTCTCTGTGGCAGACAGAGACCCTGCAGGGCTGTGCTGTAACCTTCTGCTGGAGCTGCCAGAGACTCCAGAGTAATCTTCACCGCCACATGTACGAGCCAGAGTAGCAGCGCAGTTTGGACCGAAGCCTGAAACTGGATCTTTGTGTGTGTGTGGGAGCCACTCGAAGCTGGTAGCCTTGATAAACGGGTTAGAGGAATATCCCAAGTACAGTATGTGCTTCCAAAACCCCGAGACGCCTGTGAAATGCTGTGCCTCTATCCCAGCGCTAAGGAGTACGAGGTGCAACAAATTGTCCTTTACCGTAAAGGAGTATGTAGGTCACTGGTCCTCTAAATATTTCCTCAGGGTGGCCGGTCCCTGTTTATCACCCACATGCTGGCACACATAAATCGTACTAGGGCATCAGGAGTACCTGCCACTTCCTGTTGCCAAATCCAGCTTGAATGCTGTTTCTGCAGAATGGTCAAGGTCCTTCTAGACCACACTGTGACATAGAGCGGGAGATTTAACGTCGCCTATGGGCAATGAATAATTGCTGGTCATCCCAGAGAAATGTGAACTGCTTTTGATCCCCCTTTCTGATGGAAATTAAGAATGAATGCAATCACTGCCGATCAATGCCAGAGCTTCCAGTCAGCACCACAGCCAGCAAGGCAGTTACAGCAAGTTAATGGCAGTCCACCATCATCCTCTATTACCCACCTGCTCTTTGGGGGAGTCTGATGAGTAAGTGAAGTGAATGAGGTTACGCTGGAGCCCTTTACCTCTGTGTGCTTTCAAATTTTGGATGTTGACACTGAGAGCTGCATTTCCTCCTGGGACTGCTCCTGATTTACTAACATGGCACATTTTCAAAGGTTCCCATGTGGCTCTTCCTCCCATAATGGCTCTTACTCCACATGTCAGGGGTCTAAATATATTTATCCCAAATATACGCATATACTTGGAGACTGGGGTAAGAGCCCCAAGGTGGGACCCACTGTGAGACAGACTTTGGCCAGAACTCCATCTATCACCTGGTTTCAACAGACCCTGTCTACACAGAGGGTCGTAATGGTATTCAGGGTTCCTTGGAATCCTTTTCAGTTTAGAGCTTTTATCCAACAGTCCTTAAAAATTCTGGGTATGTATATTGCATATACCTGTGGCAGCAGGGCTTTTCCTCAAAAAGACCCGGCCTCCCCTTCACGGTGCACTAGATTCGTATAGTAACTTAGATCTGGGACCATGATTTTCTCATTGTAACAGGCTACAGCAGCCTTCTGTTTACCAGCTTGCCTTTCTTGTTTTGGGTTGTACAAGTCAAGTAACACTCTAGGCAACTGTCACTCGGAACTCTATGATCTGTTAGCCATTGTTACCAAGCCCTGCAGATCAAGGCATCGTAATTTCCATTCCAGCCTTACCACCCATTGTATTGTGTCCACCTCACCTCTGACATTTAAGTAATAACACATGGGCTCTATCATTCAAGAACCCCACCATCCCTTTATCATAGCATGTCCAGTTCTATGGCAGCATTTTCTGTCAACATTTGTCTTCAGTAGGCAGCCATCACTGAAATTTCCAGATGCTGAGCATTCTTTATTGCCTCAGGATCCAAAGCTGGTCACCTCTGGCGGTGGGGTCATCATTCCACCTACTACAAACAGCAATGGGGTGTTTGCCATGACTGATGAGTAAACCAGCTCCAACCTCCTTTCTTGTGGGCCTGACTGCTTTGTAAGATTATTCTGGGTATCAATTGTCTTAGCCTCAGTTCTCCGTAACAGCACAGCCTGAGACAAAAACTTGCAGGCAAGTCATTTATTTAGGAAATGATCCCTGGATACAGGAGAGATACACAGGAGTACAACGGAACAGAGGAAAGCCAATATAAAGATACACTGCTGAATTGGCCATAGAAAAATTCTGCAGAATTTTCTGAATGTTTGCCAGAACTGTCTGCCCAGGGAATAAAAGGAGGAAGCATTTATCCAACAGTAAGTGACCATTGGTCAATGGTGACCCCATGGGAACCTAACACCTCTGCACTTTTGGGCTGTGAAACTGTGAGAACAAAATGAATTCTGTGGGGATCCCAAATCACAATTTGGAAAGGTATGTACCAAGAATCCAAAGGGAAGTGCTAGCATATTCTCTGAGATCCTGGTCAAAGACTGCATGGAAGGAGTTGCCACAACTGTGACAGGAGGAGAAAGAAGGCAAGGCAGGGGTCTGAAGTGGGGCCTAGGGCTCCTGATACACAGATGAAAAGCTTGAAGGCTGGAATACACTTGGCATGGTGTGAGGAATGGACGAGAAGGCAGGATGAATGTGGTACTACATTGAAGTGGGCAGGGACCAGATCCTGTAGTTTGTAAGCCTGAATAAGGAAAGTGATACCTAGCGTGAAAAGTGCTCACTACTGAGTAAGGTAGTCCAGGCAGCCGAGGGAGGAGGCAACTCTTGAGCTAGACCCCGAAGATCAACAAGGTTTTGCTAAGATGGGTTGGTGATGCTAGTTTAACAGCATGTGAAAGACCTGGAGGCACGGGGAAGCTTTTGCA
This sequence comes from Rhinolophus ferrumequinum, assembly GCF_004115265.2. Classification (NCBI taxonomy): domain Eukaryota; kingdom Metazoa; phylum Chordata; class Mammalia; order Chiroptera; family Rhinolophidae; genus Rhinolophus; species Rhinolophus ferrumequinum. Next base: position 28,709,850 of record NC_046290.1, read on the forward strand.
AAATTAATTCGCTAAAACTTCTATTACTCTTTTATTATAGATGCCTGCACAATGGTGAAATTGGACAAAGTAAAAGATGAAGTCCTGGGTTTTTACCTGTAAACATTTAAAATGCAAATTTTTTTATTATAAGCTCCAGCCCTGATATAGAAACATCCTGAAGACTGGCATTCATAATCCTCAGCATCAAATTACTGCCTTTATTATAATGGGAGGAGGGCGGGTCACAGGTCAACTATTTTCTTCCACCACCAATCAGGGAAAAAAATGAGGAACCTATGATTCAATTTAAGAGCAGTTGCTAGAAATTTCAAGCAAAGCATTCACTTTTATGTCAAGATTACATAGCTTTCAATTATTTAAGGATCCTGTTACATTCCTTGCTCGTTTGATTTTCACTTTACTGTTTCTTTCAGGACATTTCAAACAGCAGACAACAAATGAAGTGTTTCAACTAAGTCACAAGAGGATCAAAAGTAGCTGTTTGCATCTATTTGAGTTTCGTCTAGTGTTAGTATTAGACTTAGTGTTCATAAAAATAAACAAAACTCCAAAGGTGGAAAAAGAAAGTGCACAAATTCCATAGAGAAGGGGAAGGATAGAACTCTTCAAGCCATATTCATTTGGATTCTAGAATTTGCAGAAGTGACCTTAGAGGACACTGGCCTCATTTTCGAAATGATCCAGAGGGATAGACTAGCCCAGAAAAACAAATTATTACTAAGTTTTGAATCTAGATATGACATGATAAAATGAGCTGATCAGTACTAGAGAATAATCTGGTTTGATTCCTAATTCATACAGTCCTAAGAGTTGCTAGGATTCTTAGAGATCACCTAATCCAGTATCAATGCCAATGCAAAAAGCTTCTGTAAAACCCCTGGGAGCCTCAGCAACATGTGACCCTGAAGCTGGAAGCTCTAGCTGGCAGCAGGCATTTCTATGTTGGCTGTGAAATTTGCTTTTAATCTTAAATTGCCAACCCCTAATCTTAGGTTGTTTCTAGGAAAACAAAGTAACTCTCTTTATAAAAATTTATAGAAACTTCATACATGTTTACCACCCAATTTGGGACTTAATTTCCTTATATGAAATCTAAGAAGAATTAAATTATCAGTATAAATTCCTCCATACTAGATGAATAGTTCTATGAAGGCAAAACCATATATCTTGTAAATCTTTATTTCTGACTTAAGCAGGTGCCTTGCTTATATCATGTTTTTGAAGGTTTGTTGAATGATGAATGAATAGATGAGTGAATGAATAGACTGAAATAAAATGAATGCCCATATTTTAAAATAGCATGTTAGTTGGTTTCTTGCCTAAATGTTAGCTCAGGAGAAAAAAAGAATACTCAAATATCTGAAATATTTCTCGAAAACTTTATTCAAAGTTATTCACCTCACTGTTAATAAAGTGTACAGTTAATTTTCTTTGCCAGCATTATTAGGCCTGCCCATTGCCGGCAATGGACTTTGAGAAAACCCATTTCCTGACACTCAAAAGTTAAATTACTCTTTTCAAAACATACCGAACTCCCAATACTTGCAAAAGTATTTCATGCACTATTTCCCCATCAATCTTTTAATCTGAATTTACATTATTAAGCTACATCAGCGGATGTTAAAATGAAGTCATTTTAACAAATTATGACTATACAAATCAAAATACCACTGGTTAACATTAGACGAGAGTATTTTACAAACACTACATGTTCCTTTGCAATTTGAAATATTGCATTTCATATTTGTGTAGGTCTATTTTGGATAACTGAAACTTCACAGAATTTAACAGCAAATAAAGTTTTAAAAAATTTAGTTCTGTACATTAGTTCCAACTATCTCTATTTTACAATCTGTAAGGCTCATGTCATAGTTCAGCACCAAAGAGATCTACAAAACTGTCTAACCAGTCTTATTCATCCCATGTGATAGTTTTCTTTAGGTGAATGTCTGAGAAAATGCTTTATAGATCCTACTTCCAGATCTTGAAGTGGAATACTCGTTTTGGCCGGTCACACTTGTAAAAACTTGGGTTTTACCTTTTCAGTTTCATTGAACAGATTTTTTTTTAAAAAGGAAAAAGGACAAGAATACTGACACCATGAATTTACGTTGTCAGTCTTTACGTTGAATTTATAACACTGAAGCATCAGAAGTAACCTAATAATGTCTTGCCCCATCCTTCTTTTGTTTAAAATTTTTCAAAGGCAACCAGAAAAATGTTTTATTTATTCTCAAAATAAGGTACAAAGAAGGACTGAAACAACAAACTTCCTCACACACACGTGCCAATCACATCAATGTTGTTCCGCATAATCCACCTTGAACTGATTCCAAAGCAGACCTAGAGCTCCATGCATAGCTCCCAAGTGTACCACCCGACGTCTGCCCAATGCTACGTAGCACCTCTCTGTTCAGAGGTCATTACACTAACTCATCACTGCTGGCCTGGACTTAAAGCAACGGTCCATTTCCAGAAACAGTGTTACTGTTCCAACTCTTCTCTCTCTTCAGCAGGATTTACAAATTTCAGAAAAAGAGCATGTTTGTCTTGCTTGTTTTTCAAGCATGGTTTGTTCTTATCACTTTTAAGACCACATTCCCTAAACTAGAAACATTTTTCCAAAACCACAGGTACTTTCAGTAATCTTGTTTGTTCAAAGTATAAAATTCGTACATGTTTAAAAAAATTAAAATTGGAGACGAGTACCTCTGTTTTTTTCCACCAGAAGCACACGATTCATCCTATCACATTTAAAACTAAGCTTCATGCATACAAATGGCCAGAGAGGTATGAAGTTTTCCCGAGCCCTTAATTTCATCTGAGTACATTGTTGGCTAGATCACAACAGGAAGCATATTAGCAAATTGAGCAAAAAGACTTTCCCCCAAGAACATTATAGTTCTCCAGGCTCCATGTCAGTCACATAAAAATTTAAGCAACATGTAATCCTCTAAAATTGTCCCCAGACATCCCATTCCCAGCTGTTCCCATACAGAGCCCACCCACCCCAGCCCAAATTGAAGTCTTGTACCCCACAGAAGTATCTTAATGCTCCCCGTTACTAATGACAGTTGCTTCCGGTTCTGCTGCTGTTGCAGGGAGTCTTGGCACTTTTTTAGCAGGACTTGGAATATGCTAAAATTAAAGGAAAGATGTTGTTGTCTCATGGTTGTTATTGTTGTTTTTTTAAAGAATCATAGTATTGATTAAAGTTCCAATAGAAAAACTGTGGAGAGGTTTATGCTAAATACATATTCTATATAACTTCTCATAGTGGGAATTAAATGTCCATTCTTTACCGTATGGTGAATTTATTATACAATTATTGAGAAAGAGAAAGAGGAAGGCCACAGAGACCCACCAGACACAGTCTTTTACTTGTTACATCCTGCATTTGCAACTCAAACACTAGTAGCTTGACCTGCTACCTAATTTTTATACTAGGAAGAAGCAAGACTATGCATTCACCAAATTTGTGATGAGCAGATAAAATAAATAACTTCAAGGTTATAAAGTTCTCAGTTCGAAGCCTGGCTATGATCCTGGTCAAGTCATTTAACTTCTTGCAGCCTGATCTCTAAAACGGGCATAGTATCATTTATGTCAAGGTGGTTTTTATTAGGATTAAATTAAAAAATGTAAATAAAGTACCTGGAATATTAGGAATTCAAAGCATAGCTATTATTGTTAATCTCCTTACAATTTTGGAGGTGGATTTGACAATGGTCTGACAAGAGATGTGAGGACCTCAACACCCTGTCCCTCTTCACCTCTCACCAAGACTTTACCACAAACGAGTCTTCTCTCTAGATCAGTCTTCCTTTAAATTCTGGTACAATTAATAAAGCCTAGTATTTACTGTGCACTTTTAAAATGCTAATAATTTAAGTGCAAACCACTTTATACAACTGGAAAATGGCACAGCCAGAATCCAATCCCAGAGCCCTTGCTTTGAATCCCTCTGCTTTATTGACATTCCTTTAAGTTGCTAAATCTCAGTTAGGTCCCCTAAGCGATGAGATCTGGGGATAGAAATTTTAACCTAGTCAAAGCCCAAAACCAAACAGCGAGCTTTACTTACCTCAGTTGCTGTGCTCGAATGCACAAGTCCTACTCCTTCATCCAAAGTGTCGTCATTTGGAGAGGGCCGCCGGGCGTAACTTCTTCTGTGCTTTTCATCCACTCTAACTAGGTACCATGTTCCTTCAAAGAGTGAATCTATTGAACTCTGGGGAATATAGTTGACTAAAGGAAAGGCGGAGAATATGAAAAATTAGTTATGACATACAACTTATCTGGTAATAAAACTAAAAAAGTTGCATGTTTCCCTATAATTTTCACCACCATCAGATTAGTACTGACTATAGCTTAGATATCTAGATATCCTTATACATAACATGTTTCATATTGGCATAGCCCTCCAACATACTTTTGGGTGTATATTTATGTATATTAACAGTTTAATATTTTTACCCAAGTGATGAGTATCCTCTCTGAGCTTCATATTTTCAGCAAAGACATCTGGTGCCACACAAGTTCTTGAGTCAAGCCTTGATTTAAGATCACATAAACTTGCTGTTATTTTATCAAGAGCAGACCCTAAAATAAATAATTCCAACATTAAAAGACTAAAATTAGCCTAAACAAAATGTTGCCAAATGGAAAAAAAACTTCTTCTCATGTTTTTTGTTTTTTTTAAAAGAACTACTGCCTATTGTTTAGTTAAAAGATAAGATGATAACTATTTAACACAGCTTCCTATGACCTCTGATTAGACATTTGTTTAATGTCAGCCAGTAGCCAAGTTAGGAAATAGGTGAGATTTAAAACTATAAATAACTTGTCTATAGTCGATCCATGATACAATTTTAATGTAATGCCTAGTCTACCATCAGTTTTTCTCCATATTTTTGCTCCTTCAGGGAAGACACAGAAGTTTCCTTAAATATAGCCAAGACTGTAATGTTATAAAAATTAGAAAACTTAGATATAAGAGACTAAGAAGTGATCTGATATTATTCACTCATGATCAGATTCAATCATTAGAGTAAAAACTCAAAAGCTGCCTGCACTAAATAGATATGCTTCCCTTTCCCATGACTACATATGCTTAAAACATGAGATAAAAGATAAAATAAAGTTATTTGCCAAAAAAGGAAAAATCAAAAGCACTATGCCATAAAAATATTTAAGCTGACGTGGAAGGAAGGAAAGAAGGTATCCTGACGCAGACATAATCCTACCCCTTACCCAGTCAAGAAAGATTTTTAGAGAGTAAAAATATCTGGCTATGTTCAAAGAAGTAATGAAGATTAAAATGTAATAATATAATGATCTATGGAACAGATTCAAGTGCTTGCTTGAGAAGCTTGCAGTATCAACCTTACCAGTTGGTTCTCAATATTCTTGTTCGAAACCCCAGTACTTACCTGGTGTGGCATCTTGTGTAACTTTAAGGGAGTACAGGGTGGCAGCCAAACCAGAACCGTAAGAGAACACACCAATCCTCTTTCCTGCAAGCTGCTGAGGTGAGAACCTATACAGGTGGAAAGACTTATTAGGAAGTTTAACTGATCTAAAACTACTACAATGTGTAGGAAGCTAGGAGTTGGAATAAAAATTCATCCTATAGCCTTAGGGACCTAAAGCTTTACCATCACAATAAGCAGACTGAAACAAGCATTTTCATCTCTTTGAGAATGATGCGGCTTGTGAAAGTTATTTTACATAAAATAAGTTACTCTGTCAACAAGGGATTTATGGTTCAACTGTAGATCAAGAATAATAAAACCATGAGACTAGCCAGAAAAGCCATGTGGAATTAAATACTCTGGGATTACTGCAGCTTCACCCCATGTATCTTTAATTCAATGGACAATTGGCAAGAAAGCCTGGAAATAAAATATTCTGTGACCTGCCACCAACATACCTGGCACCAAAGTTGGTGTTAGAATTCTAACATTCCCTAAATGGAGTTAAGCAGCTGAAATTTATACTTACTGTGCTAGAACAGAAGCAAGCGAACCATACACTGATGATGTGTACATATTTCCATTTTGATTTGATACAAGCAAAGATGCCTTTGTTTTCTGATTAAAAAGTTCAGAACTAGCCTTCATAAATGCCTTTTCCACATCTCTATCAAAGTAGGTATCTTCTAATTTAACATCCCTGAAATATTTGTAAAAAAAGACGGTTTTACAGTGTTCAAACACTATATTTTTATTATATTACATAGTGTATCCAATTAGTATTCTAATCTGCAAGTGTGTGTGATTGTTTTTCCATTTGTTAAAAGCCAAGTAGCAGCATGCCAACTGCTATGGAAGACATAACAGTGACACACAGTGCTTTTTCTCAAACATTTTTATGATAAAATTAAGACAACTTAATTCTATTGGGTTAATAAACTCACTAAACCTTCACTGTCACCAATAGAATATACTATTTTAAGTCCATAGTAATGTCTTCTTAGTTAGAAGAGTCATTATATTACAGGAGCCAAGTCTTAAAAGTTTAGTAGAATTTTATCAGATGGAGAAGGGACACAGGCAAGGAGAGAGAGAATGGGTTTGTTTAACAGGCATAGCATGCTAGGAAGGCTTTCAAGTGGAAAATGTAAGAAATATGAAAGCAGACTTCGATAGTGGCAGTGTGCAGGGTGCATATGGGCACAGGGGCTAGAGAGAGGCAGGGAGAAGAGTGAAGAGGCTGTTGTAAATATAGCCACCTGTGCGGCTATACTGTCATAGTGACAACGGGAAGGAAGCTAAAAGGAGGAAACCAGAAAATCTGAGTACAAATGACTAAAGAATTCACGTATGTAAGCTGCCATTTCTCTGGAACTCAGTTTCTTCATCGATGACATAAACAGGCTAGACTAGATGACTCCTAAGATCCTCTGGCTCTAAAATTTTCAGGACCGTATAAATAACAGTTTAACATATAAAAAAATGCTCTCCCAATAACAGGAAAAAAAATCACAACAACTCTTACCCAAAGGCTTCCAGACCACTATAGATACTATTTTTATCTCTGTTCTGGTCATTAAGGAAGTCGTTCAGCAACATCCGGGCTAGAGATTTTTGAACCAGTTTACAATAGGGTGAGTGGAAGATCATGAAGCCAAAATCATTCAAGGTAAAATCTTTGTCATTTCCCTCTGAAAAAGAAATCCAGAGAAATTATTAAATTAATATAAGTCACTAACTTTTGAAGTTTGATTTTAGAACAGGGCTGGGGGGCTTTATATCTTTAAAGAGCAACCAAATATACACTGTATAATAAAATAATGGTTTAAAATGCATATCAAAGAGACATCCACGGGGGCCCGCCTACTGTCTCAGGTGGTTGGAGCGCCGTGCTCCTACGAATGGCCGGCAGCCAGTGTGAGCAGCCAGCAGCCGGCGAGAGCTGCCGTGAGCTGGCGACCGACAGCCCCAGCCGGGAGGAGCGCAAGGCTCATAACCAGCAGGGGCCAGAGAGCTGTGTCCTACACACTAGACTGAGAAACAACGGCTTGAACTGGAGTGGGGGCGGGGGGAGGCAAAGAAAGGGGAAAGGAAAAAAAAGACATCCACAGATAGAACAATATACATTATTACTGTTTTTTAAACTTAAGAGTCATAACTCTTTAGTGGATTGTGTCATCAATTTAGTGGATCAGGGCCAGTATTTTTTTAATCTTAAAAAATTAAGAGTACTTTTAAAAATGAAATAGAGTAGAAAATAGCAAACTGCATAACTTGCAGCATGGATAAGTAACTTTATAAAACTTTTGTTTGCATTTAGCATGCACAAACAATGTGTTTCTTACTGTGTGTCCTAATAAAATGTTAGAAAAATCACTGTACTGTTAAATACATGCTGTTAAATATTAAGACATTTTACATACTGCAAGAATGCTTCTTATCCAGAGCCACTAGGTTTCTGAATATCTGTTACTGAATATTCTTTTTAATCCTCTCTCACAACCTCTATAAAGCAAGACTGGACTATAGAAAAAGCACACTTTATGTGATACTGTGTGTTTTAATAGCATGAATTCAAATACTGTGCTTTTCAGTACCACAAGAACTTTTTCACGGTTAACGATGGAGATTAATGATGACATTAAAAAAATAAGTATGAATTCATAGGTCAAATGCAAATAGACTATAGGGGAAGGGGGATCACATTTCAGTAATCTATTTTCACTACAGTTTTCTGTGGATCACAATTGCAAAAAACTAAAACCTTGTTAAAATACTTCTCACGAAAGATGAACAAAACTCAAGTTCCTTTCTTTTACACTACTTTTGATTTTCTTACTGGGGGTAAATAGACCTAGGTATTTTTGCAGAGATATACCTCATTTCCAAAGTTTACCTCTCTTTCTAAATTACACATTCCCAGAAACTATGGGAAAATAGCTATTTAGTAGGTGAGAAAAAAACGGTTAAAGGACACTAATGAAGGATGCCCATGAAGCAGTTTCTCAGTGAAGACACCCAGCACATCACACCATCCTCAACAGATACCAAGTCAAGGAAAATGAATAAAACCCACCTTTCTGCCACTGGGCACGGATCTTTTTGCGGTAGACAGAATAGCAGCGGTCTAACGCACTGAGGTAGCACTGAATGGAGAGTTTTCCATCTACTATAGGATACTCAGAAAGCATATCAGGCTTGTAAAAGTCATAGGCATGTTGCATATGTGTCCCACGAAGTCCTGTTAGAACCAAAAAGGAAGATGTCCATGTATTTCTGCTTCTTGATGTTTGTATGTTAGTAAGCACATTGCATTATTTGGGGGCCTTCCTTAACTATCTAGTCAACTCCCGCCACATGCAGTGTTAAGCAACACAAGGTGAAGCCAATACGTAATTGAAACAACACCTAACCTTATCCACAGACAGGCCTAAGACTCCTTGATATGCAACATTTTCATGCAAGTTTCATAAATCTAATTGGGAGATCACAATTGCTTAACTGAACTGAAAACAAGTTAAACTTGCCACTTACTGTGTTGACTCTGGGCAAGCTATTCCATTAAGTTATTACTTAAACCCATTTTACTTCTCTACAAAATGGGATGACATCACTTATACCATACAATTGCTATGAAGAGTAAATATAATACATATAAAGTATTTAGCAGACAGTTCCTGCATTAATTGACCACTCAGTAAGTACTAGATTCTATTTTCAAATTTCTCAGCATATTGTGCTAATTTAAACTTTAACAAAAAACTTTCACAATCACTCACCTCGTTCAAAAATTAAAGGCGCATTTGGCCCAATTAGCAGAGCAACGGCTCCAACTCCACCTGTAGGTCTAGCATTTCCTGTGGCATATACAGCAATATCTCCAGCAACTACCAGGGCATACCGTCCTGAAAAACATTTTTTGTTAGTACACAAGGTGATCAACACTGTAAATATCATACACGCAAACTGAAATATTATATTTTCCCCAGAATATGCTTTTCTCAGATTTGGTAAAGAATAAAAGGTCTCATGAAGTTTTAGTAATTTTGTCCTACACAATAAACAATTCATTAATTCAGATAAGTTGAAAGTCATAGCTATCTTCCCAAATACATTCAAATAAGCCTCACTGGTAAAAGTTTGCACGTGGCATTAATTAAAAGGTCATTTTGGCTTAATCATCTGCAAGGAGTTTCTTTGGAGTAGAGGCATGTAACATACCATCCCAAGAGCTGGACTCAATCCAGTTAACAGCATTGAAAACAGCAGCTGTGCCTCCATAGCATGCGTTAGTTGTGTCTATTCCTTCTATATCTGTGTTCCCAGACTCCTCAAAGAGCTGCATCAAATTGGTCTTCACTGACTTTGATTTGTCAATGATTGTCTCCGTTCCAACTTCTAGCCGCCCAATGCAATCATAAGAAAGGCTGTTTCTCTCCATAAGATTTTGAACCACAGTCATACAAAGAGAGTTGATGTCTTCTCTATCTGTGCAGAAGCCCATCTTAGCCTGGCCCAAGCCAATAGTATACTTTCCAGCATCTACACCATCATATTTTTCCAACTCTGCTTGATCAACATATTGAGAAGGAAAATAGATCTCAAGTGCAACAATTCCTACATCTTTTGGCCAGCAGGCTTCTGCATTCAAAGGAAGTGACCCAGGCATGGTGAAAGAGCTTTAGGAAAAAAACAGAAAAAACAGTTTCAGGTTATAAATTGCAGATTGTCAAGTTCAAACTTGAGAAATTGACATTAAGAGTTCAACTTTCACCTGAAATATTAGTTGTTTCTAAATTTATCATGTTTTACTTAGGGCAGTCATTTCAAATGCGGAAGTAGCAATTATAGTATGAAAGGGATACTATTATTTTAAATTATCATCTTTCAGAAAGGCTTGCATTTCATTCAAAACTAGACATCTTTAGATTTAAAACATGATTAGAAGTAAAGAAAACTCAAATAAGATTCTTCCACGTTGTAAAGAACTATAAGGAAAAAAAAAACGACAATTTAATAATATGGCCCACAAATTAGAATTCAAGTACCTGATCTATTCCTGGCCATCAAAAAAAGTTTAAATAAGTCATTCATTCATTCATTCATCGTAGATATAATGATTATTCACAGCTATTGACTTTTATGAGTTTAAAAATTATTAGATCAAACAATATTGCATTCCTTACTGATCTAAACAATCCCAGCAAATATAAAAGCCAGACTATAGAAGTCTACCAAGCTGATCTATACGTAACCCCTGATATTATAATCCAAAGAACCCTCCACCCAGAACCCAAATGATTAAAATTTTAAGCAAAGACAAGTTCCAGGACCCATCACAGGGTCAAATGCCAATATTCTATCTTTCTACAGCTAGTGTATAGGTGATAAATGATCATAAAACCCCAAGGTATCACTTAGCTTCTAAATCAGGGGAGGGGAAGCTAATTTAAATTGGAAAACTGGTAATCCACATATTCATGGAACACCTAACTCTTAGACAACATCCCTTAAAACCACCCCTTCTTTTTTAAAAAGGGCACTAAAAAGTTGGATACACTGTAAAAACTTTCAGTAATGTCTAGATTTACTTACCAACAGTAAAAAAAAAAAAAGTCCTACCCACTCAAGAGCATTGCTATGTGCCTATGGGTAAGTCACATAACCAATCGAGCCTCAATTTCTTTACAGAAGTTGTATTAATCATAAAAATAAGAAGTAGTCTAGATATTTCAGAGGGAATTTAATACAGGCAAATAGATACAAACTAGCTGGAGGGACTACAGGAGAAAAGGGGGAACGTGGTTATTCGGATCCCATGAGCTTGCCTTCCTACTGAAGCTGCTGAGCTACAACTCAGAGACCCATACTCCCATTGCTGCTGTTGCCCCTGACAGGGAAAAAAAAAAGATGGTTACCTCTTCCCACCATCTAATCTCACTTGATTACTTCCATTGTAGTCTAAGCAGAACCCAGCTGGCATAGGAGTCCGAAAAATGTAGTTGTCAGGCTTTGAACAGTAGCATTGTCCCTTATTTTTAGAGAAAGAATTCTTTCTATGTATAAACTTCTACAATTCAATTTCCTTTTTAGGTATCATATAACTGGATGGTGCTGCTTAAGTGGCAGAATTTCAGCTCTTCATTGACATACAGATGTTAGCTTATGAATGTTACCTGGTTCACTAATTAAACTGGTTCACTAACCTTCTATAGCATTTGCCAACTCACCAAAAATTTGACTCCTGAAAATGAAATGTCAAATGCTGTATTTATGTCATTTGTCCTCTGCCATTCTGCAAACTCTGGAATAGTATTAGGTATAATGAAATTACAGACTACTGTTACAGTGAGTCAAGTTTAGAAATCTTGAGAATATCTAAAGTAGAAAGGCTGCCTTTAAACCATGAAATCTACCTTTAGCCCATAGGTCATCAAATAATGTGTCTATTAAAACCTAAAAAGTAAGCGTGTTGAAATATAATCATACAATCTAAGTTACAGGTCATAAGGGATACCTGTTGAATATTCCTTCTAAATACTAGAATCTTATCCATATATATTTTTTTTCCTTCATCTGAACAATGGCATGTTACATGCCAACATTTGGGGTAAATTTAATAAATGATCTTTGCCCTCTCAAATAGTCACTGTCTCATGGGATAGTAAGGTACAAATGGATCATAATAATAAACAACAGAGAGAGTCACCTTACGTTTTGGAGAGCTACCTAACCCAGCCTGGCAGCAGGCAAAGGATAAGAAAGGCTTCTTGGTTCCCGGTGCCTAACATGAGTCTTACAAAGAGGAGGAGCAAGCGGTAGAACTCTGCAGAAGCAAGTGCTGGAGGAAGATTTTCAACAGGGTGAACAACGTAAACAAAGGCACATACACTCCTAGGAACTATAAAAAGTTTTACGACTGCACTGAAGTGCAATGTGAGGCCAAGTGTGTAGATGAAGTGGGTGAGAGGTCAGGAGACCTAGATATGCCAGATCATAAAGGTTCTGGTACGCTGAAACTAAGAAGCTTCAACTTGATCACAAAGACAGTAAGAAGCCAGTAGAGAGCTTAAAGCAGGAATAACCTGGTCCTATTTTAGTGTGGAGATGAGTGCTTTCCCGACTCTAAAATCAAGTTCGTGGATGACAAACATTTTTTGAATGCTATGTAGAGAATGGATTTGACTTAGGAAGCTGATACAGCAGTCCAAATAAGACACAGATCATGAACTAGAGCAATTACTGCACGAGGGGTGAAGAGGGACAGCTTCAAAAAACACGGAAGCAAAAAACTGGCAGAAATTGTGACTGACTAGATGTTAGGAAAAGAAGGAAATGTTTAGGATGACTCCCAGCCTCAACTGTTTTGACTCAACTGGCTGACCATCAGATACCTTAGGTGACAGGCTGACCGTCAGATACACTGACAGGCTGACCGTCAGACACACTAAGTGACAGGCTTACCGTCAGATACACTAAGTGACAGGCTTACTGTCAGATACCTTAAGTGACAGGCTGACCGTCAGATACCCTAAGTGACAGGCTTACTGTCAGATACCTTAAGTGACAGGCTGACCGTCAGATACCTTAAGTGACAGGCTTACCGTCAGATACCTTAAGTGACAGGCTTACTGTCAGATATCCTAAGTGACAGGCTTACTGTCAGATACCTTAAGTGACAGGCTGACCGTCAGATACCCTAAGTGACAGGCTTACTGTCAGATACACTAAGTGAATAGAGAAGTACCTGTCCACTTTCCCTTCTCCCACATAAACCCATCAATTTTATAATCTAAACTTTGCTACACTGAAGTTGAAATGAAGACATAAAGGGACTATCTAAAGTCATTAGACAGATTCTAAGTTTATAGTAAAATTAAAATATTAGTAAAATTAAGTCTTCTGCACAGTCCACAGAAAAGAGCTCTCCACAACTAGTGTTTAAAAAAAAAAACGGCCGGTCCATATACTTAGAAGAGGAACCCATCCTATATGCTACCTTCTAAGTCATCAAAGCAGAGGCAGCAGGATTAACCACTTTCCCAGCCTTTCCCACAAGGTTACCCTTCAGCTTCTTTTCAACTCTTCAAACTGCTCTACACATGCTAAGGACAGTGTAATTTTCCCTGCGTGACCCAACTGCTTGCAATGCTTTTGGAAATAAAATGGACAAGTATATATAATTTTCTGAAGGTATAAATATGTTTATAAAAATCCATAAGGCCAGGCAATTAATTTTGGATTAATTTCCAAAATTAATCCATATGTACCATATATACAATGATTGACTAGCTCTGATTAATTCTTGTACAGTGGTACTTACAAAATAAGGTGTTATTCTTAAACCTCCTAGAGGTTAAATAAATGACTTATTTCATTTGGGAAAAAAATGTAGCTTAACTAAAATAACCCACACATACCAAATTAAATCATGACCCTGACCTCGGTATGGAAACATTTTTTAACTCAGTCAATATTGCTCATTCTTGTGGCTGTTTTCATTACACCTCTTGGTAAAAAGCCATCTAATGTGAAATTAGCTTCTGGTTGAAACTGAGGAAGAGTAAGATTAAAAAGGGAAAGAGGAAAATTAATACAAGTATTTGCTTCCATGGCATTTCAAACAACAAAAATTCATACAGTTTCTGGTCTGTAATCTTTACTTTTAAACATCCTATTAAGTATACGCTCTTATGTTGCCCTCTCAAATGCTCTCTGAATCAGGATGGATACAAATTAGAAAAATAAAAAAAAATAAAAAAAAATAAAAAGGCCAGCTAAAGATCTGAGATGTCCACATTACAGTGTTAACTCCATAGAGAATGGGGTATTGTGGTTAATTCACTATTCTAAATAGCACAAAAATTTTCTAAATATAATACAGTTTAAAAATCGGACAGTTTAAAAAATTACTTAGATATATTTTTATTCTTTTGCTGATAAAAAGGTACTTCATTAGTTTTCAGAGCATTGTATTCACAATAAAAAAATGTCTAAGCAGGACAATGGGTATTCTGTATTTATAATAAAATATGTAAATTTTCTTTGTAAATTTCATCTTTAAAAAGGAGGGAAAAGGTATACTTTTACCACACAACTCTGTAACCTTCCAAAGCGCTCTTCCAACAAGAAAGTACCAACAGGAAGACTCAAGTCTGTTCTAAAGTGAAGGCTCACCCCCTCTGGTGGACAAAAGGGGCTCCTCGTCCTGGAGGACACCAAAGGGACTGATGAGATCCTCTGAGAATCTTTAGGGTCCATGAATGAAAGGGACCTGGAAACGGTAGGGGGAGGTGTGGAGGGGGAGAGGCAGGGAAATAAGCTGAGGGTGCTGATCCAAGGGCAGCCGTGACCTAGCTCCTCAATGGCTGGCTGAGGGAGGGGCTCAGGCATCGATCCCAGCCTCCTAAGGAGGCTTTCTGCCTTCACTCTCTCTCCTGCCCTAGGCTAATCTCTCCAAAATGCTTATCTGGCCTTTGTTAAGATGCTGTTTAAAATTGTTTCAAGTCTCGTCTCTGGTATTTAGGGTTAGCCTCTTTGCACTAGACCAGGAGCTTCTAGAGAGCAGGAATTGTGTCTTGTTCCTCTTGGTGTCCCAGGTGCCCAGCTTAGCACTTGGCATATGGTAGAAGCTGATGTTGAATAAATGAAATCCTACTAGCCTTTTAATCTCAAATCTGTAACAACCGTAGGAAATCATAATACTAAAGCACAACCCCCCAAAAAGCAGCATCATAAGAGAGGAGCTCCATGGCAATACAAGAAAGCAATGGCCGCAAATAATTACATTATTGGGTCAAACAAATTTGCAATCACTGTTCAATCTTACTTAATCGTAAACATCCGTCCATAGCCCACATATGCTATTTTTCAAGGTTGTAATTTAAAAAGCACTATTGGCATACATGCTTACCTGTGATTGTTTCTGATTAAGCAGTTTTTGTGGTCATATTTTATCTAGATTTTTTTCTCTTATGAGTGAACACTAATTTTTAAAATTAGTTCTAGATTTTAACTATTCATCTAAAAAACACAAAATTAGACAGTCTTCTGAAGCATTCTGGCATTAACTAATATTTAAAACCAATATTTAAAGATAAGGTATTACATTGTGAAGGATTTTAAGAATGTATGGTGCATACAAATGGTTATTTGCCCTAGGATAAAAATTAAATACCCCCTACCATTAGAGAGGCACACTTCCCTTTTAAAAGCGTGACAGGACGCCATACCTGCGTGAGGGATAAAGAACTTCAGTCTCCAGGTCTGTCACTGTTTCTTCCTTCAGGCACTAGGATTTCAAATAAGAACTTTTTTTAAAGTCATAAATTACCACACAAATTCAAATAACAATTCCACTTCAAAGTGCGTTAACATATAAACATTTCCTTGTCCAAATACATTATTATATAGAACACAATTTGACTTTGCTTAGAAAAAAATGGTACTTAAAGCTTATAAAACGTTCCCCCCCTTATTTTATTCGGTCTTACAGTGGTAGGTTCAGTCCTGGTAATGAACTGACGTAAGTTCATAGCCAGGCTTTAAACCATCTTTACTAAATTTGGGTTTTCAAGAATTGGGGGAAAGGAATATAAACAAGTTGTATTGGGCTAACAAACTTCTGGAGTAATGAGACACATTCAAGAGCTTGACCTGCACATAGGAGCTTGTGGCTTTTAACAATAATTTGTGCCTCTTTGAGTCTCAATTTCCTCATCTGTAAAATGGAGCTAATACCTGCCCTCCTGGCTCATTGCTGAGAAGGATTGCTGAAAAGATACAATATGTGAGTAATGCTTTGCAACAAAGCACCAACACACTGACTACTATCCTAGTTCTTAATTTTCAAATAAAACACCTACCTATCTAGCAAGACCTAATTATCTTCATTATTTAACCTTATGCTCCTGTTTTCAACTTGGCCACCTTCACCCTCCCAACCTTTTAGAGTGATAGTCCCCCTAGTGCTTATATTAAAAAAGATAAGCATTTGATATATCAAGACAAAGGAACGTCACGCTTTGTCATCATTTAAATTACATGGAAATAAAATGGGAAGGTGACTTTGGGGCATTTTCTTTAGTCCATCTGTGTTGTAGGATTGTTACTTGAGACAACAGTTCCTATGTTTAACACAGTTCCCTTTGCTCTCTAATTACGGGCCAATTTGGTATCTGCCCAGAGACTACATTCAGATGCTATTTAGTAAAGCTTTACTTCTTTTATATCATTTCATCATTAAAGAGCTCTTTACAGACTTAGTTCCTTTTACTTCATTAAGTTCACCCTCACCCCCCCAAAATAATAAATCCTGAGTTTTATAGGAAAAGATAAGATGACTACATTCTAAAAAACCGCTTTGATTAAAGTATTATATATATGCTTTGAGAAGATAACCTATTTTTGTTCTTTATTATCTCAAATTATGCTTTATTTTATCTCAAATCGTCTGCAAAGTAAGCAGACCACAGGAACCAGGGGGGAGGGAGATATGATTTCCTCTCCATGTGGAGAGGATTAAATAACACAGTAATAGCCCTTGTTGAAGCCATGAATGTATACGCGTTTAACACAATTTATGCCAAGGAAATTTCCCCTGAACTGCCAATAGTCCCTCTTTCAATTTTGATTATTTAAATTGGGGAGGAAAGTTGGGGGGAGGGAAGCAAGGGAGAAGGGAAGAAAGGGAAAGGGAGAAAAGTGAAGGGGGAGAGAGAGAGCGTGGGGAAGAGAGGCAAAGTAGAAAGAAACAAAAGGGAAAGCAGATTCACAGAGGGCTGCTGTGCTCCTTAAGCTCTCAGGAAAAAGAGGCCTGGTGAACAGATGGAGGCAGTGAATGCCACTGTGGGGAAGAAATCAGAAAGGGATTAGACTTTCCATTCTCTTCTGCAATTGCTAGAAGGGTTCTCTATTCTGACTAAAACAACAGGTCAGCTTATTTCTATCAGAAGGTGTTTTCAGAGCAAGTGATTGATAGAAGGAAGCATGGGCCAGGAAGCGTTCATGAATCACAAGCGGTGGGCAAGTCACCACAAAGCTCGTCTAGGACTCCTGAGATACACACCAACAGGCATTTCAAGTTGGGCAAAGATCAAAACTGAAGAATGATTAGGCTGCCTAGGGCCAACCAGGTTCCTATAATAATGTTTTCTTCTAAGGATTAGTCCGTATTCTGAATTTCTCCCTCCTTAGCCTTGATTCAAACAGGTGGTTGGAGAAGTTCATCCAGTACACATTTCAGTTCATGATAAACTACTACATGACAATCTTTTTTCACTATTACAGGAAAGAAATCTAGGAAATTGAGAATAAGCTGCCTTTCCTCCTTAGGAGCAAGCAAGCAAAACTACTGTTAAGAAAGCTTTGCCTACACCTGTACACTCTGGTCTAGTTCTTTAAGTATAAAACACGGACACCCCTGCCTGCCCCCAGAGTTACCGGTCTACTTATCAGAGATTCTACTTGTATCTCAGGGCCCTGGTCTAAGCTACCTCTTTCAGGAAGGTTTCCTAGAGTTTTCCAGTCAGGGCCCTGTACTGTACTCTTACAACATGCACGTCATTCACACCAAAGTTTTCATATTCTGCTCTCAAGAGAAAACTAATTATGGGCAGTCTTCTTATCCACACTGGGTTCCTAGATTCAGCTTGGGGGAAGGGCTGTATTTTGATTCTTCTGAAATCCCTTTGAGACCTTGGAGTTAAAGGGCCCTCAATTGCCATTGTTTGAGGGACAAATCTTATAGAGTCAAGTACTTGTTGCAGCGCTCATTAGTAAGCTCTCTTAGGTATCACTTTTAAGATGAGCTGCAACACCAAATAATGTCCAGAAAATTGGCTTTTTACTGCTGCTGTTCAAAACGAATGGTAGGTTGCAATTTTTCCCAGGTCCTAACCTGAAAAATGTATGGAGTCGAAATGGAATCAGAAGAGAACATCTGGTCTTACAATGATTCCCACATGCACATATCCCCAACCATAAACCTGCAAAGACAAAGGCTGTGGGCGTGAAGGATTACCTTCTCTTCTGCCCTAACTATACTCAGTTGACAAACAGCAAGTGAGCATTACCACAGGCCACGCATTATTCAGAACTGAGTCCTACCACTCTCACATTAGATTGGGTAACACTTTTTTCAACCTTTTTAAATGGAACCAAATAGAGATGCTGATATATGGCCCATCAAGCTCCGCCACCCACAACCCAACTGCATCTCCCACATTCAGTTCTACTGGATTATGATTTTTTAAAATTCTAGGATACTCAGGAAACACGTTACATCAATAGCGGGGTTTTGCATTTCCTGTCAGAAAAGCTATCTAACATCTCAATCAAAAATTCTCAAAATCACCCCATTAAGAGAAACAAAATGTAAAAGGATGCTGGAGGAATATTTAAGTAAACAAGATCAAAAGCAAGGCCCAGAGTTAGCTTAACAGATGACATGGCCCCAAACATTAGCATCCATTTAACTCTCCCCATTGAAAACACCTTCTGAGAACTGGGGTTACTGACTAAAATAGAATTGACTGAACTAAATCAGAAATGAAAAAAGGGCAAACTCACAAACTTGGAGGAAAGAAACCTACATCGGTTAGACACAAAGAACGTCTTTCTCCTCTCCCATAAGATATGCTATCCCTGCTCTCCTTATATATATAGTACAAAAATAACTGAAATTTTAAAATTAAAGTTTTTGTCAAAGAAAGAACACAAACTGCTAGATGTCTCAAGCTGCAAAGAACCATCTGGCACAGATACATGTTAAGGACTTTCAATCTGCCTTCTAACAGAATCTGTGCAATAAAAGTCCACGCCCTATCTCAGCAGGAAATATCTATTAACTATACGAGCACTTCCTTTTGTCTTAATTTTGTCATTTATCTTGCCATTGTTTTCCATGATTCATCCCTGAAATAGAGCAAATGTTACTTAGCAGCAGCAGAACACATCATTCTACTGCAGCAGATTGGCAAGAGCAGGAGGAAAGAGCTGCAGCAGAGGTGAGCCCCAAAAGAGGCCTGTGATACCCTAAGACAACAAGCATGACAAGCTTTACCTTTGTCCAGATCCCTACTCCAGGGTGAGTCAGAGCAATCCTTTCTCTACCTCCAGTCACCGCAGGGCAAACGTTTTCAAAGATCCCATATACTTGGCTTTGAAATGTCCTTGGCTTAACCCAAAACCTCTTGTGTGTGAAGGCCAATGGGTGTCTGCCCATTACATCATCTAACCAGGTCAGGCTGGTCCTGAAGCTATTAGCAGGAGGGAGGTACAGGTTTTCCTAACACTGAGGAACCCTATTTTTTTTAATTGGCATACAAAATACGGAGGTGGGAACGTGGGAGGCAGGAATCTATGCTGTATGAAGCAAACACACAGAAGCAATCAAGAGCACAAGTCCTCAGCCAGGTCAAATCATGGTTGTGACGCTTTCTTGTACCTGAGCTAGGAAGAAAAGTTATGTTACCCACTTGCCTTCCTCCGATTAACTCACTACGTGTGGCGGCAGGAGGACACACCCCCTACCAACCTACAACCCAAGAGTGATCTTCCCCATCCTTCGGCGTCCACCTTTCACCCAAGGCTCCGGAGACGCCCTGGCAGCCCAGCTCCTTTCTTTCTCATCTCCTCCTGATGTCCCCCTCCACACACACACACACACACACACACACACACACACACCCACTCCCCGCTTCTCTCAGGCACCTCCAGCTCCTGGCTGACTATGTCACTAGAACCCTAGCCTTCAACGCCCTTTCGCCTTCTCCCCTCCGCAACTCGCCTGCCCACACCAGTGGCCGCGGCCCCTCTTCAGACTCGCTGAGGTGGTTCCCAAGTCCCTAGCAAGGGAGGCCACGCACGGCCCCCACTCACGGCGCCCCATCCTCCGGGGCCAGGTCCACACCTCCGCCCTGACCTGGACGGAGCCGGAGCTCCTTCGGGCCTAGTCAAGGACACCGCCTCCGCCCGGCGCTCCCCACGCCCGCAGCCCCTCGGCAGTCCAGCTCAGATCCTCTTCGCGGGGAACTTACCCAAAGGTGACCGAGAGGTGGCCAAGGGAAGCGAGTGAGCCACGAAGGTGCAGTACGCGGCACCTCCTCTCACCCAACAGCTTTATAGCCGCTCACCCACCCAACTCCAGCACCGCCGCGAGTCGGTGGGAGGTGGGTCAATGGCTCCAGCAGCCAATCGCGGACGGTAGAGTAGCCGGGCAGTGCCCGCCTCCCAGTCCAGCTTCTACCAATCGGAAGGAAAATAGAGGCGGGTACTCGCTAGGGTTTTCCCTCGTGGCTGGAAGGGCGGGGGAAAGGGAGGGGGAAGGGGCGGGAACAAAGTCGGAGGGCCGAGGAAGTGGGGTGAGAGAGTGACGTCAGGTGGCCCGAGAGCCGACATGCCAATGACAGAGCGGCACGAGACGGCGAGAACCAACGGGAGCAGAGTGAGAGATTCTCCGACCAACTGGAGCCGAGTGAGAGGACATGGGGGCCAATGAGGCCTCCGCGTCCCACCACTGGGGAGAGATGGTCAAGTGTGGGAGGCAAGTTGGTTCCCACTTGAGAGTCTGAGGTTGCCTAGCAACCAGAGCTTCACCTGTAAGATTTCTGAAATACTTGATTTGAATTCAATCTTAACGTTTTCTGGTTTCCAGAGCAGCTAAGCGCGCCAGCATTACAAGTTGTAACAGAATATTCTGTCACCCAGAATTTGTAAATCAGTAAATATTCTAAATATCTGATTTGTAAATACCCAACATTGTCACCTCTATTCAAAACTATGTTGATTTTTTAAAGAGACTTCTATTGGGACAATTCTTCCTAACTAAACCTAAGACAAGATAGTTTGGGGTTAGATACAAGCAAGGGAGAAAGGGCTTTACCTGATCAGGGAGGTTGACCCTGATTCTAGGCTTTTTTGCTAGCCCATGCACTGGGAAGGAAGGGGCTTCATCCAACACGTTCCCTACTGTATCTACTGAGCTTGATATATGGTAGGTGCCAAGCAAAAGGTGTTGAAAGAAGGAGGGGACCCCATCATTCTCAGTATAGGGAATCCACAGGATAAGGACTGCCTAGCTGCCCCGGAAAACAGAGGAGCAATTCAAACTCAAGGCAATCACTGAAACACTATTTGGGAGAATCCGAAGGAGGACAATTATGGCTTTAAATTAGACTCTACCTCCTCTCTTCCTCAGATAGAGAAACCATAATACTTAGTTTTGGTGGGGGACCATGACTGGTTCAGAGTTGTTTGTATCTCTAGCCCTCTCGTTTTGGAAGCTGTTGATTAGGGGTCACTGATGATTCTGTGCATCACCTAACTAGTTATATGGAATTTATTATTCACTATAGATACTAACCTAGTAAGAGATATTCTCAGCAACAAAGTGGCAAAATATATTCGCTTGGACCACTGTGAAGTGGTGGCATAAGTTGTCTGGGGGAAGAGGACCACTTAATAATGGGTATCACTTCACAATATGGCCCATGACATTCATTCTGTTCCAGAATCAATGCCATTTCATGCCTTGATAAAGTAATTAGACAATAAAGAAGGCGACACTGTCTGATTGTGATCAACAACAATTTTGAGAGAGGAATTAAACATTCCTGGCACATTAGAATGCATTGAAAGGCAATTATGGACAAACACAAGAAAGATGCAGCTTTATCCTTAGAAAAGGATGGAAAATAGTTCCAACTCCAGGAGTACACAATAGGGAATGATTAGCCAGATAGTTATGAGGTTGATCATCTTGCACAACAGGAAATTCCCAAAAGGTACAGACTGTGTTTTTGATTAAATTAATCTTCAATTAAGCACAGTGAGCATGGTTATTGATTATTGGGAAGGCAAGCAATGGACAACAAAATAGGATAGTAATTAAATGTATAGTAGAACATCTCAATTGGTTTTAAAAAACAAGGCTCAGATTCTGTAAAATATAATACCGTGTTGCCCTGAAAATAAGACCAGGTTTATATTAAGTTTTGCTCCAAAAGACACATTAGAGCTTATGTTCAGGGGATGCCCTCCTGAAAAATCATGCTAGGGCTTATTTTCCGGTTAGGTTTTATTTTCGGGGAAACATGGTAGGAGATTATACCAGGCTCCACAAATACTAGCTATGGTCATGCGATTGAGAACAGAGTATGCATATATTTATTTTGGACGGGGCTGCACGTTTTTTTGAGCTACAGTTTGACACAGCATAGTGAAGTCAATGTCGTACTTGAGTATGTATTTTAAAACACGTGAAGATATGTTTTATTATACTGTTTCTAAATTGAATGCCAAGTAGTATTGGTCAAGCACTGTCGATGCTATACATCAAAGGTAAAATATAATTTATTGTTTTGCCCTACTTTGAAAAGAATAAAAGTTGCTTAAAATGCAGGAAGATATAATGATAATATTTACTATTATAAGTTCATCCGCTGAATAAATATTTACTTTTTACTTACTCAGTGGTAGGGATTGTGCAGACCTATGATGTCCAATAAGGCAAACACTAGCTACATGTGGCTCTGAGCATTTGAAAGATGGCCAGTCCAAAGTGAAATGTGCTATAAGCTTAAAATACATACCAGATGTTAAAGACTTAGTACAAAAAGGGGGAAATAGCTCATTAATAATTTTTATATTGATTACATGTTGTAATGACAATATTTTGGTTATACTAGGTTAAATAAAACATATTATTAAAATTAATTTCACCTGTTTCTTTTTCATTTTTAATGTGGTTGCTAGAAAATATAAAACAATATATACAGCTTCCATTTGTGGCTCCTGTTTGTGCCACACAATTGGAATACAGACTCTGTCCTTGAAAGAGTCCACAGTCTAAGGACTGGAGGAGAGAAAAATAAATATAGCAAAAGGCTGGATTTCTGGCCTCTAACTCACTAGATAAAGAGTAGGACAGAGTGGGGTAGGAGGAACCTTCAAATAAAAATATCTCCCTTTCTTCAGGTTATACAGCTTTATTTTGCCTAAATATTCAGTCAATTCAAAATGTAATTCCCTGTCAGGGCTATTTCTCCTCAAGGCCTTCTACTTGGCAAGATGGCATCTGGGTTTTATGGAGATGGCTGCGTTGTTGTTACATCAGAGGAAGGGGCTCAGCCCTACTTGTGGGTTCCAGTACTGGCCTCCCTTTGCTGATCAGGACCCAGCCTTCACTCTCTCCGGTGCTGCAAAATCCTAAGGCTCACCACCGCTTTCATCTGATGCCCTACCCAGGAGTCTGCCCTCAGCAGCCCCCAGTCACAGACTCATTCCACCCTGTTTGCAGCAAAACCCCCCAACCCTATCAATCAGCATTTCAGCTATCTCCTTTCCTCTGCAGGACAAGAAGAGCTTCTGTAACTCTTCCGCACAACTTGGGAGATGAGGGAGGCTTGTCCCTACCTGATCACTCAATGACACTAGTTCTAGTCTATGCCACACTATAAAGTAGGCTTGTGGTTCCCAGGGAGATAGTCTCCTCTCTCCAGAGTGTGCCCTGCTCTAAAGTTCTTAATGGGAACTTGATTAAAAATCCTACTGATTTAGCACTCCCTCCCCAACAATGCAGTGTTGTTTCCAACACTACTCCTTCTAGGGTTTTACCTCTTGCCTTTCCAATCTCTGACCCCTGAAAGGGTTACTACTATGGGAGGATGCATGAAATGTAGTTTTTAAGTAGCACAATTAACAGTTATGATATATTTTAAGTGCTACACAAAGAAGCATGCTCAAAAGACGATGCAAGTTCAAAGGGTGGGTATCTAATCCATCCTGGTGGTTAAGGAAGAGTTTTCAGAATACATGACATTCATTCATGTATCACAGTCTGAAATCTTTATTGAGCACTACTGTGTGTCAGGCACTGTTCTAGGCTCAGGAGTTCTCTGTGATACACAAGACAGATGTAATTTATGCACTAGTCCAGCTTAGTGGAAAAAACTAAACACTATGTAAGAAAAATAGTAAGTTGAGCTATCTTCAGGCAGTGATAACATGATGAAGAAAGTAATGCAGAGTAATGAGACAGGCAATGACTGTGGGGTGAATAAGTACACGAGGTGGTTAAGAAAGAGCTCTCTGAAATAGTGACACTTGAAAGATGAGAAAGAGCCAATCTATGAAAGTCTGGGGGCAGACTGATGCAAGGGGAGGGGCCAGCAGGGGCAAAAGCTTGCCTGTTTGAAGAACAGGATACCAAAGGCCATGTGTGTGAGCTGAGTTTTGAAGGACTACCAGGAGTTATCTGGGTTGTGGACCAGAGGGCAGGAAGAAGAGCAGTCCTTCAGGAAAAGCGATCCAAGTGTGTGACATGGGAACTGAAACTTTAATCAAGAGTTAAATCAAAGTGTGCTAACAGTGAAATCTCCCTTAAGCTCGGATTTCTTAAGGTAAAAGGAGTATTAATGGAGCAGGTTGCAATATTTTCTCTGTGCCATTGGAAGGGAAAGGAATGAGTTCAGTAGAATATCCTTCCCACACTGTGATCCTGAGAGTAGTCTACTACTCACTAGTTGACATTTGTAATGAAAGTTTGCTGTCTATCTGTTCTTTTCCTATTGAGATTCTAACAAGTGTCTTATTTACATTATCCCCTCAATCAACCCACTGGATAAACCCCAGTTTACAAAGGAGTACCCTGAAGCGCAGAGAGTTTAGGTAACTTGTTCCAAGTTACTCAATTGCAAAGTAGCAAAGCGGGGATTCAAACCCATGTCTTCTGATGTCAAAACCCATGTTCTTTCCACCATTCTATATACAAATACACAGAGCTCACAGATAGATAGGGTGGATGCTCAAAGATAGACAGGGTGGACTGGGGTGGGGCGGTAGATGGTGAATAAGGGAAGGTAGGTAACTTTTCCCGAGAAGCCTGAGAGAGCAGCACTTTTTACTGAGGGGAAGATTACCAGAACTGTTTTGGTGCTTGGCTCATGGGCTCAGCAGACTTATCAGCTTGTTAAGAATAAGTTCATCTCTGAGGGGTGAACTACAACAATCCAGTTTATGATACATAAAATCAGAATGCCAGTACACTATTTATAGCGAAAAGGGACCACAACCTTCAAAGTCTACATGACTTACCCTCTAGATCAGGGGTGTCCAAACTTTTTTCAGCGTTTTTTACCAAGGGCCATATGAGGTAAAATACACAAACAGCTGGGCCACTCACTCCAGGTGAAGTACGTATTGCCTTACCTGGTTTATTTAAGTAAACTAAACATGTTTTCGGAATTTGCTGCGGGCCAATTAACAATGGATTGCGGGCCGCAGTTGGCCCGCGGGCCGCAGTTTGGACACCCCTGCTCTAGACTAACCTGCGCAGGAGCCAAGTCATCCTAAGAACCCTGATGGATTACATGGAATGGGGAAAAAAGCTAGAAACACAGCTCTTTCAAACTATCAGGTTAAGATGTGCTTGTATCTATTGATATATCTATTTCTCAATAGGATGATCTTCCCAGTAGGGGTGGAGCTACGCCAAGGCCATCAAACTACCAATGGCTTTTACCCATGACACTCGAAGACTGGCTCTGTTAATAAGACTAGAATACTTGAAGTCTACTTCTAAGCTCTCTTCTTCTCTGGACTCTTCTTAATTGGACACTTTGTATTTGTATCTATGTTTCCTCTTTTTTATGAGCCTATGATTGACTATCTCCTCTTTTAGCTGTCAATTCTCTAAACAAGTCAGTACCATCAATCAGGTTAAAATCTAGTCTTAATTGCCCAAGTGACATTTGGTTTCTGTAAAGTGACCTTTTCTATCTCTGCTCCAGTATGTTCCCTATTCCTTAGCAGATGATCTTGTTTCCAAGTCCTTAGGGGGCATCTCACAGTAGACCTCACCTACTGTAAGCACATACTGTCCTTACTCTCCGTCACCATATTGTGTGGAAGGAATGTATTAGGACAGTGTATAGCCCACAAATAACGTGAATTATGTACTGTGGTAATAAGTGAGTCACCCTAGATTTGGAGCACACAGGCAAGCATGAACATTGAGGCCCAAAGCTGAGACATAGAGGTACTAAATACCTTACACTCTAAAAAAGCAGTACTGGAATGGAATTGTAATAGATTTATATGATGCCAGAGGGGCAATAAGTTGGGGGAGGAGGTTATCACTTTGTGAGGGGTGAAATGTCTAACTGTTACATTGTTTTGTACACCTGAGACTAATAATAACAATAAAAAGAAAAATTATATAAAAAATAAAATAAAATAAGAAATTAAAAAGCAGTTCTGGGGCCAGGTACATTCCTTCAAAGGGCTTTCGAATTGGTGAAAGAAAAACCTTTCTATAGTCAACCACCACCTGCTCTACTTCCACAAACTAAAAGAAAGTGGGATGGTGAGGGTAGGAAGAGAGGGAAGTCAAGAGTCTTCAGCTGTGGGAGGAGTGCAATATTCTAGGGAGAGGGCAATTTCTTCCTGTCCTGTGGAAAAGGGTGCTTCCTCCTCTATTCCCCCCAGGTTCACTCCGGGTTTGGGTTATTAACAAGAAAGGGAGACTGACACTCCTCTCCCCCTACTGGCTGATTGCTGAGCTGCAGGGCCTACAGGCCTGTCCCCCTGCTGCCTTAGGAGCTCTTTGGGGCATGGATAGCGCATTCTTGGAAGAGCTTTACATACAACGTCTGATAATTAATTTCCCGAACTTTGTTGCAACAATGTTGCTAACCTTTTTTTATATCAGAGAGATTATTCATTATGAATTTGTACCAACTGGACAAACAGTTAACCAAATTTACTATTTGGAAGAGCTGAAAAGGCTGCATGAAAAAGTTAGACGACCTGAACTTTTCGCCAGCAATTCATGGCTCTTGCATCACGACAATGCACCAGCTCACACGGCACTGTCTGTGAGGGAATTTTTAGCCAGTAAACAAATAACTGTATTGGAACACGCTCCCTACCTGATCTGGCCCCTAATTACTTCTTTCTTTACCCAGAGATAAAGGAAGACATTATGATGACATTCAGGACATCAAGGATAATACGATGACAGCTCTGATGGCCATTCCAGAAAAAGAGTTCCAAAATTGCTTTGAAGGGTGGACTAGGCGCTGGCCTCAGTGCATAGCTTCCCAAGGGGAGTACTTCAAAGCTGACCATAGTGATATTCAGCAATGAGGTATGGAGCACTTTTACTAGGATGAGTTCAAGAACTTAATTTCAGACCTCATATTATACATCCCTGGGGGAGGGGAGGATCACATGTAAACACAGAGATTGGTGCCTGCTTTTGGTCTATACATTTTTGAAAGGAAACTTGTTGGAGTGGTCACATAAGGAAGGTAAGAGTGGACTATAGCCCATTCTTCCAGTGCCTGGGAAGAGGATGCAAGTATACTCCTATCCATGGATATCACAACACTGAGAGTATGAAAGAGAACCTCAGTGGGTCCCACAGCTCCATGGAAAGGCAGGTGTTCATAGTACGGGAGGAGCAAGAGCTCTATGGCTGCTGTATAGAGACCTTGCAATGGCTTTGCTCTACCCCGCCCCCCCCATGCCTTTGTTTGGCTTTTGTCTTCAGGCTTATTTCCTCACAGCACAAGATAGCTGCCACAGGTCTAAACATCATGTTCTCACATAACAATATAAAAAGGCTGGAAGAGGGGAAAATGGCACCCTTTCCTAAATCCCTTTGAAAAAGCAAAGACAACTTTTCCAGAAGTCCCCTCCCGCCGTGGACTTCCTCTCATAGCTGGTTGGGCAGAATTGCACCACCTGCCCATTCCAAAATCAATCGTTATGGGGAAATACAATTATCATAAATAGCTTCAGCCTTTCCTAAAAATAGAATTCCGGATCCTGTCCACAAGGAAAATGGAGCAAAGGGCTGAAGGATAGGCAAGAACTGGGTCCCCAGCTGGGAGCTCTTCTACTTGAGCAGCTCAGTTTCCTATGTGTGGTCGTGGGTGCCGGGGCTCCATGGAGGTTGAGCAATTGCCGGACTCTTTCTGCCAGGCTTAGGGTTTTATGACAATACATTCCCTTTAAGCCCTAATTGGTTGCTGGTTGATTTAATATGGAGATTCCATTTACTGGTGTATTAGCCAGTACTCTTGGTTGCAAAGAACAGAAACCAACACAAAGTAGCTTAACCAATTGGTTCACATAATGAAAACGCCAGACAGTTGGTTTTGTTTCAGGGGTAATTGGATCCAGAAGTCAGATGATGTCTTTTACTATAGTTGTGCTGTCCATCTTTCAAGAATAATTTCCTCAATGTTGGCATTTTTCTCATAAAGGCTAAGGCTCCTTCCTTGCTTAAGACTCCCAGCCTATAAGGTTTGTGGTTGGAAACAGACAGGCAGCCCTTGTTTCCATAGAGCTTACTTTCCAGTGGAGTGGTCTAAGGAGAAAAACACACTCCTGTGTGTCTCCTCTATTCTCAGTACTCTACTACATGTGAGCTTTCCACACATCAAGAAATTCTTTGATACCAGCTGGGTGTCCTACAGTTTAATTCTGACACTATCTACCAGGATGTAGTGTCAGACCCCACAGGTTAAGGGACCAGTCCTACAAGACTGATCCCCCACCCCAACCCACTTCAGATACCAACCACAAATCTAAGTTGTTACCTGTGCTTCTGACTGATTAGCTGTAAACTGGAGATTCCCAAGACCCCTTCCTTTGTTCAATTAATTTGCTAGAGCAGCTCACAGAACTCAGGAATACAGATTACTTACTAGATTGCTGGCTTTTTACAAAGGATAGATAGTAAATAAAGGATATAACCCAATAGCCAGATGAAGAGACACATAGGGTAAGGCCCAGAGGATCCCAAGTACAGGAGCATATGTCCCCATGGAGTTTGGAGTGTGCCACCCTTCCAGCATGTGGGCACTTTCTTGTTCACTGACCTAAATGCTCTCCAAACCCTGTCCTTTGGGGGGTGGGGGGGGGGTTGTGTTGTTTTTGTTTTATTCAAGACCCATCAGCTCCAAGTCAAGTCATTGTCCTTCATCCTAGTTGTAGAGGGTGCAGCTCAGCTCCAAGTCCAGTCACCGTTTTCAATCTTAGTTGCAGGGGGCACAGCTCACCATCCCATGAATCGAACGGGCAACATTGTTAAGAGCTCACGCTCTAACCAACAAAGCCATCTGGCCGCCCTGTCCTTTGGGTGTTTATGGAGGCTTCATTTCTCAAGCATAGCTCGTTAAATCATTGCTCACTGGTGACTGAATTCAATCTCTAGCCCCTCTCCCCTCCCCAGAGGTCAGAGGTTGGGCGTGGGACCGGAACTGAAAGTTCCAGTCTTCCATCACTGACCGGTTTCCTTGGCAAACAGCCCTTATTCTTAGGTGCTGTCCAAAGGTCACTTTATTAAATAAAAACTCAGGTTTGGTTCAAAGGAGTTTGTTATAAATAACAAAAGACACCTTTATTGCCCTTATCACTTAGGAAAGTCCAATGGCTTAGGAACTCTGCCAGAAACAGGACAAAGAGCAAAAAATATATTTCTTATTATGAGTAATACACTCTATCAAAGGTGGGGAGGTGCCAGAGAACTATATTAACAAATTCATAAATAAGTTGAAATGTTTCCAGATAGAATACTTTTAAGAAAATAAAGGAGGATAATAGAATAGAACATGATTGGCTGGGAGGAGGACGGTGATAATATGAGGTGTGAAGAAAATATCACTTCTTGTGACAGTTGAGCTGAAAAATCAATAAGAAGGAGCCAATATGAAGCTCTGAGTGTTGCAAAAAGAACATCAAGTACGAAGTTTCTGAGACAGAAATAAACGCTGGCTATTTGAAAAAGGAACAAAAGGCATGCATGACTGAGCTGAATTTTAAAGAACACACAGGAGTTAGCCAGACTTGGAGATGGAGGGATGGGGATGATTCTAATTTATTTTAGGCAAAGAGAATAATAGCAGTGTGGGAATCATAACTTTAACCAAAAGAGAAAAACTCATCTTAAAAGCAGTAATATACCATGAGAATGGGACAGTGTGGAAATTTTGGCCAGCAGCACAGGCACCCTCCAGTATGCTGGGTTTTTCCTCTGTTCCAGTCTGGGCAAAAGGAGTGAGTTCAATGGCGGTGTCTTCCCTCACTGTGATTCTAGGAGTAACCTGCTAACCACATATATGAAAATGTTTTAATACTAGCTACCATTTATTGAGCATCTACTATTTTCTATTTCCTAGGCATTGCAATAGACATCTTCGGTACATCATCCTACCCACCAACCTTCAAATAGATACTGTTTCCAATTTACAAGTGAAGAATTGAGCTGCAGAGCGTTTAAATAATTTGCCCACAGTAAATGGCGAAGTTGAGATTCAAACCTAGATCTTCTTTGCCAAATGCATGTTCTTTCCATTATTCTACTATGTTTCCCTGAAAATAAGACCTAGCCGGACAATCAGCTCTAACGCTTCTTTTGGAGCAAAAATTAATATAAGTCCAGTCTTATTTTACTATAATATAAAACTGGGTCTTATATAAGACAGGGTATAATATAATATAATATGATATCCAGTATTATTTTAATATATTATATAAGACCGGATCTTGTATTAATTTTTGCTCCAAAAGACACATTAGAGCTGATTGTCCAGCTAGGTCTTATTTTTGGGAAACACAGTATGTACCACAAAAAAGCAATTGTTTCCAGGGATGGAGCAGGGTGGTATATCAATGGGAAGGTGGGTAGCTTCTTCAGAGAGTTTTCATTTCTTTGAGGAACTGAACATGCTCAAGGATTTGACACTTGGCCTTGTGGGCTCAGAGGCCAGCTTTTAGCAAAAGGCTTAAAAACTGACATCAACCATGTTTCTTGTGTGTGTCACAATATAATCAGAATTCCAGTTTCAAATATGGTTGCCTGGAAAAGCGCAAAATATGCAATCAAGAATATGAAATGTCAATTCTCAAACATGTTTAAAAAACACTTTTTTGAAAATATCTTTGATGCATGCAGGTATGTTCTGTCCAGGGTTGATTTTTCTCTTAAGTGGGAGAAGTGCAGGGAGCTCTAACCCTCATGGCTTCCAACCTAGCAAATGAAATGTTACTGTGCAAAAGTTGTTTTAAAATACTAATTGCACATTCCATTATAACCTTACTCTCGCAATGAGAGTCCCAAGTTGTAGCAAATGTTAAGATAAAGAATAATTAAGGGGCAATATGCCCAGAATAGTTACCAACATTGTTATGGAAGCTGAATTCTTAAGAAAAAGAAAACTGAAAAACAGGAAAGTTTGGTTGCCATTTTTGAGTGTTGGCTTGAGGCTCATTTTCTGAACCAAGACCGTGATGTTAAATCTTTGTACCCATATACTGAATACTTCCTGTTTAAAATATAGTAAAAATGTGTGGTATGATAAACATGAGAACTTTAATAATTCTTGGTTTAGGTATTTTCTTACTCGATTTTTCTAGTTGGAATAAAGATAAACATTTATTGTTGTATTAACTTCTTGTTTTGTGGACTTTAATTCTTTAGAAGTTGAACTTTGTGTCTCACCTATGTGGCAATAATAAAGGCATTACAGAATACAAAATTGTGGGTTTAGGCATGATCTATTTTAGCCCATGCAAACATTTGGTTATTTGCACCAATACCAAAAATAGCTGTCATGTACATTTGTCTTTTTTTTTTTCTCTTGACATCTTAGCATGTGGACCTCCTTCCTATATTTAGGGGACTCCTTGTGAATGTTTCTTGAACATCTTCCTCCCATGATCAGAGGATGAAAACAGCTGATAATCACTTTCCCAGATGACCTAACCGTTATAGAGAAAACACAGGACGACGTGGATTCAGGCTGTCAGATGCATCCCGCTGGGACTTTGAATCTGAAGCTAGTCTTGCAAAGAAGCAAGGCAAGTGGAGAATTTTTCCTGACAGTGGCTGCCTTGGCTGCTCTGTTCATTTTTTCAGAGGCAAAGACCCAAAGTGTGTTCCAAATCAGTGATGCAGGCCACAGCCCTTGCATGTGTTCAGCAGGGATGCCAGCACCTTCCTGGCCGGCACAATTATGGCTGCTCCATGGGGACTGGCTAGTCCCCCTTCATTTCTGCCCATTTTCCAATCCTGGTGTTTCAGCCTTCCCTGAAATTCTCCAAGATGCCCAATAGTGTTTTAATAAATCCCTTTTCTGTTTAAACCAGCCAGAAATGGTGTCTGATACAATGGCGAATTTTCTATGGTTGCACCTTGCTGAATTTATTGTACTTAATTTTATGTGAAAAATAATCTCTAGAGTTCGTTGAGTCTCCCTATTGGTATTGGGAGATTATGAACATGAATTTTTAATGGATATGTATTATAACCCAACTGTGCTTCTTTTGTTAAATTTATTGGGGTAACATTAGTTAATAACATTATATAAATTTCAGGGGGACTTTATAATACAATGTCTGTATGCTCTATTATGTGCTCACCACCCAGTCTAGTCTCCTCCTTCTGTCACCCTGAATTTGATCCCCTTTACCCTCTTCATCTGAGTCTTTTCATGGCATAGACCTTGTTGAGGTGACGGGGGCATGGGTAGCACGACATCGCTATATAATACTGCTGGCCTCTCTGTACTTACCTACTCCACCCCCTTTCCCCCGCTGAGGAAGAAGTGATTTAATTACAGGCTTTGGAAGAAGTCACCAGGTATGTGTTCTCTCTCCCTGTTGGGAACAGTTGGCCTGCAGAGAGGAGGTGCTCTCAGTCGCTCTCTCCCTTGTCGTAACTTGCAGTATCAGCCTGGCCCTTCTGAAAGAGGCCTGCCCTGGTCCCCTACAGCCTGTGCCTGGGAGGCTGAGTCTGTGATTGTGGGCTGCAGTATTAGGAAGCCGTGGATACCACACACCTAGGCCATGTTATTTACCTAAGCTTTCATCAGAGGCATTACTTAGCTCTTCACCCACAATTGTTTCAGAATTTGAAAGAGAAGGGGACTGTTTTTTATTTAAGCCCCCTCAGGCTCTAACAGATTTATACAAATTGTTCCGTGTGTACTTTCAGAGTAAACTTTTGAAAGTTTAATATTTGTCTATTTTACTATTTTTTCCCCTCCTATGTCAGTGTGGACACAATTATGGAAGAGAAAATGCATGGTAATTTAAAGAGGAAAATTTTAATGTAAAGAATTATTAACTAAATGATATAATTGGTATAAGAGGGATTGGCTAATCCAGAAGTAGAGAGAGCTCTAAAGAATAGAGGAATAGCAGGAATAGCCACCATCCCTCGGGCTGAAAGAGGAAGTGGGAGGAGTAGCCCTCCTCCCACCAGACTGAGATCCACACTTGGTTGGAGAGTACTTGGCTGTGGTGCCCTGTCCTTTGGAATTAGCTGTCACTTCACCTCCAGGGTGCTGGGAAAGTTGTTGTGGTTTACCGGAGACATTGGGCTACAAAACTGTTCAAGGCCTGGGAGCCAGTATAGGGGGAGGGGGTGGGAAGCTACAGACCGTAGGGTGCCACCCTATCCCTCTACCTCTCCATCATACACTGTGCTCTGCAGGAGACTGTTGAGAGGGGCACATGGAAACAGGAAGCAAAACCACCTCCCCCGCCACCGCAATGTCTTCCTAGCTGACAAAGCTTAACATTGTGCCAAAGGAAAAATATTGAAAAGTTCCAGAACAGTTTTCACAGAGCAGGCAAAATGGTGAAATTGGAGCTGAGAGGCAACAAATCCATAACTGGCATACCTAGATATTATTAGATTGTATTTTATAGTGATAAAGTCGTATTTTCTGACACTCTTAATTGTTTTTGAGAGTAGGGTAACCCAGTACTAAAGTAGTGAATATCTGTGTTTATCCAAAGGCATCTGAGAATTTGGAGTTAAATATTTGCCTTCTCTGCCTTTAAGGGAACACTGAGAACTTTTCTGCCCTTCAGACAACTGGTTATATATTCAGATGATACTGATAGGTTCTGCTAAGCTTTTACCATCCCTTTATTTACTTCCTAACAAAAGTTTGTTCCGGTTATTTCTTTTTCTAGGCTTCCTATCTTTATGGATTTATGATTTTTTTAGAAAATCCACATATGATCAATTTTAGTAAGTTTTCAATAGGAAGCAAATATCAATGTATGCTTAATTCATACTGTGGATGAAAAAAAAGAGGTTCCATGGCAAGTAACCTCACAGGGTGATCTGATCATAAATTTCTAACTGGGCAGGTCACGGTGGGTAGTCACACTCCAGGCATGTAACTTCTTTAGTAAAAGGTTTATCTTTGCCTTAAGCCTGTCCATTGTTTCTGTGTATCTAAGTTAACACATCTTTGAATAAATTGTAACCACCCTCAACAGAGCATATAATCTTGTTATCTACCCTGTAATCCTGTCCCCACATTGCTTCTTCCCACCTCCACCTAATCTCCCTTCTGTTCCCTCCTTAATTTCAAATGCATAAAACAAGCTGCAAAGCTGTTATTCTCTGGAGCATTTGAGATCTTGTTCCCTGGCTCGTGTTGTCAGTTTGGCTCAAACAAACTCTTTTAAAAATTCTCCACAGGTTTGGACGTTTCTTAAGACCACACTATCTTCAGCTGGAGTTCTCTGTCCTGGTTTTAGTAGCTCCTCTGCTGAAGGAGCTAGCCCACCACCTCTCATCCTCAACAGGTGTTATCAGTCCATGCTGCCCTCAACTTCAGAGAACAAATGTCAAACTCTCAGTAGTCCCCTTGAAGTCCACCTACATTGAGGGGAGGAAATCAAAGTCCATCTCTCTTCAAAGAAATTCTCAGTACTAAATTGTCTCTTAGGCGCTCCTCTTTCACCTCACTAACACCCTTTGTGTCAGTCATGGTTCAACCAGAGAAACAGAACCAATGGGAGCTATATATTAAGAGATTTCTTGCAAGGAATTGACTTACATGGTTGTGCAGGCAAACCCATAGGTAGGCTGGAACTCTCCGACAGGAGCTGAAGCTGCACTCCACTAGGTGGGATCTTTTTCTTCAAGGAAGATTCAGCTCAGTTCTTAAAGGTTTTCAGCTGACTGAATCAGACCCACCCACCCAGATTTTCTAGATAATCTCCCTTAAAGTCAACTGATTTTTTAAACTTTAATTACAAAATATATTCTCAGCAACATCTAGATTAGTGTTTGATTGAATAACAGGATGGCAGTTTAGCAAAATTAACACATAAAACTGGCCATCACACTCTTATTATGGGTTGAATATTTTTAGAATTGTGAAACAGTGTTTGGATATTTCCTTAGAAATTTGCATCTTATTCAACACTCACTTTGGAATTTTACATCTGCTGTACCAATTTAATTTCCTTTGAACCATCTTGATGCTCAGCATAAGAGAATAGTCCAGACTAATGAGCCTCTTCTTTGTGATTTCCTGAAGCTCCGCCTTACCTTCATTTTGTTCCCTAAGTCTCTGCTCGGGACATCTCTTGGTCTCCCTGGTTCTTAAACGGGCCACGAATTTTGCAGTTTGGCCTTTCTCTGATGCATGTCCCATTGCTCCTGGCTCACACATTTAAGAGGCTATGCTTATGTTGTTCCACTGAAGCCCCATATTCTCATAGAACACTCTGGGTTCCCCATCTGTTCCCACCTCATTCAAGGGGCACACCTTCTTCCAGCCTGTCTTATGCTCTGTCTCTACATTGGGGGTGAAGTGTGGCTTTGACCTTCTTACCCCTCTGCACTGGAAAACACCAAGCCAGGTAAAATCCTACATCTTTACTACCAATGGCACAAATTGAGCATCCCTCATTGCTTACAGAATTCAATATCAAAACCACAGTCATTTAAAGCCTCCCATAATATTATTCTAGTCTATTGCAGAGTTTTCTCACCAAACCAGGTGATTTGCTCTTCCTCAAATGCAGTCTATATTTTCTATGGATGAAAAAGGGGTGCTGTAATAACGTAATGTCTAGAACTTTATGTCATTAGTTTTGGCTCAAACGCCTATAAAAATTCTCTACATGTCTGGATATTTCTTACACTGACATCGCCCTCATTTTTGACTTGGCTTGTGCTCATCTGTCTAGAATGTCTGGCCCTCCCCAACTCCACCCACCAAAATCTCCTTCAAAGTTCACCATAAATGATTCACCCTCCATGAATCCTTCTTAATATTCTTTACTGGTTACCAGGCCTCCATCCTCATAACCTTAACTATTATGGAACATATATTTCCACATATTGGTGTTATTTCCCACCTATTCCCAGATTGGAAGCTCTTGGGACACTTCTGGCTCGTGTTTCGATTGCCTGTAGCATCTAGCACAATGCTTTGCCCAAAGTAGATCCTTAGTAACTATTTTCTGAAATGAATGTATTTGATCTGGGTAATTACTTCCCTAAAATTTTTTGTGTAATGCGCTGCACATATGATCTCGGAATCAGGAAACTGGACTTTCATAATCTTTGTTACCTTTATTAATCTTATTTTGTTCTGGCCCTCATTCTCTTCATCTTTAAAATCAGAGGTTTGGGCCAGATGATTTTCAGAGTTCCTGCAATGTTCTTCGATTCTAAGATTTTTTTTTTTAAATGCCTAAATGAGAAGCTGGCTTGTTTGCACAGTTGCTCAAAGAAATAATCTTTGTTCTAAGGAGAAAGATATGCTATTTAAGGTGACAAAGTTTGAGTTTTGAAATGAGAGTGAGTTGGCAACTCTGACTTACCCTATCTTGCTCTGCCTTGGGCAGCATTCTACCCAAACCACAGTGACCAATCAGGGGGCAGGAAGCCTGGTCACAGGAAGCCTAGGATGACAGCAGGCAACTTGGGAGCAAATGGAGGACAAGAAGAGAATTTGAACACATTGTCTCAAAGAGAGGTGGGTGAACCAGAATTTCTAGGAAAGACAGGAAAGAGATATCAATGAATGAAATCAAAGCAAAAAACATAGTTGACTCCAATTTCAGTGCAGGAAAGAACCATTTCTTTGACTACACTCCTGATATGGATGACAGGAAAGCCGTAAGAATTATTGTCATTAACTTCAGCTATGGCATTGGGGAAGTAGGCTTGGTGGCAAGTGGAAGCAGAGGGAAAAAAACAAAAACAAAAACAATATGACGCTCCCCAAACCA
This sequence comes from Rhinolophus ferrumequinum, assembly GCF_004115265.2. Taxonomy (NCBI): domain Eukaryota; kingdom Metazoa; phylum Chordata; class Mammalia; order Chiroptera; family Rhinolophidae; genus Rhinolophus; species Rhinolophus ferrumequinum. The sequence continues at coordinate 28,747,388 of NC_046290.1, forward strand.
TCTACTCATTTCAAAAAGTTGTAGCTTATTTTATCTTCTGCTCTTGTGTTCTCTAACTCCCTCCCTCTGAACCTAAGTGTCAGAGGTTCTTGATAAAGAAAGGGCAAAGGGTAAAACAGAAGCAATACAAACATGCTTGAGAATGTAACCTTTGCAGCCAGGCTTACCTAGTTTCGAATCCTGGCTCCAACACATAACTACCAGCCTCTCTGTGTTTCATTTACCTTACCTCCAAAATGAGGGTAAAATGTTTTTAATCCGTAGACTTGTTTCAGGATTAAGTCAATTAATGCATATAAAGTTCTTGTAACATTGCTAAGCATATATTAAAAATTAAATAAAAGTTTTGGGATAAAATGACACATAGAGAACCTGAGTAACCTGTGGCAACGTTGGGCTTTACTAAGCAACTGAAAACTGAACAAGGAGCAGGGCATTTGTGTAAAGTATCCTGGAAATTCTAAGTGCCCTTCTGGATTCCCCTTTTGTGTGACATCTCAGGATGGCTTAAAAATAATGAGAAGAGGGATGAACCTGTTCCAGTTTCATGGAATGGAAGCTTGAGCTGATTTTGTAAGAATTTTAATAAAGGGTAACACTTGAAGGCTACATACTTTTGGCATATGCTGATTACATGTGGAACACAGTAAGTGAAATTTCCCAATCATCTCATGTCTCAGAAATACCCTCTGTTAACAATATGATGTACAGAATATACTTCTTTTCTCATAGTCTTAATAAAATTATTGTGCTTTTGAATGACAAAAAAGAAGAAAGAAAGAAAGAAAGAAAGAAAGAAAGAAAGAAAGAAAGAAAGAAAGAAAGAAAGAAAGAAAGAAAGAAAGAAAGAAAGAAAGAAATCTAGAAAGAAAGAAAGAAAGAGAGGGCAAAGGGAAGGGGAGGCTATGACATTCTCTAACTTCTCCGCAGTCAGATCCAAATCAATGAAACAGAAGCTGTTTCCATGCTGTGAAACAAATAACACATATGACTAAAAGAATAGGAACACATTGTTTCGATGCTCAGTTAAAACATCTTATAATACCACCAACCCAACAGTCAGATTTTACTTTCTTCAACACCCCCAGTGCCCAAGGGTGTTGTCCCCACTGTGCACAGGGACAGGTGATTTTTTTGCTTTTGCTCTGGTCTTATTTCTGCAGCCTTGTTACTGCCTCCGCTACCAATGACCACATGAAATTGCTGCTTCTAGGGGCACAGACGTCCTCTGTTCTATTAGTGACAGCCCCCGATGTCACCACTCAAGCCTTGTAAAGACACTGCTCTCCCCTTAGCTATTCTTTCCAAATCACAAGGCAGATCCTTTCCCAACTCTCCACCACATGACTGAGGTGAGGTTGTCTAACAGGTGCTCAAGAATCAGAGAGTGAAAATCAGGGGAAGGAGAGAATACCTTCACTCTCAAAGGTTTTTCTCACTTTAAGCAAACCAGAATGCAGTATTCCCCCAAACAGAATATTTATTTACTGGGCACCTTTTATATGTCAAACGATGTGCTTTACATTAAGTCTTCACAACGATCTTTAAAAAAAAAAAATGACAACATAAATTTATTATCTTTAAGTTCTGGAGGTCCATGGTCTGAAATGAGTCTCACTGCGTTAAATTCAAGGCGTCATCTGAGCTGTGCTCCTTCTGGAGCCTCGAGAGGAAGGTCCGTTTCCTTGTTCTAGAGGCTGCCGGCCTTGATGGGCTTGTAGCCCTCTCCCTGGATCTTCTAAGCCAGCAACAGGGGGACAAGTTTTTCCCCCAACACACCAGTTTTTCTCAGAGACAGCTAATTCTTCTGTTATCATAGCTCTTTCTCTGACACCACAATGACAATCTTTTGAACCAGGTTTTATCCTCTCCATTTGCAGAAGGACAAAACAATATATAAGGACTTCAGTGAAGGCCCAGCTGACCAAAGCCATCCAGTGCTTTTTCTGCCATATAATGCTGCACAGACTAAAAATCAAAAGGCAACGTTAGCTTTAAAAAAATAACATTAATTTTATCAAATGATATTTTGGAGAAAGTTTTTAGAGTAAGAAACTTTCCTACTTTGTTTTAAATTGATTTCAATTTATAAAACTAAATTGAATTCTGACAATTGTTAGGAAGGTTTAGTTATTAAAAATGGATTCACATACAGTTTCTAAGTTGTGGGTGTGTGTTAAATAGCAATTGCGATTGCCACAAAAAACTCATGCAAGATTATTAAAACTAATATTTTATTTGAATTATTTAGTGGTCATTGTGAGTCTATAGCTCCAGATAATATATAATATCTGCTCTGTCTTCACTGTCTCTGATTTCTCAGCCTCAAACATGGGAAAATTGGACTGATTTTGAGATTGAGTTTGGAGAACTAGAAATATCAAGCTTCTCCTCTTACCCCTGCAAAGTAACCAGAGCCCATTCTGGATCAAGAATCTATTTCCAACATAAAAAAAAATAAAAAAAAATTGATGTGGATGTATAAAGGACCCACCTAGTTAAAATAAGCCTTGTTCAGGCACGTCCTTTCAGGGAATCAGAACCTTGCAATTATCACCTGTGATCTACATGATTCAGATATCTGAAATAATATCTTATGCAACCAGTAAGACTTGCTCCACTGGCTTGGATGTAAATACAGTCACATTTTTTTTTCTTGTTTTTCCAAGTAAAGGACTGCAAATCAATTTACCTTTATTTACAAGAACTAGAGTATTTCCTTCTGAAGGCCTCTCTATCTCTTCCACCTGAACAGTCTAAGAATTCAGTCCAAAACAGGGCACTCCTGTTTCCAAACACAAGTAGAGAGACATTGGTGTCCACTAGCACTCTTGCTACCGTGTTTCCCCGAAAATAAGACCTAACCAGAAAATAAGCCCTAGCATGATTTTTCAGGATGACATCCCCTGAACATAAGCCCTAAAGCGTCTTTTGGAGCAAAAATTAATGTAAGACCCGGTCTTATTTTCGGGGAAACACGGTATGCTTGTGACCATAATTGTGTTGTTACTGAATTCCAGAATTCATATCCTTATTAGCCACTTTTATGCTCAGATATTTACTGAGCACCTTCTATGTACCAGGCACTGAGCTAGGCACCAAGGATAGAGCTGGGAACTCACTAGACATGGCTTCTGTCCTCATGAGCCTTACCCAGTATAATGGTTTCCAGAGGAGGATGCCCTTACTGGATCAGACACACTAACCAGTTTAGGCAGATGCTCCATGCTTGGCCTCCACAGTTGCAGCTTTCCTGGATCACACATGGGCTCAGACACTATACACTAAGTGGCAGGGTCTTGGGAGCTTTGGCTCCTAACCACACACTGAGGTAGAAAGAATCCACCTCCATGTCCAAGCACCGAGTCTCTGCTGTCAGGCCATCAGCTGAGAAGAATCTGCCCTTCAGGTAAATTTCCTTTAGTGGCAATGGATGTCTTCCTGCCAGCATTCTGGCTTGTCTGCTAGCTAACTCAGTTTGGACTGGAATAGTTAGTGGATGTTTAATGGAGCTAGACAGAGCAAGATTTCTACAAAATGAAAGATCCTTTTCAACTTAAATTCAATTGAAAGTTGCAGTAGCCTTCCCATAAAAAGGGATAAATATAAAACAACACCCCCGGGTGGCCAGAACATAGCAACAGCCTTTTATCTCAGAGAGAGAAAGCTGTGGGCTATGCTGATAGAGAGAAAGGCTATTGACAAATTTTAGGTATTATTTGGAAGCAGACATTTTGCAGAGTTATTGAAGGCAAAGCTCTCCCCAGCAATAGAGTTGATAAGAACTCTGTTATTTATAAATCTTAGAACTATGAACAGCTTCAAGTGCACAAATGGAGAATTCTCTGCAATTAGCAGGAGGAGTCCTGATACCTCAAGTGAGTGACTGACAAAGGTAAGAGTAGCAGTATAAATAGCATGGATGCCTGGCATACCTAGAAAGAAGTGAAATATCTAAACTACATGAATAATATAGAACAGAGTTGTATTTCATCAGGCTCAAGTTGCTTGACTAGTGAATTGTATAGAGTTCATTGTTAGAGAAGGATATTAAACTCTAGCACACTACTTGGCCCAGCAGAGAACAATATTTACACAGTTAGGATGGTAAGAATGCTGTTCATTGGTTGTGTTAATTTTTTAATGTTGCAAAACAAGGTGTCACAGACTTAGCCATCTAAAACAGCACACATTTATTAGCTCATAGTCTGTAAGTCAAAAGTCCAGACATGGAATGACTGGGTTCTATGCTTAGGATCTCGCAAGGCTGAGATCAAGATATTGTCTTGGCCGCATTCCCTCTGGAGGCTTCGTGGAAGAATCTGCTCCTAGCTCCTTCTTATTCCTGGCTGAATTCAGTTCCTGGTGGTTGTAGGACTGAGGTCTCTGTTTCCTTGCTATCTGTCAGCTGGGGTTGACTCTCAGCTCTGAGTTTACCTGCATTTCTTGGGACTTGGCCCTCTCCATCTTCAAAGTCAGCAGCGGCATATGGAATCCTTGTCATGTTTTGATTCTCTCTGACTACATTGACTCTGACCACATTGCCTCTGACCTCTGGACCCAGACCTAAAGGGCTCCTGTGATTAAGTCATTCCTACCCAAATAATCTCCTCATCTTAAGGACAACTGATTTGTGACTTTACTTACATCTGCAAAATACCTTCATTGCAACACCTAGATTAGTGTTTGGGAAAAAGTGTTATGTATATCAGAAAACAGACTTTGGAGGAGGGGGGCTGTCATTTAGAATTTTTCTAAGTCTTATTTGTTTTCAATTTTTGAATCTACCTTAAATTCTAAACCAGTGATTTTTCTCAGCTAGGGTCAGGAGTGATTTTGCTCCTCTCTCCCAGGGTACATTTGGCAATATTTGGAGACATTTTTGGAGGTCATCCAGTGGGTAGAGGCCAAAGGTACTGCCAATTCAACTACAAATGTAAAGTAGAATCCCCACAATAAAGAATTATCAACACCAAGATGTCAGTAGTGCCAGGGTTGAGAAACTGTGCCTTAAACAATGCATGAAAGACAATTATTATTATAGAACAGAACTATAGTTATCAACCTCAGTCACGTAAATGTAAAAATATAGCTTATGTGACACAAGATAGAAGGATAGGAGGACAAGGAAAGGTGTAAGACTGTCTACATCTTACATAAATAGGAGACTGAAATTCTAGAATTAATGGACTAATGAATGGAAGGTCGATATATTATTCAATGTTAAAAGAAACAGTAATAAAACTATGAAGATGAGGAGGGGAAGGGAAAGAAAATAGGGAACTGTAAGGAGACAACAGATATTGCCTAAAATTGATAAACAAAAAAATGATACTTTAAGCATTTCATTTGAAATTATGGAGATAACCACTGATGAGGTTCAGGACACACTACCCCAAAATATGGTATATTGGCATATTGAATATTTGAAGCTGAAGGAGTTTGAGAAAACGGCAAAAGCAAGAAGGTCACTTTGACCTTTCCCCCACCCTTCTCTCCTGAAACACATCATGAAATCCTCGGTGAGAGGTGCTCATACCATCATTATCTCCAAAGGTAAAGAGAAACGGAGAAGAATCCTAACAAACAGGGCTTGCTAAGTTCCCCCCAGTTTATTACACTTATCTCACACCCTCTGACCTATCATATTCCTCTACAACCAACCACTCTTCATCAAACCTAGCATAAAATACTCAGGTCTATTTCTTCAGGTCTTCATTTCCTTATGAAGGCTCCTGTGTCATGTAAAACTCATGTTAAATAAATTTGTATGCTTTTCTTCTGTTAATATGTCTTTGTCAGTTTAATTTTAGGACCTAGCCAGGCACCCTAAAAAGATTGAGGAAAACTGTTTTCTCCCCTACACCACCAGAAGAACGGACACTTGGTTCCCTGACTTGCATATTTAAAGTTCCTAAGATTACAGCTTTTGTTTTTTTTCATTTTGGCTGTGTAGCGTTTTGGCTGTTTTAATCCATGGTTGTACCTTATGGTTCCAATAAAACTGTATTCTTCAATCTATCAATTAATACTTGTGGTTAAAATAAAAGACAGACAAACAAAAAATGTTAAAAGTGGTTGCCCCAAAGAAGTAGGTCTCTGGGAATAGGGAGGATAGAGAGAGAGGATGTTGTTTTTCATTATAAATTCTGTTGTACTTTTTATTTTATTTATTTTTACTACACATTTGTATTAGTTTAATAAAAAGATAATCTTAAAAAAACTTAGGGAGTTAGACTGGATGATCCACTCATACATAGTACAGTAATAGTATTGGTAACAAAATGTTTTAATAAGCACATGTAATAGCCTGTAAAGTGGAATTTCTTTGAGAAGCTGCACAGTCCTTACACAAAGTTTTAATTGTGTGCATTGCAGTAAAATGAAAATGAAAAAATATAGTATATAAACCTACTCTCATTATTACTACACAAAAACTGTATGGAATTATGAATCTAGACAGGGAGAGAAAAAGTTGAAAACAATTCAAGTTATTGGTTGAGAGGATTAGAGACTTATGTTTTTATTTTATTTTAACTTTTTAATTAATGTTATTATGTTTAATTTTGAAACCTGTGGTTTATTTCCGTTTTCTCTTATTTTATGTTATTATATTTTATTTAATGTTACTTTCTTCAGATTTTAGAACCTGTAATTTGAAATTTGATGGCATTGGATGACAGTACTACAAAATTAAAAAGGAATATGTAGTGCTACAGTCTGAATGTTTGTGTCAGCCTAGAACTCACACGTAGAAATCTTAAACCCAAAAGTTGATGGTATTGGTAGGTGGGGTCTTTGGGTGTGTGTAGGTCATAAGGGTGGGCCTTTCATGAATGGAATTCATGGCTTATAAAAGAGACCCCAGAGAAAGAGCGCCCTACTCCTTTCTGCCATGTAAGGACTCAACAAGAAGTCAGTACAGTCTACAACAGAAGAGGCTTTCGCCAGACGCTGAATCTGCCGAAGCGGTGATCCTGGCTTCCCAGCCTCCAGAACTGTGAGAAATAAGTATTTGTTGTGCATAAGTCACCCATTCTCTGGTATTTTGTTACAGCAATCTGAACCGACTAAGACACTTAGGAACCATTTTCCTCAGATCGCCTGTATTATTATATTATCACAGTAAAAAACATGATGGGGTTGAGTGGAAAAATGCTGTATTTTCTAACCAAATTTGTCTTTTTAAGTTGAAAAGAACCTGGCGAGGGACATTTGGCAAAACCAAGATTATAAATAATGCACAATTATAAATAATGCACATTGCCTAAGATTGTGAAACTCAGTTAAATCAGGTTGGGGCCTGTTTTCGTCTATGAAGATGGTTATTGGCAGTCTCAGCACCCACAGTACCAAGCAGCAGCATATTTTACTGCTAGACTTCTAAGTAAAACAGTCAACAGGCATCCTGTAGCCCTTTGTGAAGCACCAGAGGCACAGATCTTTATCTGAATTCCTCTCCCTCTGCCCCACCTCTGTGTCCACCGTACCTTCTAGGGACCACTGCTGGGGCTGACCGATGACTGGTGACCGACTGCCTCAGCGGGGGGAGGGTGGCCGGGAGCGCAAGGCTCATAATCCCAGCACGGGCCAGGGAGCTGTGTCCTACACAACTAGGCTGAGAAACAACGGCTTGAACCGGAGTGTGCGTGGGGCAGGGGAGGTGGAAGAAGGGCGGGGAAAAAGGGAAGAGGAAGTCTGGAGACCTGGGTACAGGCTTATCTCTGCCACTTACTATGCGACCTTGGGCGAATCATTTAATGTCTATGAGCCTCGGGTTTCCTCATCCAAAAAGTGGAAATATCAATACGAAGCTCACTGGATTATTGGTGAGAATGAATAAACCACATGCTAAATTAGTGTCAATGAGCAGTGTGTTAAACAAACTTGGTGATAGTTTAAACTACATCAGGCTCAGCATCTCCATGTGTCCCATTATCACCTCCATGTCATCCTGGCAGCACTGCTGCCCTGGAAGGGTCAGGAGGGAGGTGCAGGACACCTGATACCTGGCAAAAGGGTCACTGGGCTCCTGCCATCTAATGGCTGTGTATGAAAACCAAGTCTTGCTCTACATCTCGAAGCTTCTGTAGACAACAAGGAGACCAACAGAGGAGCAACACAATGGACATCAACCCACAAGATGTGGGAAAGGTGGGTTAGGAGTTTAAAGATTTAGGTTCCTTATTTAGGGAGAGTAGAAAATCATCCCACATGATACCCAACTCCAGACCTCTCCCTAAAGCTTCAAGAACTGTCTGGGGTGCAGGCCGATGGCTCCTGGAGCAAAGCAGACTTTTTTTTTTCAGCATCAGAATTTATCAAGCCAAACAACAGTAGTTATTCAAACTAGGTGTTTTAAAGTAATATTCAGCTAAAACTTTTCAATGTAGAAAATAAACTCCAATGTTCATAAACACTAAATAATACAGTAAGAAACATAAAAATTCACACAGGAAGTATTCTTACCAAAAATGTTAACCTGGATGTGATCATGAGGAAACAGACACAGCCAGAATGTGAAACAGATTCTGGCTTAGATTCTTTTATTAAAGGTCTATGCCATGAGAAGAAAGAAACGGGGGAAAAATCAGAAGGACTTTCTTAGATTAAAAGATACTAAATAAATATAACAATTAATTGCAATATATTAACCTGGACTGATTGGAAAAAACTATATTAAATACTCTGGAAATAGGGGAAATATGAAATTCTTTAGATATAAAACTGATAATGAGGTTATATAGAAAATGTATTTATTCTTGAAGGATGCCAAGTTGTAACAGTAAAAAAAAAATTTAGGAGTGAAGTATCATGATGAACTTATTTTCAAATGGTTTAGCAAAAATAATAGACAGATAGATAGATAGATAGATAGACATAGATATAGATACCTAATGTTTTATATACATATGCAAAGAAAGAAGAGAGGAAGAAAATGAATGTGGGAAAATATTAACAATGATTAATCCATGTGACAAGTATACAGGCATCCATTGTACCATTCTTTCAACTTCTCTGTAGGTTTGGAAAACTTCGTAATAAAAAAGTTGAAATTGTATCTGGATGCTGCTCTTACAATATTATATGAAGATAAGTATTACCTTTTCATTTCATTTTTCAGTTGAGGATGTCATTGGCTACATTTGCATACTGTTTACTTGTTCCTTTTAAAAAATATTGTTTTGTTTTGACATCTAACTCCCAAGAAGGAACATTCACATAAGAAATTTATAACCAACCATGGCCAAGTTCACTTCAGGAATCGTCTTTATAGGTTCATTTGTACATTCTCTAATAAGGAGTTTTATGGCCATGTATTTTACGGCCCCTCTGATGTGCGCCTTTACTGTTCCTCTTGCCATGGTGTTTCTTCTTATGACAAATGTTGTCTTTAACATTTTTCTTGGCCGCTTGTTTTTTCATCCACTGCTTAATAATATGACTGTGCGGGCTGGCACAGATTCTTCTGCGCTTGACATGAAGGCTGCCAAAAAGGGAAGAAAAAAGATCACTCGTAGAAAGTACAAGTAAAAACTTAGTTACTTACAGGAGTTCCCACTTTTAGACACACTGTATTCTTAGAGTCGGAATCCTAAAACTCAGTACCACAAGGTTGATTCTTAACTTGACTACACTGCTGCCTTTGGTTCCTCGGATATCAGCAGAAAGTATTAAAAGAAGAAGGAATTGGAGGAAAGGGGAGAAGGAGGAAGGGAGCAAGGGAGAGTGGGGAGGAGGGGGCGAAGGGGGAAACCAAGAGAAAACAATTCTCTTTCTGGACCCCAAGCTTCACCCAACAAAATCAATTCGTTTCTCACCGCCCATCTCACCCATATCCTCCTCAGTAAGGTTTTTCTAGATTCTCTCAGCTCAGTGCCCTCTTTTTTCCTTTGAGTTTCCATGGCACTGGTTATCTCTCTTCTGGCACTTAGTTTACTTGTCTTTTATTTGACTACTTGTCTGTCTCTCTCCTTTCACTGTGGCATGATGCTGTTGTCTACAAGTGTCTTGGAAAGGCCTGTTCACAGTAGCAATTCAGTAATTCGTTGTAGATGTGAAGTGAAAATTGTTCAAAATTAGGACAGTTTGGTTTTGTTTTCAATGAAACTAAAATATGCTAGGCTTTCGTTAACATTTTCATATAATATAGATCTATACCACAGCTCAGAATTTGTTTTCATTTTTCTGTATGAAAATTTGACATTGGGGGTAGGAGATTCCTAGAGCACCATTCACAATTTCTAGCAACTAGAAGAATTTTTTTTTGTTACAAAAGATATTGTGACTTAATATCCCCATCAGGTCCCACCAGTTTTATTAAATGTCACATGGGCCTGCTGTCTCTATGCATACAAGATTGCTACGTCTGGATAAATTGAGACCTTTGACCCTGTTTTCCCAAAAGGAATCATCAACTAATATGGGAACTGTTTTCCCAAAAAGAATCATCTGCTAATGTGAGAGGAAAAGTTGGGAAAGATTTGAATGAGCTTAAGCATAATAAAGCCAGAATGTAGGCATATTCGTTTGAAAAAAGTAAGGCATCGTAACAGGAGAACAATACATTCTCTAACTGTGTTAGATTGAGAGGTCTTCAAAAGAAAAGCTACTTCTCACCATGGCCAATTGGCGTGCCTTTAGTTATGACAGGAGAAAACTTGGCTGTAGCAATATGGAGGAAAAAACGAAAAAGTGTTGACGCTCCTACCCTTGGCAAAGAGCTGAAACTATCTCCTTCCCTGTGGTATCAGCAACAACCTGAGCAGACATCCGTGGAGAAAGACTCCACTGACATCCAGATAAGCCCAGAAGTGACACAGGAGAGAACTAGGACTCAACTCCATTATTTCTTGAGGAGTGAGGAGCTGCTGGGAGGGGCTCTGGCCCTCGGGCTGAAGGGCAACCTAGATGCGGGGCGAATACAGACAGAGGACCCAGGGAGGTGGAGAACCACAGGACAACAGGCAACAACTACCATGGGGGACCCTTTTCAAAGGCCTATGCAGTGTGACCTCAACCTCTCAATGTAAAATTAGGGGAAAAACCAGCTACCAGAACACAAACCAAATCCAAGATGCTATGATGTTTTAAAATCCTAATGTCTAAAGACTACTTAAACCTCCACTTGTATCCCTCGTGTATTCCATCAGGATAAAAAGAGATGAGGTAACATCGGGCTGGGATGTAGCCTATTCCATGCTCCCTACGCTGTCCCCAACTCCGTAGTATTCTGATGAGCACTGACCCACCCCGTTGTGAACTTCTAGGTGGAGAGTTTGATGCTAAGAAACCATAAGGCTGATCTCCTAATTCTTTTACAAGAGAGTAACTAATTCAATGGACCTAAATGGGTGGTCTTGTTGTAGAGATTGTATCTATAATTGTTACATAGACTTTATTTCTTTACCTGTTTCTCTAAGCACTACAACCCCTAACAACCACTTTGGAAAATATACTCAAGCCTGCCAGATAACTTCATGTAATAATCCCAAATTTTCTTCCCAACAGATATGATTCAAGAAACCTAATCCTAAATCTGCCCAAGACAAACAACTTTGCACTGTATGTATGTTTAGAAACAGCCCAAAGTTCTCTAATAAAGTCACTGTAGAGGGGTTTAAACATGCAAATTGCTGTTTAAACAATCTCAGACATCAAAAATTACAACGGTCATTTATGGGGTGTGAAACAAAGGACTTATTTCTAGGCAAAAAAAGGAAAAGAAAAGAAATCCAGTGAATTCTCTGTAATTTATATTTAGTAGCTGTGAAAATAACAGATGCTATTTGGGAATTATATTTTCAACACTTGTAGTGTTTTCTGCATCTAAAACACTTGTTGCAAACCTTGAATTCTTAATGCATAGTGAAAGTTAAGGGATAAATAAAGACGTGTTCTGTAGTAAAACAAAAGAACTTTTATCTATTTATATTGACTGTCAGGAAACACAACAGGGAAGATCTGTAATTTATGATTTAAAAGTGCTATATAGTCAAATTTCATCTTATTTGAGACCAGGTCATAACTTCTCTAAATTTAGCTGTCTTATCAGCACAAAGAGGTCAATTTACAAACTTGTACTCAAATAAAGTAAGTATTTTTAGATCCAAATGATTGTCTTCATAGTTTCCCTTTAATTAAAACTGAGTCCTTATTAAAATGACAACTCATGATTTTGATCATATTTTCCCTTATCAAAGTGAGGACTTATATCATTTCTGTTCCTATACCTTTGAGATCTCTATCTGGCGCCTGCTTATCCCAAAGAAACTTCTCTGAAACTCCTGTTAGCAAACTCCTGTATCAGCGTCCCCTGATATTCCCCATCATCTGTCTTCTACTGTTTCACACACAGAGAAACTTCCCACAGTTCTTTCCCCATACCTTCCTGGGAGTGCCATGGGAGCTCTTACAAACTCTGAAGACTACTTCAGTCTGGGGTGACATGTGCCAACAAGGTGAAAGGAACAGGAAGTTGAGAATTTGGTGTTATTGAGAGTAGCCAGAACAGCCTCAGGCAAATTCTGTTCAGCCAAATATCCAAATGTTTCTAATTTTCCAGAGCACTGTTTACCCATGAACTTTTTCCTATGAATTTTTGCCTATGAATTTTTACTCTCCAACTACTACCAGTACTATTTATTAAGATTAAGTAAAAAATGATAGAATTATGGCCAGGCATTTACTAAGGGAGTTTTTCAAAGAAATTGGGACCTTGAAGCACCCCTCAGCTTCACCCCTTGAAGCACCTCATTAGTAAGTATCCCCTGGATGGTCATAGAACACATTGGTTCCCAGTGACACAAAACCACCTGAGCCAATGGATCCAGTGTGGTGACATGAAGTAAGGAGTTGCTGAGAGAGTTTTCAGCCCTTTCCCTTCTCTTACATAAACACTCATGCTTATTACAAGTTTGGGCCAGGAATTGCCTTACTCCACACATCTAACCCCAAGTGTAATTTTAAAACGTTTTTAGATCTAAGGTCTTTTTGAAGGTCTTATAAAATCTGTGGACCTTCTCCCCAGAAAATGTTCACACATTCAGATGCACAAATTTCAGGGACATCACAGCCCCTCTGTCCTGAAGGAAGTCTATCAGTGGACATCTTACAAACTCTTCCTCTGATCTTCTAGAACCTTGCCTTGGAGCAGTGTTTCTCAAAGTTGGGTAATGGATGGATTTCTCTGACGGGGAAAAATGTATCTTAAATCTCAGAGAATGGTCTGTAGGACCCACCTGGATAGTTAGTCTCCTGGAGACTCTAGGAGGGCAGAGTCTATTTTGTCACTGCTGCATCCCCAGCACATAGAATAGTGTTTATTACATAATTGCTAATTGATAAATATTTGTTGAATTCATTGAATAAATAAGGAGGTTCCCCAGTGACTCGGGAACTCAGGCATAAGCAATGGGACTATTTGTAGCCCAAAGAAGGGAACACCAAATGGCTTGTTCGTGTCGCCTGGAACCATAAATGGTGTCAGGGAAATGCCTGATATGCTGTCATTATGATTTGAAGGTGCTGAATGCAATGGCATTTCAGGAGAGCATCTTATGGTTAGTCCCATCATCCCCTTTGAGAGACCTTGGAAGTACATAGTGCTCTGAACGAAGAGACCTGGGTTCACATCCCATTTCTACAGTTCACCAGCTGTATGTCACCAGGTGAACTTCGTAGTCTCTTCAATCACATCTTTCTTTTGTGTGACATGGAGGTAACTGATGCCTTCCCCACAGCATTGTTGTCAGCGTCCAGATTTGCTAAATACCAATGTATGTCAGATTTTAAAATCTCTATGGAGATGTTAAACACATATGTCTAAAGTTTTTAATAACTGAGCCAGGGATGGGGGTAGGAGGGGTCAGAGGGTCTACTGTGCGCCAACAGCCCAGCGTCAATAGCAAAGAAGGATGTTTGTGCGTCATTACATGTAGCACGTGTGGCAGGGACGACAGCTCTGCACTTCTGTTTGAACCTTATATACACTCCTGATGAATTCTGAGAGCAAAACGGATAGCAACCCACATACTTGCCTGGAAAAAGTTACAGTTAAAGACATGAAAATAGAACAGAGTCACTTCCTGGTTTTCTTTTCTTGTTTTCACTCAGAATGTCCCTTGTTTTGCTTAGGAAAGTCGTATGCATTGCTCGGTGACTGAAGGCATTTAGCCGTAAGCAGAGCACTGCAGTGAGGGGAGAGGAGGGCTAGTGCAGGGCTCTGGACATCCTAGTACAGGGGGACTGTGGGTTCACTCCCGGGGGCCTGGGGCAGAAAGGCGAAATATTGACTCTCCCCTCCCTTGTTTCAATGATTATCTGTGTGTTGTGCATCAGGCAAAGCCTCCCTAACCTATTGTTGATTGGCTGAGAAATGATCGCTATGCAGTTTAGACCTCGCTGCTGAAGAGCACTCACATGACAGCAGCCAAGTCACAATCCCCATCAGCTCTCTGAATGTGACATACAGTCACTCTTTCCAGAAGCCTTCTGGAAATATGATGTGAAACCTCGGTGCAACAGCTGGAGGCAATGGGAAGTATGGCTAAAAGAAGGAAAGAAAGAAAATGTTAAATGACAGTTTATAGAACAATGGCTGGGCTCACATCCTAAAGGCTCTGAAAGAACAATGTTAATCCACTTGAGCAAGGGGTAACCCTGTACCGAGGGCTTTGTGCGTGCAGACTCGGGCAGCACTGTCTCTCTACCTTCCAGAACTTAAACTGTATTGGGGGAAGATAAAATTAAGTACAGGCAAAGACACAAAACAATGGAAGTGATGATGAAATGCTCCAGACAACAATGTTAGTGGGGTTGCAGACTGACTTGATGAAAGATGAAATAAGTGAGGTTGACATAGTTCAGAAAAGAGTGAAATAAATAATGGTACATCTAAATGGAATAAAGGATGAAGTAGGTATATATACACTAACATACTGGGGCTGCCAAAAAAATATATACACATGACTTGTATTCATCTTTTATTATCGGTATATATATGAGTGTTATAATTTTAATGCAGTTTTTTCCTTTCTTAAAATGTGTGTACGCATACATTTTTTTGGCACCCTCTGTATACAAATTCCATAATTTATTGTTAAGTGAGAAAAGCAAGTTTCAGTACAAGAACTATAAATGACCCTGTTTTTATATAAAAATAGAATGTATACATATACAAAGAGGAAAGATATGGAAATACACATGTCTAAATTTATAAGCAAAAACTACTTCTGGAAAGGGGGCAAATTTTCAACTAGCAAATAACACAATAAAACTTCCAGTGCTATGAAGATCTAAAACAAGTCTTCTAGAAACACAGATTAGAGAACTCCAGGTGGGAAAGTTAGTAGGCAGCAAAGGACATGAAGTTTGGACTAAGTTTTAAAGGAGGAGTCAGAATTCACCTAACTGAGAGAGGGCCTGGAAGATGTCCTGCTCTCTGGCCTAGAAGAGAATGGAATGCTGGTTTGGGTTGTTTAGCTCACAGAATCTGAGACACATTGAACCTGGCATCTTAGACCAGGGCAAGTCTTGTCAAGAAGGAAGCTCTGCACTAACTTCAAGTCTTGTCAAGGCCTGGAGGAAATGCTGTGACCTTAGTTCCAGAGCCTCATGGAGGATCTGTGTAAAATTCACTAGAGTTCTTCCCTCCAGAAAGAAAGACTTTCGCCCTCCTCTCCTGTCCCACTTGTCCTAAATAGCTCAACGCTGCTCCATCTGTAACAGAATCTAGGCTGACTAAATAAATGAATGAATGAATGAATAAATAAATAAATAAATAAATAAATAAACAAATAAATGGCAACCTAGCTTCAGTCCAGTATATATTTTTCACTCTCGGGAAATTAGAATATACATATAATCTCCAAGTATACATTAATTATATATTTACATAGACTCATTTACAAAAATGTATGTCTTTAGTAACTTCTAAACCATGCATTTAAATTAATAAATGCAGTTGAAATATACCCACACCGGTGATAGAAGGTACTCACCCGCAGTTCCGTTATAATCTAGCTGCCCTGTAAGTCCGCAGCAGCCCAAATGAAGTACATGTTTTCCATTCCCAGTGCAAACTAGTTCATGTCCTGTTTCCTCTCAATCTAGACCCAGTAAGGGCTTTTCATTTTGTTATGCATTTGAGGAGAGTGTAGAGGCCCCCCTCAAATACCACCCAACCAGATTCCCTAGAATAAGGAAAGAATCTTTCGTTCAGCAAACATGCATTGAGTGTCCACTCTGTGCCAGGCCCTAAACTCTGTATTAGAAATGCTGAAATAAACAAGGCATAGTTTCCATCCTCGTGATGTATACTAGTCCAGTAGGTAAACAAATAATCACAACACAGAAAAATAAGTGTTGACCTAGACATGCTCAAAGTGTGATGGGATTATAAAATGAAAGAGACCAGATTCAAAAGGCCACATTTTGTATGATTTTGTTTATATGAAATGTCCAGAATAGACAAATCCAGAGACAGAAAGTAGATTAGTGGTTACCAGGGGCTGGGGCAGGGGGGAATGGGGAGTGACTACCAACAGGTAGAGTCTCTTTCGGGGGTGATAAAATGTGCTGGAATTAGATAGTGGTGATGGTTGTACAATTCTGTGAATATACTAAAAACCACTAAATTGTACACTTTAAAATGGTGAATTTCATGGCATGTGAATTATATTTCAATTTTTCAAAAAGTGCTATAGGAGAACAGAACGCTGGTTGCCCTTACATTTATTAATACATGTATTTCCTAAAATGAATTGTTTTTTTCTTTAGCTATGCCATGCTGCTTATTCTCCAAGTCAAAGTATTGTAATATTTCCCAAGAGGTTTGGGGTTTATTCATGTATCTATCCATCCATTCACCCATCTTACTATATAAGAATCATTATGTGAATTCTTATAGAGTGAATCACTATCTAGACTTATATCTATGACTTCTTATGTGTGAGTTACTATGCTAGAGCCTGGAGGTAGAAAGATGAAGAGTTACTTCATCTTTCAGACCACTGCTATTAGCTGTGATCCAGGCAACCATAAAGTACGAAATGGACTTTGAGAAGCATTGTGGGAAGTAAGAGTTATAGGCAAACCTGTGTGTTTAGGAATTTGAGTTATCTAAGAGCTGACATAAATTTGAGGAATAGATTTAAGACAGACAGACACCCAGGACCTACCTATATGTACTCAGTAAACTGATACACATTTCTCAAATATAAAGGTAGGATGGGCTCACTTAGAGATTACTTGACCTAAATCAGATTAACCACAAAAAGGCGAGGCAGGCCAGCATTTATTACATGTTGGCAGATGTAACTGGTGCCCTTGTGAGAGAGCTGGAAATATAAAAGGCGGGAAAAGGTAGAATCATTCAAAGAGTGCAGGAGGAGCCAGGCAATGAAGAATGAATGCTAGGTCGTTTGGACTCCGGCGATGGTGAGATTCTTTTAGATAACATCGCCGCCTAGTGGTTTTCTTATGCAGCCTCCAGTCAGAATATTTCCATTTTTAAGGAATGGTCAGCAACTTCCTCTGATTTCCACACAGGAGAGATTTAGGGGTAGTCATAAGGTTGAAAAAAGGGGTTAGGTGACAGTTCTTCTGCATTTAACACTTTTTATTCATATGATACATTTACTTGTTTGTGAAATCAAGCTGATAAGAAATTAGGGAAACTAAGCCTTCCCCAAAGACCACCCTGGTGCCACCATTGCACAAGGCCAGTAACCCCAAAGGAAAGAACCTGCTTTTCTTCCAAAACAGTAGTTCACACATAGACCTGTCTGATGTAGTAGGGGTTCCCTGGAAGGATAGATGTGAAAATTATTGCAAATACAAATATTCTTGCAGAATGGACTTGATAAAGCAAGAGGGCCCAGAGCTATAAACAAACAAGGTTATTGTAAAGCTTTTCCTACTTCACCCCCTGCCCCCTCCTCAATACCACCAGAGATGCCCCTTTGCTTTGGAAAGGGCATTCTTTTCTTTGTGTCAGCCCAACAGCGAGGACTCTCCTTGGAAATATGATTTATGAGAGCAGCAACTGCTGGGCTAAGGTCAGCTCTCTGGAGGCAGGAGGCGACCATGAGAGGACAGGGAGAGGGTCAACAGCAGCTGCCCAGCAGAAGTACCAGAAAGTTGCAGGTAGGGGCAGCCTCCCTATCCTATGAGACCACCTTCACCCAGACTCTGGGAGGGAAAGCACTTTTCTCTAAGACTCACAATTTGAGAATTATCAAGAATTTTTGAATTGGGGGACCCTAGTGAAAAATCTGTAATGACTATGAGGCGAGACAGAGAGGGGGTGATTCAGAACATCACAATTTCTATTCACCAGCCAGTGAAGTCCAGACCATGCAGTTTCCATGTGTAGCATCTGATGTGTGTATTCAGTGAATTGAAGTTAATGTTTCAATCATTGGTCAAATGTTTTTTGAGATTGTATCAATCTTTCCTCCATTATAAAGAATGGTTTACTCTTGTGCAGAAGTGTGACATAAAATAGGGGAAAACATATCTAACATAAGGCAGAATGTGGCAATTGCTATGTGATAAATAGAATGAGTGTCTGGAACCTTGAGCGGCAGAAGAGATAAATTATAACAAAGATTCAGACACATCTTTATCAAGGAGTGGTATTTGAACTGGAGACTTGAAAGATGGATAAGATTTTAAAAGGACAGTAAATGTAGAGGAGACAATGGGTGTAAAGACACAAAAGTGGAAAAAGATAGAACATATGCAAATTTGGTTGGAATTATAAAATTAATGAGTGCAAGTCGTAAGAGGAAGGCAGGAAAAGTATGTTGGGACCAGGCAGCCTTGTATTTTATGCCAAGAACACAAGTTCAGTAACCTCTTTCTGTGGAAACATATTTAATCAAGACATGATGATTTACGCAAACTAACACTCTCTGTGGAAATCTGAATGTGAATAGATAATTGATGACTTCATTACTATTCTTTGCTTGTGAAATATCTCAACACAGGGAAAAAGTAGCAAGAGTAATAAAAACCCCTATATACCCACCACCCACATTTTATTAATTTTAATCTTTTTTTCCATGTTTGCTTCCAGTCTTATTTTTAAGAAATCTTTTACCAATACTTTACTATTACAAGGAAGGCTGTAATGAACATCCTAATGGTAAGAAGAAGTTACATTTATTGAGTGCTTACTCTGCGCCAGGCACTAATGTAACTGCCCCATGTGAAATAATTCCTTCACAGCAACGATATGCAGAAGTTACTATATTATCTACACTGCATAGATGAGTAGCTGCTATAGAGAAAAGTTACCTGACTTTCCCCAGATCAAAGGGCTAAGAAATGGTTGGGCTAAAATTGGAATCCAACAGTCTGGCACTTTTTTAAACGATTGGGCTATGCGTTCCTTGCTCGTCTATGTCTCCTTGAGGCTTGTGTGAGAATATCTCTAGGGCAGTGGTTTTCAGACTTGAACGTGCCTCAGAATCATTGGGAGGGCTTTTTAAGCTACAGATAGATGTCAGGCCCTCCCGTCCCTCAGGTTTCTGATTCGGTCTGTTTGATGTCAGTATGTTAAACATCTTACACTATTGTTGGGATTATGTCAGATTTTTTTTCTTGTGAGTCTGTCCACTTTTGCAATATATTGCTTGGGGTTATATTTTCAGATGCACACAGACCTGCTGGTCCACAGCCGGGATTGGAGTAAGGTACCAGCCTTGGGTGCAAAATATAAAGGGGCACCCCAAACCCAGTGATCAAAGATAAATCACGTTTTAATGTAATATATTTTAAAATAAAAATTAATGCATGAAATCTTTGATGAATAAAACATCATAAGTTTAAAAAAAAACAACATCTGACCCTGCATCTGTACAACTCACCAAATCACCTCACTTGCCTCACCCTGTACTCAGCTCCTGGGTGTACCTTCTTGGTGAACTTAATCTTTTTTTATCCTTCCTATTAAATAAGATTCCTCTAGTCCTGTTGCAGCTTTCTGCTTAAGTTCTATTTTTCTGATATTAAATGGGCAACACTAAATTTTTGGTTAAATGTATCCACCTTATTTTGTAGTGTTTTTTTTTTTAATCATCCTTTTTCTCTGCTTTCCCCTCCCCCTTTCCTTCTATTGAATTAAATTTTCTACATTTCCTTTATTTTGTTTTATTTATTTATTTATTTACTTACTGAAAATTTAGGCTGGATTACGTAAAAAAAAAAAAGTCCTTGGGAAAATATCAATACTATCCATATCAATACAATAGGAAAATATTTTTACTATTAGGTAAAAAAAAAAGTCCTTGGGAAAATATCAAAATATCAATACTAACATTACTCACACAAATGTTTTTGAGTAAGTGTATTATTTTACTAATGAAAGTGACTGTCACATCAATAAAATTCCATAAACAATTACTGAGCACCTACCTGTGTCAGTCATTGTTCCAGGCACTAAGTATTATATACAAACATTAGTAAGTCACTCTAGCTGCCCTCAGGCTGCCTACCATAGCAGATATTTTTCTAACATTACTTTTCAAGACCTGACTACTGATTGTGACATTGTTACCCATTCCTTCCTAAAAACTTTCCATATCCCTGGTTTATAAGTCACTAATCTCTCCTGATTCTCCTAATACTGAGAAATTATCTTCTCTGCCTCTTGAAGACCTCCTTAGCCCTTCCTCACTGGTTAGCATTCCTCAAAGTTCCATTCTTGACCTTCCATTCTTTTCTTTCCATCTACATCTTCTCTGTTTTACATTACTACCTATGTCAGTAACTTCAAAATATCTTTGTCTACTTTAACGTCTAACCCAATATCCTGACATACATCCAACTGCTGTTGAACATGCACTTGGATGTCCCACAGGCACTCCTAACTCAATAAATACCCAACTGGAGGCATCATCTCCTGCTGCTTTAAATTTACGCCTTTTCTCATCTCATTTAACTATCATTTAGTTACCCAAGCCAAAAACCCAGGTGTCATTCCATCCTCCTGCACTCCCCACAGCCAATCACAAACTTCTGTAAGATTTACTCTCTTGACATTTTTCAGATTTGTCTCTCCCTTTTCATCCCTGTTACCCAAATTCAAGTTCATTGCCCAAGTCCAAGATCTCATTAATTGGCTCCTGGCCTACTGAGCCACCCAGTTGCCTCCTGTCTTTTAGTCTTGGCCATTCTGCACATAAATCTGTGAATCTGCACATAAAGCACCCTGTGCTTTCCTGTCTTTACCATATATAAAATTAAATGTTTATATGACTTTGTCTTTTGTCTGTGAGCTCCCTCAGAATATCTTTCTACCCACACCACAGACAGTACCTGGCATTAGTGCTAAATAAATGTCTCTTGAGCTGAACTAAATTCTGTTGTAATTCTATATCATGTTTCATTTTACCTTGTTTTAAGGTTTTCAGTTCCATTAAAATGTTTTTTCTTTTTCTTTATTTTTTTAAAGGAAACAAGATTATCAGTTTTTGGTGAAGGTCTCATGTCACAAATGTTCTAAAATTACACAGTGCTTTTAAGAAACATACCATTCCTGTACCTTAAGGTAATTAGGGGTCTACTAAATATGAAATCATTTGTGCATTATATTTAATATTTTAATGATGTTATTAGTATCTCATTAAAAGCATTACTATTTGTCTTATTAATTATAGTATTATTGCTATTAATTCTGTTGGTTCTGTATTGTTATCATTGTTGTTTACAGTAGTAAGTGGAACGGGTGATTTGCCATAAATGTCTGTGCCTGCATACTTATAAATGCATAGAGGAAATTCTAGAAGGATACATAGAACCAGAAGGGTTATTACCTCTAGAGCAGGGAGCGAGATTAAAGGAATGGAACAGGGGGAATGTTCATTTCTTTTAATTCTATATTTTATATTTAAAAATTTTACACTTAGTATTTGTTACCTTTATAATTATTGTATTTTTAGGAATTAAATTCTTTTAATTTGTGACTTTTTGGTATTACCATCAGAGGTAGCCCACAGATGTGTTGTTCTAGGGTTCAGGAGTTCTCCAAACAGTTCTTAAATTTTAGCATGTCATTTCAATGATAATCTTTAAATAGATATGTTCTGGAGCTTCTTTTGAAGACCATCTTAAAAGAGCACTTTCCAGACATTTGAACTTTGCTTATGTTTATGCTAGTTGTTACCAAGTTAGATCCTACCTTAATTGTCCCAGGCCAATCAGAAAATAACAGAGTAGAATTTCATAATGCATTCATGCTAAAGGAGGGCCAAATTATATAACTGTGGTTCAAACAGAAAAAAGTGGTGGGGGGAGAAATACTTCTCATTCTGAACATAGTAGTATATGCACACAACACTCAAAACCTGCACCTCAAGAATCAGTGTTGCAGGGGCCGGCCCGGTGGCTCAGGCGGTTAGAGCTCCATGCTCCTAACTCCGAAGGCTGCCGGTTCGATTCCCACATGGGCCAGTGGGCTCTCAACCACAAGGTTGCCAGTTCAATTCCTCTAATCCCACAAGGGATGGTGGGCTCCACTCCCTGCAACTAAGATTGAACACGGCACCTTGAGCTGAGCTGCTGCTGAGCTCCCGGATGGCTCAGTTGGTTGGAGTGCGTCCTCTCAACCACAAGGTTGCCAGTTCGACTCCTGCAAGGGATGGTGGGCTGTGCCCCCTGCAGCTAGCAACGGCAACTGGACCTGGAGCTGAGCTGCGCCCTCCACAACTAAGACTGAAAGGAAAACTTGAAGCTGAACGGCACCCTCCACAACTAAGATTGAAAGGACAACAACTTGACTTGGAAAAAAGGCCTGTTCCCCTTCCCCAATAAAATCTTAAAAAAAAAAAAAAAAAAAAAAAAAGAATCAGTGTTGCATTCATGTTTGGAATGGTGATTTTAGTTTTGGCCAACCAGTAGCTATTACATTAAGTTAATGTTACACTGAAGTCTTTTTGGCTTTGTAGTTGTGTTTTTATTTAAATCTGAGATTTATTTTGGTTTTATAATTGCAGAAGAGATATATACACAAGCGGTTTATACCTGATTTTATGTTTATATATCAAGTAATATAGCAAAATAATTTAAATGTCATTACTGAGAGTATAAAGAATGTTTTCCTTTAAAAGAAACCATATATGGTTCAAATTTGAGACGATTGCAATTATATCACTCTGCTTCTTTAGACATAGAAAAGGACATTTATAAAACTCTAAACTACATTGTAGATATGATGACTGGGTTTTTGAACCAAAATCGAGACACTTCATCTAACAATGGTATTGAGGCATGCGGGATGTACTGTTTTAACTAAAGGGCACACCTGGAGAGAAACTGAAGGGTAGATTTCCAGGCACATCATGTCTGGTCTCCCAGGGACCACTTCTGGTGACATGGAGAGTCCCAACTGTGCAGAACAACTTTCAAGCACAAATGTATATTCTTGGTAACCCTCCCTACTGAGTCTCTTTTAATTAAAACAAACAAAAGATAGTTTTCCTTTAGGATGAAACAACGAGTCCCTAGCAACTACTGGTGTAATAAGGAACCATCGTACTCTGAGAAAAGTAGACTGTCAGTCAGAAGGAAGCCAATCTGGGACTCAATGAAGCAAACCCCCCCCTCCCCCCGATGTGCATGTGCTGGACACAGTGGAACTTAGTCTTAGCGTATAATAAAAACAGCCAGGCCCACAAAGCCCTAGATTGTGGCTTCACACAATCTGGCTCAGGGCCACCGAGAGTGGATAATAGACAATTTTATGGACTTAGGATTGAGTTCTAGGAACCATGTCAGCAGATGTGGGGTGTGCCCAAACCCTATCTTTGGGTAGAATCCAAAGCTTTTAATTATGGGTAAGTCAGCTGCTTCCTGATTTATGCAAAATACTTTCGGAATGCCAACTACTGAACCATCACATCAATTCAGCCATTCAAGTAATTAACAGTTAATGCCTGGAAGAACAAAATGTATTTCCCAAAGTCCCAAACTGGCACAGGCCACTTCCTTATTCCCTCCCCCAGACTGCAACAATTGCCAAGGCCACCAGATACCTGCTTCCTTGTAGTACTCAGTATTCCCCACCGCCCTCCCACTCTCCCTCCCCACCTACCTTCCTCCTCCCCCTCCCCACCCCATCCCATCCAGCCTGAATCCTTAGGGACTCCCACAGGGCACCTGGGACACAGACACTTGAATGGAAGTTTGCTACGGAAGCAATGGGGTTACCCCATTCAGTTCAGAATGACAGTTCTCAGGCCTACTCTTATGTATTTTAACCTAACATCACTTTTTTCTTTTCTTTTTTTAAGGAGGGCACAGCTCACAAGCGGCCCGTGCGGGGATCGAACCAGCAACCTTGGTGTTATTAGCACCGCGCTCTAACCAACTGAGCTAACCAGCCACCCCAGTAACATCACTTATTTTTAAATGGTGGAGGATTGGGGCTTCTCAGATGTTGTAACTGCCTTAGGAAAAGACCTGAGATTAACCCAAAAGGCTACTGTTGGGTCTCCTCAGCTCCCTTTCTTTCTTATCACCAACTGTTCCTTTTCAAACCCTTCGATTTTGCTGTCCCACCCTCTCTGCCTGGACTCATTCCCAGGAAAAACTTGGTCTTAGGCCTGGTAGGGTTTCCCTCATTACCTTTGTCCTTTCCTCCTTCCCTTCCCTCCCCCTCCCTTCTCTCCTACAGAGGGCTGGCTCTGCTTCTGCTGCTGCTGCTGTAGGGACAGCTAGAAACAGGTCAGGAAGCTTCATTTCAAAACTTGATGAGGAAAAAAAAAATTGCATTGCCAAAACTAGGAATAAAGCCTTGGTAAGTAGACCTTTGAGAAACAGTGAAAGTGAATCCTAAAATTTCAATGGTGTATTTTTCCGAAGAATTTTACAGAAACACATACAATGAAAAACGTTTGTCTTTGTCATAATGAAATAGATTCATAAAAATGAAGACGAGATTATCCAGATTTTTCCCATGCTCAGCAATATAAACCCAGTGCATTGGTACACTAAATTAGGGTCCCTACATAAATGCCTACAGTTAATAGGATGACAGCCAACTTCAGAGAAGGACAGAGGTTTGTCTGCTCCAGCCAGTTCTTGCCAGGGAACAGGGAACCATTGTTGTCAGATCTGATTTTTCAAGAGAAGCTTTAAAATCTAATTTTTATGTGTGTATATATGAGTATGTGTATGTGAAATCCGTCAGTTTTTAAATGTTGGCTTAATTTTTAAAAGAGCAGTCCAAACAAAACTTGTATTTCACCTCAGTTCTGGATTTAGATAATCTTTTCAGGGTAAAGTTTCAGAAAAGAAGATGGTGGGAGAATCAAATCAGTCAAGTATTAAAGTACCTATAGGTAGGGTTTCTAAATATGGTACAAATGATTACATCCAATCCAAATGCAGTTATAATCCCCATGTATGTGCTAAGTAACAGCTCGCAATTTAAGTTCTCTTTGATGTCATTTGTATAGTTCAGTCACCTTTATCCTGCATCCTTTTTAGGGGCAGATTGAAGTTTTGGTTTTTAGTAGCCACAGAGCTGACTTTGTTCGGAAAACTTGTTGCAACTCACCAAACCCTAACCCAGAAGGTCAAGTCTCTCTTTCTTCCAGGAATATGCACACTTGCATCCAGACAGTTTAGCAGGTTGGAAGGAGGGGACAGACATGAATAATAGCATCTCTCCTCCAATCTCTACCTGGGGATTTTCTAAGATGCTGTCATCAGAAAAGGAAATGCAGCTCCAAGTTGTACTGGTGTGGAAGGACCTCACCTACCAGGTGGCAAATTATTAATATTCCTGTTCAAATGAGGTACCTTTCTGAAAATTCTTCTTGGAGATCAGGAATTTAAACCTATGCCATTCTTTTGTAGATAATTAGAAGTTCCTACCTGAAGAGATCGAATTCCTGCTACAAATTGCTGGCAGTCCGTCACCTCTTCCAGCTCCATCTTGGGAGGCAGCCCCCCCCCACTCCGTCTACTGAAGGCTTAGCAAGCAGGTGCCCTCACTCACCTTCAGAGGTGTGAAGCGCCACACAGGCAGCCAAGGCCAGGAGAGTGAATATTGTCTGCTGCATTCCCGCCTGCCCCACCAGCTCAGACAGCACTGCAGGTGAAGCTGTAAAATCAGGAAATGAGGCTAAAGGTGTCCTTGGCTGCAGAGAAAAAGCATGGAGGAAAAGTAAACAAGGAAGCTCCGCCCTGGGAGGCGCTGGGGTACCTATTTCTCAAGTTTCTTTCATGGAAACCAGGTTCTTTCTTGAGATCAGACCTGTGTTCAACCATCCGGGGGTCAGGCGATGCCAGTGTTGATGTGGCAGCAGCTGGTGAGGTCTTTGTGAGTTGGGGGTGTGCATCAGAATCCCTTGGAAACCGTTAAAAAAAATAGCTATCTATAAGAGTTCCTCCATAGACCTACAAATCAGAACTTTGGAATAGGAGACCATTAATTTGAACTTTTTAAAAGCTCCAAAAAAAGAAAAGCTCCATAGGTGACTCTCATGGATACCCCTAATGAGAACCATTGCATAAAGAAATCAGTTTTTAAGTAGCTTGTTGAAACTAAGTTTCTGGGGACAAGGGTGACAAGTCATAAAAAACATTATTATCTGGAGGAAAGATATGGAAAAATTTGACCCCACTCTGGTTTTGGTTTGCAGCCAAATTGTTTCCAGTGAAGCTGTTAGTTTATTTAGAAAAAAGGCAAGATATGTAGAGTGGCCTCTTCCCTCTAGGCTGTGCCTGGTAGAAAAGAGAGCCCAGAACAGGCCTGTGGAGGTACAGGGTCCAATCCAACTTTGCTGTTAATCAGCTTTGTGAATAAAGCTATAGGGTAGGGAGAGGATAATTGGATTCTAATCTTGCCTTTTCTACTAACTGGTTGCGTAAGCTCAGAAAACATACTTAACTTTTCAGTAAGTAAGGAATCAGGAGGGACAATCTTCCCAAGTCCTGCTCTGCTTCCTCTCAATCTGCGCTGTCTCATGAGGTAGCCTCTTGTCCACACGTGGCCCTTGAGCATTTGAAATGTGCTAGTCCAAATTCAGGTGTGCTGTGTGAAAAAACACACCTGATTTCAAAGACTTAGAACAAAAAATATAAAATATCTTAATAATTGTCATATTGATTACATGCTGAAGTGGTATTTAAATATATTGAGTTGAATAAGGTAGATTATTAAAATTAATTTTACCTGTTTCTTTTTACTTTTTTCATGTGACTACTCAGAAAACTTTAAATCGCACATGTAACTTACATTTTAGTTGCATTGGGCAGTGCTGCTTTGTAAGGTGAAGAGCTGGAGGTCAGAATTGTCTTCCAGCTGTTAAGTTGTGGTACTTTGCCAAGCTCCAATTTTACTATCAAGAACTGGAAGTGCAATAAAATAGGAAATGGGAGCTTTGGAGGGCATGGGGCTAAGCAAAGGTGGTGGCCTCCTGAAGGAGAAGACCCAGTCACGAAGAGCAGCAGTTCCACTTTCCCACTAATCAAAGGGACCTTGCCACAGTTCTCGGTAATAGAGCTCAGAGAACCTGTGGAGGTGACTGTCAAGCGTGTGAATTCATGTGCACCTGCCACAACCACAGCAGCCTCTCTGGACCAAGCAGTGTGCTCTGAAGGTAAGAGTCAAGGAAGCTGCATAAAAATTATATTCTGAAACAGCCACATTTTAAAAATTACTATGATTTACAAAATTTTTACCAAACTACTTTGATTTACAAAAATAACATGTGCGTAAGCATTCATTCATCGGTCTGCCACTGTGCCTGAAATTCCCTCCCTAAGAGTCCTTCCTGAGGAAAGCTTCTCTGCAGTAGAAAAAAGCCTCTGTTCAGATGAAATGAAGGGTGACTATTGGGGAAGAGGAATGAGTTTTAATCCAACAGGAAGGCTGGGCTCAATTTTGATGAACCTGGGATTAGATAGACCCTGTGTGCTTATTTGTGCACTCTTATTTCCTTCTCTGTTTGACAGGACAGCTCCCTTTTCACTGTGTGCCTATTTCTTCTGTTAGGAAATGTCACCATGGTCCTGCCAAGAAGAAAGCAAGGGACAGAATCCAAAGACTTGAAAAGCTTAGGGGATTGTCCTAGAGTTGTCACAGGTTATTAGCACTTTCCCTCTCCTTCCCACTCCTTCTTTGGGGACCACTGGAATGAGATGATGGGTTGGACAGTAGTTACTGGAAGACAGTTGGTATGACATGTGGAACTAAAAGCATTAAAGCCTGCACTATGAAATGACCACCATTAGAATGACAGCCTTGGGTCAGGGCGCTATGTCAGCATGGTGTTCAAAAACAAACCTGACAATCATCAGCAGGAACCAAGAAACCATTGGAAAACCTATGCCATATTGTTATACAACAAGCCATGAATGAGAGGAATGCTGGCTGACCAGTTTTGAACGAGCAAAACTGAACGATAGGATTTTTGTCTGGAGAGAACATGGTGCAAGCTATAATTATGAGGTGTGTGTGTCTGTGTGTGACAGGGTGTTCACTAGGTAGAATGGACCGGAACTAACTAGGAAGGACCCTCCAAAGAGTGGAATGAGAGCAACTTTGATTGTTTAAATATTTTTATCTGGACTTGGGCCTAAACAAAATGAGGAGGAGCCTGTAAAATATTTCCTTTTAGGGCCTAAAGGGATAGTGGGAGGGGAGAGCCATTGAATGAATGAAACAGTTTAGAAGACCACCTAAAACTGTATGGTTTTGTGTTTTCCATTGTGAAATGTCCCTGGTGAAGAATATCAGGACACAAATATATATACACACACACATATATATATATGTATGTGTATATATATATATATATATATATATATATATATATATATATATACCTACCAGGAAAAATGAAATCGTTTTCACTTTAAAGAGAAGGAAAGTGTAAACCTCAGACTGTCATAAAAATATTTGATGTCATCCATGTTCTTGATCTAATGACTGGTTCGAATTAGGGGGATGAAGATTTCAAAATGGTATAACAGCTTTCACAAAATAAAATCAAGCCAGTGAATTTTCCTTGAAGATTTGTCTTGAATATTCATACATAGATGGACTATTTTGAAAATCATGTCAACATTTAAATGTCCTAGAAGAATTTACAATTTCATGGACCACTTCCCTGAACCTTTTGGTGTTGAGAATGATCACCTTTTACTCTGTATGATATTTGAGTTCTGATTTGTAGATAATGGATTTGTTGAAGCAGAGCAGAGCCCAATGGGGGTCTCATAGTCAACACTGGGCTTCAAATACTTTATGATAGGCTCTGAGTTACAATTTTTAAATATAGTATGTTCTCTTTTGATTACAAAGTTATATTGGGTCCATTGTAAAAAATTTCGAACATGCAAAACAGTAAGAGATAAATGTTTAAATATCCAAAAATAAGCTTTCTGAACCTTTTGGTGCATATTCCTCCAGTCTTTTTTCTGTGCATATGTAGTCATTCAGTCTTTGCACAATTCTTTATTAGGAATATACTATATGAACAATGTTGTGTTAGACAAATGGTGAGCAAAGAGGCCATAGTCCTTACTGCAGGGAGGAAGGACAATTAAGCAAGCCATAACAATAAAATCTAGTAAGTGCCAGTGCAGGGAAATACAACGCTTGGGGCACTAATAGCGGGGTTTTCCCCCTAGTCTGACAGTGAACCAGATCTGAAACATGCTTTTAAACCGCTGCCTAGTTTAGTATTGCATAACCCAAAGGTATTGTGCTTTATAACTCACCTCTTATTAACTGAATTTTAGACTGTGGATTTTTTTCACTGTTATACATAATTCTGCAATGTATCACTTATATAATTCAAACCTTTATGCTCATTCTTTAGAATACATTTTGAAAAGCATAATTGAAAAGTTAAAGGATATGGTTAGTTGAAAGCCTTTTGATACATATTCAGACTGTTAATCTGAACATTTTACCAACATTTTTTCCTTCAACAGTTTCCATATTTTTCACGTGGCAGGGCTCTTCCGTCCTCTGAAGATCTATTTCCCAAATCAGGATTTAAGGACTTTCTTGTGCAGGGCCTTCGATGCCCTCAGTGCTCCTCATGTAAATAGGGAATGAAGTCCCTCTCCGGGTGGACACAGCCAGAGGACCCACAGTTTAACAAGCAGAAGATGCGTGCAGAAGAAAAAAGCCCCTCTTCTCTATTAAAAAAGCGTGGGAGAGAGGGTGCCACTTCCTCTGGGAAGATGCCGCCAGCATATCTTGACTTGACAAGCGAACATTTTCACCGCCCCCCCCCCCACACACACACACTCCTCCCTCAGCGGTTAGCCTTCTATGGTGCACAAACTAGACGGCTGTCCGCAGCAGCCCTGATCTTCCTGTTTCTTCGCTGATCTGGGTGACCTGGTCTGAACCATCTTCCCAGCCTCTTCCATCTCATCTAGAAAACTCCTACGCATTCTTTAAAGGCACAGAGCCATTGTCACTCTGTGCATCTCCTTGCCCTCCTTCTTTGCTTCCACAGCCTCTGGTAGGCCCCCCTCTTTTCTCAGAACTTTCAAGCTGGGCCTTAAGAGCAGGAAACTCTTCTAATTAGCTTTGCCTCCTCAAGTGCAGCTCAGGCTGGATACACAGAAGGTGCTTCACTCACATTTATGAAAGATGCCTGCTGAATCACTTTTATTGTACTCACTACCTCATATTTTTAAAAACTTTTATTCTAACTAAAAAAACGTTTTATGTAAAATACTTATATGAATATAAAATATAGTATTTATATTAATATACAATTATATTCATCACGATATATTATATGACAATATAAAAATCATTTATAACCAAACAGCCAATCAAATGTGAACTCCTCTTTAACATTTGCATGTGTATCCTTTTAGATTTTTTTCATTTGTTTGTAACTATATTTTATTTTTACCAAAAATACAGTCATATAATACTATTTGTTCTGTGACTTTGTTTTTCAATTAATCGATCAGAAATAGCCATCCATAGATCTGTATTGGTTTTCTCCTCCAAGGGATTAACAGTATTCAATCAAATGGTTTTGCCATCGTTTATTTACTTAATTTCCTCCACTCCTAGATATTTAGGTAGTTGGGTGTTCCTTTCTGGTGTTTATTATGGAAATACTAGGATAATCAGTCTTAAACACTTTATTCACATGTCTCAATATTTTCTTAAATAAATTCTTAAACATGGAACTTCTCAAAATATATGCCCACTCAAATAATTTTTTCCCCCCTTCTTCCGCCTCCCCCACCCCACTCTGGTTTAAGCCGTTGTTTCTCAGTCTAGTTGTGTAGGACACAGTTCCCTGACCATGCTGGTATTATAAGCCTTGCACTCCCCCGGGACTGAGGCAGTCAGTCAACGGTCAAAGGTTGGCTGATCACGGCAGCTCTCACCAGCTGCCCGCCACTCACGCTGGCCACTGGCCGCTCACGGCAGCCTGCAGCCCATGGCAGCCCATGGCAGCCCACGGCAGCCCACGGCAGCCCACGGCAGCCCACGGCAGCCTACGGCAGCCTGCAACTGCTCATAGCAGTCCAGCTCCAGGGAGAGCCATTGTTTACGATCTTAGCTATAGACTGTAGAGAGCACAGCTCACTGGCACATGTGGGAATCGAACCTCGGTGTCAGGAGAATGGTGCTCTAACCACCTGAGGCCCCCAAATCATTTTTAATATATATTACCAAGTTATCTCATACTATTATAAATATATATGTGTGTGCCTCTATCCCCCTATAGAGTGGGGCTCAGTGAGAGCAGGACCTGTATCTTATTCATCATTATACATCCAATGCCTAGTTCAGTGCTCAACAAATAAGAGATGTTTCATGTTTGTTGAATGAATAAGGAATTGAATTATTCAAATAAGCAGACATTCATTAGATGGCCAAAATCTTGCCAATGTCGTCACAGAAGTCTATAATTGGTACTCTTGGCCTCTTCTGAATATCTATATCCTAATTGGTAATAATATTTTAAATGTTCATTTCACAGAAAGAATTGTTTTCTATACCATACAGAAAACAAAAAATTACACAGAGTTTTTCTTAAAGCATGGAGAATGGTTAAGGAAAACAAGACACACACATACATACATATATATATATATATATATATATATACACGTATATACATATACGTGTATATATATATATATATATATACACACATATATATGTATGTGTGTGTGTGTGTTTTTTATATATATCACCAGGAGGGATTTATAGGCTTGAAAGAAGGTACAAGGGCAGTGGGTGAGTGTGTACGCTATTTCAGAAATCTATATTCTTTAGAAACAAGATAGAACATCTTCCAGCTGAGATGGCAGGAGAGCCAGTCTTGGTCCCTTTCAGTGCCCTGGCTTCATGAGGTACACTCTGTAATTACATGTGTGATGGGGCACTAGGTATACCAAAGTAAACAAAGAGGAAAGAACGCAAAACTTATCAGTGGAAACCTTATCAGAGTTTGAACCTATGGCCGGAGGAGGGAATTTCCCTCATCCTGAATTTCTTATTCCTGGTTAACACTTTGGTTTCCTTTCTAGACTTAAATTTGTAACTCTTTTCTGTTTCTTTTTCTTTTAACCTTCGTGCTTTCCAGGTATGTAAATAATCCAAATTCACTCCAATATCATCTCTATCACTTTTATTATGATGCTAAGGCCCAGAAGTTCAGTGACTTGCCTAACATAAATAAATTGGGAATCATGGAGCAGAACAGTATCTCAAGTTAATAAAAGCCAAAAGAATGCTGTCAGGAAAATCTGAAAAAGAAGAGCAATGAGGGATCTTTCTGGACTAAAATATATTGTTTATCTACTGTAACTAAAAGTAGACACTAGACACAGATGCATAAATCCAGAAGATATAATTACTGCTTGTGTGAATTTAATACATAGTAAAGTTAGCATTTATATCAGGGAAAACTTCGGATCATTCAATGAATGGTTTTGAAATCACTGGTTAACCACATGGATTAAAAGTTGAAACTTTAAATTCCAGCTGTATTAAATATTTCATATAAACATTTAAAATACAAAATTATCCAAAGGAAATATGGAAGATTTTTTTTTTTCATTTTGGAGCAAGGAAGGATTTTCTAAGGATAAAACAAGATTCAGAAGCCACAAAGAAAAGAAAGAAAAATTTGACCATACAATAAAGTGAAACTCTATCATGGAAAAATAAAACCCAATAAAAGACAAATCGCAAAAAGGTATATGTGTGGTTGGGGGTGGGAGGGCATTTGTAAGACAATAGACAGAAGGTTGCTATATAAAGAGATCTTGTATATCAGTCAGGAAGAGTCCAATAACTCAAAAGAAAAATGAGCTATGGATATGAACAGAACTAAAGGTTTATGAACATTTTAAAAATGATTGATATTATTCTAAATTACTTAAACACAAATAAAAGAAAAACAGAGTGAGATATATTCTCACCTACCAGACGGTCAAAGATCAAAGTGTCTCATGTTACCTGGTGTTAGCAAGTATTTACTCATATGTGGTTAGTAGGAATGTAAATTGGTGCTAATTCTTAGCTGGTTAATGTGGCAATACCTAGTAATTTAAAATGAAGATATCCTGTGACTTAAAAGTTTCACTACTGGAATTTATAGTACAGATTCAGACACATGTATGCAAAGATGCCACGTATAAGAATCACATTGTAGCATTGTTTTTAAGAGCAAATTATTAAAAACAACCTGTAGCTCTATGTATAGGAT
Organism: Rhinolophus ferrumequinum; assembly: GCF_004115265.2. Lineage (NCBI taxonomy): Eukaryota > Metazoa > Chordata > Mammalia > Chiroptera > Rhinolophidae > Rhinolophus > Rhinolophus ferrumequinum. The sequence goes on from NC_046290.1 coordinate 28,781,113, forward strand.
ATCAGAAAAATAATCTATGGCACCCCCACACAGTGGACTATAATTCAACAGTAAAAAAATGATAATAATAATGTGTTGTGAGAAAAGATCTCTGGTCCCTAAGTGAAAAGACAAAACAAGGTGCAAAGCAGTGGAAAAATATATAGTACTGCTTATAGTTCTTTCCTCTCTGTTTACTCTGGCACACCTGGTGCCCAACCCCGTCACACATGTCATTACAGAGCGTAAATCATGAAACCGCGGTACTGAAAGGGACTTAGCCAGGCTCCTCTAAAAACCATCTGAGCTGGAGGATATTGTGTCTTGTTTCTAAACAATACAGATGTGTGAAATATCACACACATACTCACTGCCCTTGCCCCTTGTTCAAAGATATGTATCCATATATCCATATATATAATGTATGTATACAGATAAGCACACACACACATGCATATAAATGCTTATATATGCATAGATTTCTGGAATGATGAAGCATTCCATTATTGTGGTTGCCGCTGAGGAGGGTGAAGGCCTAGAATGGTAGAAAAATCTCCTTTTCAATGTATATACATTTTTATAGTTTGAATTTTTACTAGTTATCTCATTTTCTATCGTTGGATTATAAATGAACACAAACTTAATGACTTAAAACACCTACTGGGGGTGGCCAGTTAGCTCAGTTGGTTAGAGCGCGGTGCTCTTAACAATAAGGTTACTGGTTCGATCTCCACGTGGGCCACTGTGAGCTGCACCCTCCACAACTACCATGTTTCCCCGAAAATAAGACCTAACCAGAAAATAAGCCCTAGCATGATTTTTCAGGATGACATCCCCTGAACATAAGCCCTAATGTGTCTTTTGGAGCAAGAATTAATATAAGACCTGGTCTTATTTTGGGGGAAACATGGCAGATTGAAACAACTACTTGACTTGGAGTTCATGGGTCCTGGAAAAAACACACTTAAATAAAAGTTTTTTTAAAAAAGTTGGTTAAAAAAAAAAGCACCTACTTATTAGCTCAGTGTTTCTACGGGTCAGGAGTTCAGTGTGACTTACTTGGGTCCTCTGCCCAGGATCTCACCAGGCTGTAAAGGGTCAGCAGGGGCTGCTGTTTCATCTGAGGCTTCAAGTCCTTTGCGAGCTCCTGTGGTAGGTGGCATTCATTTCTTCACAGTTGTTGACCTCATGGAGGCTTGCTTTCTCGAGACCAGCAGAAGAGAGAATCTCTGATCTCTTGATGCTCTTTTAAAGGGCTCACCTGATCAGGACAGGTCCATCTGGAAAATCTCCCTTTTGATTCACTTAATGTCAACTTTAGGGACTTTAATTTCATCTGAAAAATTCCTTCACCTTTGGATAGTCTATTGGTATTAGCAAATCATGGGTTCCACCTGCACTCAAGGCCAGGGGTCTACACAATGGTGCAGATACCAAGAAGCAGGAGTCACCTGGGCCTCCTTAGAATTCTGCTTACCACACCAATATTACCAACTACAAAACCACATCACCACCACAGTAACATTCAATACTTAGAGAGAGCTTATTTTGTAGTAAGCACTGTTCCAAACATTTTGCATATATTAAGTCACTTATTGGTCAGAACAATTTTATGAAGTAGGAATTCTTATTACCTCCATTTTACAGTAAGGAAATAGAGGCATGAGTTTAAGGAATTTGTTCAATGTTGTGGAACCTGTAAATGTTGGAGACAGCATTAGAATCCAGGCAGTCTATGTTCAGAGTTCTGTGTTCCTTATTATACTACACATACATTTTTCAGATATGGTGGTAAAAGCATTTTTTTAAAGTGTTCCAGTGACTGAAGCTGTATAACAAATATGCCAACACTTGTGGCTTAAACAATCACAGCATTTATTTCGTTCATGTATCTGCACGTTAGGCAGGGGATGACTCATGTCTGCTGCATTCAACATCACCTGGAATGGTTTGAAGGCTGGGAGAGGAATCAGGTGGAGAGGCTCCCTCCCATGTCTGGCAGTTGACGCTGGCTGTCAGCGGGGGCCTCAGTCACTCTTTACATGAGCCTCCCCGGTGACTAATTTGTCTTCCTCACAACATGGGGCTGGCGAGTATCTCATGGGTGACAGAGTGAGAAATAGATAGAAGCTATATTGCCTTTTATGACCTGTCTTGGAAATTTATGCAGATTCAGTTCTACTGCATTTGATCATTAAGGATTGTCACAAAGTCCTACCCAGGTTGAAAGGGAGGGGAAACAGACTTCACTTCTCAACGGAGAGTGCAAGTTTCTGGAAGAGCATGAGAACCTGAAATATTGCTGTCAATCTGCCTCAAAAAGCTTAACCAATTTACTCCTCTGTTGCAGCATTAGCCTGTATCCAAACCATCCCAATCATTTACTTATTATTTTCTTTAAAAGCCTCAAGAAAAAGGCCCCGCGGTCTTAAATAAAACATCAAAGTAATGTCCATCTGTCTTTCCTCTTACATTTCCTGTAGGATGAAGAACAAATGAATTATTAGCTCTCATTGGTGTCTGCTGCTGGCTTTAAACCTGGGCAATTATGTTTTCTTTCTTTTGGCTGACACTTGTGGGAAGAAACCTGAGTTAGGACTATCTAGTACATTACATGTCAGCTCCTATCTTCTAAGAAAACAAGGAAGGGTGAAATAGATATAATCATTCCTTCATTCATTAAAAATGTATTGAGTCTCACACCTTGCATTGAGCACAGCTCTATTGAAAGAGTAAGAGGTAGAGACCTTGTGTCTGCCCTCAGGGAACACATGCTGGTGGAGAGAGAAAGAGACCAACAATTTCAATGTGAGAATAATTCCTGTAGTAGGGTCCACTGTTTTCTGTTCTTTGGTTACTCTCTGAAGTGGAGAAAAGGAAGACAACCGCCTTTATAGGTCCTCATCTGGGTCTTTGTCTTGTCTGGGATTGATGCTGCCTGTCACACGGGGTCTCAGCTCCCGCTCCCCGCACAAGAACGCAGGACATGGTGAGGCCAAAAGGAAAACCCACGGAGCCATGGATAAGGGGTTCATACCACGATATTCTCGCTGGCGGCTGGGTTGGAGACACAAGAAGCAGGAGCCATATGATCTGCAATCCGCTGTCCACTTCTCTGCCAATCAACCCACCACCACCAACACCAACCAACCAACCAAACAACCCCCCTACCATAGCTACAGCTGTTACATTAGTGGCTAATGGCTAACTGGTTACAGCTGATGGCCATCTAATAACCGAGCCAGCACCTTTCCACGTGAGGCCAAGAGCTTGGAAACTGCTCTCTGGGACTCTGTCCCCACACGACCTAACACCCAAGTCCTCATAAAGAAGGCTGCCATTGCATTAAAATTAATAATGCAGTTCCCAGACTGTGTGCCGAGCCACCTGAGGGTGCTGAAACAAACTCTTAGGATGCGGTGGGATATTCTAAATTATTGAGGGAAACACAGGACATCTGTTGGATACCATACAACTACCACGATTGAGTCATTTGGATCTAACTAAATAACAGGAACTATTTGGTATTTCTTCTGGCCTAGTGCTACAATGAAAAAATTACTGAGACATTAAGAACACCAACTATAAGCTAAGAAAATTTGGGAACTTCTAGAGTAATTCATGTATCAATTTTCCTGATACTTCCTTATGTTTTTCTCCGAAGTGAACATATACCCAGCCATTGTTTCTCTGGGGCAAGGCCTTATCACCTGGGCCTCCTGGAAGGTCTTCTCCCGGGGCTTTAGAGGACACCCTCAGGTGGGCATTATTGCCAATCTCTCTGCCCGTCTGCCTCCCTTCCCAAAGCCTTCTCCCCTTAGCACTCCCCAGTTTTCAGGGTTCCTTCACCCAGTCTCTGGCACCTCCCTAGGAAATAATCAAGTCTCAATCCTCACCACTGCCTTCTGGCAACTTGCAAATTTTACCTCCCTGTTTTGTCCTCCTCTGCCCAGTTATTGCTCTCAACAAGAGGTTAGGGTAGGGAAGAAATTGTGAAGGCCTATGGTTGCTTCGGCATCCCAAGATTAGTGTCCATTTGAACCCCTGGTGAGATGAGAAAGTCCTATTCCTTTTGTTAACATATCTTTGCACTGGTTTCTTGTTAACTAATATTCTGGGGCTACTATACTAAGATAACATTTGCCTCGACCTAGAATTCTGCATTAATTAATGATAAATGGTAAATGCCCAAGTGTGTTCTAATTTCAAGGCTTGTCCCCTGGCCTTTGTGTTGGGGTGGGGGCTGAAGTGGCCGAATAAGGAGAGGACAGCAAAGCAGTTAGCCCTTGTCACCACATCACACTGTAATAACCACAAAACAGAAGGACGCAAAAGACTGCCCTGAAGAGGAGCCCTAGCTCTACACTGGGGGCTGGGTTGACAGGTTTAAAATGATTTATAGACAAGACACACTTGAGGTGAGTCTTGAAGGGAGAGTAAGAGACACCCAGACACATATGTGGGGAAGAAAAAGCCTTCCAGCCAGTGGGAACAGTGTGTGCACAACGTGCTCAGTTCCAGCCACAGCAGGTAGCCCAACGCTCCATGCAAAGAGGCCAGACTTGATCCCAAAAGGCAATGATCAAGGGGAGAAGGACTTGGTTTGCTTTGGGTAGGGGTGATGGTGAAGAATGAAGGGGCCCGGTCTCATCACAAGCCTCCACCTTCACCATACGCATGAGAGAACCGCAGGTAACTCTCCTAGTTGCTGGTAAGGCCATTTCTTTCCTTCAAAACATGGGGGCCACTTACTTGGCACGCCCGGAATTTTAGGGCAAGCTCTCTCCCTCTCTCCTCTTGATTGTGGGGGTCGATGGAATACTTTCTCACCCCCTGGCTACCCCATCTCTTTTATGTTCCCTAGAGGGACATCCTTTTAACATTCTCCACCCAGCTCCTTCCCCTTGCCTCCGTTATACACTACAGGGGCCACCAAAGGGCCTCTGGCCTTGTTGCCATTAGTAACAACAAGGCCGACAGGGAGGCCGTGGGCCGCGCTCCTCGGCTCTCCAGAGCCTGTTACCAATCAGGGAGCCATCTGGGAGGGCCCCTGGCTTACCTCGGCCGGAAAACTGCCCCTACCCACGTCCCTCCTCCCTATTGCCCGTTCCTGCCTCCGCACTGTCGCCCCCCGCCTTCCAACTTTCCTCAGCCCCTTTTGCAACCCTTACTTAAGTAAGTCTTCCCTCTTTCACCCTCCGGACTCGGTCAGATTTGCCATTGGATACAAGACCTAGCGCTAGGCCTGACCGTGTCCCGGGGCCAGGCACCTGGGTGGGCCCTCAGCAGGGACGCCTGCCCGGGTGTGCACCCTTCCCCTCCCCCGGACCTGAGGACACCCACAGCAGGACGCCCTGCCGGTTTCCCTTGTTCTCTGGGTGATTAAGAGGGTCCAGACTTTAACTCCTTTTGCCCCCTATCCTTTACCCCACCCTTCTCTGTTATCTCCCCTCCCCTGGACACGGGGACTGGGAAGACAATATTTTTAATTAACGCCTCTCGCTTTTTAACTGCCAAGCTCTGAACTCCTCCCTCCAGGACAAGAGGCCCCCCTCCTTTACCTTGAGGGTTCGTTTGAGAACGTAAGCTACCCCTTTGCTTTCGACTAACTCCCTTACAACGGAGGCTCCAAAACCTCTCTTCCAACCTCGGTGTCTCCCCTGAATCCTATATCCTCCTGACACCGGAGACCCCCCTTTGGTTGCTCCCACTCAGAGGCCCCCTGATCACCTTGTTGCTCCTCTTACTTTTTGGCCCCTTCTTGCTCTTCTGTTTATTAACTTTATCTCACCGTGCTCTTACAAGACCACCAGTCCAGCCCCCTCACCCAAAACTCTAATTAGGGACTCTGATCACACCTCTGCTCAGCAGGAAGCAGTTACAGAAGACTGATCACCGCCCCTTTTCCTAAGAATAGTTACCAAACCCAGAGGGGGCCTTTGTTAAGCCATATTTAGGCTTGTAATCTTATCTTAAAAGCCATCTTGTCTTGATTCTGTCTTGCTTTGTCTCCTAGGGGCCTGTGATCAGGCCTGGAAGAGCCTCCTCTATCCCTCCTATAACACTCCATACCCCTCTTTGCTCTGGGAGGTTATGGTCTTTTCTAGCCTGACCTCCTACAGCTCAAACATGCCAAATAAATCCTAATAGACCAATTTTGGTCTCCCACGACTCATTCCTCTGGCCGTGCCTAATAGTGTGATGTTGCTTAGACATTATATCTAGTGCTTTATTCTTAGGCTGTAAGTAGCCCAAATTCAGAAGTAACTGGTTCTGAATAGATAGGCTACTTATTGCTGCTATGCCTCTAACCTACAAAGTTCTTGACGGGAAGGCCACATGGCTAGGTGACATCAATTAAAATGCAGCAGCTCTGGGGCTGGCCCGGTGGCTCAGGCAGTTGGAGCTCCGTGCTCCAACCACAGGGTTGCCGGTTCGACTCCTCGACTCCCCCTGCAACTAAGATTGAACACGGCACCTTGAGCTGAGCTGCCACTGAGCTCCCGATGGCTCAGTTGGTTGGAGTGCGTCCTCTCAACCACAAGGTTGCCGGTTCAACTCCTGCAAGGGATGGTGGGCTGCACCCCCTGCAACTAGCAACGGCAACTGGACCTGGAGCTGAGCTGCGCCCTCCACAACTAAAAATGAAAGGACAACAACTTGACTTGGAAAAAGTCCTGGAAGTACACACTGTTCCCCAATAAAGTCCTGTTTCCCTTCCCCAATAAAATCTTTTAAAAAATAAAATGCAGCAGCTCTAAGATTCAGCTCCCAGTTGTAGCCTCCAGGAAGAAAGACAAACCTGATCATTCCAGCCTCAGGCTTAAACCTTTCAGTGCTTCCACAGGATAAATTCCCAACTCCTTCACAGGCCCCTGTCACATCAGCTTGCTGCCTTCAACCCTCACACTCTCCCACCTCACTCTGCTCCAGCAATGCTGAATTACCTACATACCACCTAGGAGCCATCATTTGTTACTGCCGTTCTCTCTGCCTTCAGGGATCTTCCCACCCGCCTCCCATCACCTCACTCTCACCTTCACTGGAGCCCTCCTGCTTTTCTCTTAGTTTTCAGGGACCTCCCCTTTCTTCCCTAGAGAGACTTCAGAGTCCCTGTGTTTGCTCTTACTGCGGCACTTACCACGAAATATTCTGTCTCCTGTATGTCTCCACAACTAGCCTAGGAGTTCTTTTAAGGGACTATGTCTTCTTTTACCATTATTAGACCATTAGTTTTTAATACAAGGCATGCTACATAGTAAGAACATGTTAAACATGTGTTCAGTGGCTGATCGAACCAATGTTATGTGAAGGCAGGTATTGTATTCAATGAATGTTTAACTGGCCAAGGATTTTATGAATTTCAATCTTTACTTTTTTAAATGGAGAATAGAGAAAGGGTTTGTATAAAAATTCAGTAGTTCCACATGGAGAAAATAGAGAAGAAATACAACCATACGTATTAATAGCATGGGGAAAAAGAAGGACATTATTATCCCAAGATCAAACTTAACTCTGGCGCGGCAAGTTGGAGGTCATTTCCCCAGAATTTGAGGAGCCCACCATCACTAGGACAAGGAGCTAAGAATTATAGAAAGTTAGAGGGAGAGGGAAGCCTTGGAAAGCATCTGGCCTATTCCTCATTAACTCCAAAAGGATGAGTGACTTGTCCAAAGACACCAGGGTTAGATTCTGGTCCAGGGCACAGGATTCAAAAGAGTGGTCTCTGGTATGTCGAGGGGGGGGGGGTCGCTTGTCAGCTCATATTAAACGATCAAAGTCACCACCAACAGAACAAAAATTAAAAATATTTAAGGGTAAGCAGAATAATGCCCCCCACCCCGTGATCTCCACATTTAATCCCTGGAACCTGTGAATGTATTACCTTATGTGGCAAAAGAGGCTTTGCAAATGTGATTAAGTACCTTGAGATGAAGAGCTTATCCTGGATTGTCCAAGTGGGCCCAAAATATCACATGTTCCCCAGCTGTGGTCAGAGATGTAGATGTGACCATGAAATGGGGATCAGAGAGACGCAATGTGGAAAGGAAACTGCCCTGACCATTGCTGGCTTTGCAGATGGGATAAGAGTGCCACGAGCCAAGGAATGCAGGTGGCATCTAGATGCTGAAAGAGGCAAGGGGACAGATTCTCCCCTTGAGCCTCCAGATAGAACTCATCCCTGCTGATCCTAATTGTAACCCGGTGAGACCTGTGTTGGATTTCTGACATACAGAACTGTAACATAATACATTTGTCTTGTTTTAAACCATTGAGTTTATGGTAATTTGGTATAGCAGCAGAAGAGTAATATAGGATACACACACACACACACACACACACACACACACACACACACACACACCCCATAAGCCCTATGCAGGCCAAACAGCTTCCCATCTGTCTTCCATACTTTCTTCTCACTCTTTTATAGTATTTTTATCCTTTCAAAGATCCCCTGACATTTATTTTAATTCCATCTCACTTGGATTGATATGTCAAGATGGGAGCACGAGGCTTACAGAATGTTTTGCTCTGGGTTTCACACACTAGGAATGGCAAAGCCCTTTCCAGAAGGATTGGCCTAGGGCCCATGCCTCTCTTTGTGAGCCTGGATTGACCAAAAGAACCACTGTGCCACTCCATTTAGAATCTAGAGAAGCATCAGAGTCTCTGCTGGCCAGGGAACTAGGCCTAACACTGAGAGACTATTGTTACAGACTCTGGGCAAACAGCCGTGAAGGTCCAGGAAGAGGGAAGTGTGGTATTTATACACAGCTTTCCAAGAATAGCACTCCTCACCGCTTACAATGTGGTCCTTATAGCGGGGTCTCTTATGAATACTTTTAAAAGTTCCAGCCACTCCCTGTGATTGTGTGAAATAGCTGAAGGTAGCGAGGTATGACCGCTGTCATTTGGATATGTTACACTGCCTGCGGTCTGTTATGTAACCTCTATCCCACATTTTATTCTTTATTTAGCATCACACAGATATTTCAGGAAAATTTTCTCCCTGCTTTCTACTTTATGTGCATGGTGTCAATATCACTGACCTGGGAACCTGGGCAGTACTCAAGTCAAATCAATATTAATGAGTAAGCGTGTGTGAATTCAGGTGGGTGCTTTCATCTTCCTCAGAAGTCTGAGGAAAATTAGAATGTGTGTTAGAGCGCCACTCTGACATTTCCCTCCTGTTCAGGCAGTTACGGGGCTGATGGGATTGGACAGCTGCCCAGACCTTGAAGCAACATTATTTAGTACTCCCGGGTATATAAGCCCAATAACTCCTTGCAAGGTCAGTCAAAAGGGTAAAATGCTTCAGAAACCCTTTAATTATTATCATTATTCCTGGGAAGTAAAGAAATGCCATGGGGACACATGTGGCAATGCCTTGGATTTATGCGAAGTGCAAAGTAACTGTGGGAAATAGTGCTAGAATCTGATGAAGTAATAGATTAAGTAATAGTCAAAGCTACATGGTTCTAATTGAGGTGGTGAATCCAATGTGAAAACAGTGGAGCATGTCAACAGCTTGCTGACCCACCGGGACAATTATTACCAGTCTATTGTGTGAGCCTCGGAGGAACAGCGAGTGTTGGATGCTGGTGTTCGACCAGACCTGCCCCACAGCCTGAGAACTGCACTTATGATAGAAAAATGGAAATACCTTTATTTAATATAAAAGTCTACATGCCTATTGTAAAAAAAATATGTAATAAGTAAGTACCGAGTAAAAGCAAAAGTTCTTTATTACCCCCTTACTTCCAAGATGGCCATTGTTAGTTAACTGCTTGGTAACTAAATTTCAAATTGTTTTCTACATGTATACCATGTTTCCCCGAAAATAAGACCTAGCCGGACCATCAGCTCTAATGCGTCTTTTGGAGCAAAAATTAATATAAGACCCAGTATTATATTATATTATATTATATTATATTATATTATATTATATTATATTATATTAAAGATCCAGTCTCATATTATAATAAAATAATACCAGGTCTTATATTAATTTTTGCTCCAAAAGACGCATTAGAGCTGATGGTCCAACTAGGTTTTATATTCAGGGAAACATGGTACGTGCTTGTTTTACAAAAATGGAATCATACTGTTCTATCACTGGTCTTTATTTTTTAAATGTTTCATATGGATATTTTTGCATATCATTACATGGGTCTACTTCATCTATTAGTATTCCATTGTTTGTACAATAATTAGGATATGAATTCTCTACAGCCTTTTAGGTGGTTTCTAGGTGTTTTCTTTTTTCCATTTAAGCAACTAACAGAAATATTTTTCCTTTGTGTACTACCTTGCTTAGTTCTTTAAAATAAATTCCTAGAATTGGAATTTGATATTTCTGGGTAAAATGACTCATACTTTAAAAACATATTACCAAATTCCCTCTGATAAAAAAGTGAATTTATTGTTTCATACCAACAACACCCATTCGCTTACACTTCCTGCCAACCCTGAGTGTTATCAATCTTTCTAAAATTTGCCAAACAGAATCAGAAAGACTCATTGCTATTTTATATTACATTTAAATTAGATTCAATATTTTTGGATTTAAATAAAAGTTTATTTCTATAACATAGCAATTACAATCTGCAATAATTAGAAATAAGAATTTCTTGATGTAACTAAGAGGTAGAAAGTACCCCAACACAAAATAGTATCTTATAAATTCATAACAAGACTAGATCAAAATCAACCTCTTACCACATCTACAGATTTTATTAAAATTAAATTCAGCATGTTTTTTATCATATGAAACAGACATTAAAAATTCATCTAGAGGACGGAGAAAACACACACTTAAAAATACAATAACAGTTTGTGCAAAGAAGTGTCAAACAGCTTTCCTCAGAAGATCCTGTGTAAGAATATGCATCAATGTGGAATGGTTTATAAGATATCCTGCCTCAAGGCAAAATAATAGATTTCTATGAGGTCCTGTGAGAGTACAATTTTGTGTTTGGTGAGCCCCATAGGAGAGGAGGAAATTAGTAATTAGGAAAAGAAATTCCTTAAGGGCTATAGCTTCATGATTTGAGTCCAGAGGAGAAACCATGGGAAAACAAACAGAAACCTATCTGCACATTTGTTAGCTATGTTATTCATTGATAGGCGCCATATATATTTCACAGTCAGTACATCAGTGATCATACAACACAATAGACATTTTGCTGGGTGCACTGGCACACTGGTAAAACCCCATTGGGAGGAACCCCATTAGATTCCTCTGTCTGCCCTGCATCAATGTGTAATAACATCTAGAAGAAAGCATGAAACACACAAAGCAATGGACACTGCCTGACAAATTATGCATCAGTAAACAGAACTTCTTTCAATCCAGTATATCTCCAGTTGGAATTAGTCCTTTGAATTGTGACTCTTATGAATTTGGTTTGGGGTATCCATTGGTTATTGATCCTAAGCCTTCCAGAAGGTTATCATCTCCTTTTTGTCATTTGTCATAACAAGGAAAATCATGAGATTCTCTTTCATCTTGTTTTCATGTCCTGAGAGCTTGGGTTTGTAACCAGTGAGGATATTTTCAAGTTTCTTCCAGTTGTGGGGCACAGATTATTGGGCTTGAGTCAGGTGGCTAGCCAGCTGGCTAGGAGCCTGACACATGAAATGACAAGCAGCATTCTCTTTATCTCAACATAGCAGCTCTCAGGGGAGTTTGCATTAATCAGGGGTCTCAGTCTTTAAAGAGGCCTGTCATCTTTCCCTTCATTGGCTAGTTTGTGCTGGGAAAATTCCCATCCCAGTATTGCCTTTCCGATAACACAGATTAGTGGATCTGTGGCTTATCATATCTCACTTCTGTGGGAGATCAGAGTTTCATAGCCACCTGTGATAATGGAGGTGTTTGCTTACTTAGGCTGTCTTTGGGGTGGCTCTGGATCTTGGGGGAGCTATATCTTTTGCAGCCCATTTGGTGGTGCCTCTTTCATCCAAGGTTAAGTCATAAATCCTTATTGGTTTTAAGCTATGGAAAAGCGAACAGTTGGCTCAATGAAGAGAGGGGAAGTGAGGGAAATGAAGTTAACGATGCAGGATGGGTCTAGAGCAGTCGTTCTTAAAGTATGATTCCTGAACAGCAGCAGCAATATCAATTGGGAACTTGCTGGAAACACATTCTCAGGACCTACCAAGTCAGGACTCTGCAGGTAGGTCCCTAACAAGCCTTACAGGTGACTCTGATATATGCTAGTTTCAGAACCACTGGTCTAGAAAAAGGAAACTAAGTTTGAGATCTCAGAGATGAGCAGTGTCACCTAAAAATAAGGTACAGAGGCCTGTTATACTGGTTGATGGCTGATGTGCTGAGGCGATGAGTCAATGGTGCAGAAGAGGGGAATATTGAAGTCCAGATTTCAGGCAGGTCGTCTGACGACTAAGGATAAAACCAAGGGGTTCAAATGAAAAATGAAAAGGGATCCAGGTGCTCATATCATCAAAGGGAAAAGTGAGTCTTAGAAGCTAGCATGTGAGGGTGAGGATTTGGAGTAATATGAAGAAATGAAGAAAACTGAGACCTATGACGGATGAAAGGTCAATGCTGAGCAAGGACCAGAATAGCCCCTATTCCTCACTCCGTTCAGAAGGAAAAATGGAAAAAGACGTAAGTTATTGTTCCACCAGCCAAAAGAAAAAGGAGCCAGGAAGAATCTGCTGATTGGGTTGGGTAGCCCCTATTCCTCACTCCGTTCAGAAGGAAAAATGGAAAAAGACGTAAGTTATTGTTCCACCAGCCAAAAGAAAAAGGAGCCAGGAAGAATCTGCTGATTGGGTTGGGGTGGGGGGCTGCCTAGGAGAAGAAAGGTCTAAGGAAAAGAAAGGAGGTGAGGGTAAATGGGAATTTTAACCCATATGCTACAGGGGTTCTTAGCCCTCCACTAAAGAAAACTAGGCTTGGGGGTGAGTAGAAAATAGTTCCGTGGTGGAAGTCCTCCTGAGTAGCCAGCATAACAAACATGGCTCAGGAAAACAGTAGATTGGGAGGTCAGATCAGCAGAACAGTCAAGACAGAAACACTAAGTGAATGGAGGACATCTAGAGGACGGAGAAAACACACATGCCAACAAGATACTATCCAACTTTCGATATAATGTATTGACACAACCCCAAAAGAAAAGGAACAAAATGGTCGCATAGGAAGTTGGTTGTTATATTTCTAGAGGTTACAACCACATTTTTGAGAGACCACTTAGAGGACAAGGAACATTTCTGATGGTAGAGGTAGGAACAAAGATAAATCCACACTTAAGAATTGCAGTTGTTGCAACTGGTTCTGAGTTTGCCTGCACTTTCCTCTCAAGTGTGTACTTTCTTTTTCAATAAGTTGCTTTTGCTTTCTTGCAAAACAAAAAAAATTGCAGTTGTTGTTTAAGCAAAGAGTCATGGTCAAAATGAAGTTCCATTCTAATAAAGAAAGTTAGGACAACGCCCAAATCCCAATGTGACATTCTTTTTTTTTTTTTTAATTGGGGAAGGGGAACAGGACTTTATTGGGGAACAGTGTGTACTTCCAGGCCTTTTTTTCCAAGTCAAGTTGTTGTCCTTTGGATCGTAATTGTGGAAGGTGCAGCTCAGTTCCAGGTCCAGTTGCCGTTGCTAGATGCAGGGGGTGGAACCGGCAACCTTGTGGTTGAGAGCCCACTGGCCCATGTGGGAATCGAACCGGCCGCCTTCGGAGTTAGGCGCATGGAGCTCTAAATGCCTGAGCCATCGGGCCGGCCCCCAACGTGACATTCTTAATTAAGGCCCTATGTTTTCATGATGTACGGAGAAAGAAAAAAGTAGAGTTTTATAATTTAGTCAGAAATAAGATATATGCTTTATTTTCACAGATTCCTGATTTCATATGCCTTTTAAAAATCTCTACCTTAATCAAATTTACCCCTCACTATATAATATTTACTATTAAACCATCCAAACTGACATAATAATTGCTCTCAAAAGACAACAGATTATAAAACCTAATAGATTGTAAAATATAATAGATTGAAACCAGTTGGTTAAAAACAAAATGAAAAATTGAAGAGCTTGAACCTCTAGAACAATTTACAGAACTGTTTCCCTTAATAAGTAAGAAAACTCTGCTTTGGATAAGGCATTGTCATTTCTCAGAGAAAAAGGCACACAATCACTAACATTATAAATCACAAATGTGTAAGAAAATCTGAAGACAGCAGACGGCACATATGCTACAAACAAAAGTAGGTGCCTTTGGGGCATTGACTTTTACATCAAAGTAACATTATACTATGCAAATATAAAATTTACAGCAACTAAATTTCCTTCTCTAATAAAGACTAATCATTTTCAACAGAAGATCAACATGAAAAAACAAAGGAAAAATCAAATTTTCTAGAAGTACTTTATTTTGAAAAAGAAAATGTTTTGTCTCTCAGTATCAGGCAGGTTTTTACAAAATGATTTAACAGGTATAATATTTTAGAAGAGTATGTAAACAAATTGACAAAAACTAAAACCACTTTAATGGCACATTCAGGAGTTTACATTCTAAATAACATTACTGGAAAGTCTTTTTTGTATGAATTCAGATTCTATGGTTATGAGCCAACTATCAGTATTTTGTTAGTTAATTTTCAACAAATATTTTGCTAAATTTAGTTATGTTTTCCAAAAGAGTTAAAACCCTAACACATGAGATTTTTGGGCAAAGATACTGAAAAACGAATACTTCAGGAAGATGTTACTATAGTCAACATATTACAATAATTTCCTAAAGTGATTTCTGAAACAATAACCTAGATCTAATGTTAGTTATTGTCTTTTTCTGAATTAATTTTATTGGGGAATATTGAGGAAGAGTATGTTTCTCCAGGGCGCATCAGATTCCAGTTATTGTCCTTCAATCTAGTTGTGGAGGGCGCAGCTCAGCTCCAAGTCCAGTTGCCGTTTTTGATCTTAGTTGCAGGGGGCACAGCCCACCATCCCTTGCGGGAATTGAACCGGCAACCTTGTTGTTGAGAACTCGCGCTCTAACCAACTGAGCCATCCAGCTGCCCCTCCGGAAGGGCAGCTCGTTGTCTTCAATCTACTTGTGGAGGGCGCAGCTCACTGGACCATATGGGAATCAAACCGGCAACCCTGTTGTTCAGAGCTCGCGCTCTAACCAACTGAGCCACCCAGCCGCCCCCAGTCATTGTCTTTTATGAATATTGTAATGATTTCTCACAAGTGCACTGGAGCAGATTCTGCCAGTAATTACAACTCACTAAAGCACTTGGCAAATTAAATTTCATTCGGAATCAACATAAATGACATAAAGAAATGTTAGCATTCACTGTATATCTTATTCATGATCTCATTTATTTTGGCCATTTTACTGTATCACTATCTCAGGAAAATGTGGATCCAAATATAATGTTAACTTTCCACAAATCAGTCACCCTAAAATTTGAACTGATTTTCATCAGGAAATGGACTACCTTAAAGCTATATTTCCAAACTTAATTGGATGTTACTCTAATAGAGCTATTAGTAAAGCCAGATAAACCGAAGAAACTATAAAAACAAATATCACTGAATAAACAAAACTGCAATATTGCACTAGAGTGTTACAGAAGTGAGAAGCTGAATTAATTACAACAAAGGTATAATTTTTAAAAATTTGTACATGCCTCCTGAGCAAAAGGATTCAGGAATTATAATAATTACTATTAGTACCTAATATGTTTTTTTATAGTTCATTTTAATGTTGGCTACCCTTAATTATCATTGTCTGAATCATTTGATTCCCTAAGACTGCCATATGGTTACTTCAGACATCAATATAAATTCCATGTTTTGAAGACATCATTTGTCTGGTCCCTGTTAAATACATAACCAACGAACAGATGTGAGGTAAAGATGATGTGATTATTACATAAAGCCAGAATGGCAAAGGAGAAGTTTTTCCAAATGGGCATATCCACAAGCCATGACGAATGCCATCTCGGATATGGTGTGAGGTCCAGGATATAAATAACATCCAGGGAAGAAAGCACCATGAGTCTTTGAGCTTGAAAAGGTGCATAGCAAACTTCAGGGTCAGAACCACAATGGGTATCACAGTAGAACAATGAAGGAATGGTCTTCGTGGAAGAGTCAAAGCAGCCTGTGGGGGGAAAGCAATAGCTATGTCATTCCCTTTTTGGCAAACAAAATTTTATAGATGCTTCTTAGTATTCTAAAATATTTTCCAGGAGTTTATTGGAAATGTGAGGGCATCATTTTCTATGCCACCTCCAAATACATGCATTGCATCTATTATGTATAGGCAAAGAAGACAAACAAGGATATCTTTCACATTAAAAATGAAATCAAAATCTCAAGAACATGGTGATTAAGTTTTTAAAGTTTTCTATTATTTGCTTAGAAAAGTCACAATATGAACGTAATTTATATCCTAAATATATGGTTTGTGTAAATTTGGAGTTTTAAAGAATTGTCTGGGGCCCCTAACAGTGTTGAAAAAAATCTCACAACCTAATAAAATATTCTTCAATTAATAAAGGCACAGAAGGGGAATATCTTTCTTGTAACCATTTTATATTAGCCTTGAATACTTTCAGAATTTATTTACAACATTTAGAAAGATTATATTATTTAAGTAAATATTCTAAAGTTGAGTGAAATAAACTTAAGTTTCTAAACCATTGCAAAAAAATGTAATCAATATCTAAACAAATGAAAATTTCAGTCTTAAACCCTCAATAATCCATTAGTATGGTGAATGCAAAAAAAATTTAATACATCATTCAAAAATAAGGATCACTTAAAACAAAGACTATAGCAAGGGACAAAGAAGGACCTAATAATCCCACTTTGGGTATTTATCCGAAGAAACCCAAAACACTACTTCAAGGGGATGTGTGCATCCATATGTTCACTGAAGCATTGTTTACAATAGCCAAGATATGGAGGCAACCTGGGTGTCCCTGAATGAATGAATGGATAAAGAAGAGGTGGTACATATATACAATGGAATATTACTCATCCAAAAAAAAGAAGGAAACCTTGCCATTTGTGACGACAGGGATGGACCTAGAGGTTACTGTGCTGAGTGTAGTAAGTCAGACAGCAAAAGACAAGTATCACAAGATTTCACTTGTAAGTGGAATCTAAAGAACAAAATAAACAAACGAAACAGAAACAAACTCATAGCTACGGTGAACATTTTGATGGTTGCCAGACGGGAGGGGGTTTAGGGGTAGGTGAAAAGGGGAAGGGATTAAGAAGTACAAATTGGTGGTTACACAGTAGTCATGAGGATGTAGGGTATAGCTTAAGGAATACAGTCAATAATATTGTAATAACTATGTATGGTGTCAGATGATACTAGATTTATCAGGGTGATAGATGAGAGGAGGGTTGGGGCAGGGTGAAAAGGTGAAGGTACTAAGAAATACACATTGGAGTTACAAAATAGTCATGGGGATATAAAGTATAGGGAATATAATCAATAATATGGTAATAACTATGTATAGTGTCAGGTGGTACTAGTCAGGCGTATCACTTCCCAAATTATATAAATGTCTAACTACTTTGCCACACACTTGAAACTAATGTAAAATAATACTGAATGTCAACTCTAATTGAAACATTTAAAAAGGGGGGAAAAGATCAATAATATTGTGATAGCATGGTACAGCGCCAGTTGCTGGACTTCCCATGGTGATTACTTCTTTAGCATAGGGAATATAATCAATAATGTGGTAATAACTCTGTATAGTGCTAGGTGGGCACTGTTGAATAACTATGGTGTACACGTGAAACTAATATAATATTGAATTTTAGCTATATTTCAATAAAAATCTTTAAAAAAATAAGGATCGGTGCCAACACTAAGCTATACTTTATGCGCACTATCTCATTTAATTCTTACAGCAATCCTATGAGTTAGGGATTATTGTAGAGAGGAGGAAACAGACTAAGAGAGGCTAAGTAATTTCCCCATGTTGTGCAGTTATTAAGTGGCAGAGCGGGGATCTGATGTGGGGTCTGTCTGAATCTATGGCTCCTATTCTTAACACTACTGTTTCTCAGTGAATCAAAGAATAAATACTGGGGGTTGCTGGTTAGCTCAGTAGGTTAGAGTATGGTGCTAATAACAACAATGTTGCCAGTTCTATCCCCTGTGAGCTGTGCCCGCCTTAAGAAACAACAAAACAAAACAAAAAAGAATAAATACAGTTCACAGCCCAAATGTTTTTAAACATTACAACAGGATAAATTCTAGATGAATGCACTTATGAACCACATTCTTTTGCTTTACAGATTATCCCACTCTCTACTAAGATACAATATATTGTTAACTATTTGCCAGGGTGTTTCACTTAATATGCTCTTTTAATCCTCACAACAACCCTATGATAAGTTATGTTGTAGCCCACATTTACAGATGAGGAAATGGAGACTTAAAGAAGAAAAGGGGTCTGCTAACACTACAGGCTAGGGTTCAAACTCAGGTTTTGATTCCAATCTTAAACAAGTAACATGATGCTGCTGCCTCCACTTACAGCAAAAAAAATTAAAATTTATCTCTAATCAGGAATTGCTGATTCCGTACCTGTTAAGCTTCTAAGTAAGACAATCTCTGAGAAATATCTGGTCTAGTACTTGACAGATAACAGGAAGAAGCAGCGATCATTTCTCTTTCTTTGAACAAATATTTACTGCATACCTCCTAGGTGAGCCAGGCACTTTTCTAGGCCAGCGGGGAAGAAAGCAAAGTCCTTGCTCTGTGAATCTGTATTTCTTTCCTTGAATGTGTACAGATCATAAACAGGTAAAAGGTAGGCAAATTTGTTAACATTTAGAAAATATTCTCTGAACGGTCACTTGCAGCTTATTTTGTAAGGCTCATAGGTCACTGTGTAGTAAACCACTGATGTCTCAATGAAATGCCTCAATTTCTCCTCCAGAGACTGTGTCCTAATCAGCCCATTGAAATGCACACCTTTGGCTCCAAGAGGTACTTGGGGAATGAATCCTTTAAAGTCATTTCCCAAGACTGGGAATCATCTTAAAGCAATTCAACTGTTATAGAGTACTTAGGTACTTAGTTAGTACTTACATACTAACTATAAAACATAAGGAATATGGGGGGAAATTTAAGTGTGGTTCTGAAGGAAGACCACTAGTACAAAAAGACTAGGACAGCCCTAAGAATGACACCCTTTACTTTAAACCAGTTCCTTCCGTCAAGAGTTGGCTAAACACATCCTGTGTAAAGCCAGCCCGGAACTCCTCAGGCAGAGTTCGTGAGTCCGGGCTCTGTGTGCATCCACAGCACTTTGTGATGCCAAATAACTTGATGAGCAACATGTCTGTGAGCACCTTCAGGGAAGTACTAAGTGCTCAAACACGTTGGATGAATGGGCTTCCTTATTTTAAAATAAGGCTAATCTTCTCCAGTGCTAACTAAAATGATACTGTGAACATCAAAAAAATGGTGCTAAAGAAATAAAGATCAGAAAAATCCACCATATATGCTTCTTACCTTTAACGACAGGGATCCAGCTAGAAAAAAGTGGTCTACGTCAATAACAGAGGCTAAAAATCCAGCTAAAATGATTTCTCTCAAGTCAGTCTTCTTCCTGATTCCAATGACTATGGCCCACGACCACATGCCAATCACACCATGCACTGCATTATCTGAGAGGGCACGAAGCCAGTCATTTTGCTGAATTATGGAAAACTGTAGTAGTAGTCTGTCAGCTATTAGGCAAAATATCCCCAGACCAAGGCTGGAAATAAGAGATTCAGTGCTACAAGACTGGAGTAAAGCATGGGTCTTCTCAGTCTCGGATGCCATCACAAACAATATGTCAGTATGTACTAAAAGCCATCAGGAAACAGCTTATCCTTCTTTACATTCCTAGTCATCCTAAAATAGAAAGCAGAGAAAAATATTCATGATTATGGGCTGCCATATAATACTTAAACAAAATATTATCAGCAATAATTTCACAAATATAAAAGCAAATTGTAAAAACTGGTATTTTTTAACTGTTGTCAGTAAGTTTACTTTTCCTAGCTTTACTGAGACATAATCAATATATAACACTGTATAAGTTTAAAGTGTACAATATGATGATTTGATATATATATATATATATATATATATATATATATATATATATATATATAGTGAAATAAGTATCATAATAAGGTTAGTTAACACATCCAGCATTTCACACAGTCACCTTTTCTTGTGTGTGGTGAGAACATTTAAGATCTATTCTCTTATCAACTTTCAAGTATACATGTTATACATAATATGCCATGTGGCCCAAGAGTATAGCTTTGTAAGAAAAACAATTCAGATGGTAATATGCATCAAGGGACATTTAAGAACGGCCACTAACTGTAACCTATTACTTTGAGATCATCAAATAGTTCTATCCCTCAGCAATGTTTACTACATGGTAGTGGGCATCCATTGTGTCTAGTATGTATCCAGCAACTACTTCCCACACTTCTGAAAACAGCATCCCCTTCCTTTGGGAAAACTGCTCATCACAATACCGTAACTCCAGAGCTGACCAATTACAATGTCCTGTCTCCCCTATTAGTAGTAGTGATTAATTAGTAATTACTAATTAGTAATCATTTTCCAGTAGTGATTAGATTAGTTGTGATTAATCTAGTGATGAAGGTGACCCAGGTTGGGCCAATCAGAGTTCTTTCCAGAATTTTCCTGTTGAGTGGGTGGGGAAAGTTCCTTTTCTTCTTATAGACTATGGGCTCCACTACATGGAACAGCCTATGTAAAAAGAATCATAAGGACATCAAATTCTCAGGTCCAACTCTAAGGTTCTCAGAGCTGCCCTTCTCTAAGGCTCGTCAGCATTTTTCCAATAAATTCCCTTTTCCTTTCTGTTGCCTTTAACCAAAGAACCTTAACTGATATAAAAAAGCAATCATAATTCTATGCTGAGTGCTTACTTGGCATAGAATATCGAAATCACTTATCCAATTAAAGGTATCAATATTGTGTGATATCTGAAGTTTTTGTTTTGTATTATTTTGTTTTAATTCTGAGACTAAAGAATAACTTAATGATTTATTGAGAATGATTGAACTTCCATTTTGTAATAAAAACTATACCTAGCTCATTATGTATATATTCTAAAATTTACAGAGAAATGCAAAAGACCTAGAATAGGATAACAATTTTGAAAAAAAGGAATTAATTTGAAGAACTATGTCATCTGATTACAAGTCTGATAAAGCCTAACAATAATCAAGACAGTGTGGTAATAGTATAAAAATATGCAAATAGATCAATGGAACAACTAGAGAGTGGGATCAAAAATAGATCACATACACATACATGGTCATTTTTGACAAACATGCAAAGGCAAGTCAATGAAGAAAAGATATTCCTTTCAACAAATGGCGCTGGAACAACTGGATATCCATATGCGAAATTAATGAACTTCAATCCATACTTTACTCCATAAACAAAAATTAACTCAAAATGGATCAGAGACCTAAAAGTAACACAAAACTATAAAACTTTTGGAAGAAAACACAGGAAAATATTTGTGTGTCCTTGAGTTATGTAAAGAGTTCTTACATGCAACATCAAAAGCTTGATCTGTTTTAAAAACTGATAAACCGAACTTCATCAAAATTAAGAACTTTTGCTCTTTGAAATACAATGTTAAGAGAATGAAAAGACAAGCCACAGACTAGGAGAAAACATTTGCATAGCTCATATTTGATAAAGGATTTCTATCTAGAACAAAAAATTTTCAAAACACAATAACAGAAAAACAAAGAAAACAATACAAAACTGGCCACTTGAAAAGGTACTTTACAAAGATAATATTCAGATGGCCAGTAAGCATATGAAATATGCTCATCATTAATTTCTATGGAAATGTAAATTAAAACCACAATGAAATACCAAACACACCTATTGGAATGGCTAAAAGTAAAGACTGACCATCCCAAATGTTGACAAGATGTGGAGCAACCAGAACTCTCATATACTACTGGTGGAAATGTAAAATGGCACAACCACTTTCCAGTTACTCCTACCATATGACTCAGTCATTCCACTCCTAGGTATTTACCTCAGAGAAATGAAAGCATACATCTGCACAAAGACTTGTACATAAACGTTAACAGCAGTTTTATCTACATTAGCTCCAAATTGGAAACAACCCAACTGAATAACTAAAATGTGGAATAAAAAACAATAAAAATAAAAATAAGCGATATGTACGAAAACAAAATGTGGAACAAAAAAGAAAAAAGTGATACATACAAAAACATGGATGAACCTCAAAAATCATACTAAGGCAGACCCTCTCCAAAACAAGAAAAGAGTACAGTCAAAATCCATAGAATTGTAGAACACAAAAAAAAGAACCTTAAATTGTAGACTTTAGTCAATAATAATGTATCAATATTGGTTCATTAATTGCAACAAATGTACCTACCACATTAATGAAAAATGTTAGTAACGGAGAAATATGTGCAGAGGGAGAGTACATAAAGTTGACCCATGAACACAGGTTTGAACTACACATGTCCACTCACACGTGAATATTTTTCAGTAACTACTGTAAATGTATTTTCCTTATGATTTTCTTAACATTTTTTTCTATTGCTTAATTTATTGTAAGAATACAGTATATAATGCATATAACATACAAAATATGTGTTAATTTTTTATGTTATTGATAAGGGTTCTGGCCAATAGTAGGCTATTAGTAGTTAAGTTTTTGGGGAGTCAAAAGTTATATGTGGATTCTTGACTGCAGGGTGTCAGCATCCCTAACCCTACATTGTTCAAGGGTCAACTGTATATGGGAACACTGTACTATCTGCTTAACTTTTCTATAAACCTAAAACTACTATAAAAAATAGTCTATTAATTTAAAAAAGTAAATAAATGAAGCAATTATGGGAAAATGTTATAATTGTTAAATTTAGGTAATGGATATACTGTAGTTCATTATACTTATCTTCTTTCGGTATGTTTGAAATTTTCATTTAGGAATGTTTTCAAAAGAGCACATAATATGATTCAATTTATACAATATTCTAGAACATGCGAACTACTTTAAGTGACAGAATGCAGACCACTGGATGCCTGGGCACAAGACGGCAGGAAAGATAAAAAAGGAGCATAAGGAAACTAGGCAGGCCAGATATGTTCAGTATCTTGATTGTGGTGATAGTTTCATACATACATCAAAATGTGTCAAATTGTACATTTTAAATATGTACAGTTTATCACATGTCAATTACACTCTAGATATTTTTTAACAAAGATATTGTACATTTTAAATATGTACAGTTTATCACATGTCAATTACACTCTAGATACTTTTTAACAAAGATATTAAAAAGTTAAAAAACACACTTTGTCAATAACAACTGCAGACTTTCATGTAAAAGGAGCAATCTGAAAAAAAGAGATTATAGAGATGAAAAGCCTGATTGCCCAAATACAAGGTTAACAGAAGCAATACGTAGTAAAATAAATGCTTCAAAAGTCACAAGTGAATATGAACATTTTCAAAGAATTTTCCCAAAGCTTGATGAGGGAAAGAAGAACCAGGAGTTGGACACAGAAAAAAAATAATTTAAAATATAAAGAGAAAATCTTGAAGAGTATTCAAGTCCCCCCCCTCGAAAAAAGTTATCTGCAAAATAAAGAGAATGTGATTAACATCAACACTAAATACCAAAATATTATGGTGTACAGAGCTCTGAGAGAAAAGGATCATTAGTGTAGGAATCTAAACGTAACTAAATTGTGGCACCTGTGTGATAATAGTGAATTTTAGGAGTTTTGCCTTAGAAATTATAATAGTTATATATGATTTCTGGGGGGAAGAATTGAGGAGCAGGACTTCTAAATCTCTAGGGGGAGGGGAGAGGAATAAAGAAAACTTGATCAATACAGTAAAATGGAAAAGGGGGGAAAAAACATAGAAGAAAATTTTACTCCTCTCCCCAAAAAGTAATAGGGATCAAACACAATACCACAATAAATGTGAATGTATTAAATTTCTCTATAAAGAGGCAGATTGGGACAAAAGGAAACATGCACTGTTTTAAGCTTCTAAGTTTTGGGGTAATTTGTTATGCAGCAATAGATAACTAAAATATTAGTTTCTATTTTTTAAGAAAGGTCTAACTATGGTCCCAGAAACACAATTCTGACATCTATTCCACTCCAACACTTGGTGCATATGTTTAGATTAGATTCTGAGTATGAGATAAGAAATTTAATAAGTATACTTCCTCTTATTTGTTGTCTCTGACCAGGACACATGAGTGTACCTATTTTTCTTCTCATACTTTTCTTCCCTTTTCCACTTCCTGCTCCTCTCCCTACAAATAGAATGGAGTCAGAAACCTCCTACACTGTAAAAGAGCTTTACGTTTATTTTACATATTCACTTTTTGAGGGCAGGTTGCTTAAGAGTAGTAATTATAATTTTCTTTTAAACCTATACTCAGGTGTTTAATAAATATTTCATTATACTAATAATAGGGGTAAGCAGGTAAGCAATCCTCAGCCTATTATATATTAAAGATATACGTGGAATGAATTCTCTGCCATAGTAGCCAGTTACCCAGATCATAAATTTCTCTCTATGACTTGCAGGAGCCACTTTCTGCAATGGCCAAACTCTGCTGCAACCCATCCCCACTAAAATGCCATCAACTATGGGGCCTCCAAAGTATACATAGCAGTAATCTTCCCTTTCCTCAAGTCCACAAACACATAATTAGTCAGTTACTTTAATTATACACTATTATGCATTGTTTGTTAACCACTTAGACATTACTTCTGCCAAAACAAATCAGAGCTAACAAATTCCCAATGTAAATATCATCTTCTACTTCACCCTCTTCCCTCCCCTCTTCCCCTCATCACATTCACAAACACCTGAGGCAAAAGCACGGTCTAAAATCTGAAATTTGCCTTTATGTTTTATCAATGTCCTCTTCACTGAACTGTAATTGCTGCAAAACTTGTATCTAATTTCTTTAATGCTACAATACCTAAAGCAGAAGCCAAATCGAATGTAGCTAATCTGCAAAGAAAGGAAACATATCTTGCCTTTCATGGAAACTTTTTATAGCCAGAATATATGTTTAGTTCCTATGACTATTACCGATAAAACATACAATTCGGAATTTCAACATGTCTCAAGTCTCAGCAGATTCCCAAAGTCATTCTTTCGTCAGACTGGTGTGATGCAGTAATTTTTAAAATGTCGATTAAGAAAAGGTAGGAAGCCCTGGCGTCTGTAAAAAATGGGCCAAGTCACACTCATCGCATTCACGCCTCCCAGGATCCGGATCGCATAAGAGTTCTGATGCCTGGTAACGATGAAAATGGGCAAGACCCCCGCCCGGCACTCCGCCCTGGTTCAGGGAAACGCCAAGGGCGGGGAACCTCGGCGAGGGCTGGGCGCCTAGGGGATCTAGACTGCGCGAGAAGCCAGAGGGCGGTGCCGGGGCTTCGCGCAGATCCCAGGACCACCGGACAGTGCCCGTCCACGGGTCAAGTACACCCCGCGTGCTCTCGGGTGCCGCGTGCCTGCCACCCCTGCACGCCCTCCACATCTGGGACCTGGATCTTCCAGACTTCGGGGCTCACGTGACGGTCCCTGCCTCCAGCATTCCACCTCAGGACGCAGTTTCAAGGCGTCTATTACGTCCTCCTCCCGCCCAGTCCCTCGCTACAGCTCAGCCCCGCCCACCCTCCGCGCTCCCTGCTGAAGCCCACGGCGCGAGCCGCGGCCACTCCCCTCCCTCCCGTCCGTCCGTACCATAGAGATGCCGGCCGCTGGCCAGAGTGGCTCCAGCGCGCAGAGCCGGGCCAGAGGACGACGGGATACTGGCTCCACTCTGAGTCGACAGGAACCGGTATTTGAATGCTCTTTGGTCGAGCGGGTGGAGATATTTCTTCTTCCCAGTCCTGCCCCAAAAGGGAGACCTTTGGGACAACAGGGTAAGAAGTGAAAAGCGCCTTGTTGGTTTACTTCTGTCAAACCTGAGAATTCGTCCTGGGTTTAGCCGGCGCCGGGCCACAGATGTGGCCGCTGACATACCCACAACTCACCCAAGTGGCGGCGGGGAAGCTGGGGACGCAGAATTAACCTCACCGAATGTCACATGCACAGGCCTTATGCCCAGACGCTTGAACTAGGAGCCACAGGCCATCGTGGATCCCAAAGGTGTAGAGATAGTTCCGACTTCCTTCAATGGATCCTTCAGGTTGGGTGTCAGTTTGTCACGAGACGGAGAGACCGCGCGACCAGGCGGACCTGACGCTCCTCCGTAGCGCTTCACCGCCCCCTGGGGGATTTCTTGATAATTATTCGTTACTTCTGCGGGCGTGTACGTGAACAGCAGTGACTTACTTGGCTAGAACAGTTTATCATGACTTCTAAACGCTCAAGAGCCGGAAAAGCAACTGCATAGAGGGTAGCTTGATTAACTGGACTGACAAGATGCAGCCTGTCTACCGGTACTGTGGTCGGTTCCCATTCCCGTCACCCTGCCTCCGGGCAGTGGGTGCTCTCATCACCGAGAAGACATCTAGCTTGACATTTGGCTCTAGGCAGTACTGGCCCAAAAGAGGAGGCTCAAAGAGCAACACTCCTTTCTCCTTTCTACCTACAGTTTCTCAAAACAAGTGTCAGGTGGAAAGCAAGGCAGTAGTGGGATTATACTTACAAAGTTGAAAGAGACCATAGAAAATTGGAATCTTCAACCTCAGGCAAACTCACAGGTCTCTAACAGAGCTTTAAAATGTGGCTCAGTATCTCCGTTATAGAACTTTTCATTGCTTGTCACACTCTTGGTTTAACGGGATTACAAATTTTATCCACACAGCATAAAAGCTAATTAAAAATAGCACCGAATACATTAACCACAATAGTGGGTGTTTTCAGTCATGTTAAGAACACATTTTTTTCTGTAGTAACAATTTGGCATTACCCTCATGGCAGCATGGTGCATGTCTTATTATAGTCTAGGCTTTCCAGAGCTACTGAGGGACAACATACGATGTAGATGGCTTCCTGCTACCAAAACAGAACCTACAGTTTGTCTGTAGTCCATCTACTGCCCAAAGGCACTGATTCATTTATCCAACACTTACTGAGTGCTCTCAATATGCCAGGCGTTGTGTTTGGTTATGGAATAACTTAATGGAGCTCAAGTTCTAGTGGGGGATAGAGACCACAAAGAAGTTGGATGATTGGAATACGTGCTGTAAAGTAAATAAATAGGGTGATGTAGTAGAGAATAACTAGGGGAGGCCAACTTTTGATAGGGTAGTCAGAGAGGGACCTCTGAAGAAGTGATATTTGTTCTGACACCTGAAGCTGGCAAGGGACCCTGCATGAAAGGAGCTAAAGAGCACTGTGCCCACTGAAATAGCTGACATTATCAATCCTAATCTCCTATGCTCTGCTTGCTTTGCTCTCAGTTTTTCTCCTTGTTTCCTCTCTTGCTTCCCTTTTACCGTGTTTCCCCGAAAATAAGACCTAGCTGGACTATGAGCTCTAATGAGTCTTTTAGAGCAAAAATTAATATAAGACCTGGCCTTATTTTACCATAAGACCGGGTCTTTATAATAATATAATAAAAATAATAATAATATAATACCAGGTCTTATATTAAATTTTGCTCCAAAAGACGCATTAGAGCTGATGGTCAGGCTAGGTCTTATTTTCAGGGAAACACGTTATGTGAAGAGGCTGGTCTTTTCTAGAAATCAGAAGTTAATTAGAACATTTCTGGTTATATTTGGTATAATATTGAAGTCTTTTTAGATATATGGTTTTGTTCTTTCCCAATAGACAAGGTGTAATAAATAGCACTTTTGGTGAGCTCATTTCTCTTAGCTTCACACACTTTGTAGCATAGATCTTTTTAGATGTTCAAAAGAAATGAACAAATCTGGTTCACGAGACAGTTCCGATAAAATTTAGTCATTGATGAAGTACTTGATTCTTAGCCTGAAGGAATATTACCTACATTCTTTTTTTTAAAGATTTAATTCTCTTTTTATAGTTCTATTGAAAAATACTTGGAGTAGAGAGACTAAATAGCAAATGACCAAATGCACACAATATTGCACATTGAAAAACAAAATAAACCTTGAAGATTAATAGTGAATGCTCTATAAAATAAAACAATAACTCTTATTTTATAGAATTTTTTCTCATAAATCTGAAATAAGAAATTGTTCAAAATTTCAAGTTATTTATTAATAAGTATATTATAAATACATATTTTTAAATTTATAGGTTAGATAAAATACCTCCAAAATTAAATGTCACTTCCCATATAATCACTGTACAGAAGTCATATATACAATTTTTTGGCTTTCTAGTAATTTTATACCAAGCACTTGAAACAACATCCTTAAGGTTTAATAATATATTGCAATAATTCCATTTTTCACTTTTTAGAGTTTGATAGAAGACAGTCAATATCCTGAAGAATTTCAGAGGTTTTTTTCAGTGCCACTGCTACTCTGTTTTCATTATCTTCTTCGAGCAAGATTTCTGAATATTTTGGTTTGTAATTATCAGAAGACTGTTCATTTTTTTTGTTAGAAATCTGGTTTAGGACACCACTATTCTCCAATAATACTGAGTTGCTTAGTTAAGGAGTTTTTGCCCACATTTTTCATTATACAAGTATTTTTAATTTCAGAAAGCCTGGCCTTCATATTAAAATATGATTTCTTCATTGGGAGGAAGACCTCTTGGATACATCACAGAGTTGGGACTTCAGAACTCATGAAGTCTATCCCTTATACATGTAGAAACTAGAGTACAAGAGGGGGAAAAGAAGGAGTATGTATGTGTGTTTGGATGGCGATTTGTTGATAGGGAGGAAATGAAAGAATGAAAATCTCAGCAAACCTTTAGCTAGATTTACCAACAGAAAAAGAGAGAGGACTCAAATAAAATTGGAAGTGAAAAAGGAGATACCACAACGATACCACACAATACAAAGGATCATAAGAGACTATTATGAACAATTATACACCAACAAATTGGACAACCTAGAAGAAATGGATAAATTCCTAAAAACACACAATTTACCAAGACTGAATCACAAATTAATATAAAGTCTAAACAGACTGAATACTAGTAAGGAGATTGAATCAGTAATCAAAAACCTCCCAGAAACAGGAGCCCAGGACCACATGGTTTCACTGATGAATTCTACCAAACATTTAAAGAATACCAACCAATCCTTAAACTCCTCCAAAAAATAGAAGAGGGAATACTTTTCAAACCATTTTATGAGGCCAGCATTACCCTGACAACCACAACCAGACAAAGATACTATAAGAAAAGTATAGGCCTATATCCCTGATGAACATAGATGTAAAAATGCTCAACATGATGTACCTTCTACAGACAAGATGTATCCTGAATATCTTAAATATTACTCAGTGAAGCTCCGCAATATATGTCTGAATTCATATAAACTACAGTAATGAATTAAGCCTAGAATGGAAAGGGAATAATTATGCAGGAGAATACGTTGTGTTTAAAGGATACAGTTGAACTTCTGTATCTTTTCAAGTTCAGAAGCCACACACCTGTGGGGAAAAGAAAAGTTAAGTTCATGCTAGTTGTCTTGATTCTTTTTTATCCACAATATTTCAAATAAGCACTCTTGATTTTCTTTTTAATAAATGTTAGAATTTTATAAGAACCTAAAAGTTAAGAATTCTCTTCATAATAGCTTTATTTATCAACAAATCAACTTGATTCAACTGCTACTTACTGAGTGCTTTTAATGAGTAAGCTAAGGGAATAAAAGTCCCCACCTCAAGGACTTTTTTTTTTTCTTGGGGGTGGGGGATAGTGTGTTTTTCCAGGGCCCATCAACTCCAAATTATTGTCTTTCAATCTAGTTGTGGAGGGCACAGCTCAGCTCCAAGTCCAGTCACCGTTTTCAATATTTAGTTGCAGGGGGCACAGCCCACCATCCCATGCGGGGATTGAACTGGCAACCTTGTTGTCGAGAGCCTGTACTC
Source organism: Rhinolophus ferrumequinum (assembly GCF_004115265.2). Taxonomy (NCBI): domain Eukaryota; kingdom Metazoa; phylum Chordata; class Mammalia; order Chiroptera; family Rhinolophidae; genus Rhinolophus; species Rhinolophus ferrumequinum. Next base: position 28,811,174 of record NC_046290.1, read on the forward strand.
TAACCAACTAAGCCATCTGCCCGTCCCTCCGGAAGCTCAGCGGCAGCTCAGTCTCTTCAATCTAGTTGTGGAGGACACAGATCACTGGCCCATGTGGGAATCGAACTAGCAACCCTGTTGTTCAGAGCTTGCGCTCTAACCAACTGAGCCATCCGGCCGCCCCTCAAGGACTTTTTAATCAAGTATTGATGTTTGAAGGTAATGGCCTTCCTGCTACAACTTCTTAGTACTAATCTGGCATACCCTCTATTTTCCTCTTTGAAGTTTACTTAAATTTTAAAAACCTACTAACATCCCATCACTTTTTGTAAAAGAAGTGATCTTCCTTGAAGTAATCTCTCGTTCCCTGAATTCCTGTAGATTATTTTAATTAATCATATACTTACTTGTAATGTCTTCTCTTGAACTATTTTATTTTCTGATATTAATACCTAGATTGTCTCTTTCAGGAAAATGGATCTTTTCTTATTCTATATTTTGCACACACAGTAAGACTTCATTGACATGGAACTCTTAGGGAATGGATGGTTTTGGAGGGCCAACTTTTTACACAGTTGAACTAGGTTGCAAAACATACATATTTTCTATTAAATTCCTTCTGGAATAGACTACCTACTCATTTCATTGTTTTCTTAAGCACAGTCTGTATACTAAACATTCTCTTCTTGACTTGAAGCGTTAACATTAACGTTGGCTCTTACCATGTTTCACAGAAATAGATTTTGGGGCAAGTGGTATGGGTAGAGGGATGTATACAACTCCACCAGAACCTCTTTACTTGTGTGTTCTTTTTCTCTTTCCTCATCAATAAAATATGAGCATGGCACACAACTAGAAAATAGCGTAACTCATCTAGCTCTCTAAAAAATTAATGAGGACATTAATGTCTAAAAGATCTCTTTATTCAAGTCACTAGAAAAGTCTTCTTCACAGTTCATAATAGAGTATGTGACTCGTCTACTGGCTTTACAAAATGGACCACATGTACCTTCCTTTCTGCTTACGCTCTTGTACTCCAGCCTATGGATGAAGAATGAAGGAGAACATTCATCGTTTTAAGCATCTGTGGCAAAGACTTGGATATGACTTACTCTAAAGCCTGATGATTCTTCATCATTGCAAAACACCATCTTTTTTTTATTATTATTATTTTTTTTACATAAGACACATTTTTCTGGTCATAAGCAACAATACAAACTACCCTTAATGCTGTTGCTCATATGATGCATCAACTTCTCATTAAAGATCTTCTATACTATTTTTTGACTAGCATCCTTATTAAAAAGTTGAATCAGTGAGCTAACAATAGATGAGTTGGAAATAGAAATACTGAAGTACAATTTAGGTAGCTGTTTATTGTTCAATCTCTCTCTCCAACCTACCCTCTTTGACAAGAAAACAATTTACAGTTAGAGATGTCTTAGAGGCTTTGCAAAGGAAATGGACCTATGGCAGGTGGCTGTATCTCCTCTCCCTATACCTCCTCAATTCCTTGGTCTCTCTGCTGTTCCTCATTGCTTCTACCCATAGCTGCTATCACCAATCTGCACTTCTCGACTCCCTCACTTTTTTATGTCTCGTCAGTTATCCTCTTCTAAGCTTCCATATAAAAAGGCATTTTACAAACTGTACCAGCTGGGCAATGATGAAGTGACTAATTTTATAGCTGTGTACAATTTCCCTTTCTTTGCAACTATGTCTTTTGCTAGCTACCTGGGCAATGTTTCTGCTCCCAAAGTCTAGTTGAAGAAGGAGGGATCTGGATAGCTGAATCCTTAAGACCTGAGATATTCAAATAACATCTACGGATTTGATTTGTACCTCTTTCTCTAAGCAACTTCAGAAAAGGTGGTAAGAATCAGGCTTAATGTTTATATTGTTTACACCATGCTATGCTCAAACACCTTGCAACTTACTTTAAAGCTTCCTAAATTATTCCTGGTATCCTTTTTTCCCAATATATTTAGATTACATTCTCAGTGATACTAACCTTCCTATGGTCATTTTTTTCTATTTAGGAACTTGTAATCATCAAGTCTGAATTCCTTTACTGATTACAGCATCCATTCAAAACTCACACTATAGCTAACAAAGAACATCTGCTCCATAAAAACTATCTTCTACTATCTCCACAGTCCAAAATATCCTTTCTTACCTCTCTCCTTGCTTCCTCCCTAAAATGTCTTAAGTTCGATAAATATTCCTTTGAAGCCCGGATCTAGTCCCCTGCACACTGAAAGGCACACAGGAGGGACTAAAATACTCGCTTTGTTTGTTGATTTGCCCATTAATTTTGTGGAGGTCAATAGGATAGAAATTATTTTAAAAACCAACTTTTCCTGAAAGCTTATTATGTTAGTCAACATTTTATTTCCTTTAAAATTACTAAAGTTTGGGGGAAAAAAAAAAAAAAAACCTTTAAAATTTTCCATAAAGTTTTCAGGATGAATTTCTCACATTGAAAGAGTCACCCATTTTGACATGAAGTTTTCTGAACTTCAGATGAAATATAATATGAATTGTAATAAATTAGATATCTAATTAAAGATAAATTATTTTTAATCTTAAGCTATCATAAACATTATAGAGTTAAATACACTTAACTAAGAAAAGGTTTTCTTGGGAAAAACATCTTAGAGTTTACCATTTGACATTTTAATTTTTGAGTATTAGTTGACTCTTCTACACAGATTAAATTTAAAAGAAATATAAATACCAATTTTCTTCAAGAAAAGAAGAGGAAGGATGTGTGGGCACCTCTCTCTCACTAGTCCGGGTCAGTCTTCTGCACCATGATATTACTGTTGTCACATATCTAGATTGAATACATTAAAAGAAATATTTGGAAAATAAACTTGTATAATATTTATAAATTCAAAAAATGAAAATAAAGTCATTAAAACAATTTGGGTAAAAAGGATAAAGAAAATATTCTAAAGTGAGGCATTTACCGGGCAATTCTCTGAATCTTTTTTCATTGGAAATAGAAAAGGCAATTTTTTCTCATTATTCATCCAGAAAAAGATTATTTACTCACATTCATGATTTAAAAAGATGAGATTTAAGAGTCAGAACAAAGTGGATACTTGGATTTCATTCAGTTCCAATTCAAATGTCTAAATTCTTAGTTTTTCAAAGAAAAATGAGTTTCATTAAATGTTATCATGTAAAGGTGTGTACCCATAAGACTAAGTGAACATTTGCTTTTTAAAATTAAATACATAAATACATACACATACATATATATATATATATATATGTATAATTATATGTAACTCCCTGAGTATACAAAACAAGTATCAAGTTTAATAAGATGAATATTCTGAAGTGACTGGCTGAAACAAATAGTAATGTTTGCTAAAAACACTATCTTTTTGAGGCAAATTATTCAAACTAGCAATGAGTGTTGGAGTATTTAGACCAAAATGCAATAAATCCCAACAGAAAAATAAATTCAAGAGGTAAAAAAGCAATTCTTTTGTGAACATTCTCAAAGTAAAATCATCAAAATGTCAAGAATATCACAAGTACAATGTTTATAATAACAAACTATATAAACCAAAAGAAGCATATTCATAAAAAGCTGATTTCAAGAATCTTCTCCATTTTAAGAATAACCAACCATCAGCTAATTAATTTTTTCCACTTTATAGAAATACACAGAAGTTTAGTTATTTGTGTTTGCAAACCTTGTTTAAAATTGGTTAGGGGATTAACTGGTTAACACAATTGACCACAACCTCCACAGCAAGCCAGTTATGTCTATAACACATTCATTTTGAAAAAATCACGTGAATACAAGTGGAAATGTTAAACCTGGCCTGATCTGTTTAGTTATGCTAGATGCCAATATGACTGTAAACTCTGGAACCTGTTGAAATGACTTCGTTCACATTGTCCACATGTAAAAACTAAAACAATATATAACATGTAAACAATGTTTATGTTTCCTCTCTGTCAATTAAAAGTTATTTAGTAACATGTAAATAATTAAAAAAAATTTTTTTCAGTACCTTTCATATGGTCCAGGATGTTCAATCTGAATTAACTGATCATGTCCATCAGGAAAAGTTAACTTACACCAACCTAAGTTGAGACCTTGATTTACCTTAAGAAGCAAGGAGGAAAGGTAAGTTTTATCACTGTAAAACTGAAAAACAAAACAAAACAAAAAAAAAACCTCTTCTAACTTAACAATATAAAAAAGTATATAAGTCGGGGGCCAGCCCGGTGGCTCAGGCGTTTAGAGCTCCATGCTCCTAACTCCAAAGGCTGCCGGTTCCATTCCCACATGGGCCAGTGGGCTCTCAACCACAAGGATGCCAGTTCAACAACTCGATTCCCACAAGGGATGGTGGGCTCCACCCCCTGCAACTAAGATTGAACACAGGCACCTTGAGCTGAGCTGCCCCCGGGATGGCTCAGTTGGTTGAGTGCCTTCTCTCAACCACAAGGTTGCGGGTTTGACTCCAAGGGATGGTGGACTGCGCCCCCTGCAAATAGCAATGGCAACTGGACCTGAACACAACTAAGACTGAAAGGACAACAACTTGAAGCTGAACAGCACCCTCCACAACTAAGATTGAAAGGACAACAACTTGACTTGGAAAAAAGTCCTGGAAGGTACCCACTGTTCCCCCAATAAAGTCCTGTTAAAAAAAAAAAAACAAAAAAAAGCCAAGTATATAAATAATTAAAAATTTATCTGACTAATTTAAAAGTTATATTTTACATGAGATACAGGTAATACTTAACCACCACTCATATAATTATCAGAAGAACAAAAATACTAGTCCCTCTCTGTATAATGAGTTATCTTTATAAAAAAGACTATTTGCCATACCTATCTGATATTTGGTAGGAATCCAATGAGATCATAAAGGCTCTTGACAGATTTTTATACTCCAAAATACAAATTGAGATAGAACAAAGAAAATAAAGTACCACAGTATTTCCACAGATAAAAAAAAATAAAAATACATTTCAGTCTGAAGTATACTCACCTGTGTCTTTTCTATAAAAGAGCCAAAATTCCAATTTAGGGTTAGAGTAACACCATCTAAAAAAATAACATGTACTTTGTCATCAGAGTATGCAAGAAATCTTCCCACGCTGGGTATGACTGATTCTCTCAAAAGCAAAGGCAGTATACTGTTATCATTTATCCCAGGTACCTAAAACCAAGTAAATAAAAAGGAGCAAGTAGAATTATGTGTTAATAAGATTTAAATGATTAATGAACTCGAAGGCAACTTGCAGATTCTTATGCAGAAGTTGAATATTGTAGAATCCTTATGTAAAAGCCTTAACTTTTCCAGAAGTGGATACCCAAACAATCTATTAGAAACAGTTTAAGTTCTAATGTCTTAGGAAAGTCACCATTTTGCTCTGAGCTTTACATAGAACACTAGGAAAGATTAGGAACTGCAGCAACATATAAGTTTATAATCAAATTAGTACAGATACAAAAATCAAAGTCTGAGAATTACTTCCTCCAAGTCGGCATTACAGAATTTACTTTTACAGTTATGGAAAGAGAGTAAATACTATAATATCAATGTTTATAATAACTATGTTTTTACATACAAATCCAATCAATTCCCCTGTCCTTCCCCCTCCATGTAAAAGAAAAAACAAAAACTATATAGAATAAAAATATAACATAAAAGCCTGATTTTGCAGTGTTTAAATGGATATTTTTCTGAGTAAACCAATATTATATTACAAAGAATTTCTCTCATGACTTAGATGAAAGTAATTTGAACTCAGGAGTATGTCTATATATAAATAATAAAACAATTTAAAAATATCTTGCTTTTGAAATAATTTTAAGATACCATTTTCCAGCACCATATACGATAATTATGGCTTAATGAAAGTCTCATCTTGGCACAATGCTGAAGAATCCTGTGAAGATGAAAAACACTACTTAAACATTTGCAAATGATGGCATTTTTCCAATTCTAGCAAACCATTCTCAATGCCATATGGCATTTTAGGCAAGTAGTTCATTTGCACTGAAATATGTGCAGACCTCTTCTTCCAGAAATCCTTATGCCCTAAGGAAACTACCACTGTTGTTTCCCTTTGTGCTAATCTTACCTAGTTAAGGTTATTCTTCTAATTTTTAGCAATGAAATGACTCCAAATAGAATTTTCAGGTGTTCCTTTATAAGAGGTGACAGATTCAGTGCCTAAAAGGTTTAGCACAGAGTGGATGTAAATCAACTGTTCCTAGGATATCAAATTACAAATCTCCTTCATATCTACTTTGGAAGTTGCTTAGACATCATTTATAAACATAATTTAATCCAACAATCTACTTTCATTCTTCTGAGTGCACTACAGATTAATATTTTTAAAAACATATTAACCCAAAATGAAACTACATTTCATCCTCTGTACACTCTCAGAAATTTTTATTACTATGATAAATAAGTATGAAAATGTTAAATGTATCATCAAATCCTCAACTTGATTCCAAGGAACCATAATGATGCCAAACTTACCCAGAGAAGTCATCTATTTCCTACTAGCACTTACTTACCATGTATGGATGTTTCTCCATATTTAACTTCACATTTCAAAGATGGAAATACTCTTTTAATGACATAGTGATTACCTTATTTTATAAATGATGAGACCAGAAAAGTTGACAGATTTTACAAAAGACATGTATTTCCATTCTATCTACCAATTCTTGATTTTGACCATTAGAAAAGGTATTAAGGTGCTCATTACATGATTTAGTTGAATATAAAGAACTTACCTGGTTGCCCGTTTAATTAGAGAACACACAGAAAACAGACTTCCGGGTCTGTCTGGTGGAAGGTTATTTACTGAATATGTTTTCTCTTCTCTCTGAAAATTAGTTTAAAATGAAAAATCTCAATAATAAATACTGGCCATTATTATGTAGCTGTTTTTTTCTTGAAATATGTATTTACATAGTGACAAAGCAGGCAGTTATTTTAACTTAATCTAAAGACCATAAAAGGTATATTTTTAAAGGTATTTTATGATACTTTTCCATTTTCCCTATCTATTCAAAAGTTATAGTTTCATAGCCTATAACTTACTGTCCAATTTAAATCCTAACTATACTTAACATGGTTACAAACTAATTTTCCTACACATTAGCAGGAAACGTATCACATAAGCTTTTTCCTTTAGACAAAACAAAACAAAACAAAAAAGCCCTACACATCAAAAAACTATTTTAATTGAATGAACATACCATTTTATTACACTTTATTAATGGAATAACTTGCTATAGTTTGTGGAAGATGACATTATTTACAGCCTTGGGTTCTTCAATTTTTTAAAAAAATTGTTATTTTGTTATCCCTTCTGTATTTCGTCTTTCTCAGACTCTTTAATGCTAGTGTTTCCCAGCACTCTGCCTCCAGCCTTCTCTTCTGGCTTTCTGATTTCTTCTTGGGTTATTTCCACAGGGTTCAAAGCTACAGTCATAATTATCATTACAGCAACAGCTAACATTTATTGAATACATATGTGCTAGGTGCTGTGCTATGCAGTTCACATGGATGATTTCATTTCTCAAAATAATTATGTAAGATAAAAATTATTAATGCCTATTTTTAGATGAGGAAACTGAGGCTTAAAGGCTAAGAATTAGTAGAGATCTGTTTTGAACCACAAGAGAGTGCAGCCCACACTTCAACATCAGTGAGAGAAAGACGGGCTTTGAAGTCAGACAGATCTGGATTCCAATCACTATAAAACATGTGGGACAGAATTTAGTATATAGCAGGTACTCAAAAAACAGTTTTTGCCATTTTATCCTGGACTGTAGACTTGAATTCTAAATCTCTACTTGGCTTATCCCCTGGATATCTGAGACATCTCAACTTCAACAAGTCAAAAAGAGAATTATCTTCATTTCAAAATTTGCGTTTCTCCTTCTCTACTTTCTATGTACCTCTGGTGTGTCAATTATCACATGCTGTTTCCTCTACTTGGTTTCCTCCTCCATCATCTCTTTGTGTCTGACTCTTGCTTTTCCTTCAGTTTCAGGAAAGCCATTATGGAGGTCCCACGGACAGGGTGAAATCCCCTAGTGATGTCCACAAGCACAGTACCCTCTACTTCTGCTTCTTGGTTTTCATTATAATTTCAATTTAATAGGTTTTTACTTAAGGTCTGTCTTCCCCGCTAGAATGGTTCTTCACAAAGGTAGGGGTTGTATTTGTTTTGCTACCCTCTGCATCCCCAGCATTTATTAGCACAGTGCTTACCACATAGTAGGCACTCAAAATGTCACATTTTAATTATTTATGTCTTTTCCCATTTTAATTATTTATGTTGGATACTGAGTTCCCTGAGCATTCTTGTTTTTTCTACTATCCTATTTCATCAATTCTAAAATGCTTATTTTTCACAATTTAACCTCTCTGAAATCTGGAATCACTTTATAATTAAGAACGTCTTACAATCACTATTAGGCAAATGGGGTTGAGATATAATAGAGTTTAAATCTATTGACTCATCCTGCTAAGATCAACCAATGGCCATCATTGAAACAATTGAGATTTGATAAAATTTTGGTTTAATACAGTGCCTGGTACCACCAGTCAATGATTTATTCAATAATTTGGCATCATTTTCAACTCCTTCCTCATCCTCAATATCTACTCAGTCATCAGTCCTTAATATTTTTTGTGTGTCCAGTCCTAACTTTTCATTCTCTACCACTGCCTGGCCCTCATACTTTCTTCCCGTGAACTACTGTAAATGTCTTCTAACTGGTTCTACAGCTTGAAGTTCCATCTCTTCCCCACTCCAGTTCATCTTCTGAAATGATCTAACAAAAATCTGGTATCACTTCCCTTCTTAAATCCTTCAGTGGCTCCCCAAATGCAATAGGGTTTCTCATACCCACTTATGAGTTAGCCCACCTTAGTGGTTTAGCCTCTTCTCTGGACATCCCCCACATTCTCCCTCTGTTCTAGCCTACTGAACAACAGCATTTTCATTTCTTTCAACACTTCACACTCGCCCCAGGATCCAGCTTCCAGTTAGGTGACATTTATCTACTGTTGTACAGACTAGCAATAATAGTATGTTAACCAAGCCAGGGCTTACCTCAAGTGTGGGCTAGTTAGTAAACAAACACTGATCCATAAGAAAAGCTCACACAGCATAAAGTGCTATGAAGAAAAAAAGATAGTGCACCATGATTGGGAGTGACATGGTGGCTTCTTTTTTAATTTGGATACCCAGGAAGAGCCTCCATGAGAAGGTGACATTCAAATAGAAACTTCGATGACAAGAAGCCAGTCAAGCAAAGAGTTGAGCCAGTAAAGTGTTCCCTGAGCTATATGCTCCTCTCTTGTATAACTGTCCTTTAGAATTACAGATCCCAGATTAGCCATGTCATCCTCCAGGTTTTTCTGGAGTTGCCAAGACTAGGTCAGGTGCCCCCCGTTATGTGGTCCCAAAACAAGATCTTCTCTCTACAGGAGCACTTACATTGTGAGTACTTGTCAATCTTTCCTTTTTAAAATTTTAATTATGTAAGTAATAATACATTACTATGTTTTTCTTGAAAAAAAAGTTTCAAGAGTACAAGATTTAATTCCTCCTGATCCTCCTCCCTCACAATATCGCAGATTCCTCCCCAAAAGTAACCACTTCAGTGTATATCTGTCCAGATCTTTCCCTGTGCATTTACACGTGTATTATATACAGTACAGGTTTGGGGTTTGTTTTTTGTTGTTTACACAAAAGACATCATTGTACATGTTCTTATGCAACTTTCATTTTTAACTCAACAGTGTCTTGGAGATCTTTCAATATCTGTCTCTCTTATGCACCTCCATTTTCCTCCTTCTTTTGAACAGCTGCACAGCAGTCCCATATCTGTTCACTAAAGCTTACATTTCCCTATTGATGAACATTTAGATTGCTTCCAGCATTTTGATACTACAATGACACAATCTACATCTTTGGCCATGCTTCTTTGTATATATGTGCTAATATTTTTCTGGGATACACACCTAGAAGCAGAATATCTGGCCAGTTTTGCTTGATATTATCAAATTGGCCTCCATGAACCATTTACACTCTTAACAAATACTATTAAAGCACCTCTTTTCCCACACCCTTGCTGGTAGTAGATAGTATCAACCTTTTAAGTTTTTGACAAGTTGAGTGAAAAATCTTATATCATTAATTTGCATTTCCCTGATGCAAGTAGTGAAGTTGAACATGTTTGCAAATATTATGGGGTATACATATTGTCTTTTGTAGTCTTATAACTATTCTTGTCCTTTACTCATTTTTCTATTAGGATTTTTGGGGCAGGGATCTTTTTATTATAGAATTATAGTATAGATTATTTTCTTCCACACCTTTGCCTGCCCTTTTGACTTTATCTCATTTAACTTTATCTCTTTAAATATTTAAAATTTAACACAAGATTGAAAATTTTTAAGCTGATCAAACTTTTCTTTTTTGCCTTCTGGTTTTTTGTATCGTACTTAAGAACAGCTCCCCTACCCCAAGATTATAAACATTCTTCTTCTGTATTTTATTTTAACAATTATAAAATTTGGTTTCTTACATTTAGCCCTTTAATCCATCTGGAATTTATTTGGGAATATGAGTGAAAGTAAGGAGCAAACAATTTTATACCAAAAAGAGAGCCAATTGCTTCTAGATCTTTTCACTCAAGTAGACAGAGGAGAGTGAAAGTGTGGCACACAGAGGTCTGAGAGTGAAACCTAATGCAGTCCACCACAAAGGCACAACTTGTTTGGAAGTTTTGTGTTTTATCCCCAAAGCTCATGCTTCTACTCTGTATGTTTCCTTTAGTATAAAAATCACCCCCTCCTTCTGACACCTTTCAGTAGAGCTGAAACTCCAGGAAGATGCACTGTATTCATCTTGTAGTTTTGCAAACTCCTGTTATACAGCAGTCAGTAGAAATGCATACTCGCTCTATTTGCTTTTTACTTGTCGCATGTACTACACACACACACACACACACACACACACACGTATTACTGGTCACACTTTCATTTCAGTTGTTAGCTTATCTGACTACTGGACTGTGAACCCTTGAGGGCAGGAACTCTTCGTCTTTACCTACAGCTTAATACAGCACCTGTCTGGGAATGCTCAATTAATATTTATTGAACAAATGAATACTTTCCTACAAATAGAACTCACCAGGGAATCTGTTCCAATATATACTAAAATAGTTATGAATGACATAATATTTGTGATTTACTTAAAATATAAAAAAATAGAGGGGGGGCAGAAGTATAGATGAAACAAGCTGGGTGATGGGTACATGAAGGTCTGCTACACTTCTCTTTCTACTTTTGTATATGTTTGAAACTGCACAGTTAAAAAAAAAATCTGTTCTATTTTTAACTCTTTTCCCTAGCATCTCTGATAATCTTATCACTTAAATACTCTACTCTGGAAAAAAAAAAAAACACTACTCTGTAAGAGAGAAAGAAAACACATTTATTTATTATGTTCCATCCTACAAGGCAAAGCCGTGTGATACTATGGTGATCCCTATTAAAGGGTGGATGTCAAATGTAGGATTTGGAACAAGCAAATTAAGACTTAGTAACAAAATACCCACTTTATTACATTTTGATCTGATATATTAAATAGATCATGTCATGTTTCACTGTTTTCAACAACAGAAAACAATCTTGTTCAACTTTCTAGTTGTACATAAAGATTTAGCAGTTAAGAGGTATTTAAAATATGCAAACAATACATGGCTGGGGCAAAAACAATGTGCTTTTTAATGTGCAAATATTGATTCAAAGAAGTATATTGATTCAAAGTAATACTGCTGATTTTAGTGTTTCCCATTGATAAATTCTATGACAGAAGAAATTTAACCTCTGATTTAAACACAAATTGCTTAGGCAAATGGAAGACAGAATACAGTACGAGAATACAGTAAAAATAAGGCGGTGAATAATTATTATGCCGATGCTGGCAGTAAGGTTATATTAATTGTCCAGACTAAGTAGTTGCAAGCAATGTTATATAAAGATCAAATTTCCCATATATATATATTCAGAATTATTTGGAAATAGTTATATACCAAAAATCTTCTTGAGCTGAGATCTCATTGTCAGCTTACCTCTCCTGATCCTTCTCGAATAGAGTAGTATGTAAAATAGTTCCCGAAATAAGCTCCTTCTGATTTGAACACAGATCCATCCCCAGGATAAATCTCTATTGAGTTCATATTTTTATGGGTAAGTCTAAGGAAAAGAAATAATCACTTAAATTTTCTTTCTAATTGAGATTAAAGGCAATAATCAAAAAAAAAAAAAAAGCAAAGAAGTATAAGTTTTTACCTACCTAGCAAATGGATAATTTCATACTCTATACCCTTAACCAACTAAATTAATTTGTTTGCAAAAAATAGTGGAGCACATAGAATTGGTTAAAGTATCTTTTTCAACAACTAAACTCAGCTTTTGGAAGTCAGGCATCTTGTCTTATCACACTGGTATCCCCACTGCCAATTACAATGGCTGGCACATAATACCACCAAAGCAATACCCATTGCCTAGGAGTTAAATATAACAACTCTAAACCTGAAAATAAGATTATTCTTTAATAATGAAACTAGTTGAATCAATGCCTGATGGATGAGATTAGCCATGTGTAGAAGGAACCATCCCTAAGAGAAGATGACTGATTATACCTGGAGTAGCCAGGTACAATCAAGGAATTGGGTATATAATATATAAAAACTTGAGCCAAGTCAATTTTATTGAAACATATATGAAGAATATGTTGTCAGAAGCAAGTGGGTCCTCTTGCAGGGAAAGGAGCCCAAAGAACAAACATTTCACAGTACTCTTCCAGCATTATTTAAAAGTGAACCCCTAGATCTGACCACACTAGTATTCCCATCACTAGGGAGGTCTACTTAGTAGTGAGGTAGGGGTCATTCAATGGAATACTCCAGGCACAGAGCAGCCACTCAATGAGTATTTGCTGAGTGAATGAAAGCCGAAATCACCCTTAGGCTCCTAACTTCTCTAATTCCATGCTCAGTGGGCAACCTTTTGATATAACTAATTCAGACAACTGGATCCCCTGATGCTTGGAAGGGGTGTGTAAATAGCTGACACGAGTATTTCGTTCACTAGCAAAACTAATCCCTCACTGGCTTTGGAGTTGTCACAAAAAATCTTGTGAGTATGGTCAATGTGACTTAGCAACAAAATCCCTGTGCCCTAATGTAATTAAGTTTTGATACCTGTAAACCTCAAGACCAAACAAAAGAGCATGGTGGCTCCCACAAAACTGTTGTACAAGTGTACTGCAAGGTTAGTCCTGTCTACTCTGATTTAGTATCACTAAATACTCGTAGCTCTAACTCCAACACAGGTGCCTTACCTGTATGTAATACCCTTATACCAAACCACTTTCACTAGTTCAGGATAGGAATATTCTTCTTCATCAGACGGTCTCTGTGAAAGTGAATCACAAAAATTCCACCTGTGAAGAATAAAATACAAGCTATTGATTCTGGTTGCTCAACATAATTACCTTGAAAAGTCAACAAAATAGTGCTTCTGTAACTAGATTTATTTCTTAATTTATTAGATCAAAAAAAAAGTAAAAATATGAAAGTATATTAATTTAAAAATGAGTTAATTTTCCATGAATTTTCAATAATCTCATTATTGAATCTCAGCACAATTACATAAATTAACAATTTTACTAAGTTTTAAAATTTAAGATTCAAGCAACAAATATTTACTGAAGTATCTATGGTGGGCCAGGCACTGTATATACACTGGTAATATATTAGGTTGGTGCAAAACTAATTGTGGTTTTTGCAATTTTTAACCTTTAAAACCGCAATTACTTTTGCACCAACCAAAAAGCAAACATCACTGTCCTCAATGGAAATCCCTGTCTAGATGTTATATAGTAAATACTGAGCAGAAAGAAAGTAGAATTACTGGATGTATAAGAACCTCCTCTCTAAGGACTTCAGGATAACAGCCTCAGTGAGGCTTTCTGGAGACCTGGAGATGAGCATAACTGCGGGAGCTGAAAGAGATAAAGGGAGTGTTCCTGGAAGAAGAGCAAATGCAAGTGGTGAAAGAAAGCCTGAGCAGGCATTCTAGGGATTGCAAGAAGTCCAGTTTAGCAAGAGTAGAGAAAGCAAGGGCAAGGGTGGTGAGAGAGTGGAGGATCACAGACACCGGAAGGGACCAGATAATGGAAGGCCTGTGAAGCCATGTTTAAGGGCAATGCGCTTCAGTCTAAAACCAGAGGCAGGTTATTGAAAAAGTGTTAATTTAGGAGCATAAATCTCTTTTGATGCATACTTATAATACTGGAATTTCCTATTTTATCTAGATAATCATGACAAGACTGAAAATCATTCCCATATTTTAAGTAACAAATATGTTCTCAGAGAATACCTAGGATCAAATCGCAATTCTACACGTACTATGCGTAGCTGTGTGACTTTGCTCAGGTTATTTAATATTTCTATGTCTCAAGGTACAAAAGAAGGAACCAGTGACCATACTTGTCAGATCTGTGCTCCAACAATGGCGGTAACAGGCTCCACTGCACGGCACCTGTTGCTCCCCTGTACTTGCTCCCACAGAGTCCCGTGTAGAACCCCGGGCCATCCCTTTCCACATTTTAATCTTTTCAGCGACAATGACCCTCACTAGACTCGAAGCTCCTAGAAAGCTTAGACTGTGTCCTAGTCGTCTCTATAGTCTCTGTGCTTAACAAATCATCAGTGTAGTCAGCCTTCCATAAGCATTCAATCCATGGACATAGGGTAAGAAACATAAGCAATACATTTGCTAGGGAAATTTACTATCAGTTTTAAGCAAAGTTCTGGATTAACTGAATGAGCTCTCCTCATAACTGGTATCAGATTAGGAAAAAAAATTATCCTTAGGACTGGTGCTGACAAAATAAGTCATTCTTTCATTACCTGTGCAAGTGTGGGACAGGACAGCTGAGTAACAAGGCCCTGGGAAGAACGGAGACCTCTTTTCCTCTTTCTTCTGAAACATCAGAAGTTAAAATTCTACTCTGGGTGATATTTACATCAATTCCAGATACATTGCTGATTTTACTATGAAAATGAAGTGCTAAAGACAAAGGGTATTTCCATTCGTCTGGACAGGAGGCCACACACCAGCGCTGTTTTACCCATGTGTATACATATGTGTGCTTTGTGCCAAGCGAATGCAGTGCCTCCCTCCCTTCACTTCTGTTTACACAGCTCTTCTTCTCTAAAGGTTCTTTGGATTTCATGATCTGACAGTGAAGTGCATTATCTTTCTTCTTCAGTCTCTGTCCTGATAAACTTTCATTTGTGTAGATTTTGCCTGTTTTCTCAATTAGTTTGTCCTTTTTGGCATGATTATTTTTTTCTGACAATACTCTAGATGAGTCTGGCTTCTGGCTTGTTTTACACAAAAAATGTACTGTGAATTCATGTTGAGATTTGGGCAGGCAAAGGTATGCATGGCCATCTAAGGATGATATCTTCACGGTGCCATTCTGCATGCATATCATGCGATCATCCATATCCAGACTGGGCCATCTCACTTCTGAGATGTCAATGAAGATATGCTGAGTTGAGAGGAGAAAAAGAGATACGTATGTTTTGTTAACAGACCAATTTTTCCACACATTTGATACTTATGTATTGTGTAAGAAAACTCTTAAAAAGTTTTGTGTTTTACTACCTAGAGAGCATGATAAAGGAGAGTCAGGTGTCAGCCTATATATGGTTTTCCACAGAATATTTGATATTGTTAAAATTATCTTTTTAGAAAGAGAAGTAACATACACACACACACACACACACACACACACTGACAAAAACTGATAGAAAAGAAGAAAAAAATCATCCTGACTATATTTTGTATTAGGCATTTTTGTTTAAAATATACAATGAATTAGAGATCAATAGATTTTTCAGCCCCTGCCAAAAGTCTACTCTGAAAAAGAATATAAATGAGGGAAGACCAGCACTATACTGTACTATATTAAAAGCAATCACAACTTAAGTGGTATGGAACTAGCATAAAAATCATTGGCAAAATAACTCAGAGAATTCACATCAGACTTAATCAGACTTAAGGGGCAGACTTAATCATATCTTAGAATGTTACATGTGATAACATAAGCTTTTCAAGACAGGCAGGGGAAAAGGAAAATTATTTACTAAATAATACTGGAATTATTAAATAAAAATAGATAACATATACAAAGTACATGTCCTAGATAAGCACCTGGCACACCATATACTAAAAGAAATTCCAGATGGCTTAAAGAATAACATTTTTAAAGTTGAATTATTCAATGGTAAATTGATCCTGACCAATATCAAAAACACACTGGTAACAGGTAGCAGTGCCTGACGCATCTTTTCATATAAGATAAAAATAGTGAGTTATATAACAGTTTTTAATCAATTAATCTTGTCAACAGTTAAACATTTCAACTTCCATTTACGTAAAGTCTTCAATTTACAAAAACTATTGTCAAGACATCCTCTTAAATTTACAATGCTGTTTATGTGTACAGATGTTAGTACACTAAAATTAAAGGCAGTATGCATTGATGGCAAACCTGGTATGTAAGGGTGGTCAGTTAAGTTCTCTCTTCTAGAATTAGACTATCTAATAATCCCACTTTAGCATCAGCAGCAAACTATGCAGTTTCAGTGAATAAAGTTATTAAAAAGTTACAGTGGAAAAAATATCCTTGTAGACTAAGTACAGCTTAAAATTTTTCACGGCTCCTTTGCCATAAGACAATATAATAGAAAACTACTCAATAGGCAGGCAAGCATCATGACAACAGCAGAAAGTGGTTAAAAGACACAGTCTTCAGCGTCAAACAAATTGGGCTCAAATCCTGACGTTGCCACTCAGAAAATTTCCATGGACGAGCTAGGTAACTCTGAGATTTAGTTCTCTCACCTATAAAAAGGGGCTAATATCCATTCAATATACCTTTGCTGACAGGTTGGATACGCATTTTGATCAGTAGGTACCTAAGGCATTCTAGTGTTAGTAAATTTTTTTTTTTAAGAAAATAGGAAATTTATTAGCATGATGGAAGAGCCAATAGTTATATCTGATTCAATGTCATAAGCAATCTTTTTCCAGCTCTTGGTTTTGCTTTCCTCTATGGGGGCTTCAGTCTTAGCCATGCCCTCCCAGCGTGGTGACAGAGACGGCTACCAATGGCTCCAGGCTGATGGGTTACCAGCTTAGCCACTCCAAGGAAGGATTCCCCTTTGACCTAGAAGATCCAGCAGACGTCTGAGGGTGGAATCTCATTGGCAGGTGTGCCTTTTGGACATCCCAGAACAAAGCACAGTGACCAGGCCTGGAGCTAAAAGGAGAGGTCAGTCCCTGTCAAACTATGTGAACTCAGTAAATATTTTTAATATTCCTAGTTCTTAGCACATAGTATACCCTCAATAAATGACAGTTACAATTATTCCTAAAAGTTCAAAATAAACAAAAGAATAAAAATTGTATACTCATAAGTAGTTACACATCTACTACATATTATCAAATAAGTACACATAAACTATTAAAAATGGCCACACAATTTCTTAATTTTGATGTCTCTGAGAATCAAAAGTTACCAATCTGAAAAGTTCTGAGTATAATCGTTGGCTTAAAAAAAAAAAACAAGAAGAAGAAGAAGGCAAAGAGATGAACTATGTACTTTCTGTGTCTCAATCAAATATACAAAATATCAAGACTCCCAAGTCTAGTGAAATACAAAGTCCTATGTATTCTATAGCAGCCTGTCTATTGTCAAGTGTCACAAGTAAAAAGACTAAATATTAAACACCTGTTTCTAATTACTTGTCCTCAAATATTACTTATAAAAATGAGATTTACAAAAATTACCTTTTTTCTCTCAGAAGGTATAATGCTTTCAGATAAAAAAGGGCAAGTGGCAAAAGAATTTCGAAAATCTAGGGCTCTCTGTAGTTGCTCCTACAAAACAGATAGAAATGTAATCTTAAAAAATGATTTGAAAATCAATTTTGAATGACAGTAATCCAGAATTCAAATTACTTTCCACATTCTGGCCACCTCAACAATATTTTGGTATTAAAAAGAGTAGTTTTTGTGTCATCTTTACTTACTCGGTAAGTGCTAATAACAAAGTGTGTCCTTTGACGAATTCTTTCTGGTTGTTCTAAAGGATGTGCTGAAACAAGGGGTGCCTTTTCAAATAAAAATTCAGAGCCACAGGGAGAAAGCTGCAGTCTGGATCCATCAACATACTGTACTTGCACTGAATCATCTTCATAAAGTACCATTTGCACTTCAGCCGCCATTACAATAACTATGGATAAAACTCCTTCCAAGGGGAAGACTAAAGGAAAAAGGAAACACAGTAGCACAAATAGTTCTCTTAATGTACAAAAGTTCTATCAAAATAAACAGATGCATAATCTAAGAACATAAGTAAAAACATATTGCCATTGCATTTACCTTACTTTTGTTGGAGGAAGTGATTATCTTACTACATACACTTAAATAATCTGAAATTAACATCAACAGAATTGATTTTACTCCTTGATTTACGCCTTGATTTTAACTCCTTAAGGCTTTGCTCCAGTGTGGGAACATAACCTAGAGGGAAAAGATAGCCCACCAAGTTATAACTGCCTTTATAATTTCAGTAGCTTTACTTCTTCTTAAATTTAATTTCTGAAAATTATATGCTCAGTATCTTATTTCAAATAACAATAAGAATACAGCATATCATTGTAATCTATGCAAAAGGCAAGCCAAAAGTAACTATTAGGCCTAAAAGAAAACAACACCTGGATTCTTGTCCCTAGCCTGGCATTAAGGAAATAGTTTCATTTCACTGCTGAGCAAGCTAATCTCCTAGTGTCTTGGATTCATGCTCATCTCACTGATTTCAATTTCTTCTTCTACACTTCTAAAATGACTCTGTATCTTCACCTATGCTTTCCAGATAGGTATGATGGGAGTGGAATTAAAGGGTTGGGTTGTATTCATACCCACCGTTTACTAGCTATAAGCTTCAAGTCATTTGTTTCCTTATTTGTAAAATGGGGATAGTAAAAGGATTGTTGTGAGGATTAAATGAGACAACACATATGGCAATACCTAATATTGTGAATGTCACCTTGTAGGAGCTCAATAAACATGATTCCTTTCTAACACTAATGGCATCTCCTTCTAGGACATTATTCTTTCTAACCCCCATCCCCTTCTAGGAAATTATCTCCTTCTACTATTCAGGTGATCAAGATTCATCCGACAGAAAAAAAATAACTTTCCATAGATACCTCTTCCCCAGTTTACCCCTATTTCCTACCAATAAACCTTTCAAGCGTAGTATCCAGTCAATGTCCACTTTCTCTTCCATTAATCTTCAATCTATTACAATCCAGCTTTCTCCTCCACCTCTCTCTTGAAATTGTTTCACAATGGTCACTAATGTTTCCCTACATCCAGTGACTTCAATCTTCATCCTACTAAACTAGTAAACCTTTGACAGCATTGTCCATCTTCTCCTGCAGCAAACACAGTCTTCCTCTGCCGTTTATTTAAAAACAAAAAACAAAAACAGGCCGCCAGGGCTTCTCCCCTACATCTACCTCTGTTTTCAGTTTAATCATTCTTCATCATCCTCTGAAATCAAGGATTCTTCAAGACCTGACCTTAGACTCCATTTCAATACTCAAGTTGGTTTTATGCCCACCATTGCTTTTTTTCTTAAATCTTACCCCATTTCAATGTCTGGAATCAGGCACATGTGATTGGCCTATAATCACTTGTGGAATATGTCAGGATATCTTAAACCATATGGTCTCTCCTGAGGAGATTCACACAACTTTATTTTCTCTAAAGAATTTCCAAATTGACCAGACCTTTCTCCAGAGCATCCAGTTGCCTCCTGGACTCTCTTCATGTCTCTGTACCACAGATAAATCAAATGCAACGTGGAACTTAATCACTCCCACCAAAAACTGCCTCCTGTAAATATCCCCGAAATTTTTCACTTTCACTCTTACCTCCCTCAAGTTCCGTCTACATACAGTAGTCAGAGGGATCTTTTAAAATAAAAATGAGATATTTCACTCCTTGGCTCACAACCTACCATTCGCACTCAGAATAAAATCCAAATTCCTAACCATGGCCTGTAAAAGCCCCACAATCTGGCCCCCTCTACCTCTCAAAATGTCATCTCCTAACTCTCAACATCCTTGTTCAGGACCCTTTAGCTCCATCGACCTTTTTCATGTTTTTTAAACAAGCTCTTGCCCATCTCAGAACCTTTACACTGTTCTTTTTGCCTAGCATGTCCTTTTCCCTGGCTTACCACATGGCTGGCTCTTTTTCACCATTAAAATCTCACACAAATGTCACTTCTTCAAAGGCCTGGCTTGGCCATCTCAGTTGAAGATGCTCCCAACCATCTTCCAATCACTTTTTTATTCATGCCACCTTTTTTCTTCATGGCATCTATTACTATTAAAACTGATTCTTAATTAATTAATTTAAAAAACGGATTCTATTTACTTACTCACTTTTTGTCTTTTCCCATTAGGATATAAACTCAATCAAAGCAGACTTCATCTTGTTCACAATTATATCTCTGGCATCTAAAACAATACTTGACAAATAATAAGGATGCAATAAATATTTACCTAATGATGAAAGAATAAGTAAATGTTTAAATTCTTGCTTTTCTTGAATTTGCAATTTGAGTTAATGACATTTCAATGTTAGCAATATTTGACTTCTCACTCTGTTGTTTCCCTCCACACTCTTGTAACAAGTCCTGTTGATTTTGTAAGTCTCTCTCAGGAACCTGGCTCCTCCTTTTCTATTTCAGGCCATCAACTCTCAATTCCTGTAACTATCTGGGGCCTTTTGCCAGCTTCTTCTTTCTTCAATCCATTTCCAGCATTGCTGTCATAGGTAACTTTCCACAACCCAGACCATACTAACCACTTTACATCACTAGTTTACATACTTGTTAAATGGCAATAAATATTCTTGGCCATATGATGTCTACTAGCATTTTCAGAAAAAAAAAAGGTGCCTATACACAGGTGGAAAACTTATATTTTCTGATACCAATTAGGAAAAGGTCTCTATCTTTGGCTAGGTTTAATTTTTTAATAAACAGTTTATTGAGGTATAATTGTTGTTTAAGTAAGAAGCATACACAAGAAAGAGTAGAATGTCTAAAGATCCTGGCATATCATAATCCGGCCCCAATCCACAACTCCAGCCACAACTCTACAGTCTGTTTGTGTTTTCACCACCCAGCGCATTACGTATGAATACGTTTAACAATCAAAAAGCCACAAATCTGTTGTTGACATCAACGGGAACCTAATTTTTCAAAATGCGATATCTAGTTACAGAAAAAGCCTCACCAAAACAAACCAACGTCTTGAATTCACACAGCAGTTCTGACCTTACAAGTCGTGGAAATGAGACCAATCAACGGCTCATGTGCTTTAATTTGCCAAAATGCTCGAAGCTGCAACGTCTACGCCTGCCCACAGACTGCTTCTCGAGAAATATTTCTTGAATTTGACAAGTTACCAACAAGTGATGTTTCTTGATGAAAGAAAACAATCACAACCGCAGAGGAGTAAGGCCACAGGGAGAGCGTTTTGGCCGACACGTCCGTCAAGTTTGAGTAGCGGAAATAGCGGCAGCGGCAACAGCAGCGATGATCTAGGAGGAAAAAAACACAGGCAAACAACAGAAATTCAAACCTTCCCGCACCCTGGGGAAGCGGCTTTCCTCTCCGGAAATACAAATACCGGAAGTCCCGCCCTGACCGCGCCCTCCGCTCCAGGGACCACGCCCCGTCGCACGCCTAGAGAAAGGCGGGACCGGAAGTGCAAATGGTTAGGGAGCTCTCAGTCCGGAATCTACTGGAGGACTCTTCGGTGTTTACTTCCGGTACCCACACGTAACCTATCGGACCTGCTTGTGACAGCCTGTGAGGACCGGCGTTCTGACGGTCCAGCCCAGCTAACTACACGGGTGGGTTTTAGTGGAGTGATGCTTATTTAACTGTCTAAACGACCGTTATACTTCAATAAAGCTGTTAAAGAAGAACTCGGCCAAAAATAGACACTTCTTCCTAATTTGGTATCAGAAAATAGGTCTTTCAACTATGTATCTGCACCTTTATTTTTTCTAAATATAATGTGTGTGCTATATTTATTTATTGCCATTAAACAAGTATTTATGGAGTGCCTGCTATGTGCTGGGCACGCTGGGGATTAAAGCAGAGACTGAGACCCAGGGTCAAAGATGGAAACTAGAGATTAACTGGAAAGAAAGGATTAGACAATAATTTGATCCCAGTTGTAGTAAGTGTTCTTTCTAAAGTAAAATGTTTGTGAGAGCACATAGTGGACAGGCCTAACCTAGGCTCAGGAAATATTTCCACTGAAATCCAAAGGATAGATAGGTGTTAGGTAGAGAAGAAAGGTGTTTCAAGACTGGGTAACAGCCTGCGTTAAAACCCTGAAGCCCAAAGGAAAGATTTTGCCCTTAAAAGGGCTGAAAGAAAGCCAGTTTGGTTTGAGAATGATTAAATAAAAAAAGAGGACTTTCGGGCAGAGAAGCCTGAAATGGAGCTGTAAGGTAGGCAGGGCATGATTGTTATCAATGTATGGATTGTGGACTTACCTTAAAAGCAATGATGAACTATCACAAAGGCTTTAAGCAAAAATGGCAGCACCAGATATGGGGAGAAATCTAACTCCTTAAATTCATCTCCATTTTAAAAAGTCCGATATGCAAATTGACTTCAACCTTATATAAAGTATAATAAGGGCATCCTTAGACAACCATATTTTCATTGTTTTGTAGTATCAGTTTGTATTATATAGTGCTAACTTAGGCCTTATCGCACTCCCACCTTTTCCCTTCCAATGTCTAAGAACCTCCTGCTGTGTTTCCCCCAAAGTAAGACCTAACCGGAAAATAAGCCCTAGCGTGTTTTTCAGGATGATATCCCCTGAACAGAAGCCCTAATGCGTCTTTTGGAGCAAACCTTAATATAAGACCCAGTCTTATTTTCAGGGAAACATGGTATATATAAATTCTGTTTACTACTGAGGGTTTTTGTGATGCTATTTGTACTTTGGAAAGATTCTGGAACTGCTAAGTAGAGAATGGATTGTAGGATGCAAGGGCATATGTGGGAACCCAATAGAAGTCTTCTGAAAAAGCAAGACAGATATGGCAGTTCAGACAGATTGGGAAGTGAGGATGGAGATCACAGCTCCAAGAAATAGGAGATGTATTTCAAGACTACAGTCTTGTTAATGATTGAATGAAGGGGTGGTAGGAGTATAAACAGTTCCAGGTTTTCTGGTTGGTGCAAGTGAGTAGGTGGCAGTGCCGTCAATTGGGGGGCGGGGGCAGGAGTATAAGAAGAGCAAATTTAGGGAATAACATGACTTAAATTTTGTAAGTCCTCCTGGTGGAAATGACAAGTTAATAAAGGTCTAGTATCAGATTAGAAACAAACCTGGGGGTCAATGCCTGATAGCTGTTAATCGAAGCTATAGGAGAGGATGAAATAGTTCAAGGATATTGTGACATGAGAAAAGAATGCTTAGAACTAAGCTTTGAGGAACACCGATACATACAGATTAAGGAAGAGAATCACACAGACATTGAGGAACAGCATGAAGCTAGAAGGCAAGCAATCATGTTCAAGATGCTTAGAGGTTTTCAATTTTGGTGTCACAGTACTGTCCGATACTGCCTAGAGAACAAGCTAAGGAAGGATCTACTAGATTTCATAGTGACATGGAGATCTTCGTAATTCTAGTGAGAGTTGTAGACAGTGAAGGCAGAAGCTATAGTGGATTTGAAGAGCAAATAGAAGAAAATGGAAAAATGGGCAGCACTTGAGAAATCTGACTAGAGATAGGACAATAGTTGGAGAGAAATATGAGGCATGTTCAACAGCTCATACAAAGAGCCAATGGAAAGACATAAAAAATACCGACCAAGTAATAATAGAGCTCATAAGAGCGTGAGAAGGGACAGGATTTGAGCACATGTTGAATAATTGGCCTTTAATAGGAGGAGCAATACATCATCTATAGGAAGAGGAGGGATGAAGTGAATGTTTGTGTACATATTTGCCTGGTGGTTTATTTTTCCTTTGAAGCAATTCACAGGGGATGAAGGAGCAGATTGAGTGTAGGGTTTAAAATAGTTGAAAGAAAGAAGAAACACAGTAAGATTATTGGCAGTGCTGACAGCCGAATTGAACGTGATGACTGAATTTACAGTGGTACAAACCTACCAGAAATATGACCTCCAGCTGTCTGGATGCAGCATCACTGGGTTCATCCAGGGTTGGCGTCTTGCCAGACTGATACACTCTGGCAATAGTATATGTGACCTTAAATGATTTACATCTGCTGTCTAGTCAGCCAAAGGCCACTAAACTCAGGCCTGTAGTCTGACAAAATCATATTTATTGACTTGAAAGCAAGGGAGCACACTCCAGAGGAACCATGAATGGTATTCAACACAGGGAGGAGGAGGGCACCTTCTTTGGTGAGGTTTGGGTTCCTTCTGAAGAATTCTGAGGAAGTCCTAAGGGAAGGGAGACCAGTTCTGGGTTGGATGCTGTTTCTGAAGCAGGATTAGGAGAGGCAGGGATTAACTAGGGGTTGGGTGCTGCTGTGAGCGAGGGCAGTTTAGCAACTGGGTATCCCCAGTAATAGATGCGTGGGGATAGCAAAGAAGTCTGGAGTTGTCACACAGAGGAGTCATGACATTTTATAGCTGCAGCATGACCTTGGAAGAAACAATGTTTCCTATTAACTTTGCAGCTGGCTTCATCTGTCCATCCTCCCATCGTGATTAATGGCAGGGCTGCTCCACCCCCACCCCCACTTTGAACTGATTTTCAGTCCTTTAGTCCTGAACAAGTTTTGACTTTTATACCAAGCATCCTCCTCTCACTAAATGTGACTTACTTCTTAAAAGGAAATTATAACTTAATCCATGCCCCTATCTGTCCCTCGGTAAGATTTCATGAAATACCTAATCATAGATTTGCCCCTGCTTTCTGACATCCAATCTAGAGTAAACCTCCAGTTTCTTAGACCCTCTCCCAAATTACCAACCAAAGCCCAAATCCTGTAATAGGTTGTTTCTAACACCTTAGTTGCTACACCCCTGCTTCCCCACGGTATGTATTCTGCCTTATTGCAACGTTCAAGGACAGCTGTTCCTGGTAATCTTTGGCTGGAGGGCACTAACACAGAGGGTCTGAGATGACAGGACTGCCAGGTTCAGACCAGTATTTGCACTTTATTGCCAGCGACATTCACTGGCACCTTTGTGTCCTTGCTCCTTAAATACTTGTACTAATAATCCTTACGAAAGACTTAATGATGCATATTTCTGTGGAAGATATGGCCATCCTAAAGGCCAACAACAGCAGCACAGAACCTTATTTCCCTTTGATTATGTACTGTTGCAGTTTCAAAACATGTCCACACATTCCTCGATGGCCTCCTATCTGATATGGCATTAGCAACTCAGAGACTGTAGTGGCAGGAATGTTCCCGCAGCTTCTGAATGCAGCCTCTTCCTGGGTCTTTTGGAATGCCCCACCGCCAAATCCAGCTGCCACGTTGTGAGAATTCCAAGCCATGTGGACCAGGCTATGTGTAGGTGGTTCTGGCTGAGTGATGCTTTCAAGTCACCTCCAGTCATCAGCCATGAGAGTGAAGAAGACTCCAGGTGATTACGGCACCTAGCTGTTCAAGTCACCCCGAGTCCTTAGTTTTCCCAGCTGAGGCCCCAAACGTTGCAGACTAAAGCCATCCCTAGTCTGCCTGTCCAAATTCCCGAGCCACAGACACCATGAACATAACAGAATGCTTATACAAAGACACTAAATTTGGGTGGATTTTTAAGCAGCACTAGTAACGGGAACATATATTGATCTTGTTGCTTAGAAGCTGTTATGAGTAGAACAGTGGGAGGTGACAATGAGCTAGTGGACAAAACTGGATGGTTATTCATAGAGCAACTGCTGGAAGTTTCAAGTATATTCAGTTAGCATAGACTTGGCCACTGGTCTAATGCCCTGCCCCTGAGATTTACAGTGAGCACAATCTTTAGAGAACTGCAGATTAAGGTAATAGCTACCATTTTGAAAAAAAACTTCTATTACAATTTCCAAAAAAAATCCAATTGCATATATACTTCCCTTTTACAATAAGGAATCGAAAAGTTTTAACGTTTTATATTTACTAGTTTTTCCAACTAGACTTGTCATTGAACTGAATTCTTATTCAATAGGCATTGAATAGAATATCTTCTAAGTTTCTCTGATTTCAAACCATAATTTTATGTCACGTAAAAAAGTTCAACAGAAATTCTTTAAAATACCAGGATACTGCTCCAAAAAGTTAGAGAAAACAAAACTATTTCAATTTTATTTTCAAAGTCTAATTTTAATCCAGACTGAACAAACAAGCAGAAAAGTGAGAAAACTAACTGTATTAGCAGACACAGATGTACCAAATGTAAAACAGTGGGTTATTAACAGAACTATTTACATGCATATTTACAAGCAATCCCTTTGTACATAAGTTTTAGTTAGTTGGAAAAAGATTTTTTGACATTAGGTAAAAATAGGGCTGAGGTGGTACTACATTATAGTAAAAGTATTAGAAAAGTGATCTTCAAGGTGTATCAATTATAAAGCAGATGAAAACTTGAGTGACAAAGACCTAGCAAAATTCTCTAGTAAAAAAGTCAATGCAACTCATGCCACAAAATAAAAATGAGAAAGCCATATAAATGAAGCAGAAAAATACTCCAGGCTTCTAGGTAAAGTAATGAAGTTAGATGAAAAAAAAAAAAAAAAAATTCTAGGACTGCAATAAATCCTCAGTGAAGAATCTTGGTGGTTTAGTTTGGAGTTCTAACTCCTTTTTTTCTTTTTTTTTAATGACATTTTAACAGCCCTTAGTATCAAATAGCATCAGGATATGTAAATCAGTTAACGATATAGTCTAAGACTTTAGTGCTAAAGATTTTCGTAATTGTGAATCATATTTGAAACCCAATTTATTGAGACACTAAATGTAAAACTAAATGAAAGCTATATACTTATATCTAAAAAAAAGGGTGCTACATTTTTGCAGTAATACATATTTCCAGGCTAAGACCTTTTCCCTCAAGAAAAACTGAATTTAAAGGATAAGCTTCTAACCAGCTAGCAAAATTTACTTTCAACATTTTATTTATTTCAAAATCGATTTTATTGCAGCCAAAACAGTGGAATTAACTGTACATAATAAACTATTATATATATATACACATTTTAAGTTACAGGGAATAAAGTTTATTTTGGCAGACAGTGTTAAACAAAAGTTGTATACATTAGTAATGTAACTTAACATCCTTAATTTGGTAAAGTGTGACACAATTTCTTGCTTTCTGTGTTCTGCTAAATCATCATAACCTAAACTGCTTTATAAAACTGATTATGCTGACATTGAGCTTTACTGTTTTCGTTTGCGCTCTGATTCCAAACAAAACTTCTCATATGCTTCTTCTATTTCAGGGTCCATCTCATCATCAATATCATCGAAGTATCTGTGAAAGGAGCAAAGATGACTCAGACGTTTCATGTTTTTCAGTTCAGAAAAGGTCTAAGATGCTAAGCCATGAGAAAAAGTGACTGAGCTGTGATAGAACGCAAGCACTAACTGTTTAGAATTACATTAATTGGCAGTCCTCAGACAACAACTGCTTAATATGATGAGTTAAATTTTACACTGGATTTTGAGTCTCTTGTCTTCAAAGTTAAGATTCTGTTATATATTTAGACATATGTTAAATTCTTTAACCTAATCTAAAAGTTAAATCAAAGGCTGGCTTTACGTATAAACTCGGGGGCTCACGACTGAATTTCATAAATTTATCTTATCAACATAAGTTCAGATGTGCCCTTCACCTCTAATGCTGCGTTAATATTTTATGTCTACTTAACATCAGAAATGGTATTCCTACAATAACAATTTAGTCAGATTCCATTTGGAATCAGGCTTTCATAGCAAAAAGCTACTTTCAAGATCATCTATTTCAGAATTTTCCCACCTATGCAGTGGTTTAAAATGATGGAAAACAAGGCTTTCCATAGTTAAGTAAAAAGTTTAAAGTACCCTGTGAAGGGCTTAATATACACATTTTTACTGAATTCCCACAGTCACCTTAAAAAGATAGGTACTACTATAATCTTCATTTTAGAGATTAAAAAACAAACAAACAAAAAACTCCAGGAGATTAAATAACATAAGATTTGTTAAGTATGTGGCAGAGGCAGAATATGACTCCAGATCTTTTCCCTTTTCTATACTTTTCCTCCACAACAAGACACTGACTATATGTCTTCCCATCTCCCAATAACCTTTTCCACCTACACGTGTGACAAAATTATACTGTTTTTAACATGGTTGTCTGAAAATTTTTGATAACTACTACATATATACCACTATATATCATCAAATCAAAATGCACATTCTTTCATTATCTACTTTTTTCTGGTTTAAACTCTACCTACAAACTGTGGCCACAGAAATTTCACAAATAAAGTTAGTAGCTAAAGAGAACTTACGGATCACCAGCCCCCGATAAATCTGTTCCATTTTCTTCATAATCTGGAAAAAAGTCTTCTCTTTCAAGTAACTCTTGATATTTCTCTTGGTAATCTACAAAAATAAAATGAAAAAATTTAAGAGCTGAAAAAATTCCTAAGAAATGGCCAGTTATCCCTAAGAAATTTTAGTATTATGACTTTTTAAGTAGATCCAAAGTACAAATAGCAGTAAGCTATTTTAACTTACTTGTTATTAAGTAAGCTTAATTATGTATTTAAGAACAGCATTTACAAATCTTATTTTCTGATTGGTTTGCTTTTGCCCCCCGCATACTCACAAATTATATATAATATTCCTCTCAATATGTTAGAAATCAAAGCCACTGTGAATATACCAGAGTACATTTCACAGCCTATGTGCATGCTGTTTACATTTTTTTACTGCTTCTTTCCATCGGACAAAATATTGGCTATATAATTTGTTAGGGAAGAACGTGTTTTTTCTATACCTATTTTTCCTTTCACAAGGAGAGATTTCAATCAAACATCCTGGCTTCCGGCCTCCCCATTATTCCTCCCCAAGGTAAAGTGAGCTATCTATCTGGCTAGCAGGTAACAGCCATTGGTCCACGTTTCTCAATCAGAGGAAGCTAAGCAAGCATAGGTTCTGAGCATAGGGGATCTTTGTTTCTTCCCTCTACTTAAGACAGCTGGAAGGTAGCTATGTGATAGATGTTTCAGCTATACCAACTTTCTAAGGCAATACATATGATATAGCTCTCCATCTGCCAACTGTCTTCGAGTTACTAAGTATCTTATAAGATTAGCATGTCTGTAGGGAGTCCTTGCCTTTGAATAATAAAATAGATCAGTGTATATT
The DNA here is from genome assembly GCF_004115265.2 of Rhinolophus ferrumequinum. NCBI lineage: Eukaryota > Metazoa > Chordata > Mammalia > Chiroptera > Rhinolophidae > Rhinolophus > Rhinolophus ferrumequinum. The sequence goes on from NC_046290.1 coordinate 28,840,755, forward strand.
AAAACAAGTTTTAATAAAATTAGTTTTCTATGAACATTACCTCAAATTTTAATCAAATAATATAATTACATTAGATTGGATAAAGACTATGTTCCCAAGATTGTCAGTCTCTGTAACTCTAATTCGAGCTTAAAGGATTAGTGATATCTTGACATTCAATTCTGGCAATTTGGGGACCATTTTAGGTGTAAAACGTTCCTGCAACAAATACTTGAGGTAACAGGTAAGATATTCTTTTAAATGTATGGGTGACAAAAAACATCACGTCATCCGATGACAGAAATGGAAGGGAACTGAAAGTCATACATAATTACTGCAGCTGGGAGGCTGGTAAACCATGTGCAACAAATAGGCTTGGATTTTAAAACACACAGAAGGTCAGAAAGGAAGGTCTTGGGCCCATGTGAAACAGGGAGATGGAATTAATGCTCCACAACCATCTCACCCTGCACAAACCCCGGACAGTCAAAGGACAGATATCTCAAGCAAAAGATGGATGGGGGAAAAGCAAAATGAAAAACACCTCAGTGAAAGGGAGTTAGCAAAGAAGTTTGGTTGTCTCTGCCTGGATTTGGTAGTACTCTGAAGAAACTGGTTACCCAGAGAATTTGTAACAATGGGCCTGGAGCCCCCATGACAAGACAGTAAAAACTTGTCCCAAGTCACTATTACCCTGTGGCTCCTGGCAGGAGCAAACAGAAAACCCACTCTGGACAGATGTTCCAGCAATCCAAGCCACAAGGAATGTTCATGCAGATAAACAAAAGGCAGTTAAAACACTGGAGCAATCTCAAAGGACTATAACATATGTAACTTAACTGCAAATGATTCTTTTTTTTTTTTTTTTTTTTTAAGGAGGGTGCAGCTCACAGTGGCCCATGCTGGGATCAAACTGGCAACATTGGTGTTACCAGTACCACACTTTAACCAGCTGAGCTAACCAGCCACCCCAACTGCAAATTATTTAGAAAAAAGAATGAGTGTGGAGACAACAAATGATAAACAGAGTAAACTTAACAGAAGCTATGTCTGAGTAAAGGATAAATGGATGTTCTTTGTACAATTTTTACATTTGTAACTTTTCTATAAGTTTGAAATCATTTCTGGAAAAGTTTAAGAAAGACGGCTGAGATTGCAATAAAAAAGATCATAACATATAAACAATTTTGGGTATAATAATCTGAAAGAACAGCAGGATTGGAATTAAAAGATAGAACAAAAATACGAAGCAAAAATAAGTGTGTTTAGAATGATGAGAAAAAAGGACTCAAAACTTTGAGAAAAGATCAAGATACTTTGAACAAAATGCAAAAACAAAATTCAGTTTCAAAAACCAAACTGAATTTCTATAAAAAATAGTCACTAGAAATTAACGATTAAATAGGATCAACAGATTAGACAAAGATGAAGAACAAAGAACCAAAAGGAATCAAGGTAACATTGAAGAATAAGGGAAGAAAAATTTGTTTTATCAGACAGCAAGATGTATAGTGAGAATAATTAAGAATGTGGTATTGGTGTCAAGATATACAAACAAAAGAAAGATCTACATACATTGACAGAGGTATAAGACACAAGCTTACAGAGGAGTTACATGGTACATTTTATCTAAAAGGGGAAGGATGATTCAACACTTATTGCTGCCATGGGAGATGATGGAAAAAGTATATCCCATATATAAACAGTAGCCAGACAGATTGAAGACCTAAATATAAAAAACAACAAAGTAAGACTTTTTAGAAGAAAATGGAATTTGATAGTAGGAAGGAGACTGGCCCAGAGAGCACAAACAAGACAGATACATTTAGTTTACATGAAAACTCAAAGCTTCTAAATGCTCAGACATAAACAAATAGTAGGACAGCACATACTGAGAAAAACTAAGGATCATTTTCTAGGCTGTGCAAAGAATTACAAATCAGTAAGAAAGATAAATGGTCCACTAGAAATATGGACAAAGAACACAAACAGGCAATTCTCAAAAGAAGAAATCAAAGGTCAACAGAAACATGAAAAGAAATTCAGTATCATTAGTAGGAAAATCAAAATGTACAATTTCATACAATCATACTGACAAAAAAAACTAGGTCTGCTAACAATTAACTGTTGCCAAGAATGAGAAATAGAAAAGCAAACCAAGTTCTTATATAAACACTCCGAGTATTACTTGGCATTTAAAATGAATGAACCAAATGTATATATTTCAACATGAATAAATACCAAAAATAATATTGAATAAAAAGTAAGTTGCAAAAGGATGTGCACTATAAGATACCATTTACATTAACACTACTATGTGATAATACCTATTGTTTACAGACTCACATAAAGTAAAAAGACACCACAGTGACACAAATGTAAAGGACAGTAATTACCTCGGGGTAAGAAGTAATAGAAGGACTGAACTTTGGGAGGAGGGGATCAATTACAGGACAGATAATGGTTTTAGTAGTATCTATTGGGTGTTTGTCTTTAAAAAGATCCACAGTATATGTTAATATGGCAAATGACATTGCCATAATCAATGAACTTGGTTTAATTTTTTTTTTTTAAACATTTGCCATTGTAACTAGGTTTTTTTTTTTTTAAAGGAGGGCACAACTCATAGCAGCCCATGTGAAGATGGCACAGGCAACCTTGGTGTTATCAGCACCACGCTCTAACCATCTGAGCTAACTGGCCACCCCGAACTTGGTTTAATGTTGACTGAGTGGTTTTATCTTGTCTGTGAATCAACAGGTCAGTTTTCTGTGGTTTTTTAAATTATGAAACATTCAAAAAATTTAAGTCGAAAGTTAATCAGTCCTTCTTTTACCTCTTTTGTGCTACAGGCACAGGACAGTTAGTGCCTGCTAGCCAAAGGAAACAAAAGGGAAAACTCCAACAATAAGCTGTTTGTAATTGTACCAAATGGGAAAAATGTCTCTCTTGCTCACACTGTAGTCCCATTTATCACAATTAAAGCAATCTTTTTATAAATGTCCTTTTCTGGAAGAGCAAGTGTGAAGAGACTTAGATTTTAATTAACTTTGACCCACCAAGTATTAATGAAATCCGTAATTCTTAGTACCTGTGAATATTAACCCATATTAATGAAAGTTGCTGACTATGTAGTGAACTAGAACCATCTTTTCTTTCCATTCAACCACCTGGAAAGTTTAAGAGTATAAAAACAAAATATCAGAGGAAATACAAAATAAAAATTGCTGCATTTAATTGAGGTATTCTTCCAATCCTTCATTGTTAGGGTGACAAGACACTATATACTGAGTCAGATGTCCCATCTGAAATGGTTCCAAGTGTAACTAACCATTGTAAAGAATATTCCATGAGAGGGCCGGCCCGGTGGCTCAGGTGGTTGGAGCTCCGTGCTCCAACCACAAAGCTGCCGGTTCGACTCCTTGACTCCTGCAAGGGATGGTGGGCTGCGCCCCCTGCAACTAAGATTGAACACAGCACCTTGAGCTGAGCTGCCTCCCGGATGGCTCACTTGGTTGGAGCGCGTCCTCTCAACCACAAGGTTGCGGGTTCGACTCCCGCAAGGGATGGTGGGCTGCGCCCCCTGCAACTAACAACAGCAACTGGACCTGGAACTGAGCTGCGCCCTCCACAACTAAGATTGAAAGAACAACAACTTGACTTGGAAAAAGTCCTTGAAGTACACACTGTTCCCCAATAAAGTCCTGTTCCCCTTCCCCAATTAAAAAAAAAATACTTTCAAAATCATAAAAAAAAAAAAAAAGAATATTCCATTACTCTGAGAGACAAGCCTTTACTCTGTATTTTAGACTGATGTGAACTCTTCAAAAAGCTACAGCTCTGTGCTGGTGAGGTTATTCTTTTTCTGTAATTTACTATCCTACCAAAAAATGGGCAGAAAATGACAGGGACAACATACCTGGATCAGCTGCAGTGAAGGGAACGCCATCAGATGTATAAAATGTTGGTTCATTCTAAGATGAGTCAAAGTGATAAAAATGTTATCATTTCAGAACTCATTTGTAAAAAGCACATTATTAATGAAGCGTGGCTGATGTCATTCATCTGTACCTGATAATGCAGGAGCAAACAAAACACTAACCCCCTAGTAGCCATTTTCATTTTATTGAGAAAGTCTATGGTTTTCAGATTTCTATTCTATTATCTCAAGTTCTTGTGGTTCTAACACTGCAGTCTATTGTCTGTCACACTCATGGTGAATTGTTCTGCTGTACACTATGATTTAGTGTCAGCTCATGTTTAGTTGTAGTTCCTTCCCCACTATCATTTTCTCCTCCAAGAATTTCCAGACTGGAGTTGTAGGAGCATTGTTCCATAGTTACCTAATGTTTGGTCATGTTGGGAGCTTCTGGGCATCACTGGTCTGGTAACTGTTTTTGTTTGCTTGTTTTACTTTACTACAACATGCAAAGTAAAGGTTTGAGATGCAGGCTATGAATTCCCTGGAAAAACTGCTTCCTGGAATCCCTATGCTCACCCAAGTCCAAGCCTTGTTAATTTCCCTTGCCATTGGATGGATCTTTCTCTAGCCCACCCAGTCACTGGAGGATTCCATGTTTCTTTTATTTACCATGTGCTTGCTGCCATGTGACCCTAAGCGAGCGACAGGCATTAAATTCTGAGAACAGCTTTATGTATCTCATCTAGAAATTTCCAAAATTCAATGGGAAAATTCAAGCAATAAGCAAAATTTAAAATGTAAACATTGGCATACCATGAAATAGTTAGGATCATTTTCAGGTGTTGCTTCTCTGTATGTTGAGGTTACATGGACTCTACCCCAGTTACTTGACCGGAGTTCTACAAGCTTCAAGAGCATCTGTTTTACGTCTCTGCAAACAAAAGGTGAAAAAGAGTTCAAGTATATCCTCCATAAGAGTTGTCAGGCTCTAAAATACCACAGATTTCTAAAACTAGTTCCTAAATTTAACATGTACATTCATTGCTTTTTCTAGACATTTCCTACAATGACACAAGTTTACATTTAAAAAAAAAAAGCCTTGAAATTTGTTCCATGTAACTATATGGTTCTTAAAGGCAGTGGAATATCCTACAAACATTTTTATCCCTCCAACTGGACTTATACTAGTATTTTACCCAGATATTTATCGGACAATAGCTAGAAAATTGGTTAGGTGAGCAGAAGCCATAGGTAAAATATGATGCCTTTAAAGGAAATGTTTCTGTAGATAAATCTGTAAGATTTCAATTATTCTGATGAAGTATAGATTTAAAAACAGATTTAAAAACAACCCCCAAAGAAAAAGCAAGGAATTGAGACCTACTGGCTGTCTACATTACTTCATTTCTTACCTGCTGCAATTTGCATCTAGGACAACATTTTCAATTCTCTGAATAATTTCTACCATATCAGTCTTTCCTTTTTCCTTCCAGGCATCTTCCAAAACTGACCCTGTCAACTAAAATAAACAAGCAAAGAAACAGGCATCAAAATAAAGAATTCAATAAAGTATAAAATTCTAAAAATGTATTAGTAGCACTTTAAGCATTCTTTGAACAAGATGAATTTAGCAAGTTAAATATTCCCAGTACTTCTCTACCATCTGATATTCAGGGATCTCTATACCTTCTATGTTTTTCTTGATTGAGAGAACCTAAAGGAATGACCCATAGCAGAATTTTAATCATAGGTTTCATGTGTCAATGACCATATGGTATACTACCTGTATGTCTAAAACAGGCTATAAAATTTTAATCAATATGTTTTTTTGAGATATACAACATACAATAAACATTGAAGCTTTGAATTAAAAAATACAAACTTCATCAGAAAAAAATGAGTTAAGGATATAAACAGGTAATTCACAGAAACTAAAAAAATGTCTAATAAACATGAAGAAATTCACTAATGATCAGAAAAATGCAAATTGAAATGATATTTTTGTTTTTACACATCACCTATGACAAAACAAAACCCAGGATTGATTATATCCATCACTGATAAGGATTTGGGGAGAAAGGTATATCATGCACTGTTGGTGGGAACAGACTCCGGGTGAGCATTTGGAATGGAAATTCAGCATTACAGAAGGTCCCCAACTTATGAGGGTTTGACATAAAATATTCTGACTTTACAATGGTTCAAATGCAATAAACATACAACAGAAACTGTACTTCAAATTTTGAACTTGGGTCATTCCCTGGGCTAGCCACTGTGGTACGAAACTCTCCCATAATGCTGGGCAGCGGCAGCGAGTTGCAGCTCCCAGTCAGGCGTACGATCACGAGCGCAAACAACGACTACTCAACAGTGTATTCGTTGTGTTAGATGATTAGGCCAACTGTGGCCTAACGTAAGTGTTCTGAGCATGTTTAAGGTAGGCTAGCTCAGCTATGATATTTAGTAGGTTAGGTGTATTAAATGCATTTTTGACTTACAATATTTTCAGCTTCCAATGAGTGTATTGGGATGCAACCCCTTCGTAAGTCAAGGAGCATCTGTCCTTACCAAATTTAAGTACACATACTCTGTGATCCACCAAATCTATATGTAGGAATTTAACCTATATAAACAACTGCACGTGTAAAGACATGGTGAAAGATTACCAACAGTGCTGCAGTAACTAAACTGAGAAAACCCAACTGTTTGACAACAGAATGGATAAACAATGTGCAAACATACAATGGAATGCTAGGAAGCTACTGAAGAAAGAAGTAAATCTATGTGTCATGCAAAGATATTAAGATCTTATTTACGAGAGCATACTTAGAGACATGGGAAAGGAAGGAAAGGGAATTTACAGATGAGGGTAGAGTGAAGGACTTCCATTTTTTCACTTCTAAATTTTGCTTAAGTACATATTGCTTTTCCAAAATTCAAAAAATTTGAGTGCAAAGTAAAATGTCAGCATTTAAAGTAATAACTTAATTTTGAATTCATTTGTGTATCATACATACTTTTCTCCAAATTGTACACTAAAGGGGTAGAACTGTTACATTTAAACAAATTAGTAAAACCTACCTTCAGTAATTTTACTGCACAAATTAAGTTGTCATCCATAGGATTAGAAAGGAGGGCATTCAGCAACTCCCGTAGACCAACCTGAAGAATATCTGCCCTTGTAACCTGTCCATTTGTTCCTTTGATCTTTTGGAACAAAAGAAAATGAAAAGCAACTATACCAAAATATAATACATATATGTAAATGCCCTAACAAAGTGTTGGCAAAATAAAGTCTTTTACATTAAAAATATACCAAAATCATAGGAACACACTCTGGTATCGTCACAAAATTAGACTTACTTTACACGTAACTAAGACCAGTAATAAAACTGGTAAACTATAGGTAGGTTTTCATTTACCACACATAACATATGGTCACGGAATTTAAGCCTCCTTGAATGTTACTGCTTCATAAAGTATTCTCTAGTCTATTAAGCTACGCCCTTTTTTGGGAACACATAGCACTTTATTCTGCTTCTTATACTGATTAAAAATACTGTTTTGCATTAGAATTGTATACATATCTTAGCTCTCTGGCTACAAGAATTAGGAGCCATGTCTCATCTTTATGCTCCCCACAGACACAGCATCAGTACTTGCACATACGAAACTCAGCAGCATTCCTAAAATGGCTCCTCATTAAAAGCATATTTTAGATTGGTGCTCTTATTTTGGCTTATATAAAAAACTGAAAAAGATTAAGACATGAGATTAAAAAAAATTAAGTCCACCTGTGATAAAAAGGGATAGCAAATGAGGCACCAGACTAGACAAAGACCTTTTAAATGTGCTGAGATGCATATTTGATAGTGGATTTATGTGTTTTTTCAGTGGTGTTTATGATACTAAGTCCTCAATTCAGAGTTTAAGAAATATACCTATATCTAGGACTAGTCATAAAAAAAAAAATTAAGCAAATCCATTACAAAGTAATATTCAGCACTTATGTTGCTTATTAACAAGCATATATTGAAGTATACCGCCAATTTAGAAGCAAGTTTAACTGTACACCTTGCATAAATGCATTTTATGTGGAAGATTTGTAAAATAGGACCAAGAAGCACTAATCTGGGTGAATTAGGTGAAAAAAATCAGAAACTCTAGTCTCTCCTCTCTTCATGCAAAGCTTTATTAAATGTATGTTTAATATTTATGTTTCTGATGAAAGAATTGAAAAAGGTATAAATGTCTGTATTGCAAAAGCTTAACGTTGCATGTAAACCATGGCTTTCCAAAAGGACACAAAGACTTTAAAATGCTCAGTAACTACTTCCCAACACTTTGCCCATGAACAGGAAAACAAATGTTACTCACATTCCATTAAAGTTCAGACACCGCCATGAGTGGGTATTAAGACATTATTTTCTTTCTCTCCCATTCTCCCTGTCCCATTTCACTCTTAATGTTATAAAAGTATCATGTAAACACAAAATCCTTATTAAGATCAATTTGTGTTCTCAGGCTTTCTCAGAACATAGCAAAAGAAAAATTTCTCCTCACCTCCAGGTTAAGATAAAGTTCTCCCAGAAAGAGTACAAATGCATGGAATCGTTTTCGAGTCACTTCATCCCCTTTTGCAGCTTGATCTTTAACTTCATATTCAGTCCGACATCTAATAAAGATATTCCTTTTATAATCACACGACTTTTTTTTTAATTGGGGAATATTGGGGAACAGTGTGTTTTCCCATACACATTATATTTTTAAATAGTCAAAGAAGATAACCATTTGTCGGTTTGGTTGTCCACAAGCAATACAGAGGCCAAATACAATGTACCAACTTCCTGACGTTCTATAATAAAAAGTTCCTGTCCATTGTAGGAACAGAAAATAGTCTCTTTCATTCTAGGATTCCTAGTTTTAAGAAACTAATAATAGTTTGAAAATAAACCTATTAGATCAAGCCGTAGTAAGTTTAAACAATATAGGTTTCATGAGGGATGCTGTATACTGGCACTAAAAAGAAGGAAAAAAAATGCCTCACCTTATTTATCTTATAAGCATTTCTGTTTAAAAAAGCACTGTTATTATCCAAATTCTCTCTGTAAAATGTTCTACTCTTTCTGAACATATGAACTTTTGAAATGTATCTTTAAAAATATATTACTGGCCTCCAACTAAGATGAAAATAAAATGAATTCTTATCAACCCTATTATTCTTATTATTTCCATTATATGAATCAGAGAAAAGAAATGAGGGGAAAAGTCCCCAGTTGAGTATACACATAGGAAGCGATTAATTTGGTTTCTATTTCCAAGAGACTGAAGGAGTTAAATACCTTATTTTCCCCCAACTTAGCCCAGTGGCCTTACACAAGTTAACAAAAGAAATCCTCTTCTTGGAGCTTACAGACATAGTTCCTACAAGATTTCTAAAATAATGACAATAAACTTGTCCTTGCCTGCGTCAATGAATTACGGTGTTTGGCTATTGTCACTAAAATGAATTTTTTTAAATGGTCTTTAAATGTTTACTATTTGGGTGTTAAATATTTTTTTCCTACCTTTATTGAAAAGATGGTGAGAAAACTCTAGGAATGTCATGTTTTATAAAATTAATTTTGACAGTTCTTTTAAAGATCAAGGGAGGAGCTTATGGAGACTTAATGGCTTTCATACATGAGGGACCAGTTTAGGTTGCTTTGTAAAAAAAATTGTTTAAAAAGAAAAAAGAAGTCACTTCAAGAATTAACCATGGGTCAATTTGTGAATCAACCCTAAACCAGGATAGTTTGTTGTGCCTACGTGACTGATTCCAGTGTTTACAAGCTATGTTAAATGAGCAACATCTTGTGCATGAGTCAGACATAGAAGATATTTGTTACCTTCTCATCCATATTAATTCCTCATCAGAAAAAATGTTGGGAATATCTATAAATAGAACACTCTGGTTAATAATGGAAAGGACCAGTTAATTAATGCCAATTCAGTTATCCAAGCACCATGTTGGCTGCTCTTTCTCTGTCCTTTCTTTTACGATTTTGCAGGTAAGAGCTTTGATGAAATGATCTCCTTTTTGTTTTATAAATATGACTATTATACATTAAGTTATGTCAATGTATGTGCAAAAGTAAATCTCTCCCCCTGTACATGGTTGATTATCTAGGTGAGAGGAAAGACCCAAAACCTTTTTAGGGTGAAGAGTTCAATTATAAAAACAATACATGCTTATTTCAGAAAGGTCAAAGCAAAGAAAAACGAAGAACAGAGAAAAAACAAAGAGCAGAGAAAAATCACTGCAACCCAGAGATAACTGCTGTGAAGGTAACTTAGGTCTTTTCCAAGTATGTATATATTTTTAAGTCAGGTAATAGAATTATGCCCTGCTCTTCATTGTTATATGATTAGCCTTTCTCCATGTTAATATCCTTGACAGTACCACAGAACTACAGAAGCATACAAGGGGTCAGGAGTCGCAACAGTGGTTCTCAACCATGGCTACACAGTAGAATCACTTGGGAAGCTTTAAAGAACCATGCCCAGGTTCCACTTCAGTCCATTACGTTAGAATTTCCAAGAGTGGGGGCAGGGTCTCAGCCCTATTTTAAGGCATAGCCAGGGGTAAGCAGCACTGGGGAAGATAAGCAAGCCTTTCTGCCACCCTACCTACTAGAGGTGCCTGCTTTCACATCTTTCCAGAAGCTATGATTTTCATTTCCTCAATTATAGGCTAAGGTTAGATCTTTCTCTCATTTATAGTTTTCCAAATTGTTCCTATTCAAAGCCATTCCGAATATTTCTATTAAAATACTGGCCTTTTTCTTACATTCCTAAGAGGCCCCTCTTTTCATAGTGAATAAATGAGCTCATTACCATGTGTTACGTATTTCCTTATTTTTACTTTTCAGTTCATATAAATTTATGACTACCCCCAAATATTATAACCTATATGTAATTAAATTTAAATGATCTCTTTTTAGAGCCTGTGGGTATCATGTCTTGCTTAAAAGGGCTTTACCGACCTAAGAGTTTTGTTTAATTGTCAATTTTTCCCCTCGCATTTACTGTTTCACTTTTATTTAAGTCTTTAGTATATCTGAAATATATTTTGGTGGGAAGACTGAGACAGGAGCCAGTCTTCGTTTTGTTTTCCCCCCCAAATGACTAGCCAGTTGTGTCAGCAACACAATTTATCTTGTACATATGTATGTGAAGTATCACCTTTATCAAAAGTTTAATTTTTAAGTGTCTCTGAAGTGTGCTTTTGGAATTTTTATTTTGTTCCAGTGTAGTGTAACCACATGATGGGAGTATTTTGCACCCATTAAATGTATCTTTAAAGAACTAAGGTGTAAATTATAATAAACTCAAAGACAACCTTATTATCGAAATAACTCAAATTATAAGAAAGTTCCCTAAATTAGTTAAATGTCACCCCAAAAATATCTAATATATACCAACAATATTTGGATAATTTCACATGCTGATTCTAAAATTCATTGGAGAAAACAAGCATGCAAGAAGAGCAAAGAAAATTCCACACAACAAAAGTGGGGAACTAACTAGATATTAAAAAATTAAGAGCTTTTAAATAGTATGGTAATAAAACAGGAATAGAACCAGTGATGAATGGAATATAATGAAAGTCCAGAATCAATACCCAAATATAAGGATACAGTGTGATAAAGGTAGCAGTTCAAATCAATAACGAAATGGATCATTCAAAAAAGTGGTATGGGAAAAACTGCTTAAACATGTGGCAATAAATAAATTAGATCCAAGCTCAAAACCAAAGCACAAAAGTACTAAGAAATATGTAAGTGATCATTTTTAAGATCTTGGGAAAGGAAAGGCTTTTCCAAGCACAACACCAAAGGCAGAGACCATTACAGAAAAAAAATAGCTATATATGTGACTATAAATTTTTAATACTGTACAAATAAGAATGGTCTACCTATTCTCCCCTGCAACTTTCTATAATATACAGTCTTTACAAAAAAAAAAAAAAAAATGGTAAAATTCTAGTACCTTTAGAAATGTTCCTTTAATTTTATATGGTCACACTAACCTTTGAAGTAGCAATTGGCGGAAGTTGCCACTCTGTGGGCTGATTGTCAGATGATGGGACAGGTAATTACACAGGCGAGCTCCCATGTAAGAGAAATTTGGAATAGATGTGGCCTTTAAAAAAGAAAAAAGTGTTGTAGGACACAGATAAGTTGTCATTAATGCAAACACTTAACAGCAATATTTTAGAGAGGAAAAAACATTTCTACTCCCCAAAACAACCATATTGTACAGAAAAATGTACAAGTCTTTTGTAATTGCTAGGACCAGAACAGGTACAAAGAAAAATATTTGAGGCAAGTTCTCCCCATCATTTACCTGAGACTACCAGAAAGCAAACAGACACTATTGCTTTATACTAACCCATTTTTGCACAAAATATGTAAATGAACCCACTTGCATAGTGCCCATTATAAGAATATTTGCCAAACTATTGATGTGTGGTGCTTCTCAAGAATAGGACAGCACTGACTTTGGCATCTAGCCGTCCAGAAACAGGATTCCCAAGCCTTCTGATCTGTGACTTTGGACATCACTAAACCTCTCTGAACTTCAGTTTGATTCCTATAGAGGTGCTTAATAGTACCTGGTGCAAGAGATTAACACTTCAAGAACAGTCCAAAAATTCTTGGGGTAAAGAGGAAATCAAAACGGGTAAGCCATTTAAAGAAAGTAAGACAGTGATGAAACACCACATATCAAAGACTGTTGACATAGACAAAGCAGTACTCAGGAAGTTTAACTTTCATTGTAGTTTTTAAAGACTGTAGAGAACATATGAATAGTTCACTACCTAATATTAGGTACGAAAAACACACATTAAGAGGTCGTGGGACTCGGCCAAGGTTACAAAGGTATTTGGATAATTTCACATGCTGAGCTAACAGATGTCCTTGCAACCCTATTTTGGGTCTACTTATTAGCTGCTGTAACCTTAGATAAGTCATTTAGCTTCTCTGTTAAGATACATATAAAATGGGGGTAAGAGTATCACTCAGCCACTGAGGATTAAATGAGTTAACTACAAGTCAAGTGTTCAGCTTTGCCAGGCATGTAGTAAGTACTTTATAATTAGATCTTTTTATTTCTAATTATTTCCTTGCTCAACCAGGATCCTGTACATTTCTCATCAAGACTGGTTTCTCCTGACATCACATGTGTTTATGATGTATCTGGTACCAGAAAAGACTTGAGATTCAAAATTTATACTTTTTCCCAAATATATGGTGATGGAAGGAGAACTGACTTCGGGTGGTGAACACACAATGGGATTTATAGATGATGTAATACAGAATTGTACACCTGAAATCTATGTAATTTTACTAACAATTGTCACCCCAATAAATTAAAAAAAAAAAATTATACTTTTCCCATTATTGGTGTTGCCTGTTTTCTTTTAGTTTACTTTTAAAATTATCACACACTTTAAAGACTAGTTCTACAGGCTGCTTCCGTGCTGCACCTCGATTTTACTCCCATAGACAACCACTTTCAATTCTTTCAGCTAAGAATTTAACCTCTGTATCTGCATGATCTGTGATTTTTCAGTTTAGACATTATTTCTTCCCACCATGGAAGATGAGCATTTAGTTTTCACCCTGCTTAACCCCACTCCACTCCACTATTTCACAATCCTTCCACCTACCATTATGGTTATACCATGATATCATTCATTAGTTTTGTTTCCATTTATAGCTAAACCATGTCTTATACTGATTTCTTTCTTGTACAACTTTCTTTTCCCTAGACTTACTCATTTTTTTCTAATACTTTGCTTTTTATATACTTCTCATTGCTTTATTCTTAAACTCACTACTTTGTAAATTTCTTAATATCTTCTAAGCGCACCTGTGCTGGTCTCACCAGGAAAATCTTTCCTGGAGCCTTCTGCCCTATTCCAGTGACACCTGGCTCCTCCAGGACTGCTATGCTCATGGCTAATGTCTTAGGATCGATCTCCTTTCATCATCACTTAATAATACACTTAGCATCTCCTATAAAATTCCCCATTTCCTAGTGCCCATGTCTTGGTCCTTGTCTTAGTTGCTGTTTGCTGGAGCACTGTCTTTAATAACTTCTCAAGAAGGGTTACAATAAAATTTCAAACTGACTACTCAGTGCAAGAATATCTAGAGGGTCTAGTTTTTGTTTTATTTTTCAAGCAATTTTTTTTATCCCCATTTTATCCTTAGAAATTTTTGGTGATTCTGCATTGTAAATCAGGGAGATTCTCAGCTTTCCTCACCGGCTTGGAATTCAACTTTTTTAGATCTGCCATGTCAGTTACCACTGACCCACCTGCTTTCTAGTCTCCCAAACTGATACTTCTATCTCCTTTCTCCATCTCAGTACTTATGGGATTCTGGCTTTTAAAAATCTCCATATTGTCATTTTAATGGTATTTGGTGAGGAATCAAAGTTGAATATGTATGTTTAACCTGGTTTTTTGTTTTGTTTTTAACAACAGGTCTTCTTTTGTTAGTTGCTATGAGTTAATTCCCTCAATGAAACTTAAAGAACTGTTGGTAAATCTATGTATCACTGACCACAGAATGTTAAAACTTAAAAGAACGCTGAGAACATATTTGAGGAACCAGCTTTAAGACAAGCAAAGAAATTGTAGTTTGTCAGGTCATATCCTTCTGTTCAGCCCTAAAGAACTATAATCAGGCAGACTATTGAAGAGCTGAAACTAAATAGAAGAGAAACCAAAAAAGAATTAAGAAATAAGTATAATTCTTCTATTTTCTTATCTCACATTGCTCCTCAATCCATTTAGAGGCCAAAAGCACTTTTCAGAACAAACAGAGTATTTCTATTTTCCTAAAATTTCAGGCGTTTCCAGAAACCTGAAAGTTGGCTAGGTAATCCGGCAGGGGTCCAGAAATAATCGACAACAAATTGGAAATGTAGTCAAATGAGACACTAGATGGGATTAAAAAAAAAAAAAAATCAACTTGCTATCATAATCACCCTTCCACATATTCCAAGTCTAAGTTGTTTATTCAGCAATGACTTAAAGAACACTAAAAGTTATATTTCTGTTCATCTACTATTCTGTTTTGGCCAGTCTCACACACTCAAATGTCTTCAAAATCCAGTGTTACCTATTTTTCACTCCTTAAAATAACATTAGTTTGTCAATGACCAATATGCTAGGATCAAAACTAAACAGTATGTGAAGAAACAATCTAGACTGACATCAGACTTTCAAGGAATTAAGGAATTAAGATATATCCTTGAAAATTTTAAATGAAGTAAAAATAAGCAGAAATGTTAAAACTTAACATACAGTGCTTTGTGGTCTGGGGTTTTTAAAGACTCATTTATGAGGCAACAAAGTTCTTCCATGATTTTTTTCTTCCCTACTCTAATAATGCTATATAATTCAACATAGAAAAGAATTAGTCTTTTTAAAGTATTATTAATTACAAATCCTATAAAGCAAAGTGTGTGTGTGTGTGTGTGTGTGTGTGTGTGTAAAAAAGGTATGACTCATGTAGCCTTCCTCATAAATGGCCAAAGCTCCTTACAACTGCTTGTATAGAGCCTTGGCTACACAGGTGCATTTGCAGTCTGGCTCTAGCTATGGATGCCTAACTATAGAATTTTATACAACAGACACATGAAAGCTCCCATAAACCATAAAGTTAATGAATGAGGCAGGTGAACATGAACCTGGCCTCCCTCAAAGAGCAGCTACCATCCGTGGGCTTCAAGTAAACTATCTGATAATCACCCATCAGCCAACATACCTGTTGATAGATGAGTTCCACAAGTTCTTGCAAAGCATCATCTGTTGTAACCCAGCCATTCAGGGTCTCTGCAAACTGTTCAATTTCAGTTTCAAAACTGCCAGGCTGCTCTGTAAGATGATTCAAGAAATCCTGAACATATTCTGCTAGAGTGGGATAATCCTCACAACCATCCTCATAGGATTCCTATAGATAAAAAGTTTAAAAATTATTAATCCATGCAACTGGCTAAAGTAAACATGAGGCAGCTTTAGGTTGAATTGTCTCTAGCACAAATGATTTTTAAGGACCCTTCACATGATAAAATTTGTTATTTCCTTTAATAAAATTAAGTTCACTAAGGAATCCTTCTTCCATGCCCAATGGTCAAAATGTTTTAACAGAAGGGCTCCATCTAGCTGGATAGGGAATTGTCTTCTCATCCGATAGATTCACAAGATGGTGAGAAATAAAGTTTAAACCAATATAATACCAATATCAAAATTAAAATGTTGACCTATTTAAGGAGACAACAAGATCTAGGATTTGCTTCAAAATGGGAGGGTAAGGAATGCAGAATTAAGAATGGCCACATGTAGCTAAGTGACAAGGCCATGGCAATTCATTATACCATTCTCTATATTATAATAGGTATTTAACAATTTTTATATTGAGAGACACTAGTAAGGTTTGTCATACATCTGTTAATCCTCAAGGAGAGGGAAATATATATAGTTTAGTGACTATGAAATTTCATCATAGTGTACAGTGGCAGGAGACTTTCTGGCTGCTATGTCCAGGTTTCTAGCCAACCTTGATAATAGTAATTTCCAATTAATATCTCCACCACTACCACCTTTGGAAGTTCCCAACCTTTTAATTAATGGCAAGAGAATGAGCAAGGTGAGTATTGCCAATGGTAATAGATCAGTGCACAAGCTTATACTTTCAATGTCTAGAAGACCATCCAAAGCATCTTGAAGTTTACCTAACAGTTATGATCTTATAATAACCATATTGCTTGATGAAATTTACCTTTCTGAAAGAAGTCAAATGAGAAACCAATATGAAAGAACTAGAATTATGACTACAGTATAGAAGAATTTTATGAAAGGGTTAGGTTCTAAAGTCAGTGACTGCATAAAGGAAAAAAAAAGTCACACCTAGTCAAAATTCCCCTTAGGAAAACTCCATGTTGGAGAAGGACATACAATCTTAAAAGAAAGACTAACACAGCCAATTTTTCCTCCATTGTTGGTGCTGACCACTATTTCTTCAGCTAACCACCTTCAGAAGCCATATTGCATAATTTTTATTTCTCTCTAGACATTAAAGTGACACATTACATGAGAAATTGCATGTACTATATGTATGAGAGGCACTCAGGAAACACCAGCTGCAGGACAGCAGATTCATGTGCCCAGATCGTGTGCATACAGCGTTCACTGACAAGAGCAGGTGACCTCTCATGTATTAAATGTTTGTCTGATCACACAATTGAATCCATGACTCTCATTAATGTTGATGAAATTCAAACCATGAATCATAAACATTACAGCTGTGTAACTGAGGATGAAATGAGTTAATGAGTTAAGTAAGTTAATGAGTAAATGCCCCTGGACCAGTGACTAGCACATAGTAAGGCACTAAGTGTTCAACAAATAAATTTTTAAATTTCTGGGAAAAGATCAAAACGTATTCAAAATGCAACAGTCATGTTCTCATACCTGAAAGGGTTAAAGCATAAAAAGCATCCAAAAAGTAGAATGATAAAAAGCTGTATTTCTTGGTACGTAGGATGGTATTCTAACCGATTAACTAATTAATAAGTTAATAACCAGTATATTATCTACTCAAAACCATTTGAGGGGAGGTCGGTTAGCTCAGTTGGTTAGAGCGTGGTGCTAATAACACCAAGGTTGCCGGTTCAATCCCCACATGGGGCACTGTGAGCTGTGCCCTCCTTAAAAAAACAAAACAAAACAAAAAAACCACTATTTGAGTGTGGAGTATCTACTAAGTGCCAAAGGCTGTTCTATGTGCTGTCGTGCCATGAATAAAGGAGAAAAAGTCCTCCTCCTTAGGAGCCAACTTTCCATGATGGAAGACATTATTCAAACATTGCGATACCCTATGAAAAATGTGGTCAGGGAAGGATCCTGAACAGTTTACATCTAAACTGAGATTGAAAAAGAGGGGGAAAAGAATCCAGCCATACAAATATCTGAGGAAAGATATTCTATGCAGTGGGAACAAGAAGCATATAGGCCTCCAGGAGACAGGTGTTTGCCTGAGGCCTTTAGGAAAGGCCAGAACACAGAAACTGAGGCTGGGTGGTGGCTAACACTGTAGGGTGATGGGGAACACACTAAGGAGAGTGCCTGGAAAGATAGTGGGAAAACCAGGGCGGGTGGGGAGCAGGTTAGGGTGGGTTTGATCGAGGAAGGACCATGTACCAAGGACCATGTCATTTGCACAGTCACATAGCTACTTAGAAAAATGGAGTACACAACAAAGCTTATACTTTAACCTCTATGCTATATTCCAAATAACAAACAAAGAAGCTTAAATGCCAACTTCAACATATATACAAGGATACTCATTGCCAAAAACTCATCCAACAATCCATCAACAAGGAATTGGTTAAATATATTACCTTATAACCATATAATGGAATGTTATATAGCCACTTAAGATATATTTACATTATCAATACAGAAATATCACCAATATAGTGTTAAAGTTAAAGAGAATACAGAACCATAATTTAGTACAACTTAATTTTTTTAAAGAGAGACACAATGAAAATTTTGGAAAGATAAACAAGGGATAATAGTAGTTACCAATGGAGAAATGTTCATATTATAAATATTGACCATTTATTATAAAACGGTGAAAGCAATTATTATAAATGCATAAATAATATACTTAATATTAACCATATACGTGTGAATTTTACAGTTAAAAACTAAGTTTAAGTTTTTGATATATAGTTTTACAGACTTATAGTATCCTACCATTAATGATAATAAAAAGCAGGAAGTCTATAGGTCCTGACTGAAGGTATTAATTTCCTAACGATCTCTATCAAATGTCATTTATTATGGCAAAATGTAGTTTAGAACATTGATTTCATTTTTTTTTTTTAATTAGCAAAACTCTTACAAAAATCTGAATTCTGAAGGTAAAAGCAGAAAGTAAAGCCGCTTTGAACATAGCAGAACGGGATTCAGAGCCTGTCGTTTTAAGCAAAAAAAGCAAAAATATTCTGAACAAACAAGCACTCCGACATGTTTGAATCAAAGCTTGTGTTAGTTCTCTAGTACCAGATTTTTTTAAAGTACATATTTCTTCAGTCTTCAATGTGGAGTTAATTAAATGGCTTCCAAACTGAGGAATAGTTAAGTTTTATTTTTCTTGGAAATAATTCTGTGACAAGAGATTAGGAGGGACATCAATTAGAAAACTCCTTTTTCACAGTAGGTACGTTAAATACATTGTCAAGATGAGAACCTAGTCCAAAGCAGTGGGAATAAAAGGAAACTAATCAGACACTTAGTGGAATAGTCAAGACTACAGTTGACCCTTAAACAACATGGGTTTGAACTGCGCAGGTCCACTTATAGGTGGACTTTTTTCAGAACATACCTGCACTGTTTTCAATCTGTGGTTGAGTCCATGGATGAGGAGGGCCGATTAAATGCATTGATGTATGCCATTTTATATAGGGGATTCTAGCAACCGTGCATTTTGGTATTCACAGGAGTCCTGGAACCAATCCCCTGTGGATACTGAGGGACAACTAAGTTTTTGAGGAGTCAGAAGTTACATGTGGATTTTTGACTGAGCCAGGG
This sequence comes from Rhinolophus ferrumequinum, assembly GCF_004115265.2. Classification (NCBI taxonomy): domain Eukaryota; kingdom Metazoa; phylum Chordata; class Mammalia; order Chiroptera; family Rhinolophidae; genus Rhinolophus; species Rhinolophus ferrumequinum. The sequence continues at coordinate 28,860,314 of NC_046290.1, forward strand.
TTGGTGTCCTTAACCCCCATTTTGTTCATGGGTGAACTGTACTTTAGTTAACTGGATTGAAGGGGGGCAAGAGTATGAAAGAGAAAGGTGAACTGATATACCACCAAGGTTTTAGCCTGAACAGCTAGTTAGGATATAAAATCATATGAAGTTTGAGGAGATACATGTTTTTGTACTTGAATTTAAACATGAGATCCTCACGAAGAGGTCAAAACAAATGGAAACACAAGCCTGGAGTTCAGAGAAAGAATTAGATTTCAGAGTTATGAGCAGACAGATAGGCAATGGTTAGAGTCTAAGGGATAGGTAGGTAAGATCACCAAGGGAGGTAATACAATGGAAAAAAGACAGAATCTCCAAGACTACAGTCTGAAGGAAGAAGGAATAAGCTGCAAGTTGTGAAGATAAAGAAAGAATACGGCCACAGAAGCCAAAAAAAAAAAAAAAAGGTAAATGAGAAGAGGTGCTCATAATATCAAATGCTACAGAATTTCATAGGTTGAAATCTGAGAGAATGATTGCAGAGTCTTGGAAACAGGGAGATGATGAATAGAGAAGGAAAATCAAAATAAAAAAATTATTACCTTAAATACTCAGTTCTTAAAAAGAGAACTTTTCTAAGACTGAAAATACTTGGTACCTAGCACGGACACATTAAACCTGACTTGTTAAACTTTAAAGATTATCCTCTAGTCAATAAAGTCCAAGACGAGGGTTAAGAGGACAATAGATTTTAAAACCTGGAACATCAGTAAATGTTGCAAGAATAGTTTCAGTACAACTAGAGGGATCAGTTTGCAGCAGTTTGGTCAGTGAGCTGTAGTACCAACAGTGAATAATTTTACATTTTGGAGAATGTCACTACTGAAAGGCAGAAGAAAAACTGGGCAGTAACTTGAAAGGGGATGTTCTTAGAAAAAAGGTGGGATTTTTTGTGTGTGGTGGGGGAATTGTGTCTCTTAATAAATGTTTTATGAATTCCTCTGTGAAAATTTTGGTTCTCATAAATGATTAAATATTCAAGACGTAATGGTTTATCTGAGAAGCGCAATGCCAGTAATAGATGGATATAGCAACTCACTGGTAAGAAGGCATAGAAAGCAGGAAATTCTAGCAATGGGATTAGAAGGACTAAAGATAAAAGAGCTTAGAGTTTTGGAAAGGTTAAGAAAGCACAGCAAAAGACTAATATAAAGGCTTTTAGGAAAAGCATGCATTCTTGAGAGCAAATCTAGCTCAAGGATACCAAGCAATAGATTTTTATGTGTCTAACAAAAGCAGACTCAAGGAGTTTCTGGAGACCAAGCCAAGACCACTAGAATAGAGGCTTTACAAAGGTAGGAATTTTTGTCCACTTTGTTCAGTGATGCACCCCCAGTGCTTGACTCATGGTAAGTGTTCAACTGTTTGTTGAATGTTCAAGGGAAAGACAAGGATACTGCTATTCTGTGACTACGTGCATTGCGAAAACTCCTTAGTCTTGACAGAGGGCTAAAGGGTAAACAAGTAAGGCTTGAGAATGTACCAGTGCAGGGGTACCAAACTTGAATGCTTATAGAATCCAGGTGGATTACAAACACATGAAGTAAGTGAGCCAATGAGCAAACTAGAGCTCACACACTCCCATCTAAAGGGGCTGCCTCTACTCAGCCAATTTTTATCAAGATAACAAACAGTGCAGTATGACTGGATCTTATGATTTCAAGAGAAACCAGAAAATGCAGATTTGCAATATCTAATTTAAGTGTTGGTAACTTATTAAAAAGTGTTTTTAAAAAAAAGAAAAAGAAAAGAAAAACAGGGCCACAAGTTTCCATTACGTAATTCATTCTAGAGAACTGAGCATAGAAGGGATCGATCTACTAAAGGATATCAAGAAATGCCTAAAAGATGACAGTGGCTCAAAGTAAGTGAACTAACATAGCTTTATGCACTGCTCTATACAGCCCAGGAATCACTTGATCTATGTAAAACTAGTTGGTACAGAACTGAAAAAAATTGCATCCCTCTTATAAAACAGCCCAAGTCAATAGGGAGACAAACAAGTGGGGAACTCTAGCTGTAAGAAGGTAAGTACTCTTAAGAGTTTTTTCAACTACTCACAGCTCTCCAATGATTCCTTTCCTCTATGAGCCAAATACAATTTTCTGGCAAGAACCCAAGCTGCTCTTACTTCTTCTACTTTAATGATTGATGGCCCCTTTCAACCCAAATCTAACTGCTCTTCCTGCTATGCATATACATCCCTCCTTCTATCCCCAAAGCTTTTTCCTAATGCAGTCTAAGATGCATAGTTTATAAAATATGGAATACAGCTTTTCCATACTTTCTACCAAATATGGAAGCCAAAAAAAAAAAAGTAAAAAGCCAAAAAAGGTGGCTTATAGTTATAAGGTAAATACGTATATTAAAACCACAACTAGATACCACACACCCAACAGAATGGCTACACTTAAAAAAAAACAGAAAATACTAGGTGTGGGCAAGGAAGTAGAGCAACTGGAAATTGCATACTACTCCAAGCATACATTGGAACAGTGTCTTAGGAAAACTATGAGGCAGTCTCCACTAAAGCTGGCTACCCTACGTCCCAGCAATTCCATTCCTAGGTATATACCACATAGAAACAAGGGCACATAGCCACTAAGACATGGCCAAGAATATCAGCCCTATTCATAATAGCCCCAAAGTGGAAGCTACCCAAATGTTCAATAGACAAATGGGACTATGGTTTAGTCACACAATGGAATGGCATGAGAATAAGTCACTTCCAATTACATGCTACAATATGGATTTTGATGTTGAATGAAAGTGAAAAACAAAAATAGCTTTCTGTATGATTCCATTTATATAAACTTTGAAAAGAGGCAAAACTATTATAAAGGCAAAATAGTGGCTGTACTTTATCAAAACTCCTACATTTCTGCGTAATAATTAGCATCAGAAACACCATTTTAACCTAACAGAGCCCATGTGTACTTCTCAACATTCAAACACCTACCTGAATTAGTCTGCATGAAAATCACTTTTGATTTACCCTAAAGCAACCAATGAGTATTCAGCTATCTTGCTAAAATCAAATAAAAAATCAATTTTACCAGGCCACTATACTATAGGCTATCCATAAGTATGGACAAAGACTTTAGTTTTATATATTGAAGAGGTCCTTGCCTACATCAAGTTTAACCGCCTAGAGATACTCTCTAGAGGCTGGGAATAGGGCAGTTAACACAACAGACAAGAATGCCTGCTCTCAAGCCTACACTCTGATACCCTGACTATAATAACTACAAAGTATATTCCTGAGTCGGGAATATACTTGAGGAATATACTATATTCTTGAGTTCAATGAATTCATGTTTTTATGTGTTGTACAGAAAGCACCAGCATACTGATTAATGGATAACCGTATTATTCCAGTAATATCAACCTCGAGTTGTAGTAAAAGGGTGCACTTACTGTATAATTAGAAGAATAACCTGATGGGTAAAATTCAGGGGCGTTAACAGACAGCTTCGACATTAACACAGGAGCTACGACCACCTGGGGTTTAGCCATCACGGACTCCGAGTTCTGCTGTGGGATGTTATCCTGTGAACTAGGTGGAGCTCTCTGGGGTTTCGTTTGTTCTGAGAAAGGAAAAAAGGGGATGGGGGATGTTAGATGCGTTCATTCCTTTGTATAACAACTTACTACACAATGAAAAGTTATCTGAGAAGGGCGGGTTTTTAAGAGTTAAACAAGAACCATCACGAAATTTAAGGTTATCGCCAAGATATGTGTAGAGAGCCAGCGAAAAGGAACAATAGACTTGCTTTAAAGCTCCTTTAGGTACATACTTGCCTCCTAAATGAATGCTTGAGGTTTTTTATTTTTAAAAGAGTCGGCTGAAAAAAGGTGGTTGCTCACCTAAGATCTCCCCTTCGAGGGCTGGGGAAGAGGAGGTGATTTTTACTTCCTCCCGGGACAGCAGAACTCGGAGACCGCGCACTGGGCCCCTCCCCCCGCCGGGGCGCACAAAGGATTCCAGCAGCCACCTTCCAAACCCCGTTCCGGGCCCATCCCCACCCCGAAACAACCCGGCCCCTCGGGGACGGCTTTCGGGGAACCGGGGAAAGGAGGAGACAGCGCGCCGGCTCTCGACGCGAGCGGAGGGCCGTGGGGAAGCGTTGGCCCTGAAGGACCGAGTCCCCTAGAGCTGCTCCGTACCTGGGAGCGCCCCGGGCCGGGGAGGCCGCTGGGGGCCGGCGGGGAACTCGCACTGGGCCCCTGGCGGCGGGGCCGTCCTGGGCTGGCGCAGCGGCGGCGGCTGCAGGAAGCCCGGGGCTTTGGGCTGAGGCGGCGGCTGGTGCCGCGGCCGCTCAGCAGGCCCCGCTCCGTTCGGGAAACCGCCGCCCTCAGGCCCGCCCCCTCCGCGGCCCAGGCCCCGGCTCCGGCCCCGACCAGCACCTGGAGCCCGATCGAAACCGTCCGACATGCTCCTCCTCCTCCTCCACCGGGGGCCGCTGCCGCTGCCGCTGCGCTCTGGAGAGGACGCGGGAGGAGGCGCTACGGGCCGGCTGTCGCCGCTGCGCTCACTCGTCCCTCATGGAGGAGGAGGGCGGCCGGCCCCTGCTCGGCTCCTCAGCGCTTCGGGCGGAGCGGACAGCAGCTGGAGAACCCGCCCCTCACCGCTACCCTCCGCTTTCCAATTCTCCCCTAAAGCCCCGCTACCCCGCCTTCGGCGCACTGGGGGTGAAGGCAGGTCACAGCGGCCCCCCGCGGCCCGGAGGCCCCGGGCGCGTCTGCCGTGGCTCCTCCGCTTTCGCAGAGGGCTGCCAGCAGCCGCACAGCAGGCCGCCCGGCGAGCGGCGTCTCGGCCGCGGGTTGTCCTGTCCGCTGCGGGGGCCCGGCGGGGACACCTCGGGTCCCGGGGCGGCGCTGGGTGGAAAGAGGGACGCTTACCCCAGGCGGGCCCGACCTATGCGGTGGTCCTCAGGAGAGAAGTGCAAGACTGACGGTTGATGCCAGGAAAATAAAAATACGGGGGGAGGGGGCGTGAAGCCAGCGCCAGGATTCGCGGACGCGCTCCTCCGTGGCGCGCAGGTGTGCTCAATGACCGCCCCAGAGCCCGGAGGCCTAGTCCTGAACCCAGCTCTGGAAGAAGCTCTGCCACCTGCTTGCTTTGCAGGGCCGCGGGGAGTAAAAAGAATAAAAATACGCTCAATCCCACCCCCCGCCTTTTTCAGTTTCAAAGTAGCTAGTTATCACAGTAAATCACACCTATTGTGATCTAGCTTCAATCTCTTCCCTTTTCTCTTCACCTCCTGAAATTTTAAGGAAATAGACTACCTTACAATGAAACTCCCCTTTTTCGTCTTCTACCAGTGCTGTCAAATATATAGTGCGAGCCACAAATGCAAGCCACTTAATGTAATCATACATTTTCTAGAAGCCATATTAAATGAATAGAAAGAAACAAGTGAGCTTAATTGTAATTGAGTTAAGTGTTTTACTTAATCCAATATTTCCAAAATGGTATTATTTTAACATGAAATTAACATAAAAAATTAGTAAGATCTTTTCTTTTTTTTCATAGTAATCAAAATTCAATGTATTTCACAGCGAGTATACCAGTTGGGATTAGGCACATTTGAAGTGCTCAATAGTCACATGTGGCTAGTGGCTATCACATTGTACAGCAAAGTTCTGGACATTATGTGTAAATTATTGTTTTTGTCGGGACTGACAATGTTAAAGCCAAATGAAGGGTGACTATAAGTAATGAAAAGGAGGAAAAGTATTTCTTTACTGTTAGTTTGAAGCATCTGCACAAATTGATTGTAGCCCTGTAGTTTAAGCAGGACTTAATAATGTTTTTCAATCTTGTCATCTTAAAAATCATTTCAATTTGGAACAAAAAGTTAGGTTAACCTTTTTCTCTAACATCTTCACCTAAGTGAATGAGAAAAATGGCTTTAAGTGAGAGCAATCATGAATAAATGATTTGTGCTGTTGATTGTTGACAATAATGAAGTCAGGGAAGGAAGCCAGCAAAAAGTGTGGTTCCTTGATGCTGAGAAAGAATGTAGGGTTAAAAGTACCAGTAGGCCAGAGCTTGGTTTGGGTCTTTGCCTTGACCATCAATGCCTCCTTAATCTTGGGTAAGTAAAGGATTTAACTTCTCTGAGCCTCAGTTTTCTCATCTATAAAGTAAGTATATTGCAGTATTAAACATATTTTACAAAGATAAGATTACAATTTAAAAATTAGATGAGGTAATGCTCATAACATTAAAATCCATTCTTTTATCATATTATCATTGTGAGTCACTTCTTGCTTGGACTTTCTATTATACAGGAAAGACCCATAAACTGTATGCTCATGCAGGGATGGAAAACTTTTGCTTTCTCCCCTTCTAGATTCATTGGCTGGTCTAATAACTGAATTGACTAAGTCAGATCAGCAAGAGAAAAACAAGTTGAATTTTGTACATACAGAAACCCATAAAAATATGAAACACCCTAAAGTGACCAAAGCAGGCAGCTTTTATACCTTTTAGATAAAGAAACAATAAGTTTGTGAAGAATTGACAAAGGGGTTTGAACTTGGGGTAGCAAATTGGTGAAGAAGTAATAAGGTTTATTTACACAATCTTCTCAGTCCTGAATTCCCTATCTCTGGCAATAAAGATGCCTTCTACTCTCCTGGTACAGGCTGGGTACCTTCATATGGGATATTTATTTCCTCTTATAGAAGACAAAGGAGGATCAGAGTGTCCTTGCACTGGCTATTTCTTAATAACTTTATTTCAAAATAATCAGTATGCCAAAGTGGCATGATTTGGGGAGGCATAGTCTACTCTCTTTCACTTGAAAATTGTGAGTTATCCTGTATGTTCTACTAAAGTACATGCCCCAGTCCTTTTCTTTTGTTTGCATTGATTACCCTTTTGTTCCCCTTAGAACTTTTATCCTGTATTGCACCTTTTCTACACCTGAGATTTTCTTATTAGCATCCATGGTGACATCGGTATCTTTGCAGTCTCAGTTAGATAAGTTAAATATTGAGATGTTATACTTGGCTTTCTCCCTATGTACTATGATGTAACTTTAGCCTTATTCTTATGATATATGAAAGGTGGACTTGGGGATAACATGAATGGAATTAGCTTCATGATAATAACAATAGTTAACATTTATTGAATGTTTATTATGTGCCAGTCACTATTCCAAGAACTTTGCTTTTATCATTTTATTTAATCCTCACATCCCATGAAGTAGACATTCCAATCATCCCCATTTTACAGAAAAGGTGCCGAGATGTTATGAGGGTTCAAATTCATCTGGGGACTGTTTTAGGGCTAACTGGCAGGTGCTAGGTATCGCAAAATGCCAAGAGGCTACACACACACACACACACACACACAAATGAGCACTCTGTAGGACTCTGAAGAGAATCATCAAAAATTCTCCTCCTCCATATTTATGCCTTTCTTATGGGTTTATGGTGAAAAGAGAGTAGGAGGACTAAATTCAGAGAGGTTGCAAAATATGTTGTAATATGTGGAGAGGCCTGCTGTGAACTATGGAAAAAGATTTATTTCCTTCAGCTGGGTTTGAAAGAGGTTTTTCAGGAAGAAATTGACAAGTTGGCTAATCTTAGATTCCCTCCTTTGTGATAGTTTAACCCTGGGAAAACTCTGTTTTGGCACTTGGCATGCTGGATTGTTAATCTTTGGTTTATTTAACTGTCTCCTCCACTAAACTAGCCTTCTGAAAGCAGAGGACACCTTTAATCTGCGCCCTTAGATTCCAGCCCAGTACTACTTGGTATATAACAGGCTTTTAACAGTAATAGGACTCAGCTGCAACAGTCCTGTTTTCCTTTGAGTCACCAGTATAATGATGGTAAAGAACGCTAGTTTTCAGAAACCTAGCAGAATTTAATTGACTTCAAGATCATCATTGGCCCATATGGGCGTAAATAGTGCAGCTTTTCAAATCCAGCTAATGAGAGAAAGTTATTATAAATATGGAGGAGAAAAAATTTGTACACCACATATCTGACAGAAGATTTGTATCTAGAATATATCTTTATACATATAACTACTTTATAACCCAACAGCTACATTCCTGAGCATTTATGATGGTTAATTTTTTTTTTTATTTGGGAACAGTGTGTTTCTCCAGAGCCCATCAGCTCCAAGTCATTGTCCTTGAATCTATTTGTGGAGGGTGCAGCTCAGCTCCCAGTCTAGCCACCGTTTTCAATCTTAGTTGCAGGGGGTGCAGCCCACCATCCCATGCGGGAATTGAACCAGCAATCCTGTTGTTCAGAGCTCACGCTCTAACCAACTGAGCCATCCAGTTGTCCCCTATGATGGTTAATTTTGTATGTCAACTTGACTGGGCCATGGGATGCCCAGATATCTGGTTAAACATTATTTTTGGGTGTGCCTGTGAGGGTATCCCTGGAAGAGATTGGCATTTGAATCTGTAGACTGAGTAAAGCCGATGCATCTCCCAAATGTGAGGGAGCATCATGCTATCCACTGAGGGCCTGAAGAAAACAAAGAGGAGGAAGGGAGAATCCATCTCCCTGCAATGATTGCTTGAGTTGGGACATAAGTTTTCTCCTGGTCTTGGTCTAGGACTTACATCATTGTTGCTCTGGTTCTAGGTCTTCAGACTTGAACTGAAACTACACCTCTAGCTTTCCTGGGTCTCCAGCTTGCAGACAGTAAATCATGGGACTTCTCAGCCTCCATAATCATGTGAGCCAATTTCTTATAATAAAGCATGTATATCCTATTAGTTCTGTTTCTCTGGAGAACCCTGACTACGACAGAAATTGGTGCTGAGAAGTAGAGTGCTACTACTACAAAAAATACCTAAAAAATTTGGAAGTGGCTTTGGAACTGGTTAGTGGGGAGAGGCTGGTAATTTTTGGGGGTGAGTGCTAGAAAAAGCCAACAAAGCCATGAAGGGACTATTAAAGGTAAATCTTATGAGGGCTCAGAAAAGAAATAGGAAAGCTGCAGAGAACGCTTCCATCTTCTTAGAAAATACAAATAATCATGTATAGAATGTTGGTAGAAATATGGATGGTAAAGGCATTTCTGATGAGGTCTCAGATAGAAATGAGGCACGTGTTGTTGGACAACGGAAAAAAGGCAATACTCATTATAAAGTGGCAAAGATTTTGGCCAAACTGTGTTCATGTTCTAGTGATTTATGGAAGGTGGATCTTGTAAGCAATAAATTGGATATTTAGCTGAGGAAAATTTTAAGCAAAGTATTGAAGGAGCAGCTTTATGCTTCCTGACTTATGGAAAAATGTGAGAAGAGAGAAATTAATTGAAGAAGGAATTGTAAAGCAAAAAGTAACTAGAATGTAGAGATTTAGAAAATTCTCAGCCCGTTCCTATTGAAAAGAATGAAAAAGCATGTTTAGAAGAGAATACTAAGGGTAGGACTGACCAATCACTTGATAAGGAGATTAATATGGGTATGAACTGGGGACCTAATCAGCCGCGCCAGCAGGAACACTGCCAGGTGAACTGAAGGGGACAGAGATAGGACAGAATGAAGGAAGTCTATTGACTTTTTGATTCTACAGGACAGGATGATAAAGCTATTTGTGAATTTGCACTATTCTTCAAGAAAAGGGAAGAATGGCTCCCAAAAGCAATTCAGAGATCATCAGGGACACCATCTCAGTTTCCACAGGCCAGACAACCTCGAACCAAAGCTGTGGGGCAATGCCCCCCAGAGTTCTGCGGGTGATCTGCCCAGCAGAGCTCTGGGGTACTACCCCCACATAGAACCTCACGTAGACTCACGTAGATGTGGAGTGGCATCCTTTGCCACTGCAGTGGGCCTGGATTGCGGATCATAGAGCCAAGGATGATTTCTCAAACCTTAAGATATTATGATATTTGCCCTGCTAGATTTTGGATTTACTTGGGACCTGCTACCCCTTCCTTCTTTCCTAGTCCTTCATTTTGGATTAGGAATGTCTACCCTATGCCTGTCCCACCATTGTGTTTTAGAAGCATGTAACTTAACTGGTTTCACAGGTTCACAACTGGAGAGGAATTTTGCCTCAGTTTGAGTTGTACTTTGACTGTCATCCATATTTGATCTGAATGATATTTAGATGAGACTTTGGACTTTAGAATTTAGAGTTAATTCTGGAATGTGTTAAGACTTCTGGGTCTGTTGGGATGGAATGAGTGTATTTTGCATGTCTGAACGACATAAATCTTCAGGGGCCAGGAGCAGAATGCTATAGACTGAATGTTTGCATCCCCTCCGAATTCATATGTGGAAGTCCTAATCCCCAATATGATAGTATTTGGAGGTGGGGTCTTTGGGAGGTAATTAGGTTAGATGAGGTCATGAGGATGGAGCCGCCATAATGGGATTTGTGCCTTTACAAGAAGAGGAAGAGACCAGATCCCTTTCTCTTTGTGCCATGTGAGGGCACAGCATGAAGATGGCCATTTACAAACCAGGAAGAGGGTCCTCACCAGAACCTGACCATGCTGGTGCCTTGATCTTGGACTTCACAGCCTCCAGACATAAATTTGTAGTTTAAGCCACCTAGTCTTATGGTATTTTTGTTACAGCATCCAAAACTAAGATTTATCCAGAGGATAAATCTTTTATGTTCACACAAAAACCTGTACTTACATTTGTATAGCAGCTTCATTCATCATAGCCCCAAACTAGAAACAACCCAGATGTTCTTTAATAAATGAATAGTTTAACTGTGGTACATTCATACCATAGAATACTACTTAGCAAGAAAAAGGAGTAACTACTGATAGACACAACAACTTTGATGGCTTTCAAAGCCATCAAAAAAAAAAAAAAAAGCCCATCTCAAAAGGTAATTGTGGGGAAGGCCGGTTATCTCAGATGGTTAGAGCAGCTCAGTTGGTTAGAGTGTGGTGCTCTTAACAACAAGGTTGCCGGTTCGATCCCCACATGGGCCACTGTGAGCTGCGCCCTCCACGACTAGATTGAAACAATTGCTTGACTTGGAGCTGATGGGTCCTGGAAAAACACATGTAAATAAATAAATGGTTTTTTTTTTTTTTTTAGATTTATTTTTATTTTTATTTTTATGGGGGAAGGGGAACAGGACTTTATTGGGGAACAGTGTGTACTTCCAGGCCTGTTTTCCAAGTCAAGTTGTTGCCCTTTCAGTCTTAGTTGTGGAGGCTGCGGCTCAGTTCCAGGTCCAGTTTCCGTTGCTAGTTGCAGGGGGCACAGCCCACCATCCCTTGCGGGAATCGAACCCGCAACCTTGTGGTTGAGAGCCCACTGGCCCATGTGGGAATCGAACCTGCAGCCTTCGGAGTTAGGAGCATGGAGCTCTAACTGCCTGAGCCACCAGGCCGGCCCTAAATGGGTTTTTTTTTTGAAAGGTAATTGTGATTCCACTTATACGACCTTGAAATGACAAATTTATAAAGATGGAGAACAGATTAGTGGTTGCCAGAGATTAAGAAGGGGGTGGAGTTTGGAGGGAAGTAGGTGTGGTAGGGTAGGTACCAGGAGGAGTCTTTGTGATGGAAGTACCTATTCTGACTATGGTCGTGGTCACAGGAATATATAAAATTGTGTAGAACTAAACACATGTGCGCACACACCTGAATGCATGTTAAACTAAGGTAGGTGAATTATATATTGTCAATATTCTGGATATGATGTTGTACTTTAGTTATGCAAGATGTTACCATTGTGGAAAACTGAGTGAAGGGTAAAGATCTCTTTGTGTTATTTCTTATAACTGCATGTGAATCTATAATTATCTGTAAATAAAAAGTTTCAAAGACCAAACATATAAATAAACCTTGTTCCATCTTATTCCATCACTCCCAACTCTTTCCTAGATCTTTCAGTTCTCTCCTCTCTGTCCAAATCATCATGTCAATTTACATATCAATATAAATTAGTGGGGCATCATTAAAAGAGAGAATTAGCAGATGTGTTTGTTCTCTTGGGTCTCTTTTGTGTAAATTATCTTCCTCTTGTGTAGTCTCTTGGGTTTGCTGTGAAATGCAGCCCCAGCCAGTCAACACCCATCTGGATTAGGGCTCCAGTACATCTTTGAGTCTGAGATAGCCAGGAATGCTGCTTGGGATCACCCCAATATTTAGTACACTTACTTGTTTAATGTTGATCTCTTAGCTGGACTGTAAAGTCCATGAGAGTAGGAATTCACTTCTTCATTTATTCAGTAAATATTTATTGCATGCCTACTCTGTGCCAGACACTGTTCTGAGTGCTGAGGATACACAGGGGTGTGAGATTAGTAGCTGTGAACTGTATGAGACTAGAAGCTGGAAGACCTGTTTGGTGGCTGTAGCGGAAATTCTGGAGAGAAATGATGATGGCTGCTAAAGTAGTGGTAGTGGGGTTGGAGAGATGGGCCAAGTTAGAGATGGTTAGGAAAAAGTTGACAGATGTGTGTGAGGCTTAATGAGAGGCCAGAGATAAGGATTCTCAGGATTCTAGCTTTGGTACCTAAATTCCTAAGATTTGGGAATACCAGAGGGGAGCAGACTCTTACTAAAGAGGGGACTCTTACTAATTCCATTTTGGATGTTTCACTTGGCACCTAGGACATCCAAGTGGAATTGTTAGTGGACAGCTAAGTTGTGGAGCTGGAGTTCAGAGGAATGTTGCCTAAGATTAGAGATTTGATAGTTGAAGCCATGGGAAGAAATGAGATTACATAGGAAAAGGGTACAAAGGCAGAAGAGGAAAGCGAAGCACCAAATTTAATGGCTGGGTTGAAAAGGAGGAATCTGTTTACGAACTAAAACTGAGAGAAACTGGTGGGGAATAGAAGGTCAAAAAGGGAGAACCCAAGAGTGTCAAATGTTGCAGAGATATCAAATAAAAATAGGATTCTAATGAATCCATAAAAGTGTACCATTTCCACGAGTTTACACATTCTAGTCACCTCGGCAGGTGTGTCCTTCCTGATTGAACAACTGCCTCTGGGAACCAAGTCCCCTTCACCAAGAAGTCTTCTGATTATAATTTGACATCTGTCTAAATTTGCATTTTAAGAGGAACAATAATAATAGCTAATATTTAGCACTTATTGTTTCAAGTAAACACTTTACATGGGTTATCTTGTTTAATTATCTCATCTAATCTTCAAAACAATCCTGTGAAGTAGGTACTATTACTGAAACCACTTTATAAATAAAAACACTGAGATTTAGAGAGGCTAATTAACTTGCCTAAAATTACATAAATAGTGAGCAGTTCTGTTAAGTCCAGAGTCCACGAGCTAAAACTACACTTTGGCTCCAGAATAAGTGGATCACACTGATGCAAACATTCTATTCTGTTTGAGTTATATTTCTCATTATAAATTAATAAATAGGCATTCCAATAATATTATTGGAATAATATAGATTTGTGAGTAACTTGGGTGCAAGCAACTATCAGTATTAGAAATTGTAGACAGCTCTGAGCTTGACTCTGAAATAAGTGGGAGAGATACCAGAAGTTTGCAAGGAAAATAAAGATGTTTTAATGCTATTACAGTTTTTTTTTTTTTTTAAAGAAGAGAGAACGGTGTGTTTGTTAGCTAAAGACAACAAGGCAAAGGAACACATCAGGGAAAAGGGGGAAATTGAGGGAATAAAGGAACAAAGCAGGTGGCAGCTTCCAAATTCAGAGTACAGGTGGCAGCAATAACTTGGGATGGGTGAAAATCTATTTCACTAAGAAATGGAAACAGATGCAGATACATTGTAGGAGAAGGGAAGGTACTGGAACCTTAAGAAGGTCTCTATGTCCTCAGTATAAAAGGAGGAAATGTCTTTGCTGTGAGGGTGGGAAACAAAATGAGGGAGCTTGTGGAAAGTGGTGCGGCTGCAAAAGCTGCTCTGGGAGAGGAAGCTAAGAAAGAGGGAGCTGTTCAGAAAAGAGCTGCTGGGTGGTACGAAGGTCTGGCTGAGGTTGGAGACAAGAATTTGCAGAGGCAACACTGAACAATTTTGTGATTTTTCTCTAGTAACTCTTGACAACCTGATGTAGGAACTGAGAAGCTTGTTAGGGGGAGTGAATTTCATTACACAGTTAAGGCAGAAGAATAACAACAGAAGAGGCTGAGAGGCTGTTCATGGTTTAAGCTTGGTAGACAAAGGGTTGAAGATGAAAAATAAGTTGTAGATTGGAAGAAAAAAGGGAGCAAGAGACAGAAATAAGGGAGTTGGAAAGAAAGAAAGTGGTCAGAGCAGAAGATATAAGAGTTAAACATTTCAGAAGTTCTGGATGAATAATTACAACAGGCAATATTCTACTAATTGCACAATTCAACTAATTGAACTGAAGTACTTGCTGGCCAGCAGCAAGGTAATGTAATACGGTAGTTGGAAATGCTATTTTCATAGTCCAAATTTGGCATTCAAAAGACATCAATATTTAATGGATAAATGTCAAGTAAGAAGTCTTTTGCTACTGGCACTTTCTGTTTCCCTGTCTCTCTGGCACAGTCTATTATTCATTGCCATTTCTGTTGGCATGGGGTCAAAAGCCAGTATCTTCTTTCTGTTTCAACTCCTACAGTGTACTTACCATGTTTTTCTTCCTTTTAACAAATATTTGTTGACTGCCTAATAAAACCAGTCTGTTAGGTGTTGATGGCTCATCAATGGATAAGACAAAATATCTATCCTTAGAAAGCTTAAGTGCAGCAATCAGATAGGCAATAATAATAATACAGAATGATAAACACTATAATTATGTTAAAACTTGGGTCTTCATATGAGGGTACCTTAGTCAATCTTGGGTAGTCAGAAGAGGCTTCCGTGAGAGGATCTCATCTCAAATGAAATACGGTAGTAGGTATAATCCAGGCAAATGAATGGGGAGGGGAAAATAAAAGGGACTCTTGACAGTCTCAGAGGCATCTTTCTCTCTGAAGGGGCCTCTGTTTTCCTTGCTTCTCTTGGAACCTTCATTTCCACAGGCCAGTCATGCCCTATGTAGAAGACACTTTTCCCACCAGGAATCACAGAACCAGAAGATCTACATTTAAGTCTCAGCAACATCTCTTATTGATGTGACTAAGTGTGTTAGTTAACCTCAAGCCAGTTTTTATCTTAAAACAGGAATAACAATACCTACTTCAGTTACTGAAATGGTCAAATGAGGTAACACATGTGAAATGCTGTATAAACTGTAAAATATTACATAGCTTTTACTATTCTCAGTGTCCTTAGGTAGCATGCATACTGTTTGCTTTTGTACTCTTGAGCTCATTAAGGAGATTAAGAAACTAAGAACCCTTAATCATTACTCCAGATTTACAGGTACTTTTCAGGTCTGTCCAGTTTAAGATCTGAAGTGAATTATTCCCTGAAGTTTTTAAAAATGTTTGAGTTAATGCCATAAATTATTGGAATTGATCCTCTACTCAAAAGCCACCACAAAGAAGATGTGGCAGCTAAAGCATCACCTAGCAGTACAGTGAGCAATGCAATCCTTAGAGTACCTTAGCCATTCTATGGATAAAAAAATCAGTAGAGAGGGGAATTTGATAACAGGCCTAATAAACACTGGAAATGTTGAATAAAGGTGAGGGGCAGGATAAAAAACATCTTTCACTGCAAATTTAGGATGACCTCTAGAACCGTTAATATTTGCTTCCTCTACTTCAGAAAAGCCCCACTAATGAAAAACCATTTCATGGAATTGGTTTCTTGTTCAGTGGGCAAACTCATTTGACAAACTTATGCTACAGGGTAAGAGGCATGTAGGAATACCTCTAATGAATTGAATCTATGTTACCTTTATCCTTTAGATTATGGGAGTGGGCAGATTTTGTCTCAATATAATTACAATAGTTAACATTAAAATTTTTTTCCTAATTTTACTAAGAAAAATTTAAAAACTACAGCTAATTCAAAAGAATTTTATACACTCACCTGTATACCTACCACCTAGATTATATACCATCATTATTTTATGACACCTGCCAGGTGTATTTTTTAAATTTACTATTTTATTTTGAGATAATTGTTGATTCACATGCAGTTTGTAAGAAATAATAGAGAACATCTGTACTTTTTACCTCATTTCCTCCAATGGCATCATCTTGCAAAACCATAGTATAGTGTCACAACCAGGGTACTGACATTGATAAAGTCAAGATATAAAATATTTCCATCATTACAAGGATCCCTCATGTTGCCCTTTTATAGTAACATCCACCCTCACCTTAACCTCTAGAAACTACTAATCTGTTTTCTATTTCCATAATTTTGTTGCTTCAGGAATGTTATATAAATCGAATCATATAGTATGTAATCTTTTGAGATTAGCTTTTTTTCTGTCAACATAATTCTCTGGAGAGTTATCCAAGTAGTTGGTGTATCAGCGATTCATTTCTTTTCATTGCTGAGTATTCCATGGTAAGGATGTAACCTTGGATTCAACCATTCAGCTGTTGAAGGACATCTAGCTTGCTTCCAGTTTTTGGCTATTATGAAAATTCAGGTACAGGCATACAGGTTTTTGAATGAACATACATTTTCATTTCTTAAGGATAAATGCCCAGTACAATAATTACTGGGTCACATGGTCAACATGTTTAGTGTTTTAAGAAATCACCAAACTGTTTTCTAGAGTGACTCGTGCCATTTTACATTCCCATCAGCAATGTGTGAGCAGTCCAGCTTCTCCCCATCATTGCCAGCATTTGGTATTGTCACTATTTCTTAGACATTCTTATAGATATGTAGTAATGTCTCATTGTGGTTTTAATTTTCATTTCTTTAATAGCTAATGATATTGAACATTTTTTCATATGCTAATATCCCTCTTTGGTAAAATATACTTTTTGTCCATTTTCTATTTGGATTTTTTTTTAGCTTCTCATTTTGAGAGTTCTTACATATTCTAAACCCATGTCCTTTGTAGTAATATGGTTTGCAAATATTTTCTCCCAATTTGTAGCTTATCTTTTTATCCTCTTAACCAAGTCTTTTGCAGAGCCAAAGGTTTTTATTTTGATGACGTTCAATTTATCAATTTTTTTCTTTTATAAACCATACTATTGGTGTCAAGCTTAGCCTTATTTCCTGAAGATTTTTCTCTTATTTTTTTTTCCTGAAAATTTCATGGTTTTGCCCTAAAGTCTGTATTTCATTCTGATTTAATTATTGTATGAACTGTTAAACTTAGATTGAGATTCATTCTTTCTTTTTCTATGGCTGTCCAATTACTTCAGCACCATTTGTTTAAACGTCTATCTTTCCTCCATTGAATTCCTTTTGCATGTTTGACAAAATTGAACTGGGCACACTTTTGAAAATCTATTATGTGCCAGACTCTTCTTTATACAAGTTTTGTTCTCTTCTTTACAACAACCTGAGAAATAGTTATTTAGCATCTGTTCTGTTATCGGTAACCTCTAGTTTAAAAAAAGATCTATGAAGAGATGATGTTTCACAAAACTGTTTAAAAAGTGTTTATGCTAAGCTCAGGGAAATAAGAGGCAAATAAGGCTTCGTGGAATGCTTCACAGAGGAAGACAAACGCCTGACCTTGAGGATGAGCATAAACCAGAGAAGAATAGGAAAGGCCGGGAGAGCATTCCAGATTGAAGGAAAAGCACGTAAACAGGGTAGGGGGATAGAACAGCTTCATACATTTAGGAAACAGTAAATATTTTGTTATGGTTAAAAGCAGGAGAGCAGATGTGAATTTTCTCATGTTGAGTTTGTGGGGGTCAGGAACAAATCTCCCCAGAAAGTGGCAACCTGGCATGCAGATTATTTTGAGCTGAAAACAAATCCCAACAAACTCAAGAAGAGATTTTGTTTGTTTGTTTGTTTGTTTTTCTTTCTTTCTTTTATTTTTCCTCCCCCTTACCTGCAGATAGAAAAACCTCCTCAGGCCGACTGGAGGATCTAAGTAAAAATCTGTCTGCTAGATTTTCCTTTGTGTCCTTTTGTTTCTGGGTGGTCCTGCGAGAATTTGTTTACCAACTGTTTGCTCTTTCTCATCTGCCTGTGAATTGCCTACCTCCCCCTCCTTAGTCCAAAATGACATATGTACCTCATTTTGACATACTATCTTTGGAGTTTTCATGCTTATGTGAATTCCCTGTGCACATGTATTAAAATTTGATTTTCTCCTGGTAATCTGCATTTGAATTATTTGATCACACAGAAGAACTAGAGGTAAGAAGAAAGTTTCTCTTGCCCCCAGACAAGAAGATATTGTGGTTATCTCAGTGGAAATGACCAGCAGGCAGTTGGCTGCTTGAGTCTAGAGCTCAGGAGAAAGATTTAGACTGGACCTTAAGCTTTGGGAGTTGTCATAGCACAGTTGACATTGGACTGCCAGGAAGAAATATTAGAGTTAAAAGGAAAGAGGGCCAAGGGAACATTTGAATCATTTGCATATTTAGGTGGTGAAAGAACTGAGAATGAATGGTTAAACAAGGAGGAGATAGGAGAGTGGAATGACAAAAACCAGTGGAGGTGAGAAATTCTGAATTTTGCTTTTCTGTTATGGGTAACCTATAGTTTAAAAAATATCTATGAAGAGATGATGTTTCACAAAACTATTTAAAAAGTATTTGAAGTAAAGTTTTCATCACATGCAATATTTAAAAATTAAATATAGACATGGTAACTGCTTTTATGGAATTTTATAATAAGTAGTTTGATAATTATGATAACTATATATCTAATTACATATGTTTAAAAAATTGAAGGAAGAATTCAGTTAGAATTGAGTATTAAGAAAGCAAAACAAGTATATAGGGAAATTCTTCTAATTATTAATACAAAAGGACTTTTCACCTGAATTTTTCCCCAAATAATTTGGATTTTCATGTTAAATGCAAGAACTGGTAAATCTACTCATGTTTTATAAAAAACAACCCTCTTTACTTGTAGTACCCTTAAAAACAGAATGCCCGGGTGGCCGGATGCTCAGTTACTTAGAATGTGAGCTCTTAACAAGGTTGCCAGTTCGATTCCTCGACTCCCGCGTGGGATGGTGGGCTACACCCCCAGCAACTGAAGATTGAAAACAGCAACTGGACTTGGAGCTGAGCTGCACCCTCCACAACTAGATTGAAGGACAAGGACTTGAGCTGATGGGCCCTGGAGAAATGCACTGTTCCCCAATAATTTAAAAAAAAAATCAGAAAATACTAAAAAAAAAAAAAAAAAATAGAAAAAACAAAACAAAACAAACAATACAGAATTCTCTTGTAGTGGGTTGAATAGTATTCCCACACAATTCATGACCACCCTTATTTGGAAATTCAGTCTTTGCAGATATAATTAGTTAAGGATCTCAGGATGAAATAATCTTGGATTTAGAGAGAAACTTAAATCCACTGACTGGTGTCTTTAAAAGAGAAAGAAGAGGGAGATTTGGGCATAGAGAGTCGCACAGAGCAGGTGGTAATGTGAAGAGGCAGAGATTGGAGGGATGTGTCTACAAACCAAGGCACACCAAGGATTGCTGACAACCAGAAGCTTTCTCCAGAAGCTAGTAGAGGCATGGGGCAGTTTCTCCTTCAGGGTCTCCGGAGGAATCAACCCTGCTGACACCTTGATTTTAGACTTCTGGCCTCCAGAACTATGAGAATATATTTCTGTTGTTTTAAGCCACCCAGTTTGTGGTAATTTATTACAGCATCACTAAGAAACGAATACAGCCCCTATTCCTCACCATCTTCTCAGGCCCCCCCAAAGTATAATTAAATAAATAATTTTTATATTTATAAAAACAGATTTTTATCATTGGCACTTACTATATGGAGAGAAAAAAATCCACAAATGTATACAAAAGAGCTAGTTTAAGAGCTAGTTTTTTAGATGGTCATAACAATTCTAAATACAAACTGATTTTATTTAAATAACTTAAATTGCCAATTATTTAACTTTGTATTGACTGTTTTGTTTTTTTTTTAAGGTTTTATTGAGGAAGGGGAACAGGACTTTATTGGGGAACAGTGTGTACTTCCAGGACTTTTTTCCAAGTCAACTTGTTGTCCTTTCAGTCTTAGTTGTGGAGGGCGCAACTCAGCTCCAGGTCCAGTTGCCATTGCTAGTTGCAGGGGGTGCAGCCCACCATCCCTTGTGGGAGTTGAACTGGCAACCCTGTGGTTGAGAGCCCACGCTTCAACCAACTGAGCCATCTGGGAGCTCAGTGGTGCTCAAGGTGCTGTGTTCAATCTTAGTTGCAGGGTGTGGAGCCCACAATCCCTTATGGGACTCGAGGAGTTGAACTGGCAACCTTGTGGTTGAGAGCCCACTGGCCCATGTGGGAATCGAACTGGCAGTCTTCGGAGTTAGGAGCATGGAGCTCCAACCGCCTGAGCCACCAGGCCGGCCCTCCTGTATTGACTGTTTAATGTCAGTTGTCTTTGAATCTCTAACTAATTAATCAACTAATTAATGTTGATTCATGTAAGTTTATTTAGTTGGTTAATATTTGTTTCCTAAGATCAAACACACAGTTGATTGGTCTGCCTAGGAGAAGACTGAGGTTAGTGATGGTTGCCTTAAAACCTGTCAAGTGTCTGTATTATTAAAAATCCCTGGTGTCTAAGAATACTATCTCATTGGAATTGTTCACTTAGTTAATAATTATAAAAGGGAAACTTGAAACAATAAACTGCTAATGACTATTTAACATAATAAACACAATTAGTTCAGTTTTTGATCACATATCTTTTGTGATCTACATTTTGATTTTTGGGTATTGGGCACCTTTCTGGTTTGAGGCGTCAACGCAGATCGTAATAGTGTGTTACACTTTTCTGAAGATTTCATCTTTTTTGCTTTTGATAGATTAAGACTCTAAATATTAAATATAGATTATACTATATTTGTACATTTGTGGGTACAAAGTCTGCTAAATTTCAGAGGGTTTAAATTTTGCTGTGTATTCTAATGTTAAACTATATTTAAAATTTAAGTATCCAATCACAGAACAATCTGTAATTAAAACTTGCACACGTGAGAGTTACTGTTGGAAATGGGGTTTGGAGGTGGAGGAAGCCATGGATGGACGAAGGAGCAGATATCAAAATGGACAAAGCCCTCACAACCTAGGAGGGGATGTAACAAAAATTTCAAAAATTTCAGTGTCTAAGATTCAGAAGCAACTAACTTACAAACTTTTGGAACTTAATCCAATTTTCTTTGGGACTCCTATGAATACATTGTAATTACTATGAAGTTTAAGGCCTAAAACAGAACCTCCCAAATGATAAATGCTCTCATCTGGTACAATAGTACCCAAATTATGTTAGACAAATAAGCAGAATAAATTTAAAAAATTACCATATGCTTACTATTTAACAGAAAACGTGAAAAGTTGTGTGTTCTCTTTGAATTTGTTCTCATGTGTTATAGTCATAAGCAAGTCAAATTAGATAACTCATTGAGTATTTATTTAAGCCAGTGTTTCTGGATCTTACAACTATTGAAGTTTGGGGCTGGATAAATCTTTGTTGTAAAGGATGGTCCTGTGTAATGCAGTGTATTTAGCAGCATCCCTGGCCTCTGTTAACACCTCTCTTTTTCAGTTGTGACTGATGAAAGAATATTTTCCTGTGAGTCCCCAAATGATGTAGATGATGTTGGATCTGCCGGCAGTTTCTGGGTGTAGGACGGGTTAGTGTCTCGTGAGACCGAAGAATGGAAACACGGACTGAGGAGAGGCAAAGAGTTTTAAAAAGAGGATAGTTTATTGAAAGCAAAGAGTCAGAGCTCCCGAGCGGGAGGGGGTCCCGAATGGGGGTGGCCCGTGACTGAAGCAAAAGCTCTTACTTTTATACCTTCCCTTGCCTGTTTGGGGAAGGGGAGCTGTTTGAAGAAGGGAACAGTTTGAAGAAGGGAACTGGCGCCTTCTAATGAAATTCATCTAGGAGGTTTGTTCTGCTTGCCCATCCTAAAGGAATTAACAAAGTAACACACTCTTAAAGGAATTTTATGATTAATCGCAAGGCCTTGTTACATAATGTCCTGGAGCGGAAGGAGTGATTTCAAAACCTAGAGTTTTAGGATCTGGCTGTCTTTTGTTTATTCCACCAGGGACCTCCCTGTCTACCTAGGGACATGCTAACTATCTTGTCTCATGACCACCAAAATGTCTCTAGACACCTTGGGACAAAATTGTCCTCAGCTGGGAACCACTGATTTTTAAGCCTTGAAAGAGAAAAAAAGCAAACACACCTACACACCCTGCCCCTTACAACCTACAGTTGTTTTAAAACTAGGGCTTAGTTCCCCCCCCCCCCGTTTTATTGAGATATAATTGACATAAAGCACTGTATATGTTTACGTTATATAGCATGACTAGACTTACATACAGAGGGTGCCAAAAAATGTATACACATTTTAAGGAAGGAAAAAATACTATTAAAATTATAATAATATATACAAATAACAAAAGATGAATACAAGTCACATTTGACTTCTGCAATTACAAGAGGTGCTCAAAGGGTTACCATCAGCGTCCAGACACTTCTGATTACTGCGAAGTACTGCTTGAGCCATGTTGACCATGTTTTTAGGCACCCCCGGTATATTGTGAAAACAGCTTAGTTTTAATCCGTATCAATTACTCCTGACTCATTGTATCTGCAGTATCTTGAACCTGTCCCTACCGTCGCAATTAATCATGGTTCATTATCATTTTAAAAGGTGGCTGCGTCCTTTCTGTCCTTTCCCGTTTGGGAACTCTTCCAGGACAGGAATAGTGTTTTACCTTTTTGGGTGTCAGTCTGAGTCCATTAGTTGGATGACCTTTTGTGCTGGTTAAACACAAGAAATGTTCTCAAAGTAAGGGTTTCTCTGCAACTTATTTCTTTTTAAGAATATGGAATACCTGTTTTGCCATATGTCTTTTAGATTCATAATTCTTTTATTCTTTTTAAAGTAAAAAGCAGTGACTATACTGACACTTCACGATGATTCAGCTTTGGGTAAAGGAGCCATTTTATACTCTATATTTTATTCCTCCCACTTTTTATCAGACGACACCTGCATACTAATTAATGGAACTATGTGCAAAGAACAACTAGGTCATTATGTTTTGGAGTCCTTTAATAGTTTTGCTGAAATCAGCCTAGGCCTGGTCAGGACACTTAACATCCACCAAGGACGCTCTCCAGCCACTGGGTATAAATACTAACATTAGCACACGGCCATGGGCCAGCCATTGGAAGACGAGTACGCAGATGTGTGTTAATTTTCGGGTCTAGATAACGTTTCCTGAGGAACTTAACTCCACCTCTCCCACAAGAATGGAAAAACAACGCCCCCATTCCCGCCCTTCACCACCCCCTGCCTTCCTTCCCACTTTCTTTTTGGTCCTCTCCTGTTACAGAAATTCTGATTTTTCCTAGAGAGCTAGAGGAAAGTCAGGTACAAAGAGTGGAGCTATATTAGTCTCTTACTTGATCAGGTGGGATACAGGAGAAGAAATCACACTTTCTAACTGCCTCTCCAGGGGAAGAGATCAAATGTAGCCCTGAAAAAACTTCAGGGCCCGGGTTTGGCTCCCCGTTTGATTGACAGGGACGGGCCCAGAGAGAGCGCGGAGGCGGGGCGGGGGGCCGCGGGTCCAGCCCGAGACAAAGAGGTTCTGGCTGCCACCGCGGAGAGTGAAGGACCCTTTAGGGTAACTGGCCTTTGCGCTCTAAGGGGGCATTTCGTGAGGTCGCGTTGCCGTACCGTGAGAGGGCAGGCGGCACAGCGGAGGGGGCCGGGCGGGAAGAAGGGCCTGGCAGGGAGGGGGCTCGGGGCCGAGGTGGGGGCTGCGTCGCCGTCACGTGGCCGCTGCTGCCGCTTTGGGGCTGTTCTTCCGGGTTGGAGGCGCTGTGCCGCGGGGCCCCAACCCGGGTCTGCCAGCGCGGCGTCCCCTCGTTGCCCCTTGCGCACAGCCCAGTACAGCCCGGCCTCCCCGCCCAGGTGAGCGTGGCGGCGCCGGCGGCAAGGGCAGCCTGGGGCGCAGCAGGGAAGGGGCGCAGGGCTTGCGGCGACATTCCAGGCCCCCGCGGGGAAGAGACCTGTCAAGGAGAAGGGGGCGGGGTCGGTGGGGACCTGGCGCGGGGTCCTTTCTTGTCTCTTGCTGGGGCGACGTGGAAAGGAGTGGGCGCGTGGATTCAGGAACTGGGTCTCCGCAGAGAGCGGGAACGAGGCGGCAGCTGTGCAGGTACAGGTCTTGGAGCTTTGAGGGGTACGGCGGGAGTGGTACGGGGGGAAGAAGGGAGGTCAGAGAAGAGTCTCCATAGGGGGTGCATCCAGAGAGGTGGCGGCGGGACGCCCCGAAGTTATGCTTCAACCATGAGGGGATTCGGGGTGGGGAACTGGCTGGACTCATAGGACGTGGCGAACCAAAGTTGTGAGTGCATGTCGGGGCAGGCTTGTGGTGGTGGTCCCGGTAAGCTTCTAGCGGGCCGGGGCTGGCGGGGGGAGGAGACAGCGGAGGGGCAAGAGGGGGATTCGAACTTTGGATGCGGAATGAGTATTATGCAGCCTCCTCCAATCGGCTTTCGGGGAAGGTTATAAATAGCGGTCCCTGGCAGATGCCAGCTGATGGCAGTTTAGTGGCAGAGGTAGGGGTGGTGCCGGTGGGTTTGGGCAAGGTCACGCTGCCTGCCAGCCTAAGCTTCTGTAGGTTGTTGCGTCCTTGGTTGGTATGTCTCTCTTTAAACGCATGACTTGTTTACGGTTGCGGTCTGTCCTTTATTTACCCTGTGATGCAGGGCAGTCCTTAAGTGACCCGTTTTTAAGGAGCCTTGTAGGACAGGCTTTATTGGAAAGGTGAGGCTTGCTTGCCTACATTTATTTAAAATGCTTCTCTCTTCTCCGTTGCGCCCCTTTTATTTGCAAACTTTGGCTGTTTTTTTTTAATTGAATGAACAGTTTAGGATTACTTTCTTATCAGCAAGTGTGCCCAGGCTGCTTACCTTTGCTGATGGAATTAGTTTTCCACAAGGCTACACCGCATTTCATTTTCAGAGGAAATTTCCTGAAACTCCTTGGAATATGTGTACCACAGATACCCAGGCTTCAGGTTATCTAACTCTAGTTATTCATTCTTTCAGTCAAAAAATACTTGTAGATTTCCAGTATTTTGTGCAAAGCACTGGGCCAGAGGTAATACCAAAGTGAATAATAATAGGAGTAAAGATATTGTATCCTTTTAATCCTCACAACAACTCTATAAGGTAGGTGCTATTATTTCCATTTTAAAGATGAGGAAATTAGGTACAGAGAAGTTAAGTGACTGACTTGCCAAGGTCACACAACTAATGCATTGCAGAGTAGGGGCTTCCAACTCACAGTTCACCCTATTAGCCGCTATGTTATCCTCTCAAGTGCTTGCCCTCAAGGATTTTAATATCTTTTAGGGGAGAAAGTTACCCAAATAACTTACATTAAATGGCTGTATGAATGCCATACTAAAAAACATGTGTTTTTTTCCCCCAATTTTGAGTTGTCAAGTTTTCCCCTGTTGTTTCTTTTTTTTTTTTAAACTTTTATTTATTTTTTCCTTTTTTTAAAAAATTTATTAGGGTGACAATTGTTAGTAAAATTACATAGATTTCAGGTGTATCCCCTGTTGTTTCAAAGCCATAGAAGCACATGGATAGTAAAACAGCAGAAAGCTTTAAAGTGCAGATAGGGGAGAATGTAACAATTAAGATGGAATACTATCTTTGGTAACAATTGCTGGCTTGTGATAGGTTCAAATATTCTCTGAATATCTTTCAGGATGTTTTGTATTTGATTGAGGCTTGGTGATAGGTACCGCTCTTGTCAATAAACTACTTCCTGATAACTGTCCTGTACGTTCACAGCTTGAATCAAGTGGAACTTTTGGGAGAAACTCACCTCTGAAGGCCTTGGCCATGTTGATATCTGATGCCAGGGATCTGCTCAACATCAAATTACCATTTTCCAAGTAGGCAGAGCAAATTTTCCAGACTCCTGGCTAAGACACAGGACTTCAGCTTTGCAAAGCATTGCAAAATCTCACCTAATCATAACATTTCTAGCGCCTACCAAATGAGCTTTCCTATGCTTCTTTTATAGAGGATCAGACGGAGGCACGGGGTCAGGTCAAACAGTGAGTGAGTGGCAGACTTAGGCAATACATAGATGCTATGGTAGCTAGCTTTATTTTATTTACTTACTTATTTATTTTTGCTGATAAGAGCTGGGTAACCCTCATCAGCGCCAAGACAATGGTGGTGGTTGGGGAGCTGGGATGACCCAAGAAGAGAAACTAGGGTAAGTGGGGAGGTTAGGAGAGGACTAGGTCATCGGTAATGGTAGCACAGAATCTCCCTCAAGACAAGAATTGTCTTTATCTTTGTATCTCCCTTGGTTCTTAGCATAGATTCAGTGAATGTTTTGAATGAGTGGCTGAAATTGAACTCATTTGCTTTCTATTCTCAGCCATGAATAACCCTAGAAGTGACCCATGAATGAATGAGAGTATTTTTGGGACCCAGGCATGCTTTAGGACTGAAATGAAATGACATGTGGAAATACTTTGAAAACATCAAATCTTCTATTTAAATGCAAAGAATTATTTATACTCATTTTTGGTTGCATGGCTGAACACATCTTGCATGCTCCCTCTTCCTTAGCTTTTGTTCATATTACTCTCTCCATCTCAAATGCCTTTCCCTTCTGTTTTGAGCCCTGTAGGAGGATATGATCTCCTTTGATCCCTCCAAGAACTTTGGACTTTCCTTACTCTGCTTTGTAGTGTTACTGTTGATTTTTCTTATGTCTAAGCGTGTGACCTATTCCAATTTGATTCTACAGATGCTCCTAACGGCTGTGCCTCTGAGGCAGCCCTCCGTATAGGGTTGTTGAATTAAAGGACATCTTAAAAATCAGCACCACCTGGATCAAGGATTTCCATTCCCAGTGTTGTATTCTGCTGTTTGCAAGAAGTAGCTTCAGGGAGTTGTGGCGGCAGTTCTGAAATTAAAAATGAGCTAGACCCTTCTTCCTCTGGAGGCTGGAAGACTGTTTATGGAGTCTGCTGGGATTAGGTGCTGGGCCCGTGGGGGCACACATGATGGGGCAGAGTATAAAGGCATAGGTGGCGGAATTAGCCATATCTGACGGATAGAATTCCAGGTCCTCTGCCTCTTCCCAATTTAGAAGGACAGGAAAGAAGGATGGAAGAACATTAGGAATCCTGGGGATGGTGGGGTACCTTCCATGAGTCCCTAGGATCTGGTACGGAGAGCAGTGGAGGTCTCAGTTCGGGGGCGGGGGGGGGTCTCACAGGGTGCCGCGCTGAATAGGATGCCAGTGTTTTCTGCACAACATGGCATCTAAACAAGTTACTGTACTGTATAGTATTTTAGACAGTGTAAGGGAAATCCAAGGGTAACTTTGATTATGTGAAATTTTTGCTGGACATGCAGACTTAACTTTCATGTAAGATGTGACAGGACTCTATAGCAATTTTTTTTTTTTTTTTTTAACTTTCCAGCTGCATTAAGGCTCAATTGGGCTTATGTGATCTAGGCTTGGAGTTGAATAGTGAGTTTATAACTACAATTTAAGTGGGAACATGGATTCCAAGTTTTAAATACCTGAATTGGAAACAAACTTTTGAAGCATCTTCTGTAGGTAAAAGACTTTGCAAATGAATGTATTGTAGATGCCCACATATAACCGTTATATTCCAAGCCCTTTGGATTAGTATGTTTTTATGTTTTTGATGTTCGAAAGACAAAGTATGTTTTTCTCAGCACATAACTATTTTATTCTCTTTCTTCTTAGTGATTTACCTTCGAGAAAATTGGGGATTCAGAAAGTTGAGAACTCCTAGGAACATGGCGAACCTACTGAAAACAGTGGTGACTGGCTGTTCGTGTCCTTTACTTAGCAGTTTGGGGCCCTGTAAGGTTCTACCTGGGAAGAAGGATTTTTTACGAACATTTCATACTCATCAGGCACTGCGGTGTAAATCCTCTGTAAAACCAGGTAAAGTCTCACTTCAATGTATGTAAAGCAAACCTTCAAGTCATAGGAACTAATAGATCTCCTGATGATTGATAAAAGGAAAAGCCACACAGTTTTACAGCCTGGTGCTTGTGAGTGATCATTTTGAATAAAAAAAACTAATGAGTACTTTTTTTTTACATTTTCCATGTATAGAAGTTCTTGTTTATCACAGCTAATAGAGAATAAAAGATAATAGAAAAAGACAAGTGGTACACCAGTTAAGTTGTCCCCTGAAAACTACTGCTCAGAATAACTATTTCCTCTTTCCTAGTCGGTACTGGGGAATTGTACCATATATGGATCATCCATGCTCAAGAATTAGGAACTAAGTGTATTAAGTAATCTGCAGAAATGCTTCTCAATTTAGTAAATGGCAGCTTCTTAGTTGCTCAGGTCAGAAACCTTGGAGGCATCTTAGATCCTCATAGTAGGTGGAGGTCAGTTCTACCTTATATCTGGAATCTGTCCTCCTCATCACCACTGTTATCCTGGCCAAACACCATCATCTGTCACCTGGACTACTGTATTAGTCTTATAAATGATCTCTATGCTTTCTACCTCTGTCCCTCTACAGTCTGTTCTGTATACAGTAGTGAGAATCATCTTTTTAAAATGAAAGATCATGTCACTTATCTACTCAAAATTTGCCACTGGTTTCCTAGCTCATATAGAATAAGAACTGAAATCTTTCAGTGGCTTGTAACATCTTCCCTGCTAGTAACACCACTACCCCACCCCCGTCCCTTCTTCTCTGTTCTAAGGTGCATGCCAGAAGGAGGAGAGGCTAAAAGGGGCCCTTCTAAGCTGAGTCAGATCCCTTTAAGCATCTTGCCCATAGACCCCCTCGAACTCTGTCTATACCTCATTGGTCAGAACGCACATAGGTGGTCATATGTAGCTATAAGGGAGACTTAGCCATTTAGTCATTTATTCCAGGTGACAATATATTCAACTAAAAATGGCATTCTGTTACTAAGGGGGAGGAACAAGATGCACATTTGAGGGGCAGTCAGAAGTGTTTGCCACATGGTATAATGCCCTTTAAAATGTAAGTTTGTAGGACTGTTCGTTGTGTATTAAGGACCCCTAACCTGCTAGGCTTTTTGAGTTCTTATGTCTGCCTTTAGTAGATTTCACAGCCCCTTTTCTTCTTCTCACGTGACAAGTCAGTATTGGCAGGGTACCTGCCCCTGAGAGCCCTCAACTTTTTCTCCAGATTAAAAAAAAAGTTTTCTAGAAAGCCAGATTACCCAGTGTGATAAAATTGTGTAATACAAGTAACTACATTGAGGACACGATTGTCGTCTTTGTGAGTAAATGCATGGGCACCAGGCTCTCTATATCGACTATGTTTAAGACTTTTTGTTTAATTTCTGATTCTGGACTATTTCGTAGGTAATTGTTTTTTATCTTCAAAAGATAAGGATTCAGAGAAGATAGTCAATAATGTTGTGAAAACTATGTGTGGTGTCAGATGGCTTCTAGACTTAATGGGGGATCACTTCATAAATAAATGCGTAACCACTGTGCTGTATACCTGAAACTGATATAATATTGAATGTCAACTATAATTAATAAAGCCGTATATAGCCATAGGATGTAAAGTACAGCATAGGGAATATAGTCAGTGGTATTGGAATAGCTATGTAAAGTGTCAGATGGGTGGTAGGCTTGTTGGGGTTCACTGTGAAGAGTATAAATGTCTAATCAACAGAAACTAATTTAAAAAAGGTAAGGATTCTATTTTTTCCTTAATTAAACCACAATTTCATCATCACACTGAACAGCATGAAAAGTAATTCCAGTCAGTATTCGTATTTTCTCAAATTTTTCCACTTTTTTTCTTTTTTACAGTTGCTTTGTTCAAATAATGATCCACACAAGGTCCACGTGTTGTATTTCCTTGCTGTGTCTTGAGGTCTCTTTTGAGCTTTATGTTCCCCTCCTCTTTTTTCTGTTTAATTTATTTGTTGAAGAATTTAGTTGTTGCCTTGTAGAATTTCTCACATTCTGGGTTTGCCTGGCTGAATTCCCTTGGTATTTTTAAACCAGCTTCTCTGTCTCTTGTATTTTCTGTAACATTTAGCTAGATCTAGAGGCTTCATCAGAGTCAGTTTTAATTTTTTTTTGACAAGAATACTTCCTAGGTGATGGTATGTATTATCTATTGCATTATATCAAGAAGATTGATTGGTGAGTTTAGATGTTGTCCATGTGATCCATCTATTATAAAGCTCCCATCAGTTTTTCACTCAAAGGCTATAGCAGCAATTTGATTATATTAACTAATTCCATGATTATCAGGGGTTTTAAATTGGTGATATCTATCATTCTATCTTAATTTATTAGCTACAATTTTTCTATAAAGAAAAACTTTCCCTCTATTCACTTACTCTCAGAGTGTACTGGAAATGTGGGAAAAATGTTTCATTCTTTCCTGTTATTTACTAGTTTTGGTAATAATCAATTGGTTCCCTTATATATTTATTCTAGCTGTAACAAATGACTACAGTCTTAGCTTCCTATGACACAAATTTATTGTCTTACCCTTCTGGAAGTCAGAGTGTGAAATGGCTCTTACTAGGCTTAAATCAAGGTGTTGGCAGAGCCGTATTCCTTCCAGAGGCTCTAGGGGAAAATCTGTTTCCTTGCCTTTTCCAATTTCTGGAGACCATCTGTTTTCTTGGCTTATGGCTGGCCCCTTCTTCCATCTTCAAAGTCAACAGCATAGCATCTTTAAATTACTCTGACTCTGACTCTTCTGCCCCCTTCTTTCACACTTAAGGACAATTTGTGGTTACATTGGGCCCATCCGGATAATCCAGGATAATCTCCCTATTTCAAGGTCATCTGATTAGCAACCTTAATTCTATCTGTAATCTTAATTCGTCTTCGCCATGTATTGTAACATATTCACAAGTTCTGAGGATTAGGACATGGATATCTTTGAGAGACCATTATTCTGCCTACCACACATTACTTCCGCCAAAGTTGACTAATGAAGCTATTAAAAAATATTTATTTATTTTTTGAGTGACATCATGAACTCATGAATTTTAACATCCTTGGATGTATTTTACTACATTGCAATTAATTTTTATTCTTTTCTTTTTTTTTTTTAAACATTTTATGTATTTAAGTATGTTTTTCCAGAACCCATCATCTTCAAGTCAAGTAGTTGTTTCAGTCTAGTTGTGGAGGGCACAGCTCACAGTGGCCCATGTGGGGATCGAGATGGCAGCCTTGTTGTTAAGAGCACCGCTCTAACCAACTGAGCTAACCGGCCGACTCCAATTATTATTTTTTTTGATGCTCAAATTGTCTCAGAGTTGTCTAGTGGAAGCCCTTTCAGGTGGCCTTCTAAGTCCTTTTGATGTGACTTCATTTGTCTTTGGAACTTTCCTTGGCATATGGTATGTAGGCCCAGATAATCTGAGGTTGTTAGGTAAGTGAACTCCAGTTAAGTGTATGTGATTTAACTTTGTACATCAGTCCGAAACATTTGCTAACTTTCTATCATTTTCCTCCCTCTCCTTCAAGTATAGAGTAAGATTCAGTATATATTTGCTTTTGGCTTACTGTCAACTTTTACTGCTTAAGTAGTGTGGGATCTAAGACTTTCAAAGGCAATATTTTTAGGTTGATGCACGCTCTCTAAGGTCTCAGTAAGTTTACTCTAGAGATAATCTTATTTCTTTTTTTTATTATGTACATCCAGGGTTTATGTTGCTAGAGTAGATTTCCTAAACGTTAGTAAAACTTATATAGAAGCAGATCCTTTTTATTAAAAAAACCTGTTTATGCCCACTTTTTGAGTAAAACCACAGAAGAAAGTAAGGTACTTTGGCTAAAGCTGGTCTGTACCATGTGTAAATACTTGAACTCTATTGAACAGGCTTTTTTAGGTGGCTAGGAACAGAATCACATCGGGTTATATTTTGTGATGAGGGCGTATTGTATGGGCTTATTTTGGGAAGTATGAGAGCCCAAGAAACCCTTCACCTACTTCTTGGAGGAGTGGAATGCTGTCTGGATTTCATAGCTATGACTCATCTTTTCTCCTTGCATGTCCGTTACCGTGGCTGCTCATCTCTCTTTGACTACCTTATGGCTCTGCTTACAAACAGCTGCTGCTCCATGCTCCTTTCTCTGTCCTGTTCTTTCTGTGGGTCTCCCATTCACACTTCCTGAGAGAGAACCTGACTGGGTTGGGTAGTCACTGGCCAACATATAGTGTCCTTGGACAGAATTCCTGCGTCACTCATCTCATAGGCTGCTGGTTTTCCTCATGGCTGGCCTGTAGATTTGTATTTTTGACCTTGCTGCTAATCCCTGGTTTAATTAGCTGTGGCCAAGAATGTAAGGTCTCAAGATTTAATACTTGGGAATCTATGAGGCCAAATTGCCAGGAAGGGGACTTTGGGTGTGGCAGGCTATTAGAGTATGTAATGTAGGGGTATTCTTCAAAACAGCTAATTACTCCTGTCTTCCTTAAAAGTAAGGACCAGGAGAACATAAACCCAAGAGGGTTAGTTTGAAGAATGGGGTTAGCAAGTTGAGTGATCTCTCAACGCATTTTTTTTTCCTAAGAGTGAACTAAGCTAGTCATGTGCTTTGAAGAGAGCCATTTGATTAATTAAAATATTTAGACTTTTCAGGACAGTGGGCATAAAAACTTATCTATCAAAAAATAGTCAAGAATTATGATTATGAATCAGAATCATCATATTGACCAGTAACTTGTATGTGCAGTATAGTTTGAACAGATGGCCCATTTCCATTATCTGAACTTTGTTATTGAAGCTTTTTTTTTTACCAAATGTTCTTTTTTTTTTTTTTTTTTTTTTTTTTGCCTTTGTTGTAGGAATTCCATATAAGCAACTGACTGTTGGAGTCCCCAAGGAGATTTTCCAAAATGAGAAGCGAGTGGCATTGTCTCCTGCTGGCGTTCAGGCCTTGGTCAAGCAGGGTTTTAATGTTGTTGTGGAATCAGGTGCTGGCGAAGCTTCCAAGTTCTCAGATGATCACTACAGAGCAGCAGGTGCCCAAATCCAAGGGACGAAGGAAGTGCTGGCTTCTGATTTGGTGGTCAAAGTAATTATTCCTTTCTCCCTCTTGTTTATGACTTTTCAAAATGTTTTCATAGAATAGTTAAATGTCATTGTTATAGCTTTTTATATTTTCAAACGATGCTTTTTTCCTCAAAGAAATGATTGCTTTTTGTGAATATTCTTCACATTCCAATAGAACCTTTTCAGGCCATGTGATCTTTGTGTAACCAAGAGAAGAGAAAAAGAGATCTTACTTTTCACATGTGGAAATTTGTTTTAATTGGTTAGGGAAAATTTAAACTGCATGGTTCATATGTATCCAAAATACCCACAGGTTGAGTATTTAATTGCTACTAAAATAGAAAGAAAGCGTGCAACTCCTCCTGGGACTGAATGTACAATGATCTTTTGATACCTACAAAGAAGAGTGATTTAACTGACGTAAGTGCTATTTTTAGAGAGGGCAGGACTATTCTGGAGAAAGCAGCATTGGGCTGAGTGGCAAGTAGCCTTACCTACTTTAATGAAATGTCTTAATATATAATAGAAATCTGTATGCTGAAGAACTTTAGAAATAAATCTCCAGTAAAAAATTATGTAGGGAAAGGAAGAGAGACTATCATAAGTCTAGCATAGATAATTACTGGAGTTGAACATTAACTTAAATCCTAAGCCTTCTGCAACCAAGGCAAGGGAAGTATGGGTTATATAAGCATGATTATCAGGTTAAAATAAGCTCACTTTTTTTGGGAGACATCATCTTTTTCTTGTGTTAATTTCTCGGGAATCAGTTACATAGGTTTTTTTTTTTTAAGTCCACTGAGTATCTTGATAGGGTCTTAAATAGTGGTTTTTGGCGAAGACGTAAAACCGTTTTTTTTTTGCTATAGAAAATTAATAGTAAAATTTATGATATGGAGATAAATTATAATTTAGCTAGAACTTTTAAAGTGTTTGGGTGTACAGATACTTGGTGATGTAACTTGGTAGAGTAAAAGAGTTAGTGAAAATAGAAAAATAAGTATAACCTATTCCAATGTATGTTTTAGGGATCAAAACCTTTTGAGATGTCACATAAAAAAGGGTTAGTAGGGTGCTCAAAAGTTTTCAAAATGTTCTGTGTTCCTTTTAGAGATTTATAATGTGTGTGAGCATGTTAAAGGCACTGGGAAATTCTGTAATATAGAAGCTTATGTACTTGCATTAATAAATTACTTGACCTTGGGGCCTCTTTTGAGTCAAACTTATTAATATACTGAGGAACTACCGTGTTTCCCTGAAAATAAGACCTAGCTGGACCATCAGCTCTAATGCGTCTTTTAGAGCAAAAATTAATATAAGACCCGGTATTATATTATATAAGACCAAGTTTTATGTTATATTAAAATAAGACCGGGTCTTATATTAATTTTTGCTCCAAAAGACGCATTAGAGCTGATGGTCCAGCTAGGTCTTATTTTCAGGGAAACACGGTAATGATCTAAAAAGTACATTCAGGGAAATATTCTATTGGCTTAACTCACTCAGACGATGACAGTCTTAGCTGAGCATTCGATAGGGGCCAGTAGAATCAAGTCAAAATGGTCCTCTAATTTTTATTAACTCTGTATTAGAGATTCTGACTGAGTAAAGGTAGACCTTATCAGAGAGTCTTAAATAAAATCCAGAATCTAAAATCACATACATCATCAGATCAACCGAAATGGGAATAACAGATAAAGGTGTCTCATTGGTAAATTGAGATGAAATGCTGTGAAATGAAAGTATTGACCAAGTGTTTGTATTTCCTTTTAAAACTTAAGTCCCAGAGCTGTTTTTTTTCTGTGCTTACTTGCCTAAAAGCACTACTGTGAACTGGGAGCTAATGAAATGATACACTTTCATTGAAGACTACTTTAAACTTTGATATATGTTAAAACACTTTTAGAATGGAGTTTTTAAAATATGGCTTTAAAACATGGACATTTGAAACTTTAAAGCATGTGAAATGTGTATTCATTGACTGACTTGGTACTTAACAGTGTATTGTAGCTTTTTGCTTAAAAGCAATTCAGCAAGGCTACTGCTATGATTGTGTTCATCTATGAATATTCATCTGGAATTTTAAGGTGACGTAAATCTATACATACAACCATGGAAATTTTAGTTTATAATATTCTTCTCAGCACTCCAAATGTTCGTGCTTATTAAAATTAGCAAGTGGAATCTTTGAATACACAACAAAAACTTCCCTTCTGTTTATTCTAATGTTTCTTAATTGTACCAGAGTAATAGGCTTTGGGAGGACAGATTTGTTATAGAACCTACGTGTTTTTTCCAGTGCTCTACAGTTCATTGTCAAACCCGTCCCGACGTTATTTTCAGTTGTGTGTGTACTTCACTCAGACCAGTCAGTCCATAGCTCATCAGAGGACAGATGGCATAGATCTTTGTGTGCCTTACCCTATTTAGGACTTTAGTCAGAAATTTATTGCTGAAAGATTACTTCTGGAGTATTATTTAAACAATGGCATATTATTTAAATTGTCTTGTTTATGTGAAAATAATGGTAAAGGAATTTACATTTTTAATCGGTGACCTGACTTTTCTCTTAGGTGCGAGCCCCCATGCTTAATCCAACGTTAGATAGTCATGAAGCTGACCTTTTAAAGACATCTGGAACACTGATTAGTTTTATTTATCCAGCTCAAAATCCAGACTTGCTAAATAAACTTTCCAAAAGAAAAACTACAGTTTTGGCGATGGACCAGGTTCCAAGAGTCACCATTGCTCAGGGATATGACGCGCTAAGCTCTATGGCCAACATTGCTGGGTAGGTTCTTTTCTATTTCAGTTCAACAAAAGAACAATGAATGGTACGGCAGAAACATGCTCACTGTAGCTCTTCTCTCTTACAATGATTTTGTGATAACTGTTGGAGGTTGCAGCCTTTTGAGAGTGCACTTAAATTATTTTTAAGACTCATTATTTCACAGTCATCAGATAGGAAATGGTTCTTCTTCATATTGCACTCTGTTGTATGCTCTTTTTTAATCTTTATGGGTAGAAGGAGTAGGAAATGACTGCCAGATTATTTGTATGAGGAATATGCTGTATTTCATATATATATGTATGTGTATATGTACATATTAGGTTGACATTGCTGTTTTTCCCCCCACTTTTTATTTAGATGTAATTGACATAACATTGTATAAATATAAAGATTTGATATTTGTGTATATTTTGAAATGATTAACTAAACAGTAAGTTTAGTTAACATTAATTGCTGTTTTTATAGATCAAAAATGGTTGGATAGTGGCAGTTCCATATGGTTCAGTCTAATATACACATATTAGCAGATTTACCATTTTAATTAGGTTTTGCTTAGGTAAATTCGTAAAATATTTAATGAATAGGGAAAATGTCTGCATTTGAAGAAGTTTTATCTGGTGTCAAAACCTATATTGATAACTGAGGACTGACTGCGTCCTCTTACCTTTAAGGCCAAGTTGGCAATAAACTTCATTTACTCGCTAGCAGTAATGCATTCCCTCTTTATTGCCTGGGTTGCTACGCTGGGAACAATTCTAAGGCCCATTTCGCTCTGGGGAATGTGGCTGTGATTGAGTAATCATGCCTGCCTCGGGGGAGGGATAGAAATAGTGATATGATTGCAGTGTGTTGCTGACTGTGCCTAGAGAGTGCGAAAAATCTGGAAATCAGATAGTGCTTGTGAAATCAGCTCATTTAAAAAGCTGGTTGAATTCGATTTTTTAAAATGAAAATTTATTGGGGTTGAATTAGATTTTTAGCACAAAAAAACAATTAGTAGTGACATTTGCTAATATGAATGAGGCACCAACAAATGAAAACATTTAAAAACATAAAATAGTGCATGAAAAAAGACTAACTTAAATAAAGCCTTTTATGGCCTGACACATGAGCTGAAAGTTTTGTTAGGTTTTGTATCTTAGGTACAGCATATTAAATAGGCCAAAGATTGTACTTTGGGTTTCAGCTGTTCACTTTGGATATAAATGAGATGAGCAATAAACAAAAATGACAAGGTAAAAACACATTTTGTTGTCCTTAATGTAATATGGCAAATGGTTGGTTTGAAGATTTTGTTTTTGTGTGACATAAATTACATACAAGGGACAGAATAAATTTTTGGTGTATTTAGTTTGTAGAAGAATTATATTATGCAGTGTGGGACTTAAAATTTTATACAGAAAGTGTACAGTGTTAACTTTTGAGAGTGCTGTTGGTTTTGTCTTGTGAAATGCACATATGTGAAAGGTTATCAAAACCAGTAGCTGTAGACCAGTGGTTTTTAGCTGCAGAATCTTTTTGAGCAAATGAAATAATACCAGGAAATACAAACAAACTGACTAAGAGCAGAGTGGCCTTAGTAAAACTGAGGCATGGAGGGGTGTGCAGAAACATGTCTATTTTCTACCCTGCCTACTGTGGCCCCAGAGGTGGCTGAAATTTGAATTCATACACACAGATTACAGTGAAGATGTGCTCCTTCTAGTTCGTTTATGTTCATTCTTAGCTTTTTTGCTGTCATAAAAAAAGGCCCACTTTTTTCCCACCATAAGTGTTTTCTTGTACATTTCCTGTATAACCAGTTCTAGTTTGTTATTTTTTTCAGTATAACAACCGAATATTTTAAAATGTTAATTCCCAAATTAATTTCTTACACTGGCCTTTGAATCTTTGTCCTGTTTGTTCTTTGAACATTTTTATCCCTCGGATTCAGAAATAAGACTAACAAATCATGTAACCTCTAAAATTTTGTTTTCCTGCTCCGGTATTTTTTAACTTAAAGTAATAGTAGTAACTGTTTAATGCTGTTGTACCAAATATTATATCAAGTATTGTTTTATTAAAAAATGATCAGGGAAGGGTGTTAATGTCAGCAAGCAGGTAGATCTTATCATTAAGAAGTTGTATTATAATATTAAGATAGAGTATATATTACCGAGTGAGACTGTGCAAAAGTTTTTTAAGTATAAAATGATAAGAAATGAAATTAGCTAATATGCTAAAAATATTCTATTAAAGATGGTATATTTCACTAGTTTTTGCTGCATAGAATGTTTCTTTAGCCCAAAACACTAAGATTTACCAAGCACTTATGACAGGCTTTAGGTAAGCCCTTTACCTGTATTATCTCATTTGGTTCTGACAACAACACTTAGAGATGCTCTTTTTGTCCCCATTTTATACATGAGGGAACTACAGATTAGAGAATTAAGGAATTAACATATCTAGTTATTGGTAAAACTAGGACTTGAACTGAGTTCAATCTGTCTTAAAATCCCATGCTTTCAGCCAGTAAAGATCAAGGGAAATTTTTTTTTCTGAGGTTGGAATTTTATCGTGTACAAGCGTATATAGCTAATCTATTTTTTAAATTTTAAAGTTTTCCCCCTATTATACAAATGCTGTATTGTCATAAAGGAAAATTTGGACAATATAGTAAAATAGAAAGTTTGAAGTATATGTAGTTCCAGTGCCCAAAGAAAACCATTCTTCGCATTTTCTTGTATTTCCTTCATTTCTTTTTAAATCACAACTGATTTTCTGCAGTATTTGTTATAAAGAGTCCAGGAAACATGGATAAGAGTGTGTCTCTGTAGGCAGGATACCGGGGTTAGACTTCTGGTTCTGCCATTTACTAGCTGAGAGACCTTGGGAAAATCTCTTCATCTCTCTGTCTCAGTTTCCTCACTTATAAAAATGAAGGTAATAATTGCATCTATGCATAGGATTGTTGTGAAGATGTTGTGAAGAAGTACATAAGTGTCTTATGTACTTAACGGCATCAGTACATATATAGCACTTAGAACTGTTTTTGACACATAGTACTATATAAATGTTAGTTATTCTTTGACAATTAAAGTGTAGTTGATGACTTACGATCTATGAGCCTAAGCTTTCATTTTATGGAATTATTTATTTATATGTTTGTTTGTTTATTTATTTATTTATTTATTCATTTATTTTTTTAAGTTATAAGGCTGTTGTACTTGCAGCAAATCATTTTGGACGGTTTTTCACTGGTCAGATCACAGCTGCTGGAAAAGTTCCTCCAGCTAAGGTAGGTAAAAGTTCTATTTGTAATATGAATTAATTAAAGGCAAGGATATATATGGTCTTAAAATACAGCATTTAAAAATGTTTGTTATGTGTTAGCTTCACACTGACGACGTATGTGGCATGTACAAAGATGTGGTGGAACCTCAAAGATACTTAAGATTGCTTGAAGAAAAAAAATTGACATTTCTGTACATTCTAGTCTTTTTTGAATTTTTAAAGGGATTTTGGATAACTTGTTCCGTGTAGTCTGTTTATTACTAATTTTTAAAAAAAGCTTCAAGATCCCATTGAGCAAATTTTAAGTTTCCTAATGATTGCAACATATTGGTTCATAGAAAAGATTGTTTTGGTTTTCTCACTTTTTGTGAAATGTTGGGTCAAGAGGACAGAAAATGGGAGATGGCGTAATCAGGATATTTGTCAGGGGGAAAGGATGCAGTTTCTTTAATCTATATGGAGAGCAGAGAGGAGCATTTGAAAAAGTAGACTATGTCGTCACCCCTTCAAACTACCTACACGAAATGACAATGTAAGCACATCAGCAAAGTATTATAGGAAACAGGACTTGTAACTGTTGTCATCTACCTGCAGAGTGTACTCTGTCTGTAGGAGACAGGTTTACTTGGTGCTTCCTGCTTTTAAGTCATTATAAACCCAGAGTTCTCACACAAAATAAATCACCTAGAAAAATAAAAAAATGCTAATAGCAGCTTTGAGAAATCTGGTTAATTGCTTTAAAAACAGGTCAGGTGAAGAAAATGACAGGTGGTTCAAGTGAAAACCAGAGTACTGGTATGTAACAAAAGTATGAGCCAGCAACATGGAGCTGTGGTATGTGAAGTGGGTACGTTTTGACTTCTTGCTCGGGGTCGTAGGAAAAGGTCGGGCACTCGTGGTGGCCAGACGTTGGAAGCTGTTCTTAAACTGGCTGTACAAATCCACTGCTCACTTTTGGTTAGAATTTTTCTTGAAATATGTACAAGTTGAGTGGAAAGCTGTGAATATAAGAGATTAAAAAGTGAAACAAAAGGCAAGAGGCTTAAAGGAAGGAGAAGTGACTATCTTTACTGAGAATTTAAATTGCAGCTTAAGGAATTGGGTTATATGTCAGAAATGTTTTTTCTGATACTGAAGAATTAGATGCCGGTTGGGTTCATCAAGGCAGATTGCATAATATTTTATTTTGGTTTCCTTTAAACATGGAATGTTCTTACTTGTCTAGAATGATCTAAAATCAATCAGTTGCAGGCTTATGATATGCCAGGCACTGTTCCAGGAGCTGGGGATATGGCATGAGTAAGGCAAATAAGGGGTCTGCCACATGAAATGTACATTCTAGTAGGGGACACAGTGCGGAGGTAAACAATCAAAGAAATACATGAGATAATTTTGGATATAAAAGACGTGACCATAATGCATGATAACGAGTATTGGCAACAAGTTTCTTCAATGGGAAAGGCTCCTCTGACTTTAGAGCTGAGACCTAACGTATGGGAAGAAGGAAACCAGAAGTTTAGGATTCAAGGCAAAGGGAACAGCACATATAAAAGCTCTGACATGGGAAAGAGTTCAGTGTGTTCTAGAAGAAGAAAGAATGCCATTGGTCTTGGAGTGTGGAGAGCAAGGCGGAGAGTGATCTGAGATGACGTGGGAAAGGTAGGTGGGGCTGGATGTGTGGGGCCTCTCTTATGGGTCATGGTATAGAGTTCATCTTTTCTTGCAAATGAGGAAAATATCTGATTTAGGGTTGTTTTGGAAAAACCCCACTCTTGCTCCCATGTCCCTCCTTTACTTTCATCCAAAACACTTCTAATACCAAATGTGTGGGTTTTTTCTCCATACCAAGCAATTCTGTGATACCATCTGGGTGTTCAACAGTTTAACCCGATTTTAACACTATTTATATGGAGATAGTGTCAGATCCCGTACATTAAGGGTCCAATCCCACAAGACTGCCCTTCCTGCTACTTCAGATGCCAGTTGCAAGTCCAGGTTTTCACCTGTGCTTCTGACAGATTGGCTGTAAATTGGAGGTTCCCACGATTCCCTCCTTGTGTTCGATTAATTTGCTAGAGCAACTCACAGAACTCAGGAAACAATTTGCTTACTGTTTACCAGTTTATTATAAGAGTATATGATAAAGGATGCAGATGAACACCCATATGGAAGAGATGTGTAAGGCAGGGTATGTGGGTACCATGCTCCCCATACTGGCATGTAATCACCAACCTGGAAGTTCCCCGAACCCTAGACTGTTGAAATTTTTATGGTGGCTTCATCATTAACTGATTTCCAGCCCTTCTCCCCTATCTGGAGAATGGGAGGTGGGGCTGAAAATTCCAAGCTTCTAATCATGGTATAGTCTTTCTGATGACCAGCTCCCATCCAAGAGACCACCAACAGTTGCCTCATTAGAATTAAAGACACTGCTGTCACCCAGGAAATTCCAAGGGATTTAGGAACTGTGTGTCAGGGAACGGGGGTCAAAGACCAAACATTAGAACAGAAAGATGCTCCTAGTGCTTTTATCACTTTGGAAATTACAAGGGTTTGGGGAGTTCTGTGTCAGGGAACTGAGGGCAGAGACCAATATATACATATATTTCTGTTATCTCACAAAAGTTTAAAAGAATCATCTGGCTGTTTTGTGGGAGATGGATAGTAGGGGGAAGAGTGAATCGAGAATTGGTTGCAAAAATAGTGCCCTGGGTAGGTGGTGGCAGTAGAGATGTAGAGAAGGGGCTGGACTGGGAGATCTTTGGGGCTTAACACCAATAGTACTTGCTGATGGGTTGGAGGAAGGAATATGTGTAAAGGGACGACTCAGGATGACCTCCCTGCTTTAGCCTGAACGATTGTGTGCCCAGTTAGTGCCCTTTACTGAGCTAGGGAAGCCAAGAGGAGGACCAGGTTACCTGACTGGAAATCGAGAACGTTCTAGTGGTAGTTTCTTTCCCTTGACCTTTTCCCTACTCATTTTTGAGTACATGTCTCCAGTGTGACAGATAGCAGCCACTCTCTTTGATTCCATCATTTAATGTAACAACCTTCTGAGCAGGTGTTTTGACTGCTTTTTTGCAGTTGCTATGTGGCTTGCTGAAGGTCTCTCTTAGAACTAGCCGGTAGCAGAGTCTGGATTTGAACCTAAGCTCTCTGACTCTTAATCTCTGTATCTTTTTCTTCACACTATGTTGCAGAGAAAGAGTAAATTCCTTTTGTAAAATGACACTGCTTTATTTTTGTGCTATTCCATCTGTCGTGTGGGGCGGCCTGCGGGGTCTCAGCTCCGGCTCCCCACAGAGGAACGCAGGACATGGTGAGGCCAAAAAGGAACACCCACGGAGCCATAGGTAGGGGAGTCATACCACTACAGTCTCACTGGAGGCTGGGTTCACACGACGTGCGACCTGCTGTCCGCTTTGCTGCCAACCGACCGACTCCCACTCCCCAGTACAGCCGTGGCAGTTACATCAGTGGCCAATTGGCTAACCAGCCACAGCCGACGGCCATTTACTACCTGAGCCAGCACCCCTCCACGTGAGGCCAAGAGCCTGGAAACTGCTCTTCGGGGCTTTGTCCCCACACTATCGTTTAAATTCTGGGGTCTTCTGTTATTTCTTCATTCCTAGTCCTGTGCTTTTACTTATTTCATTGTTTTAGCACTGGTCTGGCTCAGTGTGCGAGGGTGTCAGTGCCTTGGAGCCCAGAGCCTGCTCTGATCCCTTTGGCCCCTCTTTGTCCCCTTTCCCTTACCCCCAAACACACCATCACCATCAAGAGCATTTAATAGGATTTCTGAGACACTGCCTGGGAGGGGGTCACTGGGGCACAGTTAGACTACTCTAGACTTAAAGAGGCAGAAGGAGGTGTGAGTATTAGGGGTGGGTAGGAATTTATAAACTTTACTGTTGCTGTGGGTGGCTTTTTTATTTATTTTTTTTTAAACAGCAACAACGAGTTGCCTTCAATTGACTGGGAAGTACAATAGGACTTTGATGGTCTCCCATTCC
Organism: Rhinolophus ferrumequinum; assembly: GCF_004115265.2. Taxonomy (NCBI): domain Eukaryota; kingdom Metazoa; phylum Chordata; class Mammalia; order Chiroptera; family Rhinolophidae; genus Rhinolophus; species Rhinolophus ferrumequinum. Next base: position 28,903,499 of record NC_046290.1, read on the forward strand.
AGACTGGAGACAACATTGTTCTTATTCTGTTTCTTAGAAGGCGGGTTGGACTCTTGTTTCTGAGGAATTCTTTGGTTTTCTTGGCTCTGATCCTTCCATGGTTAGGGAGATTAAATACATTACTTTGGATTTTAGGTACAGTTCATTCAAAATGATTCAAAATTATGTGGTTGGCCACCTGCTGTTCCTTTCAGAAGTGAGTGAGCTCAAAATAGAGGTTGGAGTACATGTTTCACCAAAGTTATACCCATCTTTGAAACTTATTTTGATATTTTGTGAACACAGTAAAACCTTAAAATTTAAGAGGGGAAGAGTAGTTACAAGGCTACACTGGGAATGTTAGTAGAAGCAGCTTTTATATACTGAAAAAACCTGTTAATCTTTAACATAACATAAACACTGATTATGTGGTAGGTAGCTTTTACACTGAGAAGCTGATTGTCAGGCTATTTTTAGTGATGGTTGTTGGCCTTTGCCAGCAGTTGTAACTTTGATAAGTTTTAAAAAACAGTGGCAGCTCAGTTAAAGAATAGTCTATCCATTCAGTACATTCAGTGAGGGCTGATCATCACCCACCAGTACCACCTGGTGTATTATTGAGTGCTAATTGTGTACGAGGCACAGATAGTTGTTAGTTGATGATTTTTCATAATCAGTTGATAATGAACTTTATTGAAAACATACTGGTTCTGTCTTTTTTCCTAGATTCTAATTGTTGGTGGTGGCGTTGCTGGGCTGGCCTCTGCAGGTGCAGCCAAGTCGATGGGTGCAATTGTTCGAGGATTTGACACGAGGTGAGTGCCTTACTAGTGATTACTGTTAAGATAAAAACACGTTGTTTCAGGTGGATGTTATGCTTTGCGTAGAATTTATAAATTGAGGTAGCACATTGAAAACTGCTCTATAAGCTCTTTCCATTTAAAAATGTCTCCACTTTTTCAAAGTCAACTCAAAGTGAAAAGGTATTACTTAGTGAAAAAATTTAAGGACCTAGACTCAATACAATAGAAATAATTATAACCAACAACACAAAAGTTGGAAACTAACAACTCATAGTCAGTTTTGTTTCTGCATGTGGATTAGCATTGCTTGGGAGGTATATGACTTTTCAGAGTAAAGGATGTTGCATAGAATAGTGTTAATAGTTCTTACCTAGAGTTTAGGGATGTGATGTACTGATAAAAGCTATTTTGCTAAAATGAGAAAAGGTATTTCTGAAGTAACCAGGACACAAGCCAAGGAAAGCCAGAGTTAAGAATGCCATTAGTCCTATCTTTTAATTTTTAAGGTTGCTGATGTAAAGTTTTTGAAGACTTCCAAGCCTAGAGAAAGCAGGTTGTTCAAATTTTCATTGTAGTGGACAATAGTCTTGAAGTGGAAACATATACTATATTTGAGTTAGAGACGATTTGGAACTCGGTGTTGGGATAACTACTGAGAATTTATTAAGTTAATATCATTGGTTTAGATTTTGTATAAACAGGTACAATATAGCTGTTGCTTAAATCCATTTTGACTTACCTTTATTAAGATAACAAGTTTACAGTGAAGAAAGATGTAGCTGAACTGATATAATTTCTAAGAAGTATAGAGCTCATTAATAACTATTTTGAGACTGGGGGTTGGTATCATATAAATATGTAATCCAAATGTGTTAGAAAACACACTTCATTATAAATTCTTTTCGGAAGCCTGAGTGGTGTATATTTTTTAGTTAAACATCCAAAAACCTAAGGACAACTCATTGCCCAGTAATATTAATAGAGTGTGATATTTTTGAATTCTTTCAAATAACTAGGAGATGCCCCTTATGACAATAGTGAGTATCTTGCCTAATGCCTGTATTACAAAGTTTAGAAATATAAAAGCTTTACTTACTTTTTATTTGTGTGTGTGTGTGTGTGTGTGTGCGCGCGCGCATGTGTGTGTGTTCCAATAAAGCTTTATTTACAAAAATAATTGGCAGGTTAAGAGCTGTTGCTTTCAGACTCCTGCATTACTCTCTTCCAGACATGTTTACTCTCTTCCAGACATTGCGCTATATGCTTTGTTCTTTCTGATCATAAAAAAATACATGCTTATTCCTCCAATTCAGAAAAATATAAAAAAATACAAAAAAATGAAAATACAATCCTGCAACCTAGAGATAACTGTTAACCTTCTAGTATATATTCTCTTTTCTACACTTTAATTAAAAATGTAATTTTACTAATAGTACTATATAACTTTTTTAACTTAACAGTAGATCATGAAGGTCTTTACCTATAAATATTTTTAATGGCTGCAGAAGATTCCATTGTCTACAAGTAGTGATTTAATTAGTCCTCTATAAATGAACATTTTTACTATGTTTAAATAACTTTATGTATATATATGTAACATTGATAACCTGTATTTGGATTATCTCATTTCTTTAGGATAAATGCCTAGAAATGGAATTTTTGGGTCCAAAGATACTCACATCTCAAATTTTGATGTAATATTTTTAAATGATAAGATTATTTTGAGGGCAAAGATTCCAAAATAGCATTGTGTTTCTAATTATACATGTTCATTATTGGAAATACAGAGCAACATAAGGAAGAAAATAAAAATACCTTTTATTTTTATTTTAAGTACCAGCTAGATATAATAGCTAATGGTTTTTTGGTGTAATTTCTGATAGGGTTTTTTTTATGTAGATACCTTTTGAACAAAATTGGCATCATTTTATATATATTTAAACGCACACGCACACACACATCATTTTGAATTCATCTTATTTCATTAAAAATAGTAGAGATTTCTAAAGCTTTTTAGAGAGCTGTGTCCTGTTGGCTATAAAGGAGTAGAAAATACCAAATCAAAATGGATTAAACTATGAGAAAATGCATTATTTCTCCTACGTGAGATTTAATGGGAAGGACTCCCTTTTCACACTAGAGTCTGCAGCTCATTGGTGCCAGCCTGGACCAGGGTCTTTCTGCTGTCCTCAGCCTTGGCTGATCCCCCTTGTGGTCACAAGTTGAGCACAAGCTTCCTTGTTCAAGCCAGCAGAAGGGGAGAGAACGTGTTGCTCAACCATGCCTTACCCTTTCTGTCCTGCCTTTTACGTCCTACCCTTTGGGTCCCCTCCCTGACCATGACAGTTGCCAGGGACTGATGCGCTCAGACCACAGTTGCCCAAACTTCCCTGATGGCAAGAATTACCTGTAGCTCTTGCTGAAAATATAGCTTCTGGCCTCTCTGCCGGAGATTATAACTCAGTGGGTCTGGGAAGGGGCCTGGGAATTTGAATTTTTAACAGGTACCTGGAGTGATTGGTGTCAGGAGGGAAGGTTGGGATTCACTCTAGTGGGATGGGTGTTGGTGAACTAAACACACTGTCCACCACAGAGCTGAGATCTTCGTTGGCTCTGGTTTTCTAACCAGTACACAATGTTTGGCCAGCATTTATTTTCTTTAAAGTGAGTGTATTTTTACATAATCGGAAAGTGTTGGATCTTCACAGTTACCGTTTATACCATTTACAAGTTGCTTTTTTCAAACGTAGTTTAATGGGTACTAGGAGCAAAAATTACTCATTAAGATATTTGTAAGTAAGAGTCAGTTATGTGAGTAAAGTCCCCATAAGTCAGAACATTTACAAATGAAAACCTCGACTTGAGTGATTTGAATGAAGTCAAATCTTAACGTAGGTCAGAGCTCTCACATCATCATTGACAGTGGGGCCACAAGAACCATAATGGGTCACTGGAGCTGGCAACAGTGAAATTCCTTTTGTGACTTTACTAAGTAGAAGATGGAATTCTCTATAGTTATTTTTCTTTTTTAGGGGAAAAAAAAATTATTGTTACCTCCCTTCAGAAAAAAATTGAAACAGTCCAGTCAGACATCAAAAGAAAGTCTCTGTTTTTGAGTGTATACATTTTTTCTTTTTACAAATGTATACATAAATAATGATCTTGATTTCTATATTAAGGGTCTGAAATAACTGCTGTTTTCCCTTTAATAATTACCAGAGCTGCAGCTTTGGAGCAATTCAAGTCTCTTGGTGCCGAGCCCTTAGAGGTAGACTTGAAGGAATCCGGCGAGGGGCAAGGTGGATATGCGAAAGAGATGTCCAAAGAGTTCATTGAAGCTGAAATGAAGCTCTTTGCTCAGCAGTGCAAGGAGGTGGATATCCTTATCAGCACAGCACTTATTCCAGGTATGTCATTAGGTTACCGGCACAGCACCTCTACTAATGATATTTTAAAATGAAGGTGAATCATTGCTTCACATTTGAGTTTCTTCAAGTAAAGATTGATGTACTTTCCAGAAAATGAGAAAGCACGTGAAAAGCAGAAAAGACAAAAATCACTGCAGCCCCTCGAGAAAAACGGTCATTAATATTTTCGTATATCTTGGTACATTTTCTTCCAGTTTGTTTTTGTGTGTGTTTTTCTGTGTTCCTAGGTCATCTCTTATGTGCAAGATTATATTTGTAAGCAGTCTCCTCTGTATACACCCTTGATAAGTTGGTTTGTAATTTATTTCTGTTCTCTTTGTTAAGATGCTACATTCTTATTGTAGGACATTTAAACAATACTGAAAAATATGGAGAAAAAAGGACAGATCGGCAGTTCCACCAGACATGACCATTATTAATATTCTGATGACCATTTTTTCATACATGAGATAGAAACAGGGGAGATGTGTGTGTGTTTATGGAATTTCTAGTACATATTTTTTTACTAAAGGATATGACATTTTGTCATTTCCTAATTTCCTTTGACATGTTTGCTCTTTGCAACCAAATTGTGAGCTCTTTTGATGGCAGGAATTACTTTCCATTCCGTTACAACATCCTCTTCTAAAGAATATTTTTTACTCAATAGATGATTGATGTCAAACCAAGAAGTACTTATTGTTCAGTAGACACTAGCCTGATCTAGAGATTTGGGAGTGAAGAAACTCGCTACCTTTTATATTCTTACCTCTTTTCTTCTCCTGTCCTTTCCTTCTGTTATTGCATAATGAATAGTATGCTGACTCTGATTTTTTTCCTTTTTGAAAGAAATTAGACCAGATAATGGGAGCTTACAGGGCTCATGGTTGCTTGTGTTAGATCCTACTAAAGGAGCCTTGCTTTCTCTAGGGGACTGTGGAAAATTAGGAGTTGCTTTGTCATGAGATCGTGGGAGAAGCGAAATTCTCTTCTGTCACTTCTCCTCCCCCAAATATGACTATTATATACCCAAGGATATGAAGTTGATTGGCATCATAACTATGAGCGTGTAGGTTAAAACGTGCCTCCTAAACTTTTTTCTGTCCTGTTTACCCAGGTGATACCTGATAGGTGAGCTGGTTTCCAGATAACCCGTCCCACCAGAGCTGACTAGGTGAAGCAGACAGGCAGGGGGACAATATGGGCTCAGGCCATAGAAGAGTCTGTGAGTGTAGAAATGAAGCCAGGGTTGGTTACTGGAGGTGGATGCATATCGGGCAAGCCAGGAGCCCAGGGTGGTGTTTGTGAAATCTGCCGGTGAGGATAGGACTCAAGAAAATCAGTGGTAAGAGAGCACTTGAGGATTCGTCCTTTCCTTTTGCAGCAGTGGCTCCTGGCGCAGCTGTTTGCACAGGTGGCTTTTGAGGAGGGGCAGGGTGGCCTTTGCTATGTATGCCACCATCTGACCTGTGAAAGAGATGCATGCTGGGGAGAGGAGTTATGAACTGACTAGATATAACAAGAGGCCAGTAGAGGGTGCTAAAACATTTACTCATGGAGTAAATGATGAGAACATGAAGCTAGTTTTAGTCAAGTCAGACTCTTACTAAAGGACTGAGGATAATTTGCACATAGTATATAGAATTATTGATCATAAAGCTTGAAATGAGTGATAGGATTCAAGATTTCTTCAATAAAATACTGACTTTTAGGTGTCCCCCCAATAATACCTATTTTCTTTTATAAATAGCTTATAGTAAGTAGTTTAGTAAAAAGTCAAAATGTGTAATAGTCTCAAAGAAGACTTGTTGAAGAGGTTTTATTAATCTGTTCCACTGAGACTTTCCTGCTTTCAGCCTTTTCTAAAGCTATGAGCACATTAAACTTACACAGAGACCAGTGGATTGGTCCAGAGCGTGCACTCAGAAGACTGGTCTGAAAAAGACCTTTCCAGTACTTTTTTTGAAAACCAAAGAAAGAAAAGTTAATTAGAACATTATAAGGAAGAAGATGATCTTTCTAAAGAACTTTCCTATCTCTGGGGGACTGAAACCTGAAAGCATCAGCATTTAAAAAAAAGATTGAAAGATTATTATAAAGGTACAAATGCCCTTTGAAAAACAGTGTCTCTGGCATTGTACCTTTACAGGTTTATGTCCTGACTCTGCATGGGTCACCTGATGGTGTGTCTAGCTCTTGAAAGACTCTTAGAGCAGAAGTTGTTCTACAGTTTTCCTTGAGTTGGATCCAAAGGGGATTAAGTCAAATGTCAGAAGTTCTCCAAGTTGAGATTCCTTAGACCGTGATCCGCAGGGCTGTACCGAAGACCTGGAATGGATAAGGGTGTTGAGAGAGGGACACAGATTATTAACTAGTTTCAGATAGGAAGTTTAGGAAGTTGGTTAATTTTCATTTCTTTTAGGTGCACATCAGTCAGTGGACTTGAAAAACAGTAATCTTGTACTTATGTAGATTATACATGGAATGAACTATGTTTGTAGCCAGCTAGTTATTACTCGGCCAGGTATTTTGTACCAAATACTTGGGCCATCATCTAGACCCCCTAGATTGGGTTGAGTGATGGGTTAAAGGCTAGAATTTCCCTTAACGTAGTTAACTTCAGGATAGGTCCTAGGTGACAGTTCCATTATGTCGTGCTATGCGCGCAAGGGAAAGCTCCCAACCTTCCTGTCCAGCTCTTTGACCTTTGGGATTACTATTGAAAAATAAGGCAACCTACTCTCTGGTAATGTTGAGGCTGTGCTCATCAACTTTTTTTACTACACCTTTTGAGGTACTTTTTGAGATTTTTCAGCATCCCTATTGTTCTGGAACCCTTTTAGAAAGACTTTGCATAGACTTGGAATATTTAATCAGGAAGAGGCTGAATCAGGTTGGAAATCTGATCTGTTAAGTTAGGGAGGGGGACGTTGGGGTGGGGCGAGGAGGAATCATAGTGGTTTAGCACTGATTGTGTGTTAGGCAAATTTCACCTAAATTCCAGTGAGAATTAAGAGTCCTGAGGAGCACACACTAAGGCTACCCCGACAGAAACAACCTTTTCTGTTTAAAACCTTTCCTGATGACCATCTTATGAAGACAGTCATAAGCATCATGTGGTCATCTGGCACCTCAGCTCTTGCCCTTATTTTGTAATTGAACCATAGCTATTGGAAAGCCTGGGGTTTTGTTTAGGTTGATGACAGTCTTTCTGACCAGTCGGGTTCCCAGCATCACAAGATGAAGGCACCTACGATGGTCAGGATTGGATCTCATTAACCCCCTCCCCACAACCTATACTATAAAGATTGTACTCCTTGGTAAGGCATTCATTACCTTTCAGTGTCTAGTCCTGGTTTAGCTTTCAGGCCTTATGGGAAACTAATTTATTACTCTCTGGGTCTGATTTCAGTCATGCGGGCTGCTATGATCTCTGTAAATAGGCCAAGGACTTTCAGGCCTTTTACACAAATATATTCCTTTTTTGCAAAACTGTCCCTGCCCTTCCCTGCATTTTGAAATCCCATTCAACTCAGTTACCACTTTCTCTAGTTTCTGCTGTCTCCTCAGTAGTAAACACTCCTTTTTTTTTTTGTGCCTTTATAGCACTTGGCCTGTGCCTCAGATTCCAGTAGTTCTCAGTCTCCTTGCCCCTTAGTTGCCCTGTCTCCCTGTGTGTGCAGCAGGAGTGTTTGGTTTATTTCTGTCATGGCGGGTGCTTAACATAGGGCATTATACACAACACTGGCTCAGCAAATGTTGCAGAGCTAATAATTCTGGGTGTCCTTTGTTGGTACAATGCCTTTTATCTTTGCAGTGCTATCCAAGGAAAGATGGAATATTCTGTTGCCTCAGTTTTGGATAGGAATACTGTAAAGGCTAACTTTTTTTTTAAGGACGACACAACTCACAGTGGCCCATGCGGGGATCGAACCGGCAACCTTGGTCTTATCAACACCATGCTCTAACTAACTGAGCTAGTCGGCCACTCCCCTGCAGAGGCTAATTTAAGACTGGGAACCCGGCACTGTCATTTTCATCACATAAATAGATACCACAAAGTGGAATTGCTGAGTCATGTGGTAGTTCTATTTTCAGTTTTTTGAGGAATCTCCGTACTGTTTTGCATTGTGGCTGTACCAATTTGCAATCCCACCAGCAAGGGTTTTCGTTTCTCCACATCCCCACCAACATTTGTTGTTTGTTGACCTTGGTGATAGCCATTCTAACTGGTGTGAGGTGATATCTCATTGTGTTTTTGGTTTGCATTTCCCTGATGATTAGTGATGGTGAGCATCTTTTCATAAGTCTTGGCCATTTGCATGTCTTCTTTGTAGAAAGTCTCTTCATGTCCTCTGCTCATTTTTGGTTGGATTATTTATTATTTTTTTGTTATTGAGTTGTATGAGTTCCGTATGTATTTTGGATATCAATCCCTTATCAGATATGTCATTTGCAAATATCTTCTCCCATTCAGTAGAATGTTTTTTTGTTTTGTGGATGGTTTCCTTCACTATGCAGAAAGTTTTCAGTTTGATGGTTTCATTTATTTATTTTTGTCCCCCCCCCCCCCCCCCCGTGCTTGAAGGAATATATACTACTAGATCTGATGTCAAATAGTCATTACCTATGTTTTCTTCTAGGAGTTTTATGGTTTCAGGTCATACATTTAAGTCTTGAATCCATTTTGAGTTTATTTTTGTATATGGTGTAAGAGAGTGGTTCAGTTTCATTTTTTGCATGTATCCAGTTTACCCATCAACACTGTTAAAGAGACTGTCATTTCTCCATTGTATATTTTTGCCTTCTTTGTCGTAGATTAATTGACCGTATGAGTGAGAGTTTATTTCACTCTCTATTCTTTTCCATTGATCTCTGTATCTGTTTTTATTGCCAGTACCATATGTTTTAGTATAGCTTGAAATCAGGGAGTGTGATACCTCCAACTTTGTTCTTTCTTCTCAAGATTGCTTTGTCTGTTTGGGGTTTTTTGTGATTCCATATATATTTTAGGATTATTTGTTGTAGTTCTGAGAAGAATGCCATTGGTATTTTGATGCGGATTGTATTGAACCTATAGATGCCTTTGGGTAGTATGGACATCTTAACAATATTAATTCTTTCAATCTATGAGCATGGTATGTTCTTCTATTTATTTGTGTCCTCTTCAGTTTATTTCTTTAATGTCTTACGGTTTTCAGAGTACAGGTGTCTCACCTCCATGGTTAAATTTATTCCTAGGTGTTTTATTCTTCTTGATGCAGTTGTAAATGTGATTTTCTTAATTTTTCCTCCTGATCATTCATTATTGTATTTATCTGGAAAAAACACTAATTTGAAAAGATATGTACCACTGTGTTCATTGCAGCATTACTTATAATAGCCAAGATATGGAAGCAACCTAGGTGTCCACTGGTAGATGAATAGATAAAGAAAATGTGATATACAGAGGGTGCCCAAAAAATTTATACACATTTTAAGAAAGGAAAAAACTGTATTAAAATTGTAATAATATATACCAATAACAAAAAAGATGACTACAAGTCACGTTTCACTTCTGCAATTGCAAGAGGTGCTCAAAGTGGTTACCATCAGTGTCCAGACACTTCTGGTTACAGTGGACTACTGCTTGACATGTTGCTGTGTGAGGCCTCCCGGATCTTCCCCGGTGCACATCACACACAGTAGCATGTGTCTCAAACTTTATCATGAATGCGTGCAGTCGTTAGGCGTGTTGGAGATTCTGTTGCATACTCACGCCTTCATTGTTGTCATACTTCCACAATGTTCTCGAATTTCAAATACCACTTCAAAATAGTCTTGTGCTCCCCCAACCACAGCTGTGCTTCCGCCATTTTCTTTCACTGTGCTGCCTGTCACATGGTGACGCTAACATTCATTTGATTAACGCCATCTTTTGACTGAACATCATACTACATACTGCTACTGTAATTCAATTCAACTTCAAAAAGTAATAATAATACATAGATACCATCTCTTAAAATGTGTATACATATTTTTTGGCACCTCTGGAGTGTGTGTGTGTGTGTGAGTGTGAACATACATACAAACACACACAATGGAATATTACTTAGCAATAAAAAAAGAATGAAATCCTGCTATTTTGACAACCTGGATGGACCTGGAGGGTTATGCTAAGTGAATTAAGTCAGAGAAACACAAATACTGCATGATTACACTTATATATGGAATTAAAAAAATCAAAACAAAAGAACAAACAAAACTAGAACAGACTCATAGGAACAATGAACAAACCCTTACTTGCTAGAGGGGAGTTGGGAGGGGGAGGGATGGATGAAAAAGGTGAAGGGAAATATAATCAATAAGGTGATAACTAAGCATGGTAACAGATGGTTATTAAGCTTAGTGAGGTGATCACGTTGTAAGGTATATAAACGTTGAATCACTATATTGTACACCTGAAACTAATACAATATTTTATGCCAACTATACTTTCATTTAAAAAAAAGACTGGGGACCTAACTTTCTTAGATTATTAAAACTAGGACACTTGCCCCATTTGCAATATGAGGTACTTACTTAGATTTCTCAGGGGATAGAATTAGGAAGTTGTGGAAGATGTGTTTAGGAGTTAAAAAGTATCCAGTTAGGAAGGAAGATATTCATTGCTTCATTATAAATTGTTACATCTTAGGCCATATATACTTAGACTTTTTTTTAGGCGTAATCCGTATTACCTAAGAAGGTAATAGTACTTTGGTTTTTTATCTATACCAGTTAGGGTCTGTAGAACAGACACCTCAAAGGACCCTTTTGGTAATTTTACATGACTCTGGGTATTGGGGGGGGGTTTTCCCTGATATTTTAAGGCCTTATAAATATGAGATTTAACATGAGGGATTTCACAGTCTCCTGGAAAGTCAGTATCAGTTCTCCATCTGATGCTGCTTGTCTCTGAATTCATCTTTCACATGGAGTAGAAATATAGTAGAAAAGAATAACTTTCCATAATAATTTTCAAACTTGTTCTTTCAGGCAAGAGAATAATTGATTAGAATGATGCACTGTCCATTTTTGAAATTTCACAAAGATAATATTGTTTTGGTGACTAAACAGAGTTTTCCCCTAACGTGAAAGTTTATTTTTCAGATTGTTCTTTTCCTTTTTCTGTAAGCATTACGATCTTACAGGACAAAACTATATAGATCAGTAATTTCCAGCTTTTTTGGAATTATTTAACATATCTAATGAGAAATCATCCATCCTCCTCCTCTCCCTTAAATGTATTGTTGTAGAGAATGGTTATACGGAATTTTGTAATACCACTTCTACAAAGTTTCATCTGTTTTGAGAATTTTGAAGGGCAGAGAGAAATACTTAAATGTTGCAACATCATTACCAAGGGTTGGTAACCACAGGCTGTCTACACACCTCTTGATAGCTTTCATCACCGACAGGACAACTTGTCATCAAGAGGAGGATGCCAAAATGTGGAGCTTTCCATTGCCATTTATCAATCTTGACTTCGTAGAGTGTGTTTGAACACATTTAGTGAGTAACTGGGCTAAATTTAACAAATGTTCTGTTAGGAAAATTTATGGCACAGAGTTATATTCTTTTTTGGTCTGTTATTTCTCCAGAAGTATGTTGCAAGATTGGGAAGAACTGTGCTTTCCTGCTGGTAGTCCCTGAGTTGAAAAGGATTGGGAAGCTGAGGCGTTTTGGTGAAACAGCACCTGATAGAGTTACTGCTAACAACTAGTATTTCCCACCATATGCATTTCTGTGTCTTCTTCGTTCTACTTTCCCTATCCGTTCTTGTGCCATAGTATTAGTTAGGGTAGTTTAGCTGCTACACCAGATTAACCCAAAAGTGTATAATGGCTCAGGCATTATAGAAATTTACTTGCTGATGTAACAGTAATGGATGGTTGACACACTGGTGGGCAACTCTCCTTCGTGTGATCATCTGGGGAATTCAGATACAACAATGCTGCCATTATTCATATGAAGCTGTGAAAGTCACTATGGGCACTGTCTCTGTTCCAGCCAGCCACAGGGAAAGGGCCATAGAGGACTTTGTGTGCGATGCATAGAAGTGGCACACACCAGTCCCACGCACGTTTCTTTTGCTACGACTTAGTCACGTAGCTAAACCTAACTGAAAGAAGCTGAGAATTACTGCCTAGCTGTGTGCTCTGGAATAGAACAATTTATATCCTGCTAGGGCTTCCATAACAAAATATCACAGACTGGGTGGCCTAAACAACAGAACTTTATTTTCTCACAATTTGGAGGCTAGAAGTCCACGGTCAAGGTGTTAGAGGTTTGGTTTCTTCCAAGGCCTCTCTCCTTGGCTTGTAGATGGTCCTCTTCTTGCTGTGTCCTCACGTGATCTTGGTGTCTCTTTTGGTGTCCACATTTCAGATTGGATTAAAGCCCATCCTAATGGCCTCATTTTAACTTCATCTGTCTGTCTATCTATCTATCTATCTATCTATCTATCTATCTATCTATCTATCTATCTATCTTAAGGAGGGTGCAGCTCACAGTGGCCCATGCAGTGGTGGAACCGGCAACCTGGTGGTGTTAGCACCATGCTCTAACCAGCTGAGCTAAGCGGCCACCCCTTCATCACTTCTTTAAAGTCCCTATCTCCAAGTGCAGTCACATTCTGAGGTGCTGGTGGTTAGGGCTTCAACATATGAATTTTCTGGGGACATAATTCAGCCCATAACAAATGTGGATTTCGGTGAATAGCTAGCAACCTCTTTCCTCTTCCCTACTTTGTAATTTTATCTGCTTATGTTTAGTTTCTTCATTGGGAATCAGATCATGGATTTAGAGACAGAGTAGATTCAGATTGCCAGTACCACTGTTTAATAGCTGATGTGTCTCTCTCAGATTCCTCATCTCTGAGTGGGGGATAAAATTTCTACCTTGCAGAGTTGTTTTGAGGAGTAGATGAATAACAAACCCAGTGTAGGGCCTGGCATATAGGACATTAACATAATTCTCCTTTCTTCCATTGATGACGCCTGGTCTTGCAAATGGTATTCAGGACTAAAAACCATATTGACTTTTGCAACAGAAAGTCCAGATATTCTCAAGGATTATGTGGAATGTCGAGGATAGTCCCTGAGATTGTCAGGCTATGGATGTACTCATGAAGTTACAAACCCAGCACCCATTAAATAACAATCTGGCGTGGGTTTTCCTGTGGAAAACATGACTTGTTTTTTTATCTGAATTTTCTGAAGATACCCATTTTATTAAGACTTATTCTGGACTAAGTTGAATGACATGGGAAATAAACAGTATTATTTCTATTTTTGAAGATAACCTTTTGACTATTTTATATTAACTAGTAAAATTAGAATGTATAGTAAATATTCATTAATTAATTTTTTAGGGATTTTGGCAGCTAATGTACATTTAAACATGGGTTGGAGGGAACATAAAGCATGCTATAGTTTATGTAAGAGTATTATGCATTTTCTTATTTGTACTACAATTTAAATTTGGTAGATTGTTTTGTGAGAACTTCCATAGATTATAAAGCCATGGTAAAATCTTGATTAACTTTGATTTTTATCTGTACAGAATTTTGTAGCTGAAAGAGGTAAATTATTAAGATAATCCTTAAATTTTTTTATAAATGTGTCCTTTAATAGGTAAAAGCTTATCTTTAGGTTCCATAAATCTTTAGGGATTTCTGCAATCTACTAAAATATGCTGTTGACCAATCATATTTTGTAGGCATTACGTTTAGAAATATCTCAAGGCATCCAATTTGTAAAAGCCAAGTTTTTGCTAGCCTGACTTTCTGTATGGTTCCTTATACAACTAATTACTTATACAGAGAAAAATTTCCCATAGTTCCCACATATAAAGTACTCTGCTTGACTATTTAAGCTTGGGTCAGAATCTCTTTATATTCATGAACACAGCTGTCTTAGCCTCTAGCGATTTCTAACAGCGATGGAGGAATTGCATTGGTACATTGCTCTATGTACCATGAGGCTGGCTAAATCAGAGACCCATGAAATAATGGATCCATGGATCAAATGATCCGCACTTTCTTGCCGCCTGTCCTGTCTATTAGATAATCATCTTTTTCTCATATGTATACGTATATGTATAAAATCCCTTTTGTCCTTATCTGTACCATTTTTATGGCTACAGACCCAATACTTTAACTCCATCTGTGATTTTGAAGTTCCAAAAGAGCCCTTAGTGTGTAACAATTAGGATGCCCGTGGCTGCCGGAAGCCGAAGTTTCAGCACACTCTGCCTTAAATAAGAAAAGTTTCAAGGGTTATGTAACTGAAAACCATCCAGCTGTAACCATGGACAGGTGTGCATCATGGGGCTCTAGCTGTGCTCCTTTGTATTGTCTTTAGCTTCGTCCTCTTCTTTGAGCTGGTTCCATCCTCAGGAGTAGAAGGCAACCACGTTTCATGCCTCCAGTTTGCACAACACAACATCCGGAGGACAAGACAGGCCAGTTCTGATGGCTCGCTCTTGAAGAGCAAGGAAACTTCTTTTTCAGAAGCCCTTAGCAAACTTTCCCTTGTACTTATTGCCCGTGCCTGAACCATCCTTGCTGGAAGGGCAGTGAGATGCTCCTTGGCTTCCAACTGGATTTCTGAACCAGTCACTAATAAGTTGCTGAGATTACCCTCAGGCCGGCCAGGCCCATGTCTGGTGCAGTTTCTGAGGTCATTTCCCCTGAAGCTCACGGAATGTGGAGAAAATGGAAATCAGGAGGAGGAAATGGATGCCGGCTAAACATCAACAATGCTCAGTGCAAAACTGTGTTCTTATAATGACATTTCTTGATGTGTAAATACTGTAGTTCAGAAAGTCTGTACCTGCTCTATTTGGCATTTAGTCAGTGTGCAGTACTGCATTAGATTAAAAATTATCCTTGTCTTCCTAGTTTTCATGAGAAATCTATTTTGGTTTGGATAAATGTAATCTATATATTAGTAATCTCTTTGCTACTGTGTTGTTAAATGTGCTGTATTCTTGTTAAAGCAGGAAGTTTTTCTTAAGCTGGTCTAATTTGACGCCTTACAGGTCAGGAAGTTAGGAATTTCCCCATCTGATTACATGCCATTGAATAATTCCAGTAAGTAATGCTAAATGCTCTTTGGAATCATTATAAAATTTTGTAGTAAACCTGTTTCATCTTGGTGTCTTCTTCTTCTGAATATATTTAGTAATTTCCTTTCTATCTTTTTTTTAATCTGTCATTAGAGTTGTCTGTGAGGGCTTGATTCTTTTCCCAGTAAGATAGAATCTGAGAACTCACTGATTTCAGATGATAATGTTAGGCCCGATTCATTCAGACGGGTATAATACTGCAAAACTGTCTGATAAATCGTTAACTGCTGGTATTTGATTTAAGCTAAATCACTTTTTTTTTTTGAATTTAGTGTTGTAGACAGGCCAATGATACATTCTTTTGCTACATAGCAATAAGTTGTTCAAGCTATTTTTAGAAATGAGTAATTTTTCTAGAGGTTTCTAATTTTAATACTTTTATAACTGCATTCTTAGTATTTGATTAATGAGAAAATACATAAGTATAAAAAGATACTATGAATTAAATCACATTTAAGAGTGAATTTATATGAATCGCAGCTATACATGCATGCATACATCTAGAGATTGCACATATGTGAGTAATTTTTTTAGTCTATAGTCAATTCTTGGTGCGCACAGAGATTCAAAGATACGGAACACTAACCTATGGCATCCATACTCACCCCAAATAATGGCCAACCAATTGGGAAACTGTAATTAAAATTTTCAGATGAGTGCTTTAAATATCTCAGATATTCCAGTAATAAAACTCTTTACTAACCTTTGAGTGCAGCCTCTTTCAGGCCTAAAATATTAGACCTCAGAGCTATAAGTAAAAATTTCCTTCCCTATGTAGCCTGTACCTGGTAGGCACTAAATAAGTACTAACTAAGTCAATGAATGAATGAATATTTGAATGATGGTGGTGAGTGCACGATATCCCACCATTGTCTTGGCAAAAGTATCTTGTCTTGGGAAGTAAACTCCCAACTGGGAGGAAAATTGAGTAATCTTTCTAGGGAGCTTAATGTCCATGAACCAAAAGGAACCAAGCAATATGTCATGAAGTTGAACATCATGCCAAATCTTTCATCCACAGTTTGTATTGTAGCAGAAAATATATTTAAAAAATTTTTCTCTCCTGGTTAATTTTTTTCTATTATCGTGGTTTTATTTTTTAGGGAGGTGGGTTGAGGAAATGTCACAATCTTGTTTTTTGTACATTTCATCTTTTTTCAGCTAAATGATAAAATTAACAGAAATGAGCATTCAAAAAGGGAAAGCCCAATTGTGCCTCTAAAAAAATCCCGGTCTTATCTGCCTTTCTTTTTATGAACTCTTCTGACTTCTACAGTTATGTCTTGAAATCTGATATGCTCACTATCTTTTATCCTTGTATCTCAGATCTTCACCTGGCTTTCTCTGGGGTATATGGGATGTCTCTTTATATTTGAAGGATTTGCATCAAACATTGTATATATTCTTTTCCATGTTATGTATTGTAAAAAAAAAATCTGTACACATCTCCCTGTTTGTTATCCATCCTCAGTTTTGTCTCTCCCCCCTTTTAAGTGTTTTGGCGCACTCTTTATAAGCTGTCCTAACTATAGCTTCCTGTGCTGTAGTGGGCAGGGCAGATGACTTTGAGTTAAGCCTTTTCAATTGGTAAGTAAATAGATTGGTCTAATGGCATTTCTAAGTTATTTCAATTCTTCTAGTACAACTCTTTAATCTATGTCTTCAACTTAAAGCAGAAACTGGTTGTGATTATGCAGGAGTACTTTATTTTATAAAAATAGTATGTGACTTTTGTTGGAAACGCAGTAAAGTACAAAGTAGACAATAAAGATCATCTGTGATTGCTCTACTTAGTGAAAAACACTATTAACATTTTACTACGTCTGCCTGGAACTAGTGTTCGCGAGAGCCCATCTCTTGCTTGTTTGCTGTCATCTTCACCATTTGCCATTTCCCCTGTCAGAGAATGTAAATCATTTAATGTTAGGCCCAAATAATAACCTGTAGGGTACATACATATGTTGTCAAAACAAGGTAAAGCAATGTATGCCAAACCAAGCTAAAATGACTTGGATTAGTATCTACTGCTTGGGTAATCGGGTTCACAGAAGATTGGGACGAGAAATTGAAGTTTATTGAGGGCATTTCAGTTCCTCTTACCTCCTCAACAGGGCTTGTCTCCTTTTGCCTTTGTGTCTTGACCATGGTTCTTTGTGGCAAGATACTTTGGTTGGTAAAACATAATACAGAACAAAGGATTTACTGAAGTGGAAAAAACAAAGCATTTTACCATTGCCTTTCAGCCTTTTTTCCCATGCATTTTTGTCATGTTAGATCAAAATACAATGTCTTTTTTTTCCCCATTTAACATTATCTTATAAAAATTTCCCCTTAATATAATATGATGAGTTATTAAGAACTCTTGGTAAATATATTTTAATGGTTTTGTAGAATTTTCTTGTTTGAAGTTACTGTATTTTACTTAACTGTTCTCCCAAAATAGGGCTTTTCATTTATTTTTATTTCTAGGTTTTGTCAGTTGAAAATAACGATCAAACATTTTTTTCTGCATTATTCCTCTGTTTGTATTTTTATTAATTTCCCCAGGATTAATCAAATCTCAGAAGTAGAATTACTGGATGAATGGTATCAACATTTGTGGCCAGTTGATGCATGCGTGATAAGCAACGCTTTCCTGAAAGATTGTGCAGTTCATACTCTCATCAATAGACTGTCCAGTTATTTGTTTCATTTCAACGTTGTTATGTTTTGATTCTTTCAGTAAGGCAAAAAAGAAAGTATCTCACTTATTGTACTCACATTTCTTTGGTTCTTACTGAGGGTAGACATTTTTTTTTAGTTGGTTGTTACCGTTTCTCTTTGAAATGACCATTTGTATTTATTGTTCATTTATCTTTTAGGATCTTAGTGTTTTGTTTTATTTAAATTTCTGTGAGCTTTTTATTATATTAATTTTTTTGGTCATATTTGTGTTTTTTTTGAGGATTGTAATATATATATTTCATATTAAAATCTATTGATATTTTCCTTTGTAATTTTTCTCTATTGCTTTAAGTTTAGTAAGTGCTTTTTAATCCAAAGGCTGGAGAGCTATTTACCAAGGGTTTTTCTTCCTTTTCGTTTTTCTTTGTGGGTTGGTTCTCTTCTTTTATAATTAATTTTGACCTATACAGTGTGGAGTTTAGGTTGAAGTATGATATTAAGTTTGGGTAGATTTTTTTCCCCAATACCTAACTAATCATCTCACTTCTTTTGTTCCTTCCATTTTGTGATGCTTCACTTATCATACTGTACATTTTCATCACAGTAGGCTGCCAGGGTAAAATAGTATTTTGAAAATGTCTTCTCAGTCTTTTTTCCTCTCTTGACCTATTCTTTTGACGATTTGCTCATTTGGAACTTTTTATGTACTACCCTGCTTCTTTTTTTGGCTCTATTTTTTTCCCTTCTGTCTTTAATTTTTATCTCTGCACTTTTCATAATTTTCAAAAAATCCATGTGAGTGCTTAAAGGCAGCTGCCCTGTTACATTCATCATTGTATTCCCTATAGCCCTTACTGAATTTTTTGTTTGTTTGTTTATTATGTGTGTTTTTCCAGGACCCATCAGCTCCAAGTCAGATAGTTTCAATCTAGTTGTGGAGGGTGCAGCTCACAGTGGCCCACATGGGGATCGAACCGGCAACTTGTTGTTAAGAGCACCGCGCTCTAACCAATTGAGCTATCCGGCCGCCCCCTTTTATTGAATTTTTTTAAATTATAAAATTAAAACAAGCTCTCAGAAAATTTGGGAGATAAGGAAAGCACAAAGTAGAAAATAAATTATTCTTAGTCTCACCACTCAAAGATATCCTGGTTAAACATTACACTACATGGAATTTCATAGAAACTCTATAGTATATGTAATATTTTATGTATGTATAAATATACATATATGTGAAACTCATATATGTATATATAGATTTCATTTTTACTGAATGGGAGCACCCTCTACTATTTTGTTGTGTGCTTTTTGCTTATAAGAATTCCAGGTCTTTTAAATATTCCTCTGTTACTTAAGTAACAAATTTTAACTCCAGTTATTTGACTAGACACTAAGTAAGTTATATAAAAGGCTGCTATTCTTTCAAAAGTGATTGAATTTCAGAGTGATAATATGGACAGACTATACGTTACCTCTGTTAAGATACAAATTGTGTGTGTGTGTGTGTGTATGTGTGTGTGCGTGTACTTAAAGTTGTGTCAGCAACTACATAATTGTTTTGTGAAGGCTGAATGAGTAAAATCAAAGAGGACAAATAGATGGGACCTCACATGTTTTCTAGGGAGCTTCAGTGGTTTTGGCCACTTGATGTCTGGTGAAGTGGGTGGGTAGCGTTACCATCCAGGATGAATCCTTAGCTATAGATGATTGGTCAGAAGAAGGAAAGAATTCAGAATTTCAAGGGCAGGAGAAATTAGTTAGATACCAAATCAAATTTGTAAGGTCGATGGCCGGGTTGGTGCACTTGAAAGACAAAAGGGGTGGACCTGGATCCCAGTTGGATATAGCCAAGAGTAGTTTAAGCCATGTCAACCGAAGATGAGAGGGTACAAGTAAAGTAGGAGGAAAAGCTGCAACAAACAAGGGGCTGGTTAATAGAGAAGTGGCTCTGGACCCATGAAGGGGGAGGGTGATGGCAGTAAATACCTGGAAAGGACAGGTTAGCTCTTTCAATTTGCCACTTCATGTGGAAGCAACCACGTGACCCATTGTTTTAAATCACTGCAGAGCTGAACAGCATAACCTTTATTTAGGAAAGAGTCCTCAGATGTATGTGATTTGCATCCCTAAATTTTCACGCTTGACTAAAGTTTATTTAAATATTCAAGATGCCTTTGTTGGACTCCAGTGGGGAGGGTAGAGGAAGGGAATGCTTCCAGAGAATTCTGAGAAGTGGTGAAACTATCAGGACTTCAGGGGAGAAGTCCTGATAGTCTTTGGGGAGAATATCCCTTCATTCTCACTCTTTGTGGAGACTCAGAAGAAAGACCCAGAGATCATCTGACAAACTATGTGGCAGCTAGCCCAGTGTGGCTGGAACAAGAAGCTCGAGTGGGGCAGTAATGAGAGGGAGTGTTCAAAAGAGTGCTTCAACCCAGGGACAAAGACCTTCTGTAAAAGGAGGCTTAGGATTTGGACTTTATCCTGGAAGTATAAAGTTTGCATCGAGAAGGAAGGAGGTATCATATAAACACCCACTTGTATCTTTACAACTTTTTTTCACGTGCTATAAAAGTTATTTTTCTTCTTTGAATATTTTCACGTGCTATAAAAGTTATTTTTCTGTTTTGAATAATATTTATTCCAATCAAGTAGATTGAAAAACAGATTACATGCAAATGTTAATTTTAATAAAATTGACTGTTTTTACTAAAATTGACTGTTTATAAAATTGACTGTTTTTACTAAAATTTTCTAAACAGAGAGTTGAAAACTTTTAAAAGAAGAGAGAAAGGTAATTAGGCTATTAATTCTTTGCTTTCCTGCTACCAATATCACAAGTTTATTTCCTTTTTCTTTTGAGTTAGGTACTTACATTGTTTTAGTATACTTGAGCTCGATAATATACTGACAGTGTGGGTCCCATTGAACCTATAGATGTATGTAAGCTTGCAAAAGCCTTATATTTGGTGCTTTATCTTGTATGTAAGAATTAGTGAATGAATTTAAAATGTGAAATGTCTCATGAGGACAATGTTCCATGAGAATAGGGATCTTTTGTTTATATACCAGTATATTTCCAGCAATCAGGAATAGGATTTGACTTATCAAAGGTATAGAATAAATAGTTGTTGAGTGGGAATAAATAGTTATTGAGTGGGAATAAAAGTGTATGAGTGTTCCGAAGCCTTTCGGAGTTGTGGTATTACACTGTTTTCATTTCATGGCATTTCCTTGACTCTCCTCAAAGTTATCCCATGTTAAATTAAGATAGATTAATATAGCATGTAGGAAGATATGGTGATGTTTGTTAAGATGATTAGAAATATTCTATTTTGTAATTCATAAATTACTATTGAATGTTCCATTGACATTTATGATCTTCATGCATTGTCCATTTGGGTGCACATAGTTTCCTTAGTTGCTTATTATTATTCATTTAAGAAAACAAGCACAAAGCAGCTTTTTGGCTCCTTCTCAAGTCTCTGGGTCGTTCTGTCTCCTCGCTTCCACTCCAGCCTCCACCACGTCCACAAGGGTGACCCAGATGACCTACGAGGTGTGCACTTCTGGCCCCCAGGCCTTCAGCAGCTGCTCACACTCGAATGCTACTGGCTCCCGCATCAGCAGTTTGTCCTTTTCGGGCGGGTGGCAGCTACTGAGCTGGCCTGGGCATCAACATGAATCTGGCCGAGGTGTTAGGGTGGGGTTGGGAGTATGGGGACCATTACAGCTGTCCAAGTGAACCAGAGCCTGTTGAGCCCCCTGAAGCTGGAGGTGGACCCCAATATCCAGGCCGTGCACAACCAGAAGGAGCAGATCAAGACCCTCAACAAGTTTGCCTCCATCATCGACAAGATGCGGAGCCTGGAGCAGCAGAACAAGATTCTGGAGACCAAGTGGAACCTCCTGCAGCAGCAGAAGACGACTCGCAGCAACATGGACAACATGTTCGAGAGCTACATCAGCATCCTTTGGTGGCAGCTGGACACGTTGGCCTAGGAGAAACAGGCTGGAGTTTGGCAGCATGCAGGGGCTAGTGGAAGACTTGAAGAATAAGTACGAGGACGAGAGCAACAAGCGCACAGAAATGGAGACTGAATTTGTCCTCATCAAGAAGGATGCAGATGGAGGGCAGCCAGTTAGCTCAGTTGGTTAGAGCACGATGCTCGTAACACCAGGGTTGCTTGTTCGATCCCTGCATGGGTCAGTGTGAGCTGCGACCTCCACAACTAGATTGAAACACCTACTTGACTTGGAGCTGATGGTTCCTGGAAAAACACACTTAAAAAAATAAAAGTTAAAAGAAAAAGAAAAGGATGTAGATGAAGCTTACATGAGCAAGGTAGAGCTGGAGTCTCGCCTGGAAGGACTGTCTGATGAGGTCAACTTCTAAAGGCAACTGTATGCAGAGGATATCTGTGAGCTGCAGGCCCAGGTCTCTGACACGTCTGTGGTGCTGTCCATGGATAACAGCTACTCCCTGGAACTTGGAAAGACCCATCGCTGAGGTCAAGGCCCAGTGTGAGGAGATCGCCAACCACAGCAGGGCTGAGGCTGAGACCATGTACAGAGCAAGTAAAAAGAGCTGCAGAAGTTGGCTAGAAAGTACGGGGATGACCTGCGTTGCACAAAGGCAGAGATTTCTGAGATGAACTGGAACATCAGCTGACTACAGGCTGAGATCAAGGCCCTCAAAGGCCAGAGGGCTTCCCTAGAGGCTGCCATCACTGGTGCTAAGCAGTGTGGGAAGCTGGCCCTCATGGATGCTCAGCCAAGGTCGCCGAGTTGGAGGTTGCTCTGAGAACTGCCAAGCAGGACATGGCCTGGCAGCTGTGCAAGTACCAGGAGTGGATGAACATCAAGCTGGCCCTTGACGTGGAGATTGCCACCTATAGGAAGCGCTGGAGGATGAGGAGAGCCAGTTGGAGTATGGGATGCAAAACATTAGTATCCATACCAAGACCACCAGTGGCTGGCTACTCAGGTGGGCTGAGCCCGGCCTATGGGAACATCACAAGCCCTGGTTTCAACTACAGCCTAAACTTCCAGTTGAACTTCAGCTCTGGTGGGGCCTCTGGCTCCTTCAGCTGCACCAGCACCAGCTCCTCCAAGACCGTGGTTGTGAAGAAGATTGAGACTCTCGATGGCAAGCTGGTATCTGAGTCATATGATATCCTGCCCAGGTACAAGGCTAGGCTACTGAGGTCCCTCCTGACCTCCGACCCTGTGGGAAAGGAGCTGAGCAAGGGATTGTTGAGCACAGGAGACAACCCAGTCCTCAGCCCACCCCTGGAGGAGGAGTCTACTGCCTGTAGGGCTGCTTCTTACTCATGCCCCCAACTAAAAGCCAAGTCAAATGTTTTTTCCAAAAAGTCTCAGTGGGCTCTGCCAACCCTAAAAAACAAAACAAAATAAAACAAAACAAAAAAAATAGAAAACGAGCAAAATGTTTATCTCTTCATGAGTGGTACTGGATGTGAACCA
Source organism: Rhinolophus ferrumequinum (assembly GCF_004115265.2). Classification (NCBI taxonomy): domain Eukaryota; kingdom Metazoa; phylum Chordata; class Mammalia; order Chiroptera; family Rhinolophidae; genus Rhinolophus; species Rhinolophus ferrumequinum. Next base: position 28,926,990 of record NC_046290.1, read on the forward strand.
CTTTTGAAGAGCAGCACTGAGATTTCCACGCTGAGCAAATAGCAAGCCTCGCTTGCTAGCTAAATGGTTCCCTCCTGCACACTGGCTTTGCAGTTCACAATCTTACTGCTCCTTAGGAGAATGACCACTCTCACCTGTGTTATGGACTTTAGGGGTCTCTTGAAAGAGTTAAAATTTCTGATGTTACATTTCTGAGTATTCAGAGACTACTGTAATACTTAGAATATGGGAGAGGGGAGGTACAAGAGGGTAAAGAGGATCAAATATATGGGATGGAAGGACAATTGACTTTGGGTGGTGAGCACACAATGCAATATACAGATGATGTATTATAGAATTGTACATACACTTGAAACCTATATAATTTTACTAACCAGTGTCACCCCAGTAAATTGAATTAAAAAAAGAGGAAGGAGAATTAGAAGTGTCATGAATAGTTACGGTTAATCTATTTTATGCTTTTGTACATACTGTTTGCTGTAATTTCCCTATGCTGCTATTTTTTTTCCTACCAGTACTTTTTTTACTTTTTCATAATATTTTCCAAATGTGCCTTTTTCTATGATTTTTTTTCTTAAATAGGCTTAGGTTCTTTTTCAAATTAAAAAATAGAGGTTTTAAATATTTATTTTGATATCAGCATTGTCTTCTGATTTTCATGACACTTGACTTAGATTTTGTACCTAAAACAAACCTATTTTCCTTAAGACTTTTTATTTAAAACTTTAGAAAACTCCTTTAGAAGAAGAATATTTCTTGTTTTAAAGAAGCCTTTTTCTGAAAGTCAACAAGTTCTCATTTTTCTTTAAAACTTTTTTGCTGGTAAATTTAAGTACACTTGATAAATATAATGCTTTTATTTAATAAAATGTTAACAGTGATTATCTTTAAAAAAATAAAAATTATAATTTGTACTGATTTCTTTGATTTTTATTAGGTAAAAAAGCTCCAGTTCTATTTAAGAAAGAAATGATCGAGTCAATGAAGGAAGGCTCAGTTGTTGTGGATTTAGCTGCTGAGGCTGGCGGAAACTTTGAAACCACTAAGCCAGGAGAGTTGTATGTTCATAAGGTATATCAAAAATCTTCTTCTTCTGTCTATGCGCTAACTCCCACATCTTTACTGATTTGTGCGAGAGTGTTTATTCCTTTAAATATTTAGAAAAACTGAGGCCTGAAATTTTTAGAAATAAAAACAGGCACATTTTAAAGCTCCTTTTGACATATATATTTGTTTGTCAGTATGTGTATATATTTATAAAGATAGAAAACTTCAAAACTTAGCCTAGACTGTGACTGAGAATTGTCCTAGAAAGAAGGTGAGCATACGATAATAGAGCTTTCTGACTGTATTTTTATTCATTTAGGGAATTACTCACATAGGCTACACAGACCTTCCCAGCCGAATGGCCACTCAGGCCAGCACCCTGTATTCCAACAACATCACCAAGCTCCTGAAGGCCATCAGCCCCGACAAAGATAATTTTTATTATGAAGTGAAAGATGACTTTGACTTTGGTACAATGGGTCATGTCATTAGGGGAACGGTAGTGATGAAGGTAAGTAAAGAGATCTGTTCCTTCCTCTGTTTTCATTTTAAATTTATTTTAGGATTTCTGTTCATGGAAGAATCCTATTTGAAATTGGGATATATTCTAATAAAGTATTGATGTGTTGGGTTTATGTCAATAAAAATCATTTAAAATGCAGAATGATTTAAAAAATATATTCCAAAGACTTACATACACAACTAAATATGTATGTATTTATTATATAACTCACCTAAAATATGCATTGCTTTTGAAAAACAGAAATGAATAAAGCAAAAAATCAGAATTGAATAAAGTAAAAAATGTTTCTCCAACCTATCTGCTTTTAAGAGTTTGATCTTTATTCTTCCATGTCTTCTATGCACATACAAATTATAATATCTATGCATGTATGTGTAATACAAACATCATATATTTATATAAAGTAAGTTATAAATCATATGAATTTATATAAAATTATTTTTAAATGAACCTTTTTCCCCAGCATTATTGCTATCTTCTGTGTTTTTGAAACACTGGATTGACTTTTTAAAAAAGCACTATTCTTCTAATTCTGGTTAGGATGGTGAAGTGATTTTCCCTGCTCCCACACCAAAAAATATTCCTCAAGGCGCCCCAGTAAAACAGAAGACAGTGGCTGAGCTGGAAGCTGAAAAAGCAGCTACTATTTCACCCTTCACGAGAACGATGACAACGGCTTCTGCATATACAGCAGGTGAGGATCCCATTTAGCAGGATTAGTCCTGAATGTTTGAATTTTGAAAGTAATGTATTAATTTTTAAAATTAGTAAATGAAATACTGTTGTCCTTTGGATTCCATTAGGAATTGGGCCTGATAGAAGCAGTTTTTCATAAATATGGTACCTGTCCCACCTCTGAGGAATTGGAGATTGTATTGATTGCCTACCCCAAGAGATAGAGGCATTGTGCTAAATACGGAATGAATGTGTATGAAATAATATACAGGCTGTTAATACTTTTCCTTTTATAAAAACATTGAAAATATATTTTAATATTTTTATCTACATCAAATATATTGAGTAGTGATGTACGTCAGATTGTACTGGTGAATATGATTGTTTATTTATTTATTTATTTATTTTGTGGTTTATAAAACATCAGTTGTGATTATCTGCACAGCTGGGTAAGACTGGGGAGCCAAACGTTTACATTGAAGAATAAGCACTATAATACAGGTAAAGCCTTTGAGCGTTTGACTAACTTTCTCAGTTGTTCACCTAGTAAACAACAAAATTCAGTTTTTTAATGTTTATCTCTTCTTTACACTTTAGCATAAATTCTTTGTTTTTAAATTCATTTTCATGAAAACACTAAAGAATTATTGTAAAATATGGGTAAATAATTCATTCTGGCTATGAACTGTTTGAGTCTAACATTTAGATATTTGATTTTAAATTGGTTTCTTTTTCATAGAATGAATTAAAATGTTTAGATCTGCTTAGAGCCAAAACAAAAGCAAACTGTAAAGAATTAAGGACCAGCACCAGGCACAGAGAATTCTTGTAGCCTCAGCATTCTCCTAATTCCCATGTGAGTCCAGATGTTTTAAAGCTAAGTATGTAACTCTCCTTGAATAAAGAGCAAGTCTCAGCAAAATGACCAAAAAAACCTCTCATTGTGAACATGGTGAATAGATGGGGCAGCGTCCCTACTTGTACTTACTTATAAAAAAGAGACCAGGTTATTGTATTGTACGTGGAGAAATACATTATCAGCAGGATTGTAAGTTTCCATTTCTCTTTGAGATTCATTAGGAAATACAGCGAGGCATGTATGATGATTTACTTTTCTAAGTTTTTGTTTAAGTCAAAGTTTATTGCATTTTAATAGATATGACAGTAACATATTCCAGTGACTAAAAAGATGGCCTTATATTTGTTTTTCTTTACCTTGAACTTCTTCCTTTATAATAAAAACAAGTATTTTTCTTGATTATGTGTTAGGAATCTGTTTGATAGCATTTTTCAAAGAATGTCATTTGCTTTTTTCCGCTTTTCTTTCTTTTTTCTCTGCCTTTCTCTTCTTTTTCCTGTTATGAAAACTATAGAAATAGCACATTTGACATTATTAAATGTATTATAGAAAAGACATTAGTTTGTTAAATAGTTGGTAAGAAAACCTTTCGATGTGTGAGTTCTTTTTCCAGATGAGGACAGAAAGTGTTAATAATTTTACAGATGACTGTGCTGTAGCACAGAGATTAAGTAACTTGCCTGAGATCACACAGCTAGCAAGCAGTAGAACCAAGACGTGAACCAGGCAGCCTGATTTAAGAAAAGGAACTTAACCACAGCCCTGTATAGCTTCTTTAATGTTTAACTGGAACACAAAACAATATTCTCACTCTCCCTCCAGTTGGTTAACAGGCCATGCACTGGAATACTGGAAATCTTATATGTGGGTGGGAAAGTATAAATTGAAACTACAGTTTTATTGAATGACTTAAGGTAAAGTTAATGTAAATTCCTAGATGTTCCAGCTGTACCACTCATAAAGAAATAGTTCATATCAAGGAAAAAAGTACCCAATTCAGGGAAGTTAAATTCCAGCTCCCTGGTCACCCATTATTATTCTGTTTTTACTGACCACTAGGTAACCCTTTCTTCTGTTGCAGAACAGCCGTCCACGTGTTTGCTATTAGGAAAGGCGATAATTAAAGATGTATGTTCCCAGCTGACTGTTTGTATTCTGCACATTCTTAATTTAATTTGTATTTTTTTCTCCCTCTTCTTTGTAAAATCCTGTTTGATGACCTGGTGTTGAGGCTGGAGCTGACTGCCCTGGCCAGCAGTCCAGTCCAGATTCAGGAGCAATTGCAAAACTTCTGTCCTGGGTGGGTGGAAGCCATATGTTTTGGGGAGGTGCTGGAGTGAATGAAATCCTTCCTACTCTTTTCAAATCCCTCTTCCTCAGCCAAATCTGAGAGTGACATAAAATTGGCCTTACAAATATCCTGTCTTATAAAGGTGTCTTGCCCAAGTTGAAGTTATTTTGGTAGCTCCTCCATAGACCTGTAATTCTGGAATAAAAACGCTTATATAAACACATGTGGCATTGTCAGTGACACTTTAAACAGGGAAGCTATACAAAGGAAAACTTGCAAATTGTTATTAAGGTGACTCATAAATTTTACTAGATCTTTATAGTTTATTTTATTTTGGGGGTGGTGGTAAGGAAATTGAGATTTGTTCAAAATTTCTTTAACCCCCTTCCCAGTCATGAAATGTCTAAAAAAAATCTGCTCGATATTGGCAAGGGTGTGGAATTTAAAAGCATTGACTATTTCACATGTTTGTTTATGTGTGCGTATACGTGTGCTTTTAATCTTCCCGAGATAATTGGCTGTCAGATGACACTTTTTCCTTTCTTTCTCTAGGTCTCACTGGGATGCTGGGTTTGGGCATTGCAGCTCCCAATTTAGCCTTTTCCCAGATGGTGACCACCTTTGGCCTGGCTGGCATTGTGGGCTACCACACTGTCTGGGGGGTGACCCCTGCCCTCCACTCACCACTGATGTCTGTGACTAATGCAATCTCAGGTTTGTCCTCTCTTGTGTTCTCTCAGCCTAGGTTTTCATGGGCTTCTAGGAGCACTTTCAATGAGGTTCATAAAGTCTGTCTTTTCAAATTGTTATGTTTGTATCTGAGGCGGTGGTTGTGGTAACTTGGGCTCCCAGCGGGTATGGAGGTGGGGTTGGAAGTAAGAGGCTGAGGGAGCTTGTCAAGCTTTACTGCTTCCATTTCAAGCAGTGCAGAGTCATTGTTATTTCTTTTACTTATGGTTTCCTTTAAAGAAAAGACTCCTGTGAAAGAATTTGGAAACCAGTGTTTCATAGAATCATAGTTGCAGCATCCTTCAGGGGCTCTGAAATTCAGCAAAACAATCAGTCTAGCAGGTCTAGACTGGCATCACGTTCACACTGTAGCTTATGGAACAGGAAACACAGCTGGCCAGCGGGGCACATCAGGCGTTTTTCTGTTTGAGTCTTTCCAGCAGTCTATGCAGCAGTCCACACTGCTGCCCAGGAGCTGTTCTCTTTGGCCCCTAGCGAGAGCTCAGATCGGAGGATTAAGATCCACATTGGACAGATGTGGAGCTGCCCTGCACAGAAGCTTCCTGGCTCCAGTGGGCATTTCTTGTAACATTGCCATAAGCATAGCTTCCAGGATCTCCACAGGGAGCGTGTCCAATCCCAGAGAGTACTGTCCTTAGGAAAGCCCAAATCTATGGCTTCACCATCTTGTATGATAGTTCATCAACAGTTCCTTCCAGTTTAGATGCAGTTTATTCACCAGGGGTCCCTTTTTACCATAAACAATGTTGTCTAATATCCTTATTGATTTATATCTTTAGCAGGGGAACAGAGATAGAAAGTTAAAGGAAGCTCAACTTCTTAGGCAAAAGAAGAAAAAGTTTTGTTAACTCTCTGCCCACAATAGTACATCAGTGAGAATGGTTTGTGCGAACTTTCTTCTTTATGACTCTGTGCACGTGAGGTCCTTCAGCTCTGACATGTGATTTGGCGGTGTCACTGTAACTATTGACCATAGTGATGCTTTCTTCCTAGGGTTGACTGCAGTTGGTGGGTTGGCGCTGATGGGAGGACACTTGTATCCTTCCACAACTCCTGAGGGCCTTGCTGCTCTTGCTACATTCATATCCTCAGTCAACATTGCAGGTATGATGACAGTAAAAGAATCCAGAGTACTATATTTAGAAGAGACATGAGAAGCAAATATAAGTCAATGTAAGATAGACATTCCGATTTTAAGACTTTGTGCCTTTAAGAAATGTTGCACTCAGACCATAAATGCTCTCTGTGAAGGAAAATTAGTTATTTTGCCCATCTGTAATTTTTAGAAACTCGTTTTATAAAAACCACTCCCCAGAACCCTAAAACAAACAAACAAACTGATATCTTACTACAAGTTAATTGGAAAATTATTGAATGCATAGTTTGGAATTAAGTTGACATAGAGCTATCACCGTAACATCTCTAAATTAGTATAATTTTAGATAAAAGTTTAGCCTTTTGCCTTACCCTGGCCTGTGTGTGTTTCTAAAAATTGGAAGCTTAGTACATCATTTGTGCACAAAGCTCATCTGATGCTATTTTGTAGCTAAAAATTCTTTAATGGGTCCAAGAAACCTGGTGCCTGTTAATATGGAATTTTTTTTCTTTTATCATTTATTATAAGGTTTAACAAACAGAATAACCTATTAGAAAATAAATCCTGGCCTTTGGTCATTTACATTCCCAAGCTGTTTGAATGGCTGTTTACTTTCAGTTATGCAGAAATAGTTGGTTCTGCCTTGATAGCAAGTTCAGATTTTTTTTCCCCCTTCAGTGGAACTGGCTAGAATAGTAGAATAACTTTTGATTTTGAGGGTCTAAAATGTTATTTAAAATGCTTATTCATAGATGATATAGCTTTGCTTAAAATAGAAAAATTGCAATACTTTAAAAAATCATGTTGCTCAAAGAGATAACCTCTTTCTGTTTTATATCTGCTTCGATAAGGTGGCTTTCTGGTGACTCAGAGAATGCTGGATATGTTCAAGCGTCCCACTGATCCCCCAGAATACAATTATCTGTATCTGCTGCCTGCTGGTACCTTTGTTGGAGGCTATTTAGCTGCCCTCTCCAGTGGTTATAATATTGAACAAGTAAGAAGCTCTTTTGAAAGTTTTTATTTTTTGCTGCTGGGTTTTCCCCCCCAATTGTATTTAACATTGTCATTACCAATATTTAAACTGTGTCAAGCAAATACAACAATGACTCTAGAAACATCCTGGTCAAATAAAGCGTTCTCATCCCCTTAAGAATCAGGACCCTGGATTGTAGAGACAGATTTACTTGCTAACGGAATGTGCAAATGTGGGTTTACCTGTTTCTCCCTAAGTTTTTCCACATGTAAAAAGGTTATTAGTATCCTCTTTATAGACCTGGCTGGATAGTTGTAGGGACACCATGAAATAATCAGAAAAATGTCTATTATTAAATATTAGTCCTTATCTTTTTCTCCCCTATAAATCCAGTGCATCATCTCGTTACTAGATGTTGTGCCAGTTAATTTAAAAAAGATAGGTTAAAAATTAACACTGTGTAGAAAAAGAAATGATCAAGTTGAACTTCTGAAAGTTCTATGTCTACATGTAATTATAATAGAGACTCAACTTTGAACTCAGTAATTTCCATTTCTTTTCGATGACTATCATTATCATTACAACCTCTCTGACAGCAGAAAAATCATGTCTCTCTTGGTTTCCCCTGTTTCCCACATGGAACATTTGTTGAATGAACAGTCTTTTTTTGAGAAGAGTTGGAGCGGTGAGTCAGAGCGACCATGTCTGACCCAGATTGGCTATTTACTGATCATTTGACCTTGGAAAGACTGTGTAACCTCTTTAGGCTTTGGTTTTTCCTTCTGTAAAATGAGGGTGATGATTCTTTCCTCCTGTGAATCTCATGGGACTGAGTTACAACATAAGTAAAGCGTATGGCGTGGTACCCGACACAACATCAGCAGTTGGCACCTCCATACTAATAGCATTTGGTCACGTCTAGATCCCTCAATAACTCAGTTTAAATTTGGGTACTTTGTATGCATTTGTGCATGCTATCAAATCCGGAAGAACCCCGTTTTCATAAATCATATAATTGCAAGTACCATTTTCAGGTATTTAATATCCCTAATGGATAGGAAAGTATAGAGGTATCGAAATAGCTCATATCGATCCCTCTATTGTCCGAATTTAATATTGTCTTCAGAGTCATGTTTCCTCAAGAGAGGTCCTCCTGCTAATAGACTGAAAGTTTTGATAGCTTCTCTCTCTCTCTTCCGTTTCCTTTGGAAAGATCATGTACCTGGGCTCAGGTCTGTGCTGTGTTGGTGCCCTGGCCGGCCTTTCCACCCAGGGAACAGCTCGTCTTGGCAATGCACTGGGTATGATTGGGGTGTCTGGAGGCCTGGCAGCCACCCTGGGAGGCCTAAACCCGAGCCCAGAGTTGTTAACTCAGATGTCTGGAGCAATGGCTTTGGGCGGTACCATTGGTAAGCACTTGTGGGTTTCTACCTTTATGTGAATGCCCACGCCCGTTTTTTAGCCCACTCTTTTGACTCAGTTGATGTACCTGCTCAATTAAATGTTTTAAAATGTTTGTATTTGAATGAGAATTATATCAATTGTGATGACTGTTCACCAAAATAAAATAGATAAATTATATTAGAAACAAAAGTAATAATACTATCTGTAACTTTCTGATTAATTTATTAGATTTTATTATCTTTGCTCTCGAGGTCATTCATGTTTATTGTATCTGTATGGTAGAAATACTATGTAATAGTGGGCTATTGTACCTCTCTTCCCAACTCCATATTTACTGACATCACATTGGTAGCTTGAAATTGGCCAGGGTAGTTGTATTTACACAATGGAAATCAACAAATGCTACAAATCTGGGTTTTGTGTATTGTTTTGTTGATTGTCCAGACCTAGGAAAGTGATGGAGAAAATTTTAACAATGCAGCTTAAACTTCAAAGTGTGTTGTGTCTTGCCGTTACATTGTGAATAGCACAAAAGATTGAGCAAATATTCTTCCAGTATTTGAAAACTGTTATTATCATGTGAGTGAAGTCATCACTCACATGGTTGCCAGTGAAGTTTTCACATATATACCTTCTTTCATTTTCATCTGACTTGTTAATGTAAACAAAAATACTTTCCAACATTCATGTGGAAACTACACTCATTCATCAGTTGCAAATACTAGGTTGGGTACAGATACAAGAGTTTGGCAAAAATTAACCAAAGCATTTTGTGAAAATCAGTTGGCTATGTGGAATTTACAATAAAGAGTATTGCATATTTTATTATTATTTGAAAATTGTGTGTACATACCTGTGTATCAGTAAAGAATCATGTGTTTATGTATACACACAAATGTTTTTATCCTAAGGAGCTGGTGGTTAAATATTTTCCAGGACAACATTAGCTTTTGAGCCCCTTTTATAATTCCCCAGGAAAGCTTTGGGTCCTCTCTTGACAGTGTCTAGAAAGGTACTTGAAGATAAATGCCTGGCTGTAGGTTCATGGCAGGAGACCTTTTAGACATTACCTTAGCAAATATTCTGAGCCCCACTCCTTCTATATCACCTATCTAGAGCCATGCAACTCCTTTAGAATCTCCTAATTTGGACATTTACTATACAGATATTTGCATTTCTTTCCACCCCATACCCCCCATCCACTACATATTTGCATTTCTTTACCTTTGGCCTTGGCTCCCACCCACCCACCTGAAAACCTAGGTCTTCTTCATATTCCAGCTGTTTCAGGAGCAAGTGTTGGCTTATAGAGAAGAGGGCCTGGGTTATTCATGCTGTGGGGAGAATTTAAGGGGATTTAATTGGAGTGTTAAGTAATCTGAAGATGGGGTAGGCCAGGGGCGTGTTCGATAGTTGCAAGGGGAAGAGGCACATGATGATGCTGTGTGTTTGGATTTTTTGGAGTTGGGCCTTGGTTAGATGGTGTTGAGAAAACCTGCTATTTTGAAAGGGTATATACAAGTACAGCCAGTGTCCTTACCTCCTATATAATCTCTATAGACTATATTTAGCCCATACTTGGAAGCAGATATTTATTGGTGACAAGGATGGAAGTGTGATCTTTATTGTGGTTACTTCTCCAGGGTCTGTCAAATTTTAATTTCTCTTTGACCTTCATTTCCCAACAGGATTGACAATTGCCAAACGTATCCAGATTTCCGATTTACCTCAGTTAGTTGCTGCTTTCCACAGTTTAGTGGGCTTGGCCGCTGTGCTTACTTGCATAGCTGAGTATATTGTAGAATATCCACATTTTGCTGTGGATCCAGCAGCAAACCTCACCAAGATTGTGGCCTACCTCGGTACTTATATCGGTGGTGTCACGTTTAGTGGGTCTCTTGTTGCCTATGGAAAATTGCAGGGTAAGTGATTCAACATAATGTAAAGGTATATTTCTATTGTTTCGGGGGTTTAGGGCTCCATTTCAATTTCAGAAAATAGCTCAACAGTAGAACTTGTTAGGTGTAAAGTTTGTATAGTACTCAGAAGTATATAAATGCTCTTTTCTCTCTATAAAGATGGCTTCCCTTTATTGTTCCTTGTAAATCTCATACTCATAAAGCTTTGAAGCTGTTTCTTCTGAGGGCAGCTAGTGGAGGAAACCGGCACGCAGAAATTTGCACAGAGGGACTGTTGACATTTGATAATACATATGAACAAAATAACATCTTCATAATCCTTGGTTAGAGATGCCTGTGCAGAGTTCACAGAAATGAACTTTATATATTTTCCAAAATAGAGAGAAGCTTATTGAATAAGTTCATGTGATTAGTATACAGTACTTATCTTGAAAACAAATGCATATCTTAGGGCTCTAGTTTGGCAACTTTTGCTACTGCTAAAGCCAGTCATGAAAATAGGACCAAAAAACCGTCACATGGGCCACTTTCAGTGTTTTCATGAAAAAGTGAGTCTCTAGAGAAACTAGTTGTGTTTTATAACTCTGATCTTGCCTCTTAGTAATCAAGTCATTAAAATTAAATGAACTTCCATGAAGCTTAAAAATCACAAAAAAAACCCTCAAACCTACAACGTCCTTGTTTCATGCTCTGTCGTCAGAAACAACTAGCAAACCAGGTTCTTCTCACTTGGGCTCAGTTGATAGAATCAGAAATGCTAGTGTGCTAGGACTTTGTTTTGAAGTTTCACATAAATAAAACCACACTTAACAACTTCCGTGTTGGTCCTATGGGAAAAAAGGGACTCCTCAAGATTCCATGGCAGAGAGTAAAGAAATGTGTGTGATTAAAGAAAAGTTGAGCCATACTTTTCTTCCGTTAATATTTGTTATGTGTAAGAACTCTAATTTGTTTTTATGTTTTGGTATCTGGTGATATAACGTGGTATTTTAAATACCATGTTTTAATTCTAAGGTTACATTTTGGTACTTTAAGATTAAATGACATATGCTTAGGAGTATGTGTGTGGGAGTTTCTTATTACATGTTCTAGGTTCTGACTGCCATGTGCTTGGTTCTAGGTATCCTGAATTCTGCCCCTCTCCTGCTCCCTGGAAGGCACTTACTCAATGCAGGCCTGCTGACTGCTAGTGTGGGTGGAATGATCCCATACATGATAGACCCCAGCTTCAGCACTGGCATTCTCTGTCTGGGCTCTGTGTCGGCTCTCTCTGCCGTCATGGTAAGAAGTCAGGGATGGAAAGCAGACACTTAGCGAGGAACGGGGACTATTTTGTTAGATTACAGTCTAATCATATTTCTCTCTCTTCAGAATGACTGATGGAATAAATATGTTTTAAAATGATCTTATTGTTTATCTTAGAATCTGGAGAAAATAGAAAGGTATAAGAAGAACGTCACTCTTTCTCTCCACTTAATTGTTCCTTTCAAGTTGTCACATGTAACATATTTATTGCTCTGGCATCTTTTCAATGAATCAATTTGTTGGTGAAAAGGACTTTAAAAAAGCCAAGCATGTAAATTCCACTTATTATGTGCCTGCTATGTGACAAGGCCTACACAGTAGTGCTTTGAGGTTTATGTGATAAGTATAAGATAGTTCCTGCCCATTAGTTGCTCTCACGTTCATTGGAAGCTATGACACCAAGTCAAATAATTCTATAAAATGAAATGCAGTTAATAAACTCTTGTGTTCAGTGAGGGAGTTCAGTAAAGCCTTTCATGATAGGTTGGTCCTCTTTCTACTCTTTGCATTTAGTATATTGATACATACCGTATTCTTTAGTTGTCTATATTTTACAATTTAGCATTTTATTGTATCAGTGTATAATGCTGTTGCATATAGCTCTGTGTTACTAACTGATTTATGTTTATCTAGTGTAGTGTATACATTGTAGGCAAAATTTATGTTTTAAGTTTTTAAAAAATAATTTACAGTGCTTAGCACAAAGTTAGACATAGAGTAATTGCTTATAAACACTTATTGGCTGCTTGGTTCAGAAATACAAGGTTTACAGTGTTACAATGATACTGATTTTTATGTAATATTTGAGTTAGGGCATGATTTAAGCACAGAACTTTTACAACACTGAAAAGTAACTTAAAATTCTATGTTTATATGACTACTGATAATCCAATTTTATTCTGACTTACATAGCACTGATTTTTGTTTTATTTTAAACAAAAGAAAAATAGTTTTGATATTTTCTATCTAATAGGGCAGAAGAGGTAAAAAAAATCTCAAAATCAAACCTGTAGCATTTCAATGTTAAAATTTCAAGAATTGTTATTTTTGAGAAGAGGTGAATTTGATACTTAAAAGATACGTGATGACTCTGTGAGAATGAGTAAGATAAAATATTTTGTAGACGAATTTCATTGCTTTTGGCTTACTTAAGTAATACATGAGTACATTTACATTGTAACAAACTCAAAATACATAGAAATATGTGGAATAAAAAACAAAATTCTTTCTCCCCACCATCCCTTTCCTTTCCCGTTTTTAGTGATTTTGGGTTGCATTATGGACATCATGAATGATATATTATAGAGACTTTGGATTCTGTTGTATTCCTTTAAAGTGTATTGATTATAATTTTTTATTCATTTATCTTTGTAGGCAGCTCACATGGCTGGATCCAAATTTCAAATTCTGGCTCCCCTAGGATGGTGGGCAGCTGCAATCTATTGCTATTCTATCCTTAACAGAATTGCTTGGAATATGACCACATGTGCCTAGTTCAGGAGTCAGAGATTTGGGCAGCGTTTATACATAGGAATTGGGGCTTTCTTTTTCTAGCCTACTCCTTTGCAGAATTTCCCTTTTCACTTTCTAACTGCCTTAGTCACCCTAAGCCATAATCTTAGATCTTCAAACTAGTAAGACTGTGGACTTATATTTTAGTTTTAGCTGTTTCACTTGGCACCCATGAAGGCCTGCCCTTAGGCCAACACCCCTGGGAAATTCACTCGGTACTGTTAACTTTTTTCCAAGTGTAGACCCCTCTCCAGTTTCTGCATGCTTTTCATCACGGTCTTTTAGAGATTTAGGGATTTTTTTTTTTGGTGGGGGAGGTGATTCAGTGTTTACATTTGTTTTATCTGTGGAAGTTGGTCTGATAGGAGGCACCAGCAGTGGAATATAAAAATATAAAGATACTAATTGGAAAACAGTAGTGATTAAGAACCAGGATGTTCAGTGTCAGATGTTTTAATAATTTTGAGTTACACTTTGCTTTCCGTCCTAGGGCGTGACTTTGACGGCTGCTATCGGGGGTGCGGACATGCCAGTCGTCATCACGGTGCTGAACAGCTACTCAGGCTGGGCCCTGTGTGCGGAGGGTTTCCTGCTCAACAACAACCTGCTGACCATCGTGGGCGCGCTCATCGGCTCCTCTGGTGCTATCCTGTCCTACATCATGTGTGTGGTAAGAATCACGTGTCTGAAAGGAAAGGAAATGGTGTTCTGCAGAGAAGAATGTGCCTGTCATTTCTCTTATTTACAGTAAAAACAACTGCGTCTGCTTTTATTCTCTTCAGCAGAACTATCAGACTGTATTGTTGGAATACATTTGCAAGACTGCTTTTTGAAGTACTCAAGTGTAGATGATAAGGAAAATTGAATGTAAAAAGAAAAATCTTCTGACTGCCATCTGGAGATAAACACTTCAGATTTGGGGTTATTTCCATCTATTCTTTTTCTTTGTGTATTACTTCTTGGTGTATTTTACTTGTCTGATCATATAGTACACTGTTTTACATTGAAATTTTAAAAATCTTACAAACTATATACTTTCCATTTTCTTATTAAAAATGCTTTTCAAATATTATTTCAAGGGACTTCATAGTAATCCATCATATGGACGTACAAAATTTATTTGCTTTTTCCTTAATGCTGTTAGGTTGTTTGATTTTTATTTCTCCTGGTACATAGATACATCTTCTGATTTTTGTCTTACGATCGATTCCTAGAAGCAAAAGGATATGCTCATTTTATGGGCTCTTTCTGCTTATTGCTGTGTTGTTTCCAGAAACATGCTGCACTTTACACTCCCACTGGTCATCTGTGAGAGTGCCTCTCTTGAAGTTTTGTGGTCAGCATGATTTAAAAAAAAAAGAAAAAAATATTAACAAGACAAATACTTTCTAGCCTCCTTTTTGTTTTTAATTCTCTTGATGGCAAGAAGATATCCTGCAAATAATTAAAAGTTTGACTAGAAACCTTTTTCTAATTATGGATATTATTCTCTAAATAATAGTTTTAAATGACTGTGAAAGGACAAACATGAAACTGAGTGAAATCAGAATGTGAACTTTACACTGATTAATAATTCAGGAAAAGGATACTTACCCCACCTTCACTCTTTCATTACAATATTAAAAAAACCCCTTATTTTACAATTCAGATTTCTCTTATATTTTAATTGAAAAACTCCCTGTAAATTAAATGCTGATTTATTTTTTATAATAAAAATTAGTTTTCTTTGGTCCTATTGCAAAATAAAGGATTTGATAGCCCAAGTTCAAAACAAGCTAAGAGGTTTTGAAATTAGGTCCCCCAAGTTGTTCAGGGAATTTGGAAAGGAAGAAGTTTGTGTCGAAAAAAAGTGTCATTTGGGGTTTTTAAAAACAAATGTTTATGAAGAAGAAAAAAATTATTCAATTGTATGAGAAATAGCTTTTTTCTAAAAATGAGCTTTTAACCCTTAGTTTGACGGCTTCATTTGGTGAATTTGAATGACCAGCAGGGGGCAGCAGATTTTCATTAGTCTTTGTGGTTGATCAAAGTGCTGATTTTAAGATTAAATGGGAAGATTTGAATTTTAACAAAGTTAGTGGCTTACTGATACGGGGAGAAGAGAGAAAGTCTTGTACCTAGTTCTTGAAGTGTCATCATGGGTACCTTCTTGCCTTTATCCTTTTTTTTCTTAAATGGTTTTCTTTAGGTTCTTAAATTTATTAATAGTATTCCCCAAATTTCTGTGTGTCTATGTCTCTTTTATTTCCTCTCCTGTGCCTTCTTTATTTAGTTGCTTATATTATTGTTGGTTATAGTAACTACAGTAACTTTTGCAGTAGCAGTTCTGTAACAGTAACTAGAATAAGACAGTAAGAGGCTCTAATTGAAAGTACTCTTCTATGTGTAGTTCTTTCATTATGTCATCTTTCGCTTATCTTTTTTCTATTCTTTCATATTTCTTTAACTATTTTGTCTCGTTTTTCTGTTTCTTTCTATTTCCACTGCCACTGTTTATTGTTGGGATACCACAGATATTTTTTATTTCTATACTGTGCATAAGGCTAACAAGGTATTCTTATAGCTGTCTGACCATACGTGTCACACTAGGTCAGATTGATACTCTATTTGTAATAGGAAATTGTATTAATGTAGATTTAAGGACAGTTGAAGCTTTAATTTTTAAAAATTATTCAATTATAAAAATAAAAGATGTTTAATGTGGGAAATTTGGAAGAAAATAGACAAGGATAAATAAGAATATAAAATAATCTACAACCCCATTATCACTTAACTGTTAACATTTAATATTCTAATTCTGATCTTTTTACTTGCATATGTTTAAACACATTCTATGTTGTTTCAGTTTCTAACAGTTTTCTAATAATTTTTAGTGTCTACTGAGATGTTACTATATCACATAGATATATCATTATTTATCCAAGTCCATATTATTAATTGTTTTGAACTTTTTTTCTCTGCAGTACATTCTCCTTGTGCATCTTTGATTATTTCCTTAGGTCAAATTTTTATAAGTACGATGAACTTGGACAAAGGGAGTATGATCTTGTTGGCTGTTGATGTTGATAAATTGATTTCCACAAATAATTCTCTAGTCAATCTTTCACCAGTTAGTGATGTGTGAAGTGCTTGTTTTACTGCATACTTATTAGAAAACAAACAAGACAATAACAACAAAACAAGCCTGCCATATTTTTCAATTTTGAAGATAGAAATTTTCTTTCCTTCTAAATTTTCCTGACTTCTGACTTTTCACATTGATCTTCATTGATTCTTAGCCTGTGCTTATTTCTTATAAGAAACTGTTTCTTCACGGCTGGTGCTTAGCAGCACGGAGTGATTCATATTACTAATAAAAATGAAATAGCTGCTCGTAATTGGGTGAAGTACAGTACTGCTGGCACTACATTGGGTACTTTACAAATATTAGCTTTACAAATACCCACCACACTAATTCTGGAGGTAGGAAATATTATTCTCATTTTACAAGGGAGCTATTTTAAGATGTCATTTATTATTCTCTTTTGTATTTATGGAGTCTGACCTAGCACCTAGTACATTCAAATGAATATAATAATTTTTGAATGAACATTAGATGAACATTTTGTTTGTTAGCTAATTTCACATTTTGGCATCCTTTCTGAATAGGTTCTGGTAGCAGTTATACTATCATATATCAATATACATTAATATTACCAATATTTTACCTGCATTATTTAATTATTTATTGAAGGAAACATGCAAGTCCAAACCAGAATAGACCAGAATAGACTGGTTTTGTTATGTGAGAGGGAATGGAATGCACCCCAAGTGGCTAATTAGCATCCCGAAAACTAAATTTTTATTCTGACAAAAAATTCTTTTGGGTGTCCTCCGAGCCTAATGTTGTGGTTACACAGATCCAGTATCGTAAAATGTCAACAGTGCCCAACACCCAGTGTAAATGAATGATTTTGCTTTATATCCAGATGTCATTAGACATTGACCTCTTTATGATTTTATAGTCCATTTGCTTGAGATAGTGTCCTGGGAAATAGAGGGCTTGCAAAGACGGAACAACATTTTTAGACCAATTTTTTTGATTTTTGCACTTTGTCGCTCGTTTCCAAATGAAAATAGAACAGAATGAAGTGGATCAAATCCAAACCAAAAAAAAGAAAAATTTTTTTTGTCTTGCCACCAATTAATTAGTACCTGCAAAGCATTGAAATGAGAGATGCTAGTAGATGGATGTGTGTGATTATTGCTGTGGTTTTTGTCTTGTTTTATGACCTTTCCTTTGTGTTCAGATTTTTTTTTTTTTACATTTTCCTTAGAAGTATGTGAATTAAGGCTTTCTTTAATGTAGCATACAATTTTCATTATAGAGCTTAGTAACTTAAAAGGAACAGTGTTGGACAGTGTTGCAAATACTTTGTCTTGGAAGCTGGGAACTCTTCAATCTGTGGATCAGTGGTCACAGGATAGTCTCATTAATCACTTAAGCCAGCCAAAAAAAAAAAAAAAAAGAAACAAAACAAATCCTTAAACCCTAAACATTTGTTGAAAATATGATGTTGCAATGGTAAATTCAGAGATGAAAAATAATTGTTTTTAAGAGACCACATGGAATTAGTTTAATGGTGATATAATTGTGGATACGTGTTTAACAAGTTGACTTTGATTGTTAAACTACTGTGTGGTTCCCTTTTTTTTCTCCCTAAGATGCCATCAGAAGTGGGTACACATTAATTATGTGTCCTCAGAAGTTCTTTCCTTCTCCTTCATTCAGTTTTATAGGAAGTAAAGAATGGTTCCTTTTAAGTCAAGTCAGAATAAAGTGGTTATATGTTCTACATCTGTCTCTACATCATGGCCCTCTATTGTCTGTTCCTCTACAGGATTGCAGGTCATGGAATGGGTGTGTATGTGTGTGTGTGTGTGTGTGTGTGTGTATTTAAGTTATCTATGACAGAAATATCTTAATGTCTGAAATAGTCCTTTGAATCAGTTTTTAAGGGCAAAAATTTGGTGGAACATATTTTTGGTAATTTCAGAATTCTGTAATTCAAAACTAGAAAGAATATATCAAAATCAATAGATGTTGAATATTTGGGAAGTCTCAGGGTGGCTATTTAGATTTTCATTAAACCTTGGATTTAAATAGAGGAGGTTGTAGTAAGAACTTAAAACTTCACGTCAGATTGGGACTATGAACTTAATTAAAAGCATTACTTTAATTTTTCTCTGACCCTCTTGTCTGTTAATATATATAAAGGTATTCTGGGCTTTATTTTATATGTAATAATCTTACACAAGTTTACTAGATTTTAGGCTCTGTAAAATGTGAATGTTGTATCTGATCAATGAGCTTAGGTCAAAAGAACAAGTTAAATTCTGACAACATTTGGTTCACATTTGAAACTTAGGTTATTGATATGTTGCCTTTAGTCAAGGGTGGCTCTCTGCTCATCTTCTCTACTCCTTTTCCTCCTTTCCTTTACCTCTGTCCCCTCTCAGCAATATATGTACTTGTCTCCCCTAAGGTGGTACCAGGATGGGCTGTCTTTGGATGGTGGTAATGTTTTTTTCCTAAGGTGATTTTTACTGTAAAATCCCCAAGAACTTTTAATAATAAAATGTTGTCTTTTTTGTTTTTACTTAATAGATTGACACGTAACCTTTAAATGGTATAAACAATGGGTCAATGGTATGTTTATCACCACCCTTAAAATAGGGTTTAATAATTTTTTGGAATTTTTTCTGAAGTGATAAATCAGTTGTAATTATGTAGAATGACTGCTTTGATCATGTACAGTGATTTGAATTCTTGCAATGCATTTGATTACTCAGAACATCTAGCTTCTTGTCTTTTTTCTTTCCTTTTACCACCTCACCTCCCAGAGGTCTACAAATGAACTGTTTTCAAAACCAGATCAATTCTTGTCACATTTTCTTTGTGGTGGTTGTACGATACATTGTCGGGTGATAGTAACTGAACATGCAATGAAAAGTGCCTTCCTATTGTTTTTTTCCCCAAGATTGTTTTTCTGATTAAAAGGGTAGGTGTAAATTATAATGAAACAGTACATATAAACTCACTCATCTATCTTTTTGGAAGCGAAATATTTTAGGAGTCTAATAATGAATCCAGTCACTTCTACTAATAGCTTCATGGAGCTGATTTGGAAAATCAGACGTTATCAACCTCTACATTTCTTTGTTTTTTGACGGCAGAGGGCAGCAGAGTTCTAAATGAAATGAATCCCTTTTGATTTCCTCCTGATTGCCTCTTGACGGCTTGCAGCTGGTAGCAGAATTCACCTGAGATCTGTAGGGTCACCTTATAAAACTTCTTATTCCTGTCGTTTTGTTTTACTCTTGTGAAATACACGTGAATGTGGAGGTAGAATTCAGTATACAGATAATAATAACTAGATCTGAATTTTTCATTAATTTCTTATTGTTATTAGTAACTTTCTATTAAATGCTTTTATAATTACTCCTTTACTGAAAATATGTCAGTATACAGTGGATTTTATAGAAAAAATGCTTTGATTTCCCAGATGTCTTTTCATTTAAATTTTTGAAATAATTTTCAGAAGCTAGATCAAATTTATCTGGTTAAAATGTTTTAGATGATTACATAAACCTCTTTAACTGATTCTGAATATCATGTACATAGGATTCTTATTATTTTCAAAAAGTTACATGGATTAAACTCTCACAGCTAATAATTTTGTGTTCCAGGCAATGAATCGCTCCCTGGCTAATGTGATTCTTGGAGGCTATGGTACCACTTCAACAGCTGGTGGAAAACCCATGGAAATTTCTGGCACACATACAGAAATCAACCTTGAGAATGCAATTGACATGATTCGAGAAGCTAGTAGCATTATTATTACTCCAGGTAAGAAAACCAAATTAAAAAAAAAAGCAAACAACCTTTAATTGCAACTGATTACATCAAAACAGTTTCTTATAATAAGAAAAAAAATCTAATGGGAACTTCTTCATTTTTGGAAACTTAGAAGCAATCCTATCATTACTAAATGAAAAATAATGAGAATTCTCAGCTTAGGTTAATATTTTGGGGATCACATAGAAAGTCCACAAATTGATGTAATGGTTCTAGCAGTGTCATTCTGTGATTTTGTACAAATGTTTAAATCATCTTTGAGTCTTGGTTATTTATTTCTCATTGATAAGTTTTGGGCCTATTGTCAGGATTAAGTTTAGTATATGAGAGTGTCTAGCTCACTTATTAGACTCGCTCAGTAAATGTTAGTAAATGATAATCTCTTTCTTTTCAAAAATAAATATTTAAAAATCATAGAGAAACCTGTGGTTGCCAACAAGGTGAGGTCACATAGCCTAGGAGAAAAAGCTTGGTCTGGGAGTCATAGCATCTTACTTTGGTTCTTAGTTTTGCTTCTAACGGTCGACATGAAATTGACCAAGTTGTATAATCTTTCCAGGCCTCGGTGTCCTTCTTTTCTGAGGTTTAGTTCAGTTCTTCTTCACTGTGATTACAGAATGCTGATGTTACAAGCAATACATTGGCTTCAAATTATGATTTTAACTCTATCATTCAGAAAACTCATAGGAGTTTTCTGTAAAGAAAATCTGTTGATATGTGGGTAGTTTGTTGATTGGTTATAAGATACAAATAACAGACATTAGCAGAACTGAATGTTCAGGTGCAAGCCTTCTCAGTTGGGTAAAATGTCATTTTCTGGAGACATTTGAAAATGTGGGCTTGGGATTTTGATTGTCTCAAAGAGAAAACTGCTACCGTCAGTTATAGTGTGGGAGCAGATAAGCTATAAATATGCTATAATACCTGGGACATTCCTGCATGAAGAATTGATCCAGCCAAAGT
Source organism: Rhinolophus ferrumequinum (assembly GCF_004115265.2). Lineage (NCBI taxonomy): Eukaryota > Metazoa > Chordata > Mammalia > Chiroptera > Rhinolophidae > Rhinolophus > Rhinolophus ferrumequinum. The sequence continues at coordinate 28,948,208 of NC_046290.1, forward strand.
GGCATTAGTGTTACCTGTTGAGAAACATGTCACTAGAGTACAAAGGTGGAAAGATGTAAAGGACACACTCTTTTCCCTTTGGGCATTTTCCATCTAGTGAAGAAGTCAGATCGATAAATAAAGTTAAGGTGGGTTATGATAAGGGCCAAGTTGGATTGTGTAGACAATTTTTCTATCATGGGAAACCTAAGAAGGATTGTCGGGAGGTAAGGATTTGTTTTGGGCCTTAGAGGATGGGTGGTATCGGGGGTGGGAGAAGTCAGAGGCAATAGCTTGAGAAGAGACTTGGTATTTGGAAAAGTGGGTGTAGAAAAGTTGGGGACAGATGTGTGATTCATTTTACAAGGAGAATGGGCAGAATTGTAGGGGGTTTAAGGAGAAGGAAGACGTATGAAGTTTTTAGTTATAACTGTAATAACATTAGAAATGTTTTTTTTTTTGTCCTTTGTCAGAGGGGAAGTTTTGTTTTTGAGAAAAAAGGGTTTCCCCTTTATTTTATTTTTTTATTAAATGTTTTTTTTTTTTTAATTATTAGTTTCTAAGTTCTTTTTTGGAGACATTAAGTTTGAGGTGGAGATGGGACAATGGACATGCTGTACTGGTGCTCAAATGACAGACAGCTGAGCCTGGAGACAGATTGGGAGTCGTCAGATGGTTTTTGAAGCCGTGGGGTGGGCTGAAATTTCCCAAGGAGAGTGTGAGTGGCAAAGTTAAAGCCCTGGGGGACCTTCATTGTGTAAGGAGATCTAGTCACAGAAATCGAGGAAGAATAGGAACAAAGTTAGGAGGGGAACCAGGGATTGCAGTGTTATCAAAGCCAAGTGTGAAGATAATTTAAAAACATTTATGAGAGAGACAGAGAGAGAAAGAAAGAGTAAGAGCAAGAGTGAAGTGTGTGTGTGAGTGAGAGAGAGAGACACAGGTGTATGTGTGGTGTGGTGTGTGGGGAGGCGTGGCCAGCAGTATCAGGCACTACAGAAGATTGAGGAGGGAACCATTAGATTTTGAATTTGAAATTCAGTCCAGTATTTTACAAACTCCATATTATAGGTTTGCTTTCATTTCTAGTCCTGTTAACTGATTGCCTTTTGGGCATAAAATTATGTTCATAAAATTTCAAAATAAAAACCATATTCTTCTGTGTTCTTAACGTTCCTTGTAGGCTATGGTCTCTGTGCGGCCAAAGCTCAGTACCCTATCGCCGATTTGGTAAAGATGCTCTCTGAACAGGGCAAAAAAGTCAGGTAAGTGCTTCCAGTGAGAGGCTTGCAGTGTGTGTGAAAGAAAAGGAAAACAGATGACTTTTTTTTAGATGAGTATTTCTTTTTTTAAAAATCTTGTATGTAATTTCTATTAATTAAGAAAAGAATATTGTGCTTATTGACTAAAATCCAAGAACACATAAATAGGAAAAAGAAAAAAGTAATTATAGTCCCGTTGCCCAGAGACAACTACTATTAGCAGTTTGGCCTATTTACTACCACTTAAAAATTTATTTTATGTGGTAAGAACACTTCTTACATAACTGTTACTTTATACTCGGTCAACAGCAAGCAGCCCTCCATTTCTGGTGCTCTGCATGTTCAGAGAAACTCCTCCCGTAACAACTATAGAAATGATCCCTGAAAGTACTAGTCTTTCTGTCATTTGTTTTGAGTGGTGAGAACCGGAGATGGGCTCAGATACTGTTCACGAGGCCTGAGTTGAGCAGGTCACAGTCTATACCAACATTGTCCCATAGAACTTTCTGTGAAAATGGAAATGTTCTATACCTGCACTCTTCCAATATGGTAGCCACTTACCTCATGTGGCTAGCGAGCACTTAATGGGCTTAAACTGAGAAACTGAATTAAAATAAAAAAAAATTCAATTATAGTTGACATTCAATATTATATTAGTTTCAGGTGTACAGCATAGTGGTCAGACATTTATGACTATTCCTTAAAGTGGAGTTTTATTTATTTATGTTTTAAATTTTGTTTATTTGTTATTAGTTTCACGTGTACAAACATAATAGTTAGACATTTACACCTTTCACAAAGTGATAACCCCCCCAATGTACTACCCCTCTGACATCGTATATAGCTGTTACTATACCATTCACTATCTTCCTGTGCTATACTCCACATCTTGTGGATATATTTTATATATATATGCATATATATATATATACATATATATATATTATATCCACTTAATTATAGTTGGTATTCTGTATTATTCTACTTCAGCTTCAGGTGTATAGTGCATTGGTATCTTAAAGTGGAGTTTTAAATACGTAATCTTAGGTGAGGAAACTAAGTTGTAAAAAATCCTATTCTAGCCTTAGTCTTTCTACTTAGTTTTTACCCTCTGTCTAATAGCATCAAACCTAAATATAGGCTCATTTTAGAAAGGGAAATTTTGTTATACTAAACTGCAAGATATTTATTAATGGGGTAAAACAGAAGTCCTGTTTCTCTGTGGTTTGTTTGATTTGCGGAAGAAGGTCAAGGAAAGCATTTGAACCACATCAAGTTGTGTCTGTTTGGTTTCTGTTGTTCACACTGAAGAAAAACAATAAACGAGAGGTCTGTGAAGAGTGAGACCCAGTGGTGAATGTGTGGGCTGGTTACTGTTTGACTGATTTAGTTCTCACACTCTCAGGGTGGAAAAGACTGCTGAAAATTTTCTTTTTCTAAAATCATACAGTTTTTCAAATATGAGTTAGAGTAACAGCTGTTCCTGTCACTTGCCATTTGGGCTCTGGACTCTGCTCTCGGGAAGATGGCAAAGTAAACAGAATGGCAATGCTGAGGACTCTTTATTTCTAGATTATTCCTCCTGACCTTGGACAGAGGGTCTGAGGCATGTAAAAATGGGGCCAGTGGGTGATGAACCTGGCTGTACTTTGCATCTGTCCTGTACACCTTTGGATCTCTATTCTGGAACTCTGCTGTTGGGAGTCCGTGACAGGATTGGCTGGAGTTCTCTCTGGGAGGATAACTGCTGTCTGTTTTATGGGGAAGCTGCTTCACTAGCAGTTTCATTGATATAGTAGTACCATAAGTAACAGAGACAAGGTAACTAGTTTGTCCACCAGGATGTTAATGTATATTGACATAACTGTTAATGTCTGTTAACAAACATTCCTTTTAGATGCCCATCTTACACATTTGTCTGTGGGCAGATGATAAAAAAATAAGCCGCACAGTGTGCCTATAACTGGTGAGAGTATCAGGCCAGACTGGATGCAGAATCCTCATCTTCAGCTTAAGTATCACAGCTATTATTAGTGGTAAAAGAGACTTAGATGATGAAATCATAGGGTTATCTAAAATGTTTTACTGTCAGCTGCATTTTCTTCCCTCCTTCCTCCTTCCCTCCATCCTTCTCCTCTCCCTCCTTTCCCTCCTTCCCTTCCTTTTCTTCCCTTTCTTCTGTCACTTTTTCCCCTAATCTCTACCTTCCTGTGGTCTATAAATCTGTGTTTTTCAAAAACATAGAGTTAAAATACTATTTTGTGTTAGGACCAGCATTTCTGTGATATACATGGTTCCGATGTTTAGTATATTCTTAGATTAATTGAAGATAGAAGATGAGAAAACTCATTGATTTAGTTTTTTAATTTTCACTTAAGTCTCATTTTTGTAACTTTTTCCTATTTTCATATAGGGTATTAAACTATGCTTCCCATTTAGTCATTGTTTTGCCACTTAAAGCATTTGCAGACCTGTAAGTGGAAAGGATGTGCTAAAGAATCTATGATTTTTCTAAAATGAAATTGTTTTTCTATATTCAATCCACATGTGAAAAGTCGAGTATATTAGTAATGCCTTCTATCACCACATAAATGTTTAGGAGATGAATGGCAATCATAATAAAATAGAGAAAGATGGCTTTTATGTCTTAATTATACTTAGGGAAGGGAATGATTAATTTGACATACCTCCTTTGTTACCCATTGATCAGCCTATATTAACCAGACATCTTGGAAAAACAGTCCGGTGTTAGATAGGTAGATGCAAAGTTGGAGAGCATTGTTAAGAGTTGGGCAGCTTGATGGAAGGCAGGATGTGAAAGGAAAGGAACAAGAGGGTTGGAAAAAAATGTTCTGAAAAGAAAAGGAATAAGACAAATGACATTTTATTTTCTGATCTGATTAAAATTTGAATTTTATCCATGAGGACATAATATAAACTGCTGTTTTAGGATGAATTCTGTCACACTGCATGAGAAAAGTAATTATTTGACTTAAGATTTATGGGAGATATTTAATTAAACATGTGTGAATAGTTTCTTAGTTATAATTTGTTTTTTATTGAACTAATTTTGTGACTAGAACATAGACTTTTCATGAGAGCTTTTTATCGTTTCACATAATTGTCATAGTTCAAATAATTTATTAATAAAAATAAATTTATTAATTTATTATATAGGATCAGAATAAAATTATTGTTCAGTCTGATTTTGCTGTTTGTGAGTTAGGAAAAGTTAGTCATGTATCTTGATCTAAATATTTCATATTAAAGATGAAATTATATATTAGTATACTACAGTTTTTAAAAAGTATAGTATGTTGAATTTTCAACATGGGCTTTATAACAAATTATGTAAATCTCATATTTGAATTAAATGGAAGAGAACTATCCTTGCTAACATGATGACAGTAGATTATCATATTTTTCCTTTCTTGTTTCTGTGTGAAGATTTTTTTTTTATTTAAAGGGAATCATAGAAACTTTATGGATTTTGCTTTGAGTGTGTCATCTTTTCATAGGATAAATGCAAAATTTCTTTATGAAGTTAGGAATATGTATATATATATAGATAACAACTTTTTTTAAAGAGACAAATGTCTGTGAACAAGAGATGGCTGCAGCAGTTACCTCGTATGTTAATGAAATAAATCTGTATTTACAGTTTGCGGTAATTTAGTCCTTTCATCACTCTGTGGAGCTCCCACGGTGTTCATTGAGCACAGCTGCTGGGCCTCTGGTTTTGGTAGATCTCTGAGCCTCAGGACCCCAGCATGCCTAACATCCAGATGTGGTGACATACTCGCACACATCCCCCGTGGACATGTGCCAGTGTGGACATACGATTGTCATCAGTTAGTTATGCCCAAGTGGTGCCAAGAAAAATTGCATCTGTCATACAGTCTGTCTGGCTTCATGGCCCATGATTGATTTAGAGACACTCCTGTTTTCCTTTACTTTGGCCATAGTCATAACATGCTCGCAGAGAGCTGAGATTATAAAATGAAGCATGTGACGTTTCATGACAAGAGGTCATTTTGGAACTTCGTGAAAGTTCACTGACGTAGACTTTCTTTACTGGCTGGGATATTGTTGCTTCCCAGTTGCTCAGAATGTCTCTGTAACTTACCTAACTTAGGCTTGATTTCTAAAAGCATTTTATTGCAAAAATCTTAGGATACAAGAGTACAGACATTTTTTCTCTTTATTTCCCAGTCTTTGGATTCATATGGTAGGCTTTTCATTATAAAGAAGAGATAGTATTCCCAGTGAATACTTCTTAGAAAGAGGTGTAAATTTTTTTTTTTTTATAAATGCATTATTGTTTGGACTATCACAGAAGTCTTTTGAATTTAAGAAACCACATATCAGCTTCTTTGATTAACTAAGTGATGTTATATATTGCTTTCATGTTAATGTTCAGCTGTACCTTTTTATTAATAATTTGATAGAAATTTATTACTAGGTAGTGACAATGCAAGGATGCATAAGCCCTGTTCCAACTTTCAAAAGTTTACACAGTATTTTGCCCTGTATAATGTGCACCCATATTTTTAGCCCAAACTTTCAGGGAAAAATATTCTTTCATTTTAATTTTTTAATGCAACTTTTTATTTGTTTACATTTAGGTACTTGTTTTTTGTTTTATAAAAGAATTTTAGCATTTATTTTTTTACATATTATGGTATAAGAAATTTTATGTAACAAATAATTACAAAACACAAGAATAAATACAAGGTACAAGAAATTTTATGTACCAGTAACAAATTTATGATATGTACTCATCATAGAAGGCCAAGAAATCTTCGTCATTGCAAGTCTGTTGAAAGTTCAACAAAACTGATTATTGTATTCCAGGGTATTATTTTGCACACGACTATCGTTATTGATTTCTAGAGTTACACTTTCAACTCACAGGCATAAATAAAAGAATTAAAAGCATTTATATACGTACAGAATTAGTTCTACCCATATATAATGTTCCTATTCTTCCCTCACAAAGTTGGGTAAAAAAGTGCGCATTATACACGGGAAAATACGGCAGTTATAAAGAAATCAAATACATAAATGAATCAATGAGTGAATTCCATTTAATGTGATAGTATGCTAAGAAAAGTAGAGTAGAATTAGGGGAGGAATACAAAGGAGAGACAAATTGTTGAGGGTTCATTTCAAACTTCTTATACTACTCATAACATGAAAATTTTTGCAGGTTTTTAAAAATAAATATTAAAATTTTTTCATCCTCTGTCTAAACACATTTGGCTGCCAATGGTATTTACAATTTAATAGTGTTTTGCAGTTTTGTATGACATGGTTATAAGTTTAAATATGTTATTTTTGCTAAGAAATCTTTCATTCTTTGAAGATAACGTGAAGATGAAATATTTTGTCGAACTAACTAGATTTTCCTGTTTTTCATGAATTACATGTAATTCAAATAAACAGTTTATCCTTGGATTTGTTATGTTTTGGGGTGTAGGAAGAGCTAGGACATGCAAATTTGTAAAGCAATAAAGGTTCATGTTTCTGAGGAGAATAGAAATTAGACCAAATAAAAGATCCAGTATCGTATCTGAGTAAAGAAATAGGCATTATTTAGCAGTTTCACGCCAGCTTTGTAATACCTCCTTTTTAGACATGACTGTTTATGTTAGTGACCATTCACTGAACAAATAATTAGATAGTACTTTGTGCCAGGTACTGTTCTAGTTCTTGAGAATACATCAGTGAATACACAGATAAAAACAACTGACCCTGCAGAATTTACATTCACTGGGAGGTTAGTTAATAGGCTTTGAGATATCCTGAATTATGAAACATTTATATCCCCATTGTGTTTCCAATTCAGATGCTAGTTGAAATGATGAGCAGCTATAGCACAGGCTATTGTGTCAGACTTTCAGAGTTACAACTGGCACTGTTTGGTGATGAATTAGTCAGTGTTCTGATTTTCTGAGAGAATATGGTGTCTTTGCACTGAGCCTGCTTTCTTGAGAAATACGGTCGCAGGAGGGTGGGTGTGATGGGAGTTATTTGTGTATTTGGTCAAATGAGTGAAACTTTTGGTGGAAAAGAGGAAAACCGAAGAAAGTATATGTGTTCAGTCACATCTCTGTTCAGCCTATGCATTGACTTGCCAGTAACCTCTCAGATCAAATGTGTCTGTTGTGCCCTTAGGAAGTGGCCATCTTCCTCCCAGATTCTGAATGTTGACCACACATTTGGCTCTGTACTGTCCACAGCATATTGGTGTGGTGGAAAGAACAGAAGACTATGTTAAAAGCCTGTCTGTGATTTAGGTAATTTGTAAAACCTCTGCCAGCTGTACTATTGGAGCACTTATTCCTTGGAAACCCTGTCACAGACAATTCAGTGGTCTGAGGGAGAAACTCGCACAATTGATGAAACCACTGCCTCTGATAATCAGGGTGCTTTTTGGCTCTTAGTTCTAGTATTAGTCATAGTAAACTCTGAGCTGATTTTCTTCAGTAAGGTTCATGGAAACATGGCAGGGTATAAGTAAATAAAAACCTTCTCATTTCATGTTCAGATTCCTCAGTATCTTATAATTTGCATTTTATGGAGCTCACTAACCATTGCATTCAACAACATCATTAAAGTTACTCAGACAGAAAGATGAAATTATGCATAATTTTTACTAAATCTCTGCAGTGTGCCAGATTATAATCAGGACATTAGTGGCAAATTATAATTTTAATTTTTTCTTTGATATCATTCTTCATAGTCTTATTGGTTATTTTGAAATAAAAACTGTCAGTAGTCATACAATTTCTGTTCTGGGTTTGGTAGCTGGATTTGGTATAGTGATGGGACAGCCATATTTGGACACAATTTTTAATGATCTCCTCAGAATGGAAAAGGGATTGAGATGTGGTTCTGCAGAGGACTCCGTTGTGTTTGCACTGGATCACCTGATCTGATCCTCCTTTGATGACTTTTCATTCTTTGGATGGCCTCAGTATCACAGGTCGCATGTACACATGGAAAATATGACCATTGCCTTTTGTCAAGCATTTCCTCATCCACGTCATAGAACAGGTTCTAAATTCTGTATTAGAAAAATTGTGACCCTGAGACATTTTTGTAAGCTCTTTAACATTGATAATTTTCTTCCTGAAGAAAGGCAGACCATGGATGAACACCAGATTTCAGATCAGGGTAGCAGATCAGCCCTTATTTGCCTTCACAAAAAGAAAGAAAGGTACATAACATTCTCCAGTTCTGGCTGTTGGACAGACCTAGGAAATTTATTGAACAATTTTTTTTCATTTGTACTTGTATGAGTGAGTTTGTCTGAACCACTGCTTCTCAGAAGGACTTCCACAATTTTAGAAAGCTGGGTGTCTATCCTTTTGCCTAAGAAGCTTTGCCAGAAAGTTGATTCCACAGCGTTTTTCATTAATTAGTTTTTGTGGGCAGCGTCTGCTTTGTTAGGAAGATTTTTTTTCCGCTTCATAACCATGTTTCTCTTCAGATGGATAGGCTAACCCTACCCAGTTGGTCCCAACCTTTTCACCAGCAAGAGTGAAATTTGTGTCACATTTACCCTGCTTTATGTCTTACAAGGTTTCATTCTAAACATTTACTGTAGTTACTTATTTAAAAAAATAACTTCTTCTTGTGCTTTGAATAAGTGACCTGTAACTGTCAATTAGGCGTTCTGATCAGAAAGTGATAAATCAAAGAAACCTCCGTTTCAAATCCCATCATATTTTTCACAGGTGAAATGCACAGTTAAAAAAAAAATTGAATATAGTCACACAACTTTTTATTACCTTCATGGACGCTCCTCAGAATGGAACATTGCCACATGCAAACATAGGATATAAAGGTCCTTAATATGTGTAGCCCATACCAGGGACGCTATTACGTATGACATCTACAGTGGAACTGCTAACCTGTTTGGTGACTGCACATTGTAGTGTAATTCTAAATGAAGGATTCCTGCCTTAGGAAGCAGTTGAACTGGAGAATCTTTAAGGTCTATTTTAACTCTTAAGGTTTACTGATTGGTAAATATTTATGTTTGAAAACAGGAAGAATAAGTAAGCTTTTAATAAACTAACGCTTTTAAAAATTTTCCCTTTGTTATGTCTTTTTCCTAGTTAATTTGTCTTTCTCCTAGGAGTTGAGAATAACATATTTAGATAAATTGTGGGATGATGTTATTGGGAAGGCATAATTCCAAAATGCTGTCAATGTACATTGTCCTATATGCAGTTTGACTTTAAAATATAAAACGCAGTGAAAGAAAAGCAATTAACCCTTTGAATGTCTTGAGTATGAAAATAGATTTTGCACAACGACTCCCAAAACATTTAACCAAATAGTTGAGGGTTTAAAGATATATATATATATATGTATGTGTGTATATATATATATATATATATATATACACACACACACACACACACACACATACATACACACACACACACACACACACACACATATATTTTAAAATCTGGAGATCCTTTTCACTATTTATAATGACAAGAGTTTGCAAAATGGAGAAAACACTCTAAATACTTTAGAACCAGGGCACAGTTGCCCCTGTAGTTTCTTTGTCTTATCTTGACTTGGGGTACATGGCTCTTCTTCATGGTTTATTGCTGAACTAAATCTGGATATTTCCATAATGCAAGAAGGAGAATGTAGCTTATTTGAACAGTTGTGGTAGGATCCATGTGGTGAATGTTTTATACTCTTTCATAGCCCCTCATGTCCAAGAACCACTGTTATAATGTGTCCTGGTCAGGACATATTGTCTCCATGGCCTGCGATCATGGGAGTTCTTGTTGTTGTGTCCCCTTTAAAACATGTGGTATCTGAAGTCAAATGTGAGGTTTTAAAAAAGTCTAAGAGTGGGGTTTTTGTCATCATGTATTAAAAACCAGGCTTAAAAAATTATGGTGTTTTTTTGAATTGCTCCCTTACCACATTTTACCCAGTTCATGTGGTATTCATGAATAGCTTATATGCTTTATTATTTCTTAATTTAAAAGGCTCTGAAGATTAGGCTTTCATTTGAGTAGATTATTAAACTTTTATTTTTTTAACTGTGCCTGGGTCTATTTTTAATTGGTGACTGAGGTCTTAGCTTTTATTTTATAATGTTCTATGAAAAACTTTATCATTTTTATATACCGTGTTTCTCCGAAAATAAGACCTAGCCGGACAATCAGCTCTAATGCGTCTTTTGGAGCAAAAATTAATATAAGACTCAGTCTTATATTATATAATAAGGCCGGGTCTTATAGTAAAATAAGACCAGATCTTATATTAATTTTTGCTCCAAAAGACGCTTTAGAGCTGATTGTCCGGCTAGGTCTTATTTTCGGGGAAACACGGTATGAGAGAAAAAATAACAAAAAATGTTAAAATTTTTCTTGCTTCAAGATAATTGAAGAGATTGCCCTGACTTGGTGATATTTGTTGTCAGGGCAAAAAGTATCTAATATTATCGGTGGAAGGGTTAAATATGGCAGTTTGAAATTTGACTCTTATCAAAGTAAATCTGTATTTGAATATTAGTTATGACCAAGGAGTCCAGTATTCAGTTATTTGCCTCAATCTGTATTGATTATATAATTTCTCTAGTGTTTTGATGTAGTTGTGAGTACAAAGAATTTCTGACTTTTATTGGACTATATTGATGTTTACTGGGACTTCAAGGTAATAATTAGAAAACCAACTTAGAAAATGTTGATATCAAACCAACATTTGTTTTAATGTAAAAATGTGCATTTTTTATATAAATGATCATTAAAATGTGCATTTATTTGAAAAATACAGAACATTTATATTACAAATAGAGTATTTGACTAGAATATCATAATTGCAGGTTACATTTATTAAAGGCTTATGTGTGCCAAGCATTGGTCTAAAGTACTTCATATAAAAAGCTCTCTACATGAACTGTCTCACTTAAATCTTATAATAATCCTCTGATGGGATTTTATTATTAATCCCATTGTACATGTGAGGAAAGTGAGGCACATAGAAGTAAATTGTCCAAATGTTTTAAACTCAGGCAGTTGGACTCTACAGCTTTTTCTTTTTTCTTTTTAATTAGTTTCAGGTGTACAAAACAATGTAATAGTTAAGACATTTACACCCCTCACAAAGTGATAACCCCCTCTACAAAGTGATAACTCCCCAATCTACTACCTCTTTGACATTGTATATAGCTGTTAAAATTCCACTGACTCTGTTCTCTATGCTGTACTCCACATCCTGTGACTATATATATATTAAATTATAGTTGACATTCATTATTATTTAGCCTCAGCTTCAGGTGTATAGCACAATGCTCAGGCATCTACACCGTCCGTGAAGTGGCCTCCCCTTCATAAGACAAGTGTAGAGCTTTTTAACTTCTACTCTATACTACTTCCCTAAATTCTTTTTCTAAAAAGAGACAGAGAAAGTTTATGTAGTCAGCATACCTTATTGAGCACACTGTATTGTTTAAAACCCCTTCCATTCATCCCCCCGTGTTAATTGAGTACCTATAATAGAATGCTGGGTATTGTGGGAGCTGATAAATAAATAAGACATGGTTCCTGTACTCAAGGAGCCCCCAGTCTGGAGAGCACAGTCATATCAACCAGTTGTTATGATGCAGTGCATCGTAAGGAGGAGGTATATAAACAAAGAGGTCCGGGAGCATGAAAGATCTTTCTGTGATCTCATTTTAGTAGTTATTTCCCTTCTGTAGAATCTTGTGGTCAGGGACAGCTGACTCTGTTTTGTTAAGTATGTACGCAATAAAAATAATTTTCATAGTTCAAAGGGAAGAACTAAAAGGCTAGTAGGCTTTGCATTTTGGAATTCTGGATATTCTTCATGTGATGATGGAACATTGATGAGCTTTGGCCGTCAGTTCCTGGAAATTGCCGGTCATGGCCAACCAATGTCGGATATAATTAACATTAATACATACTTTGGAGAGTAGCCAGTTCCATGGGCCAGAATTGTTATAAACTCACACTGACTCAACATGCACATACATATTTCTACAAATTTAGCGTGTTCTGTTATTTCTCTCAAAACATTGGCATTCTCTTGTAATAGCCTTGTATGTGTTTTTCTCCAATCTTAGAGTCGTAAAGTTTGGTATAATAGATTATTATGCAAACAGATGTAAAGTGATCTGTCCTTTGGGATATTCAGCATAACATGTTGGTTAGCTTTGTTATTATTTACTCTTCCCAAATAGCTCAAAAGAAGCACTGTCTTTATGAAGTCTGCAGCTAATCAAATATTACAATAATAACTAATACATTTGGAGGTCTTTGATTTCTAATTTGGTCCAAGACACCTCATAATGATGATAGCCAGATGGATTAATTTAAAAATAAGCAAAGGCAGTATTAAAAACAAACAAATAAATAAAAATTAAACAAAAAATACTGGAATCAAGAAGGGATACCAAATTGAAATCCAGAAGAAAATCACAAAGTGTATATTGGTTTATTCAGCTAGTAGAGGCCCTATTAGCTGGAATTTGAGGACTTGAAAAGCATTTTGTAGTAGGGTGAATAATGGCCCCCAAAGATATTCACCTCCTAATCCTTAAAAATCTATGAATATGTTACCTTACATGGCAAAAGGGACTTTGTAGATTTAAGGCGAGGATTTTGAGGTAGGGAGATTATCCTGGATTATTTGGATGGGTTCATGTAAACAGTAGGGTCCGTATAAGAGAGAGGAAGGAGGGTCAGAGTCAGAGAAGGAAATGAGACAATGGAAGAAGAGGTCAGAGTGATGCAGCCACAAGCAAAGGAATGGTGGCAGCCTCCTGAAACTGGAAAAGGCAAGAGATGGATTTCCCCTTACGGCCTCTAGAAAAAATGCAGCCCTGCCAAATGCTTGATTTTAGTGCAGAAAAACAGATTTTGGACTTCTCACCTTCAGAACTATAAGAGAATCAATTTGTATTATTTTAAGGTACTGAATTTGTGGTAATTTGTTAACAGCAGCAAATAGGAAACTAATACAGACCTCACATGTCATGTACTACAGTGACTCTTTAAAAAAAAAATCTCACCAATCAGGTTTGGGGAAGAGGAAGGGGCGGGAGGTGGGGGGTTGGCAGGAAATACTTATTGGTGATCAGGAGGATTGGGAGAGTAAGAGAAATTTTTTGGTGTCCAAGATTACTGTTGACATCTCCAAAGAGTACAAATAAGTAATTCGTGGCAAATATTACTATAGGAGTGAGGTAGAGCAATGTCTTATAGTTCTGGAAATTCTGAGTCCCACCTATGCTGCTCCTCTCTCTTACTAATGGTGTTAAGACCATTGGTTGACCTCCCACTCCCATCCATGAAAGAACATCTCAGCTGTTGTAACTGTCTTGATTACGTCCACTGCCAATCAACCATCCTTGTTATTTACATGTGAAATACTTTTGAGTCCATTTTGTACTGAACAGGTGGTTAGTACATCAGCTCAGATTCATGAGCCTTTGTCTCCCTGATCCACAGAAAAGAAGGCTGAAACTTGCCCTAACTGGGAAATTTGTTTTAAATTAAGAGGAAGTCTTTTTTTCCCCCAAAATTTAATTCCAATTCTTTCTTTTGCATTTGAAGACCATTTTCTTTTATTCTGTTGTATGAAAATGAGGACTAGTTGGTGAACTTCTGTTTTATTTAGTCTGCTTAAAAATAAAGTTTTGCCTGTTTTTCTAGCCAGTTGATCCTTTTTCACTCAGAGTGTGTTATTTTCTAAGTGGTTAGGTATTTTGTGTTTCTCTTGAATCTTATCCAAGCACCCTCTGATCCTTTTAAGCACTGGGTCTCGTCAGTGATAGAAGTTACAGTACCCTTTCGTGAATGTGGGAAAACAATCCTGTGTTAATTTGGAATGTTGACTTGAAATTGACACATTTGAAATACAAATTAGCATTAATTTTGAATGAAAATCAGCTGATTAATAATATGTTCGATGCATTAGTAAAAACCTCTCTGTAAAGCAGAATGACCTTTTTTTCAAACTAAAATTTTTGATTTTAAGCTATGTTCTTTTGGAAATTAGTTTGTTCCATCATTATTCAAAAACTGACACATCAGGATCCTAACATTTAATTACATGGTGTCTGCCTTTGTTGGGGCACGTTCTATTTGCCTTTAGTTCTCCCACAAATTATTTAGAAGAACGTTGAGTTAAAATATTCTGTCAGTACCCATGTATACCAAACAGTGCATTAAAATACGTAAGAAATTACAGTTTCAATTTAAATTCTTCTTGACTGAGATTTGGTTTGTTAATCTTGGTAATCTATTTTGTTAGGTATTTATAAGGAATTATTAGCTGGGAAGAAAGAGAAATACGGACTCTGTCCCTTAATCAAATGCCTGTTGAGCAAAAAGTATAGATGGTTACTATTTCTAACAACTACTCATTCTTATTCAATTTCAATAAAGTAGCTCTCAGAGAAAGCAATGAAAGTCTTTAACATTTTTTTTCTTTTTCTGTTGAAGTAAGAGTAAGGGACAGGCAAACTGCTTTGAGCTCTCTTTAAGACCTTACAAATATCCTGCTCTTCATCAAACTTTACTCCCTAGGTTGAACATGTGCTGATGATTCTCATCTGAACTAGTTTTTATTTTGATGATTGCAAAATGGTGGTTTTATACCACAGTTATCAGTTGATAGTCTACTATTGTGAGGAGAGTATGCTTTCTTTCCTCCCTTCTTTCCTTTCTCTCTCCCTCCCTTCCTCCTTCCCTTCGTTCTTTCCTTTGACTTATGAATCTATTATCAGTCTTGACTTATGAATTCCCATTTTTCCCCAGTGGTTAATAATCTATTACTATCCTTATTTATTTTGATATTCAAATTACTTTCTGATTTTTCATACTTTAGTCTCATGTGTGCCTTTAAAGCCGCATGTTCCACGTCACTCTCATGTGCATTTTGTTTTGTGCTCTGCCTTCTTTTCTCACTTTATGCAAAGATTACACAAATTCAGTCTTTCCTCCTTTTTGAAATTTGAATTGTTTACTACACTTAAGTGAACTTTACCTTCTCTGAGCCTGGTAGTATCTTTTTCTTACTGATTCTGTTACTTCCCATGAATCTAAGGGTTGATTATTTAGCCATCCTCATCATAGGAAAACAGGTTCAAAGTCCTGAACTAAAAACTTGTGATGCTTGTTCACAAAATCAGGGACCTTTGAAACTTCCATTCATTTTGTCTTTTCCAAAATTCATGTCATCAGCAAGCTTAAGAGTATATTTTGGTTATTTCCATATAATGCACTTTTTTCCCAAGTCTTTTTGTATTCATGCTTAAAATGCCGTATTATTATTAAAATTTTAAAATGATATTTGTTTTCAGATTTGAGGTTTAGCAATAACTCCCATTTAATGAGCATATACTTTGATGCCTGGACAATTTTTTTTGCAAATGTTTTATCTTATTGCCACTGTAAAAAAATTAAAATTTTAAGGTAGCTATTTCAATCAAGGAGTCTGTGGAACATTTTGGAAATGCTTTCTCTGAGACAGTTTGAAAACAGCTGCAGTAGTGCTGAATATAGCTTGTATTACTATATAAAGAGTATGAACGTAAATTGTCAGTATTTTGCCTCGTTTGTTTTCAGGAGTGATCAGAAACTCTGGTGTGGTACAGATGATGACAATAGGATAGTAATGTCTAGTTAAAAAAAGCAATCTTGTTTTTAGAGAACATTTAACAATTTTTATTCAAGCGTTGAACTATTATATTCACAAAAATGATAGGAGAATTTGTGGTTGAAGAACTTAAAACCTTATGAGGTGGTGAGGGTGGGTGACCACTGTCTAGATAGAGTAAACTGATAACTGCCCTTAATTTTATTCTCACTAAATTAAAGCTACAGATAGCTCACCGAGGGAAGAGATGATGAATTCCTTCTAAAAGAATCACAGATTGTTAATAGTTCATTCTATGTAGTTCATTTCTACCTTCTACTCTCAGTAATTTTTTCAAGATCCACATCACCAGCACTGAAGAAGTGCTGATAAATGTTTTACCTTGTTGTACTGAAACTTTTTTTCCTCCTCTGTCTATTTGTCCATGCAAATATTTAATGTTTCTTTTATAATTTGTAACACTGATGAAAATTTCTTGGCTCTCAGTTTTTCTCAAAGCACACTATACATTGGGTTCTTGGAACTCCATATTTCATCTATTTAAGCAGAGATAAATAGGTATTTCTTAGACCTCTTCTACACAGTTTTATGGAGCCCTTGGCATGATGTGAGCTTGTAATAACAGCTGGTTACTAACTACTCTGTGGGAAAACTGACAGCGAGTCATTAAGTAAACTTGCCTAATATACCATCACGCAACTGGTTAACCTGAGCTGTTAACTAAACAAAAACGTCTCTTAAATGGCTTGATTCTCCTGACTATATTGTATAGTAGGTAAAAGTTCAGACTTTGAGGCAGAAGGATCTGAGTTTGAATCCCAGCTTTTAACTATTTACTAAAAAAGTTGTGCAAATTGCCTAGCACATTCTAGAGTCAGTATTAGCCATTATGTCAAAATATATGTCAACAGCCCCTCTGCAAAGAAGATGCATCACTTCTTTTTTTTAAATATAAGAATGCAGCTCTAAAACTCAATTTATTTAACAAAAGTACTGAGTTTGATTCAGCTGCCCTAAATTCTAATTCTTGGAGGAGATTTTTAAGGATGATTAGGGATGGAATAAAATAGTATGAGAAGTCGTTTATAAATTATATCACAATATAAAAGCATGAAGTGTTAATTTATTTTAAATACAGTTAATTTTTTTCTACCATAGAAACTGTACTCTCCTAGAAAATTTGGAAAATATATCAAAAAAATCAGAAATAAAATGAACTGTTGTACAACCACCTAGAGATAACTGCTTTCTTTCCTTTTAGCCCTGAGTTTTGTCTTTTTTAAACATAAATTGGTTATTTAGGAACATGCAGTGATCCCAGAAGGAAGATTATATAAAGGAACATTTGATAAAAGAAAACACCTGTCACTTGATGTCTTTTTTTTCCCCCCCCAATTACAAGACTCAACAATTCAGCCTCTTCACGATCAGTTGTAATGGTGTAGAAAACCATTTGTCAATTATCTGGACAATATAAATGGCCATTTTATAGCTTTTTTCAGGTCTGCTTTTGGGAGGTGTTGATTCTTATACTTCTTTAATCTGTTCCTAACAGGACCTGTATTGAAAGTGGGGAGGGAAGCCTGGCTTGGCAACAGTTCCTGTGAAAAGTAACAGGGCATCTTAAATGACCACAAGTTTTATTGAGACAGCAATGTGTTGGGCTAACTTTAAATGCTAATGCCGACTTAGGTTTCATCAATGAACGATCTGAGGATGTGATTTTCTTGCTGTGCCTTATGCATCTAGATCACATCCAGCATATTGTTTGGGGGACTGAGGTTTGAGCTGGGCATTGCTAGTGTAGGAAGAGGCAACTAGGACAGCAATGGATCTGGACGCCTTGTCAGTCATTGAATAGTTAAATTGAGAATGTTTTGCTTAGCAGGCATCCTAGGATAGCTGAAAGGAATCTACATTATGAAGGAGGGAACAAACTCATGGCTCCAGATGGCAAAACTACAGACCTTGGAAAGTGATGAGATAGGGGTTCTCTTTGGCTTAATATAGTGTGTGTGTGTGTGTGTGTGTGTGTGTGTGTGATAAAATTATCAGGATTGTCTAGTAATGGAATAGACCTTAGGAAGGCGTAAGTTTCTGGTCATTGAAGGTATCTAAGCTGAGATTGGATGGATCCCTGCCAAGACATACTATAAAATGCATTTCTTCACTGGATTCATTCACTCACTCGCTTTTTATTGAGTCCTTCCTATGGGCCAGGCATTGTGCCCAGTGCTCAGGAGACAAAGATCAATACAGTGGGTAAGAGGTTGGATTAAATGACTTTAAAAATGCCATTATGGCTGTGGCTGAAAGAAATTGCTTGATGAGTCAGTTTCTTTTGCCTTAGTAATGTATGGAGCTCTGATTTGTGTATTACTCTGTCTCTCAAACACTCCAGAGTGTTACTATCCTATTTCTTCTGTGACGTGGAGTAATGCTTCATATCATTCTCTAAGAGATTGTAGGCCGTTAATTTATGTACGTGACAATATTTTATTTTCCTGCCTTTGAACATAGAGGTTACAGTTGAATGTAGAGTCACCTTTTGATGGAATAATGTTGATTTTTCATGGCAAATGTTTAATTCCATGCTGACTTACAGAAGGTTTTAAAGATTCAAGATTTATCAGAAAGTATAATGAGAGAACACAGTGCTTATTAAATGTAAGGTGATATTATATATTAATGTTGTTGGAAGTTCATTGTACTTAAAACATATATAGAAGAGTCAGGTTCTAAAGTTACTCTTATTTTTTCTGAGAAGAGTTATAGTTTGTGTATACTGAGATATTAAATCTCCAACTTCAATATTTATAGATTGCCTACATATCTGGGCTAATTCTATTCCTGCTTGTGGAGATCAGATAGTACCAGGAGAAGTAGAGGTGCCAAGAACAAAGTGTGCAGATTTGGAGGTGATATTGGGATCGCCGTACATTTTGGCCCATTAAGTAAGGCCAGCTGTTCATTTGTTTCATGTCTAGGTTTGGAATTCACCCAGTTGCAGGCCGCATGCCTGGTCAGCTTAATGTGCTGCTGGCTGAGGCTGGGGTGCCATATGATATCGTGCTGGAAATGGACGAGATCAACCAGGATTTCCCAGGTAAGTCATGGGTGTGCTGATCACATTTAAATAATCTTCGTGTGAAGAAAACAATGCCAGTCTTAAGACATAAATTGTGGGCTCACGGAAGACCTACAGTCAAATGAATAAGCTGTTCTTAGTAGGTACAAGTTGAAATTAAGTAAATGAAACACAGTACTGAATAAGGGGCCCCAGATTTGTAAGCAGCACGAGTAATTCCGTTCTTATAAGGAGAGCTGAGGGGTGGTGAAAGCCCTGGGAGGCAGTGCAGTGGAGTGCATTGCCGAGGGACTCTGAACAGTCCTGCCTTTAGAATCCAGGTCCTGACTCTCACTCGTTTGTAACCTTGAACCAGGTACTCAACCTTAGGTTCCTCATTTATAAAATTGCTTCCTTTGATAATTTAGTGTCTGATTCTGGCAGTGTTTACTGGTTTTCAGTTGTACCAATTCATGGTCAGTAAAGTCGTTTTCTGTTTTCTGGAAGTACTAGGACTTCACTAGGTAAGGTGCTGTACTTTCTGGCTGTCATTGGGTAGATACTGAATGCTAAGGACATTTGGCCCAAGATCATGTTTGTTATAATTAAACCAGTTTCCTTTGACAAGTATGCACTGTAAATGTAAAAATACTGTTTATTAGAGAAAAAGAATGAAATCGTGTGTATTTCTAGATTCACATGGCATTTTTGGTAAATTTCTAATGTAGTTTATATTATAATCTTTAAAGAGGGAATTTTGGCCATTTTAATTTTATGTCCTCTTTCAAATATCACTGTTGCTAACTTATGTGTGAAACCTGCCAGTTCCAGGAATTATGGACACAGTTTTAATATAGTTCAGGCTCTTAGATCATTTTCTTTTAGATATCAGATTGCATTTTAAGTGGTCATTTTAGAAGTTGAAAATGGAATGCAGATATTATAAAATAATGTAACTGGCAAGATCCTGTTGGGATAATAAAGAACTCTAAAGTCACATTAGGTAGATCCATTGTGGGGAGGTGAAGCATAATAATGCAAGCGCCAGTCAGGATGCTCAGGTTCAGATGCAGGAGCTATTGCTTTTTAGCTGTTTGACATTAGTTAAGTTACGGAATCTCTCTGATAAAGCTCTTTGTACAGTTCCGGGCACAAGTGTGGATCCTATAAATATTAGGTTTTGTTATTCTTATGTTTGTAAAGTCAGATCACTTTAATTTGCCTCAAAAGAAGTGAAAGTGACTTCTTTAAGTTTCATGTTTTATCTTTTTTTTCTTTCATTATGCAGACACTGATTTAGTCCTTGTAATTGGAGCTAACGACACTGTTAATTCAGCTGCTCAAGAAGACCCCAACTCTATTATTGCAGGCATGCCAGTTCTTGAGGTCTGGAAATCAAAGCAGGTAAAGTTTCTGACTTGTGTTTCATTCCAGTAATCAGAGGTCTCTTAAAATACATATACAGCACTTGCCTTGGTCACTTGATGAGAAATGACAATTTTTTAGGAGGCCCAGGAGTTAGAGTATGTTTAGGGTGCAGTTCTCTCTAGGCAGCTTCTGTCGGTTCTGTGGTCACCAGAGAATCTGAATGAGTGCCCTGATCATGAGTAGAACTAGATGAGATTATGTGGATAGATTAACAAAATCTGTAACCACAGCTGAAAAAAGAGCTGTGAGCTTTTGGAATGAGGCTGGCCAAAGTCCAGGTCGAGTCCAGTGAAGCAGATGGCTTCTCTCTGGGACAGAGAACCAGTATCGTCGCCTTCATATATGAAGACGAGCACATTTTTTCATTTAATGTTTTTGAAAGGGAATTTGTATGTTGTTATGGGGTGTCTAGAAGGAAGGTGATTTGGAAATCCAAATAGCAACATGGCATAAGGAAGCAAGCTCTGCACATGCACATTACTTCTGAGAAAGCTAGTTGCTAGATTGCAGAGAACTCAGAGGCTCATCCATTTTCCTTTACCCCAGCAGTGGGCACCCCTCTTGACCATTCCGAAATCATATCTACATTTTCAGAACCATAATCACACAATTTACATTTCCCTTTTAATCTTGTTTCTCTTTATTATAAATATGTAAGTTTCAAACTTCGCAGTTGTGATGATTGAGTAGATATACCATATACTTTTTTGTGTGTATATGAACAAATATTGTACTGGTCGTTAATATTTGAGAGTTTGCAGAGTGCATTATTGTACTAATGCTATTTGAAGCGTGAACATATTTGTACTGCTGCCATTTTGGGATGATGACATGTCCTAGGACACCATAGGAAGGCTTTTCATTTCAGTAAGAACTGACTTGCTACGCACCAGGGCAGCGACATCCATACCCTGTGTAATTGTATATGTCTCTGCGACATCAGTATTAGAGATGGGTTTACCCCTTCCATTTTGCTCAGTAGGAGCATAGCATTAGTTATCAGCACTCTCCTTGTGACAAGCTAGATTGTTCTTGGGTTTTTGTGTTAGAACTTTCTGATATGTTTGACTTGAAAGTGATGGAATAGGAACCTTACCATTTTCCCACTCAACTACATTCATCTTAGGATTTGTAGTAGAAGCCTTTACACTGTTTTTGTTCTCTTTAGCATATTCAGAAGATGCTTATTTTCTGACTAGAAAATATTATACATAGTCTTTTATAGAGAAAAGCACTAAGAAGAAAATCACTTAATAATCTTACCACTCAGATAAGCTATTGTTAACATGACTTTTTTTCTCATGGGTATAAGAGTATGGACACATTTTAAAAATTAAAGTTAATGCAATGTAAATATGCATTTAAAAATACTCCTTGTATATTTTTATGTCTCTATACTAAAGAATTAGTAGCGGTATGTGCCTTGTTCAGAATTAGGGTAGGGCAATGTTTGTGTGCCGAAGACGTCCTAGCAAGATCTGTTAAATACACTCTCTCACTTACTTTTGCTTTGTAGGTCATTGTTATGAAGAGGTCCTTGGGTGTTGGCTATGCTGCAGTGGACAATCCAATCTTCTACAAACCTAACACTGCCATGCTTCTAGGAGACGCGAAGAAGACATGTGATGCACTGCAGGCAAAAGTTAGAGAATCCTACCAGAAGTAAATTTTAAAGACGAAGGTGTTGTCTAACAGAGCCACCTCTTCAGCTGTGGGAACAGGCAAATAAAG
Organism: Rhinolophus ferrumequinum; assembly: GCF_004115265.2. NCBI lineage: Eukaryota > Metazoa > Chordata > Mammalia > Chiroptera > Rhinolophidae > Rhinolophus > Rhinolophus ferrumequinum. The sequence goes on from NC_046290.1 coordinate 28,970,339, forward strand.
TATCAATATGTACAGCTTATATACATCTGTAACAAAGCTCTTGGAAGAAAAGGAAGACTCTGAAGAAAGCAAAGGAAATACAGGGAGATTTTCCAGAGCAGTGATCCCTCAATTTTAAAAAAGGATTGAGCATTCTAAATGTCTTTCTGTGTATATCTTTTGTGTTATGAATTAAAAGTATTTTATAAAAGGAGAAAGAACAGCCTCATTTTAGATGTAATCCATTTGGATTTTTTAAAAATTCCTCCTCATTAGCCAGTAATGTTTTAAAAAATGTAAGTCTTTAGGATTTTAAGACTGACTACACATGGATCTGAAAAATCTGGCACAGTGTAAACTTTACAGGAACCTGCGTTTATTTTGTTCAGCAAATGTGACTAATTTGAAACTTTTATCGACTCTTGAGCTGTCCTCTTAACATTTAACCATGATAAAAATCAGTCTTATGAAATTGGTTTCAATTTTTCAAACTGCTTTTCAATTCTAGACTTCAGGGGTATATTTTTCTCACTTCTATTTTAATACATTAAAGGATGGGATAATCTTCCAGAGATGCTGGAAACATTTAAGTCTTTTGCTCTGTATGTTTCTTTAGGACACCGGTGAAACATATACTTTGAAATAAGTATTAGTTGTATTTTTTAAAACCCCATTTCTAATTGGAGATCTGTTTAATTGCTGTAAATTTATAATGTGTAGTACTGTACTAAGTGCACTTGAATGGAATTCAACTATTTGCCTAATAAAATGAGTTCATTATGTTTGCACAGTGATGTAGCAATTGTCTCTGGCGACAAAAGGCTAAAATCGAATAGTTCTGCCTGTTATTAACATCTGGGGAAGACTTGCTACTATAAAATAGATGAACTTAATCTGTCTTAATTGTTTGCAAGATTTTCTTTTTCCAAATCAGAGTGTGTTTTGAGATCTTATGTAATTGATCCCATTTGGGAGAATTGGTGTCACTTTTTGAAAAAATAATTTTTGATAAAATTATTGGGGTGACATTGGTTAGTAAAATTATATAGATTTCATGTGTACATGTCTATAATACATCATCTGTATATTGCACTGTGTATTCACCACCCAGAGTGAGTTCTCCTTCTATCACTATAGACTTGACTCCCTTTCCCTTTTCTACCACACCTCTCTCCCCTTACCCTCTGGTAACCACTAAACTCTTGTTTGTGTCTATGAGTTTTTGTTTGTCTTGTTTGTTGCTTTCAGTTTTGTATCCCACATATGAGTGAAAGCATATGAGTATCGACTTTTTCTGACTTATTTTGCATAGCATGATCATCCCAAGATCCAACCATGTTGTCGCAAATGGCAGTATTTCATCTTTTCTTATGGCTGAGTAATATTCCATTGTGTATATGTACCACATCTTTTTTATCCAGTAGTCTATTGAAGGACACTTTGGTTGTTTACATGTCTTGGCCACTGTGAATAATTCTGCAATGAACACAGGGGTTCATATATCTTTATGGATAAATGTTTTCAGATTTTTTGAGTAGATACCCATAAGAGGGATTGCTGAGTCATGGGGTAATACTATTCTTAATTTTTTGAGGAAACTCCATACTGTTTTGCATAGTGGCTGTACCAATTTACATTCCCACCAACAGTGTATGAGGTTTCCTTTTTCTCTACAGCCTCTTCAAAACTTGTTATTACTTGTCTTATTGATAACAGCTATTCGAACAGGTGTGAGGTGGTATCTCATTGTTTTGATTTGCGAATCATTGTTTTGATTTGCATTTCTCTAATAGCTAGTTACGTTGAGCATTTTCTCATATATCTATTGGCCGTTTGTATGTCTTCTTAGGAGAAGTGTCTGTTCAGGCCCTCTGCCCATTTTTTATTTGTTTTTTAAGATTACAACACTTTATTTATTTATTTATTAGGACTTTATTGGGGAACAGTGTGTATACTTCAGGACTTTTTCCAAGTCAAGTTGTTGCCCTTTCGATCTTAGTTGTGGAGGACACCATTCGGCTCCATGTCCAGTTGCTGTTGTTAGTTGCGGGGGGCGCAACCCACCATCCTTTGCGGGAGTCGAACCGGCAACCTTGTGGTTGAGAGGACGCACTCCAACCAACTGAGTCATCCGGGAGCTCGGCGGCAGCTCAGCTCAAGGTGCCGTGTTCAATCATAGTTGCGGGGAGCGGAGCCCACCATCCCTTGTAGGCCTCGAGGAGTTAAACTGGCAACCTTGTGGTTGAGAGCCCACTGGCTCATGTGGGAATTGAACCGGCAGCCTTTGGCATTAGAAGCATGAAGCTCCAACCTCATGAGCCACTGGGCCGGCCCTGCCTATTTTTTAATTGGATTTTTTTGTTGATTTGTATGAGTTCTTTAAATATTTTGGATATTAGCCCCTTATTAGAGGTTTTGTTTACAAATATCTTCTCCCATTCCATTGGTTGCCTCTTTTGTTGACTGTGTCTTTTGCTGTGCTGAAGCTTTTTAGTTTGATATTGTCCAATTCATTTATTTTTGCTTTTACTTCCCTTGTCTTTGAGGTAAAAGTCATAATATCTTTTCTGAACCCAAGTCTATAAATTTAGTACCTATTCTTTCTTTGGAATTTATTATTTCAGGTCTTATATTTAGGTCTTTGATCCATTTTTAGTTAAGTTTGGTAACTGCTGACAGATACCATGTTTCCCCCAAAATAAGACCTATCCGGACCATCAGCTCTAATGCGTCTTTTGGAGCAAAAATTAATGTAAGACCTGGTCTTATTTTAATATAAGACCAGGTATAATATAATGTAATATAATATAATTTAATATAATATAATTAATAATATAAATACCTGGTCTTATATTAATTTTTGCTCCAAAAGACGCATTAGAGCTGATGGTACGGCTAGGTCTTATTTTCAGAGAAACACGGTAGCAGTGTAGCAGTGTAGCAGTGCAACACACGGATGCATGTGGCTTTCCAGTTTTCCTAGCACCATTTATTGAAGAAGCTTTCATTTCCCTGTTGTATATTTTTGGCTCCTTTGTCGAAAATTATCTGGCCGTATATATGTAGGTTTATTTATGTGTTTCAGTTCTTTTTTTTTTTTTTTTTAAAGATTTTATTGGGGAAGGGGAATAGGACTTTATTGGGGAACAATGTGTACTTCCAGGACTTTTTTCCAAGTTAAGTTGTCCTTTCAATCTTATTTGTGGAGGGTGCCATTCAGCTTCAAGTTGTTGTCCTTTCAGTCTTAATTGTGGAGGGCGCAGCTCAGCTCCAGGTCCAGTTGTTGCTAATTGCAGGGGGTGCAGCCCACCATCCCTTGTGGGACTCGAGGAATTGAACTGGCAACCTTGTGGTTGAGAGCCCACTGGCCCATGTGGGAATCGAACCAACAGCCTTTGGAGTTAGGAGCATGGAGTTCTATCCGCCTGAGCCACCGGGCCAGCCCTCTGTGTTTCAGTTCTATTTCGTTGGTCTGTGTGTCTGTTTTTCTGCCAATACCAAGCTGTTTTGATTGTTGCTTTGTAGTATAATTTAAAGTGAAAGTGATACTTCCGGCCTTGTTCTTTTTTCTCAGGATTGCTTTGGCTATTCAGTGTCTTGTGATTCCATACAAATCTTATGATTTTTTTGTTCTATTTCTTTGAAAAATACCATTGGATTTTTGATGGGGATTGCATTAAATCCATATATTGCTTTGGGGTAATATGACCATTTTAACTATGTTGATTCTTCCAATCCATGAACATGAAATATCTTTCCATTTCTTTGTGTCTTCCTCAATTTCTTTTAATAATGTCTTATAGTTTTCAGTGTATAGGTCCTTCACATCCTTTGTTAAGTTTATTCCTAGGTATTCTTTTTTGTTGCAATTGCAAAAGGAATTTTTTTTCATTTCTTTTTATGAAATTTCATTGTTAGTATATAGGAATGCAATGGATTTTTGTACATTGATTTTGTATTCTGCAACTTTATTTGTTTATTGTTTCTAATAGTTTTTTTGTGGAATCTTTAGGGTTTTGTATATAAAGAATTGTGTCATCTGTAAAAAGTGACAGTTTGACTTTTTCATTCCCAATTTGGATGACTTTTATTACTTTTTCTTGTCTGATCGCTCTGACTTGAACTTCCAATACTACGTTGAATAACAGTGGTGAGAGGGGGCATCATTGTGTTATTTCTGATCGTAGAGGGAAAGCTTTCAGTTTTTCACTGAGTATGATATTAGCTGAGGGTTTGTTGTGTGTGGCTTTATTATGTTGAGGTACTTTCCTTCTATACCCATTTTATTAAGTGTTTTAATCATAAATTGATGTTGTATCTTGTCAAATGCTTTCTCTGCATCTATTGATATGATCATATGATTTTTATCTTTAATTTGTTTATGTGGTATATCACATTGATCGATTTGCATATGTTGAACTATTGTTGCACTCCTGCAATGAACCCCACTTGATCATTATGTATAGTCTTTTTAATGTATTGTATTTGATTTTCCAGTATTTTGTTTAGGATTTTTTGCATCTGTAATTTATCAGAGATATTGGTCTGTAGTTTTCTTTTTTTGTGTTATCCTTACCAGGTTTTCGTATAAGGTTAATGTTGGCCTCATAAAATGAGTTAGGAAGTGTTTTCTCTTTTTCAATTTTTTGGAAGAGTTTGAGGAGGACAGGTATTAAATAATCTTTGAATGTTTGGTAGAATTCAGTAGTGATGCCATCGGCTCCTGGACTTTTGCTTTTGGGGAGGTTTTGGATGATCATTTCAATTTCCTTACTGTTAATTGGTTTATTTAGATTTTCCAGTTCTTCATGATTCAGTTTTGGAATGTTACATATTTCTAAGAATTTGTCCATTTTTTCTAGATTATTGAATTTGTGGCGTATAGTCCTTCATAGTATTCTTGTATGATCAGTTGTAACTTCTCTTTCATTTCTGATTTTGTTTATTTGTGTCTTTTTTCTTTAGTGAGTGTATTCAGGGGGTTGTCACTTTTAGTAATTTTCCCAAAGAATCAGCTTTTTATTCCATTGATTTTTTTCTATTGTCTTTTTGTTCTTTATTTCATTTAATTCTGCTCTAATTTTTATTATTTCCTTCCTTCTGCTGACTTTGGGTTTCATTTGTTTCTCTTTTTCTAGTTCTTTCAGATGTAATTTTAGGTTGGTTATTTGGGATTTTTGTTGTTTCTTGAGATAGGCCTGTATTGATATAAATTTCCCTCTTATTACTGCTTTGGCAGCATCCCAATAATTTTGAGATGTCTTTTCATTCTCATTTGTTTCTATGTATCTTTTGATCTCTATTTTTATTTCTTCTTTGACCCAATTGTTCTTTAGTAGCATATTGCTTGATCTTCACACATTTCTGGTTTTTCCCACTTTATTTTTACAGTTGATCTGCAATTTCAAAGCATTGTGGTTGGAGAATATACTTGATATGAGTTAAATCTTTTTAAATTTGTTGAGGGTAGTTTTGTGTCTCAACATATGGGCTATCCTTGAGAATGTTTTGTATGCATTAGAGTAGAAGGTATAATCTGGTGCTCTGGGATGAAAAGCTCCTAAATGTCGTTTATGTCCATTTGTTCTAATGGGTCATTTAAGGCTATTTCCTTATTGATTTTCTTTTTGGATGATCTATTCATAGCTGTCAAAAGTGTAATTACATCCCGAATTATAATTGTGTTTTTGTCAGTTTCTCCCCTTAGTTCTGTTAGTAGTTGCTTTATATACTTTGGTGCTTTCTGATTGGGAACATATACAGAGGCTGCCAAAAAAATGTATACACATTTTAAGAAAGGAAAACTATTAAAATTGTAATACTAAATATATACTGATAACAAAAGATGAATACAGATCACGTTTGACTTCTGCAGTTACAAGAGGTGCTCAAAGTGGTTACCATCAGCATCCAGACACTTCTGATTAGGGCGAACTACTGCTTGAGCAACATTGACCAGTGTTTACTTGTATACATTTTTGTGGCCCCCTGGTATATTGATAAGTGTTATGTCTTCTTGTTGTATTGTCCCCTTTATCATTATGAAATGTCCATCTTTGTCTCTTGTTACCTTCTTTATCCTGAAGTCTGTTTTATCATATATAATTATTGATACACCCGCTTTTCTCTGGATGCCATTTGCTTGGAGTATCATTTTCCACTCTTTCACTTTGAGTCTGTATTTGTCCTTGTAGTTGAGATGTGTCTCTTGGAGGCTGTATGGTTGGGTTTTGTTTTTTGATCCAATCTGCCACTCTGTGCCTTTTTATTGGTGAGTTCTGTCAATTTAAATTTAGGGTTATTGATATATGAGGCCATTACCTATAGCCATTTTATCTCTTGTTTTCTGGTAGCTCAGTGTCTCCATTGTTTCTTTCCCTTTGTGTGCTTGTCTGGTATTTTAGTTTGGTGGTGATTTCCCCCCCTCTGTTTACTCTTTTTTTATGGTATGTGTCTCAGGTATGGATTTTTTTTTATATATATATGGTAGTTCTTTTTCTTTCTTTTTTCTTTTTTTAATTGGGTAACTGTGTTTTTTCCAGGACCCATCAGCTCCAAGTCAAGTTGTCCTTCAGTCTAGTTGTGGAGGGGGCAGCTCAGCCCCAAGCCCAGTCCTTGTTTGCAGTCTAGTTGCGGAGGTTGGGGAGGGCACAGCCACCATCCCATGGGGGAATTGAACTGGCAACCTTGTTGTTGAGAGCTCGCGCTCTAACCAACTGAGCCATCCAGATGCCATACTGGAAGCTCACTGGCAGCTGTTGTTGTCAATCTAGTTGTGGAGGGCGCAGTTCACTGGCCCATGTGGGAATCGAACCCGCAACCCTGTTGTTCTGAGCTCGCACTCTAACCGACTGAGCCATCTGACCGCTTGGTAGTCCTTTTTCTTCAGCATGCATCTTATCTCCACTCCCCTTTGCAAATTCAGACTTTTAACCCCCTCTTCTTTTATGTTTTTGTTATAACAAATTATCCCTATTGATGCTGTGAGTTCATTTGTGAGTTGCAGTAGCAAATTGTGTTCTTCCCTTTTTTTGTTTTTATCTCCTTTACCCTTTATGTTATGTTTAAGTGTATAGTGCCCTATTCTGTGTAGGGGTTGTCATTTCCTGCTTCTGTCTGTTAGCTTGTATCTTTTTGTTTCAGGTAGAATAACCTCCTTTAGTATTTCCTGTAATGCAGGCCTTGTGGTGGAAAATTCCCTTCGCTTATATATATGAGGAAAGGTCTTTATTCCTTCTTCATATCTAAAGGATAACTTTGCTGGATATATTATTCTTGGCTGGTAATTTCTCTCTTTCAATAGTTTGAATAATTGATTCCACTACCTCCTGATTTGTAGAATTTCTGCTGAAAAGTCTGATGATAATCTAATGGGCTTTCCTTTGTAGGTTACTGTCTTCTTTTCCCTGGCTGCCTTGAGAATTCTGTCCTTAATTTTTTTTTTTTAATAAAAAAAATTGTATTTACTTAGAAGCATTCAGAATGTCAACAAAACAGCTGCAATTTTTTTTGCAATTACCGAGTGGTATTCAGTTAACAGAACAACAATTATTTTGTATAAGCTGCATCAGAGACAACTGAAGATGGAAAAACTACCATCCCCATATATAACTAATTTGTGCTGTGCACCAACAAGGACCGGCTTTAAATTTCCATGCCAATTTACAACCCCCATACTGTACCAGGCAAGGTTAGTGGCTATTGAAAATACCACCAGGACAGGGCTATCTAAAGACACATTCGGTAGTGTGTTAACTATACAAAAAAAGACACTGTACAGTTTAAAAACAAATCTTACACAGCCTTACATTTCAATTTTTTTCTTTAAAAGGAGTGAGTTGTGTACAGGGGGGTTAAATGCTTTATAGACAAGAAAAAAAAACTGCGCTAGAACCAACTTATTCATCATCATCATCTTCTTCTTCATCTTCATCTTCTTCATCTTCCTCCTCTTCCTCATCCTCTTCATCTTCCTCGTCCTCCTCCTCTTCCTTCTTTTTCTTGCTCTTTTCGGCCTTGACAACTCCCTTTTTTGCTGCATCAGGCTTTCCTTTAGCTCGGTATGCAGCAATATCCTTTTCGTATTTTTCCTTCAGCTCAGCAGCCTTCTTCTCATAAGGCTGCTTGTCATCTGCAGCAGTGTTATTCCACATCTCTCCCAGCTTCTTTGCAACATCACCAATGGATAGGCCGGGATGCTCTCCTTTGATTTTTGGGCGATACTCAGAACAAAATAAGAAAAAGGCCGAAGGAGGCCTCTTGGGTGCATTGGGATCCTTGAACTTCTTTTTTGTTTCCCCTTTAGGAGGGATATAAGTTTTCATTTCTCTTTCATAACGGGCCTTGTCAGCCTTTGCCATGTCTTCAAATTTTCCCTTTTCTTTAGCAGACATGGTCTTCCACCTCTCTGAGCACTTCTTAGAAAACTCTGAGAAGTTGACTGAAGCATCTGGGTGCTTCTTCTTGTGCTCCTCCCGGCAAGTTTGCACAAAGAATGCATATGATGACATTTTGCCTCTCGGCTTCTTAGGATCTCCTTTGCCCATGTTTAATTATTTTTCCTCAGCGAGCACAGAGTCGCCCAGTACCCGTCCGACTCGCACTTGCCCCGGCGCTGTCTCTATGGAGCTCAATGTACTGCAATGGCTGTGAGAGCGGGAGCCAGACGCAGCCTCCTCACTCTCTCCGCTCTGTCTGTCCTTAATTTTTGACAGTTTTAATATAATGTGCCTTGGAGAAGGCCTGTTAGGATTGAGGTAATTAGATGTTCTATTTGCTTTTTGGATTTGCGGATCGAGTTCTTTCCATAGGTTTGGGAAGTTCTCATTGACTATTTGTTTGAATAGGATTTCTGTGCCCTTCTCCCTCTCCTGATATACTTACTATTTTTATATTGCTCTTTCTGATGGAGTCAGATAGTTCTTCTCGAGTTCTTTCATTTCTTTTAATTCTCAAGTCTCTCTCTTCTTCCATTTGTGTCATTTCCTGATTTCTGTCTTCGTTATCACTAATTCTTCCTTCTATCTGGTAAACAATATTTCCTAAGCTTGCGATTTCATTCTTAATTTCTTTATTGAGTTCTTCAGCTCCAGAATTTCTTTTGATTCTTTTTCAGAAATGTCAGTCTCTTTAGTAAAGGATTCATTTTGTTCATTGATTTTATTTCTGAGTTTATTAAATTGCCTATCTGCATTTTCTTGGATTTCGTTGATTTTTTTCAGAACTGCAATCTTGAATTCTTTGTCATTTAAGTCACATATTTCCGTGTCTTTAAGTTTATTTTTTTGGAAATTTCTTATTTTCTTTCTGAATTGCCTTGTTACCTTGGTTATGCATGAATTATTTCTCTTACTGGAATGAATTCAGCAGGTTGATGGGAAGAGGTCTTTCTTTTGTTTTCCAGTAGGTAGTGCTGGAGTGTTTTATTTTCTCTCTTGCGTTGTTCCAGCTTCTCACAGTGGAAGATTTCCTGGGGAGGTGGGCATCTCTGTGACCAAGTTGCCTCTTTCTCAGCGCACCACCCCTGTGGGACGATGTGGTGGGTGGTGAGGTTCTGAGCCTCTGAAATCTTAGTGCTGTCCCTGCAGCCAGATGCAGAGCTGCACTGGGCCCCAGAGTCTTGGGTGCCCCTGCTTGGATCATTTGTGAAAGGTGGGGGTGGGTTGGGCTGGGAGAGGCTGCGGGTGTGTTGTGGCTTTTTTATCCAAGTAAGGGCAGCTTTCAGACCACAGCTGCCTTGCCCCTATATCTCCACTCTTTTCACTGGGGTTAGCCTCAGTATGTGTCTGCTGCTCAGGAACTCTCTCTCCAGTTCTCGGGGTTGTAGATATTCTGCTCTTGAACCTAAGACTGCTACAGTTTTTTTCTGGGGCCTACTGCTACCTCTAGAAGGGTGAGGGGAGGAAACCAGGCTCTGTGACTGTTTTCTACCTTGCAATTGTGGCTGCTAGATCACAGCTGTCACACTTCTGTATTTATTCTCTGCGCCAGTAGCTGGTTTCAGCTGTTATATGCTGGTCACTCAGGCAGAAATGCTGGGGCCACAGGGAGGGCACCTGCAGCCTGTATCCTCCCCTGTCCCAGGACTGCAGTGAGCTCTGGACTGCATCCATGCTCCAGTCTCTGTTCTTCTCCCTTCTCGCCTCCCCTTCAGATGTTTCGATGTGTGGATCTCTCAGACATGTTTATGTGTTGCTCAGGAAATCCTTCATTGAATTAATAGCTATTCAACTTGTAATATTAAGGGGAGAGATCAAGGGAGACCCCTCACGATGCCATGTTTCTGACGTCACTGGCACTTTTTTTTTTTAAAGCTCTCTCTTTGTTTAAGCACCAGTAAAGAACATGTCTTTTTTTGCAGTAAAAGTATAGATTTTCTTTGTGACTTTGCTACAGTGTCAAAAGCTCTCTATAGGTAAAATGTGTGATGAATACTTAGAATATCTTTCTCTATATATAGTTAATTTGGCATTGAGTTTATTAACACATAAAAACTATCTCTAAACCAGAAAAAGAAAGAACTGGTACGAAATTTTTCACACTAATGCTAATGCTCATGTTTACTGAGTTTACAACTCACACTATCTGTTGGTTTGCTAAACAGTTCCTGTTTTGCTGTGTCTGAAATTAAGATTGTGTGTGTGTGTGTGTGTGTGTGTGTGTTTTAAAGCAGGAAAGACTCCTTTTTAATTTTTAAGTGACAAATGTGATTTATTAGTAGATCTCAGGTTATAAATAACCTCAAGACTGAATTAGTTCTATTAGAAGAAAATAGACAGTATCTTTACTTATGCCTGTTTACTTTCTCAAAGTAGTTGTAAATAGATATATCTGGAAAGCAGCAACTGGGATTTTTTTTTTTTTGAGGTAATTGCTGCATTCAGTTTAAATAGTATAAATATACTTAGATTTATTCATTTATTTTCACTTTTGGTGAATATTTTTCTATATTTTTAAAATTTAGGATTTTTTTTTTTTTTTTTTTTAAAGGAGGGTACAGCTCACAGTGGCCTATGCAGGGATCGAACCAGCAACCTTGGTGTTATCAGCACCATGTTCCAACCAACTGAGCTAACCGGCCACCCTAGATGATCTCATTCTTTGATACTCACTAATCCTTTGTCACCTAGTTATGTTAGTTGATTTAAAAATTCATGCTTCAGTTGGCTTTTTTTTTACTTTTTGATTAGGATATTAAAGGATTTTTTGAAACATAATTTCTTACATTATTCCAAAAGCTTGATAGTCTTGTGTTATTACTTATGATGAAGTCTAAAATCAACAAAAATAATTTTCATCCGTCCTATTTTATTACTCCTCCTTTTCTGATAAGTTATACAATTAGTATATATGACTTTTTATTGTATTGTTCACTATATCTTTTTTTTTTTTTTAAGATTTTATTGGGGAAGGGAAACAGGACTTTATTGGGGAACAGTGTGTACTTCCAGGATTTTTTTCCAAGTCACGTTGTTGTCACTTCTATCTTGTTGACAACAGCTTCAAGTTGTTGTCCTTTCAGTCTTAGTTTTGGAGGGCGCAGCTCAGCTCCAGGTCCAGTTGCTGTTGTTAGTTGCAGGGGGCGCAGCCCATCATCCCTTGTGGGAGTCGAATTGGCAACCTTGTGGTTGAGAGAACACGCTTCAACCAACTGAGCCATCCAGGAGCTCAGCGGCAGCTCAGCTCAAGGTGCTGTGTTCAATCTTAGTTGCGGGGGGCGGAGCCCACCATCCCTTGCCAGACTCAAGGAGTTGAACCACTGGCAACCTTGTGGTTGAGAGCCCACTGGCCCATGTGGGAATTGAACCGGCAGCCTTCGGAGTTAGGAGTACAGAGCTCCAACCGCCTGAGCCACCGGGCCGGCCCCCACTATATCTTTTCGTATTCAAATATAAATAATTTCTTTATTTAAATCCATTGCATCTTACAGTCTGATACCAAGAAAAGAATCACACTTAGGCAGTGAAATGCTAATGCTGATTTGTCTTTTAGGCCTTATGAACCATCCTTTATTTTTTCTTGATTGTCTTAAGTTGGGAGTTAGTGTTTAAGTTACTCATCTAAGAAAAGAGTGTAAGTAAGTAAATGCATAAGCTTTTGCGAGTATACATTATGCATATTTATGTCTATATCTAACTGGACAGTTTTCTGGTATATACATTTTTTTTTTATCATTTTATATACTTTTTTTTTTTCCTTAGGGATTGAAATAGAGAGGACTAATAGGACTAATCTGTTCATGCAGTAGGCTTTCAGACCTTCACTGAGTCGTGGGATATAGTTATGTATTTGGTAATGAATATGGAAAGTGGGCCTACGCCTTTGTTATTTCTTCCAAGTCATGACCCTAACTTTTATATTTTGCTGTTTTCTTGTCCAATGCAAATATGGGATAGATTATGTATCAGTCAGCTTTAGGGTTTAGTTCAATTTATCTGATCCCATAACCTGATTCTGTATAATTAATAACTCCTAACCCATGTATTCATCTGACTTAGAGGCAAATTTTCTAGTCCCCTAAGGCATAAGTCTTGTGAATTAAAAGCATTTTAGTCCTGGAAAGTTGGACAGCTCTTTTGTACCGCTAGGGAAAATAGTTCAAATATCTAATTTATGGCTCTTGCCAGTTTTTGAGAGTCTTTGCCAACAAATATTATTGGGTCAGAATGGTAAAAAAAAAAAAAAAAAAAATAACAACAAAAAAACAAACCCGAAACTCTTTACTCCAGTGGCAGCAACATGTATGATCCAGCTGCTGCTCTTTAGATTCTCAAAGGAAAGAAGAATTAAGTTAACTCTTTCACTGCGTGGATTTGAAGTTTTTTTTTCAAAATGTGTCAGAAATCCACAAAACCAAAAAGTTGACATTTTGACTAGATTTGAATTTTATAATAACAATTTGAGTTGCTTTGTATATAAATAACATTTTTATGTATAAAAATTTCCTATTGTTATTCATTCTTGGATAACACAAAAACACAGAAAAATGTACATCCGCTTTCCTAAACTTCCTTTCTGGAAGTTTCCATCCGCAGTCAGTGGATGGAAATATTCATTCGGATATATCCAACCATCGCAACAAAATTAACAAGGAGAAAAAAAACCCCACCACTTTTCTAAGTGAAAATTTTAAAATATTCATTTAGTAAAGCAGTAGAAATGGTAATGTTTGAATTTTGAAGCACTCAAGATTGCTGTTCTTAAATTCTTATCTCTTAGAAGTTACATACTGGGCTAAGGAATTGAAGTGTTTCCTTCACTATTTAAGTGATTAGAGACATTTAACGTGGTGCACTGTAATTCTGGATGGAAATCTTTTGGATGCTGGTAAAATAGTGATGCAGGTGATGAGACAGTAATTAGAGTGACCAATATTTGAAACTCTTACATATAATGATTAGCATAGTGGAAGGAAAAATTAGTGAGATCATAGTAGATAATTTATTTGGGGCAAGAGTGGAAAATCATATTGGATAGGTAGAGAAAGGTCAGTTTATGATTATGGAGATCTTTAAAAACTGGAACCCTAAGTAATAAAGATTATCTCTCTGTCATGTTGATTGTCAAAACATATGACTGCCTTGTTCTATATAAAATATATTTGCACTTCATATTCTTGCCAAAGATTACATACAGCCTTGAACTCTGCTTTCCAGTTCTTTCCAAAAGCTTATTTGTGAAGAAGAATACTAATAGATTGCCTCAAGGGTATGGAGTTCAGTTTACCCCTGGATATTTCAAATTTCACCCATAGATCAAACCAGAGCTTCAGAGACCTGGGTACTTGGGTGGCATTGTTTGGGTCATTGTTATGCCATGAGGGTACTGGAATGGAGAGGGTGAAAGTTATGTAGCTCGCCTAAGGTCACTGAGTTCAGGAGGGAAGTATCCGTGGCAGCAATAGAATGGCAGAGAGTAGAAGTGGTTGTCTTTGGCTTTGGGAAGAATTGAGGAGGGAATGTGGATTTGGGGTACACAGGTGACACACGGGATGATAATGGCTAGTTCCTTACCCCCACAGTGGAGAGAGGGAAGAGGGAAGTGAGGATTCAGAGCAGGGGGTCGGAGGTGCTCCTAATTCCCCTATTGTAAGGGTAGAATATGAAGATCTAATAAAATTTTTCTTATATTCCCTCCTGTTGTTTAGGAAGATGAGAAAACACACAGCAGCAATGTGATATGATGTAGGGAATAGTAAAAACCCATGGAAATGGACCATTTAGAAATTGAAATAAGGCCTTCTTTTTTTTTTTCCTATTCTCCTCCTTTGTTTTTGGTTTACTATGGAAAAAGCAGTACTTGGAAACTTCTACAATAAGGTGTAGAATTAGATTTAGTCAACTTTTACCTAAACCAGTCCTTTTCTGGAACTGATTTTCCAAAAGCCAATGAGTTGCTATCAGCCAACCTGGTCTGCCCGACCCCCCAATCCCCTTTCTTTCTCCCAGTTAGGGAGTGAACTTTCCACAAGAATACAGTGCTCAAACTGTATAGCAGGGGTTTGTGCCTGATTAATTCTATTCACACCTTGTGATTCTAGTCCCCTGCCACACACACACAGATAGCAGCATCACTGGGTTAGAATTGAAAGATCACATCTAAAACTCTCCAGAGAAATGGGAGAAAATGTGACTAAATAACTCCTGTTTATTATGTCAGGAGGGAGATGATTTCTTCCCCAGAGGGATGAAACAGAATGCCATAGTTTTATCTTTAGAATGTTTTATCACTACAGCAGTCCCCCCTTGTCACTCAGTTTTGCTTTCCAAAGATTCAGTTAGCCACGGTCAAATGTGGTCTGAAAATATTAAATGGAAAATTCTAGAAATGCGCAATCGATGAGTTTTAAACTATATGCTGTTCTGAGTAGTGTGATGAATTCTCGTGAGTCCTGCTCTGTCCTGCCCTGGATGTAAATCATCTGTTTGTCCAGTGTCTCCATGCTATATAAGTTCCCCATCTGTTAGTCACTGAGTAGCTGTTCTGGTTATCAGATTGATATTATGTTCAAGTATCCCTTATTTTACTTAATAGTGGCCCCAGAGCCCAAGAGTAGCAATGCCAGTGATTCGGATATGCCAAGGAGAAGCTATAAAGTGCTTCCTTTAAGTAAAAAGATATATATGTATAAGAAAAACAGTATATGCAGGGTTTGGTACTATATGCAGGTTCAGGCATCTATTGGGGGTCTTGGAACATATCTCTCTTGGATAAGGGGGAGCTATTACACTCTCAGTTAACTAGAACGCTATGCTTCAGAAATTACTCCTTCTAGAAAAGGCCTTTTAAAGCTTTCAGGACTTTACTGATTCATGGAAAATTTTGTTCTTGCAAATTATAGGTAGCTCTGTGATTTTGTCCCATTGGGATATAAATGGGCATGGCAGTTCAGACATACTTCAGATCCACACCCTTATGTCTGATGGGGGATAACTGCTTCATTAGTGTTGCGTATAATTATACTAACTTGGAAACATGGTCGTATTGGGATTAGAAGCATCACTGTAAATGAGACCAGTAGAACATTCAAAGACTATAACAAAATCTTACATGTAAGAATTTCAGAGTACCTATATGGGCTTTGGTCCTTGCTGCAATGCATCTTACCCAGAATATTGTCTGTACAAGCAGCACCAAAGGGTGAATTTAGTGATAAGCCCAAGATGAGTAGTTGGATAATGGCATCAATATGAAGGTGTTACTGTTTTCTATGTAATGAATCACTTTTGATCATGCTTACATTTCTAGAGTATGTCACCTTTTGATAAAATAAGCATAAAGGCATTTTAATAAATATATTGCCATACAGGGTAGAGGAAGAGGAATGCATTATTATGTGTATTCTAGTTGACCATACATATTCAGTGCTCATCTGAAAGTTTATCTTAGCTTTTTAAAAGCTCTAGATGGGAAGGCTCTGCCCCTCATTCATTTTAGTACCTCAGTGGGTTGGTAATAGTAACAGTAGCTGCTGATGAGTACTCATTTTGTGTGACATGTCATATCCATGCATCCTGTAGGTTTTCAGGGCATCCTACAACAGAAAAAGGCAGAGTGGGACAAATTCAGATCTGGCTGATAGCACGGTCCACTTAAGTACTTAGTTGATGTCTGTTTAAAACAGCTAAAGGAAATGAGGCTATTCATGAAAGGGAAGAGCCACATCATACTAAACTATTTAAATATATATTTTTTAACCCAGTTAAAATTTCAATAAGATGCCAACAACTTACAAAATGACAGAAAGAAAAGGTAACGCCTTCATAGAGGAAACAAGAAACTGCTGCTTTGATATATTACTACAAAAGTTGCTGGTTCTCCAGTCATGGTTTGTGTTGGCCTTCCGCCTATCCTCTCTTTAAGCAGATGCTGCCATTTTTGCCACATACACAACAGCCTAAATCCTGTGGGTGCTTCCTACTTAGGAGCAGAATAAAGGAGGCTTTGCAGTAGAGCCACTATATTTCTGGGTTTTGCTTTCCAGGACCATACCTGCTCAACCTCCTCGTCTGCTTTGACATCTGACACTTTCCAATCTGACAGTCAGGTCAAAGCTTTTTGCTGTGAATTTTCATCTCCCAGGCCACAAACTCAGATGTGCCAAAATGTGGTTTCATTTTTCTATAACTGAAGTTAATTCCTCTTTCGAGCTTCCATTTTTCCCTGGTGATGGAAACTTGACCTTAGTGCAGGATGTTTCCTTCTCTTTCTCCTACTCCTGGCAACACATCTTCATTCAGAGGCAAAGTAGGGTGGAAAGCAAGGTGAATTATATGGCATCAAAGTTTGAGTTGGGTCCTTGGTCTTCATCTGTCCAGTCTGATATCCCCTGAAGTGTATATTGTCCTGTCATGTCTTGGTTACTGATATCTTTGCACATTGTCATCCTCTAATTCGCTTTTGGTCTAAATGAAATAAAAGAGGTGAAAAAGTTTAAAGCAATATGGAATAGGAAGGAAGAAATTCATAAGGTGGAGAGTATGATAATCTCAACATATTTTGGTAAATTTATCCTATTGCCACAATTTATACTTGGGGTGAAACTTTTTAAAACTTTTGTATGAGAATGGAATATTAATGTTATTTCCAAAAGAAAGCAGAAAGTGCTCTATTATTTAAATAATGTGAAATGGAATTGATCCAAATGCTTCAAGTAAAGAAATTTTGAGGAGCCATTTAACTATTCTCTTGAGACTAAATGAATTGCTTCACATATCTGTATTTTTAATAATTTAGCGAGACATTGAGTGATTTGGGGGAAGGGTTTCTTTTTTCTGTCTGCCCTATGAGGAATGTAAAATGTTCTACTATCTAAATCTACTAGTTTATCAGCAGTGCTTTGGTATTAAATCTATAGCCAAAAGTTGAAAAGAACCATTCACTCACAGTTGGAGCACATCTGAAACAAAGACAGAAAGGTCACAACACAGCTCTTTTGATAATTATTGGGTTTTTAAGAATACATGTTTGCATTTCTAGACCATCTAATTTTTTGGTAGTCATATAATATACATATAATATACTACATATAATATCACTATGTTTTGAATAGTGATTTCTGTGTATGTTATTATTGTAATTTTCACTGGAGAAATTGGAACATAAATATCACAATCTTCCCATAATTACCCTGTGGCAGATAGAACAAGAACCATATCTTCCGCCAATTAATTATATTTCTTTCTTAAATTACAAGTGCTTGGTCATTTCAATAAATGTCATGTTTCGTATTTTATGCATAAGCTTTTTGCTCCTCTGGAATAATATTTTTCCCCCATAGAAATAAAGGAAATTGAGCAGAATGGAACAAAGAAGATAAACATGTTTAAAGTGCTATGATTTTATATTTTCCTGGAATTACCTGAACATGAAATTAGAATTGATTGCAAGGGAGAACGTGAGGCAATAAGGTAGAACTTAGCATAGTAGGTTCTCCCGATGTATGAGCCTGTCGGATGAGAGGGCCTTGTCAAGGTGGAACCCAAGGGGAGAAGAGTGAAGTGTCCATTACCAATCATGGGGGAACATTCACTTCCCATGTTATGGGAGGAAAAGCCCCTGGAAAAAGAGGGACCAGGGAGCACTCATGAGACTGGTAAAGTCCAAATGATGGTAATTTTTTATTCCAAATGGAGGTAGGAGATGTCAAAGGGGTGGAAAATCAGAGACGTTTGGCATGAGAATGTGGGAAGGGATATGGAGTGAGGAGTTGCAATTCAAAGGAGAAGAAGCCCTAAAAGAGCTAATGGTAGTAGTAAGTTATATTTCCTAGATTATAAGATGATGTGAGAAATTGCTTATATTTGAAATGTTTTGAATTTGTTCAGAATTCAAAACCGTTGACTTGGTTTGGTCTTCCATCTATAGTTTATATGATCAAGTAGCAATGACAAGAACAACAATTTGTTATTGTGTGCCATGTGCTGTGCAGGTACTTGTGACATGGTCCTTGCAGTGTAATATGGAATGCATATAAGGACAATAAAATTATAGTTTGGTGTAAGTGCAAAAATTAAATGATTTTCAAGTTATAGAGGGAGCTCATAGAAGAGATTGGTTATTGTTGCCCGAGGTAAGAGTAGGGAATTCTGGGGCGCTTTTGCAGAGTAGGGTTCTGGAAGATGAATAAGAGATGGTTAATCAGACAAAGAAGAAACAGGCATTGAAATGGAGAAAGCATGTGAAAATTCACCAAATAAAGATATTTCAAAGAAAGTAATTCTCTTCAAGTATGTAGCACAGTATTGATTTTTTAAATTAATAGTTATTAACATTTTAAATAAAATTCTTTTGCTATGGGAGTACCATTTTTAATGTTATTGTGGGGAGCAGGCTGGGGGTCATGCCTTGGAATAGTCATCTTTAAAAAAAATGCCTTTTAATAATCATTTGTCAATTTTAGCACTGGCTAATTTCCCTTTCCTTATGCTGCTCTCAATCAAAAGTAAAGTAACAAATAATGTCTCTAGTATTTTTCATAATATGTTCCTTCCCCCGTTTTTATCAGAGCATGAAGGAAGAAGGAACTCCGTTCTTTGTATTACAGAAGGCTCAAGTTACCAAGAAAATATTGAGTCAATTGAAACTGGACAGGAGCTATCCAGTAGTATTAATAGTTTCTCTGCCTTTTTCCGAAGTTTGGGGGTATTCTATACCTTCTGGGTTCATCTCAGATCAGTCTATCAGGTAAGAAGCAGCCCTGTTTCTGATTGGTGGTAAGCATCGTGATTATAGTTTTGTGTCATCTTAGCTAAGCTGGAAGTACATTTCCCAGAATTTCCTTGCCTGTCTGATTGTAGGTTAGCCCAAGAGAAACTAAGTGAGATTGGGAGATGAAGCGAAGCAGCCGCCATTTCACTGTGAAAGTCTGTTCAGAGTCCGAGGCACCACTGCAGATCTGTGCACGTTGTGACTCAGCTCCAGGCCCACTTGTTGGCCGTGCATCCCAGCTGGGACCCAGCTCCTCTCACTTCTGCTGGATCTCTTTTTTTAGTGTCTGACATCCTGGGCAAGGCGTGTGTGCAGCTCCGTGATGAAGGACGCTAGCTTCTGCAGGTCACCTGTGTGGTTGATTGTGCGAGACAGACAAGGGTTCCACTTTGTCTTAACTCCCCCACTTCCTGTCCGGCTGTCAGCCCTGCTTTCCTATAGTCATTTCACACCTACCACCAGACTCAGAGCCCGTAGCCCTTCACAGCCTTCACCAGCATCCACAATTGCATAAAATTCAATTCTTAGTAAATCTCTTTTTTTTCCTATCACTTATAGTGGTTCTGCTTCCCTGATTGAACCATAACTGGTACAGTTCCCTTACAACACATCATGAATTCTAACATAGCCAATTTGTGGTTATTAGTGGTGATAAAGAACGGAGATGGCGTAAGTCATTGAAATCACAGGTGATCAAATGTCTTATTTAAGCAACAAGAGCAATAAAACTAGTCAAATTACAAAAAAAGGGTCTTGTTTAATAATTTCAACCATTTCTCCTGACAAATGGAAAAAATTGGTGACTCACATTTCACTGCCTTTTACAAATGAACTGAATTATGAATTCGGTTGTTGGTTCTTCCATCTAAATGATTGCTTTTTTCTAAAGAGCACAATTTAATGCCACGAGGGACTTTAGAACACTTGTAAAATTTATCTGCTTTGTGGCAGGGAGTGTGTGTGGAGAATATTTGTAGATATGATAAAAGGAGGAGGCTAAATATTTTTAATGATACTTTGGTGATAACATATGCACACAAACAGAAAGACTTACATCATTTTTAGAAATTTCCAAGAGAACTTGTTCTTGCATATGTGACTCAGTCCTCCTTTGACTCTGGGTTTGACCATGTAATTTGCTTTGGCCAATGGGGTATTAGCAATGGGGTGCAGCCTGAAGCTTGATTAGTGTTTGTGTATTGGGGAGTGGCTTTTGGACAGTTCCCAATTGGGAGTCTGTTGCCATGCTATAAAGAAGCAACCTGGAGAGAGTGTTGTAGGATTAGAGTTTGTCCTGGATTTATGAGCTGAAAGCAACTGCATGCGCAACATCCAAAGAGCAGAAAAACCACAAGCTGAACCTTGCCAGAATTGGTAACAAACAGATTTCTGAGAAATAAATTGTTGTTTAGGGGTGGTTTGTTACACAGCAATGGAAGAGCTTTAATAACAAGCTTTATTCTGTCTTTTTAAAAAACTATGCATTAACTTAGTTCTGATTATTTCTCTTTTTGCCCCTTTCTTAGATTCCTTATTAGTTCTTTCCATTGTCCCCACTTCGCTCTTTCCCGTGGAAAAATGGATGGTCATTCTTCTCGGCAGTGTGAGTTGGGAGACACTGGGAAACTCTGCATACTTCAGAATATCTTCCTTATCATCCTCTTTTTGTACTTGAAACTTGAACATTATTTAAATAATAAATCCCACCCCCGCCACCCAAGCTAAGAATTTCCATGGAATGATCCCTGGTCACTTGAATGAACATGCAACGATCCCTGGTCACATAACTATTTTTTGTTATTCATCATTAAGCCAGGATTAGTGTGTTAGTTTTCTTTCCTAGGAAATGGGTACCTGATGGGGGACGGGTACCAGGGCCTTGCTTACCAGAGGGCTTTGCCCACAGATTTACTTCTTCCTGCTAGGCATTCTCCCTATTTTGTCATCCAGTTAACTACTGTTCTTCCTCCAACTTTTGAATGCATTAATGCTTTCTTAGGGAAGTGTCCCAGACCCCTCTGATTAAATCAATTCTTCTGTTATAGGTGCTCATAGAACTAAATATCTCTTCTTCAAAGTAGTTTCCACTTCAGCCTTTTTTATATGTAATTATATTATATTTACACTCCCTGGGACTATAAGCTCCAAGGGGATAGAGATCTTGTCTGTTTTTGTTCACTGTAGTGTTCTAAATACTTAGCACATACTCTGACACATGGAATGTATTCAATACATATTTGTTAAGTGAATGAATGAATGAATGAATGAATGAACAAACTGAAATTCTGAACAATTAAATTTTCTCTTACCTTCTTATGTTAGAAATTTTTATGCCTGGACTGAATGTTTTATTACTATTGTGGGCAAGAAAACAGGCACATGGCATTCTAAAAGCTCTGTGAGATGTTTCAAGAAGGGAAATTAAAGCTGTGCTGAAATTAAGACTTATTAGAGCAATGTGGGCTCCCTTACAATGCCTGATGCATTTAAACCCACGGATAAAGACATACCCAGAAGGAAGAAAACTAGGAAGAGCTAACATGAGCACTAGCATGCATTGTAAAAACATCACTAGGCTGCCATAAACATTATTTCTGTTGCTCCATGCAATAATAGTTAAAAGCTTCCCTTTCTTTATAAGTAAACAATTTTGGATTTATTAAGGAAGAACTATAATACTTTAATGCACTTTACAATTATAAAAGTTATCTTCATTAAAGTCTGCAATAATTAAATAGAAAAATTATAATGGGTTTTCTAAAATGAGCAGAGAAAAGGAAGTGTTGGCGTTTTATGTTTTATTTTGACATTGCTATTCTGACTTTGAATGGGTTGAGCAAGAATAGCAATCATGGTATAATCAATATTGACATTATGAATGGCATTTTTATAATTCTCTGAGAGTTGTGAGTCAAAGCCTGCATTTTTATTTCCTTAGGGATAACTGCAGTTTGTTCTTGAATTTAGAATATATGGGAAATAAAGTGACCTGGAGAAGCACTTCTCAAAATGTGGTCCTAACGGCAGGTAAGAGAAAAATGGATTCTATGGTCACAAAAGTTTAGGAAATGCTGGATTAATCAAAGTTCAACAGTATTTTTCTCTTTTTAATCACAGGATTGATAATGCACACTGTACCTCTCTAAGAAAAAAAGGATGTAATATACAGCATTTCCCATTGTCATCTGATTACTTACTGACTTTTTAAATTTAATTAAGCATATTTATTTGTTTTTGCTTAACATGCTGTTTGGAATTTAAATGTGTTTTGCTAAACCCTTTGGGAAATGTAACAGAGAAAAGTCTCCTTTCATGTATTTGAAGAGGTATAGACATTTACCAAATCCATGGTGACATATTTCTCTCTTGTCCCTTCCCATAACTACAGCCTTCTCTGATCCTCTGATCCTCCTGTTCTAGGAACTACTTGCTGTGTCCCGCCTATAAGTGTGCTAATTATAATAAGTGAACATTTGTTGAATAGTCTCTACATGCCAGGCACAATTCTAAGAACTTTCAATATAATAACTCATTAGTCACCACAGAACAATCCTTTGAGTAGCTATCCCATTTTATAGCTGTGAAAGACAGAGTCCAATTAATTAAGTAGGTGGTAGAGTCAGGATTTGAACCTGGGCGGTCTGGCTCCACTCTGAACCACAATACTATGCTGTCACAGAACTGACTTGCCAACACACTTTTAGAAAACAACTTCTTGGTAAATTGGGAACTACTTGTAATTTGTGAACTCTTCGGGTTGCTAAACAAAGAAGCAAAGAAGTACAGCTTAATGTACCAATTTGACATTTGCTTAACTTCATGCATGTGTTTGGCAGAGTCAATTTTTCTGAAAGATTTCTTCATCTTTTAGAAATACAGAATCTGTCATTTTGGTGTGGTGCCATGAGAAGGATCATGTGCTTCACTCCTAGGAGGAACTACTCATTTCAAGTGCAGGCCGCGCTTGAGTTTTCCGTTTCTCTTGTTCTTTTTTAGTGGTGTAGCTAAAAAAGACCATTATATACTTAAGCATACAGATCCACACAACAAGCTACAAATAATTGAACTACAAAACCCCATCATGGTTCTGGTGTTAACTACCACTCCTTCCTTACGAGACAGTTACAAAGCCTGTAGTCCAGTCTGGTTTAGGTAGTATCTCTGTGCTGCCTCTATTTCTGGTCCTCTTTGTCATCATCTGGATTCTTCATCATCTTTGGACCTTCTTCTTTGTCTCATGCTGGTCCCATGTTCCTTGCAGACACTGCTTCTTTACAGTAGAGCTGTTCGTGTTTTTGTAGAAAACGGTCTTTCTGTTGGCAGTTGCTTACAGTTTTAGACTCCTCTCTCCTTTTTACTGCTGTAGCCCAATAATTCTGCTAAACTGTACTCTAATTCCTCTATATTACCCCAGAGCTAGTCTTTCTGATACACTTATCTATATGATAAATGTAAAACTAATATAAAATACAAAACTTCTTATGGATTGTTAGAGGCAGAGTAGAGCTGAAGCTGGATAATAATCAAAAGCACTCAAATATAGCTCTTGAGTTTTATAGTTTTGTTTTTTTGCTTTCAATTGCATAAAAATTACCAAAGTTTTCTAAAACAAGATAGCTCAATATTAATCCAATATTTGTTTATCTTCTTTACTTAAAAGCTATTTCCTTTACCAATCGAAGCTCTCAAATGGGTAGTTTATTTTTGCTCACACTCTCTACACTCAAAAACTTCTGTCATTGGATTCTATTCTAATTATTTAGCTGAAACCACTCTCTTGAAAGTCAATAATGACCTCCTTATCACCAAATGTAAATCTCAGAACTCATTTTCTTGGACATCTCTAACATTTGACACCACTGACTAGCCACTTTGGAAAATACGTCCTCTCTACTATATTGAATACAGTCTGTAAGTACATTACCTCCTTGACACTTTTTTAAGAAAACATTTTTAGGACTTAAACTAAAATCCTTAACTCTTTTTCTGCACATGCTGCTGATAATTAATTTTTGTCCCTTTTACACGCTGTAATTTCTTTTTAACCTTGACTCATTTGGGGCCATTTTCTATCCTTTGGGATCAGGATCCCGAATCTGCCATCCAATGTGTTGACTAGTCTTTCTAACTTTATGTCACCTGCAAATATGGCATCAATTTTCTCATTGAATTCATGGAGAAAAAAATAATGTCTTTAGTTTGGAGGGTTTAGGATGAAACTGGACAACACATGCCACAGACTTCTCTCCAAGGCTGACTTTGATCTGCTAAATCAGGACAATTTAGGTACAAAAAGCAATAAATCTATTTTTCACATTTTTTCACTTTTTGTTCAGAAGGGTATCTTTAAAAACTTTGTCAAATGTCTTTTAAAAATACACAGAAATAAGAAATTGACTAGCCTAATAAACACATAAAAACAAATGAGTTAGTTTTGGTAGGAATTGTTTCCTATGAACTAATCGTGATTCACACTCAACATTGTTCCCTTTTTAAGTACTTGTAGCCTGAGGTTTTAATAATTTGTTCAAAATGTAGTTGAGGATGATTAGCGTATTTCTAGTCCATTATTTGCAATCTTTACTTCTTGCCATTTTTGGAAGGCCAGGAATATATTTGCCCACTAGCAATCTTTTAACATTTCTCCTGCTTGTCTTGATTCCTCAAAGATGACTGACAACAGATTCAGCAATCTCAAGGAATGTTCTGGAGTTATACTTGGAAATAGCATGTACAAATCTCATTTGGGCACATTTTAGAGGGGTTAGAATGTTGTTTATAAAGACCTCTCTTCTACCTTTTCCAGCTAAAGTTCACTCTACTTTACAAAAAAGGAAAATAAGATTTGAGGAAATCAACTCTCTCTCTGTTCCTTGTTATTATCACATTGTTTACCGTAGTCTAAAGACTTGTCCGTTTTGTGCTCTCATTTTTCTCTAAAAACAATTTAAAGAGCCCAGTTTATTGTTCTATGTTTCTACAATCTTGAGCTCATTTTGTACTTTGGCTTTGTCACTCTTCTTAAACCTCTATGCCACTTTTTAATATTATTCTTGGTAATTATTCCTTTTATCATCATTTGTTCACTTCCTTTTAAAGTTTGAAGTTCTAGGAATGCTGTGCATTGTTGTTCTTGCATAAAACGTATCTATAAGCACACACTAAGATTTCCAGGTTTTTAAAAAAAGTTAGAGCAAGAATATAAAAACACCTTCAAACCTATCTGAATGCAGAATCCTTCCAGATTTTTGTGATTTCTGTACTTGTCTCACTCCCACCTAATTTGACATTATTTTTTAAACATATTTGATTGATTGCTATAGTATTTACTTAAATTGTGTAATTAATATTGTGTAACTACAACTAAAACTGGCATAAATGTATTTGGGAACAAAATCCAATTGCCTCTTGGTAAGCATTCTACTCAACTGGTAGGAACAGAAGTTCATGAGTGTTTTAGAGTAACTTTCTAGTTCTAAATATTCAGTGAGAAGTGGGCATGAATCAATATGTTTTACAGATGTAATGGAGAACTTCAGTTAATGTGGTGAGTTGGTTAAATGGAGATTGACTAAGAGAGCTCCTACTATAGAAAAACATGTGCTCCTTGCCCTGTGATGAAATTGCAAAATGATAGCCAATTCTTTTTGACTCTTCTGATTAAAATTGATTGCTTCTACTCTACACTATCATAACACCTGTGATACTTTATTTCCTTAAAGTCTACATCTACTGGATTGTAAGCTTCTTGAGGGCAGAGATTGTCCTTGATAAATGGTTAGGTGAATATATTAAACATTTTTTTTTTACTGTGATAAATGAGAAGGAAGAGGAAGAAAACAGTTTGGGCTGATATAGAAAACCAAACTTTAAAAAAACCCCCGAGATAATGGTACAGTGAAATGCGCTACTTAAAATGCTGTCTGAGAACCCGTAGTCATTGGTAACAGGACAGCCAATGGGAGCTGGAAATAGCAAGCTAATTCTCAATTTCTAAACGTTCAAAACCATAACAGAACTTGAAATATGGGATATTTTATACCAGGTCCATAATGTGTGCATTGAACAAATCTCATTCTGTTTCAGAACAATGGTAAAATGGTGCTCATCCTGGCTTCATTTAATACAGATTACATCGTGGTCACCAGTGGGAATGGTGCTGTAATTATTCCGTTTCTTCACTAGATGGTGCTTGTGAGTCAATCAGAAGAAAGATTGAATCCATGGTTTATTCACTTAAGTGAACCAAGGGAAATTTGTGGATTAAAAAAAATGAGGCAATGAAAAAATCAGAAAAATTTAAGACAGCCCTTTATAGTTGTTAGACTACTTGGAGAAAATTTCATCTTTCTTTCTGGTAAATATGTTAAACACTTGGAAGCAAAAAAAAATGCTCATTAAGACCATTACAGTCACCAAATTCTGAGGGTTTTGTAGACTTACTGATCAAGGCTAGTGAATTAAAACATTTTCTTTACTTTCCTTAAAATACAACATGAATCTCTGGCTGGAAGCAAAACAATTTAAATTGTTACATGATGAGAGTATTGTTTCATTTCCTAATGATATTTGTGGAACGGGTTGTTGTACAGCTTTTAAATGGTGTCTGATAGGCAATATTCCTTTACTTTTATTCAGAGGCATTAAAGTGTAGACATTGAAAGGGAAGGCTCTGGATTCATACTGCGTGAGTTTAAATCCCATATCTGCCCATTTCTAGCTGTGTGGTTTTGATACTTGATCTCTCTAACCTTTCTTTTCCTTATCTTGCATAATGTGGATGTCATAGTTTCCATCTCATACCATCGTTGTGACAATATGTGCAAAAGAAGTAGAACAGTGCCTGGCACATAGTAAGCTCTAAAAAAAAAAAGTTAACTTTCATGTCATTTCTTACTATGTTTCACATACTAATGAAGACTGATACGTTCCTAGTCACAAAACAGCTATGGGAAATACCAATTTAATTAAGTTCATGCTTCTTTCCTTTCGCTCATTCTAATATTCTAACCTATTACTACTCTGCTGCTAGCTATGAAACTGACATATTTTACCAAGTATTTCTTTAGGGGGCAAACTGTCTCTTAAAGTTGGGTAGAAGCATTTATGTTCTAGTATGTGGTATTTGGGAGAACTTAGCTTCTTCTGAACTTTAGGAAAAGATGGTTTTGTTTTCTTATTATAGTTCCTGAGATTTAACGATTGCAGTGACTGATAGCAAACTTCTCCCTGTGGAATTCTGTTGCTAATGGATATATCTGAAGATTGCCACAATTGTTGGCCAATATCATGGCAAAGAAAAAAAAGTGTATGAGGAAGAAATAAAGTTTTTTTTCTTCTCAAAATGATGGCAATATGGATGTAGAAAAGAATATAGAAGGACAAATATTTGAGTTGATATATCAAAGCTGAAGAAAGGCTATGTTCTCATCTGAGAAGAATTATAAACTCATGTCACAGTTTTTATTTACAGTTCTATCTTTAGTGTACATGGACCCCTGTGTCCCAATTCACAGGTCAACGTGTGACATAATTGACAGGACTTGTGTCCTTTGCTCTCAAAGATAGGAGATAATGTGTGAAAATAAGGTGCTTTCTTTGATGGACACTGAGAGCCACGAGGCAGCAGTATTTAACCCAAAGTTACTCTGTGCTGGGCGTAGTGGTAGGAATTCTACCTGAAATATCACCTTTAATCCTCACCACAACTCCACAAAATAGCCATTACTATCATCCCCATTTTAACATTGAGGAAATATTACATCGTCAGTGATGGGTGGAGCTAATATTCAAATCCAGTTCTGTCTGACTCCAGAGCCTCAGCATTTATCCATTACTCCGAGATGTCAGTTCAAACAAAGACATTGTTTGAGTTGATTCTGAAAGTATAGGCAGCGCCCTAAATGACACATTTCCTAATTGGTCTTCCATGCTGAGACATTAACTTGTCAACATAGGGCATCAGCCTTCATTAGTTTCCCTCATGCCTGGGTAGTTAAAGAATCAAGCTGTCCTTCACAATTTGAAGATGATACCACTGCATGTGAGGCTGTGGCTGAGAAAAACCAACATCTGACAAGCAGTTCTTTCCACATCATATATACATGCAGATTGCTTTTTGGTTTGTGGCTCAAGCTTCTGTTGGCAGAGCCTCGCTTCTGTATTTTGTTCTGCCAAAGTGTTGTTAGCTGAAGCTTAGCATATACTCATCAGGGCATCCTCTGTTCTTGTCCCCAGCCATTCCTAGCCTTGACACATCATCCTTTGTATTGAAGGATCGTCAGAAGTCTTTTGGCCTCCCAGGTTTTATATGCAAGACCTGTTTAAATAGTATGCTGTGGGCCTTTTAAAATACGTGTCTGTTCCACTAGACCTGAGTTATGATCATTCACTATTTCAAGGATAGTGGATCAAATGAACTGCCAACCATGGTTACCGGATCTTGCCATTGGTTGTTCTCAGGCCGGAGAAGCTTAGTCATGGGACAGGAGATGGTGGCTGTGTGTTAGTTATAAGGAGGTTTGGTTCCTCTTCTTGTTTTATAAAATTGCATTGTGGTGGGATGCTTGACTGCTCTTGCAGCCCACCAGTCCGTGACTCTTATCTAGGCACCCTATGACCAGTTGTCCATGTAGAAAGACAGCTGGTACTGGGATGAGGGGGTGCACTCGATGACAGCAGGTCATGGTGGCTTGACATTCACCATAACAGAAAGCAGTTGCAGTGAACTCAGCTCCTTTGTACAGCAGTATTGGTCCTTCCTCCTTTTTCTGGTTAACATTTACTGACTGCATACTATAAGCTAGGCATCTGGCAAAGTTAAGGTTTCTCAGCCTCAGCACCTTTAATATTTTGGTCCAAGGAAGCTTTTGTTATAAGGGGCTGTCCTGTGCATTGCAGGATATTAAGTAGCACCTCTGACCTTTATCTACTAAACGCCAGTAGCAGCCTTCTCCTATCCTCCAGTAATGACAACCAAAACTATCTCCAGACATACTAAATGTCCCTGGGGGGGAGGGAGGGCAAAATTACCCCCAGTTGAGAACCACTGGCCTATGATATTATCTAATTTAACCCTCATAATAACTCTATGAAATAGGTAGAATTCTTTATTATTTTCCATTTTAGAGGTAGGAAGATGGAGGCTCATAATGTTAAGTAATTTGCCCAGGGTAATACAAAGAGTAATTTCTGAAGCTGAGGTGATAGCACAAATCTGACTCCAAATTCTGATGTCTTTGACCTCCGTGCCATACTAATTACTACTGTCTGAATTTTGGTTTCTGTTATTTATGCAGGAGTTGTGTCCTCTGATAATCCACTATTTAAACTGAATCATATCCTCCCAGACTGTATTTGAGTATTTATCAATCCCTGGATACATTTTATATTTCCATAATTCTGTGCCCTTGCACATGCTGTTCCTTCTGCCTGGATTAACTTTACTTCCTCTCTCTGCCTGGAGAAAGCAAATTAATTTTTATAGCTTGAGCTCTAATGCCACCTCTTCTACGGCGTTAGATCTGGCCATTGCTCATATAATTAAGCACTTCTGCTCCAGCAAATTGCCATAGTATTATAGGTAGAACACAGATGAAATAGTAAATGACCTTCTAAAAATATGAAAAGGAAGGAAATGAGATTGTTTTCTAAGAGTTAAAATGCATGATAAACACATACTATATCAGATTAGAGATTTACAAAGTTACCTTGAAGAGATCAAATTGTCTCTTGATTTAAAAGGTTTGACTATTTCTTGATAAAAGGATAACCATACTCAAAGAAAAAAATTTGTCCATTTGAATAAGGCTTGGAAACAGAGAAATAAAGTCAGGAACAACTGTTGATGATTTCCATCTCAGCATTGATCAGGCATAAAATGGGTCCTCTCAGGTCCCTGGACGCTTCTGCTGGTATATCTGCTGTGGAGATTGGGACATCAGAATAGTAGACCTGATTTTGTTAGGTGTCTGACCGTCCATTAAACCATTGTTTCCCAAAGGGTGGAGCATGTACCACAGAGCTAAACAAGATAATGTAGGTGATACATACATGTCATTAAATAACGTAGACTCAAATGGTGAGAATGTCATCTACTTACAACTTTCTACCAGACATTCTGATACATCAAGCAGAAAGTTTCCTTTTGGAGTTTGTGTGTCTTTAAAGCCTAATTCATTAACTCCATATTAAGCATAGACTTGAGATCACCTAGGAGTGAGTATAGATAGAGAACAGAAGAGGTCTTAGTACACCAACATTTAAAGTTTTGGCAAATAAGGAAAAATCAGCAAAGGAGACTACTATGTAAGAGCGGCTCCTGAAGAAGAAAAAGAATCAAGAGGGAGTGACGTCTTCTAAGCCAAGGGCAGGAAATGTTTCAAGAAGAAAATGATGCTGCAGATCCAGTTGGGAGTAAAACTGGTGATGTAGAAGAAAGTAGGAACAACTGCAGAAGGCATGAGCTTGATTCAGTGAGAGCAGATGGGAAGTGCATACACATGGACAGAAGCATGGCAAGTTCACTATTTCTAACAGAGAGGAAGGCAGGGTACAGAGAATAGTAGATGTGGTGGAGGGAACATGTGGAAGTTGCACTTCTTATGGCTTCTGTTTTCTCACTGAAATTGAAACTAAGGCTTAGAGATGATAGGGAGGAGGCAGAGGTGTTTGCAGTTCGAATAGAGAAGTGTAAAATCCATTTCTAGGTGGGTAGGACAGTGAATGGACTAGGGAAATGAGAATTGCCAGACAGCATCAAGAGCCCTTTTTAGGGAACTGGAAATAAATGTAAAGTGTATGGTGGTTTGCTTTTCTCTAGCCACGCTGAATTTCTCAGGCTATGCACAGAGTAGGCAGAGAGGTGGATTTTAGTAGAATTAGGAATCTATGCGAGGGCCAAGCGAGTTGACTTTGAAGTACATAAAAAATACTAGGCTCCTAAAATATTGCTTATGTAAAGTTCTCAGGGGTTTGGTATTAAATTAATAGATCAGAATTTTTTTTTAATTTAAAATGTTCTTCTGTTGGTAAATGGGTAATAGTAAATTTTTCAGATCTGCTCAAAAAACAAAACAAAGCAGAACTTAACAACTTTACTGAAGACTTTGTATTTTTGTGTGCTATCAATTGATTTCTTCATTCTTCAAAGACTGATTGTCTACATATGTACCAGGGTCATCTGGGGACACACAGATGAATGAGACATGATCATTACTGGCTTGGAGTTGTATCCTTCTTATTTGATAAGTAATATTAAGAGCTTATACAATAATTACAAGACAGAATCCTAAATACTAATATGTAATAGTAATAATAAGAAGGGTCCTGAAATCTGACTTATTGAGCTTTAGTTTCAATTCCTCCATGTACTAGCTATGTGAATTGCAGAAAGTAATTAACTTTTCTAAGCCTCAGTTTCCATTTATACAAGGGAGATAATGGTACCGTCTTTATAGGGTTGTTATTAGGATTATGCTATTTAATGCATTTTAGACACAGTAGAGTGATTAGCACATGATGAGTACTCAAAAAAGAATAGCTATTATTATTATCATTACAAATGTATACAGTGTTTTGCAAATGCCAAGGAAGGAGCAACTGACTGATGTCATGTTGACACTATTAGTTTGTTCCATAAATGGTAAGTTTGCAAAGCAATAGGTAAAACTTAGCCTACCCAAGTTATCATACATTAGAAATGACCTTACTAATAAATTGGTGAAGTTATACTATAAAAAATGGACAATAAGATATTTACATGACAAAGAAAAAAGGTAAATGCATTTTGGAAGCTAGATAATGGATAAGCATACAAGGTGGGCATAGCCATAGGAATTGTACACCAGGCTGGACAGGAATCAATGAGAAACAACATGATGTGGCCAATGGATTGATGGAAATTTCATGAGTGGCAATAGGAAGTAGAGAACTGAGATTTCCACTGATCAACTGTTCTCTTTACCCAAGGCATTTTCTGTAATGTAATTTCGGCTTTTTTATCAAAAAGATTTTTATTAAAATATACCTAACATACAATATTATATTAGTTTTAGGTGTACATATTGTTATTCAACATTATTATACCTAAAGAACTGATCACCATGGTAAGTCCTGCAACCATCTGACACTGTGCCACGCTATCACAATATTATTGGCTATATTCCCTATGCTGTATGTGACATCCCCATGACTTATTTGTTTTATACCTACCTGGAAATTTGAACCTCTTATTTCCCTTCACCTTTTCCCCCCATTTTTAATTTTTCAATTACAGTTAACATTCGATTATTTTGTATTAATATCAGGTATATACAGCATAGTGGTTAGACATTTATATAATTTAAGAAGTGATCCCTCTGACTAGTCTAGTACCCACCTGGCACTACACATAGTTATTACCATATAATATCGACTATATTCCTTGTTTTACTTTACATCCCCATTACCATTTTGTAACTACCAATTTGTACTTCTTAATGCCTTCAATTTTTTCACCCTGTCCCCCATGCTCCCTCCCATCTATTACCCCAATAAATCTAGTACCCATCTGACACCATACATAGTTATTACAATATTATTAACTATATTCCCTATGCTGTACTTTACATCCCTGTGACTATTTTGTAACTACCAATTTATACTTAATCACTTCTCCTTTTTTCACCCATTTCCCCAACACCCCTCCCATCTGGCAACCATCAGAAAGTTCTCTGAATCTATGAGTTTGTTTCTGTTTTGTTTATTTATTTTTAGATTCCACTTATAAGTGAAATCACATTGCATCTGTCTTTCTCTATCTGACATACTCCACTCAGTACAATACCTTCCAGGTCCATCCATGCCTCTGCAGATGGCAAGAACCCATGCCCTTCCCTGGCTGAGCAATATTCCACTGTATATATGTACCACCTCCTCTTTATCCATTCATCCATCTACAGACACCCAGGCTGCCTCCACATCTTAGACATTGTAAAGAATGCTGCAATGAACATATGGATGCGCATATCCCCTCGAAGTAGCATTTTGGGTTTCTTTGCATAAATACTCAGAAGTGGGATTACTGGCTCCTTTTTTATCTCTTGTTATAGCCTTTGTTTTAAAGTCTATTTTGTCTGGCATAAATATTGCTACACCAGCTTTTTTGTTTGTTTGTTTCCATTTTCATGAAATATCTTTTTCCATCCCGTTACTTTCAGTCTGTGTGTGTCTTTCAATCTGAAGTGAATCTCTTGTAGGCAGCATATGTAAGGGTCTTGTTTTCTTGCTCATTCAACCACCCTATCTTTTGATTGGAACAATTGATCCATTCACATTTAAAGGAATTGTTGATAAATATGTAGTTATTGCCATTTTATCATTCATATTTTTTTTTTTTTTTCATCTTAAAGAAGTCCCTTTAAAATTCCGGTTTGGTGATGATGAACTCCTTTAACTTTTTCTTGTCTGAGAAGCTCTTTATCTGTCCTTCAATTCTAAATGATAACTTTGCTGGATAGAGTAATCATGGTTGTAGGTACTTGCTTTTCATCATGTTGAATATTTTGTGCCAATCCCTCCTGGCCTGCAAAGTTTCTGTTGAGAAATTAGCTGACAGTCTTATGGAAGCTCCCTTGCAGGTAACTAACTGCTTCTCTTGCTGCTTTTAAGATTCTTTCTTTGTCTTTAATCTTTGGCATTTTAATTATGATGTGTCTTGGTGTGGGTCTCTTTGGGTTCATCTTGTTTGGGAGTCTGTACTTCTGGGCTTGTATATTTATTTCCTTCACCAGGTTAGAGTGTTTTCCATCATTATTTCTTCAACCAGCTTTTCAATTTCTTGCTCTCTTTCTTCTCCTCTGGTACCCCTATGATGTGAATGTTGGTACACTTGATATTGTACCAGAGGCCCCTTAAACCATCCTCATTTTTTTGGATTCTTGTTTCTTTTTGTGGTTCTGATTGGGTATTTCCTGCTACCTTATCTTCTAAACTGCTGATTTGATTCTCTGCTTCATGGAAATACTGTTGATTCCCTCTAATGTATTCTTCAATTCAGTTATTGTGTTCTTTATTTCTGACTAGTTGTTGTTTATTTCCATTTTTATATTTCCTATCTTTTTATTGAAGTTTTCCCTGAATTCATTGAGCATCCTTATAACCAGTGTTTTGAACAATGCCTCTGGTAGATTGTTTGTCTCCATTTTATTTAGTTCTTTTTCTGGAGATTTGTTCCGTTCTTCTATTTGGGACATGTTTCTTTGTCTCTCCATTTTGGCTGCCTCTATGTGTTTGTTTCTATGTATTAGAAACAAACAGTAGAGTGACCTTATGTAGTAGGGCTCAGTGGCGCAGTCTTTCTGGTCACCTGAGCCAGGTGCTACAGGTGTGTCCCTTGTATGGGTTGTGTGGGCTCTCCTGTTGTTGTTGAGCTTGGTTGCTGCTTGCCAATGGGAGGGATTGTCCCTCAGGCTGATTGTTTGTGAAGAGTGGCCATGACTACAGTGGAGGAGCTGCTGTGCAGCGGCTGACCCCACAGCGCAGGATGCACTTTAGCAGGGCTCTGGTGCCTGCTCAGCATGCCCTGTTGGTGTGTCATCCCTGGAGGGAGCTGGGTGATGCTCTGGTGGAGTCTGAAGCTAGCCACTGGGCATGCCAACCCCAGGGCCTCCTGGGAGGGGCCCCACCTCAGGCCAAGTTCAGCCAAAGCCTGTGCCCTGCCCGAGGCCACCTGGCATGAGCCACAAAGCAATCTGTAGATGACCACCACCCATGTTGGGCTTGGAGGTGCCTCTAGAAGCCAAGCCATGAACTGAGGCCAGCTGTTGCTAGTGCTGGGTTTAAGGGTGCTCAGCCAAATGAATGGGACATGCTGAAGCCAGATACTACATGTTTGGGTTTTGTGAACCTTTGAGAGATTTTAGGAAAGTCCACAACATGAGCCAAGACAAGCTGTTTACATGGAAAAGCCACTGGAAGCTGCTTTGGTATGCCTGAAAGTTGGGTGGGGCGGGGTCTCGGGGAATTAGGGCGAAGGAATTGTGTTAGCTAGATTGATGGAGACTGAGATATGGCTGCCACCTGTGTTTGCATGCTCGGATGGGGGAGGGCTCAACAAAGGAATAATGGCTTCCACCAGCTCCTCTGTTCAAAGCTGCTCTTCCAATCCTCGCTTTGAAGCCAGATATTTCAGTTCCTCCCCATATGTCCCTGGCGCCTTTTGAGCTGCTGCCCCAACACTGGAACTCAAAGTGAGTGAGTCTATAAGCAAGTAAGGCTGTGTGTGGGTCTTTTAAGACGAACTCCTAGGACTTCAGCTGTCCTAGTCTCACTCAGCAACAATCTTCACTGGTTTTCGCAGCCAGAAGTTATGGGGATTTCTTTCCCTGGCACTGAAACCCTGGCTGGGGAGCCTAGTGTGGGGCTGGGATCCCTTGCTCCTCAAGGGGGACCTCTGCAGCCGAGATATCCCTCCTAATTTTTAATGGTCACCCATGTATGTGAGACTGGCCTGTTCCGTGTCTCTGCCCTTCCTACCAGTCTCGAGGTGGCTTCTTCTGTGTGTCTGTAGTTGTAGGACTTCCTGTTTAGCTAAATTTCAGGCGATTTTCAATGATGGTTGTTCTGTAGTTTAGTTGTAATTTTGATATGGTCCTGAGAGGAGGTAAGCACAGCAGTTACCTACTCTGCCATCTTGACTGGAACCTTGGCTTTTTATTTTTTTTTAAATGTACATAGAGTTAGATATCTGTTCCTACCACATCAGAGGAGACATGTATTCAGCATTGATAAATGATCCATAAAGTATTATGCATCTGAAATAGTCTTTAAAATGGTTTGTTGAATTCTTCTTTTTCTAATTTTGTAGCAAAGTAGTTTTAGAGCCTTCCATCTTAAATGGCTAGAACATTTTGTTAATTCTGTAGCAGCTATTATTTATGTAGTCCTGATTATGTGTTTTACTAAACACTTGTGTGTTTGTGTGTATATGTGTGTGTATGTTAGATGTTCTTTAATCCTTATAACAGCTTCGTTAAATAGGCCTTTTTCATATCCACTTGACAGATTAAGAAAGTGAAGCTTAGAGAAGTTGAACAGCCTGCCCATGGAAATATACACCTGGGCAAGTGATGGAAATAGGATTTGAATGCAGCTTTGCCTGACCCCCAAATCAGTGTGCTTTCTACAACTCAGAAGTATTTTTTCAGAAGTTTAATTTTTATCATTTAAAATGGTATAACAGTGTTCTACAGCTAGATGCTCTTTGTGTCAAAATTTCCTTTTTTCAATAGCGCCAAATATTTCCTAAAGGGATTTAAGATGTTGTTTGGGGATTATTCAATATTGTTGCTTGCACATCCAGACCACTAGTCCTGAAGCATCAGAGGATCACATACCCTGTCTATGTATTATATTTCTAATGAGACCCTTCTGTGATGTGGTCCACAGAGAAGCAGTGGTGCCAGAAAGGAGTTGTAAATCCAGTTTATGTATCTTGGGAATGTTTCATTTTTTTCATGTAGCTTTGATATCTAAATATTGTGTTTGTTTTGGAACATCTGCATTAAGGATCCTGACAAACACGCTTCTCATCTGTCAAAGTAAACCCAATATTACACTAAACCAGGCTGGCCCTCAATCAATGCATTTATGATGTCACTAGCCGGCTACTCCTGGCAGCACACGGTAGCCCACAGCAGCACACAGCTGCCCACGGCAGCCCGTGGCAGTCCACGACAACCTCCCGCTGCTCACAGCTGCCCAGCTCCAGGGAGAGCCGTTGTTCACAATCTTAGCTGTAGAGGGCGTGAGCTTACTGGCCCATGCTGTCAACCTCCAGGTTAGGAGCATGGTGCTCCAACCACCTGAGCCTCCGGGCCGGCCCTATTTATTTATTTAATGCTAAAAATTTCTTTGCTCTGCAAGAGCCCTCTTCAGCTCGTGAGCTCATTCAAGTTGGTTTCTCTGTCCTTATGGCATGACCCTGGTGGTCTCTGGCAGTTTTCTTGATTTCTGGCATGCCAAGTTCTTAGGCTCATCTTGTATAGTACTTTCCCAACAAATGGCGTTTAGAGATCTGGATGTTAGGTATACTCATTTCTACTGCGTTGTCATTGTTCCCAGAACTACTTTACAAATATTTGTTTTTTAGAAAGAGAAAAGTAAATCATGAATTTATGGTGATATTCCATATTCAAATGTGAGATTACAGGATTTTCATTTAATCACTGTAATTTTACAGGTATCTCTCTTTTACAAAGAATCTTGATTCCTAATGACATTAATATATTATTTATTTACTATATATGTAATATTGGAGTTATATATTACATATAATATTGGAGTTATATATAATAGTTTCAAAATAACAATGCTATCTGCTAACAATAAGACATTTAAATGTAGTTTAAGATTTATTTGTGTGTGGTACTTTGCATCCCTAGGATATAGTCCACTATTGATGTATAATACAAATGCTGTATTTTAAAATATTTGAAATAATTCTTCTTTATGTGGTTATACCATCAACTTTGTATTCAGTTAGGTTTATTTATTTTTCAATTTAGGCAATTGCTTTTCAAGAAACAAGAAAACATTGTTTCTTGATTATGTAGAACATTAACATGTCAAAAATCAAAACCATAAAATAAGGTACATTTAGGGAAGTCTGACTTGCACTCTTGTACTCTTTCCGTTTCTTTCCCCAACCTCCACTTATAGGTGATCCTTTTTAGTTTATTCTGCTATGGTTTCTTTTCAAAAATATAAATAAATACAAATACATTTGTGTTTCTTCCTTTTCTGGATAAAAGTTCATACTTTAAACACTTTCCTATACCTTGCTTTTTCCATTTATTTTGGAATTTCCTCATAGCCTTGTGAAGAGATTATGTTGATCTTAGGAGTGGTAGATGGTATGTTGTAGTTTCGATTTACATTTCTCTTATTACGGGTGCGATTGAGCAGATATCATATGTTTAAGAGTCAATTGCATTTCATTTTCTGAAACCATTGGTTCTCAACTGCAGGTGATTTTGCTCCTAGGGGACATTTGACAGTATCTAGACACATTTTTTTGGTTGCCACAACTGGAGGGTAGTTCTGCTAGCATCTTATGGATAGGTGCCAGTGGAGCTGTTCAACATTTCATAATTTATGAGACAGCAGTCCCACAACAAAGGATTATCTGGCTGAAAATGTCAATAGTGCCACCATTCAAAAACGCTACAGTAAATGTATCTATCGATATTTTGCATATATAGGTTTGTTTCCTATTTTTTCCAAATTGCTAGAAACTCCATAGGGTTTGTTACCACTGTTCACAAAAATTAATACTCCCACCTATAGAACTCTGCATCTTCATGAGACTTGCTTTGGTCAAACTGAAGTGCATTCTCAGCAGCTGCTTAAATAACCTGGGCATACCCTTTTCCCCCTGTCTCTGCCATATCGAAGCATGTATTGAGATGAAGCCTCCATCAGTTTTGTCCCTGAGGCAAAATGATTATAGAGCTCCCTGCTGAACATACAGTGTGAGAAATAATGTTGCTTTACTATGTCACTAAAGTATTTCAGATTGTTTGTTACTACAGCAAAGTCTAACTTATTTTGATGAATATAATCCTTTTATCTTAAAGGCGTTAACCCTTTGCCATAGAAATTTCAAATAATCTTCCTAGTTTGTCATTTGTGGTTTTACTTTGCTTATGGAGTTTTTTGCCTTGCAAAAATTACAGTAGTTCCCCCTTATCCATGGTTTCACTTTCTGAGGTTTCAGTTACTGGCAGTCAACTGTGGTCCAAAAATATTAGGTGGAAAATTTCAGAAATAATTCCTTAGTTTTAAATTGGGTACCGTTCTTAGTAGTGTGATGAAATCTCATGAATCCTGCTCCGTCCCACTCAGAAGTGAATCGTGTCTTTTTCCAGCATCTCCATGCTGTGTACACTTCCAATGTACTGGCAAGGTATTGCAGTGCTTGTGTTCACGTAACCCTTGTTTTAGTTAATAATGGTCCCGAAATTTAAGAGTAGTGATGCTGGCAAATCTGATATGCCAAAGAGAAGTCGTGAAGTGCCTCCTTTAAGTGAAAAGGTGAAAGTTCTCCACTTAATAAGAAAAAAACTCACATGACGAGATTGCTAAGCTCCATGGTAAGAACAAATCTATCTGTAAAATTGTGAAGGAAAAGTAAATTTGTGCTTGTTTGCTGAGAGAGACTACATTTGTATGAATTTTATTACAGTATATGGTTATAATTGTCCTGTTTTTCTCACTCCCAGTTTATTCAGAAATTTGGCCAGTGAGGTCTTAGAACATATCCTTCATGGATAAGGGGAGGGGGGCTATTGTATTATTCTTATTTTTAAATTTGTGAAAAATTGTACTCAAATATATCAGTCTTTTTCTTTTATTGATTCTGGGTTTTGAGTCAAGTTAGGAAAATTTTTCTCACTCTCAGCTTATTCATAAATTTGGCCATGCTTTTATCTAGTACCTTTATGTTTTTTTTCTACATTTAGATCCCTAATTCACTTAGTGTGAGATCTGGGTATGTTTTTTCCCCTCTGCATGCCTCTTTAGTTGTCTTCAAACCACTTATTAAGAACTAATTTCCCCCATCTATTTGTGATGCTGTATTTATTATATGTTAAATTTCTATGTGCATTTTGGTCTATTTCTAGGTTTTCTATTTTATTGGTCTGTTTATTCATGAGCCAATATCATACAATTTTAATTATCGGGACTTTAAAATATATTTAATGTCTGTAAGGCCACTCCTTCTCATTGCTCTTGTTTTAAGATTATTGCTTAATGTTATTGCTTATCTGATTTCTTCTTCCAAACTTTATAAGAAATTTGTCTAGTTTTTGAAAAAAATCTATGTTTATTTGGATTTTATTAATTTATAAATAAATGTAGGGAGAAAAGACATCTACATGATTTGGGGTTCTCTTCAAGAACATGGTATGTCTTTTCATTTGTACTACTTTTGTGAGTTTCAAAGAATTTTATAATTTTTCTCAAATAGGTTTTGTACTTTTCTTCTAACCTGCTTTAATAATATACTTTGGATTATTGCTGTTTTGAGAGGGCAGGAAATATTTCTTATTGATTTTTTAAAATCAGTGGAAAATTTGAGTGCTTATTTTATCACAAACTGGCCCCTGATTAATCTGTAACCAAATTTTCCTTTTTGGAATAAAGAGAGCAGCTCTTATTTGCGACCTAAGATTCTGGGATGAGAAGAACTATAAAATGCAAAGTAATGGGATGATATTCTTCAATTCATCATTCTTAGTTAATATATTTTTAAAATAATTTCTTCTTAACATTTTCCTCTCTCAAAGCATATAATCTCTTTCTCAATCCCTGCCTCATATCACATGGCATGAGACAAATTCCCCACAGTATAGAACATTGTGAAAAATTGCTATCAAATATTATTAGATATAATAGGAAAACTGAGCTCATATAGTCTTAATTACATACAATCAAATGTATATACAACACAAACCTAGCCTAACTTTGTTTTTACAAATTGAGTAAATGAAATCCTACATGAATTAACCACAGATTACAAGGCTTATAAATGAGTATTCCTGTGGAATAGAACCTCTTTCTGAAACAGGTTTTTAAATTATCAATGCCAGTGAAATTACCATTGGCAAAAATTGTGGTGTGACCTAAAGCCAGGACACTAAATATTAATATTTTACTTATTTTTCTTCATAAACAAAGTTTCCTTCTTAAACTGGGTGTTGCTAAAGTAGTAGATATGCTTTAAAACAGAAAATTGTGGTTGATTTTTGTTGCTATTCCATTTTTTAATTGACAGTTTTTCCAAACAGCTTTTTCTGTTAAAAAGAAAAACATTGTAGATAAGATTTTGCTCTCCTCACTCTGTGAGAGGCAAGTGGTGTATAGGGCAGCATAGTTGTGGTTATAAGTGTGGACTCTTTAGTTACACTGCTAGGGTCAAATCCTGGGTCTGCTAGTCTCTGGCTATGTGACTTGGACAAATCAATTAACCAATTAATCATACCATAGAACTTATAAGGTTTACATGAAGGTTAAATGAGATATCTTTTTAAATGTTTAGAGCAATGTCTGACATATAGTAGGCGATAGAACTCATTGATAAATTAAAAAGAAAAAGTAGGTGCTCCACTTTGCTGTCTTTGTCAGCGTTCCTTTTTTTTTTTAAAAAAGATTTTATTGGGGAAGGGGAACAGGACTTCATTGGGGAACAGTGTGTACTTCCAGGACTTTTCGTAGTCAAGTTGTTGTCTGTTGTTGTTTCAATCTTAGTTGTCCAGCTCAGGTCCAGGTCCAGTTGCCATTGTTAGTTGCAGGGGGAGGAGACCACCATCCCTTGTGGGAGTCAAGGAGTCCAACCGACGACAACCTTGTGGTTGAGAGCCCACGCTCCAACCAACTGAGCCATCTGGCCACCTAGGAGCTGAGCTCATTGACTTCATTTTAGTTGCGGAGGGTGCAGCTGGCCCATGTGGGAATCGAACCGGCAGCCTCTTTGCCCAGAGCTTGGGCTCTAACCAACTGAGCCACTCGTCCGCTCAATCAGTATCTTGGTTCAGATGAAGTTAAGTGAAAATTGTCACCAAAGATGCCTTCTGGTAGGGGTGGGGATGAAGGGAAAAAACCCAAACTAGGAAAGTCACAGCTCCACTACACTTCTGTAATAATGATAGAGGGATTCACAGGCGGATTTTTCTCAATGAATCCCATGTCACTCCACCATCTGGTCAACCTACTTCCTTCCATCTGCTGGAAAATTTCTCTGAGTCTGCCCAATACAAGAAGTAGAATTTCACAAAGCTTGTGGTGGAGGCAATGAGCTCAATTTGCTCCCTCTGAAAGAAAGCCCCAGAAGCAGAAAAAACAGTAAAATTATGACAAGTCAGCTGTTCCATTAAAAATAGATTTAACTCTGTCTACTAATATTTTGCTTAATGGAATCTTCGACTACTTCCACTTCACAGAGTGCTTGTTCCTTGCCAGTTAACTAGCTCTTTTTTTTTACTGAAGCTCAAATTTATATGCAAAGTATGAGTGTTTGTAAATAGGAGATATTGAGATTGTCTATCTTTTGAATTATATTGGACTCAAAGGAAAATGAGAAACAATACAACTCAGCACCCATTTTCCATTGTTCCTTTCTTTATTATGCTTAAAAGTGAAACAGAACACCCTTCACATGTAGGGATATGTTTTTTTTCAGTGTTGTCATTTGTCTCCACTCCGCAGTTTATGCTCAAAAGGACCACAAAGAGTGAAATTAAATGGAAGCTCAGGGAACTGTGTATAGTAGTACAAATGGCACAGTGAATCTTTAGGGCCATTATCCAATTGTCTACCTTCATATAAAATTTTAACTGTCTATGCTTGTGCAGAAGATTTAGTAACATAAAGTACTAATACAAGATGAAGGGCATGCTAGAGTCAATCCAGGCAAAATGCCTCCAACTACAGCTCTCCTAAAAGACTTCTAGTCTACATGTTTTGTATCTAAATGATAGTGTTCCCTTTTTAACCCCTTTCATTCATTTATTTTTTCATTCATTTATTCAACAAATATTTATTTAGTGTCTAGTATATGCTATGCACTCTTCTAGAGCCTGGGGGTACTGTGGAAGAAAAAGCATGGAGCTACATTCTAATGAATGAAAAGAGATAATTATATAATTGTGTAATATAATGTCAGGTAGTGATCAGGGATTCAAAGAAAA
The DNA here is from genome assembly GCF_004115265.2 of Rhinolophus ferrumequinum. NCBI lineage: Eukaryota > Metazoa > Chordata > Mammalia > Chiroptera > Rhinolophidae > Rhinolophus > Rhinolophus ferrumequinum. The sequence goes on from NC_046290.1 coordinate 29,013,256, forward strand.
ATATAGCAAGTTACATGGCTATTTTAAATATGATAGTTAAAAAAGGCTTCTATGAGGAGAGGACATTTAAGCAGAGGCTTGAATAAACTGAAGGAGGGAGCCAACAACTTCTGGGGAAGAGTATTCAGGCATAAAGAACACCAAGTGCAAAGGTTGGTGGTTGGAGGGTTCTTGGTGCAGTTAAGGGATAACCATAAAGGGAATTTGGTTAGTGGGGTGAGTATGGGGAGAATGTCTCATGATGAGGTTGGAGAGGTGGCCAAGGACCAGGTCATGTAGGACTTAGTTGCCTGTCGCATTCAGTCTTTGTGTGAATGGAATTCATTGGAAGGTTCTGAACAAGGGAATGAAACGTGATTTATTATTTGCACAATTCATTGGCTGCTGTGTGAAGAATGGAATGTAGAGGGGCAAGAGTGGAAACAGAGGCTAGTTGGGGGACTATTGCACAGGTTGTATGGTGATAAGGGATCAGTGGAGAGACAAAGGAATAGAAAGTATGTATGAATAATCCTTTGTGTTCTATATGGAGTAGACCTCATGCACTCTAGCTATACAGAATAAGCTTTTATATATATCCCATTGTGTTTTACTTCTAATTGGATAGTACTGCATTAAATAGGAAAAGACAGGCAACAAAATGAATCTCCAACAGAGAAATGATTAGATTGTGGCAAATACTTACTATGAGCTATTAAACAACATTAAAAGGAATGAGCTAAATTAATACTTGGAGAGATTTCCATGATATACTCTTAAGTGAAAAAAAAGTTTATTCTGTATGTAGCCTCATTTTTAAAAATCAAATTCCCAGTATTATATAAATATATATCTATATCTATCTATATATATATATACATATATATACACACATATATATCAAATGAAATATATATATATATCAAAATATGCATACACACATGCTTATATATGGATATATGAACATGCAGAAGAGTATAAAATATACACGCAGGTTGTTAAGAGGTTATTGATATTTGTTACTTTGTTGAGAACAAACACACTATAAGTACTTAAGTAGCATCTATGAACTTTGATGGCGGAAACTCTGAAGTAAGGATATATTCCAGTACAAACCCGGTAGAATAGACCTAGTGTGGAATACAGAGAAAAAGATCTAGAATTGTATCAGAATTTGTGCCCTATCACAGTGATTAAGGATTCTTAGCAGTAAAGCCCAAAGTATATCTTTTATGAGTAGTTTTGTACAACTATGTATGGTAAAGTATATAAAGTTTTCTCTTAAAAATGTTTTGGACATAATTAAAACAAAGAAAAAAATGTTTTGGACATAAATTGATCTAAGAAAAGATTTAATTCATTGTTATTTGCATCTTTAAAATATGCATGATGTAAATGTACTTCTGAGCATGTTAAAGAATGAAATGAGGCAGACAATGACTCCAAAATGGTGTGTATGTGTTCAACCGTTTTGAATGACCAAGTATAAAGAAAGATGTAAGGTTGCTAAAGACAGGCTTCATCCATTTGGTCTGGGATCTGCTCAGGAGAGAGTCGTGACTACTAGGCTGAGGTTTCTTAAGCTAACATCATATACCTTATCTTTGGGGAACTTTTCTCCTCCATACTTTTGACCTTCAGCCAGCACATTTTCAATGAAACCTGTCTTTAAGCAAGAACATTTGGTCTCCGTAGTAACATTTGGTAATTAAAGCAATTTCTGTATTTGAACCTTCGTCACTGTGGCAATAACTACACGTCAGAGGGATTCTGGGAAGAGGAGTGATTTCTTCACCTCCTGAACTGTAGCATGCGACCGTCATTGAGAGACTTCTCATTCTGGCTAGTATGGCTTGGCCTACATAGTGCTCAAGTTGAGCATTTGGCAGGTTAGCTCACTAGTGACCAAATGGTCCTTTTAACAAGCTCTGCTGATCGTTGAGCTGTATTTCTTCATCTGCTTTGACTTTTAACGTGATTATATGTGAGTAATAACTCATGGGGGATTGAGGAAAAGGAAAAGGTTTTTTACCTTTTGGAAACGCTGTTCATTCAGTTTTTAAAAAATTGCCAGAAAACCCCACTGTTTACAAATTTTTCCATTGTGTTCTGTTTATTTGCCAAGAGAAATCTTGCACCATACCAACTTGTGTTAGTAAAACAAATGGCTCCTTTCACAATACAGCTCAGCGTATTTGTATATTTACATGAGTTTTCCAGCATTGCTTTGGAAGGAAAGATTCAGCTACATTCGCACATGTTTTGTTTTCCCTTGTGTGTAAGCTTTGACCTCTCAAACTAGCTCCCAATGAACCCGCAGGCCTTGGATTAGTTGTAGGCATTTTTCTAAGCTCGCAGTTGGATAGAATTTTGCTGGGTTCCTTGAAACAAATAGGGTGTTTTCAGGGAGCTTGAGCTAGTTTGAATATCTGGGTGAACTATGAGTTAACAATGACTGTGGACTATGCCCCATGAGCCCCATCTTCCTGGGATGACCTGAAGCTTACTGACACTAGTTGGCCATTATTTAATTTATGTAAGCTAACAAATAGCAAATTGCAATAGACTCATGAACATAGTACCGGGCTAGGCAGCTTGTCTGGACTGGAGGCAGAATTTGTGCTGTCCACGTGGCTTTCTACGTTTTATTAATTGTATTCCTGAATAATTCATGGTTGGTGTGGGAAAAAATTTTCATAAGTTTCAAGTAATTTATAATTTGTATGATGATTTTCTCCAAGGTGTTGAAAGAAATTTTCAATAGGTTCACACTTTTTAAACCTAAGCCCTTGCTAGTTGGGTTATTTTGGACAAATTACTTCATTTCCCTAACTTTGGTTTCCTGCTCTGTAAAATGAGGGGAATAAAATCAATTTCAGAAACCTGTTATGAGGACCAAATGAAATAACATAGTAAAGCATCTAGTATGGTGCCAGGCATAAAAGTAGGCTTTCTGTAAGTAGGAATTGCTGCTATTATTCTTAGTGTTTTGATAATTAGCTTTGGATAGACTGATGTAGGTTATTTCTACTTTCCTGGATTCAAGAGATAGGTAGCATGAAAGAGCACTACCGAAAGGTCGGTTGTTATTCTGGTCCTTGATACACCAAGGAGGCCTCTGGCAATGAAAGTAAGAGGTTCTGGAGGCATGTTTCAACATGTCTTAACCTCCCAATAACCAGAGTGTTTCATTCATAGCAAGAAGAATTTGGCCATCTCCTGTGACATATTCTAACTTTGGGCTGGAACCCATCTTGAAGCAGTTTTGGAACTCTCGATTCCACACTGTGAAATGAAGCATTGTGTTTCCAACAACACTACTCAGCATGTTGACGTTCACTGGAAAATGATCACACCCCACCCCACTGGGGCCAAGAGAAAGGCCAGTAAAAACCAACAGTGCCTTAAGATGAAAATTTTAACATTAGCTCAAAATGTTGCTAATGTTTTGGCCAGTATAGAAAGGTCCATGGTGCCATCAAAGGATAGAGTTGCATAAAAGACCTCAAGAGGCATTTAAAATCAGTTGAACTTCTCTTTATGTCCAGTTTTGTACGTGCCTGGTTTGGCTATAGAGAAAGCAGCAATGGGGGAGGAGCCAGTGCAGTTCTCATCTCTGCCACTTGAGGGAAAAGGGAAAGGCACTAGTGAAAAATCACGAGTGTCAGAACATATGCACAGGATTCTTGAATAGAATATTTCCGTGAAGAATGAGTCAGGTTTGTAGGTGCCAACTTCACAGTGCAGAGTAATAAATCATCCCAAACCATAGAGTATTGACTGCTTTTTGGGGAAAGGGAATAATTTTCCCCCCACTGCTTAATCCAGTGGTAAGTTTTCTTCCGTAGATGTGGACAAACTGCTTTCCAGTCAACAGTCAGAGCTCTGGGCCCAGATTCTAAGTGTTATTGGACGGTGCCACTGCTCATCTGTAATTGTCATCAGCTTTCAGGATTCAAATCACAAATACTTGTATGGGTGGGAAATTTTCATGCCATGGTCCCTAACAGATAAATATAAACTCACAATAAAGCTACTCTTTCAGGTTAGCTTTAATATTTAGGAACTTGGGGACTAAAAGTACAACAGAGCATCTCATGCATTTTTGCCTCCCATGTAAAATAAGTCCAACTATTAGTGACACCAATGGCTGGCTGCCCTACAAAGAATTCTGCAATATTCATTTCAAGAACAACTTTTAGAAGTCTTCAATATCATATCTTCATTCTTTAAGCAATGCTTTTTGTTACTTGTAGCTCTAGTAACTTAAAAGTTAATTAATTAAATAGCAATAACCTGTGATATACCGTTAGTAAGACCAATGACATAACATGAATTTTATTTACTGAAATCATTTCTCCCTATCATTTCTATCCCCTTAGTTTTTCTTTGAGTTTTCCCCCCATATGTATTTTAAAGTTATCTTGCTGTATTATAAGTTTTTAAAAACCTTTTGGAATAAGTCATACTATCAACAAACAAATAAAAAATAAATACTCATTTGTAATAATTAGACCACCCAGTTGAAATGTGCTGGTAATTCTCCTTGAAAGGGAAATAGCATTGTTGTTATTTCATCATTCTCCATTCCTTTCTTTGAAACCATTATCCTGTGGCTTTAAAATTTTCTGCTGAGGAACAAATAGTCCCTTTTCTTCTAGAATTGCCAGCAATCTCATAAGAAAATTTTATCAGAAGTAACTTGTGTATAAGGAACAAACAGGTAACTTTTTTTTCTTTTTCTGGCTTTCCTGAAGACTGTAGGCTGAGGCCTTGTAATACCTTACAAAGTATTACATCTTACAAGTGAATTGACTATTGGACAAGTTCTTCATCCTTCCATGAAGAATGCCACAGTTTATCATGTCAAACTGGGAGTAGATCCTTGCCAGAATGTGGAATGGGTCGCAAAATGATGAAAACAGTACACCAACTTAGACAATTTCAGTAAATGACAGAAATTACAATGTGGTCTTACGTTATTAACTAATTTTAATATTCACTTAAATTCAGGTAGAGGAAGGGGAAAGATGATTTAAGAACCAGACAGTGGGGTTATAGAATGACAATGGAAATTGCAGAGGCTTCTCTTTTTGTTCATCTGCCAAACACCTGTAGAACTGCATTTCAGTTATGTGTCTGGGTCAGGTAAGAACTGGCTGGTTTCTGACAATGGTCTTTCAGACGGGACATCACCAAGAAGGCGAGATGCACAAGAGGCTAATGTTCATTTCCTATGACAGGAACTGAGGATGTCAAAGTAAATTGGAAAGGATAGAATCTGGGCAGGCTTCTGGGGCTTTGGCTCACACTTCAGGCAAATGTTGTGTCTAGATTGCCCACAATTACAAAAAGCAGAGGAAGGGGGCCCCACTTGACAACAATTGAATTTCAATAAATTTTGCCGCTGAGCCATCAGGAGATGGGTTTTCTTTAAAAAAGTTCTCAATAAAAGTCAAGTATTCACTGAATTCATTATTCTACAGACATCTGCATTTGAAAAATACTTAAAATTCTTCTCATATCAATGGATTTAAATGTTATTCCCCAGTAATTCTTTGGGTCTTTGAAGCTTTCAGCTAAAGTTTTGGTTTATGACTCAGTGTTACCTTGTGTTATTGACTATCTGTTGTCATCTTTCATGTCAGGAAGCTCGTCATCTACTGAAACTATTTGTTAAGATATGCCATGTATTCTTCTCAAAACAAAAATTATTTCAATGTGCCTTGTTTCAACCAAGCTTGTTTATTTGTATTCATTTTAGCATTTTAATTTAAATCATCGTAATAGAGGGGGTAATATATGTGGTACTAATGATCAAATGAAATATCAAGTTTAACATTTACTTTAGTTTTGATTATATTTCTCTCCAAGTGACATCAACTCTCTTTATGCATAATGATAAATATTACAACAATTTTTGAAACCGAAGTGCAGGTATTTGTTTCAGAAATTCTCATGTTGTAAGGTAATATCTTATTCTTTCTAGATTTGGAGGTTATTTTTGATAAACATTTAAAAGAAGAGTCTTAACAAATTATTCTCTAATTTCTGAGCTAACTCACACATTTATTTAGCAGTTATTTGGGATAAAAATGAAGATTTTTTTTACCATTCAGAGCACTTTCTAGACCCAATGTCAATTTCAAGTTGTTTAAATATCAGCAAAGTCAGACAGTAGGGACAACAAAATTGTTAATAATATATATTACTTTCTGGTCGTGTGTTATAATAATTCACCTGTGTGTGAAGTTAAGTACAGTAAATTAATAGTCTCTGTAGTTTCATCTTACATGGAGAGGTTTAATTCTTAGTCTTGTTGCCATAATGACGAATGCAGTCTAGTGTTGCTGACACTGACATCTATTCTTTTTATCACGACTGCCTCAATGAGGATGGAGAATGGGTTTTAGAAAGAGAAGTATTTTATGGAACAGATTTTAACGCCTTGTAATCCGTATATTCATGAACACTCTCCCCCAAAGTTGCCAAGCAACGATGCTTGAAAAGGACACTTACAGAAAAAGCGCTATGTCTCTTGTAGCTTGCTTTTGTGTCATCCATCTCAGAGCATTTCTTTTGGTCTGTTTAAATCGCAAGTTATGGAAACACTGAACTCTCCATGAGTTTTGTAGAAGATGGAAGTATTTAAATAAAACTGTTGTCATTTGGGGGTATGATATTTATATCACTCTATGAATATTGCTTTTACTGTATATTTAAACAACGTATTAAGGATGAGTGAACTGACCTACAGAGTGTCAGCCTGACACAAACCAGAGGCAGATGGAATGAGGGGTCCAGGCATTATGTCTTCTACTGCGTTATTGTGCCGTTTTCAAAAACACTGCATATTTCACTATTCACACAGTAAATGACCAATGATTTAGTGATGTTGTGTAGAGGTATTACTAAAACTGAATGTGAAGATCTAAGTCTTACTCATTTAGGAATTTCACCTTTGACGTTAAGATTGGAATGAAGAAAACTGTGGAAGAATGTAGCAAGATTTAAAAACTGTCCTAAATTATCTATGAGGCTGAAATATTTGATGGTTATGTAACGCCAATGCCCTTAAAAGGATTAACATTTTTTTCTTGTGAAAGTGACACTTTATAATTCAACAACAATTAAAACCTGACTCCAACAAGTGTATACACATGTGGCACACACGTGTGGCTAGGGGACCCTCCTTGAATCATTAAAATACAACCCCAACTTTGCAATCTGGTAAAATTGTTTGCCAAAAAAATATAGTTCTGTCAATTGCCTCCTCAAATCACTTTAATTATGACTCTTGTTTGAAATGTCAGCTGACATCCTTTTTCTGCTTGTCGTGAGAACTGATGGAAACTATTTCTGGGCCTCTCATCATTTCTTCATTAAGTTGAAGGATTGGCTGAAGAGTTTCATGATATCTTCTAAGTTAGCATCTGGACTTAGTGGTAAGCAGTCAACAATGTTAGGTCAGGAGAAAGGAGGGCCAGAAGGAGGCAGGGCCGAGGGTGGAGGGATTAATGAGAGTTTGAGGGATGCTTTGGAGGTTGGAGCCTCAGAGGTTAGGACAAACTGGGCTTCTTTTGGATTTTGATAAGACAGTTTGAGGTGGACATTTAGAGATTCAAACTAAGCAGAGGTTATAGGCAAGTCCATGGTTAGAGGCTGTATAACTCAGCGTCTGCAGCAGCCTGGTGGAGCAGAGAAAGCACGTTTATATTCAGGGATCCCAGACAGGGTTTAGTACAGAGATTTAGGTGAGGTAGCTGGGCGGAGCCAAGGTTATGATTTTAACCTGGGGCATTAGCCAGGCATAAGGAAACAGGCCATGAGGGACATTTTCTCAAACTCTGAGCAGTTAATTTCAGAACAGGGTTAACTTCTCTTTTATTATTTAAAAGTGTTTTTTCTTGGAGTGAGCTTAACTAAATCCTTTATTGGGGATCTTTTAATTTTATGAATTTCTATTTCTATACGAGGGAAAGGAGGATTAAAGAGTACAGGTTTCTTTTAGTGTTCTGAGACTCAATTTCCAACCAGCAGGGTTTTGGGGGGTGAGTTAGGAGGGGCTTCTTACACAGCACCAAGCAATTCTCAGACACTAGCAGGAGGTCCAAGAATTCAACTCAATTCTGACATTATCTACCTTGAGACAGCATCTGATTCCACAGGTTAGGGGTTCAGTCCTACTAGACTGCTCTCCCTCGCCACTCAGATGCTGGTCACAAGCCCAGGTTGTTCCCGGTGTTTCTGACCCACTGGCTATAAATCAGAGGTTCCCAGGACCCCTCCTTGGGTTCAATTAATTTGATAGAGTGGCTCACAGAACTCGGAGAAACATTTTCCTTACTAGATCATCACTTTGTTATGAAAGGATATAACTCAGGAGCAGCCAGACAACAGGTGCATAGGGCAAGGTATGGAGAAAGGGCAAGGAGCTTCCATCTTCTTTCCAGGTGTGTTACTCTCCCCGAATCTCTATGTATTCACCAACCGGGAAGCTCTCCAAATCCTGTCCCTTTGGGTTTTCATGGCGGTTTCTTTGCATAGTAATGATTGATTATATCATTAGACATTGATATTTGATTCAACTTCCAGCCCTGTTCCCCTCCTTGGAGATGGTGGTATGGGTGGGTGGGACTGCAAATTCCAACCTTCTAATCACAAGGTTGGGTTTCCTGGCAACTACCTCCCCATCTTTAAGGGGGATCCAAAGTCACCTTACTAACATAACAAAAGAGACCTTCTGGCTTTTATCACTTAGGAAATTCCCAGGGTTTTAGGAGCTCTCTGCCAGAAATGGGATGAAGACCAAACATATATTTCTTATTATAAACCACAATAGCATAGGTTGCTGCAATTTATCCATGAAAACCTTACAGCCTGATCAAGGTTGGGGGTGCAGGGAGAAGAATGGGTTTGTTACACAGGACCCAACATTTAACTTCTGGTATTCACCACTAGTTCTACCTGGGAGAAGAGGTACTCCTGGATCACCCTGGAACTGAACTCCTGCTTTCTTACATGATCCTCTGTTGGTGGGATATGACCCTGCTTGGAAGGATAGAACTCAAACAAGGTGGCGTGGAAGATGGGTTGGATCTTGAAGGACATGTAAGCTTTGCTACCATTTGTGTTTGTTGAATAATAATAAAAGATCTGTGATAAAGGTATAGAGTTTGACAGGTGAAAAACAGTGTTCTGGATATAGCTACACCTTTCACTCTGCAGAAAACCCTATTCTACTCAACAGTAATACTTGGTCTGGTCAACAGAAATTTGTTTTCTTCAACTTATGGAACAACATAAGATCAATCTTTGCACTGTTTGTTATGTAATGAGTGCTGGAGGGATCACATCAGGGCATGATAGCATAGATTTGGTGGACAAAACTGGTTCAAGAATAAGAGATCTTGGGGGATAAATTTGTGTAGAATTTTTGGGAAGAAGTTGTGGGAAGAAGGCTAGGAGTTATCCCTTTGATGGTTAGCATCCTAGGGAGTATCTTATGTACAAATGTAGTCTATGCTTTTCACTTTGTCACATTCATTCTCTGTAGGCTTTGGAATGATGATTAGTAAGTTCTAGAACGATAAGGAGAACCTGTAGATTATGAAAGCAAGGTGTAGATTTTGTTGGAAAGAATCTCTATTGGAAAGCAGTATGCTTAACTAAAAATGAATTCAGAACCATTATATTTTTGGAAAAATATGCTTGAAAAACATGGATAGTGATGATCTTCTCAAAGAATTATAGGAAAACATTTGACAATTAAAATAAATGGTTTCCCAGGAAACTGGCAATATCTTGCTCACAGGTGGGAGCAAATACATGACCTGGAGGCCTGAGGTTTTCTGTTCCAGAATCATTCACTTTCTAGCTAAATTGCTAAAGGGTTAAAATACCATAGCCATTTTATTTCATGTTTATCTTACTGATTATTTCATGTTTATCTTACTGATTTTGGCTGGAAACTTGGGGCCTTAGAAGTTCCTTTTATTTTCTTTTATGTGCTTCTTCTGGACGTGGTGTTTTTCATGAGTCAGCAGCTATATTAAATATCTTAGAAGGTATTTTCTTCATATCTTATTTTTCAGATGGTTCAATTGTTTCTCACTAATGTAAATTTCTTCTCTCTTATCTCTAGAATTTTATGACTATTATGACTGTTTCTTTGGTATGTATAGCATTATTTGAATGATGATCTTTTGGTCCAGAAAGTCAAGAAGGAATTCTTATCTTTAGATTCTCTTGGATAATGAAGTTGCCTTGGATGGAAACAAAGATGGTCATGGTTTACTTGAGGACTAATTCAAGTATGTGAAACAGTGGGCATGTAATTCAGCGTCCTTCTTAGCAATGCTTTGTCAGTGTGACTTATTTCTACCTTTCTGACTCTCTCCTGGAAGCTTGTCTGTGAGTACAAACTGTTTTGGTTTCTCTAACTGGCTCAACATGGACAAAATGCTTGGTGTACCCAGGGTCAATGTTAACCGACCAAAGACATGGGAAAGTCCCATGTGACAGGAAGTAAGATCAAATATAAAAGCAGGACCCATGTGATAGTGTGCCTAAGCAAAGGGGACTCCAAACCCCTCCTATATTAAAATGATAGTCTAAAGCAGGGGTGTACAAACTGCGGCCCGCAATCCATTTTTAATTGGCCCGCAGCAAATTCCAAAAATATATTTAGTTTACTTAAATAAACCAGGTGAGGCAATACGTACTTCACCTCTAGTGAGTGGCCCAGCTGTTTGTGCATTTTACCGCATATGGCCCTTGGTGAAAAATGTTGAAAAAAGTTTGGACACCCCTGGTCTAAAGAATTGGAAGAACTGGCCTAATTATGTCCAAGGTGGGTGACCCTGTATAACTTTCTCAAAGGAAGTATAAAGAAGGCATCTAGATCAAGTCAAAAGAAAGTGAAGGAGTAAAATGTGAGGCAGTTTGATAAAAATATACAAAACAGAGCCTACTTGATCAGGACGTTCTTGGCTTCTCCGGCTGACTGATCTAATTTTAGTAGATAATGCCATTAACTGAATACATGAGGTCGGACAATTAAGTTTGTGAATTCATCCTAGAAAAAGTGCTACATACCTCATTGCTGAATATCACTATGGTCACCTTTGCACCAATGCCAGTGCCTAGTCCACCCTTCAAAGCAATTTTGGAAATTTTTTTCTGGAATGGCCATCAGAGTTGTTGTCATATTACGCTTGATATCCTGAATGTCATCAAAATGTTTTCCTTTTAATATTTCTTTTATGTTTGGGTGAAGAAAAAAGTCATTGGGGGCCAGATCAGGTGAGTAGGGAGTATGTTCCAATATAGATATTTGTTTACTGGCTAAAAACTCCCTCACAGACAGTGCTGTGTGAGCTGGTGCATTGTCCTGAGGCAAAAGCCATGAATTATTGGCGAAAAGTTCAGGTCGCCTAACTTTCTCATGCAGCCTTTTCAGCACCTTTAAATAGTAAACTTGGTTAACTGTTTGTCCAGTTGGTACAAATTCATAATCCCTCTGATATCAAAAAAGTTTAGCAACATCGTTGCAACAAGTTCGCAAACTTAATTGTCAGACCTCGTACGTATTGCTTTACCTGATCTTCTAATTGGCATCACTGTTGGAAAGAAACTATAGTACAGGAAAAGGCAAAAGTCTACTCTCCTGAAGTGTCCTCTAGATTGGCTGAGATTGGTTCAGTCAAACAGGTCTAGTGGATTAGGCCTATCCTAAGTGTGGATTGGAAGAGGAACTCAACAATATCTGGGATTTTATACTGACATTTGGAAAGTGAATGTACTTTTAAAATTTCAACGTTGACTTTCATGTCACACTTGACTTGCTTCATGATGGTGCCACTATCTGCATCAATATGATTGACATCTTTGGATGTGATCTTTCAAAGATTCTGGGGTTCAATTTCAATCATTTGACTTCTTTAGTTGTTTTGAACCTAATATTACATGGTTGGTGGTTTTGCCATATTTGCTCATGGTATTTCAGTGTTCAATGAAATTTGGTCTACTTTGAAAATTTTCTTAATCACTTCCTCTCTCTCTCTGAGAATATCTTACTGTACTATACTCATCCTTTTTCTTCTTGTGATAATGTGAGATGATACAATGCCTATGGGATACCGTGAAGTGAGGTGAATGGCATAGATATTTTTGGATCACAGTTGACATGTGTAACTGAAACTGAGGAAAGCGAAACCATGGTTAATGGGGGAGGGGCACTACTGTACTGCCTTTGATTGGCAACCCTAACGAGGGACTGTGAAGGATTGAGCACCAAAACTCTAATAAGTTCTATACCATACTTTTTTCTTCTCATAAATGTATTCATTTATACTAAAAAAACAAACAAAACTCTTGTCAGGGATTATAAAACTGAATCAGTAGACATTCACTGGTATCCGTAATAGTAATATCTGCTATTCATGGTGTCACTTTTTTTATGCCAGGAACTGTTTTCCATATATTCATTCTAGTTCTTATAACAATCATGCAAGGTAATATCATGCATGATTTATAGGTGAGAAAATTGAGGTTTGGAAAGTCAACACTTAGTTAAGTGGTAGAGCTGGTTTTCAAATCCAGGTCACCCCAAATTCATCACAAGTATTCCACTGCCTCATGAAACTGTTCTCCACAGAAAGTAATACAGAACTTGGATCGGCGCACTGTGTGTTACTGTTTGAGGCTGCTTCTATTGATTTAATGACAAATATACTTGCACGTACTTCATTGGATCGTGGCAGCCTAAAAGAGTTAATGAGTTCCTAAAATGTCTTAGCATTTTGTTAGAAGGGAGAGGTGGCCAAAAGAGGAAGCTAGTAGTTTATTCAGTATTTTCTATGCCGTTACTCACTTTGTTGAGACATAGATGATCCTGTTCATACTTACAACCTACTCTAAGACAGGTCTTTTATTCCAGTTTAGCAAGTGAGGTAGCTAAGGCTCTGACTGGTTAAAACTTGTCAAAAGTCAAAAGCCAAAAGTTACTGTTAGTGGTGAGGACAGGGTTTGCACCAAAATCTGTCTTTAAACCTCATACTCTATCTTTTCTAGTATGGGGTAGATTGTATATTAAAAACATTGTAATTTATTTTTTATCATAAACAATTTGAGAATGGGTTACATACATCATGCCTCTTTATTTCCTGAAATCTTCTTGTGTATATCCTAAGGAAAAGGATATTCTCTTATATAACCATAATACAGATACCGAATTTAGGAAATTTAACTTTGAGATGATACTTTAATCTGTAGTTTATACTTCAACTTTTCCCACTGCCCAGTGATGTTCTTTTAAACTTGTTTTTCCCTTTCAATAAAGAATCTAGTGTAAGATCACTTATTGCATTTAATTGCTGTGATCCTTTAGTCTCCCTTAATCTGAAACAGTTCTTCAGCAATTTTTTTTTTGCCTTTAAGAGCACTGATATTGGTGAAGAAAATGGGCCAAGTATTTTATAGAATGTCTGTTAATTTGAATTTGTCTGAATGTTTCATCATGATTTGATTCAGGTTATGCATTCTTAGCCAGAATATTACATAAGGATGTTGTATCCTTCTCAGGCTATCACTCGGGAAGTATAGGATGTTTGGTCGCTTTTCATTGGTGATGTTAATTTTGACAACCCGGTCAAAGTGTTCTCTGTTTTCTTCACTGTATAGCTACCATTTTCTCTCATAAAACTAATACTCAATAGAGGAGACATTTTGGGACCATGCGAATATCCTTCTCATTAAAATTTAGCAACCACTGATGAGTCTTACCTGTACCAGTTATTATTGTGATGATTGTCAAGTACTGATTTTAAACTCTTACTCTCCCTTCACATTTATCAGTTGGAATTTTACTGTAAGGAAGAACCCTCTTCACGTCCCTATTTATTTATCTCTTTATTATCAGTATTGACTCTTGAATTCCTATTTTATTTAATAGGTTGTAAGATATTATTTAGCCTTCTTTCTTTTTATTTTTTTAAAAGATTTTATTGGGGAAGGGGAACAGGACTTTATTGGGGAACAGTGTGTACTTCCAGGACTTTTTTCCAAGTCAAGTTGTTGTCCTTTCAATCCTAGTTGTGGAGGGTGCCATTCAGCTTCAAGTTGTTGTCCTTTCAGTCTTAGTAGTGGAGGGCGCAGCTCAGCTCCAGGTCCAGTTGCGTTGCTAGTTGCACCATCCCTTGCGGGAGTCGAACCGGCAAACTTGTGGTTGAGAGGGCGCGCTCCAACCAACTGAGCCATCCGGGAGCTCAGCGGCAGCTCAGCTCAAGGGGCCGTGTTCAGTTTTAGTTGCAGGGGGTGGAGCCCACCATCCCTTGCGGGAGTCAAGGAATTGAATTGGCAACCTTGTGGTTGAGAGCCCACTGGCCCATGTGAGAATTGAACCGGCAGCCTTCAGAGTTAGGAGCATGGAGCTCCAACCGCCTGAGCCACCGGGCCGGCCCTAGCCTTATTTCTTTTCATGCTCAAATTATTATGGATTTGGCTAGTTGGAGGCCTTCCAAAGGGTTCCAGTGTCCTTTTGATATGCTCTTATCATTATTTGAGCACTTTTTTTTTTCACCAGTAAGATATATCAGGCTCACATTATACTTTCCCTGACATCCCTGAAATCAGCCACTTCTCTTAGGAGCTCTGTTTCCTTTAAGTAAGGAATGGTATTTAGAAAACAAGAGGAATCACTAGCCATGCTGCTCATTGCTACTAGAGTTTATGGTTTCTAAGCTCTTTCCCCTTGTAGCCAGGCCAACGAAATGTATTGTTAAGATTTCAAATATTTATCTGTCTGATAAGAGAAAAGATAGTATCTCAGTTTATTTTAAATGTGTTTTTCTCTTATTATAGTGAATTTGAACTGTTTTGTCTATAGAAGAATAGCCATGGGATAATGCTCCTCTTAGAAAAAGGTTTGTAGAGTGCTGAAGCAATGTCTTTTGGGAGACTGTAAAGGAAAACACAGACTGTTCTTAGTTGGACCTGGAAAAACATACTGTGTTTCCCCGAAAATAAGACTGGGTCTTATATCAAAATCTGCTCCAAAAGACTCATTAAGGCTTATGTTTAGGGGATGTCATCCTGAAAAATCATGCTAGGGTTTATTTTCCAGTTAGGTCTTATTTTTGGGGAAAAACAGTAAGGTCAGTAGCAGAGAGATCATATAGGAGGAAGCTGAGAAGCAGAGGGGTTAAGTGATATGGCCAAGGTCACACAGCATACTAGTGACAGAGCTGTGGTTTAACACAGATGCTCTCCCAGCCTCTTGGCAGTGATTTATTGGATACTTTTTTTTGTACAACTGCTTCTTTTAAGCTGCTGTATATTTGTGTGTACATTAAAATTTGACCTTGCTATATAACTTCTGGCACAAAAAGATATTGGTAGCCTGCCTGTACCCCACTTAAGTTTCTGCTGAAGTTTTTACCTAAAGAATGAAAAAATTGTTGGATGGGTTTGGAAAGACAATTCTTCTTATAAATAGTGTTAAAACTCCTTTTTTATATGGACCTGTTCAGCTAAAATCTAAACAACAAAGACATTTGATTTACTGCAGGCATTAAGTTGGAGTGTTAAGTGGTTGTTTTAATTTCAGAGTTTTTATAAAAGAGCTGCTCTCACCCTATAGTTGATTACAATTTAAAAACAGAGACATATGATTTATTATAAACAGTGTTTTTGAAAACTAAACTTTTTCTTGAAGAACTAAAAATATGTATTTCAAAAATTTTTAACTCCAGGAGATGTGGGGACCTGACTGTTCTTTTCCTCCTTTGGAAATGGTATGTGGCTGTTGGGTTTTAAAGGGTCCTTGGTGGTATCAAAAAATAAGAAAGAGGAATAGGAATCTTCCGGGTTCTGTGTTTGACTGGGTTGAAGACAGGGCTCCCGGCAAAATGGGTCAGTTACGTGCAGCATGGGCTTGGTTTGGTTGGTCCACTCTTCAGTTATTTTGTCTCCTCTAAATACCCCTCCCCTGTTTCCCCCCCCCCCCCCAGTCCCATTATCCTCTCTCAGTCTTAGGCAACAACAGGAGCATCACTGACCAGTGGCAGCACAAGCATACTCAGTCTATTAAAAGCTGTACTGTCTCTCACCATCAAATTCTGTGATATCTGGGAATGCCAATGTCCAGTTAAAAAAAAAAAGTGTGCACTTCCCCTTTCAATAGAGAAACCCATGAAATGTTTGGTTTTGAAATGCTTAGTTTGTTGAGCAGTCACAATGCAAAGTATTTCAAAATTTTTGTGTGGGTAGAAGTTTTCCTGAAAGATGAAAGAGTGAGATATTTTTTCTTGGGAAGCTGTTTTTAAAGTTGCATTTAAATGTGAGAGACTGTATTATTTAGAAGCTTTG
Source organism: Rhinolophus ferrumequinum (assembly GCF_004115265.2). Lineage (NCBI taxonomy): Eukaryota > Metazoa > Chordata > Mammalia > Chiroptera > Rhinolophidae > Rhinolophus > Rhinolophus ferrumequinum. The sequence continues at coordinate 29,029,603 of NC_046290.1, forward strand.
CTAAATGAAACATAAAAGTAATTCTGATAAAGGTCTACATGTTGGACAGAGCCCAACATAATGGCTTTTATATACTGTGTCCAATTATTATATCCCATTTTCCATCTAAGCTCCCTGTTTTTTTCATTGCAGCTTGAAAAGAGATGACATGATCTCTAAAATGGACACACACACACACACACACACACACACACACACACACACAAACAGGTAAAGCAGTAGTGGTGTCCCAGCCCTAAATGAAGACCTGGAAAGACCTCAAGTACTGGGAAGAGTATGCCTTTCAGCTCTCCTACCCCTAGTATATTATTCAAAGTAAACCAATGCTAAGCTATCTGAAACTTAGAGGTATGCCTAAATTAAGATGGCTTCTGTCTAGATTTCCTGATAAGTCAATCAAAACTCAACTTTTCTCACTCTCTTAACATTTTTTCTTCTCTTATTTCCTCTATCCTTGCCTAGAGGGTGCCCTAAGAATGTGTTTAATTGACATGTTGGATTATATAGCACTGGATATATTGACAAGCCTTCTATGCCATTCCTTGGAATAAATAAGGAATTACTTCAGTTTAACAGGTATTTTTTCCCAGGTTTTGTTGCACCAGAATTAACCAAAATCTTGTTGAGGTCAACATTTCTTGAGTGAACAGAATAATAAAAATTTTTGCATGCTTCTAACTGTTTTACATGTATTAGTCACTTAATAATCACATAACTTCATGAGGGTTTTATTTTTATCCCCATATGACAGAAGAAGAAACAGGGAGAGAGAAATTAAGAAACTTGTTCAAGGTCATGGTCCTAGTAAGAAGCAAAACTGGAATTTGATTCCAGGCAGTGTGGCTTCAGGTTATTTGCTATCCTGCTAATCTACTCAAAAAGAATAATAGCAAGTACTTTCCTAGTGCTAGACAGTACTGTAAGAACATTATGTATGTTAGCACTTCTAGTCTTCACAAAAATTTTACAAGGTATGCTCATTTTCTATTTATCTGTCAGACACTCTCTATCCTTCCACACTCTGCTTTGGGCCTTGAGAGGCCAACCTTTGGGACTGAACATTTTACCTTATGATCTCTGGTTGTTTTTGGCCCATGAGAGTTTCCAGTATGAGATCAGAAGGTAGAAGAAAAGTGAGGACATCATACTTTTTACCATAGTTCCTTCCCTCTTGGGTCACTATGGGTTGGCTGCATCCGTTTCTCAAAGACCATAGTTCCTGTCTATTTGGTTTTTCCTGACAGTCACTCTCTCTGGATTCTGGTAAAAGCTTCCTCCTCTTATCCATTAGGCTGAGGGTTGGTAAAATCTCTTTGCTGTTGCTAGCTCAGGGATGCTCTGACTCCCTGCCACAAATTTGTAAATAGTACCTTCATTACATTCTCCTGAAACACTGTTTGAGTGTGCCATTGTTTTCCTGCTAATACTCATACTAAACAAGATATGGTCTGTTATTATCAGCACCCGTACTTGACTTATAAGACACAGAGAAGTTAAATAAAGGGCCCAAGGTCATCTGTAGCATAAGGATTAAAATCTAGGCTGTCTGGCCATTCTATGCTTTTGGTCACTACACTATTCCGCCTCTTAGTTTAAGCATGTGTTGCACTTTCTGCCAAAAAAGCTTGCAATGCAGTTTACTACATATTAAAAGATAATTAATGGATAGGTTACTGTAGTTAATAATAGTGATGTAAAAATTTATAGCATAAAAGTACTTTGGGATAAATGTAATGAGTTCTATCATACATTTATCAAAGTTGTTCCTTGTGTCAAACGCTTTGCCAAATTTGGGGAATAAATCATCAGAGAAATAGATTATCGGTTTCAAGAAATTGTGGATGGTCTAAAGACTCAGCTATTTGTTCTCCAGTATTTTGGATTTGATTATTCAGGAGTGATATAGCAAGAAAACCTTGGCATTTGATACACTTGTGCCATTATTGCTTGATATATATAACTTTTAAAAACTTGGTTTTGAGTCGATATTGTTAATCAGTGATTCATTGAGTGTCTTTTTTCTCTTAGGCAGTCGAGGTTCTCCCATTAGGCAAAATATAATCCAGGTATAGAGTCTTACTATGTCTTACAAAATCAAATGATACTTTTTAAATTATAGTACTACAAATAGAATGAATGGCAGTTAACATATCTGTGAATTCTTTCCCCTGCTAATTGAAATATCCCTTTTGGGGGATCATTTCACTATAAGCTTTTAGAGAAAAGAATCCTGGACTGGAATATTAGTCCAGGATTCTGAGGCCAACTTTGTGTGCATGTGATTGTGAGGTCTGGTTCACATAGACTAGTTGTTCTGGATGACAGTTTTGTTATTTGTGTTATAATGAAGCGGGACTAGGTGACCTTTTAATACTAATGTTCTATGACTCTGATTAACCTCTACTGCTTTTGTTCCTAACAAATATTAGGGGATACAAAGAAGTACAGGATGTTGTACTTTAATGTTGGTTTTTCTTTTCATTCTTCTTCCTCTACTGGCTCCTTCAGTGTCCAGTTTAGGAAGAAAATACTACTTCTCATTCCTACTTCAGTTCATCAAATATTTATTAAATATTATTTAAATATTAAATAATTTATTTAAATATTATTAGTATTTAAATCAAAGTAACTGATATAAGACGCTTTGAGAGAAGCAAGTGCGATAAACAGAAATTACAAAGCTGATAGAAAGAGGATTTACCAAAAAAAAAAAAAAGAGCTACTGAAATATGATAAAATGAGGCCCCCTGACAACCTGGAAAGAATAAGGCAATTTCACTGAAGATAATTGTTCTTGCATAGGTCATTTCCATTCTAAGGCGAAGATTGTTAATGGTTCACAAAAATCCATGTTCTTCCCTTTTTCCTGGCCACACAAGTATAATAGATTTCATAGCTTTCCTCGCATTTGGGTCGGCAGTATATTGAATTCTAGCAAACAGAATATGAATGGAAGTGATATGTGCCACTTTGAGACCTAACCAAAATAAACATTAAATATATTTCTCCACGTTCTTTTTGCCTCTAGCTGTCAGAGAAGGCAATAAACACAATGATCTTAAGAGACATGTACTGAAAATGCCAGACCCTCAGTGAATCTGAGTCCCTGAGGAAAGAAGAGCCACCTTAAAATAAATAAATGTCTATTATTTTTCAGTGACTGTACGTTTTGCGTCTACTTGTCATAGCAGTTAGTGTCACCCTAACTAATACACATTTCTTTGTAGGGGCTATAATCAAAGAACAGATATCAAGATACCTATAAATTACTCCAAATCTGCACTAAATATAGTTTTTACCTTAGAAGCAACAAATAAATGCTTAAAAGAAGGATGAGAATGGAAGGTCCGGGTAAAGCAGGGGCACTCACAGTGGCGCTCTGAAGTGCCATTCTTTCAAGAGGATTCAGTCAAGAGTCACGAGATGAGACCGCAGTAGGATGTGCTGCCTTTGGGAGTGTCCCTGGCAAAGGAGACCTGCAAATTATGGCTTTGGTGGTTTTCTTCTTGTTTCTTGCTAACAAATAAATGGAGTCAGAAGATTATCAGTGGAGTCTCTTTTTCCCCAGGCTTCCCCTCTCCTAGGGTTTGTTGCTTTCTCTCCCCAGCAGCCACAAAATACTGAGAATGCATTGAGATCACATATTTTCCATCCCGAATCATGATTCATGTAGCCCTTTTGTTGTAAACTAACCTGCAGAATGGGAGAAAGACAGAAGAAGCAGGCAGGAAAAACACATTTTTTGGGTTTGTAATTTTGAGACGTGGGTACTGAAGCATTCAAGAACGTCACTGAAATTTGAGTTTTCATCATAGCATCTTCAAAAATATAAAGCAGGAACACAACAAATCAAAATAAGAAAAAGGGGACTGCTTCAGTGAACCTCAGTGGTAACTGAAATAGATGAAGTGACTTGCGAATGCAGTATAATTTTGTTCTAACTTATTATAAACATCCATTTATGTAGTACATATCTAATTATGTCTTTTGGGGAAGCAAGACTCATATTCTTATGAAGGCCGGCTGTGATATTATTAGCCCTTAGTATGGTATTAGTCCAGTCACTTGCATATTTGGTAAGACTTGTCAGTTTATTTATTCATTCAGAAATATGAGAAGAAGGATGATCCAAGGCACATGAGAGACAGGGTACTACTTCATTGCTAAATGAGAGGCCTGGGTTTCAGCACTGGCTTGCCATGATCTTGTGTGACATTAGGCAAATTACTTAACCTCTTTAGACCAAGGTTTCCTCATTAGCAAAATTTGTTGTTGTAGTTGATTATCTTTAAGGATTCATTGAATACTGACATTTTGCAACTGTTGGTTATTGTCTTCCTTTTTCCAGAAAGGCTCTGAGGAAGCTGAGTATCGAAACATGTATATTTAGTTCTGTATACCAGAGTACCAGCAGCTCTTTAATAATGTATTTTGAATAAGATACTTGATTAGAGTCAACAAATATATATTTGGTTAAAAGTCTTCTTTCAATGTTCAACCAATCTTTGTAGAGTTTTCTGACTGAAATGAATTCATTCAAAAGATTATTTGTGCCTACTATGGGAATCTATAAATGATTAAGTTATGGTTCCTGCTTATAAAAGGCTTACAGAAGACTAGGAGATCTAAGACATTTATTTGAATGATTATAATATATGATAGAGTGTTAAGTGGTACAGACTACCCACTACTCATATGGTAGGAATTCACCTAGGAAAATTTCTGTCTCCATTCTCTTCTCTTTTCAGGACAGATTATCTTTCCAAAAGTCCATGTGAGAGGTAGCATGGTGAGAGAGAGTTCAGAGATCCTCTTAAGAAGGCATAAAATTGCAACTTATGTAGATAATGTATTTCAATATCACAAAATCTAAACCCTGGCTTCTTTATTTAATAAATCATCTTTAAAAAGTAAGTTTCCAGTAACCACAAAGTGTAAAAATTATTTCTTACTAGAAAACAACTCTGTTCCTGTTTGCTGGAGAAATTAAAAGATAACTATGTTTTTCTGTATGGCCCAATTGAAAGACCATGTGGTTTTAGAAGCAGATACTCCAGATTTTTAATCTGGACACTGTTTCTTAGTTGCCAGTTGTATAATTTTGCTGTGTGTAAAAGTAGTTGTAATAGTACTTGCCTCATAGAATTGCATAGTTTAAAAATAAATAGCACTCACAATGGAGTATTACTCTGCCTTAAAAAAGAATGAAATCTTACCATTTGTGACAACATGGAGGGACCTAGAGAGTATGATACTAAGTGAAATAAGTCAGACTGAGAAAGAGAAATACAATATGATCTCATTTATATGTGGAATCTAAAGAACAGGATAAATGAACAAAGAAAAGAGAAATAGACTCATAGATACAGAGAACAAACTGATGGTTGCCAGATTTGAGAGGGTTTAAGGGGATAGGTGAGAAAGGTGAAGGGATTAGGAAGTACAAATTGATAGTTACAAAAGAGTCATGGGGATGTGAAATACAGTATGGGGAATATAGTCAATAATGTTGTAAAAACTATGTACAGTGTCAGATGGGTATTAGACTCATCTGGGAAAATCACGCTATAAATTACATAAATGCCTAACAACTATGCTGTACACCTGAAACTAATATGTAAAATAATATTGAATGTCAACTATAATTAAAAAACCTATAGTCACGGGATATAAAGTACAGCACAAGGGATATAGTCAATGGTATTGTAATAGCTATTTACAGTGTCAGATGGGTAGTAGACTTGTTGGGGTTATCACTTTGTGAGGGGTGTAAATGTCTAATTACTATGTTGTTTTGTACACCTGAAACTAATAATAATAATAATAATAATAATAATAATAAAATTAATAGCACTCAATAAATATTTTCTCCTTTCATAGTCAAGGAAACCAACCATAATATATTTATTTATTTACCTGATTTTTAGATTTAGTTATCTATTTTCCATTGATGAAACTACCCTCATTGCCACATTGACAAAAACTTACATAGTTATTTTTCACTTTTAAGAAAACATATTGGCTAAACCCTCAAAACTTTAAGTAGACAGAATCCATTGGTATGAAGAGTGAAACTACTGATTCATTTTATTTCTGGGGTGTTACCAATAAATGGCCAGAATATAAGGGATTTGTTTGGTTGTGATTCATCATCTCTCAGATGCAATGTGTGTGCTCAAAGGTCAATTTTTCTCTTCATTTTATACAGTTGTCTTCCAATAGTGCTAGCTGAGCAAGGCAAGGGCACATAGTCTTTAAATATTGATGTCATGGGACAATGAATGTTTAACCAAGCAAAGCCTCTCTCCCCATTTCTTCCTAGCATTCTCCATTTCTTCCTAGTACATCTCCATTTCTTCCTAGTGTTCTCTTCTCCCTTAAATACTCTTGCACAAGCCAGATTGTGTATTTTCTTGCACATGACTCTGCAAAGACATCCATACTCTTGTTGACTAAGGGAGAATTCCATTGTATAAGAGAGAGCCATCTGGATTATGAGAACGTGGCTTATACCAAATTCACTCCATCAGTTTATCATAGTTAGTATGATAGATATCAAAGGAAGTTATAACAGCTCTTTCCTTGGAGATGTTTAACTGTTTGTTATCATTAGAGAATGTCTGACTTGGGTACAAAAAATGGGGCTATGTGACATCTGGAGGCTTTTTCCAATGCTGTTAACTCTATTTCCCAGATGTTGTTATTGTGGTTTGCAGATACTATGATCAGGAGCAGTATGCAAAGGACAAGGGATTTAAGTTCCCTTTGTGGGCTTATAGTTCTGCATCGTCTTTACTCTCATGCACCTCTTGTCGAAACACATAGGAAAGAGACCAGCTGAGTGGGGAGCAAATGGCAACGAGGCTAGTGGGTGTGGGTGAGAGCTCCACTCCGACTCATGGAAGGCACTGCAATGGATCTCCACGGAATCTCACTTTTTCAAGTGGTTTGAGTTCATTGTTCCCAAAGTTACTCTCTTTTAAGGCAGATAATTATCTGCACGGAACCCTACATAATAGCAGTGAATGTGAATCTTTGCACAAAACAGTGATCCACGGCTTTGGCTCAGTGGGTTTGGAGATAAACTCTGTTTATGAATTTCTGCTGTAGTTCACATCATGATATTTCAGTGGCCTCGTTAGTGTTCATATATTACATAATTAGCAGTGCATAAAGTAGCTGGGCACGATGACATTAGACTCAATCAATGAAGCCAGATTATGTAGAGAGTTTGTTCAGGAATCTGGATGGCGCTGGAGTCTAATGAGGTGAGAACACAAGCCCAGTTTAATGCCAGCAATTAGAACGTGTATGAGACTGAGGAAATAGTCAACTAAATTAACATATCATGTCAAGGGAGCCTATTTTTTAGGTTTGTACAGTGTGAATATTTATTCCTTGGAAAATTATCTCTTTGAAGTATTATATAAACAAAAAGAGTTTTTAGGAAACTTGTAAGATAAAACATGCTGTTATGGAAAAATGATTAATTGCTGTGTCAGCTACCTAACTATTAAATTTTGGGCAAGTTCCCAAGGCTCTGCCAAGATAAAGTCTCTAGATTTCAGTTTCTTCGTTGCAAAATAAGAGGTTAGATTAGATGATTTTTAAGGCCTATTTTTGTTATAACATTGTAGGATTGTCTAATAATTAATACATTCAACAGTCAATGTGTTTTGAGGGCCACGATAATCCTGGAGTGCAGTAGACACAGAAATAAATAAGGCAGTAGGCCTGCCAAAAAGGTCTGCAGACCTGTCTCCTCTGTGTCTGCACATGTTCTAAAAACCTTGTTTAAAATTATCTTGTTTTTTTTCAGTCATATTCCAAGATCCACATGTAAATAATAATATGTTACTAGAGGTATCTCTGGATTCATGCAGCTGGCCATGAGTTATTGCCAGAAAATGAGACCTTTAGTAGCCTATTGATTAGTGATGGAACGCTCTAATGCAAAACTAACTGTGGGGACATCTGTTTTCTTGGTCTAAACTGAGCACCAGGACATTACCTGTCTCTTGGTGAATCTCCTGTTTCTGTCCTTTCCTGGCCATTGATTCCCTACCATTCCACTGAGATTTAAGAGTTCATGGAAAATGCAATTTGTAAACTTGCTGAAAGTGCTTTAGAAAGAGATAGAAAATGCTTTTTCACTGTCCCAAATGGTTCTTGTTCAATTCTGAGCCTTCGGAGGTCTGTCATGCTGTTGGAGATGGTGGTGGGAAAGGGAGGGAGCAATTAGATGGGTTAGGAGGAACGGACTTGGGGAGGAAACAAATTTATGACGATGGGCTAGGAAGAAGAGTAAGACCAGTTTCGGTGGGGGCCCATGCTTGAAGAGGGTCCAGGGGAGGTGGGTGTGGGTTTGTAGGCAGTGGCAGGTTTACTGCTTTTCTACATTTCAGTATCTTAAAAGTGGGGAAACTCCTTGAGGAGTGAAAGAGATAAACTTTAGGAGATAAAAGAATAGCACTAGGAATAGAGCAGTAAGATTTTAGAGAAAAAAAAATTGTAGAATGAAAATATACTAATAACAGTTTAAAATAAATTAATGTATAATAAGTAGTAAGTGGGCCATTAAGGCAAATTTGAATGATTAAAATGTGTTTCAGAGAAGATGACTTTGTTTTAGGACTGACTGATTTTGTTTTTGTTACAGCTAAGCTGTGTGGGTCACAGACCTGATTCAAATGTTCTCTTGGACTGGCTTTTATTGTCAGGTTTACAATATTTTACATCTTAATATATAGTATCTATTATATTGTGCGGTGATCTGTTCTTTGTCTACAGATGTGTTTACATGCTGGACATAGTGAGCTGAGGTTAAGTATTATATCTGAGGAATAAATGACTGAATTTTCCAAATACTTGCATATAGAATTTTCTTATGGTTTGAAGTTAGCACAGAAATTTGGCTGAGGATTTCAGAATTGTTTGCTAAACTTTACATTTTTTTTCAATAAACAAATTAATGACTCATGAACAAAAAATTTTAATTTACATTAACATAATCATTCACCCAGAAATTTTGCCAAAAGTGTGCCACTCTCTCAGTTATGATATAGGCACATCCAGCTTTGAGCAAGCTTTATGGTTAAAATCTGGATATATGAGCTAAGTCAAGGTATGCTTGTTCTTGCTTAGAGTAGGATCTTTCAATTTTATGAGAATAATTACAGAATTATTTATGTATATAATTTGTTATATATAAAGATTTGCAAACCAAAAATGAAAGTTAGTCACAGATATTGAAGACATACTTAAGAAAAGCAATGGGCATAATATTATTGTTTGACGTAATGTGGGATCCAAAGAGCTTTTTGTTTGATTCTGAATTATAAAGAAAATTTCCGTTACTTAACTTACTAATAATTTATAATGCACACATATTCAAGATGTGGTGGCTTTAAAATATGTCCACAAATTTTGTCTCTCTTCCCATTGAGAGGGAGAAGCTCCGGCCCCTCTCCTTAGATCTGTGTGAGTGGGCTTTAGTGACTGCTTCAACCAAAAGAGTATCAAACAGCTGTCTTGTGTGTTGAATACTTATTTTCAAAGCCTTCAGCAGCCAGACAAGAGTTCTGACTGCCTCGAGGCCACCATGCTGTGAAGAAGCTCAAACTAACCATGTAGGAAAACCAGATGGAGAGATCCTAAGAATCCATGAAGAGACAGAGATGCTTGGCGAGCCCCCAGATCTCCAGCCTCCTGATGTTCAGGCTTCAGCCACCATCTCACTGCAACCACCTAAGAGAGCCTGAGCCAGAACTGCCAAGCCATGCCCTTCCTGAATTCTCCCCCAAAGAAACTGTGAGAGGTAATAAGTTCCCCCCCAGCTTTATTTAGAAATAATTGACTTACATCACTGTATAGGTTTAAGGCGTACAGAATGATGGTTTGATTTACATATATTGTAAAATGGTTACAATAGTTTTAGCTAACATCCATCATCTCATTTAGCCGTAAGAAAAAGAAAGAAGAAAAAAGGGAAAATATTTTTTTGCTTGTTATGAGAAGTTTTAGGATTTAATCTCTTAACAACTTTTCAGTATATTGTACAGAGGTGTTAATTATATTCATCATGTTGTACATTACAGCCCTAGTACTTATTTATCTTATAATTGGAATTTTGGAGTTTTTGACCATCTTCCTCCCTTTCTTCCCCAGTCTCTGCCCCTGGTAACCACAAGTTTGAACTCTCTTTCTATAAGTTTTTCTTTTATTTTTAGATTTCACATAAAAGTGAGATCATATAGTATTTATTTATCTTTCTCTGTCTGACTTATTTCAGTCAGCATAATACCTTCAAGTTCCATCAAAATGATAGGATTTCCTTTTTTTTTTAAATAGCTGAATATTATTCCATTGTATTTATATACCACAACTTCTTTATCTGTTCATCTGTCGGTGGACACTTAGGTGGTTTCCATATCTTGGCTATTGTAAATAATGCTACTATTAAACATGGGGGTGCAGATATCTTTTTGAGTTTGTGTTTTCATTTCCTTTGGATATATTCCCAGAAGTAGAATTGCTGGATCATATGGTAGTTCTGTTTTTTAATTTTTTGAGGAATCTCCATACTATTTTCCATAGTTGCTGTTCCAATTTATAATCCCACCAACAGTACACAAGGTTTCCATTTTCTCCACATTTATGTCAGCATTTATCTCTTGTCTTTTTGATGAAATGTTTTAAGCTACTGAATTTTGAAATAATTTACACATCAATTTTAGCTGGAAAAAGGAGAATTTGAGAAGAAATGAAAATCAAGACATTAAAAACCAGATAGGGAAGTGATTTGTAACATTTTGAGAGAGGTGTCATGAACTGCTTTGAGGTTTCAGTGAAAGTGATGGGTCTTTATTCCAAAACAATTTTACATAAAATTTCAAGTTATTCATAACCTGCATGAAGCACACTCTTGCTGAAGACCTCAGTTTTAGAAGCAGTTGAAAAGCAATTTTTTTAAGTAACTGAGGTGAGATAATTATTGCAATGAGAGCAAAATTTAACTCCCTATCAGTTGACTAAAAGGGAAATAAGATAGATTATACAAATTTCTCATTGTCTAGTAAATAAAAGCATAGATATTTATCTGGGAAGACCTGCTTTTACATGGCACAAAATTCTCGGGGAAACTTATAGTTTGGAAACTCATTTGACTTGATTAACTAATGGACAAGGTAGCTGCAGGTTTCCAGGAATCATCTTCAAATGGCGATTTTTTTACATAGGTTGTTTGTCTTAATTATTGGCTAAGTAAATTATGGCCTTAGGAAAATGGACAGTTTTAAGCTGGTGCAAACTTTATAAAGTTCAAAAAGGTGTTTATTTTATTACCTTATCAACTAAAGAGAAATAAAACCCCTTAAAATTTATATTCTTTATTGGTAAAAATTTGCTTTAGGCTTCTGAGAACCAACTATAGCAACTTAACAAAAATAGTTATTTTATTTTTATTATGTGATGAGTAGTTCAGGGACAAGCAGTTATGGGGTTTGGTTTAGCAGATCAAGGATATCAGGGCTGAGGTCTCTGTGATTCTCTTGGCTTTACTTTTGCAGTTGCGAACTGGATGCTGCAGCTCAGCCATCAAATGCATGTTCCAGGAAGGAATAAGGAGGAAATACAAGAAGGGGGTTTTATCTGTATCAGAGAAAAGGAGCTTTCCCAGAAAGCCTCAACTCAGTTTTCCTAGAAACCTTGGTCAACTTTTACTAGTCAGAACTAACTGTCAAAAGGTTACTCTTAGCTGCAAGGTATACTGGTTAATGTATTAAAAACAAACAAACAAACAAACAAAACAAACAAACAGGGGAATCTTGCTATCTTCTCTCTCTTTCATCCCTCAAGTAGGAGTTATCTTGGAAAGGAGGAAGGAAAGTGTGGATATTGGTTAGGGAACTAATTGTATATGCCAGATATTTGATTAGTAAATTAAAAAATTTAAAAAAATATTTAATCGAGATATAATTCACTTACCACAAAACCCACCTTTTAAAGGTATGTAAATCAGTGGTTTTTAGTATACTCACAAACTTGTATAACCATCACCACTATCTAATTCCAGAATATTTTCATCACCACAAAAAGAAATTCTGTACCAATTAGCAGTCAATTCCCATATCCCAGTCCTTTGCAGCTATACTCTATTTGTATGGATTTGCTTATTCTGGACATTTCATATAAAGACATCATATAATTGGTGTCTTTTTGCATCCGGCTCCTTTCATTTAGCCTTTCATTTTCAATATTGATTCATGTTGTAGCATGCATCAGTACATCACTTCTTTTTATTACTGAATAATATTTCATTGCATGGTTATGCCACATATTGTTTATTCTTTCATCAGTTGACAGACATTTGAGTTTTTTCCACTTGTTGGCTATTACAAATTATGCTACTATGAGCATCTGTGTGCAAGTTTTTCTGTGACCTTGTTTTCAATTCTTTTAGGTTTAATAACCCGGGAAGGGAAATTGTTCTGTCATACAGTAATTAATTGTTTGCATTTTTAATAAAAAATTAAAAGAACTGCCAAACTATTATCTAAAGTAGTTGGACCATTTTTATTCCTGCAAATGATGTATGAGAGTTCCAATTTCTCTACATTGTCACCAACCCTTTTTATTGCCCATCTCTTTGAAAATAGTCATTCTAGTGGGTGTAAAGTTGGTATCTCATTGTGGTTTTGATTTTACACCCATTCTAGTGGTGTAAAATTGGTATCTCATTGTGGTTTTGATTTGTATTTCACTTTGATAAGTAATAAATATTTTAAATGTCATATTGCATAGTCATCTCATGTCTATCGACTTCACTGGCCTTATTTCACATCTAAATGCTTATGATTACTTGCTTGTGGTATTCCCCCACATGTATCTTTAAGTAAGATGACTTGAAATTTGATGCTTAGACACTGGGGGATGTAAAAGTGTAAATATGGGCTTGTAGGAAGAAAAAAACTTCCTATAATGTCTTTTTTTTTTTTAACAGGAGTAAAACATACAATTTTTATTTAATATTTTTGTAAATACATGGAGTTGTCATAGGAAAATCAAAGAACCGAAGAAATGGTTAGGACTAAGAGCTTCTAAATCTTTTTAACAAAGAACAAAAACTTTGTAGAGATGTGACAAGACAACAAAAAGAGGGGTTTAAGCTTGTACGGGTGGTAAATTATGGGAAGGTGACCAGGAAATACATGGGGCAAACTAGTAGACGTTGTTATTATTTTTTTTTTAAATTTATTTTTTAAATTTATTGGGGTGACAATTGTTAGTAAAATTACATAGATTTCAGGTGTGCAATTCTGTATCACATCATCTATAAATTACATTGTGTGTTCACCACCCAGAGTCAGTTCTCCTTCCATCACCATATATTTGCTCCCCCTTACCCTCATCTCCCACCCCTCACCCCCCTTACCCTCTGGTAACCACTAAATTACGTTCCCCAGATTAATTTTCAAACCCCGTGGCCATCTTGTGGTTACTGATTGTTTTCTAATCCCCTCACCTTCCCCCTTACCCCCACCCCTCCGCCCATCTAGCAACCCTCAGTTTTTCCTCTTTGTCTCCAAAACTGTTTCTGATTAGTTCATTCACTTATTCTTTTCTTTAGATTCCGCATATAAGTGAGATCATATGGTACTTATCTTTCTCTGTCTGACTTATTTCACTTAACATAATGTTCTCTAGGTCCATCCATGTTGTTGCAAATGGTAAGATTTCTTTCTTCTTTATGGCTGCGTAATACTCCATTGTATAAATGTACCACAGTTTCTTAATCCAGTCATCTACCGATGGGCATTTCGGTTGTTTCCATGTCTTAGCTATTGTGTATAGTGCTGCAATAAACATAGGAGTGCATAAAGATTTTTGAATTGGAGTTTTGGATTTCTCCGGATAGACACCTAGGAGTGGAATTACTGGATCATAGGGAAGATCCATTTTCAGATTTTTGAGATACCTCCATACTTAAAATAACGTTCTTGAGAAGGCATTTTGGACATCTCTTTTTGAAAGTTTTCTTTAATATACCAGATAATTCACATAAAATGTTAGAAATAATGAATCTTATTCTTAAGGAAATACGTTATTACTCAGGAAACATTTTTATTGTAAGAAGTAACTATGAAAATTTAGCTTGATGTAAAAATATAGGTAATTGAAATATCAGTTTGGCATTTACACTTTTCAAAACTTATATTGTGCTGGTTATGAGTGTTTCTAGGGATATCCCTTGGCCAACTAATGAGCTTGGTGTTAGTTAGATAGCTAAAATTTTCTTATTCCATAAAAATATACCTGCCTCATTCTCTGGTTGCTGTGCTGGTTATTTAATCTAATAAACTAATAAACACATAAATTGTTAATAACTTTAATGGCTTAAAATGACTATTTTGCTTCTAATTAGAATATACTAATTAGTATGCTAATTAGAATATACTAGATTGGTTGCAGTGAACAAATTTATTTCACTTGATGGTTGTGGAGGGGGTTGGATTTTTGTCGTTTAAATTAATATCACATATTTGGTTCTTAACTCTATGTATGCATGAAATTTAATCATCATTCATAAGAATACACAAGTACAGTTTCACCTCAAATGATTATTATGAAGATTAAATTAGGATGTGTACTTAGTACAATACTTGACACGTCGTAACATGATGAATTTTTAAGTTAGGCTTGAAAAATGGTAGCTGTTAATATTATAATTATTTATTATTATTGTTAATTGGAAGAAGTGATAAATATTTCATAACTGGATCTGAAAAATAAAAGAAGTTCTGGTTGTTAGTGTTTGTCAATTTCTGTGGTGTAAACAATCCCACTGTGGCTGATTCAGGCTACCAATATGATGTCAGCCAGATGAGCAAATTCCTGAAAATTTAACTCTTGGCTTTCATGGGCTGGTATGAGCCAGCTCCAGCATATCACTGGATGGAAGACTGTCATTCAGAACAGCAGCTGGGCACTTATTCACGTATAAGTATTTACAAAAACATTTACACTTATAAGCTTAAATTGCATTAAGGTTGTTCCTCTAATTGTTGTCAAGAGAGGAGAGGGTTAATAATGAACCTATTAAGTTGTATTTCAAGCAGATGTGATAATTTTGTTATTGGCTATTGCCAAAGCCTTGTTAATTGGTGTTACTAATGGATATATATATATATTCTATATGGATATATATATATTCTCTATCTATCTATCTATCTATCTATCTATCTATCTATCTATCTATCTATCTATCTACCTACCTACCTACCTATCATCTATCTAATCATCCAAAGAAGTGAAAGGATCTGGAGAAAAATTCTCAGTTTACTTTTTCTTCTTTTTAAAAACATTTTGCTGGGACATCTCCCTTAAATATTTTTTTTTCTGAGAACCAGCACCGTTTCCTTGGTTACAAATGCTGGATGAAAATTCTATCCCAGTCATTTAGAGTGGCAGATGCCAAGCTTTTATACGTGTTTGTCTTTATATATATATGTTGATATGTGTTTCTATATTTATGTATATATTTTTATTTGCATTGATATGTTAAACAATGAGAGCTATTTTATCTGGAGTTATCGTGTTCATTTATTTATTTGTTTGTTTGTTTTGTTGTTGTTTATCTCCTCTCCATTAGAGTAGGGATTACATTACTGCCTTTCTTACTTTTTATTGTTAGTGCCTAGGATAGAACCTTGGACATAATGGGTGTTCAGTAAACATTTGATGAATGAATGAATGAATAAATGATACATCTAAATATACTGAAAAATCACTCTTCTACTCCATTTGGCCTTTGGCGACTTGATTTTCATTTTCCTTTCCTTTGGGATTTTAGGCCTTTTAACAATTTTATTCAAGAAAGAAGGTAAGAATAAGCTAAATGAACTCAGAAAATTATTAATAGAAATTATGGTTTAGCCACTTTGTTCTTACTGGCTTTCTGTCAGGTGGGTATAAAGGACCAATTTCTTACTTCCAAATGTGTAATTATTTCTTCAAAAGGAGTATATACAAAAAGGTAGGTTCTATTGAAAATTGAATGCTGTATTGGTAATCAACTAGGTGGATAACATTCCCTAAAAGACAAAGTCTGCATGATTTATCGGGTAAGGTGAATAGTAAACAAAAAATGCAATTTTCTTACTACAAAAGCAGATTCAAGATAGAATGCTTCAAACTGTTTTGAAATCTCTAGAGTCTCTAGACTGATAGTTGGAATTTTACAATTCCATCATTTTTATATCTAAGACTGTCTGGCAAGCTCAATTTCCTAGATTGCTAGATCTCTTCTTTCCATTTAATTAGTCTGAAATGATCAAGGTCTGAAATTCATTTAGGGACTTTGGGACAGTTTTATTTGACAGAGACTCTCTTAGTATGTGACTCTCGAGTGCATTAAATGGTCATTAGGGACTGAATGGGTAAAGCAGCTTATCAATATTGTAGGCTCTCTCTGAGATTGAAACGTACTCCCAGAAGAGTTTATGTTCAAATGTGAAGCTAACTGAAAACACAGATCCATAACATTTGGAGTCATGGTGATAAAATTAGCTTTGTATCTTCTAATCTTAAAATGCCTTAAGAAGGGACATAGAAAATGAAGGAGTTACCTAATGTCTTAAAAGCTAATGAGAATTAAAACCAATTCATATGCCAACACTGCTAGCTAAATGTAGCTAAAATCAGTGAAAACAGGTTTCAAAATAGCACACATTTTAAAAGTGAAAAAATCTGATAGAATAGCAAGAAATGCTGATATTAAATCTATAAAAATAGGTACAATTGTTTCACTTACCATTTGTTTTCTAAGAAATGCTGGTATTAAATCTGTAAAATAGTTACCATCATATCATTCGCCATTTATTTTCTAAGAAAGATGTATTCATTCTCAGAGCAAAGTGCTAACTCTTTCAGAGGTTAAAAAATAATTGAAACTTTTTGGAATCAACGAGCTTTGAATTTTTAGTAATGCACTATTATTCCATTGAAAGAAAAACTTCAGAAAGTTCTCAACCCTGTATACTCATTTAGAATTCCAAATGAGTCTTGTTAAATCATAATGTAGTCTAACTGTATCAGATGAATCTTTAATATTGTATTTTACTTTTTCCACTAGGAAGGGAAATATGCAATATACATTTATTTATAATACATAGATATATAAAATATATAAACAAATGTGTACATGTATAATATCTCCACTAGTTAGGATTTTGGGAAATTTCAACCATGGTACAAGGTTAAAAAAAAAGCTGTTCTGCATTAGAAATGAATTTCTTAGCTTCCAGAAATTTCATTATTAAATTCCTTAGTCCTACTTAGTCCTACAAGAGTTCAACCTGTATTAAAGATATTCTCTTTGAAGAGCTGTTGTACAACTTTGTGCTTTAAGAAAGTAGATCTCATGTTATGTGTATTTTTTTCCACAATAAAAAAGATATGTATTTGAGAGGCTATCTATCTATCTATCTATCTATCTATCTATCTATCTATCTATCTATCTATCATCTATATACCTCTTACCTATTTCTACATATTAAAATATGTCTATGTCCAAATAAAATTTTTCAGGGTATTCAATATCTGTATCTGTTCTATAGGTGGTTTTGATAATTATAACATACCAGTGGACTTTCTGCATAATCACCAATTGAGTAGGTATGACATTTCATGTATATAATTTAAAATATTGGTGGTAAATTGGAATCTTGAGTTTCATATCCTTCTCTAAAATCAGATATTTTTTAAAAAATTGCTTAAGTTATTAGAAAGCTCATGATTTTTAATTAAAAATATTTTTTTTTCTAATGGTTTTCTCATGGTATTTATCTAAAGTTAAAGATAAGTTTCATAAGAGACTAAAAGTATTATCATCTAATCTACACTTTTTGAAAGCAAGTGGCCTCCCTTCCTTCCATCCCAACCTTACTATTTCCTCAAGGTTCTCTTACTCTGAGCCCTTGTGTCAATCCTTTGTCAATCTCCTTTGTTTGCTGCTTCCTTTTAATTTAAAAAAAAAAAAAAGGAAATAAAATGTTACTTTTCATTTAAGAAAAAAAAAAGCTTTGACCAAAACCCTTCTCCTAGCTTTCTCTGTAGCCCAGATTAGGTAGATTATAATTTTTATGAAATTCTAGGAGGCAAAAAAAGAAACAAATTGATAGAGAAAACTTAAACTGGTCAAACTTACATAATTCAGCTTTCTGAGTCTGCCATTTTTTAAAATTTATTGGGATGACAATTGTTAGTAAAATTACATAGATTTCAGGTGTACAATTCTGTATTACATCATCTATAAATCCCATTGTGTGTTCACCACCCAGAATCAGTTCTCCTTCAATCACCATATATTTGATACCCCTTACCCTCATCTCCCACCTCCCTACTCCCTTACCCTCTGGTAACCACTAAACTATTGTCTGTGTCTATGAGTTTTTGTTTCTTATTTGTTTGTCTTGTTCTTTTGTTGTTTTTGGTTTATATACCACATATCAATGAAATCATATGGTTCACTGCTTTTTCTGTCTGACTTATTTCGCTTAGCATTATACTCTCAAGATCCATCCATGTTGTCACAAATGTTCCTATATCATCTTTTCTTACCGCTGAATAGTATTCCATTGTGTATATATACCACAACTTCTTTATCCATTCATCTATCGAAGGACATTTTCGTTGTTTCCATGTCTTGGCCACCGTAAACAAAGGTGCAATGAACATTGGAGCACACGTGTCTTTATGTATAAATGTGTTCAGATTTTTGGGTAGATACCCAGGAGAGGGATTGCTGGGTCATATGGTAATTCTATTCGTAATTTTTTGAGGAACCTCCACACTGCCTTCCATAACAGCTGCACCAGTCTACTGCTATGGCTGAGTCTGCCATTTTTAACTATTCCCAAGACTCATAGACCCTGTTCCATTCCATAACTTAGTTCTCAAAGTAACAATCTTTTATCTCCCCCAAAGGTACTATCACATAAGAATAGTATAAAAATATCATCTTATGCTATTTTGACCAAAATCCAAAGATAGTTCTAAACTTTTCTCATGGTTCCATTTTCTGTTTGTAGTGATGAACTAATCCCAGGATCTGTTGTTGGTGAGATTCCAATGACTGACAGAATGAAATCATCTGTCTTTGGTGAAATCCTGTCCTCTGTATACTGAGTGGTCCCTTGGACGTATAACAAAATGTGAACCATAAAATTAGCCCATCATCCATACAACTTCAATTACATTGTTTCATCTTCAGCATTCGTTCTATTTCAGAACCACATAACAGAAGTTTTGTTATGAACGTATATGTGTGTATGGGGATATAGTGAGGGTGGAATGATCACTATTGTATGATCTTACTTATATGTGGACTTTGAAAATTTGAACTCATAGAGAGTAGAATGCTGGTTACCAGGGGCTGGGGTGTGGGGAGAATGGGGAAATGTTGGTAAAGGCTGCATACTTTCAGCTTATAAAATGAATAAGTTTTCAGGCTCTAATGTACAGCATGGTGACTATAGTTAATAAAACTGTTTTGTATAGTTGAAATTTGCTAGGAGAATGGATTTTGAGTGTTCTCACTCCCCTCTCCCTCCCCCCCAAAAGGTAACTATATGAGGTGATGGATGGATTAATTAAATAAATTGTGGGAATCATTTCACAGTGTATACATATATCAAATCAGCACATATGCACTTTAAATATATACAGTTTTATTTGTCAATTATGCCTTAATAAAGCTAGAAAAAGGCTATGCTCCAGTATTTTTATTTCCCTACTCATATTCTATTTTTGGGTCCTGTATGCCAATCTATAGAAAAAACAAATACACTCAACACTTACTTATCTATTGGTATATATGTACAAATAATGCTTTTAACTTTCCAAGTATTGCCACCTTCTATATTTAAGTATTGAGTGGATATAACATGTTTATCAAATCTTAATAATAACATTAAAACAAAAGCAACTATTTCCCTACTTTAGGAAAGATGCGTATTAGCAAATTTTCAGAGTATCAAGAACATTGTTTGCTAAATTTTTTATATCAATTTGACAAATGTTTAGTCCATTTTGAATATGGGTACTGGGAAGATGAAAGGACTAGTTATATCTGCAGGGTTGTTTTATTTTAAGCTTTTTGAAATAGTATAATTGAACTGATTCAAGTAAGAAAAAAAAAAACACCTTCTAAAGTAGGTTTTTGGATTGCCAAACTAGGTTTGTAATCATCCATATACCTGCTTCTTCCTATTCATTTGGCTGTTGGAGATACACATGATTTCTTTTTCCTTTTTCTTTAAAGCAATGCCTTTTTTCCCCCTTTTTTTCCCAATGACAGTTGACATTCAATATTATTTATATTAATTTCTGGTGTGTAGAATAGTGGTTGTACATTTATATAATTTACAAAGTGATCCCTCGATTAGTCTAGTACCGACCTGGCATCATACACAGTTATTACAACATTGACTGCATTCTCTACGCTATATTTTGTAATTACCAATTTGTACTTCTTAATCCCTTCACCATTTTCATCTAGCCCTCCAGTCTTCCTCACATTTGGCAACCATCAATTTCTTCTCTGTATCTATGAGTCTGTTTCTGTTTTGTTTGTTCGTTTATTCTGTTCTTTAGATTCTACATATAACTCAAATTATATGGTCTTTGTCTTTCTCTGTCTGACTTATTTCACTTAATAATACCCTCTAGATCCACCCATGTTGTTGCAAATGGTAAGATTTCATTCTTTTTTATGGCTGAGTAATATTCCATTGTGTAAATGTACCACATCTTCTTTATCCAATTATCTATTGATGGGAACGTAGGTTGCTTCCATATCTTGGCTATTGTAAATAATACTCCAATGAACATAGGGATGCATATATCTTTTCTAATTAGTGTTTTGGATTTCTTAGGATAAATACCCAGAAGAAGTGTAATTGCTAGGTTATAAGGTAGTTCTATTTTTATTTTTTTGAGAAACCTCACTAATGTTTTCTATAGTGGCTGGACCAATTCGCAATCCCACCAACAGTGCACAAGAAATCCCTTTTCTCCACATCCTCACCAGCACTTGTTTGTTGATACATTGATGATAGCTGTTCTGACAGGTGTGAGGTAATATCTGATTGTGGTTTTAATTTGCATTTCTCTGATGATTGTGGCACTGCGCATCTTTTCATATGTTACTGGCCATCTGTATGTCCTCTAAGAAGAAACATCTATACAGGTCCTCAGCCCATTTTTTAATTGGATATTTTTTTCTTTGTTTTTGGTGTTAAGCTGTATGAGGTCTTTATAAATTTTGGTTATTAATCCTTACTGGATGTATATTTGGCAAATATCTTCTCCCATTCAGTAGGATGCCTTTTTGTTTTATTGATGGTTTCCTTTGCTGTAGAAAATCTTTTTAGTTTTTTAAATTTTTTTCTTTTGTTTCTCTTGCTCAAGGAGATATATCAGAAAAAATATTACTAAGAGCAATGTCATAGGGTTTACTGCATATGTTTTCTTCTAGAAGTTTTATGTTTTTGGGTCTTACAATTAAATCTTTAATCCATTTTGAGTTTATTTTTGTATATGATGTAAGAGGATGGTCTAGTTTCATTTTTGGCATGTATCTGTCCAGTTTTTCCAACGTCATTTATTGAAGAGACTATCTTTACCCCGTTGTATATTCTTGCCTCTTTTGTCATAGATTAATTGACCATATAGGTGTGGCTTTATTTCTGAGCCCTCTATTCTGTTTCATTGATCTATATCTGTTTTTATGCCAGTACTATGCTGTTTTGATTACCATAGCCTTGTAGTGTAGTTTGATACTAGGTAGCATGATACCTCCAACATTATTCTTCTTTCTCAAGTTTGTTGTGGCTATTCAGGGTCTTTTGTGGTTCCATATAATTTTAGAATTATTTGTTCTAGTTCTGTAAAAAATGCCATTGGTATTTTTATAGGGATTGCATTAAATCTATAGATTGCTTTGGGTAGTCTTAACATTTTAATTATATTAATTCTTGCTATCCATGAGCACAATATATGCTCCCATTTATTTGTATCTTCTTCAGTTTATTTCCTTAATGTCTTACAATTTTCTGAGTACAGGTCCTTTACCTCCTTGGTTTAATTTATTCCTAGGTATTTTATTTTATTTATTTTACTTTTGGATGCAATTGTAAATGAGATTTTCTTAATTTTTCTTTCCAATAGTTTGTTATTATAAAAATTGTATAAAAATGTAACTGATTTATGAATATTAATTTTGTATTCTGCTACTTTAAGCAATTTATCAGTTCTAATAGTGTTTTTGTGGAATCTTTAGAGTTCTCTCTATTGTAGTATCATGTCAGCTGCAAATAGTGATAGTTTTATTTCTTCATTTCCAATTTGGATGCCTTTTATTTCTTTTTCTTTTCTCATTGCTGTGGCTAGAACTTTCAATATTATGTTGAATAAAAGTGGTGAAAGTGGACATCCTTGTCTTGTTCCTAATCTTAAAGAAAATATTTTAGGTTTTCCCCATTGACTATGATGTTAGCTGTGTTTTGTCATTTATGGTCTTTATTATGTTGAGGTATGTTCCCTCTATTTCCACTTTGCTGAGAGTTTTTATCATAAATCGATGCTAGATTTTGTCAAATGTTTTTTCTGCATTTATTGATATGATCCTATTATTTTTATCCTTCATTTTGTTTATGTGCTGTGCCATGTTCATTGATTTGTAGATATTGAACCAACCTTGTATCCCAGGAATAAATGCCACTTGATCACGGTGTATGATTTTTTTAAATGTATTACTGAATTCGGTTTGCTAATACTTTGTTGAGAATTTTTGCATCTATGTTCATCAGGGACATTGGCCTATAATTTTCTTTCTTTTTTTTTTTTTGTAATGTCTTTGGTTTTGGAATCAGGGTAATACTAGTCTCATAAATTGAGCTTGGGACCTTCCCTCTTGAATTTTTTGGAATAGTTTGAGAAGGATAGGTGTTAATTTTTCTTTGAATGTTTGGTAAAATTCATCTGGTCCAAGACTTTTGTTTGTTGGGAGTTTTTTGGTTATTGATTCAATTTCATTACTAGTAAACAGTCTGTTCAGATTTTTTGTTTCTTCTTGATTCAGTCTTGGAAGATTGGATGTTTCTAGGAATTTATCCATTTCTTCCAGATTGTTCAATTTGTTCACATATCATTCATTATTCATAGTATTTTCTTATAATCCTTTCATTTCTGTTGTGTCACTTCTCCTCATTCATTTCTGATTTTATTTATATAGGTCCTCTCTCTTTTTTTCTTGATGAGTCTGTTTAAAGGTTTATCAATTTTGTTTATCTTTTCAAAGATCCATCTCTTGGTTTCATTGATTTTTTTTCTATTTGTCTTTAGACTCTATTTCATTTATTTCCTCATTGATCTTTATTATTTCCTTCCTTCTACTCACTTTGGGCTTTGTTTGTTGTTCTTTTTCTAGTTCCTTTAGGTATAAGGTTAGATTATTTCTTTGAGATTTTTCTTGCTTTTTTTTTTTTTTGGTAAGCCTGTGTTGCTATGAATTTCCCTCTTAGAACTGATTTAGCTGTGTCCCATAGATTTTGTGGTTATTGTGGTTTCATTATCATTTGTCTCCAGTTATCTTTTGTTTTCTTCCTTGATCTTGTTGTTAACCCATTCATTATTTAGTAGCATATTATTTAGCCTCCACGTGTTTTTCAATTTTTTTCTTGTAATTGATTTCTAGTTTCATACTATTGTGGTCAGAGAAGATGCTTGATATGAGTTCAATCCTCTTAAATATATTAAGACTTGTTTTGTGACCTAACAAGTCATCTGCTCTGGAAAATGTTCCATGTACACTTGAAAGGAATGTATAATCTGCTGCTTTGGGGTGAAATGCTCTAAAGATATCAATTAAATTCATCTGGTCTAATGTGTCATTTAAAGCTACTCTTTCCTTGTTGATTTTCTTTCTGGAAGATCTATCCATTGATGTCAATGGGGTGTTAATGTTCTCTACTATGACTTCATTACTATTGATCTCTCCCTTTATGTCGGTCAATATCTGTTGTATATATTTAGGTGCTCCTATGTTGGGTGCACAGATGTTTACTAGGGTTATAACCTCTTGTTGGATTGATCCCTTTATTATAACGTACTGTCCTTTGTCTCTTATTATAGTCTTCATTTTAAAGTCTGTTTTGTCTGATATAAGTATTACTACTTCTGATTTTTTTTTCATTTCCATTTGCATGAAATATCTTTTCCATCCCTTTACTTCAGCCTGTGTGTGTCTTTCAATCTGAAGTGAGGCTCTTGTAGGCAGAATATGGAAGGATCTTGTTTGCTTATCTATTCAGCTACCCTATGTCTTTTGATTAGGGCATTTAATCCATTTACATTTAAAATGATTATTGATAGGTATGTAGTTGTTGCCATTTTATTATTCATATTTATGTTCTTTTTTTTTTTTGTAATCTTAGAGAAGTCCCTTTAACATTTCTTGCAATACTAGTTTTGTGGTGATAAACTCCTTTAGCTTTTTCTTGTCTGGAAAGTAATGTTTTTTTTTTTTTTTTCTTGTTAGTTTCAGTCATACAGAACAACATAGTGATCAGACATTTACATAACTTACAAAGTGATAACCCCAACAAGTCTCCTACCCACACAAAACTGTACATAGTTAGGAAGTAATATCTTTTTAATTGGTTTAACTAAATGAGTCCTGTGTCACTAGTATCAAAATTAAAAAGAAAATATAGTTCAAACACATTAATTTGGATCTAATTTATTCAGAATTTGTGGTGATGTGATCTAAGACTAACTGAAGTTTATTTTGCACAGTCTCTGAAAGAATAGTTGCTGAGTAAATTATTAGCCTTAATGGCATCAAAAGGAGAGTCATATTTCCAGAATAAGGCATAGATGTTATAAAACTATTTCAAAGTCACACAGTAATTAATGGTGGAGACAAGACTATAGCCTAGGACTCCTAATTTTCATTTAGAGGCAACTTATCAGAAGAAACTGTTTTCAGGTAATTTGCAAATTCCATTTGTATATAGAACTTGATGAAAGCTTACAATTTTTCTGATTCATCTACACTTTGCTATATATGCATACTACCCCCACTGCTGCATAACAAGATGTGACTATTTCACCCAATTTGGAGGTAAAAATTTCTAACTAAGTGAAGTTTGAGAGTAATTGAGAGAGTGAGAAGACCTTTATAGAACTGTAGTATCATTGTTAAGCAACTCAAAATTAAATTTAGTCATAGAGTAAACTGATATGAGGAATGTAGCTAATGTTGTCTGAGGAAATGGAAAAACAAGGAGAGGGTTTATGAAAAGGATAAATAAAGGGTTATGGAAGTGTTCACCCATTTGGACATAAACTGGCCCACAGGATGTTAAAAGAAATCAATTTAACTCCACATTTGTGTACATGGTGGGGACTAGTTGGTTACCCAATATAGACTTTAAAGGAACAAACAAGAAAGGAAACGATTTATGTCTGTCTTTTGAGTAACACAGAGGAAATGATCAGCGATGTAGACATAAGGGACTGCTTAACGGAGTGATAGGCATCATAATTCAGTTAGATTGTAATTGGGAATCAAGTGAGACCCAGAAAAGTAAAACTTATGATGATGATTACCAAATTAAAGTAGAGAAAATGCTAAAAAGAAAGGTGATACTTAGACATAACGTCAAAGGAGAAGGCTCGGGGGGACAAAATTGAAAGTATAAAAAGAAATGGCCACCAAAAATATGCATAAGTTTTGTTTTTAAAATTTTGGAGTGACTAAATCACATAAGGGAAATTAAAAATAAAATGTGTAAATAATAAAATATAAAATGCAGATGAGGGCTAGAAAATAGTACAGAATGAAGCTAAAACAGTATAAAATGATAATAGAAACTACATTGGCAACAGTAAATATTATTGCACAAGAAGCTAACATAAACAAAGTAAAACTTTTTTCAAGATTCTAGCATTAAAATCTCAGAGATGGGTTCAACAACTAGCCCTAGAAAAATGGCACCTAAAACCTAGGGGTAGAAGAAGTGGTATATTGTTAAAATAGGAAAATACTTTTTAAGTTGAGTTTATAGTGACTATAGCTTAACCTGACCTCCAAGCTTGGATGATACAAGTAATTCTACTAGGGATTGGATAAAGACCATGATTTATTTGAGCTTTAGAGAGATTCTGTATAGAGCATCACATAGAGATTGACCTGTTACTGAGCTGGAGGACTTTGCATCCCCTGGCCTGAAGAAGCAGTGCTTTCCTTTGGCAGAACTGATGCAGCAGAGAAAGTGCTGGCCTTGGAGTCAGTACATGTGGGTCTCGTCCAGGTCTGCCACTTTGACGCTGCATGAATTTAGGCAAATCATGTTTATTATGGGGTTCAGTTTCTTTAAAGTTATTTGATAAATAAAACCATTTCTCAGTTCCTTTTAAGCTGAAGTGTATTTAAAAAGAAAACAAAAATAAAAACAAAACTTCCTTTTCTCCTGTTCCTGGCTTTGTGCAACAGAAATATGGGCTTATAAAAGGGAAATCTAATTTCTTTCTTTTTACCCCTGACCTCTGATCCTGACTCTAAGACCAATGCCAGGTGGGGAATTTCATAACAGTTTGGAGGAATATTTTGTGAGATTTTGCAAGTCTTGCAATTTTATTGAATTTTTGCTTAGAGATGGAGTTGGGAAGCTTAGGCGCTGCTGTGATTTACCAGTGCACAATAATTATACTTACTCATCCAAAGATGTCAGTAGAGACATCCTTGGAGTCTATCATATGCTAGCTATATACTAGAGTATATGCATACAAAGTAACATCACTCTTATTCCTGAAGAACCCACTATAATGAATTGAATATCATGTACAATATTACATTAGTTGAAATGAATATGATATTGTTTAACAGAAACTTGGATGCTTTTATGAAGGACCATAAAAAATTAATTACTTGACATCAGTGTATTTGTTTTTTAATAACTGCTACTTGCTGCATCATTATGAATTGAGCATGTTTTTAAAAATTAAATTTAAAATATCGTTAATTATTAGACACATCCTAGTATAACACCCCAGTATAACAACTACGTTGTGGGGGAAAGAATAAACTGCCATATTTATGTACACATTGATTTTCAGACATATCCTAATTTCTGAACTCTTAAAATATGAAAGAAATGTGATTTAGCATTCAAGAAGTATAGTGGACCAATAAGTAATAAAATAGTTAATTCTTGTTTACTTGATTTTGGAGATGAGTAGGGCCACAGAGAGTAATAAAACAGCAAACTATCCTAAACCAGAAGTATTAAATAATGCATTGCTCCACTTAGAGTAGTATATAGAAAGACATTTGGCAATCAGGGCATCTGCAGCCTTTCAAACAAATCACAAGACCATTTGCAAAAATCTCATTTGTGAGGAGCTAGAAAACGATGTAGCTTCCTCACGTCAACCTCTGTTATTTATCCCAGATATACATTCCTCACTGAATAGGCCAACATATTGAATTGGCCAAGCTGATTTGCTACTTCTGAGTTCTCATTTAGAGTAGAAAGCGGAGGTATGGGGGGAGAGGATAGAACAAATATTGTTTCTTTTTATGTATTATCTACTCATCAAGAATAATTGCAAGTCATAGGTGTAAATAATTGAATTGAAGATGGTAGCAAGCTGCATAAACAGCTGCAACTATAAACAGGGCAGGGAAATACATTATCAAGCTGTTGCTTTGAAAATATTCACATCACTTAATGCACAGGATGGTTGGATGTCTTTGTGTTTTTTTGTTGTTGTTGTTGTGTGTGTGTGTGTGTGTGTGTGTGTTTTACATAAATCGCATTTCTTGCTCCTCCAAGAATATAGCACATGTGTAATTACACATCTTTACCTATCGTGAGACTAAAATGCATGCTCATACAATTTTTAAAATACCATAATTTCTTGTAAAACTAGGTTTCAAGTGATATGTACAGTAAGCTTTGGGCCAACTAGATGTAGAAATGGATCTTGAGTGCCAAATCTGATTTGGACAGCAAATTATCTACAAAAATTGCTGCCAAAAATATTAGTAGTAGGTCAGAATTTCTTCTGTGTAAACTTACGGAAACATTTTCTGTATCAGGTACATGGTGTGTCATACGACTAAAATCATCTTGAAATAAGCCAATAAACTATTTGTTTTAAAATATGCACATACTTAACATATTTTAACCGTGGGCTAGAATTATACCATAACTGATTCTGTAAGATTTTTCTTCTATAAATCATACATCGATTCATTCAATCATTTAGTCAGCTAAAATTTGTGGAATGCAGAAGAAAATAGATAAGTAAAAATTGTGAAGTAATATGATGGGTACTCTTATTGTGGTAAGCATATAGTGTGGCAGGCTCTCCTGACTTGGTCTAGTGGAAGAGGGGCAGGGCAAACTACAAAAAGGGGTGAGAACCATACAGTTCGACCTGGGAGTGCATGACCAGATTAGAACGTGAGATTCCTGCACAGATGGTGCAGCCTCAGCAGCACTGCTAAAAGTAGTCGGGCTATGAACTGTTAGTTACAAGTCTCCGAAGAGATGAGCTTACGCCAGCATTTAGAGCAACGTCTTGGTTCATTTACTGAGAAAGAATGACTACCAAAAAAAAGTCGGGAACTAAGCAGTGTGCTTAGTGACCTTTTGGTGCAAGCTCCTTATCTCTTTGTGGATAAGAAATAAACAATTTGCAGACTGTCATCAGACGGGGGACCACAATTTGAGGATCACTTGAGTAAGAGATATACTGGAAAAGGGAAAGACTGGCTTGAGGGATTTAATTTGGAGATATTAAATCAAATTAAACCAAATTTGTGTTGTGCCAGTAGGAACAGGGAGAATGGAACAAATTCCAGGAATATCTAGGAGGAAGAATATACTCATATACAACTTGGAGAATAATTGGAAATGGGGTTGAGGGTAAGCAAGATAGTGGGTAAGTATTCTAAAATTGGTGGCTAAGGCAACTGGTATTCATGAGCACAAGTATAAATGACAACAAGTTTGGTGGCAAGATAATGGGCTTCAGTTCTGAATACATTGTCTGTGAGCTGGATTACTGTGGGGCAGCTCAGTGGGTATTTGGATATATGCATCAGGATCTCAGGCAAGAGGTCTTGACATAGATTTAAAAATCAATGGAGTGAGTAGTAGGTGAAGTCTTAGTTTTATATGAGATTACCTATGGAAAGTAAAGTAGGAAGAGAAGAGAAGCAAAGTTTTATTTCGGGGACAACACTGATGGTTATCTTAAAGAGGAGGAATTTTCAGGGACCAAGAAGGAGCAATGGAAAAGGTTAGGAGAATGTTATTGGAGCCAATGAGCAAAGAAAAGCCAAAAGACAGAGTTACAAGAAGGAGAGAGTCAACATGGTCTGGTCAAATTCTTCAGATAATGGTTGCAAAGGTCATTGGATTTGAGAAAGGTCATTGCTCATCTATCGAATAAATGTTTGCTGAGTGCCTATTGTAAATGTACTAGATGCTGGAGATTCAGTAACGGAGAACAAAAATAAATCTGTTCTTGCTCGCATGGAACTTACAGTCTTGTGGGGGAGAGAGACATTAATCAAAGAACTGCTGAAACAAATGGAAAGTCACAACTCTGATAACTTCTTTCTTTTAATTTTAAGAGTTTATTTGAGCAAAAATCTATTTGATTTTGGCAGCATCAAGTCAGAAGTGGTTAGGAACACCCCACAAACAGGAGCTTGGGGAGAGATTTTGATAGAGAAAAAGCAGAAGAAAAGTAAGGCAATTATTCACTGACAAAGCTTGAAGCCTAGTGGGTTGTGTGTGATGGCTTATCCTGGGCATTTTGATCTCATAACCTCGAGGCATTTACGGGCTTCGATTTTGGTTTGCTTATGTAGGCTGTCATGGCACTGCAGCCACATCAGTCTAATGGTTTCCTTGTTTAACTAATTTAACAATTCCCCCCTTTTGGTCGTCCTTTCCTGTATAAAAGATTGATAGGAAATTTGTTATTAGTGCCACTATCAGTCACCATCAGAGTTAAGTTGCTCTTGTCTCATTGCAGAATGATGTCAGACCCCTAGAATTGTTTTTGCTGTTCATCCCATTGTTCATCTTGTTCCTGTTTCTCCAAGCTCAGTGAGAATGTCGAATGCACTTCTGGTGGCTGTGAACATGCGTTTAAGACCTTTGAGAGAATATAGCACACCAGGGAGACTATAATGACAGTTATTAGGAGGATAATACCAAGAGACTGAAATATATTCCTGAGCCAGGGTCCCCATGAACCAAACCAGTTGATTATATAAATCAACTTGTTTTGGCCAGGTGGCTTATTTGTTAATTTCTTGTGTTTGCTATAATACCAGAGGTGTTGATCCAGGTACAGCAGGAGGTATTTGCTATGGCAAAGACTCTTCCTTGTTCAGCCAATTATTTTAGTAACTAAAACAATTCTATTATCTACTACCACCTTAGCAAGAAAATCTAGGGACTTTTGTTCTGCAGCTATGGCCTCACCAGTAGATTGAGCTATAGTTGTTAGAGTTAAGGAACATTTTCTTCCCATGCATTAACAGACAGGAAAAGCAAGTAGATAACAGATAATGAAGGTTTCATAGTGGACATGAAATTTTGATTTGTGATTTTTACGAGCGTTATCCACGACAAGATGCTGTCTGACTAGGGCAGAAATTTTCCTAGTCAGTTATAATTTTAGATCTCCAAATGGTGTGCAATTTTAAGAGACTGGAGGATCCTTTTTTAATTGGGGAATGTGAACCCAAAGTTCAAGTTTCTGAAGTTTTGCTGCTGTCTGGGTAGTGGGGAGGACCTGGTTTGCTCCTTTTCACGGAGGTTCAAGGGCAGTCTTTTCTCTTAGTGATTTCAAATCATAAGGGTGGGAGAAAATTGGAAATGTTAGTTTGGAGAGTTGTAGCCAGAGATCTGAGGAAACCAGAAAAATTCAGTATCCAGTTTGCTTAACAGCTATGTAAAAAAGCCATAAAGACAATGAGCAGGATTAGCATCTGATATCCACAGGAGTGTTATAAGTACTGAAACATTGTTTTCCTCTAAATTACCTTATTTTTATCAAGGATAACTACAGTAAGACTAATTTGTTTGCAAAATGAGTTTAACCTCATAAAAGTTGGTCTGATTATTTACCTAAGTGCTGCAAAATAGTGATTGACCATATAGACTCTTTTTTCTTTTTTTTTGAGGTAAAACATTTATTTATTACTTTGACAGATATAAAAGATTGATAATGATACACAACATTAAAAAGTATATGGGGAAATATTACTCTCCTGACCTTTTGCCTGAGGTGTAAATTGACTTTAGTTTTTCTTTTTTCTTTCTTTTTTTGTTAGTTTCACGTATACAAAACAATGTAATAGTTAGACATTTCATCCCTCCCCCATATAGAGTCTTTTAAAATCTGCTTTGCTGGAACTTTTCATGAGGAATCTTAAATAGGACTTTAAAAGCCTCTCCAGGCTAAGTAACTAAGCCAAGAACTCAACACCAGTCTTTGCCTGAAGTACCTATAGATTTGGGTGAATTCTTCTCTTCATGAGGTTTCCCAGAGTATCCTGAGATTCCTGGTCCTGCCAGGAAGTGACCTTCCTAACTCACCTGGTAAGGCTACTGGGAACCCTGTAAATGAGGTACCAGGCTGGTGTTTTTCAAGGAGCTTTTATTGGTTTCCAAAAATCAGTCTTAGCTCCTGAAAATTAGTCATATGTGATTTTATGCATATTCTCAAATATGACATTCCAATCAAAGCCTTAGTAATATAATCAGTGTTTCCAATTGTGTCCTTTATAAGGAGAACGGATTCTTACTGAACTTACACAAATAACTATTGCCATGAAAATAAGAATACTCAGTAAGTTTCTGAATTCAGGAGGGATCAGGTAGGGAGAAAAAGTAAATAATTCAATTCTGTTTAGAGATAAACTTTACAAAATTACTGTAAGTCATACATAGCTTAAGAGTAAAGAGAAAAAGTTTTCCTTAAATTTGGAAAAATAAAAGTCGTAAAGATATATGTACCCCTATGTTCATTGCAGCATTATTCACGGTGTTCAAGATATGGAAATTACCAAAGTGTCCTTCCACAGATGATTGGATAAAGAAGATGCAGTATATATATAATGGAATATTACTCAGCCATAAAAAAGATGAAATACTGCCATTTGCGACAACATGGGTGGATCTTGAGATTATCATGCTAAGCGAAGTAAGTCAGACAGAAAAAGTCGAGAACCATATGACTTCACTCATATGTGGGATATAAAATTGAAAGCAACAAATGAAGAAGACAAACAAAGAAAGTAACAAAAACTCATAGACACAGAAAAAGTTTTGTGGTTACTAGAGGATAACAGGGAAGGGGTACGGGGATGGTAGAAGAAGGTAAAGGGGTCAAATATATGGTGATGGAAGGAGAACTGACTCTGGGTGGTGACCACACAATGTGATATATAGATGATGTATTACAGAATTGTACACTTATAACCTATATAATTTTACTAATCAATCCCACCCTAATAAATTAAAAAAACATTAAGGAACCAGCAATATTTCGAAGAAAAAGTTGTAAAGAAAAACATCATCATCCTCATCGGTTCATTCAGTCCAATATTGTTAATTCTTGTTCTGCTTGAATCCAGTTTTTCCATTAGTCCTGGACATTCTTACCCAGTTCAATTTTATGATTTAGAAACCCATATTCTAGATACTTTCCATGAATCTCTCCGAAGATAAAGCATCTTTGCATCAGAGTAATACAATAACTGTGAGTAAATGATACAAAGAGTTAAAAAAAGTTGGCTATGGTTAAAGATCTGATGAGAATTAATTTGATAAGGAAATGTAGTTATTTCTATGGCATACAGCAATTTGGGATAATAATTGGACAATGAGATAAATTTCTAGAAAATTTAAACAGTTTCTGTAATACATATATTAGTAACATATATCCATACATATAACCAAAGAAAGTAGATTACTGAAAAGGTAAGAAAAAAAGTCTTTCACAATCTCTTAATAAGAGCATACCAATAGTCCAAGAAAACTTTGTTCTTTTAACAGAGAGAAAACAAAATTCTAATTTTACACCAGTGTACTTTTGATATTAAAACTCATTCTTTAAAAACGTAAATAAATGCACTTCAGTTTTAGTGATCTTGATTACACGTAAAATTCCTTTTCCATAAAACTTCTGCAACTTTTAAAAAATATTCATTCAGGTTTTGTCCTGTGATTTTTCCTCTTTTTCATTCTGGAACAACGGGTCACTACTTTCGATACCAACTTTTCAAACATAGTTGTTTCCTTTCACCCTTATTATTTGGGTTAGTTTCTATAGTCTAAGAGTATACTTGATTTATATAAATGTTTGTTTTTAAGCCAATTAAATAGAGCTCTTTACAAATTAATTTTGGTAATACCATATCTGGCTACAAATGGGGTGCAATCACATTTCTGTCTGGTCATATTTTGGCGGTCCCCCAACCTGAGAGTTGCCAAGCCAAGTTCTCAGAACACAAAATGAGAAAACAAGAAGGGAATAGCTGTCCTTGGGAGAGAAAGGATATGTTTTTCCTGCCAATCTGAATTTGGAAAGGAATGGACAATATGAAATTTTATCTTTCTCTCTCAACTAGGCATCACAGATAGAGATCTGGGAGAGCTAACTTGGGTAAGAATTCTTATCCTTTCCTGGTGTCTGCCAGTTTTCTCAGGATGCCATCTGAAGCTCTGGAGTGAGTCGGGATGTCCCAGCTGGTCTCATCCTAGTCACCAGAAATCATAGGGGCAGAAAAATAATTTTCCTTCTAACCTTTATAGTGAGTGCCTGGCTGAGACCTTTTTTTCTCTAGGCCATCTGGTAAATGGATACACTTATCTAAGAAAGTTATAAGTTTTCCACTGTGGCCACTGTATTTCAAGATTATCTTTGGTAAATTTGTCTTACTTGTTTAGCATTAAAACAAAATCTTATTCACCCGAGGCCTCACAGTGGACCCAGTCCAGCTTAAGTCAGACCCAGTCTGACCCCAGATTCAGTCTGGTTTCTAAGTCAGAGCCAGTTTGGTTTTTAAGTTGGACCAGTTAGACTCAGGATGGTGGTTCTGAACTGTCTGGAACAAGAAATGCTCAAATGAAGTCTGAACGCTCATAATGCAAAAGCTGTGGACCTAGGATCCAGGATCTGAGAAGAACTTACTCATGACCTCTAGAAGCAGAGAGAAAGCAGTTACCTAAAATGGCTCCACAGTTACCTATGTCTGGTTACTCTTGGGGACTGTTGGGTTCTCCTTTGGTTCCTTCTTCCGTTACCAGAAATGTCGAAAGATAAACTGAGACATTAAAAATTTTAAAAATTTGGGCAAAAATCAATTCACATTGGCCAGCACTGAACCAGAAGTGGTTCAGAGCACTCCCATTCGGCTAACTTTTATTGAAGCAAAGACATGGTGAGTCTAATAAGTTCAGTGAAGAGGGGAAGAGCAAAATCCATAGAAGTGTGTCTCTCCGTTGATTTATAGTTTGCTATTGTTTAGTAACTTCATTTTCTATTTTCCCTCCTGGATTTGAATTCCTTCATAAACATTCATCTATAGCCTTTTCTATAAGCATAATGGTGTAACAAATAGATCAGCATCCTGAGATATCTTGAGTGCCTGCTTTACCACTTAATCAGTTAAACAAACTTGGGGTAACTCTCTGAGGCTTAATTTTTCTTACAGGATTTTTATGGAGATTGATCCAGATAATGCATTTGAAATTATTTTGTAAGGTAAATAGAAAAGCATAAATGTTGGTAATTATTATTTTTAGCAGTTATTATTTCCATGCGGTATATAGAAATTTCATTGGACTTGGGTGTTAGGCTGAGTTACTAGTTGTGTTCTTGGTTTTATCACTAATGGTATAAATTTAGGTAGTTACTTAACTTATTTTGCTCTCAGTTTCCTCACTGGTGAAATGGGAATAATAGTACTTACCTTACAAGCGTGTGGAAAGTAGGACATTGCTTAGTGATGCATGAAACATGGGTTGGTCAATCAAACCCCAGCATTAGGGGTTTCAGGTTCTGGGTTCATAATTTGTAAGTGGTTGTTTCACTTTAAGGAACACAAAGAAGAGTTTGTGCACATTGTAGCAGGCCTTACCTATCTAGGCAGCTAGTAGTTAAGGGTCAAATACTTGCTCACCTTTCTAGCCTTGTTCTGGGCAATTTCCCTAGTAGTTCCTTGGGTTCCAGCAATAACCAACTAGATGTATTTTTTCTTACTAATGCTCCTATGTTTCTGTGTATTCTGTGCAAAAAGACTTTTCCTCTATATTGCTCCAAAGAACTCCTACTCATTTTTTTACACTCATATTAAGACTCCCTTCTCCAAGTTAGAATTATATGTGCCTGCTCATAGCATTCTCCATGTTGAGTTGAATTGCTGGTGCTATTATCTTCTATGTATAGGTGGTAACAAATGCCTTTTGTTTTAAGGATTGTTTCTTATACTTTAAAATGACCTCACCAGTAAGGTATAAAGGAGAAATAGTTTCAGTTTTTGAGTTTTCTGTTTAAAATGTGTCTGAATTATCGTAATTATAAAAACTTTTCAAACTGTATTATGTAAGGGGCTTGTCAGTCTTGACTTTCTGAACTTTGGAAAATTAGGCTCTTTCTATTTATTTAAAGGGACAAAAAAAGGTCAGCCCTACCCTTCAGGGGTGAGTATATTCCATAATGGAGGAAATACGATTTATGTCGAGAGCTGCATCGCTTGTTGAATACTTGGCTGGAATCCTATAACAGGAAAATACATTAAGTGTCAGTTATGTCCTGTAACTCTCTGTCATTCTTATCATCATGTTTTATGCCAAATGAGACGATAACATTTGTATAGAAACATAAAGATAAGGGACCCTTGGCCAGGGGGAATCTGTAAATAAATAAGTGGACCGTTATGTGATCATAGTGGTGCAATGTTCTCTGCTCGGCAAGAAAGTCTGAGCTGGGCTTCCTGATTTTACCACATGGGAGAAGACACGATTGCAAAGCTGTGTCCTGTCTGGCTATATTTGAGTGGGCAGTATGAAGTACAGAGAGAACATGGAACTCAGAGCCAGAGTTTGAATTCTGGGAGCTGGAATTCTCAGTTAGCCTGTAACAAACTATATGACCCGACTTTCTCAAAGTCAGTCTCCTCGTGTTTAAGTGAGGTCAACGGTCTCTGCTTTACCGGTGTGTGGTGAGGATTCAATAGAACTACTTATGCAAATAAAGTGATATGCAAGTAGAATAATTTTAATAGGGATGTCTTGAAAATACAATCATTTTAAGCTAATGAGATGAATTTCTTGTTTAATATTGGGCTTTTTGCCAGTTGGTGATGGTGGTGGGGGCCATGTTTAGGCAGACAATGCTCTCTTTCTACATTAAATCATGCTATGTGAACAACATTATACAGTCAATAAAATGCTGTATCGATGAGGGTATGATTGATTTGATTTATCATTAAAACATGCTAAACATTTCTCTCCTCATTCTG
Organism: Rhinolophus ferrumequinum; assembly: GCF_004115265.2. Taxonomy (NCBI): domain Eukaryota; kingdom Metazoa; phylum Chordata; class Mammalia; order Chiroptera; family Rhinolophidae; genus Rhinolophus; species Rhinolophus ferrumequinum. The sequence continues at coordinate 29,066,225 of NC_046290.1, forward strand.
CTTAATTTACTTCCAAAACTTTTGACATTTACATATAGAGATTAACCGAAAGAAAAAGTACACAAATGTATTTACATTATTATTTATAGCTTCTCTCATTGATTCCATTATTTTTCCTTCATAAAAAGATCAATTTAAAAAAAAGACTAATTGATTCTTTCAAGGTGGGTAATACCTAGATATATCAATTGTGTGAACTATTCTTTTTTTTTTTTTTGAGGCGGGCATAGCTCACAGTGGCCCATGTGGGGATCGAACCAGCAACCTTGATGTGATCAGCACCGCGCTCTAACCAACTGAGCTAACCAGCCATCCTGAACTGATTTTCTAATGAGTCTTATTCTGCTTTATGCTTAATCTCTCAGCAAGTAATTTGGATTGAGATAATAGGAGTATTGAGAGAAAAATAAGCAAGCAAAGCAGGCAGGGGAAAGAAGTCAGAGCCAGCCAAGGATATTTCTCACTTGACTTGAGCAGATGCAGGGAAAACCTTCCAGACATCTGGTAGTGAGTCTGGTGGTGGGGAATCACAACCTGTGCCCTGGCAACAGATACTACAATGCATATGCGAGCAATCTCTGGAGGGTGGGTGGTGGCAGGGGGTGGGGTGGATTCATGGGGGTCTGGTATTTCGGTTAAATCAGAAAGACTAAATTTTTTCTTGCTGCCAATGTCTTGTGTCGGAAATTGAGTGTTTAGCTGGAATCTCAGGTTTGGTAAACTGCAAGGGCGAGGAGGAAGAGGGAAAAAGGAGGGTTGATGCAATTGAACTGACCACAGCTGGAGGCTCATGGATTCCTTAAGGACCCTGCGCCGTTTATAAGTGAAAAAGAGGAGGGAGGATTAGAATGTGAGCTTGGAGGGGAGATTGGGATGGTGGTGTGTTTGACAAAGTATTTTGATGACAGAGCTCAGCTATAAACTGGGCATGTGACTGACTTGGGAAGGCCTAAAAAAATACTGCAGTAGATGTAGTTTTTCTTGATGCTTCTTTTTTTTTCCCTCCCTCGAATCTACATTTATTTTTTCTCTTTTCTTAACTTTCTTTTGGACACAGCTCTATTAGTTAGGAGAAATTTATGTGACAATTTCTTTTTGGGTCACTCTTCCAAGGAATACCCACAGGTCGAACATATTAATGAGTAGAAAGTATTGATTGGACATTATAAAGGAGGTTGAAAACAACAAGGCTTTAAACTAGATAAAATTTCCCTTCTCTTCCTCTTAAATGTCTGAGTAGGTTTGGTGACTCTGCATATAGAGTCATCAGGAGCACGGTTTTTCTTATGTTGTTATTCCATTCTCAGTGTTGCTCTCATCTGCTTACCACCTTGTCTACATTCCTTGCCAGCATGAATGAGAAAGGAGGAGGAAAGGGGAAGATGAGGTCATACCCTTGCCTTCAAAGGGCATGACCAAGCAGTTGCATTTACATTCCCTTGGTCCAGACTCATTCATATGGTTCCAATGGGATATAAGGGAGACTTGCATTTTATTTATTTATTTTTTCTGAGTGCCTGTCTTAGCCAGCTTGGACTACTGTAACCAAATACCATAGGCTGGGGCCTTAATCAGCAGACATTTATTTCTTAGAGTTCTAGAGGCTTGGAAGTCCAAGATCAAGGTACTGGCAGATTCGGTTCCCAGTGAGATTTCTTCCTGGCTTGCAGATAACCATCTTCTACTATGTCCTCACATAGTGGGGAGTGAAGGAGAGAAAGCTCTGGTCTCTCCTCCTCTTCTTTGAAGAACACTAACACACACCATCATTAGGACTGCACCCTCATGACCTCATCTAAACCTAATTACCTCCCAAAGATCCCACCGCCAAATCCCAGCATCATATTGGGCGTTAGGGCTTCAACATATGAATTTTGGTGAGACTTAAGCATCAGACTATAACAGTGCCTACTCCTGGATAAAAATTGGGGATTCTATTTCAATAGAAAGGGAGAATAGATGTTCAAATATTAATGATTGGTTTCTGTTGCATTAGTTGAGAAGCTAATGCTTAATGTGGTGGGATAAGATTTTTATGGAGTTTTATTGGAAGATAAATTTACTTGGAAATCAGGTGGGGTAATATCCTAGGGTTTATTCCTTCATTCAACCAAATTGACGGGTACCATGCTAGGCATTGGGGATACACTGATGAAGAAAACATGTATGTTTCTGATTCTCATGAAACTTACATTTGTAGTGGGGGTGAGAGAAATATATAAAATAACCATGCATATAAATATGTATTGCAAATGGTAGTATGTGTTGTAAAGGAAAAAAATACTGAGTCCTATTAGATTGTATAACAGGGCAACTTATCCTTGTTTAGCAGTCAGAAAAAACATCCTTGCATGAAATTTGAGCTGAGCTTTGAAGAATGAAAAGGACAGAGGGATGAGCATCTTAGGCAAAGAGACAGTAAGTGCAAAGGCCCTGAGGTGGAAAGAAGCATGGCTTCTTTTAGGAACTTAAGGTGGAACTTAACACCTGAAGGGAAGAAGGCTATGTGGTGAGGCTATAGACATAGAAAAAGGCTAGCTTAGGCAGAGATGTGAAGGCTATCATAGGATGTTGATTTTCATCCTAGGAGCAATGTGGTAATAATGAACTGTTTTTAGCTGGGGTTGACATGACCGGATTTGCATGTGGAAAAGCTCACTCTAGTGGCCTGGGGCAGAATGGATTCCAGTGGATGTAGAAAGATCAATTAGGAAGTTATTGGAAGGATCCAGGTGAGAGATAATGGTAGTTTGAATTAAGCAGTAGTGATGGAGAGACATGATGTATGCAGGAGATATTTAGGGCATTGAAAAAAGTCAACGTATCTTGTGATATATTGGATATAGAGGATGTCAGAAAGTAGGAGCCAGCGATGACTTTTTGGTTTCTGGTTTAAGCAATTAGATGAATGGTGGTGCCGTTCACTGACATGAGGGCATTGGGAAAGGACTAGGTATCAAGGGGAATGTCATAAGTTTAGATATGTTGAATTTGAGGGCATTTGAGATATTCAGACAGATGTTAAGAAGACAATTGTTTATATGACTAGGAGTTCAGAGAGTGATCTAGCCGGACATATAAATATATTTGGGCAACAATAAAAGTGAGAGGTAATTAGGACCGTACAAAATATATCTAGGGAAGTACCTGGAGAAGCTAGAACATTTAAAGGCTGATTAGGAAGTAGATGAAACATCATCTGAAGTAGAAAGTGAGCAGAGGTAGGGGGCAAAGCAGGGGCCTATGGTATTGCAGAAGGCAAAGTAAGAGCGCTTCATGAAGGAAGTGTCAAATGCTGGTGATAAGTTAAATAAGAGTTAAACATGGATGAACCTGGAGGACATTATGTTAAATGAAATGAGCCAGACAGACAAAGACAAATACTATTTGAGCTCACATATATGTGGAATCTAAAAAAATTTAAACTTATAGAAAGAGACTAGAAAGATAGTTCCCAGGGGCTGTGTGTGTGTGTGTGTGTGTGTGTGTGTGTGTGTGTGTAGGATGAACAGATGTTGGTCAAAGCATACAACTTTGCAGTTATGTAATATGAGTAAGTCTAGAGATCTAATGTACAGGCATGATGACTATACAGGCATGAACACTGGAAATCTGTTAAGAGTGGATTTCAGGTGCACTTATCACACACACAAAATGGTAGCTATGTGAAGAGATGATATACTACTTAGTTTGACTGTAGTCATCATTCACTGTGTTTATGTACATCAAACCAAATGTTTGATATACCAACAAAACAACAAACCAACCTAAATATATACATTTTTATTAAAAAAAGCCAAGAAATGAAAATTTTCTTATAATTTAGCAAAAAGAATTATTAGTGACATTAGATAGAGTCATTTTGAATGCATGAAAGCCACTGGATTGAGAAGTACACTGAAGGGGAGGAAAGAGAGACAGCAAATTGGTACTTTAGGAACAAATTGGATTGTTCTGTTATTAAGTCATGGTCACACTTTTATTTTTTTTCTTTATGTACTTTGATCCCTGGCCTCAAACTCATTGCCCTTTTCTTTCACATTGGTCCCTGTTTTTATGAATTTAATTTGCATCATTCATTCCAATACTTGTCCTTTTAGTTACCAATGTTTATTCATGAAAAATATATATGATTTTCAGTTTTTCTTTTTTAAAATAATTATCTAAATGCTATTGTGCTACATATATTCTGCTGTTTTTTAATTTTTTACCCAACCTTTCAACACTGTATTTTTAAACTCTATTTATGTACACGTACTTTGGTCTTTTCTTGCTGTATTATAGTTTATTTTGTGCACGAAAGGCACTTTTTCTGTTTTTCTAATATGGAAATTTAGGTTGTTCTCAAGTCTTTGATATCATTTAATGATGTTTTAAGCACTCTTTTATGCGTATCTTTGTATCTGGCACAGGAATTTCATGGAGGTGTATGCCTAGGAGTGGATTTATTGAATTATAGAGTATACACAGACTCAGTTTCATAAAGTATTGCTGAGTTACTCTGTAGAATGAATGACGAGGTTACATTCTTGGCAGTAGTACACAGGGGTTCCCATTTCCTCATAAGCTCTCCAGCATTTGATTCTGATATTTTGGTTTGGGGCATTTAGTTTCTTTGATTTGTGGAGATACTATAATGGTGAATATCATGGAAGTAAATGATTAGATCTACATGGTGAAATTTAAGAAAAAAGACTGTATGTGCAATTAATTCTCAAATATTTTGTAATAAAGTTATTAAGTAAGGTTAATTTTTCATGATAGCCCCCATCTCTTCTTGCTTGGATTACTGTTCCCTCCTCATTTATATTATGTGCTTAAAGAATCCAAGAGCTAAATAAAACATTTATGTTCAAATTCATAAAAATATATTCTCTAGAAGCTAAGTAAAATGAACAATTACAAGTTAATAGTAGAAATTTATCTAATTGTAAGAGTTATATTAAACTCTTAGTGGAAAGCTGCTCTTTGGATCTATTTCTCAATTGTCTTTCTTTCAAGGTTTTGAGTTGGCTGAGAAAACCTTCTGAAATTTCTGGGAGCACTTTGAAATGATGATAAGACTAAGCCACCTAGTTCCAGGGAAGTCATTGAATTAAGATAAATGAACATAGAGTTTATATTCTTGTTTCCTATTTGTGTGTTTTATATTTGTTTTGTAATAATACAAAATATTTAGTTTGTATTTATATTGGAATTCTTGATAACTCTATAACCCCATCTTCCTTGCTTCCCATTAGCTATGGATGGACTTATTTCCAAAGTACTTCTATTCTGTTTATACTCCACATTATCTATAAGAAGGTTGTTTCAGTTTACCCATTTGAATTCAGATATTTCCACTATAAAAGAGATTTTAAAGAACTCTTTAAATAGTAAATTTAGTAGAAAAAAATAGTAAAAAAAAATCTCTTGTAGAAGTGATTATTAAAAACAAGCACATATAACTCATAGGGATCGCTCTAAGTAACTCATAAGACTATGGGTTGCTTGGCTACCAATCTCTTCTCATTAGGGATTTGCGATTGTTTGATAGCCTAGGGGCTTGGTTTATTCTTCAGTTTATTATTTTATTTTCTGACTTCTTGGTCTTAATTCTCATATTTTATCCCGTTAATCCTGTTGACTGAGGAAATAATTATCTCTTAAGTTCTTTCAACTTGTGAGAAACAGAGATATGCTAAGATTACCTTAGTGGGGTTTATTGTAACAATACCCTGGGAAATAAGGAAGGAAGAAACAGTTTCAACCACCTAACATTCAGGCCTCAAGAAGACTGCAATCTATTTTAGGATAATTTTTCATAGCTATGACACCCTGAGACTCAGAAACCCAGAAACTCATTGCTCCTTATTCTGAGTCACCATTGGGTTGACACTATTTACAATTCTTGCATCTATTGCTCCTGACACTTCATCCTGACCTGTTCTTTGTAAACACCAGGTTCAAACCTATGCCTAAAAGCATGGTATAGTTAATGGTCAGAATTTTTAGAGCTCTTCCACAACCCCCACACTGGGCTGAGTTGTTATACGAGATTATCTCGTATGAGATTGCCTCTAAATGGTTGCCTCTAGGTCAACTGCTCATTCCTGGTCCAAATATTGTGATCAGGATGCCTTATATGTGAGTACAGTATGTGGGCATGGAAGGACATGAAGACTTCCTTGAAGTGGTCAATATAATTAGAGAGCACTTTGCTTGACCAGACAAATACAAATTATATCTGACTATTTTGTTAAGCTATGTAGGAGAGACTTACATACTTCATCTGCAGGCATTTCTATGTCTGAGATTATTGTTTTCTAAGAGTTTCCTTCAAAGCTCGGTGTAACCAAATTGTCCTGTGTTTCCTGGGTGATTTGAGCACTGAAAGCTCCTCTTCCTGGGAAATTCCTCAGTTTCAGGCAAACTGGGAGGACTGGTCATCCTAAAGGCTTATTCTTTTCCTTTTCTTCTTTTTTCTTCCTTTCACAAATATTTATTGAGTGCTTGTTATATCAATCTCTGTGCAGGGTGGTGCAAAAATATAAGTGGTGAAGAAATAGTGGTGAATGGGACGGACACATTTCATGTTTTCTTTGAACTTGCAGTCTATGGTGGTAGACAGAACCTGCACAGGTAATTCTAAGTATGATGAGTGAGTGGAAAGGGTACCCTGGAAGAGTAATGGGACCTATGGAGTCTCTATGTGGTTTAGAGGATGGTGAGGAAACAACTGAGAGCAAGAAAGACAAGCTCTTACTGTCATGGATTACATTCAAATGTGTGTGTGTAGGGGGTGGGATGGGGTGGGGGAGATAATCAACAAGTAAACAAAATGAGTGCTCTGAAGAAAATAAAACCAGGTGATGCGATAATGACCAGGCAAGAAATCAGGTGGTGAGAGAAATTCTCTTTAAGAGGTAACATTTTGGCTGAGACTTGCATAGCAAGAAGGAGGTAGCCATCCATAACCATGGGAATAGAAAGGAGGCTAGTGTCACTAGGGTACAATATTGAGTGGTAGGAGATGAGACCAGAGAAACAGACAAAGTCTAGATCACATAGGGTAATGGGTTTTGTAGGCAATGGTAAGAAATTCTATCCTAGAGGTGATGGGGTAGGTTTTATGTGACCTGATCTCAATTCAAGGCATAGTTCCCTTCTTGAGTAAGATGATTAAAGTAGTGTCAAATAGTATTTGAGTTAGAGGAATTAAGAGGTTGATATGCTATTCAGGGTCATAGAGAATTTAAGAAGTGATGGCTTGAGAAAGAAATTGCTTCATAGTTAAGATGTTAAATTTAAGAGGGGCAATGAAGCATAAAAATTGCTGGCTAATATTTTTAATTAAGGCTTGTCTTTAAACTAATATTTGGAAGCCATTATGTATTTGTACCAGTGGTTTGAAGACATGTGATCCTACTAATTTCCCAGAGCACTGAGTACAGAAGGAGAATATGAGAGAACCTCGGATCATGTGAGAAGACAAGTCCAATTTTACTGTATCACATGTTTGAACCTTGGTTTAGAAGCATTTATAATGGCAAAAAGCATTGAGCTCAGCAAATAAATGATCAATAACAATAGTTTACTTACTAAAACAGACTTTCAAGACCTACATTTGACCAGCTATGAACAACACTTGCATCAGGGAAGATGACCTGATTCTCAAACATCTAAAGTAATGCTAATTGTCCATGGAAACTCACATTCCAATTTTTAATTTGGGCACTACACAAAATAAATGACTAGATGGTATTCTTTCAGAATGGGAAAGTTTTGGATGACATTTTAAAGAAAACATGCAGACTATTAATTTTATGGAAACATCACAGACAAAAATCATGTCTAGTCTGTGTCAATTTGCTGCTTTCCCTTAGTGGTCTATTTTTGGTGAAAAGTTAAGTCTTTTTAATAAGAAAAGTAGTCAGGACAATTACAGTGTCTTCCATTTTATGTGGATGTGAATCAGAAAGACCCAGCTGATACTCAGCTCATCCTTCAGTGGAAGATTGACAAGGAGCAAATGAAGTGGTAAGGGAAGAAAGAGGAGAGGCTAATGAAGAGCCGAGGAACAGGGTTCCAAAGGTAGGGGGAACTAGTTTTAGGTGATTTTTATATGTTCCTTCGAGAGGCAGGGAGTGGAGTAGTGGACTAATTTTCTTTGCCAGTATAAGCTAGGGCAGATGCAGGGAGAGAAATGAGACGAAAGACCCCATTTCCTGTGTTATTTATGATAACAAGTGCGCTGAGTTCAGTAAGGTACATGAATTACATGTACAGATGAGATAGGAGCATGGTAACATAACTTGTACAAAATCTCAGAGAGAGTAAATATGAGAACTAGAATGAGAGCTATAACAATCATGTGTTCCTAATTTTTCAGCAGTCATGATTTCAGATTTCTGCTCAATGATACCCATAGAACACTTTTATTGGTGAAACCATGTGTCTCAACTTACCAGACACCATTATTTTGGGTCTCAGTCCAGCACTCTTTCCACTGTACTTACCACATTATCTTTCAGAGGAAGTCTGTCAAATTCTGTTACTTTGATGCGTATTATTCAACAAGAGATTTACTCAATTGATCTCTAAAAGGGAAGTGAAATTCTTCTCACAGTTGTGATGATTTACTCTTAAATTATGGGTGATCACTGAGCAATCTATTTGAGATGGAAACTTCTGTAATATGAATAAGCCATTAACAAAACAGGCATTTGTTTTATTCCAACAATAGATATCATGGGAAAACCATTGGTTTTGTATGGAAGAATAAGGGGGAGTACTTTATCTCCCTGGCTAAAACATTAAAACATTGGCAGTGTGAATGAGACAGATATTAGAAATATGACTGAGATGTAGACCTCAGAAAGAGGAAAATGCCTTGGCATGATACTGATCTACTTATCCTTCAGGGTGAAAATGCCATCTATGATTTAATGCTTAGGAATGATTTGTGTCTAAAAAAAAAAAAAAAAAAATTTAAGTGACAATCGTTAATGATTGGGCCATGGGAAATATCGATGTTAAATAATGATTCAAGAACACCACAATACAACACATTTTGAAACAAACATCTTGACTAATGAGAAATTCAAATAGATTTAGATCATATTTGTGAATAGTAAGGGATAACTTGTTTTGGATATAGGTTATATGCAAAGTAAAGATCCTGATTTATGAAAAGTAAAAGTTTTTGAATGTTTAAGAAGTTCTAACTAAAGAGTAGACTAGTGAATCTCTGACCTTAAAAATACGTCTTGTAAAGAATGTCTTATCTATTTACTTTCCACTGGAAGCACAGGATGTCCTGTAGTCTGGTGATAATTAGAATAATAGGTCTTATAGAGAATTTCTGCTCTATAACATTTTTGGCTGGACAACAGATGGTTGAGTTTCTAGAAAACACTTATTGAATATGTTACTAGATAATGTAGAGGATTAAAAACAATCTCAGAGGTGCCTCTGTCCTCAAGAAGCTTATAGTCAAGTAATAAAGATAAGACATATAAATATAAATAGCTCATCAGTCTCTCCTTGATTCTTATCTCCTTTAACTTCCTTTTATACCAGTTAGGCAAAATGAACTATTCCTATTTCTATCAAATACTAAACACACCTGAATCTCCTCACATAGTTCTTACTTCTTAGATTTCTACATAGCCAAATCCTACCAATCTTTCTGGTCCAATATGTGATTGTGTTTAGCTAAGTTGGAAGAAATGACTTTGAATTGAGAAAGTTGAGAAATTAGACGTTGGGGCATTGGAATCTTCAGCCTGAATGTTAAAGTCACTGAGAAATCATGACTGATGGCAGGGTAGGAAGGAGGATTATGAGCAAGTGGTAGATATAATGAAAGGAGACAAAAGTGTTCCAGGAACTGGTAGTTGATGGAACAGAGGGTGAAGAAAAGATGGCCTAAATGGAGGGTTTCCCTTTAGAAGAGGAAAGGGAATTGAGAGGGAATTGTAGAAAAGTGATTGGGAACAGAATTTAGGAGGAAAGGGCAACTTTTTTTAAAGAGTCCAGAAGTGGAGTATTTAATGCTGGATATGTAGTTATCAGCCTTGTGGTATCCCCAGATGGTGGCCTGGTTACATTTAAGAGCAGAGGTGGAAAGACCAATCAAATAAAAGCCTGGGGCTATAGAGACTCCAGGACTTTGTTCCTGATTGAACAGGATTTCCACAGAGCACAGTGGGAGGGACAGATTGGGCAGATTAGGTGTTGGTTTTGGAGGGACCATGTGAAGTAGGAAAAAGGACATGGAGGAAATTGGAAAGGATTGAGGCTGGCTCCGAGGATGCTGAGAATGAATAACTGGATCAGAAAATGCAGCAGATTAGGAGACAGCTGAGAGGATATTGTAAAAAAAAAAAAAAAAAAGGAAGAAGTGAATGTGAAAGAAGTTGAGACTATGTTTAAGTATGATTATTTACAAGATTTGGAAACAATGGGCAATGGATTTCAGAAAGCTATTAGAGCTGTCAGGCTAGTAAATTTGCATGTTTAAATTTATTCCTTGATCTGTAAAATGGGGATCATGACACTTGCCAGACATTTCTCCCAAGTTGTCTTGAGAGTTATAGTAAATATGATCATAATAAATACACGTATTTCTTCAGGGGAAGGAATCTAATTTAGTTTAAATTACTTGGTAAACTAAATTGTTGTTTAAATCCAGCAATTATATTTATTTTTTTCCTAGGGAAGTTAGAATTTATCAGCCCAGAGTTCCTAGTGGAACGATTATATTCATCTGAAGGAATGACTTCCTCCACACAGGAAATCAGCATTTCTTTCTCAGGTGAATTGCACTAGGTGAAATGGGGTTCAACAAAGTTGCCACAGGGAATTGAATCTTGGAATCCAAAGAAAGATGGAAAGAGATTAAAATTAGTGGGGCCTTAAGAGCTGTAATTGTTTTTAGATCTTGGGATTTACTTGCAGGTATTAAAAAAAGAAAACAAAAACCTCTGTGTCTTTTTTCTATCGATCATTAGTGATTGCTTCATCCTCCCGAGTTCAAGCTGATCATTCTATTGAAAACGGTTGCCAATGCTGTGTGCTGTGTTTGGGAAAAGGGTGAGAGAGGGGAGTAATTACAGGCACTTCTGGCCTTTCATCTAAAACCAGGAATCTGAAGTGACAGCTGTTTGAGGGACTTGTCATTCAATTAAGCGGTTTGAAACTCTGCCTGTGGTTTAAAAACCTGTGGTTCATGAGTTTGCAGCCACTGGGGTCCATACCAACTCACCAGAGCACTCACATTTCATCAGAAACCACTGCTTTGTTGGGGTCGAAGGATGCCGGGCAGACTTCCTGACCACGATGTTTATTTCTTGAGGGGAAAAATCACAATGGAAATTGGACCTGAGTCTAGCAGAAAATGATTTCTTCCCCCACAATATATAACACGGCGGTTAGAAATGTAATGTCTGTGTATGTTTTTAGTACACTGAGAAGATGCAGAAGGGTAGAAGAAAGGAGGGGAGGTTTGCTTTATGTTCTTTTTTCATTCCCTTCAAGTGGAGACCCCATTTCTACTTCAACTGATAAAGATTAAATTTCTTGTTCATAAATGGTGTTGCACTAGGTGCATGTGGAATGAAAAGAAAGTAGAAGGCAAAGTGCTTTCTAGAAGTTTCAAACACTGGGGTAGTTACAATTGATAAGGAACAACTTCAAGGCAATTCATAAGCCTCGGGGAGGCTGCTAGGTACTGAGAGTTCAGGAGAGCCTGAGAGTTAGGAAATGAGTTCCCTCAAGTGAATTTCCTAATGAACAGTTTTTCAAAGAGAATGACAATGTCACCAAGCCAATGTTGCAAGAGTTGGAGGTCGCACCCCTCCGAGCCAGTTCCCTAGAATTAGTCTGGTCCATCTCTTTGTTTCTTCTCTTTTACTTGGCCTCCACTACTTGGCTTTTTTTTTTCTTCTTTTTTTTTTATTGTTATAATTGTATTGCCCTATATAATCGGAGGCCAAATATTTATTTATTATCCATTTTCCATGGATACGATATTGTTTTTTGCTCTGAAAAGTGGTTAGGACTGTCTCGACGAGGTCTCTTTCATGGAATAAATTCCTAATCTTAAAGACTTTTAATATATTATACTAAAACCTTTTAAGAGTCATTATAGGTAAATAAATCGACTGATTTATAATAAATAAATATAATAGAAATACATAGTAAATAACAAAGTAATTTCTTAGACAGTGCCCTATAGGTTCGTAGAAGCTACACAAAGTGTTCTTACCTCAATTTTACGCTATTGTAATTAAAAAAAACATTGGATGAGTGTTGTGGAACTAATGTAAGATAAAGATACTTAAGTATAAAAAAGCAAAATGAGGTTAACCTACTCTCTTGTTTTATGTCCTTCCTTGGTGTCATCCAAATTACCTATTGCCAGAATTATATTACCTCTATTTTAAATTTAGTGGTCAAGCAGGAAGCATTTCTTATCAATGTCTGTCCTTGCACCACCAATTTAAGAAGCCTATTCTCTGAGAACAAAGGACATCTCCCTTCACAAAGTTGCCCCCTGTAACCCTAACCTGATACCTGTTTGCCTTTAAACTTTCCACAGTAGATCATTCCTCAGGCACACAAAGGCAGATCCTCTCCCAGCTCCACATTTATCAGCAGAAAAAAAGCAAACAGCGCCATTTCACAGGTACACAGTGTCTCCACACCTATTACAGTTGAGGGCAGTGGTGACCTCACCCTGGCCCAAACCACCCACGAGTAGCCTTTGATGTTACTGGAGCCTCATGTTTTAATACAGTCTAAATACCCCACGTTTGAACTGCAAAGAGTCCTGTTTCCAGCCATGTTCGAAGTAATATCAAAGACAGTCACATTTTAATGGTCTTTCACTCTTAGACAGTGTAACAGGCAGGGGAAAACTCAACGAGGCTGTGTTTTTTCCCTGGTTTTAACTCTCCTGCCCATCCACACTCCATCTTTCCTTCCCCACACTATCCAGATGCCACATGTCTGTCATTGGAGGGATTGACTGGTTCTGGGAAAAGAAAGAGTCCTCAGAGAAAACGAACCCATTTCTTTTTACAATTAAACACTTCATGAGATGTAATTCTACATGGACTTTTCCCTATAGAGTGAGTGACATTCATATTTAGGGTTAGGCACTTGGAGGCTTTATACAGCGGGAGAGCAGTCAGGAGAGAATGATAATCAGCCAGCGGGCTAAGGAAGTCAGGAGTTGCGGACGTAAGACTGATGATCATTTGAGCAGGAACAAAGTTTAACAACCATATTGCACAAGAGATTTGTTTCACAGGAGAAGGCTTTCTTGGTACAAAATAGAGTCGAACGAAACCTTTATGGAAAACGATTCTGTGATCAAATGATTTCAAGTGTGGGATGATGTTGAAAGCCTCTGAGGAGCTGTCTTTCATTATAACACGCACACAGGACAGTTGAATCGTATGTTCAGACACTAAAAGGTCATTTTTGTTTATAGATTCTTAATAATAACAACACACACTTCCTATGTGATTATGTGTCTCATACTCTTCTAAGCCCTTGATAGATTTAATTCATTTAACCTTCACTACAACCCGATGAGGTAGTTGAAATTGGAATCTGAAAAATTCCAATTTTCCAGATGGGACAACTGAGGCATAGAGAAGTTAAGTAAGGTTGCTGAGCTAAGAAGTGGCAGAGGTAGAATCCTGAGCCAGGCTTTTGGCTGCTGAGTTCATGCCCTAAACCACCTTGTTATATTATGTCTTTCTCTGACTGAGAAAGTCAGACATATAACTTTTTCATTTCTCCCCACTTTTAAAGTCAAAATTATTAGATTAGATTTATTTTTTTAAAGAAAAATACACTTTCATATTTGTGTTGCTCTCACTGTGTACGCACAATGATAGATACATATTCAATTGATCAACTTCTATGCTTCCCGGCCAAGCAACAATGTGCACGAGGAAGAAAATTCTTATGCAGCTTGGACTAAACTGTCCCATGTGTATGCCTCTCTGGAGGGAAAAATGTCTTTGGAAATTGTTAAAGCCTTTTGTTTACCAAACACTGTACACTGTTGAAAGTAAAATTTCCTCTGTGTTCTAAATTTTGGCCCAGTTGGTTAATCTTTCAGGAGTGTTGAAAACAGGGCTTTAATTAGCAATTTTATCAGTTAACCCAGTCACTCATCTCCAGTTCTTATCTGAATCTGTGGTAGTGCAGGCACTTAGGGACATCAGAAAAAGGCCGACTTGTCAGTGTGACAGTTGAGAGGACTTCTGTGGAGGGAAAAAGAAAGATCTCAGAAATGGACAGTATTAAATGGAATCTGATACCAATCCAAAAGAAATTATCTCACCAAAGGAAGTTAGAATAGGACTCGGTTTCTCTTGTATTTCTCTGTAATCCTCTATGGTATGTCACCTTTGTTAGTCAAGACAGAGTCAGTGGTCTTGTGTAATGTGAAGATGGGACCTAAAAAGGGGATGTTTCTAAACCAGTTAGTCACTGAGTTGAACATAACCCTAGAGTGGTTCTTCACTATGCAAAACCAAAGGATTGTTTAGGAAAGTAACACAGGGCTTGGAGAACTTAGTTTCCTGGTAAACGTGAGAAAAATTGGACCAAAAATATGGAATATGTAAAAAAACTACTAACATTTTGCCTTCTCTAATGCAATCCAATCAGGGAGGCTTGATTCTTTTCAAAATACAATTTATATTTCCTTGTGGTATCTCTTATTGATTGTATTCCTGACTTACTATAACATCTTGTTTTTCCTGTATTTGAACTTTGTTAAAATGTATCATTACCTGGAAATAAATTTCTACCCCTTAAACATGAGAAGCACTTAAACTATAAAGAAGGTCCATAGTTATATTATCTCAGCATGGGCCTGCTATCATCACAACAGCAGAGCAAGTAACAGGAAAAAAAAATTCCATAAGGGAAACGTTGAAGCCAGGAGATATATATGCTTGCCTAAGCAGTTCTGATGATTTGATAGTTGAAATGTTTATGCTTTTGTTCACTTAGATAACGTACTTAGGACATCTATTTTAAACAACAGATAATCGTTCTGTTGTACTGAGGGGGCTGACATAGTGGTAGTTGGTATCTGAGGATTACTAAAACAAACTTAGATGGTTGTAACATAGGGTGACTATTTTTGGCAAAGTAATTATTTAATGTTTCATGCTAAAAATGATAGTGTTTTAGATTTATTATAAAACAACAGAAAAACATATTTTTCTTCATAAGCAGAAGGGTGGAACATTAGTTAGAGCTTAAGGAAAACTTATTTTGCTCTTAGTTTTCTTTTAGCTATACTCCAAAGTAAAATTGGTATATGACCTTATTTTGTCTTTTATTCTCCATATTTTTCCCCCTCTTTATTGCTCGATGTAATTTCAAAGTAGCTAAAAGTGCGAAAATCAAAGACCAGGTTGAATTTTCCCTGAAAGATATTGAATATCATGGTCATTATTCTCATAATAAGAGGTTTGTTTAGCTGCTTTGATTTCCACAAGTTGATAACCCCTATTCTGAGAAAAAATGCCTCTTGCCTAAAGTTTTCTCACAAGCAAGCTAAATATCATGCCAATCTTTGAACTTGTAGCAAGCATTGAAATCCCTGCTGCCGTCACTTATTTATTGGGATAGAGGGAATTATTAGCAAATGAAATGCAAAACTTGGCTTACTAGTCTTTATTAGGCTGTGTTTTCTATAGATGAACTGTATAAGAGATTTGAATCTTACACTTTACTAGTTCCAATAATGGGACACTTGCCACACAATTTTTGACTCATCATGGGGCTAAAAGTTTCTCAGAATTATAGGATGACTATAATCATTATATATGTATATAATATGTAATAATGTGTGTATATGATTAGTAGTAACCTTAAGCAGTAATGAATGAGTTTCAAGCATCTCTCTGACCATTACCTCATGATTTCCCAGCTTACATCCCCTTGTTCCCAGATACCTACATCTATCTGGAATGTTTAACCTGTTATTCCATCATCTTTTATTGTTCCTTCCTACTCTCATATCCCTCCTTTCCTCCTTATCTGACTTACATTCTATTATTATAGTCACTTACTTGCATATACCATCAACTCTTTGCCCCTTTTTGGCTTTGTTTTATTAACTTCTTGCCTGCTCTGATCCTGTGCAGCTGAACTTGGCTGGAGAAACACACATAAGCAAGCTGAATGATCTCATTTGAAATCTATGACCACTACTAACCTCAAGTGAGCATCTAGATGACTGTAATCTGTTTACATTTCCCTAATCCATTCACTCCCTCCGTCTCCTAGTCTTGTGTAAGACTAGGAGAGGTGTAGGCAGTGGTTCTTAACCAGGGGTGGCTTTTGCCCTCCAGAGGACATCGGAGATGTTGGAGATGTTTTTGGCTGTCACAACCTGGAGGAGGGAAAGCTACTGGCATCTAGTGGATAGAAACCAGGGAAACATCCTCTGATGCACAAACAGCCTTCCCCCACCCCCAACAAAGAATTAGGCTGCTCCGAGAGTTTGTAATGCCTCGGTTGAGAATCCCTGTGTAAAGCATTTATTACCTTTTCTCTCTTTAAACTCCTAATACTTTCAGCTAATGATCTTTCTTTTTCACCTGAGAAAATAAAAGCAACTTGAAGAGACTTGCTCAATGACCCACTACACACCTCCTCAGCTTCCTGTATCTGTGCTTTTCTTTCTGTTACTATGAATGCCCATCTATGGTCCTAGTAGATAAGGCTGACCCCACTACATGTGTACTAGATCCCATCCCCTCTATTCTATTTAGGGGCAGGCAGAATGCCAGTAATTTTCCATTTTCTCTCTCGAATTACCAATCTATTCCTTGTGCTAGATCATTCCCATCAGCAAAACAACTCACTCATAATATCTTCTATCTTAAAAATGAAAACAAACAAATAAAATCCCCAAATTTCTCTTGATTCCACATTCCTGTAGTGGCAGCATGGTCCCTAATTTGTCTCCTCTCACTCTTTCTTGAACATGCTCCAAACAGACTTTGATCTCTTCCACTCCTGAGAAGCAGTTTTTTTATTTTTTTTAATTTTTATTAAAAATTTTTATTTTTTATTGGGGAATATTGGCGGACAGTGTGTTTTTCTAGGACCCATCAGCTCTAAGTCAAGTCATTGTTTTCAATCTAGTTGTGGAGGGCGCAGCTCCCTGGCCCATGTGGGAATCGAACCGGCGATCTTGGTGTATGAGCACTGTGCTCTAACCAACTGAGCCAACTGGCCATCCCGAGAAGCAGGTTTTATAAAGCTTGCCAATCATGTACCCATTGTTTAATCCAGTAATCATTTATTTGTCATCAACTTTCTTGTGCCATCCGTGGCTTTTTACACATCAATCACTCCCTCTTTCTTGAAACCCTTTCTTCACTTGGCTTTAGGACACAGGATTCTCCTAGTTTTCTTTCTCCTTCATCTGTTTCTCCTCTCAGCTTCCTTTGTTGGTCTATCTGTGCACTATAATAAGAAAGATATTTGATTTTTGTCCTTGGATTTCTGGTATAGAGCTCCTAAAATCCTTGGAATTTCTTGAGTGACAAGGGTGATAAAAGCACCTTTTGTTCTAATGTGATGACTCTTGGTGGGCCCCTAGATAGCTTCAGGATGGGGCTGGTCACCAGAAAGACCAAGTCTTGATTAGAAGCTTGGAAATTTAAGCTCTATCCCCCAAGTTTTGGGGAGGGCAGAAGAGGTAGAGATTGGCCACAACTAGTGGCTGCAACCATGCCTGTGTAATGAAACCTCCATAAAAACCTCTCAATGATGGGGTTCTGGCAACTTCTGAATTGGCAAACACACCGAAGTGTGGGAGAGTGGCATACCTCATCTGTATGGGCACAGAGGCTCCTGCAATTGGGACCCTTCCAGACTTTGCTCTGTGTACCTCTTTATTTGGATATTCATTTGTGTCCTTTATAATAAACTGCAATAGTATGTATAGCACTTTTTTCTGACTTCTATGAGTAATTCTAGCAAATGATTAAACCTGAGGGTTGGGGTTTGTGATAACCCCTGACTTTTAGCTAAATTGGACAGAAGTGTGATAACCCAAGGACTCGATATTGGCAACTGGTGTCTGAAGTGAGGGTAGTGTTGTGGGGGTGAGTCCTTAAGCCTACGGAGTCTGACACTAGCTCTGGGTTGTTAGTGTCAGAATTGAATTAAATTGTAGGATATCAATTTGTGTCAGAGAATAAGAGAATTGGTTGGTGTGAGAATAAGTCACTCATTTGGTGTCAGGAGTGGGATTTATGAAAAACAGCCCTGGCTCATGGAAACATGTGGTTTGCGAAGGGAAAAGGTGATAGGGCGAGGATGAGGCTCCTTTGATTCCTGGGTGGCTACATGGTGATTTGTGTATGGTATGGAGCAACAACTGTGCTGTGATCAGTTACTAACGGTAAAAGTTACCAATGCCGTTTAGAGATGGATCCAACTCCCAGGTAATTTGTTTACTGGATGCATAAGAAAAAACAAACTAATAGGAAAAAAATCAAAATGTACAATCCCTTGGTTATCATTGTGTGTAATAGCTAAAATAAAGTTAACAGAATGCTAGGTCAGATCTTGATGTTAGACCAAGCTCAGTTTCTGGTCAGTCTGAGCTTTGACCATTAGCCTCAAAACTGTCCCCAAAAGGAAAAATTACCTTGGACAACAGAGAGTAGCTCTAAGTTCTTTGGGACCAAGAAGGTTGTCCATGTTGGGGGAGGCAAACCAAGAAATTGTTGAAACCAGGGGCTATGTTGTAAAAGAATTCCTCATTTTGTGGATTGGTATCATCAGCTTCCTGAAAAAATCTTTACTAAAATGTGAAGGTGACATGTTTAGCAGAAGTTATTGTCTTTGTTATTGAATGCTGTGGAGTGGAAGAGCATGTTTGGGCTGATACAGGACACACAGCTCAGTATGGAATAATCATAGTTGGCTGTACATGATCCAGACACACACTTGGCTATTCCAAGGGAACAGGCATCCTGATGAACTGGATAAAAGCTACTGTAAGTTCTGTTTACTCCGAGAAGGGAAACTGTCTGTCTTCTGCCTGTAAATGCCAAGTGGAACACCCAGGTAAAACAGCTGATATGCTTCACATACAAGCCATGTGGGATTGGTTTCATGATGTTCAGGATAGTCGTCCACTAAATATGCCTGTTACCCAGATCATGATAAATGCTGTGGGTGGGGGGACCCTTTTGCATGAGCAACCCAAGTAAAGTTACTGCTGCAAAATTGAGCAACACTTGGCGAAGCCTTATTGAATTTGCTGTCTTATCTTCCCCTCATGGGTCTTACACATGTTAACAAAAACATTAGATTAATTAACAAGAAAATAGAGAAAGGAAGAGGAGAAAGTCAAGGGACTTGTAACAGTAGGCTGGGAATCTTTGGATAGTTATTAAGACATCAGATGATTAAAATAGACATTAATAGGGTAGAAACAAAGGTTTGATACAGCATTATCAAAGGTTAACTGGACCAAAGGAATTCTCTACCGTCCTCCAAAATTAAAGTGTCCTAAACAACTCCCTTCAATTTACCTCAGTTTGGAGAAATTTAAAAAGTCATAATGCAAAGATTATAATGAGAAATCACTTGGAACAATATTCCAGCAGATTAATCAAGGTAAAGATTGACAGAAGGTCTGGGGTCCCTTGGATTGACCCCTGCCTGATGCCCTCAACTTGGTGGTTGACAAGACAAGTTATCAGCACACAAAACAAGACAAAAAAGAAGGCAATAGCTGTCCCTAGGAGAGAAAGAACTGACAACCCATGGGTACCTGAAAGCAAATTTATGAGTCACAATTCACAGATCTAATTTTTACAGACTTTTTTTTTTTTGCCTGCCAATCTGAATTTGGAAAGGAAGGGACAATGTGAAATTTTATTTTCCTCTCTTGACCAGGCACCACAGATAGAATTCTGGGGGGCTGACTTTGGTAAGAATTCTTACCCTTTTCCAGCTTCTGCTAGTTTTCCCAGGATCCCGTCTGCAGGTTCTGGAGCAAGTGTGGTGTCCCAGTGGGTCTTATCCTAGTCATCAGAAACTGTAGAGAAGGAAAACTTATTTTCCCTCAACTTTTTATGGTGAGTTCTTGGCTGAGACCTCTTTTCCTCTAGGGCACTTGGTAATGGATAAGCTTATCTAAGATGGTTAAAAGTTCCCTACTGTAGCCACCGTAATTCAAGATCATCTTTGTTAAAGTTAACACACTTTCAGCCTTGAAACAAAATTTTATTCACCTGAAGCCTGACACTGGACCCAGTTCAGCTGAAGTCAGACCCACTCAGACCCTGGACCCAGTCCATTTTCTAAGCCAGACCCAGTCCACTTCTGGACCCAGTCTGGTTTTGATGTCAGACCCAGTCTGACTCTAGCCATTTTGAGACCCAGTCCAGGTAAAGAAATGCTCAAATAAAATATGAAAGCTCATAATGCAAAGCTCTGGAGCTAGGATCTGAGAGGGACTTTCCCATGACCTCCAGAGGCAGAGAGAAAGCAGCGAGTCAAGAGGGTTGGCAGGCACCAAAGCCTGGTTGCTTATTGCTTCTAGGGATTGTCAGAGGTCTCCTTCAGTTCCCTTTTCTGACACTAGAACTGTTAAAAGGTAAACTGAGGCATATTAATTTTTTTTTTTTTTAGAGTTTATTTGAACAAAAATTGATTTGAATTGAGCCAGCAGATCGAAAGGAGCTCTGAGGAACTATACAAAATAAAACTTTTATAAGCAGAAGGGAGTGGGAACAAGGAAATTACAGGAGGCAAAAAAGTGGGTTGGTTATTGCCAAGTTATTTTCCTTTAGGGGATGGTAGGAGTCTATCAGGCAGATGACCTTACTGATGCTGACCAGGCGATTCCTGAATGATTGGTTTGAGATTCCATTTCTGGGACAGCTAAAACTGTAATTAAGTCAAATTTTGGTTTGGTGATGTGGGACTTAGTATAAGTGACTCCTTTTTGGGCCTGTTTTCTTGTTTTTAACACTGCAGTTAGTGTGTGAGGTGAGGGCAGTCTTGTGGGACTGAGCCCTTAAACGTGTGGTGTTGGATGCTAGCTCTGGGTAGTTAGTGTCAGAATTGAATTGAATTGCAGGGCACATACTTCATCTTGGAGAGTAAGAGAATTGTTTGGTGTGAGAAAAACCACTCACTCTGGGTCTGCCCAATCTCTAGACACTGCCCCAAGGCTCAGTCTTGGATCTTTTCTCTGCCCTGTCTACACTGGCTGCTAATTGGAGATTACATTGAGTTTCATGACTTTAGAATATCATCTAAACATTCTTGAATCCTAGGTTTTCATTACCAGCCTGAATTTTACTGTCAATTCCAGACTCTTTTATCCAGGTGTCCTTTTTACATATCCACTTTCAATGTCTAG
The DNA here is from genome assembly GCF_004115265.2 of Rhinolophus ferrumequinum. NCBI lineage: Eukaryota > Metazoa > Chordata > Mammalia > Chiroptera > Rhinolophidae > Rhinolophus > Rhinolophus ferrumequinum. The sequence continues at coordinate 29,087,646 of NC_046290.1, forward strand.
TTGCATGTCTCAGACTTCACAGGTATGAAACCAAACTTCTGTTCTTTCCTCCCCTAAATTCTCTTTTCATAGTTTTTGCCAATAAATGGCAAGTTTATCCAGCTGCTCCAGCCAAAAGCCTAGTGCCATCCTTGTCCCCTCTTTTTTGTGATCTCACATCCTGCCTCCAATCTATTAGCAAATCCAATTAGCTTTGCCTTTAAAATATCAGAATTTGACAATTCCTCATCATCTCCGCTGCTACCACCCCAACCAAGCCACCTTTATATTTCACCTGGAATATTGCAAAATATATAACATTAGTCACCTTTCTTTCACTCCTGCTGCCATCTACTCAATTTTCAGGTGATTCCCGTTTAACTTAGAGAAAAATCCACAGCCTTTAAAATGGCATAGAAGCATGTGGATGAAGTAGCCCCATTCTAACCTACCAATCATGGCACTGCATCCCTGGCCTGGCTGTTTTTCTAACAGGCCTGACTTGCTCCTGTATTAGGGCTTTTACACTTACTTTTTTCCTGTACCTGTAAGGTTGTTATCAGATATTCCTGTGGCTCTCCCCTATTTTCTTCAAATATTTGCAGAACTATATCCTTCTCAGTGAAACCTACTCTGGACATCCTATTTAGAATTGTAAACACAATCAATCAAAGCACTCTATGTCACTTTTTCTTGCCATGCCTTCTTCATAGAACTTAAACTCAGATATTATACCATATGTTTCACTTTTCTTAAAAGGAAAAAAATCTATATTCCTCAATGACCATATAAGCTTCATATATGTCAGGACTTTTTTTGTGTGTGTGTGTGTGTCTCTTTTGTTCACAGTTGTATCCTTAGCACCTTGAACAATACCAGGAGCATAGTAGATATACCATACATATATACCAGGAGGTTAATGAATAAGAAAATTGTAACTGGATATTATACAAATTATTCAGTGATATGAAGTCTGGCTGGTTTAAGAAAAAGCCCTAGGTGACAGTAATATAAAGATAAATGTTTCAGTAAAAGTCATGGACAAAAAGGAACCCATAGCTGTTGACTATTCACTCTGTTTCAGGTATTATGTTAGTTTCTTTATATACAGTATCAAATTAAATATTTATAATAATTCCTGTGATATGGGTATTAAATCATTTTATAGAAATAGTAACTAAGAAGAGTAAAATGAACAGCTAAAGGTCACATAGTTAGTTAGTGGAAGAGATAGATATCAAAGCTAATACTCATTTCAAATACCATAAGCTATCCATGTTAATTGTGCTTATTACAGAGGCAGGAAAATGCCAAAAGACACTGAAATAGGTTATTGGTGCCATGGCTTCCTCTGTTGGACATCACTGAGTTTTGATTTTACTTTCCCATAGTTCCTTAAAAATATTCATATCTAAGAATAATTACATATCACAAAATTTGGATAACATTTATAGGAAAATTAGCAAGTGTTTAATCAGCATTGTGTCATAATTATATTACATTCTTTATTTTAGAAACTCCTGCTGGGAAAACCATATCAAGGTTATTCTGTTATATAGAGTGAAATACCATCGAACGCTTAACTGCAATTTGACAGCATTTTGTTTTGAAGCTGTTGAAAAACTTTTATCTTTCTGACTTAATTTTCAAAGATTGCATCACTTTATACATTTTGAGATAGCCTCCAGTTTCTGTCCTATTATAACTATGCACTATACAAAAGATAGTGCAACATTATTCACTTTCTTTTGAATTTGTTGCTGTGCCCATAGAGATATTTCTCAACTCCTGCCCTCACAAGCTTTCAAAAGAAGCTTTACCCTTTTAACAGAGAAAGTGAAAAACTAGATAGTGTTCAATGAACTCAGCTGATTATAAGGACGTGTTCCATTTTGGAAGGAAAAATTAGATAACCCTCACAATAAATATGTCTATATTTTATTTTTGACTTTATCATCTTCAAATAAGGCAGAGAAATTAATAATTTTGTATGCAAATAAAGGTCAAAGAGCAGTCAGTGACTTGATACAAGTCTCTGATGATTCACACTGGTTCTTGTATTTTGTAACCTTTTAAAGGACACTTATTAACTTTTGCAGGATATCTTTCTGTGGGATGTGAGAAAGCTTTTTCATATGGAACAAACTCAAAGGAAGATATTAACTTGCATGGGGTTGAACAGCACAAAATCAGTCGTCCATTACTTTAAATGGCAGCTGTACGTCAGCAAATAACTGTGAAGAAGAAATAATCTTTTTTTATGATAATAGGATCACAAAGTTCTTTGGATCATGTATTAATATTGAAAAAAATGGAAGTTGTATAAAAAAGTGAAAAGTTGAAAGCATGGTATCACCACAGCTTAGAACACTAAAGGATCATTACAAATTGTAATATTGAAGCATCCATGACCATGGGAGATTGTTCCCAATATAGTGTCAAATAAAAAGACGACAAAACAATGTGTACAATAGGGTATAATTTTTAGAAATATACATATATGCACATTTGCACATAAAACTATTGAGTGATTATACTTGAGAACTGCTGTATTTCTTAAGGGAATTGTAGCAACCTCATTAATTTTACTGAGTCGATTGCTGGCTGGGGGACAGACAGGTTGGGGTGGGGCTATTTCACATAGTTATCCAAGGATTCAGGCTGACATAGTTTCTACCATCTTCAATTCAGGGTTTCCAGTGTCTCCAGGACATTGACAATCAACTGGAAGATAGGAAAAGAGGAGATGGAAAGTGGAAGGTCTTTGGAGGGATTCACGGGCCAGGCTGAAAGTGGAACAAATCACTTCTCCCACACTGGCCAGAACTCGGTTGTATGGCTCATTTAATTGTAAGAGGGGTAGGAACTGTGATCTGCCTGTACACCCAGACGATAAAGAATACAGGTTTTCTTTGGTAAACACAGAACAGTCTCTGTCTCAGGTAAGACCCTGGATAATATATATAGCCTTTCTCATACTTTACTCTGCTTTTAAGTGGTCATTGAATTTCTATGTACCAATATAGAGCTGCAGAATGAAGGCATTGTCTCTGCCTTCCTGAATGGGTAGTAAATACCAATTTTTACTACCACTGCCACCAACAGAACTTGAGGCTGGCAACAGAGTTCTATATGAAGGGACCTAAGATGGATACTACCAAGGACTGTTTTTTTTTTTAAAAGTAAATTTTATTACATTTATTGGGGTGACATTGGTTAATAAAATTATATAGGTATCAAGTGTACAATTCTACAATACCTCATCTGTATATTGCAATGTGTGTTCACCATCCAAAGTCAAGTCTCCTTCTTCATCATATATTTGACCCTCTTTCCTCTTCTACCTCCCCCTCTACCCTCTTTCCCTCTGGTAACCACTGTATGGTCATCTGTCTATGAGTTTTTGTTTATTTGTTTGATTTCTTTGTTCTTTTGTTGCTTTCAGTTTTATATCCTAAATATGAGTGAAATCATATAGTTCTTGACTTTTTCCATGAAATTCTCAAGACCCATCCCTGTTGTCTCAAATGGCAGTATTTCATCTTTTCTTATGGCAGAGTTGTATTCCATTGTATATATGTACCATATCTTCTTTATCCAATTGTCCATTGAAGGCCACTTAGGTTGATTCAATGTCTTGGCCACCATGAATAATGCTGCAATGAACAGAGGGGTACATATATCTTTATGAATAAATGTTTTCAAATATTTCAGTAGATACCCAGATGAAGGATTGCTGAGTCATTCGGTAACTCTCTTCTTAATTTTTCGAGGAACCTCGCTCGATGCTATTTTCCATGGTGGCTGTATCAATTTGCATTTCCACCAGCAGTGTAGGAGGGTTCCTTTTTCTCCACTGCCTCTCCAACACTTCTTATTTATCTTGTTGCGAATAGCCATTCTTTTTAATATTACATTGGCCATGCACACTCTGTTGTGTCAACCATTATTTTATTGTGAATCAGTCTTGACAACTTGCCATCAATCTCTTGAGCATACAAACCACAAACCATAATAACAAATGACCACAAAAATACAATGACTAATTCCAGCCATAAAAGTTTTATGTACTTTTCATTTAGTGCATAGTAGGTGCTAGAGGCATGCTCATTACTGACTGATAGTCTTCCTAAATTTTCTGAGTGATGTTCTTTCCTGTCTGTGCACTGGGAGCCGCTGGAAGGCAGAGAAAACACCTTCATTCTGTGGATCTCTGTTGGTACACGCTTGGGTCATTGGCTGTCAGTCTTCTTCTGCCACACGATGGCAGTTATTTCAGCTTATATTGTTAATGTCAAATGGGAAGAACTCTGGGTTTAGATGTAGAAGCTTAGCTTGGGAAATAGTCAGCTCTCTGACAGGTCCATAGACACAGTGACATTTTTCATCTTTTTCAGATGATTCAGGCAGGTAATTTCTCTTCTCTGTCTATTATTTCTTTATCTGTAAGATGCAGATAATACTAACAACACCTGCTCTATCTCTGTTATCCCTGTGAAGATCAAACTGTTCTTAGTTTTCACTTATGACCTTAAAGGATGTATGTGACCTATCTAGACTTTAGTAATATTGGCATTTACAGTATTCAATTAAATTCTGCTGGATGTTCTCCATTTGTCTTCCTAGTTCTATTATTTAGTCTTCTCCATTCTTCTCTGTCACCCAGGAGGCTGATCTCTATGGATTATTATCAGCTAGTCATTCTTGACTTATGAGTTAGGCCAAAGGGAAGTACCAACAAGATAGTGGATGACTGGAGGAAAAGAAAATTTGGGGTTTTTATTCTATAGCTTTCCCCCACTCACGATTGTGGGTTGACCGTTGGCTGTGTTCCTCTACCAAAAGCCATGACTCCTGTCTGGTGTCTCTCCTAAAGTTATTGCTTTTTCTAGGCTCCTATCATGTCTCTTTCCCTTTGCCCTTTCAAGCCTAAGGGTGGTGGTAGTGTCAGGATTGAGTGTTTTAATCATCCGTTTGGTTGCCTTTACCTCTGCCCATATCTTTGTTAATGGCCCTTCATTAAACTCTAATCATTCACCCTTTTTGAGTGTTGGGACTCTGACCTATACATACTCCAAGTGGACATCTGTGCTGCATTGCCGCACATACCGTTATGGGCCACACTTAAGAAAATGATAGTGGTTAATCCATGAGCTATAATAAGAGATTTCTTCAGAGGTGGAGGTAAACTTCATATCCACCCCGCCCCCCCAGCCCCATGGATTATGTAGTAGCAACACAGGCTAAGCCTGAATACAGGAAACGGAACAAAATTCCTGACATTTAGGGCCTTAAACTTTCACAGACGTCACCAACTTAGACAAAACAAGAAAAGACATATAAACATTGAGAAATTTCAGACGCAAATTATTTACAAGTCGTGCAAATATTGTGCATGCCCAATAATATAGGACATTAAACACACAGTCACATGCATCTAGGTCAGCTCCCAAGCAGAAGCCTCTCCAAGTCTCTTCTGGTTGGGTAGCTTTTAGCCACCTCCTCAAAGAAGTTAAGTTTTTCTCTGAAGAGTTCAAGTTTGGTGTCCTTTCTTCAAAACGTTTCTCTGGCCTAATATAGGGGTTTAATATATAATTAAGTTGACCCTACGTCTCAGTTTGAGATGATTTTAACTTAATTAAGGACCAGTTTAATTATTAGTAGGACCTCCTTATACCCTGAAAGCTTCCCAGTTTGAATGATAAATGATATGGTCCCCTATGTATAATGATCCTTTACTGCTGTTTGTGGAGCTCTTGGGATATCAGTTATCTATAACCTGTGTAAGTTTCCAATACACAGCCTCATTCTGATATGCTGCTTTGTTTACACATGCTTTTCTGTTCTAGTCTACAACTCTTGGTTTGTTTCTATGATTGGCTGTCCAAGTACGACACGCTTAATTTTCTGGTTAGTTTTTTTTTCTTGGCCCCAGGTTTAGCATCTGTTTCCACATTGAAATAGCTTTATCTGTAAGCATTTTAACCTTATATAAGTCCTATATTCCTTTCTAAAGCAGCGAAGTTCTTTGTTTTTCTTAACTATAAGCTGTTCTCTGATAGTTTGAGTAGCAATTCATTTTTGCCCCTCTTATGGAAGTCCTTTTGAATTATTTTGTTTCTTTGCTTTCCTAGTCTCATTCTGTTCCCCAGTTTTCAAAGTATCATGGTACTTCTGGATATCTCTATGCACCTTGCAGAATTTTAGTTTCTTATTCTTTAAGTTCTTCATGCTTTTGAACTCAATTTCTCTCTAAAAGGCCTACATTTTACTTTACCACTACACTCCCTCCTTTAAATCGTAAGTATAGTTCTCCCACAGTTTTCTCAGTATAAACATTCATAAATTTAAAGCCCACATTGTGTTATAATTGTGTCAACCCTGGGAGATGGTAGACTTTTGATTCTCCTGGGGAGTTTGAGGAGAGGAGTTTTAACCATGATACATCATTGAAGATTTCTGAAATATGAAGCCATCGGCAGAATTTTATCTTTTGCAGTCATACCACATAGTCAGAGGTAGAAAGCTTATTAAAACTCTGAGATAGGATGCATGGAAGTTAAATAACCTGGCAACTGCATGGAATTTTCCCTCTAGCAAACACTATTTGTTGAAGAACCATCTAGTCATGAAACATACATCATTAATAAAATGTTTCATGTTTCAATGATGTTGTTGAATAACCACTAAAATATCTGTTGCTATCATTTACTCCAGTTTCCATGTATTTTTAAGATAGTTTGATTAGTCAAATATTTATTTTGTTATTTGTTTATCCATTACTTATTCAGTCCAGAATTATTTATGGATTGTATGTCAAGCATTGTGTTAGGCCCTGGGGATAAAATGGCGAAGTAAGGCACAATCATTGTTCTAGAAGAGCTTACAGACTCGTGGAAAACAAACAGGTACCTAAAGAACAGTGTGATCAGGGATGTTCAGGTGTAAATGGTGCGCCTTACTGAGAACTAGTGATCAGACAAGGCTTCCTGTGAAAAATCTGGCCCAAGTTGGGCCTGAGAAATGAGTGTGAATTAGCTAGGCCAGAGGTGGAGGGGTTGAGAGAAGGAAAAGGGTGGAGAGTTTTCCAGAAAGGTAGGGTAATATGTGTATAGGTCCACAGGTCAGGGAGAACAGGACACATTCAGGAAACCAAACAGTCTGGCTAGAATGTAGAGTGTAGAGGGTGGTGGGAGGTTAGGATGGGGCTGGAGTGGAAGCAGAGGGCTGGTAGGTTGTAAGCTAAGAGGAAGAGTTAGGACCTAATGGTGAGGGTAAGGGGGACATTTAGATAGTCTGATATCCAGAGCTTTCAAGGATCTGCCCTGACATACCTTTCTGGGATATATTCCTACTATTGAGCAATATGGGTTCTAGGGTTCAGGCAAAGTAGACTAGAGGCTGTTGTTCTTTCAGGAAAGTCCTCTCCCATCCATCTCCAGAGACTGTCTTCTCTACTCAACTTTCCTTGATTTCCACAATTGGAAAATGCCTTCTTACTGTGTACCTTCCTGTGAGGCTTATGCCATAGCTTATCTTATGTTTATGGCGTACCTTAGCTTCCTACTAGATGATACCTTGAGGAAAGTGTTTGTCTTCTCATCCATTTTTATCTCTGATAGTGATTGTCTAAGAACATATATGATTTTTGTTTGGACCGTATTCATCTCTAATGAATCCATTACAGGATTCATCTTTGCATGATCCAGACATTGGACTTTTGGGACAGTCTTGCTTTTTTCTATCCTACGTGTACTTGCAGCATCCTTGGTATAGAGGGAGCTAGTGTGAACGTCATTACTCTGACTTCAGCAGAGAAAATGTCCAACACCAGTGGCAACAGTCGCTTTGGGGGACCCTGGCAGGAGCTCGCTCTTCTGCTATTACAGTGACAAGCCACCTTGAAATGGAGCAGGACAAGGAAAACTTGATGTAAAGTGTAGATAACAGGATTAGCAGACGGCCTACTGCTCAAGGTCTGTAGACTTTCAGATCTCTCTGGGAAGAATTGGAAGATTAGAGTTTTTGTGAAATAGGGGGTAGTTAAGCTAGAGAATTATGTTTTTGTAAGGGCTGCCTTCATGTTCCAGTTTTGACCCCCAGGCTAGTATGCATGGTAAACATAAACTACCTACATCATATTTTGTTTCCTCAAATGCACGTATAAACATGCTGGGGGTGGGGGGCAGGGGTGGGCGGGGACCCTAATCCCATGGGACTATTGAGCTGCATAATTCGGGAAGCACATGCCCCTGGTGTGATTGGGTCCTGGGGTATAACAGCAGGATGACATTACAGAGCCTGTCTCCAGCTCTAAACTGCCAGCTCACATTGTGTTGTTGGTGGTGATGCCATCAGTCTCTCTCCCAGGGTGGTCTAGGTCCTAGGGTCTAAGCAGTGCAGTGGCAGTGTATGAAGTGACAGACTCTCAGCCAGATTAGCCTCATCTGTGAGAAAGGGATCACAAGTCCTTTTCCTGACCTGACAGGGAGCTGGAGTCCAAACCGTGCTAATGACCAGGTTTGACTGCTGTTAAGCACTTGGCCATAGCCAGTTTCCATAGAGCTTTGTGCGAGGTCAGCCCTTTCTTTGGGAGGTCACCTGCAGGAAACAGATTTTGGACAAGTTATTCCTTACCTCTCTCTTCCTAAACATACAAGGTTAAAGATGTTGAAAATGTTTCATTGCCTTTTTCTACATGAATAATTATTATATTCTGCTTGTACATTGTTTAGCTTTGTAACTAACAGGCACAACTCAGTTCTTAGGTTTTTTTAACTTAAAAATCTCTTTCTTTTACAAAAATAATAATGCTCTGTAGAAAAATTGAAAAATTCAGATAACATGAAAGAAGAAATTAAAACAGAAGTCATTTTGCCATAGCTTTTTTCTTTCTCTAGAAAAAATCATATCCATATACACCAAAATATATTTGCACTCAGATGTTATATACATCTTAATTACATTTTTATTGCTAGTCTGCAGACTTCCTATAAAAATGATACCAGACTTTTGAATATTGATGGTTTATATAGGAATTTTAATCACACAGAAGTGCACATATATGGGCAACTTAGGACGATATGAGCAGCTATTCATGATTAGATTATTGAATTAGATTATTTATAGAATTAGATTAAAATTGTTTATAACCCAAAATAAAGAAGCCCTACATAAAACAGAGAATAATTCTGGCAACAAAAAACTAAATGTTAACAGAATTGTAAATGCACTTAGAGAATTCTATCAAATGGTAAACTTATTAACTAAGAAATGGTGTCCAATGATGTAGAAAGCCCATACTGAGAAACAATCATGTGACCAGGGTCACATGAGGTAATGACACAGGTCACGCTCATTGTGGTGTTCCATTTGTAGTGTTCTCTGATGTAGTGTCCATGCTTTTTTGTGTTGGCTAAGGCTCTTCCCAGGTGGGTCAGCACAGCTCTGAAGAATCCCCAAGTGAGGTCTTGCTGTTCCTTTTGGGGAGAAAACACTTCCCAGGTAGAACTCCTGAGAGTTAGCTTGTTGAGTCTTAATATTATTACTTAATGCTCCAAGGAGTATTATTCTTTTCTTTGAGGCAACGGATTTTGAGACAATTTGTGTTGGATACAATATATTGTTCAGTAAAGTAAAATTAAAATGAAATTTTATTTGTTTTCCTATCACTGAGAGTTTTAAAGAAAAATGGAAGCCACAGAAAAAAATACTGACTCCCAGCTATCTAAAAGGAAAATCACATGGAAGAAAGAAAGGAGTAATTTGTTGGGAGAAAATGAGACAGTTCTTCCATGATATGTAGAGATCATCAAAGTGATGTTCTTGGGTGGTAAAACTTGGTGGCTGCCAAGGTTATGTGGCATATCATTGATATTTAACATTTATTATCACCAACATTGCATAGGTTCTGGATAAAAGCATTGGCTTGCGAATTTGCGAATCTACGTTAAATCAATTGCAAAAGCTGAAGAAATGATAGCTTTTAGGAGTGCCAAACTGATTCAAATAAGTAAGATATTTTAGATAAAAAGTTCATTTTTGAGTGGTTTACATCTGGTGTGTGAATAGCTTGTTTACATGGAATGCTTGTTTACATAGAATTAAGGCAGTGTTCCATGTAAGATAATTTGAACATCTCAATGCTTTATGTTTTAGGCAGTTATATTATCATGAATCACATACCTAATTAGTGATTGTAAATGCAAATCGTTTGAAAGATGATTTAATTCTTTTTGATCACTTGGTGTCACAAATGTGAATAGCAGATATTACTCGAGCACAGAAACAACAAGGCCCTGAGAAACTAGTAAGGAGCAGTTTTTAAAAATTCCCCTCTTGAAATGTTAGAATTTACAGCCCTCCTTCCTCTGGTCCTTGTTATCAATGTGATTTCTCGTGTCGTCCTGGTATAGTATTCCTTCTAAACTGCAGGTTTTTTATGTGTCCTTTTAATTTTTTCCTGAAAAACTTGAGAGTAATTCTGCCTCTCTTGAAGAATACAATGTATGGGTTTTATGTGTGTTTTGTAATTTGAGGGCTTCTAAGTTCACGGGTGTGTTCTGTTCAACTAAAGTGTTAGAAGCATGACAAAAATAAATGTATGTTTTATTTAGCTTTTCCAGGAAGAGCTTTTCTATAATCACTTAGAAAAATCTTAAAAAGCTTCAGTGCCCACCATCTAACTGTTAACATTTTTAGTCATTATCAGATAAATTCACAGAAAAATAAAGATATTATTTGAACTCTACTCTTATAATCTATTTCCAGTTTGTTGACATTGACAACTAGAAAGATTATTTGGAATTTTTGCTAAGTTTATATAAACAAGCACACCATAACTAAATGCTCTTAAATTTTAAGTTGTTTACATTGTACTCTGTAAATATCTGTCATTGCACAATGTTAGATATCACTGATACTGTTTTATCTGTGGTGTCTGAATAATATGGTTAAATCTATTATTTCTTTTTTACATTTGGTGCAAATTCAAGTAAATGGGTTTGAACACAAATGCTTTGTTAATTCTCTTTGAGCAAGTAGTTTTAATTTTCTGCTTAGTAAGAATCTAATCTGATGAATTTATTCTGGGTCCTTGTGTAATAGGTGACACGGGCGATGAAATTTGCTGACTGTCACAGACCTGTCAGTTCCAGTGTATCTTCCCTGCGAACGTTCGGCACATCTCTGCCATTAGCTCCTGTAAGTCTAAGTATCATTATAAGCTTATTTTGATATCTCTAATATTACAAATATTGTGCCTGTGAAGGGTAACAACTCTTCTATTTCTCAACAGTTTTGTTAATGTGCATATACCCACAGAAATAAATGGAAGGACAACTATATTTTGATAGGGTTTGAGGTGAAAAGTAGTTTGAGCTTAAGTGGCTGCATGGGAGAGCTGGCTGTGATGGCACATTCACAGTGACACACAATCCATTTATGCCCTTCTATGATTACATCTCCTTTCTTTTTTTGCCTCTTCTCAGGGTAATTGTTAATCGTGAATTTTTTGTTTCTCTTTTCATTAAGAATTATACAGTGGACCATATTTAGTTTTGCATGCTTTTGGATTTTGTATAAATGGAGTTATGCTTTTATAACTTGCTTTTATCACTCAACATTATATTCTGGAGATTCATTCATGATGATGTATGTAACCGTAGTTTATTCATTTTAACTGCTACATAGTAGTGTATTATATAAACATACAACAGTTTATCTGTAAACATTTAATTTTATCTATAAATATAAAATTGTGTTGTTTCCTGCTTTTTATAGCTGTAAATAATGCTGTTATGAGTATCCTTTCTTTACTTAACAATTTATTTTTCAATTACAGTTGACGTATAATATGTTAGTTTTAGGTATACAACATAGTGATTAGCTGTTTATATACCTTACGAAGTTATTGACTCTATTGCCTATGCCATACTTTACCTCCTTGTGACTATTTTTATAAATGGAAATTTGTGCTTCTTTATCCCTTTCATCTTTTTTCACCCATCCTCGCAACACCTCTCCCATCTGGAGACCATCAATTTGTTCTTTGTATCGGTGAGTTTGGTTTTGTTGTTTGTTCATTTATTTTGTTTTTTAGATTCCACATATTAAGTGAAATCATATGGTATTTGTCTTTCTCTGTCTTACTTATTTCACTCTGTGTAATTCCCTCTAGATCCATCCACATTGTCACAAGAGCAAGATTTCATTCTTTTTTTGTGGCTGAGTAATATTCCATTGTATATATGTACCATATCTTCTTTATCCAGTCATCTACTGACAGACACTTAAGTTGCTTTCATATCTTGGCTATTGTAAATAATATTGTAATGAACATAGAGGTGCATATATCTTTTTGAATCAATGTTTTGAATTTCTTTGGATAAATACCTTGGCGTGTATTTGGGTCATACGGTAGTTCTTTTTAAAAATATTCTGGGTGGTGAACACACAGTGTGATTTATGGATGATGTGATACAGAATTGCACACCTGAAATCTATGTAATTTTACTAACAATTGTCACCCCAATAAATTAAAAATAAATTAAAAAAAAATATTTTGTGGAAGCTCCATACTGTTTTTCACCTTGGCTGCGCCAATTTACGATACCACCAACAATGTATGAGGGTTCACTTTTTTCCCACATCCTCGCCAACACTTGTTGTTTGTCAATTTATTGATGATAGTCATTTTGACAGGTGTGAGGTGATATATAATTGTGGTTTTGATTTGCATTTTCCTGATGGTTAGTGATATTGAGTATCTTTTCACGTGTCTGTTGGCCATATGTATGTCCTCTTTGAAGAAATGTCTGTTCATGTCCTCTGCCCATTTTTTTCATCGGATTGTTTCTATTTCTGATTTTGAGCTATATGAGTTCTTTATATGTTTTGGATATTAATCCCTTATTAGATATATCATTTGCAAATATCTTTCCCATTAAGTAGGTTGCCTTTTTGTTTGTTGATGGTTTCCTTTGTGGTGCAAAATGTTTTTAGTTGTTGCAGTCCCATTTGTTTATTTTTGTTTTCGTTGTTTTTGCCATAGGAAACATATCCAAAAAATATTGCTAAGATCAACTTCAAAGAGTTTGTTGCCCATGTTTCCTTTTAGGAGTTTTATGGTTTGAAGTCTTACATTAAAGTCTGCTATGAGTATTCTTGTACATATCTTTTGGTGTGTGTTAACTTATGAATTCTGATGTCAATTTGATGGGTTGTGAGTAACATTAAGAAGAAATTCTTACAGTAGAATAGACTAGACTAGAAAACATCAGAGTGCATTACACATATAAGGGTGAGGATTATTTCATAAAACTTTGTTTTAGTATGTGTAAATGTATGTGTGTGTAACATGTATGCATGTATTGAATTGTGATGTAAAATATTTTTTATTAGGAGTCATGGCCTAACATTTTGAAAGCTACTGCTGTAGCATATATGGTTAGGAGTAGGTTTTAATGTCACAATTTACTTCTTTTTTTTATTGTATATCCATTAATAAATGATTTTAGCTACAGCTATTTTAAATATTTTTGTCCTTTAACCTTTTTACACAAATTAACTTGTATATTACACACCACCATATTATAATTTTAAAGTATTCTAAATCTGACTATATACTTATTTTTGCCAGTGCATTATATATTCCCATGCTAATCTGCATCCTTTCATTTCAGCTTGAAGAACTATTTTCAGCATTTTTGTATTGTAGGTCTTGGTGATAAACTCCCTCAGCTATGCTTGCTTGGGAAAGTATCATGCGTTCACTTCTGAAGCACAACTTTTTTGAGTAAAGTACTCTTGGTTTGCAGTTTCATTCCCCAGCATTTTGAATATATCATCCTCCTGTCTCCTGGCCTGCAAAATTTCTGTTTAGAAATTTGCTTATTGCCTTATGAGGGTTCCCTTGTATGAGAGAAAAAAGTTTTGTTTTGCTGCTTTTAAAGTTCTCTATCTTTGATTTTAGACAGTTTTAAAAATAATGTGTCTCAGAGAAGATTGTTTTGGATTGAAATTGTGGAGTGACCTATTATCTTCATGAGTTCGGATGTCTCAGTTTTTCTCTAGGTTTAGCATGTTCACAGCCATTATTTCTTTAATAATATTTCTGCACCTTTCTGCTTCTTTTCTTCTTCTGGAACTCCAGTGCTGTGTTGATTGTTTCTCTTAATGATGTTCGGTAAGTCCCATAGACTTTCTTAATTCCCTTTCATTCTATTTTTTTTTTCTTCTCTGGCTGGATTATTTCAAATAATCTGTCTTCAGGCTCACTGAAGTATTCCTTCTGCTTAGCCCAGGCACTGTTGGAGGCTCTCTATTGAATTCTTCAATTCAGTCACTGTATTTTTAAGCTTCAAAGTTTCTGTTGGGTTCTTTTTTGTTGAACTTCTCACTTTGTTCTTGTATTATTTTTCTGATTTTGTTAAATTGTTTAACTGTTTTCCTTTGTAGCTCTCGGAGAATCTTTTAACAATTATTTTGAATTCTTCGTTGGGCAATTTACTTTATATATCTCCATTTCTTTGGGTTCAGTTACTAGGAGTTTACTGTGCTCCTTTGGTGATGTCATGTTTCGCTGATTCTTCATGATCCCTGTAGCTTTGCATAGGTGACTGTGCATTTGAAGAAGCAGTTGTCTCTTCCAGACTTTATGGACTGACTTCAGTAAGGAAAGGCATTCGCCTATGGTGGGAGGGGCAGGTGCTATGATTCCACGTCTAGTGGTTTAGGACATCAAATGCAAGTGTGTGTACTGGCTCTTGTCTAGGAGGTCGTGCTTTCTCATTAGCTCAAGTGGCTGAGGTCCACAGCACCAACAACTGCATGCACCTTGGGTAGTGCTGTGTTGGGTCCACAGTGGCTTATAGGTCTGTTGGGGTCCTCAGCAGAACCTCCAGGTATAGTGACTAGGAATCAGGGCAGGCAGGTGGTAGTCAGATCTGGTGATGTGCCCACAGTCGACTGTGGGTACCAGCTGCAGGTGTCTGTGTAGTGATAGAGACTGGTTGCAGCTAACTTGGGTGCACTGGCAGTTGCAGGGGCTCTGGCTGTTGGTGTGCCCTCTTATGCCTGCAGGGTGTCACCTTGAGTGTGCGCACAGCAGTGGAGTCAGGCTAGCAGGGTGCAGGTGACAGTTGGAGGGGCTAGTTGCAAGCCAGCCCAGCAGAGAAAGCCAGTAATAGGAGATAGGGCCAGAGCTAGGTTGACAAGCTGCTGAGAGGGCCTGGCTGTCAGCGTGCACTCTTGTGGCTGCAGGGTCTCACCCTGGGCATAGGGCATTTTAGACCAGAGAGAGCAGTCAGGCCAGTGGTATACAAGTACACCGCCTAAGGAGCTAGCCTCAAGTGCGTGTGTGACAGTGGGGGTCAGCCTTTGAGGTCTAGGCTAGCATGTTGCACTTGGACAGCTGCACAAGCCTGGGCTATCTGTCGATGTAGATTCCAGGCTGTAGTACGGAAGGAAAGTGAGGGATTGAGGAGGAACTCATGTAGTTGGTGTCTGCAAATGTGAAAATTGTGTGAAAATTGATGCAAACTGCAGGAGGAGAGAGAGAAAGAGAGAAGGAAAGGGGAGAGAAACTTTCTTGTATAAAAGTAGCTTTCAAGTCTGCCTTATATATTTTTGCAGCCAATTTCTATATTAAAAAAACAGCAACTCTTAAAGTATCTACATCACCCCATTGTCACCTTTATTTTGTCTTTCCTATCATCTTCTAACATCCTTCCAAATTTCTGTAAAATCTTTTCAGCGTTTGTTCTTTAAATTCCAACACTTCAATGAAATTACTCACATGGAATCAAGGCACGTATATTTTTAATAATCTCAGATTTAGAATCACTGTTATTATCTGAAATATACCAAGTTATTAAATTAAGAATCTTGGACATGGCGTGGATTGTCTAAACCACAGCATCTCATATGTAGTTTTATAAGAGTTGTGGGCTCATTGGATCAAATTGATATCTTGCTTTCAAGCTTCAGACATGAGTGGACTGAAAAAGTAAGAAAACATTTATGATAAATATAGAAATAAATGAATAAGAACACCCCAGGTGGCTGCAATGGCTCCTCACCTGGCCCCTCTTGAGAAACACAGGAAAAAGAAAAATGAGAGATCAGGATGGAGCTGGACACAGCTCTAGGCTAGGATTTTCTAGTGAATAAACAGCTTCTGACCTGCACTTGAATTTCTAGCATCTGTCTCTCAGAGAGAGACCAATACATTAGAGTTCTGTAACATTTCCTTAGAGTTTCCCTAAATAGGTAAGCCTGTTCCCATTTCAGTATTTGTATGCAAGTCAGTTCTCTGCCTTCCTACAGCCTGCCCACTTCGCACCTACCTCTTACTCTTTATGTGTCACTTCAAATACTACTCCCTCCTCGAGGCATCCCCTGATTAGTAAGGTAAGGGTCTTATGCCCCTCAGAGGCTCCTAGTACATGTTCTATATACATTTAATAGTTGAATGGATTATTTCCATAGTGTTTTGCAGAACTCTGCGTCCTTGAATTTCTCCTCAAAACAAAGCAAACAAACAAAAAAAGCCAAAATCTGTTTTGTGGTCAACTAATTTTGGGAAACTCTATTATAGTCCCCCCCTTACATATTGGTTATACACATTTCAGTATTAATGGTCCTGAGAAGTACTTCTAGAAAGAAACTTGTTTTTTTCCAATGTTTCCAGAATTAATTGACCATGAAACGTCTCTTTTGAGAAATGTCTTTCTGTAGATTTCTATGGAACAAGTTTGGGAAATGCTGTCTTATTGTATTGTGATTTGTTTTCTTTGCACTGACTTTCCACTAGGCCATAATTATTGGTTTTACCAGTGCTTAGTACAGTACCTGACAGAGTAGGTCCTTAATGAAATTTCATAAAATATGGCCATGAGAAAGGAAATGACTTCCATATTTGAAGCTTGGGTAAATACAGTTACTTATTGTTGTATAACAAACCACCCCAAAGTTTAATGGCATAAAACATTCCTTTTTTTAATATTTGTGGTTTTTGTGGGTCTGGAATTCAGAAAGTGCATGGTGGGGACAATGCCCCTGTGCTTCACAACATCTGGGACCTTTAATGAGATGACACAAATGGCAGGGGGTGCTTGGCATGGCTGGGGGCTGGAAGGATTGGGCGGGAGGACTCATTTCTAAGATGGTCTCTTCACTCACATGAGTAGCTAGAGCACCTACATGTGACCTCTTCAGCATGATAGTTTTAGCATCACTGGCCTTTTGGCATGATGGCTCTGGGCTCCAAGAACGAGTGTTCTCAGAAAACACGCAGAAGCTACCAGGTTTTTAATGACTCACCCTCAGAGATCTCATGTATATTAAAGAATTGAAAGCCATGCTTCAAACTGCCACCGAAACTGTGAGGATGGTGATGCCAATAATTGACTTAAGGGTTCATAGGAGAGCTTGCTGGGTAGGAGTGAGTGGTAAAAGAATGTGTTTGAGTGTGAGACACATGTGAATATCCAGGTGGGGATGTTTAGGGACAGCTAGAATATATCTGGAACTCAGGCAAAAGGTGGGAGTTGAAAATGAGGGCTAGGGTTTGCCCCATGTAGGCGATGCTGCAACACAAATAAGATTCTCGAGGGATAATCTGCAGAGAAGGAGAGAAGAGAGACTCAGACATAGATCTGACGTTATGGATTGAATGTGTACCCCCCTCAAATTCATGTCGAAATCCTAACGCCCAGTGTCATGGTATTAGGAGGTGAGGCCTTTGGGGTGTGATTAGGTCATGAGGATGAAGCCTTCATGAGTGGGATTAGTGCCCCTAGAAAACAGGCTCCAGAGAGCTCTCTCATTGTCTTTTTGCCTGAAGATGGCAGTCTGAAACAAAGGAGAGGATTCTCTCCAGAACCCGACCAGGCTGGCATCTGATCTCTTTGGACTTCCAGCATCCAGAACCATGAGAAATAAATTTCTGTCATTTGTAGCAGTCCGAATACACTAAGACACTTGCCTAATGTCAACCTTTAAGGGGAAACTGGAGGAAAATAAGCAGGGAAGGGATCTGAAAAGCTGCAGCCACAGTGCTGGGAGGAATAGGACAGCGTGCTCCTAGGCAGCCCAGAGAAAACAATTCCAAGGGCGGGATGGTCAACAGTATCACATGCCCCAAGCAAGTCAAGTGACGAGGCCCGAGAAGTGTCCACTGGGTTGGGCAATTACGGAATTCTTTAATAAGGGAAGTTTCAGTGAAGAGAGATGGGGGCCAGAGGTGGAGGTGGGGGACAGTTGAGTTGTTGGGCTGGGGGTTGGTGGTGGGAAGCTGGAGTGCAGGGTGCTGAGGGAGGAAGCTCTACTTTCACAAATGACCTGCATTCAGGTGGCCAGAGAGCTCCTTTCTCTACCCACAAAAGCCTTTCCTTCTGATTGCACCAGGGAGTCACATGGCACCTCATTCACAATTGTTAGAAATGTGTAAAAGTCACTGAATGGAAAAAGCTTTTAGGAGCACAAGGCAGCCAGGGTGGATCACATAACAGCCCAAACATGTGACACATCCCCAGATAAGCCTGAAGCCACAGCTAGTAACAGCTCTGGAATCTGCCAGGGAGTAGCTGATGCGAAGAGCAAGTATACTTCCTCTGTTTGGCATCTGTGGGCTGCTGAGAAGGGCAGTTCGCCAAGTCCGTTTTCCTGAAGGGTTCAGAGTAGTACGGGTTCTGTGATTACAAAGTTACGGCTACATATGGGGAGTGAATAAGGACTGTTGGGACGGGGAAGTGTTGTGTCATCTTACACCTTCTACTAGTCCTCCTGACATTTCCCTTTCAGATAAAAGCAAATGCAAGCCTACAGGGGAAACAGTTTTAATGTTCAATTTTTTGACCCTTTGGGACTTGAATGTGGCTATTGCAAAAATTTTGTTGCAGTTGATAAATTATGATTAAATGAATTAATATACCTGAAGCTCTTCGAACAATGCCTGTTCTAAGAACGAACACCATATAAGTGTAAAGTATTACTGTTAATATCATTTTATTATTATGTTGTAGTTTCCAATACAGGATTATAGTTTGAGTTGAAGGAAATTCTTCTTCTCCCTTATCTTACATTTCACAGATAAGATAAACTTCACATTTTGGACCTTTTCAGGAAGCATTATAAAGATCAGGGTAAATGTCTTTAGCCCTAAATAAAATCACTATTACGAGAAAGCAATATGTACTCAAAATAGAGTCCAAATTTGACAACTGAGTGGATATATTTAACCTAAGTGGATGTTCTTTGTGGCTGGTGGGCTTTGATTCCACCGACTTGTTTTTGACTCTGATTATCCAGCTTGAGAGAGCGTCCTTTTGGGAAAAGCGGTGTGCTCAAGTGATAAAATGTACGGGTGTAAAGTGATCTGACTTGAAGGCCTACTGAAAATTAGGAGCCCCATTGTACTGCTCCTGTCCCTTTGGTTCTCTCAGAGAGAGAGAATGCTAGCAAGTTCAGGTCAGAAGCTGTTTACTTACTAACAAATCCTAGCCTAGGGCTGTGCCCAGGCTCTGTCCTAATCTCTCATTTTTCTTTTTCCTGTGTTTCCCAAAACGGACCAGGTGAAGAGCCACAGCAGCCAGCTGGGGAGGTCTAGAGTGGGATCTATGGGGATTATTTTATCCTTTTATTCCTACTCTGAGAATAAAATCTTATCTACCAAAATCATCTCATGCTTGCACTTCTGAAAGCAGGATTCCATTTTGATTTAATGCCGGCAAAAGTTTGATATAAATCCACATCAAGCTGTAGATTACATAGTAGGAAAAAAGTAGATGTGATTTCTGACTTCAGGAAATTCATAATATATTTTAGATATGTTTGAAATTCATAGCCAGCTATCTATCTATCTATCTATCTATCTATCTATCTATCTATCTATCTATCTATCGATCTATCCCACATATACATATGAAATGTTTATTTTGAAATATAAGTTTTTGATCCAAAAAATAGCGGGACAATTTTTGTAAGTTTGGAAGGATGTTTTAGAAAGATGGAACAGACTATGATGGAGTTAATGTGATGAATTAGAGACAAAGACTTAAAAAGAATGTTGCCATTAGATAAAAATAAACTTTCAAAATATTTGAGACAGAAGTAATTGTGGACAAATTAAAAAGGAGCATGGACATGATTAGTCACCCCACGAGTGCCATCACTGGGCTTTCCTAGCACTTTTCTGAGTCAGGACCAGGTTGACAAGTGTCATCTACTACAGTAGGAAGGGATGCGGTGTCCTGACAGATATGTGGTCTTGTGTGTCCAGATAACACAAGTAGGGTGGTCTCTGATGCTTAAGTAGAGGGGATTTAAGTTAATCACAGGGACAAGCAGTGTGTTTTGCACACAGCAGGTGTTCTGTGCTTGTTGTTCATAATGCAACTCACATCTGACTTTGTGAGGGTTTCATGGATCCTAAATTCCTGAAATGCCTTTTTTCTTTTGCCGTTACTGCGCTCTGAAATTCAGCCAGATCTTGGATTTCCTTTAGGCTGCACATGCATGATTGAAAACCTCCTGGAAGCTATAATATTATGCTCAGACTGGGAAAATATCTTAGATATATCTATTTCCTTGGACCGCTTAAGACAATAAAGTCTGCAACAGGATTTTGGGGGGCTTTAAATATCAATTCAGGTGATATGTCTATGAGTATTGGTCCTCAGTAATTTTCACCACTAGAGTCTCTTACCCTCTATGAAGTTAAGTTTAAAGTCAACTGTTGCTAAGCTCAATTTTTTGGGGACTTGGAATAGAGTTAGTTTCTGTGCAGTTTTTATGTCTTTGTATCTCGCAACCTTGTTGGTTTGGAGACCTTGTGTCTTTAGGAAATGAGGCAAGACCTACCGGTGGTCAGAAAGTATTCATAGTAAACTCATCTGCTCAAGTCAAGTTTTGACTGACTGAAATTTCTGGCAAGATCAAGTGGAATAATACAAATATTATTTCTAATTTAATTTTTGATTATTCAGACCAATGGAGATACACCAAGAGATCAAGGAATGTTATGGGGGAAAATAAACACACACTCTCTCCTCTGTCTCTGTCTCTGTCTCTGTCTCTGTCTCTGTCTCTGTCTCTCTCTCTCTCTCTCTCTCTCTCTCTGACACACACACACACACACACACACAAATTTGGAATATGAGTGACTCAAAGAAGAAAATAATTACCCATATTGGACTTCACATCTAAAATATTCATTTGAATTAGCTATCACTAATAGTAACAATATTTTGTAAGAGGCAGAAAATTGTTTGGTGATGAATGAGATCATTTTCATCATCACAGTGAACCGTATACAAAATAGTGATACAAGATAACTGCACTCAGTTAACGATCTAACAAAAGGTACAAGTCTTTGATGTCTAATGCAGTAATAACTAGCCACACGTGGCTACTGAGCCAGTGCAACTGAGGAACCAAATTTTATTTCATTTTAATTTATTTTAAATTTAAATTTAAAAACTGATACATGGTTCAGTGATTGGATGACTTTTATGAGTGTTTGAAACAACTTGGGTATGTCAATTTACTTTTTGAGTAAATCCTGTGAAGTCTAAACACAGAGCAAGTATTTCCTATGAAAATTTAGTGTCTGAAATGAAATGTGTTATACGTGTAAAATACACACTGGATTTTAAAACAATACAAGAAATGATTTAAAATATCCCACTTTTAAAATAAATTAAAAGAATTATTGATTACATATTGAAATGGCAATATTTGTATATATTGAGTTAAATAAAGTATTTTATTTAATCTTACCTGTTTCTTTTTAAAGTTTTGTAATGTGACTACTGGTAAATTTAAAATTACCTATGTGGCTACATATATCTATTGGGATAGGCAGTACATGGTACAGTATTTCAAAACAACAAAAAAATTCAGTAAAAGCCTGAGGCAGATCTGGAAATAACTGAAGCTTTTAGGTACTCAAAGGCAAAGACACATTCCAGATAGAGGTAATGATGTGTGCAAAGGGCTCAGGTGGGAGTGTGTGTGTGAGGTGCTCTGACACCAGTGTGCAGTGTGTGCATTGACTTGATGTAAAGCAGTGGGAGGTCCAGTTATAGAGCTAAGTCCTGATAAGGCTGAGGTGCACGGTGCTGAATGCCAGCCTACGGAGCTTGGGTCTCATTTTCTAGGCAATCGAAGAGCAATTGCAGGTTTTTTGAGAAAAGAAGATACTTTCTGGAGGTTAATTTTGTTTTATTTGAGTGGAGAAATATTGGAAAAGAGACCAGCTAGGAGGATATTATGATACTCATGGTGTAAAGCAGACCTGATTTCCGTTGGGTGTTGGTATTAGAAATAGACCTAATGATAATGAGAATAGTAATACGTAGCTAATATTTATTAAAGGCTTATTTTGTGCCAAGAATTGTGCTAAATATTTTTACATGAATTATCTTATGTAACTTTCATAACACTTCTCTGAGGTATGTTCCTTTTTTTGTCCCCATTTTATAGCTGCGGAAACTGAAGCATACAGAAGTTAAGCATTTTAATGACAGCAAGTAAGATCACAGCTCTAGTTATGAGGTGGACCTGGCATTTGACTGAAGTAATGAGATTGACCAATAAGGATTAGGTTCAATTTTGGGAAATAGATGACATCTTTTTCCTGTTGCTCCCATCTTTCCTGGAGAGTAATCAGTCCTGGGAAGACTGGGGGAAGAGACACCTTCCTCTCTGTCATCTAATCTGTCGAGTTTGAGGAAGCTCTGAGTTGGTGGTTAGCATGTGTTGGCACCAGGATTTAGGTTGCCAGCCATCAAATCACCACATGTGTTCTGAGACTTGGTTTCTTCCTCTCTTTTTTCAGAATCTTGGAATATCAGACATATCCATCTCACAAATTGTAACCAAAGAGCATGAAATTTGATGACAAAAGACATGAGTTTAGTTATTTACTTTGACTCATAATAGCTATAAGACTTTGGGTAAGTTAAGGAGTGACTTCAGTTTTCTCTTCTGTAAAATGGTGCTGATGATAATCCATGACTCCCAGGAGAACAGAGAGGATAAAATGAAGTCATGCATATGAAAATACTGAGGTAACCTGTAAAATTTAGGGTCAGGAATTTTTTTCTTACAGTGGAAAGAACACAGGTTTGTTTCCAGACTTGCCATGGGCCAAGTTTCAGATTCTCTAAGTTTTGTTATTTCTAAAATGGGGATTAAAATATATTCCTTGCCTACTATTAAATTGTTTTAAGGGTCAAATAAATGAACATACATGACTATGTGACTTTGGTTTGAAAAATGACACAATAAAATATAAATACGAATTCGTGATATTAAGTACACAGTTTTACAATACAAAAAAGTCATTCACTGGATATTTAAGAAACATTATTCAAAGGAATATAAAAAGCAATAATCCAGACTCAGAAAAGGGACCTTGAAAATTTAAATGATCTTGTTCATAGTCACATAATGTTCTGACAGAATAAGAAGTAGAATTTTGTCATTTTGGGTTCCGAGTGCTTCCTTCAGTCAACCGAGTCTTGATACCTCAAATGTCAGATATTATGAAACCTGAATCAACTGCAAAGTTTTTAAAAGGCAAGTTGCCATATGTTGAGTGAATTCCCATTTATTTGTAGGTAACCGATGTGTGTGTGTATGTACATGTGCATACATGTGTATCTGAACCCTTTTATGAAAGAAATTAAGGGTGAATTAAGAAGATAATATAATATCAGGGATTTATAATTAATAATGCTCTACAAATATTATAACATCAATATAGATGCAGTCCAATATTTTACAGCATTTTCCTGTACAAATCAGTACAGTGTGAATTAATTTTTATATTCATGACACAAAGGTGCCATAAATTAGAAATGGTCTCCTATATGATCCAATAAAAATTATATCCTGTAAAGTTATATTATTGAATGAATTTAGATGTATTTTATTTTATTGAATATATTTTATTGAAAATTGATAATCCATCTACATATTATTGCAATGATTACTTTTACAGCCAGCATTTTATATATTATGTCTTATATATATATATATATATATAATATACATATTATATACATATATATATATTTTTAATTGGGGAATGTTGGGGAACACTGTGTTTTTCCAGGGCCCATCAGCTCCAAGTCAAATTGCTGTCCTTAAATCTAGTTGTGGAGCTCAGCGTCAAGTCCAGTTGCCATTTTCAATCTTTAGTTGCAAGGGGCGCAGCCCACCATCCCATGCGGGAACTGAACCAGCAACCTTGTTGTTAAGCGCTTGAGCTCTAACCATCTGAGCCACCTGGCCACCCCAACCAGCATTATATTTTTATTTAAATGCAATTTAAAATTCATGTGCTCTTGGAAAAATTTCTCTCTTTTATTGGTAAAATATTCTCTGGTGTTGACTGAGAATTTTGTAATATCAAGCGCTGTCTACATGAACAGTATTAATTGTATGAAAACAAGCGATAAGTATGAGAGGTTGTAAGACATGTGCTGGTGCACTGTGCAGGACACTGCTTTCAGGACAAAGCACATTCCATCAGATGTCCGATGGATGAAACATGGTAAATCATTGCGGTTTCAGTTTCCGTTTTTCTTACACTAGAAATTGTCCTCAACCAATGGGTGCCAGCAAGTTATGTCCTCTACCCCGGAGCAGCCACATTTGATGACTGATCATGCAGAGTACAAAAGTTCAGCCCCTTTGCCTCGATGTGGTACAGCTCTGAAGGGCTATCCCAGCTCCATGCTCCCTGAGGGACTGACTATGTCCTTTCAGCAGCTGTCTCATAGCTCAGCTTCTCTTTCTGCTCTGTCTGCTGCCTCATTCCTTTACAGGTGTTCTCAAGGTTCCTCAATAAACGTCCTACACAGGAATCCTCTATCAGAGTCTGTTTCCCCAAGTTACCCAAGAGAGGGGAGAACAGTGTTAGGAAACTTAATTCTGTCACGTCAATAGAAACTTCAGATTGAGGAAAGACAATCATAGAAGTTTTGAAATGTATTTAGTTATGCCAGGAGAGAGTATTCTTCCCTCCTTTTTGGAAGAGCAGGGGATGGATGTTGTTATTTTACAAAGTTGATCAGGGAAGCCTTCTCTGATAAAGTCAGAGTTGAGTAGAGATCTAAAAGAAATGAGGGAGCAAGGCTTATAGTTCTCTGGAAGAAGAATATTCCAGGGACAGAGACCATTAAGTACAAAGACTATGAGGTAGGATCATGTTTGGCATAATTCAGGAATAGCAAAGAGCCTCCTCAGTCCAGTGTTGGCTGGAGCAGAGAAAGTACGGAGGACAGTTGTGTGGGAGATAAGTTCAGAAATTCAGGTATGCCAGACCATGTGACATCTTACATCATTATATAACTTTGGATTTTACTTTGAGTGAGATGCTAAGACATTGGTGGAATTTTAATAGAGAAGTGACTCAACCTGATATATATATATGTATATATATATATATATACACACACACACACACACAAACACATATATATATGTATATATATGTATATATATTATTAGTTTCAGGTGTACAAAACAATGTTCAATCTGATATTTTTAAAAGGATCACTCTGGCTAGTATTTGGTATTTGATATTCGACTTTATGGGACAAAGATGAAAGCCAGTTCAGAGGATACAGCAATAGTCCAGGTGAGAGTTGATGCTGGCTAGGAGCAACAGGATAGTGGTAGTGGCGATAAGAAGTGTTGCATTCTGAATATTAAAACCAACAGGATTTGCTGATGTATTGAATATGGGGTGTGAGAGAAAGAAAGGAGTCTAGGAAGACTTCAAGATTTTTGGCTTGAACACTTGGAAAGATGAAGTTGTAATTTACTGAAATGGGGAAGAATATGATTAGAACAGATTTTTTGGGGGAGACAGAAATCAGGAGTTCTGTTTGGAGCATTTAGAGATTCCTATTATCTACCTATGGTGAGATGTTAAGACAGTAGACTATATGAATCTGTAGTTCAGCACACATATTTTGGTTTGGAAATATAACTATTACTAATGCTGTCATTAGTAATATAGTTAGTATATAAAGTACGAAACTGGATGAGGTCACCAGGGCATGACTATAGGTAGAAAAAAGATCTGAGGTCTGAGCCCTGGGATGTTCCAACATGCAACATTTATAGATTGGGGAGATGAGGAGAAATCAGACTGAAAAAGAGTTGTCAGTGAGGTAGGAGGATAAGCAAATAATGTGGTGTCCTGGGAGCCAAGTGAAAACAGTGTTTCCAGAAGAGAGTGATCAAGAATTTCAAATACAGCCGTTAGGTCAAGTAAGATGATTTGGGAAATGTCCATTAGATTTAGCAAAGTCCGTTTAGATTTAGACCTGAAGGTCACTAGTGACTTTAAAAAAAAAAGCAACTTTTTTTTTAAGTCCTTGTTAAGGACTTTAAGAGTGTTTTTCCAGGACCCATCAGCTCCAAGTCAAATACTTGTTTCAATCCAGTTGTGGAGGGCGCAGATCACAGTGGCCCATGTGTGGATCGAACCGGCAACCTTGTTGATCTAACCAACTGAGCTAAGCAGCCACCCCTTCACTAGTGACTTTGACATGACCTGTTTCTCTGGAGTGTTGAGGAAGAAAGACTGACTGCAAAGTTCAGAAGAGAATTTTGAGAAAGGAAAAGTTGATAGTGAGTAGAGAGACTTCCTTTGAGGAGTTTTGCTGTAAAGGAAAGCAGAAAAATGAGGTGAGATCTGGAAAGAGATATAGGGTCAGGGAACACTTTGATTTTATTTTGTTTTTAAGAGGGAATGCAGGGTGCTTGAAGGCAAATGTTAATGTGGGCGTGGGAGAGAGGGGAGATTGCTGGAGTAATATCACTGAGCAGTTGAGAGAGGATAGGATCTCATGCACAAGTGGAGGAGCTGGGCTTTGGAAGGAACAACTGTAGTAACAGGAATAATTAGATTCAACAAATTGATAGTATCAAATCATTAGTAACCAATTTACCACGTTGTACCTTGAATTTTTTTTCTTTAAACATGCATCCTTCAACATATTAGTCTGGCAAAGATAAAAAAAAGTTTGATAGCAGACTGTGTTGGAAGAGTGTAGAGAAATTGTTACTCTCATACACAACTGGTGGGAGTGTAATTGGTACAGCCTGCATGGTGGGAAATTTGGCAAATATTTATCAAATTTACTAATGCAAAATACCCCTTGTACCAGTAATTCCACTGCTAGTGTATTCTATAGATATACTTACTTATGTGGAAAATAACATTTATTTAAGAATATTTAATGCAGCACTGTCTGATAATAGGAAAAGATAACCAATTGAAATATTTATAAGTGGACTGATGTATAAATCATGGTGCACCCATACAATGGCATTGGCTACAACTGTAAAACAGGAATATGCAAGCTCTTTGTCTTTTGACACAAAAGATCTCTGAGAAGTACTGGTAAGTGAAAAAGTGAGTTATGGAACAGTGTATACAGTTTGCTACCATGTATGAAAAAAATAATATACATATATGATCATATATATATTTGTATATGTCTGAATATCTCTGGAAAGATCTATAAAATATTTTAAATAATATTACATGGAGGATACTGTGGTAGTTCATTGTTCACATATTCTGTTTTAATGATGAGATTTAGTTTTGTAAAAACAAAAAGAAGAAAGTTTGAAAATTAAAAAAAGTAAACATGTTTATGACTTTAGCTGTTTTGATCAAAACAGTAGCTAAATATTTTAATTATAGACAGCTACCAAATTAAATCTAAAAAAACAAGAAATGAAAAATGTATTATAATTAATAAGTCAAAGCAATCTATTCCACAGTTACTTTAAACAATACTAAGATTACTATCATTTTTAACATCTGCGTAAAATGTAATAAATTATAATTTTTTATAATATGTGGTATGTGCTTTAAAATATTTTAAGAAATTACATATAATCTAATTTATTACATCAAAAATTATATATTCAAGAGTGTATTCAAATATATTATTCTAAATATAATGTTAATAAAACATTAAGTGCATTTATGGATTAAGCATAAACAATTTTAATATTTCTAAATTTTTCTTAGATTTTGATTTTTTACAGGTATATATATTTTTTATTGTTACTGCAGTATTGCATCAAAAACAGGCTATATAGTTACTAGAAGAATGGGCAGTGCAATTATTCCAATTTGACTCTCTTTTTGGTTTAGTTATATTTCTTTCAGATTCTAGGCAATTGAAACATGGCTTTGTTTTGTATATTTGACCTAGATCAATACAAGGAAGTTATGGCAATTTAGCTTTTCCTTCAACTACTTAAATTTGCCCAAGTTTTTGGCTTCTTTTTTTCTGGGGAACAGAGGTTTAATATATATTGAATATGTCATAACAAATGCATGTTGAAATCATACCTGAGAATAATCCTTTTAGTTTCCTTAAAACGATATCATGTTAACCTATGTTACATATTTACACTGTTTGGAATGTAAGATTCTGTTTTTCAGTGTTAGTGAGTGTACTTTCTAAAGTGCCACTTGTCAAATAAACTTATTTCTAATAGTCAACAAGTGGTGTTAATTTCAAGATTTCTAAAATACAGTCTTGAAACATTAGAGTGATATCTTTTGTCAGAACAAAGTACTAGTTGACAATTCAAAGTCATACCTTTTTCTGAATGGTGTATTGTTAAGAGGAAATACTTGTGAACAAAAGGTGGAAATAACTGAACTGGGAATCAGGTATCACAGGCTGAGAACAAGAATAGCAAGTAGAATATACGGGCAAAGACTAAGGGCTTGAATGACAGCTCAAAGACAAGATGGGATTTCACTCGCTTTAAAAACATTACTTTTGTGCTCTACTTTAAAGCACCGACTGCTTTTCTTTAATTCAAATGGTTGTAAATATTCAGTGCTCAAGCATATATATGAGCTCCCATTTACTCAAGGGTGGTAGAAGTATTTGTATTTTATTGGACTTCATTCAGAAACTGGATCCTTTTAAAAGATTCACATTCTCAGTTGTATTTTGTATATTAGTTCTTTACATGTAAATGCTATAAATATAATTTTATTTTTCCTCATTGCAAATCCTAGGGTTGTGAAATAGGAAATATAGTCACAAAGAATTAAAAAAAATAGTCTACCTTTAAAAGCTAATGTCAAGATATAAAAACATCTGTTAATGTGTTAAATCATGTGAATAATTCTAGCTGTGTAATTTTGAATATACTCATAGGAATATTTTATGCTCCTCCTTTATAATGGGGCTCTTCTAGGAAACTCATCGGTAATCATTTAAGTGATGTTAAGAAGCGCAATCTAGAGACATGGAAAGTCCTTGCAATATTCCTAGCAGAAAAACAATTACTGGACACTTCAAAGACATGTAGTATTATGACTGATGTTTTTGTGAAGGAGAGATAAATATCACATTATCAGGAAACGAATACCCAGGGGAATAATTTGAAATAGGGCAAAAGACTACAAGTTTGAAAGATATCTCTGAAAGGCACAATTATGGCTTTATAATTCTTTGTTTGGGGGGATCACAAATCAAACTAATACAAGATCTGGGTAAGTAAAATGAGATAACGGATTTTGGATGAAAGTTGGCATAGGATTTTAGAGCTAAGTTCATTTTAAAAATATGAATTTTATGTTGTGATGTTAATAATAAAAATATCTAATCTATTTCTGCTATGATGTAGTTTTATTTTTAATTTTTATAAAGCTCCTTAGTTAAAGCTAGGGACATTTTGGTTAGTTAAAAATCATTTGAAGAGAGGTAGTCAATTGGCAAATTTCATTTTTGGTATTTTACTGAAGAATTAGACTATGAGAAATGTTGCCTTAAATATAGTCGACCATAAAATTTTAATAGAGAAAATGAAATAGAAAATGAATATAACCAGAGATGTCATTCTCAAAATATTTATGCAAAGAGCATTTTGGAGTTTCCTTTAAGATAGATTAAAATGAGAGCAACCATGACAAAATAATTCTGTGATGAACTAGAAATCCTACCCATTACCTTATCTGAGAAAATTTCCATTTCAGATTCTCCACATTTTCCTTGAAAGGAACTAGAGTGGAAACTACATACTGTATAGCACTGATTCAGAAACAGAAACCTATCTTCAAACCATAGGATTACAAAAAATGAAAGAAAAAAAAGCTATTAATTCACTGGATTTTGGAAGACATAACTTTTGGTATATAATTATTTATGAATGTTAGAGCAAAAAGGAGGCAACTTTGAGATCTTAGAGCCATTGACTGTGAGAAGTAACACTGATAAACATTTACTATGCCTCATTTTTATATGGGAAGTAAATGAGGTCTGGAGGGGTTGAATAATTTTCTCATGATCATGTAGCCAGTTAATGGCAGAACTGGATTGTAACTTGGGCCTCCTAATTGCCTTCTGAAATTGTGATTCTTTTAGAGCATCACTCACATTTACATGTGCCCTTGCATTCATGGGCCATCATCATTCTGCCTGTGCTTTCTCCATCTCCCACGTGGTCTGCTGCCACAGTGCTCTTTCTAGGATGAGTGTTTCAGACTTCAGGGGCCTGCTCTGCTGTCCCCTAAGTAAACTCAGTGAGCTGGCAATGAGATCGGTGGATGAGGATAGATGATCCGTCTGGCACTCATCCTGCATTCATCCATCTGTTCATCTATAACAGAGTTCTTCCTTCTTGCTCTTAAACTCATCTCTCCAGTGGCCTATGTTGCATGCTTTCTGCTTTTCCACGTTAAGATTGCCTTTAGTGTTCATGTTAACTTGATTTTATCTATTAAAATGCTCCAGATTTTTTTTTTGGAGTTGGGGAATGACAGAGTGATCATAGTTAAAACACATCCTATGTCCAATATCTTCCAAGTTCGCCCTATGTGTGATACACTTATTTCCTGATACCCCATCCCAAACTATTTCACACACAACTGTCAGATTATGTTAAAGCACAGATTTCTCCAATGTCATTCTTATCATTACAATATGAATTTGCTCTCTATATTTACAGAAATAATTCCTTAGTTGGATATATAAGATTTTCCATGATCTTTTCCCAAGTTTTCAGTGTCATCTCTGAGCCATTCATATCAATGACCCCTCTATTCCAGTAATAGTGGTATTGTTACTCACTGCCCGTTCAGTGATCTATGTTTTTTCCTGCTTCTTTTATTAGGTCAAATGGTGCCTGGTGTTAAAAATGCCATCACAGGTGATCTTAGCTACTAATGTGGGCAATTCAGAAACCTATCCAGCCAACATTACCAACATTATCACCATTGCCATTATTATTTACCATGGCAGGGTCATAAATTTAACTCAGAGTATAACTTACATGTGCAGAGGAGCTAATAAATAATTTATTAATTTTATCAATAATTAATCTGATCTCTCCACTCAACTCTACCTCTATGCCTGAGATCCCCTTCCTCCAAAGTAACTAGACTAAATGTTCAATTGTGTTTAAAGCTTAGAACAATTGTAATTTAAATATATTGCTAGAATAAGTTTAAATCTCTCCAAGATGAAATGGCTCAGTATTTTAGATGTTGTAATCTTTTGCTGTCCCTTCCTGCTCCTTTCTAAGATGGTATCTGTTGTAGGTGTGGGGTGAGGGGTCTGGATGACAGAGGGGAAAATGAGGGGCCCTTGGGCAAAGTGTCTCTTGCTTCTCCCGTCTCTGAGTCAATGTTCCATGCCTATATGGTTGGTGCTTGTCCCGCTCACCTTTGCAGCTGAAGTCAGCAGCTGGTGTACTTCCTGGACTCCCAGGCAGATTCAGTCACATCCCATCTTATGGG
This sequence comes from Rhinolophus ferrumequinum, assembly GCF_004115265.2. Taxonomy (NCBI): domain Eukaryota; kingdom Metazoa; phylum Chordata; class Mammalia; order Chiroptera; family Rhinolophidae; genus Rhinolophus; species Rhinolophus ferrumequinum. The sequence goes on from NC_046290.1 coordinate 29,119,426, forward strand.
GTGTCAGAGACCTCTTTGGGCCCTTTCTGTGTGGTGTACTTTGCAGCTGTTAATTCAGAGCCTTCCAACCCCCAACCTCTGAAAATTCCCCACTCAGATTCAGTTCTCTGTGGTTCCATTTATGCTACATGGATAGATAGCTGAGGAAAACCACATTTCAGGATTTCTCTCTGCCTGACCTTAATGCATCATTTTCTTAACTTTTGGGGACTTCCCTCCTGCTATGGGGCTCCCTGTTCAGAGTTTCAAAGTAGGAGTGTGGGGAAGAGAACTGCCTGAGCTTCTCTAAGTGCTAATTCCTTTATCTAATGCTCCTTGCCTTTCCAGGGTAAAGTTGGGACCATGTCTTGTCTACTGCTACTTCTTTCCTACTGCTCTCTATTTTTTCACACCATACGAAGGTCTGACAATTAAGTTCATGAACTAACCCTAGAAAAAGTGCTCCATACCTCATTGCTGAATATCACTATGGTCACCTTTGAAGTACTCCCCTTGGGAAGCTATGCACTGACGCCAGCGCCTCGTCCATCCTTCAAAGCAATTTTGGAACTCTTTCTGGAATGGCCATCAGAGCTGTCGTAGTATTACCCTTGATGTCCTAAATGTCATCAAAATGTCGTGTTTTCAATATTTCCTTTATCTTCGGGTAAAGAAAGTCATTGGGGGCCAGATCAGGTGAGTAGGGAAAGTGTTCCAATACAGTTATTTGTTTACGGGACAAAAACTGCTTCACAGACAGTGCCGTATAGCTGGTGCATTGTCGTGATGCAAGAGCCACGAATTGTTGGTGAAAAGTTCAGGTCATCTAACTTATTCACGCAGGCTTTTCAGCACTTCCAAACAGTAAACTTCGTTAACTGTTTGTCCAGTTGGTATAAATTCATAATAAATAATCCCTCTGATATCCAAAAAGGTTAGCAACATCGGTTCAAAAAGTTTGTGAACTTAATTGTCACACCTTGTGTATATTTGTGCCCAGAGAGACAAGCCTTTGTCCCATCTTCTAACTTAGATGATTTTGTTGTCAACTGCAGAATGTCATGGTTATCTCTCATTTCAAGATTAACATGTTTAAAGAGAATCAATAACATTTACCTCCTCAAACTTGACTTTTCTCCTTTGTGTACTATTTCTGTTACTGGTAGCATAGTTTCACCTTGTAAGAAGTCTTTAGTTCCTTATTATTCTCTAAACTCTCCACTAAATTAGCCTTTAGCTTTACCTAGCTTTCTTTAAAATTCCATCTTTTCAGTTTCCTTTATTCTGTCTGCCCTCTCTTACTTGTGTACTTTCCCCCGCATATTTATCCTAGTTTCTTAACTAATTTTGCCACCTTTAGAATTCCTATCTTTAAACCATCATCCATACTGCCACACTGTCAGAATGATAAAATACAGATCTTAAAATTTCAATCCTCAAAAATATTTGGTTCTTCATGGGTTAGGAATAAATGAATTTATTTGGCAAATATTCAGCGTCTCCTATGTTTTACCTACCATTTCAATAGCTGTCAAGTCTGTTACTTCTTTCTTCATCTCCAACCATTGCTATCCTACTATCATTTCTTGCCCAGATTACAAGACTAGCCTCCTTTCTGGCCTCTCTCCTTTCCCCTTATGCATCTTCAATCCATCCAACAGCAGCCACATTAATGCTTTATGTATCTTTCCTATATTGTATTTCCTCAAAGAGTTGTCAAGGTTATTTAGCAATTTTAGTTAGCTACTTTCTATGTGTTAATGACTACAGTAATATTTGCATTTTAAAAACCGTAAATTAATGAGTAATTTCAGAAGTCAGTACCTACCAACCATATAAATGGACTGGGTGTGAAGAAGGGGAAGTTCGGGATGACTTAAGTGTATTCTATGCTTCGTCTGGTTTCAAATGACACCATTGCAGGCACATTTCCTCAGACAATCCGTCACACTCACACACTATACCTTGCTATTCTCACTGTTCCCCAGTGAATACTAGAAACTTTCTCATGACATCTTTGATTTGTACTATTTAGTAAGCCTGAAATGCCCTTCCAATTACCATTGTCAAAATTAAGCTAATCTTTTAAAGTTTGAAAGAAATATTTATTCTTTCTTCAAGACTTTCCTCTTCCTTTCCATTGAAATTAGTCACTTTTTTTTCTTGGTGGCCCATGGTGCCTTAAAAAAACACAAACAATAGATTTTTGGGAACATACATAATAGATTATGCAATGGTTAGAATGAAAGTTGGTATATTGCTCTAGATTTCAAGTTTAATTATTGGCGGGAGGCATCCTATCTTTTCTGTGTGTCCTCCCCAAACCCCAGTTCCCTTTACTGAGTATTTTGCATGTGGTAGCATTCAACAAACATTTGTTGTTTCTTTCCTATATTACTTATGCTAAGGACCAGGTATTTCATAACTATGTCCAAACGCACACTGGTAGCTACATGTCTTGGTATCACCAATTTTCTGGGTCATAATGATAAATAGCCATACAGGTCTTAAATATACTTGTATGCTGGTCTTTCTTATTTGCTATTTTCTTTTCTCTTGGCACACTGCTCATTTCTTTTTAACTTAAGGAAAGTTTCTTTAATAATGATTTAGAAGTTTAACTTTCTAGAAAGTCTTGGAAAGTTTAGGCACTGAAAGTTTATGGCCATATGATTATCAATTGTAATTTAATTGGGTTTGAAACATGATTGAGGACTTTTTAATTTTCATATTATGAAAAAAATAATTGCACAATACAATCCATTTAACAGTATATTTTTAGGAATGAAGGCTATTGGTTTATGATGACTATGGTTCATCTGCCTTGGCTCTTTAAGACTTGAAACAAAATCCAGAATATCTCTAACGTACAACTGGAGTAGCAACTCAGTAAGTTGTATAGTTTTATGAGTGTCCACAGACTACACCTTCCTTTACGATTCCTGAAATTTCCCATTAGTTTACATTAAGTTATTTAAAATCTAATTATAGTCACTAAAACTTGGAAATTAACTAATTAGAATTGATAGCCAATTCTTGAAACTTCTTAAGGAAAATTAATATAGGAAAGATAAATTTGGAAGCAGAGTGAGGGCATTTTATCCATTACTCTTAGTTTGAGACTGACGGGATAGATAGGGAAAAGAGTGCTGGAATAGAAGCCTAGATAAAAACAGAAGAAAACTAAGCTGAAAAGGGGGAAGAGAAAGGGAACCGATGTTTACTGAGCACGTATGAAATGTCAAGTACTGTGCTAGACTTTTCTGTTAGCTGTAAGGGAGTCATGAAGACTAGCTCTGCCTAATTTACAATTTTACCTCGTCATTCCCTGAATAAATCTGTCTCTTGCAGTCCTTTACTCATTTAACAAGAACTTATTTTTTACTTCCTACAATATGTCACTTGCACTGATAACCTGAATTTTTGTTCCCTTCCTGTGTCCATGCCCTCTGACAGTGCCCACTCCCACTGACTCTTAGCATGGCCATAGGACTTGCTTTGGCCAATACACTACAGCACATATGATAGAAGCAGAGGCTTACAAAGCATTTGTGCATTTTCACTTGTCCTTTGCACAATTGAGCTTGCTTGCTCTTGTACCTCTGCCCGGTCGTGAGTTAGTGCCTGAATAGAAACTCAGTAAGTCGGTGTAGTTTTATGAGTGTCTATAGAGGGACGTGACGTGCCCATGGAGAAGAGCCAAGGCTGGCTGACCCTGAAGATGGAACAGAATAGCCAGGAAACAGCAGAGCTTATCCAATCTGCTGCTCACTGCAGAGTCAAGAACAAACCCTCAAATTCAAGAAAAAACACTCAGTTGACCTGCTGACTTGTGAACAATAACAAATAATAGTTTTTTAAGTCGTTGAGTTTTGGGGTGATTTGTAACACAGTATTATTGTGGCAATAGATGACCTGCTACATAGCAGATATTTTCATATGCACTGGGAATACAAAGATAAATAATAAATGGCCCTGTCCTCAGGTGTTCAATTTCTGATGAAGGAGCCAGCAATAATGGGGTCACTGCTATAATTATAACAGTAACTATAGTGCTGTGGGAGTCAAGAGGAGGGACACCCAGCCACCTGAGAGAGTGTGAGAAAAGGAGGAGGTGACATTTAAGCAGGTTTTTGAACAATGGGGAAGAACTCCCCTTATGGAAAAGAGAGAACATTTGAGATAGAGGGAAAGGTATGCACAAAGAACAGGAAGTATATCAAAAGAAAAGGTAAGAGGAATTGTGGGAGATGGGGCTAGAGAGATTAATTGGGACCAAATGGGATGGGTCTTGAGTGCTTTTGGTATTCAACTTACAATTGGAGTATTCAGGACACAAGTTTGTTTGTAAATGTTCATGATCTACTATGTATGTCCTTGAGTAAACTATGGTCAATTTGTCCCTTCCATGAAGCATCATTACTGATAGTAATAACAGCAACAACTGAAAATTATGAATAGTATGTAATTATAACTAAAATCAATAGTACGCGTTAGGGTTACAGATTTATCTATGAAAAAAGGAGAAGATGGCCTTCTAATTGAGTAGTGTTATGCATTAATTGCTTAGAGACAACATTATTTCTCCTATTTTATAGTATCTATGGGGAACAATGATTCCTCAAGAATCTCTATTATCCACTGTTCGCAAGGCATGAATCCAGCTTTCTGGATAATTCGCCTTTGTCTGACTCTTTTTGACATCTTTTAGGTTATTCTTTCTTCATCTACTACATCTGTTACTCGAATATTAATCTTTATTATCCAATGTGTATAGTAATCTTAACTTATTGCTTATAAGGGAACTAAGATGAGTATTATTAAAGTGAAAATGAATAGTAACAGGCCTAGTGAGATTGTGGCTTTTTAAAAAGTCCCTGGTTTTGTTCACGTCTGTTCTTCTTATACTGTACCTGGTTAAGTAATCTATCCTAAAGGTTATTTAGTGCTATTTTGGAAAGTGCCTACAGGCTTAGCTCTTATACCCAAGTATATGTGACACAGAGGAAGAAATGAATGAAAACCAGAAGGTTATATAGCAGTGACTGACACTGATGCTTTCGAGGACTACCTAGATTTCTTATGCAATTTGGATTGAGACGTCTCTCATAGGGAGGGAAGGTGAAGGTGCTTTTGGATAGAATGCTATTCTTCTTTTTCTATAATAAAATGCAAAGTCCTTCAGGAAATACTAGGTCCTGAATCAGGTGTCACAGAAACAATTTGTTGCACATTTCTTAGCAGTAGAACATTCCCCCTCAATTTTCCTTAAAAAGTCATAACAAAATTATTATAGGACAGCTTGAATGGTGGAAAAAAGCAAAACTTGAAGATGCAGGCTGCTCATATCACACATAAGTATCCTTTTTTTCTGTTTAAACACAGACTCAATCAAATTAATCCTGAAGGAGTGTTGAAAACTAAAAGTGGCTTTAAAGTGCAACTGTCTTTTGGTCCACTCATTTGATTTTCTCCACCTTGTGGATAAAAAATGCTAATCTTTTATTTTTTATTTATTTTTTAAGTTTTATTAAATTTATTGGGGTGACATGGTTAGTAAAATTATATAGGTTTCAAGTGTACAATTCTAAAATACATCATCTATATATTGCAGTGTGTTCACCACCCAGAGTCAGTGCTCCTTCCATCACCATATATTTGACCCCCTTTCCCTCTTCTACCACCTCCTCCCCCCCACCCTCCAGTAACCTCTGACCTATTGTCTATGTCTATGAGTTTTCATTGTTTGTTTATTTGTCTTGCTCCTTTGTTGCTTTCAGTTTTATATCCACGTATGAGTGAATGATTCTCGACTTTTTCTGTCTGACTTATTTCGCTTAACATGATAATCTCAAGGTCTACCTGTGTTTTCGCAAATGGCAGTGTTTCATCTTTTCTTATGGCTGAGTAATATTCCATCGTATATATGTACCGCATCTTCTTTATCCAATCATCTGTGGAAGGACACTTCAGTTGTTTCCATGTCTTAGCCACCGTGAATAATGCTGCAATGAACACAGGGGTGCATATATCTTTATAGATAAATGTTTTAAGATTTTTTGGGTAGATACCCAGAAGAGGGATTGCTGGTTCATATGGTAATTCTATTCTTAACTTTTTGAGGAAACTCCATGCTGCTTTCCATAGTGGCTGTACCAATTTACATGCCCATCAAAATGCTAGTCTTTTACACGCAGTAGTTAATTTTGGAATTTTAATCAATTTTTCTTCCTTAAAAAACAAAACAAGAACGTCACATATTCATAACCTTATCTCTCCACTTCTGTGCACTTCTTTCATTTCTCTCTCTTTTTTTCTTAAAATGTATACAACTTTTGGTATAAGAACTTTTGTCATTTGCTTTTGGTGCCCTGGGATTTATATTTTTAAAGATTGATTTATTTTTTGTTAGATGGCTTGGTGCAGTGGCAATGTTTTAGTCCAGACGTATTTATTAGTTTTATCTATCTCTGCGTTTTCAAAGAACTCAATATACAAAGAATTTAAACACACAGCACTCCTTTAACACAACAAACAGTAGCAACAGAAGCAGGGCTGGGGAAATGAAGAAAGAGAGAGGACATTTTCTCTTTCTTCATAGCTCCTTGTTCTGTATTTTAAGGTGGTAATTGTTTAATTTTGCAGAAAGTTTAAAAATGCAATATACCAGGAGAATGCATAGAAGTTCAAGTTGTGCAATATTATTTTTATCTTTTTAAAAAGAATAGTGGCTAACATGTACTTTAGACTCAAATGTTGACTTACATAGAATAAACTTAGTAAACTCGTTGCTTTGCTTCCTTTTAAAAAACTTTTAATTAAAAAAAATTTTTAAGGGAAACTGTAGAGCAGCGTATCAGTGATAGAACCTAATAAAATCTTACCTTCAGGCAAGCTTCTTGTATATAAAATCAGAGAGTATAGTGCCAGAGCTTTCTATTAGTACCATCCATTTTGTTAGCATTTTTCCAATTTATCTTGCGTTACTAACTCTCAGCGTACTATGCCTATTGTAAATATTTAAGCATTACTGTTGACATAAAGATAATACTGACGAATTGAGTTAACATTTCTGCTGAGGATTACCGACCATGTGTAGCCCAGAACAACTTTAACACCCGCTACAAACCCTATACTCAGGCCAAATTGTGTTTAGTCTACAATACAGTGCTGTTCCTCAAATGAATTTTTAGCTTTGATTTACACAAAACATGAAACAACCTTTCTTGCATCAATTAATTGTTTGACTTTCCTAATACATTTCCATTTTAACTAGATTATGTCTATATCAAAGGAAAAGGGATGTGTGCAAGATGTCAGTGTCTGGGGCTCACATACCCACCCATCCTGGTGTATCGTAACTTTCTGTGATCTGAATAAAAGGGAATCTGTTCTGTTTCTCAGCAGCCTTACCTGAGACTGCTGTCTCTTTCGCTGCACCTCAGGTTATATACATGTTTCCACATTGTGACTAGCTTTAACATTATTCAACTGGTTATAATATCTTCTGCAAAAGGAAAATAATTTGGAGAATTTTATCTTGTGGAAGAATGCCAGATTCATCAACAACAAATTACCAAGTGCCGTGAGAAAGACTGGCAAAAGGTGGAATCCCACTCATATACATCGACATATTTCTGGTAACCTATCGGGAGACTTATTTCCCTTATTGCCAAATTAAACAGAAAATGGCCATTTTGAGGTTGAGTTGATATCATATCAATCTTCTTATCAATCTTAGCTCCATATTTATAAAGTCGTCATCACTGTAAATATATTTAAAGAGAAAGTTTTATTAAAAGAAATGCAATGGCATTCTCACATATCACTTAACTATAGAGGCATTTTGGAATCCTGGTCTTTTCAGACTATAATATGTTAATAAATTAGCATGAACAATTCTCTTTCCTATTTTGATTAAATTCAGCTTCCATAGAAAAGCTTACTGCTACCAGATTGATGGAGTTCAAAACACACATTAATTTGAGTTATTTCCTTTTTCTTAATTCACTGACTTATTTGAGAAAATGGTAACAAAAGCCTGGTGACATCAGGAAGGCAAATTTGTAATTTGGTTAAATTGCATCTTTCTTAATTACTTTGCAATTTAATTTCCCTCATTGCTTTAGTTCACAGCCCTGGGACTCTTTACAATTATAGCTTACCCTACGAAGAAGAAAAGTTATATTCTTCAGCTTATTCTTATAAAATAATTAATGCATCTACTAGTTTATATTTATTTTTTAGAAATTTTCCAAGTGGCTATTTAGACAAAGGAAGCCTTTTTATTTTTGTTACCTTTTTATTTCTATATAAGATATATTTTTCTCAAAAGCCTATCTTCAGACCTGCTTCATGAAGCAACTATTTTTTTTCCTTAGAAAAATGTCATTATCGCAGGATTAAAATAAAACATTTAAATACTTATTGCAAGGGTTTTATTTCCTCAGATAGAATGTCCCCTATTTGTGACATAGTGGTCAGAATGAAAATGTATTGAAAAGATAAATATGAGCAAGATACCACATTTTGAAGTGTCTGACTAATGAAGCTGTTGGGGAGCAATTTCCTATTGAGATGCTCTTTAAAAAGGAAACTCGAGAAATGTGATAGAGGTCTGTGAGGTCTAAGATGCCTGAGGTTCTAGTTTCATTAATTCCTTGGAGAGAGAGATCTATAGCCTTCTGTTGGGAAGCAAGTGGCTTTGTTGAGACTCATCAGGCTTTGTGACATCAAATAGCTCTTACAAAACAACAGCGTTTTGAAGAAGCAGAAACAGATGGATTGAATTTCCTTTGAAACACAATAGGGTTTAAAAATGATGGGGAGGAAAAAGAAGGCCAAATCCTCAACTTTTGTAAAAGGGTTTGAAGCATTTCCCAGTCTCTGAGTGCTGTTGTGTTCACTTATCAGCGCATATTGACAGAGGATCCTGCAGAACCCCACCTGTCTGTGAAAATGCCATAATGGAATCGCTTCTTCAGATCCCATGATCTGCCTCACCAGGCCACAGACAGCACATTCCAAAAGAAATTATACTTGCACCTGATACTGAACCCTACTTTTTCAAAGTCAAAAGTGAATGGCTTTAGTAGAGTTTTCAAGGCTTTAGTTTAAGAACAAATTATGTTAATGGTTGTTATTTCCTGTTTTGGTTTTGAATTAGAAGAACCCAAAAAGGATAACTTCCAAGGCCCTGGGTATTTGGAATATTGATGACAAAGTAGAGAAGCCTCTCATATGGTGTTTTCGACACCATCATCAATCAGAAATGCTTTAAGTGCAAATAAAACAAGTTCTAGGAGAGAAAAATTTAATAAATAAGTTCTGAAGATTTAGGTAGTTAATAAATGGAATCTGAGCAAGGCAGTATCATGATATAAGTTTAATTAATATTAGTCTGGCTATAATATATGATGCATTGGATCTGGGCGAGGTAGTAATGATACCAGCAGCTAAAATGTACTGAGTTCTTAGTTGCTAAATATGGTGCTATGTCTTTTTATATGCATTATGTCACCTCATCTTCTCGACAACCCTATGAAGCCATTAATTTCATTATCAACATTTTACAGGTGAGGAGATTTGAATTTAAGAAGTTAAACTTGCTTAAGGCTACACATTGTGGTCAAAGCCAGTCCTGGATTTTAAGGCAATGTTTTTCCAACATTTTGCTGTGGAGGAGTGTCGAGCATAGCTTATACAACAAAAATATTATAGTTATTAATTCACATGTGAAGGCTCTAGAGATGAATGCACATTTGGAAGGAAATATTTAAAGGAATGAATGAAACAGAGGAGCGAGAAAAAGATGAAGTCAGCATGTCAAGGTTGAAAGCCTAGGGGAACATGGGGCTTTGAATGGAGTGATGATGGTAGGGTGAATTGATTCAGAGGTGAGAGAGAGATGATGATAGATTCTGCTTTAGATTTTTTTTTTTTTTTAAGTTTTAAAAATATTTTTTGGATTGAGTTTGAGGCATCTGCAAGAAATCATGTGGAAATGTCCAGTAGACACAAAGAGAAAAAGGGGTTTTGATTTAGGAAAGATGGAAGGCCTGGAGCTACAAAATACTGAGAAGGGAATGGAAACTGTTGGAATAGATGGGCTCTCAGATGGAGTAACATGAAGAGGGAAGAGTCAAGGAGTAAGTATTGAGCCTTAAGGGATGCTGAAAATACATCTTGTATTTTGTCCTAGAATATTTCTCTGAAGACTCAATATGGAGAAATAAATGATAGAGGAGGAATTTTAAGAGTTGCTTCATTAAATATAGGTGATCTTCTGTTTGAATAGAGATATGCTTGCTGTTAAATCTTTTTAATATTTTTGCTTTTAACAATAATTGATACTATAATAACAACTTCTCACATATGATATTGATTCATCTTGTATTTGTATAATTGCGTTACTTTTTGTTCCCTTACTTTAAAAGCTGAAGGAACATTTCCTACTTTTTCTTATTCATTTTCAAAGAAAGTTTATGGAGAAAGTGAAGTGTGATGGAATCATGTTTGAGCCATGATTACAGCTTTAGCTCTTTATTACAAAGCTTCCAATGTTTTCTTTATTGTCAGATGTAAGACAGAAAAACCACATCGCATTCTTTCTAACAGAATGATAACTTCTATGCCATTTCATTGAAACAGATGCATTTTAGAAACTTTTCTAAAATGGAGCAATAGTGGATCAAATGAACATTTTGGTTAATTATTTGTAAGTAGAAAATATGCCATTAATTTATACAGAGAAGTACTATGGGTTAGGAGAAAAATCAGTAAATTTGAGCTGAGACCAATAATATCTGGGTTAACAATTATGTAACCTGAAACAATGTACCAAATATTTTTTTGTCCCTCAGTATTACTGCTAGAATTAATGCACTATCTTCATTTTGTTTTTCAGTTTGCGCAGTCTTTTTTGTTTGTTTCTTCCTTTTTGTGCCCACTATTTCAGCCTTTTGCTGGGGCTGTTATAATTTTACACCTGGTCTGTTTCCCTCTTCTTTCAGTAACCTTTCATTCTTTGGTTTATTGTTCCAAGTAACACTTTTAAAATTTATGTATGATCATTTCACTCTCCTGTTTAAAGATCTATTATTTCCTATAAAATTATACCCAAATACATTAGTTTGGCATACAACATCCTGTATTACCTGGTTTCAACTAAATCCCCAGCCTCGTTTTTTTACTACTCAACCTCATGTACCTGAATTCCTGCCAACGTCTTCAAACACCAGTAATTTGCAGACTCTGAACTGTTCATTCTTGTAGAACCAGTCTTTTGCACTTTCCTTCTTCATACATGGGTTAGTTTTATGTGGGAGAAACATCTATGAGAAGACTTGTTGGAGGTTTTGAGCTTAGAAAAGGTATATTTACTTAATAGAATGTGAGATCCCAGACAGAAAGAGCAATATCTTCTACATCTCTATCTTTTCAGTTCCTAGCACAGTTTTGGACACATAGTAGATGGTCATGAAATACTGATTAGTCTGAGATTTTTTAACTAGTTCTGTGTCCCCAGAGTTAGTGTGAAGGGCAAAGGACAGGATGGTCATGATGGTTCAGAAATATCTTCAGAGGTTACCCTTTCAACAGGATTCGGGTCTGTGTTTGATTAGAGGTCACATACAGAATCAGTCAGGATCCTAGCAGAAATCAGGTGTCACAGTCAAAATGTTTTACTTGGGAAGAATTTAATGAGGGGACTATGAAGAGACATGTGGACAAGTTTAAGGAAACCAACAAGGGATTAGTCCCAAGGGATGGGACTAATTATAGCAGGAAGCTGGTATTAATTATCCTTTCAATTTATTACAAGAAATGATATTCCACAATGTGACTTGCGGGACAATCTTTTGCCATGAAGTGACACTTGAACAACTAAGAACTCTTCCACCAACACTTTCTTGCCCTTAGTTATTTCATAGAAAACAGCAGAAGAAGTCATACTTTCGAGTGATGATCATGGGAGATTTGTTTTTTGTTTTGTTTTTTTCCCCCAGAAATGTTATTATACAACAAAAGGCCTGCAGTAAGATTAAGGAAAAACATTCATTGGCCTGCAAAAATTTTCTATGGTCTTTTAAATTTTCATCAAATCTCCTAACCCCACTTTAACAGTTCCTAAGACATGTCAAGTCCTCTGAGCTCTTCTCGAGATTACGAGGTTTAAGGAGCTGCAGCTATACAGAAGTTTCTCTAAAAGTCTAACACAAGATAATGGAGAGACAGAGGTTAATGGGTTGACTTTCAAGATTGACTTCTTTTAAGCTTCTGATCTCTGGGCTGAAAAACTGGAAGATGGTGTTTATTTGACTTGTCTGTACTGTGAGGTCAGTAAAGCACCCCAAATACCATCTTATTTTTATTTATGAATTCCATTTCCTAAAAGCAATAAGATACTCATTCCCTACCATGCGTTGTTAGGATATGACTGAAGAGTTCAAGTGGCTAAATTGAGTTGGTTTGGAGCCCAGTGACTCAGAACACTCATACCATTCATCAATTAAAGCAGGCCTGCCTGTCTGCTTGTAATTTGGCAAGCAGCATTTTTGTCTTCCAGAAGCACTCAGGAAAATTCTTCCGTCAGAAGTGAAGGATGAGGAAAAGTGTTCAATGAAATCAGCAAGACAAGATACTTGCCCTGATTAAACCGCAGCCTCAAACTTGCTACTGGGGTGCATTTTCCATAGTGGTGGTCATTATTACATGTAGAGAATGGAAAATGAATTAATCTTACTATGTCTCAGTCTCTAGCTGTTAAACGAATAATGGTATCTCTACTGGGAGAATAAAATAGATGGTGATTTCCAAATAATACTGAGTTTCTACGGGAGAAAGCTACTCCATAAATCCAAGCCAGGGATTAAATTCATTGTAATTCTCTTTTTGTACCCAAGAACAAACTTATTTAAACAATATTATGAGAAATAATTTCCTTTGTAATGTGAATCAGGTCACATCATTCACCTGCTGGCTTATAAAAAATGTAAGGTCCTCACATGGTCAACAAAGTGCTAATTGAGTTGCTTTCCTAACTCTTCAATGCTGTCTCCTCCCCTGTCTCCCTCTGTTTGCAACACCCTAGTCACACTGGCTCCATTCCTCTTCCTTGAGCTGGTTAAGCTCCTTCTCATTTTAGAGCCTTTGCAGGCATACATCGCTCCCTATACCTGGAATTCTCTTTCCTCAGATCTTCATGGACCTGACTCCTTATTTTCACTTAATTTTTAGTTTAAAGGCCATCATCTCAAAGTAGCTTTCCCTAACCACCCAATTTAATGTTGCTCTTGAGACGCTCTTTCTTACGTTAGCCTCTTTTAGTGTCCTTGTATTTGGCACCATCTGAAATGAACTTACTGATTTGTGTAATTGTTTGTTGACCTCCTTCCATTGGAGGATAAGCTCTGGAGAGCAGGAAGCTGATTAGACTTGCTCACTGCTGTATCCTTGGTCCCTAGAGGAATTGCTGACGTGCGCTTAGTGCTCAGTAAGTAGTTTGGTTACTGAATGACGGCTTGAATGAGTAGATATCTCTCAGGGATTTAGCATGTAAAGGTAAGGTATTGTTTTCTCTACTGATAACAAAAGCAGAGAATCACATCTCCATAGTCCTTAACCAGTGTACACTAAAAAAATAGAGCATTCAGGATGTTGGGTTTTATTGTTATTTTTTTAATTAAAATTTATTGGGGTGACAATGGTTAGTAAAATTACATAGGTTTCAATGCACAATTCTTTAATACATCATCTATATATCACATTGTGTGTTCACCACCCAGAGTCAGTTCTCCTTCCATCACCATATATCTGACCCCCGTTTACCTTCTTCTACCATTCGCCTTCCACCTTACCCTCTGGTAACCATTAACCCACTAAACTGTTGTCTGTGTCTATGAGTGTTTGTTCTCTTTTGTTTGTCTTGCTCTTTGTTGCTTTGTTTGTCTTTGTTGCTGTCAGTTTTATATCCCCCCAGTGAAATCATATGGTTCTCGACTTTTTCCATCTGACTTATTTCACTTAGCATAATAATCTCAAGATTCATCTATGTTGTTGCAAATGGCACTATTTCATCTTTTCTTGTGGCAGAGGACTATTTTATTATGTATATATACCACATGTTCTGTATCCAATCATCTATCAAAGGACACTTTGGTTGTTTCCATGTCAACTGAAAAAGCTCTGAACAGCAAAAGAAACCATCGACAAAAAGGCAACCAACCAAATGGGAGAACATATTCACAAACAGTGCCTCCGATAAGGGGCAAATATCCAAAATATATAAGGAACTCAACATCAAAAAACCAAACAATCCAATTAAAAAATGGGCAGAGGACCTGAAGGGACATTTCTCCAAAAAGGACATACAGATGGCCAATAAACATATGAAAAGATCCTCAACATCACTAATCATCAGATAAATGCAAATAAAAACCACAATGAGATATCACCTCACCCCAGTTAGAATGGCTATCATCAACAAGACAAATAATAACAAGTGTTGGAGAGGCTGTGGAAAAAAAACGAACCCTCATACACTGTTGGTGGGAATGCAGACTGGTGCAGCCGCTATGGAAGGCAGTGTGGAGGTTCCTCAAAAAATTAAGAATAGAATTACCATATAATCCAGCAATCCCTCTCCTGGGTGTATACCCAAAAAGTCTGAAAACATTTATCTGTAAAGATGTGCTCCGATGTTCATTGCAGCTTTATTTAGGGTGGCCAAGACATGGAAACAACCAAAGTTGGGTTTTATTTTAATTTTGTAGGTTATCTTGAGTTGATTTAAAAAAAAAAGTCCTCCTAATTTTTTTATAGGGTAACTTTATTTTAGCTGTGGTTCTATTAAGTCCTTAGGCATATCATTGAACTCATTTACTTAATATAGGAAACATATTTCTAAGTATGTTCCAGTACCACTGTAAAGTGGTTGACCTCTGAAATTAGATTAGCATTTCTCCAATATATAGCATCCTTCTAAATTGACATAAATGGCAATACTGGTGAAACAGTCTTTAACAATCATTTTATTTTTATTTTCAGTAAATCTGACTTGTATAATTGTATTTTCAGCATTTTATCAACTTATATTAAATCATTCAAAATTTGCATTAAATTAGCATGCCTCTTAAGGTTTGGGTGATCTTAGTTTTTCACACGAACTGCTGATGAAAAATTCATCCTCAAGACTTACTTTAAAGTTGTCCTGAAGAGTTAATTGAATTCTAAACAAAATCAAAATGTGTTGGGCTAAATTCTCCAAATAAATATTAGCTCTGCAAATATTACCATTGGTTGAAAAGAGTGAAAAACTAATTCATTTATTGATGTTTATTAAGGTGAAATGACATGCCAAAATCTTCAACATTTCATAACAGATAAAAATGAGGTTTAAAATAGTATCATTTGTGTTCGTATTTTAGGACCAATCTATATTGAAGTGAGGTAGATAAGAGTATAAAATTTGATGTCTGACAAATATAGATTTGAATCCTCGCTCTGCCATTTTCTAGCTATGAAATCGTAGGAAAGTTATTTCACCTTACTGATTGTCAGGATCATAATACTCATGTCACAATGTTGTTGTGAGGATTAAATAAGAATATATGAAAAGCTTTTAGCACAGAGTCTAACACATACTAAGTACTAAACGATTGGAGGCCATGATTATTAGGTTGAAAACTTCTGAAGTTATATTTTAAATGGTCACTCTCTTCTGAAATGTGAAACAGATTGACTGGAATTTGCAGTCTGTGTGTTTATAGGAAAGCTCGCGTGGAGTCCCTCTTGGATTGTCTTTATCTAGTTCCAGTTTGTTAATGCAGCCACTTTTTGTTGTTGTTAATGTAGCTTCAAGTTTATTAATTCATAGTCAATCATTTATGTTAGTTCTGTATAAATTTGTGGAATGGGAAAAAAATAATTTTCTCTCTAGACTAGCCTGTGAGTCTGTTAGTTACACTTATTGGTTAAATAAGTTTTTATAAAGTAGTTATATATATTAGTAATATATATGTTAGTAGTAATATATGCTAGTAACATAGTAATATATGTTATTTGGCTTTTTTTGAAGATTAGTCTATTGCATTCATTCAACAAATAATTTTTTTGTTCAAAATGTTTTTGTGAATACAACATAACTAAGCCATGTAAGAGAGATAAGATTTACTGAGGAGTAATTATATATATTCAAGAATAAGATACAGTCACTGATGAAAAATGTGATAGTTTCAGAATGCTATTTGCATTAAAAAAAAAAGAAGGATGACAAGTCTGTGGAAAGTTTAATGGGAAACATGCTATTGAGCTGAGGGATGTGCAATAGAGCACCCAGGAGAAAAGAACAACATAATAAAAATGTAGTAGAGATAAAGAGAAAGATCATCTCGGTGAAACATGGTCTCAAATAGGCTTAGGGGAGTGCTGAGGGATAACCTAGAGGCTCCTGAAGTAAAGACAAGAAACTTGTACCTTTTAATAGGCCAAAGGGAGCTCTTACTGCTTATTCAAAGTCAGCAAGTGATCCATCCTAGTAGCAATGTGGAGGATAGGACATGATGCAGAAAATTCATAGTAAATAGGACGAGCCATTGAAAGACACTTTAATAGTGCATACATGATGTAGTAAAGCCCTAAAGCAAGGGTGGAAGCAGTGGATCTAGAAAAGAAGGGAAATAATCAGGGATTTGGTGTCTGATTGAACAGATGGATGAAGAAATGATGGGGTTGAAGAAGACGCTGAGGAATCACATTTATACAATAAGGAAAATTGTGCTAAGATTACTAGTAATAAGGACATCAAGATATGAGTTTGGACTGAGAACATACATGATAAAATGAATCAAAGTTTTAACCAAATAATCTTTCGTATAATCAATGACCAAAGCTGTTTTGTTTTTGTTTTCTTTTTATGAATGATGTAGATAGTGGTAAAAAATGACAGTTACTTGGAGCTAAACCTTTGTATCTAGATTTAACTGGTCTAGAACTTTCACTCAGAATAAGCCACTTTTTGCCTTAGAGCTTTTTTCTTAGTAAACTCAGAGTCACATCTTTTACCAGAAATTCACATACGGGAGATTAAATGGTATTGATTTATCTGTTATTATAGATAATTCCAGTTTTTTTATGGACCAAATTTTCTCTCTATCTCTGTCTATCTCTCATATATCTACTTCACTGATATGATTATCTTTCACTTAAAGTAATTATTGGTGAAATAAAGTCTATACATAAATGTGTCTAGTATTTTGGATCATTTGATCAGTGTTTGTGAATATAGAATTGGCATTTATGGATTCACAGGGGTCTCCTAAAATTACCTTTTAGGAAGAAAATTTCCATGCTTTTTCTTAATCCAAATTAATTTTTAAAGTTAAGTTTTTGGACCTGAAGCAACATATCTGTTTGGATCACTGAGAACTAAGAAATGGGAACAACTTAAAAACTGTAACTTTCCATGTGGTTTGTGCTCACTTAGAAAGAATCTCTTGGCTAATTTGGGAGAAAAGAATGTTTAAATAAGGAAGTTAGAAGTGAATCAAAAATAACATTTGAATATGAGAAACCAGAAATGCCCACTTCCTTCAGTTGTGAAGCTGCTTCTGTTGACTATAAAGAATTGTAAACAGGCATTGTAATCATCAGTTGCATTGTGTAGTCTGTGCTAATGGTTTATCAGTTTCCATGTATGGACCATTTTCGGCAGCAGTGTAAGTATTCTGTAAGAATACTGGAGAAATAGAAATCATCTCACTGTATCCTCCCATTCCTTCCCCTCTTTCCTCTTGTATCTAATAAATGGAATGATGAATACTATTACCATAATTTATCGAATTATTTCAATGAAATAAGGCAGGACTGGAATGGATACAATTATTATTTTCCTCTATTTGTTGGTAATGAGTTTTGGTATAGGGCTTTTATCTGGGAGGGCGGGGTTTACGCTGGATTTAAATACTGGTAGTATATCAAATTTTTAACATTTGAAAAAACTGACAATGACATAATGCTGTTTTGAACAGGATTAAAAAATTCTGTTGAGTTTCAGCATTTTACTGTAAATCTCCAATTGTTATTGTTACTGCATTATCATGAAAGGTGTCATTTCCCAAGGAATTTTATTAATGATTTAACCTATATATATTCTTCAAAGACAAGCTGAAAACTTTTCTACTCCATGGGATCTTATTAAATAATTCCTGTCTGTACTGTATTCTCTATTTTTTAGGTGCTTAGAAAACCAATGGCCTACATCGTACCGTTGCCCTTTCGATCATATATTTTATCGTATTCCTCTTTGGGCCTATAGCAGATTATCTCTAGAGTGGTCCCCATGACATATGCCTCCTGATGTTCATGCCCAAGGAGGGCATGTGAGTGTATTTTCAGTGTGAGTGTAAACTATGTCTTGCTACTAACCAATAAACTGTGATGTAGCTCCTTTGATTATTATTATTTTTGTAAATTAAAGTTTATTGGGGTGACAATTGTTAGTAAAGGTACATAGATTTCAGGTGTACAATTCTATATTACATCATCTATAAATCCCATTGTGTGATCACCACCCAAAGTCAGTTCTCCTTCCATCACCATATATTTGATCCCCTTTACCCTCATCTCCCACCCCCCTTCCCCCTTCCCTTCTGGTAACCACCAAACTATTATCTGTGTCTATGAGTTTTTGTTTCTCATTGGTTTGTCTTGTTCTTTTGTTGTTTTTGGTTCATATACCACATATCAGTGAAATTCATATGGTTCTCTGCTTTTTCTGTCTGTCTTATTTCGCTTAGCATTATATTTTAAAGATTCATTCAGGTTGTCACAAATGGTGCTATTTCATCTTTTCTTACCGCCAAATAGTATTCCATTGTATGTATATAGCACAACTTCTTTATCCATTCATCTATCGAAGGACAGTTTGGTTGTTTCCATGTCTTGGCCACCGTAAATAAAGCTGCAATGAACATCGGAGCAATAATTCTTTATGGATAAATGTTTTCAGATTTTTTGGGTAGATACCCAGGAGAGGGATTGTTGGGTCATATGGTAATTCTATTCGTAATTTTTTGAGGAACCTCCACACTGCCTTCCATAGCGACTGCACCAGTCTGCATTCCCACCAACAGTGTATGAGGGTTCCTTTTTCTCCACAGTTTCTATTTGTCTTGTTGATGATAGCCATTCTAACTGGGGTGAGGTGATATCTCATTGTGGTTTTTATTTGCATTTATCTGATGATTAGTGATGTTGAGCATTTTTTCCTATGTCTATTTGCCATTTGTATGTCCTCTTTGGAGAAATGTCTCTTCAGGTCTTCTGCCCATTTTTCAATTGGGTTGTTTGTTTTTTTATTGTTGAGTTGCATGAGTTCCTTGTATATTTTGGATATTAGCCCCTTATGGGAGGCACTATTTGCAAAAATCTTCTCCCATTCAGTTGGTTGTGTCTTTATTTTGTCGATCGTTTCTTTTGCTGTGCAGAAGCTTTTAAGTTTGATATAGCCCCATTCATTTATTTTAGCTCTTACTTCCCTTGCCTTTCGGGTCAAATTCATAAAATGTTCTTTGAACCCAAGGTCCATAAGTTTAGTACCTATGTTTTCTTCTATGCAATTTATTGTTTCAGCTCTTATGCTTAAGTCTTTGATCCATTTTGAATTAATTTTGGTACATGGTGACAGATAGCAGTCCGGTTTCATTGTTTTGCACGTGGCTTTCCAATTCTCCCAGCATCATTTATTGAAGAGGCTGTCTTTTCTCCATTGTATGTTTTTGGCTTCTTTGTCAAAAATTATCTGTCCATATTTATGTGGTTTTATTTCTGGGTTCTCAATTCTATTCCATTGGTCTACGTGTCTGTTTTTCTGCCAATACCATGCTGTTTTGATTATTGTTGCCCTGTAGTACAAGCTAAAGTCAGGGAGTGTGATACCTCCAGCATTGTTCTTTTTTCTTAAGATTGCTTTGGCTATTCGGGGTCTTGTGTGATTCCAAACAAATCTGATGATTTTTTTGTTCTATTTCTTTAAAAAATGCCATTGGGATTTTGATGGGGATTGCATTAAATCTGTATATTGCTTTGGGTAATATGGCCATTTTAATTATGTTGATTCTTCCAATCCATGGGCACGGAATGTTTTTCCATTTCTTTGTGTCTTTTTCAATTTCTTTCAAAAATGTCTTATAGTTTTCAGCATACAGGTCCTTCACATCCTTGGTTAAGTTTATTCCTAGGTATTTTATTCTTTTTGCTGCAATTGCAAAAGGAATTGTTTTTTTTAATTTCTTTTTCTGAGATTTCATTGTTAGTATATAGGAATGCAATGGACTTTTGTATGTTGATTTTGTAGCTGGCCACTTTACTGTATTCGTTGATTGTTTCTAATAGATTTTTGGTGGAGTCTTTAGGGTTTTCTATATACAGCATCATGTCATCTGCAAAGAGTGACAATTTAACTTATTCATTTCCAATTTGGATGCCTTTTATTTCTTTCTCTTGTCTTATTGCTCTGGCAAGGACTTCCAACACTATGTTGAAAAGCACAGGTGATAGGGGACAGCCCTGTCGTGTTCCTGAACGTAGAGTAAAGGGCTTCAGTTTTTCACCGTTAATTATGAGATTAGCTGAGGGTTTGTCATATATGGCCTTTATTATGTTAAGGTATTTTCCTTCTATACCTATTTTATTAAGTGTTTTAATCATAAATGGATGTTGTATCTTGTCAAATGCTTTTTCTGCATCAATTGATATAATCATATGATTTTTGTCCTTTATTTTACTTATGTGATGTATCACATTGATGGATTTGCGGATGTTGAAGCACCCTTGTGCCCCTGGGATGAACCCCACTTTGTCATGATGAATAATCTTTTTAATGCATTGTTGCATTCGATTTGCAGAATTATGTTTAGGATTTTTGCATCTGTATTCATCAGAGATATTGGTCTGTAGTTCTCTTTTTTGTGTTATCCCTGCCAGGTTTTGGTATCAGGGTAATGTTGGCCTCATAAAATGAGTTACAGAGTACTGTCTCTTCTTCAATTTTTTGGAAGAGTTTGAGCAGGATTGGTATTAGATCCTCTTTGAAGGTTTGGTAGAATTCACTAGTGAAGCCATCTGGTCCCGGACTTTTTCTTTTGGGAAGGTTTTGGATGACTGATTCAATTTTGTTACTGGTGATCGGTCTGTTTAGATTTTCCAGTTCTTCATGGTTCAGCCTAGGAAGGCTATATGTTTCTAAGAAGTTATCCATTTCTTCTAGGTTATTGAATTTGGTGGCATACAGTCCTTCATAATATTCTTGGATGATCCTTTGCATTTCTGTGGCATCCGTGATAACTTCCCCTTTTTCATTTCTGATTTTGTTTATTAGTGTCTTCTCTCTTTTTATCTTAGTGAGCCTAGCCAAGGGTTTGTCAATTTTGTTAATCTTTTCAAAGAACCAGCTCTTTGTCACATTAAGTTTTTCTATTGTCTTTTTGTTCTCTATGTCATTTAGTCCTGCTCAGATTATTATTTCCTTTCTTCTGCTGACCGTAGGTTTCATTTGTTCTTCTTTTTCTAGTTCTTTAAGGTGTAACGTGAGGTTACTTATTTGGGATTTTTCTTGTTTCTTGAAATAGGCCTGTAATGATGTAAATTTCCCTCTTAAAACTGCTCTCTCTGCATCCCAAAAATTTTGGTAGGATGTATTTTCATTGTCATTTGTTTCTATGTATCTTTTGATGTCTCATCTAATTTCTTCTTTGACCCAGTCATTCTTAAAAGTATGTTGTTTAATCTCCATGTATTTGTGTTTTATCCTGCTTTCTTTTTGCAGTTGATATCCAATTTGAAAGCCTTGTGATCAGAGAATATGCTTGGTATGATTTCAATCTTCTTAAATTTGCTGAGGTTGGTTTTCTGTCCCAATATATGGTCTATCCTTGAGAATGTTCCATGTACACTAGAAAAAAATGTATAGTCTGATGTTTTAGGATGAAGAGCTCTATATATGTCAATTATGTCCATTTCATCTAATGTGTCATTTAGGCTGCTATTTCATTATTTATTTTCTGTTTGGATGATCTATCCATAGCTGTCAATGATGTATTTAAGTCCCCTAGTATAATTGTGTTTTGGTCAATTTCTCCCTTTAGTTCTGTTAGTAGTTGCTTGGTATATTTCGGTGCTCCCTGATTGGAGGCATAAATATTGATGACTGTTATGTCTTCTTGTTGTATAGTCCCCTTTACCATTATGAAATGTCCATCTTTGTCTCTTATTATGTTTTTCACCCAGAAGTCTGTTTTATCTGATATCAGTATGGCTACACCTGATTTTCTCTGGATACCATTTGCTTGGAGTGTCAATTTACACCCTTTCACTTTGAGTCTATGCTTGTCCTCGTAGCTGAGATACGTCTCTTGGAGACAGCATATGGTTGGGTTTAGTTTTTTGATCCAATTTGCTACTCTGTGCCTTTTTATTGGTGAGTTCAGTCCTTTTACATTTAGGGTGATTATTGATATGTGAGGATTTCCTATCATTTTATCTTTAGTTTTCTGGTAAGACTGTGTCTCCATTGTTTCTTTGCCTTTTTGTTGTCTATTATATCTGTGTGGTGCTATTCTATGATGTTTCCCTTTGTTTATTCTTTTATTATAGTATATATTTCAGTTCTGGATTTTCTTTTTGAGTGGTTACCCTTAAGTTTATATAAAAGAAAGTTTGATCTTTAGAGTATTCCATTTACTTCAGCATTCTTACTTTCTCCATTCCCATATTCCAGTTCAGGCCTTTAGTCTCCCCCTTTTTATGTTTTGGTTGCCAAAATTGTCCCTGTTGATGGTGGTTGAATAGCCTCCTTTAGTATTTCTTGTAGTGCAGGTCGTGTATTAGAAAATTCCCTCAGCTTCTGTATGTCTGGAAAGGTCTTTATTCCTCCTTCATATCTAAAGGATATCTTTGCTGGGTATATTATTCTTGGCTCATAATTTCTCTCTTTCAATATTTTGAATATTTGGTTCCACTCCTTCCTGGCTTGTAGAGTTTCTGCTGAGAAATCTAATGATAATCTAATGTGCTTTCCTTTGTAGGTTACCGTCTTCTTTTCTCTGGCTGTCTTGAGGATTCTTTCTTTGTCGTTGATTTTTTTCAGCTTCAATACAATGTGCCTTGGAGAAGGCCTGTTGGGATTGAGGTAATTAGGAATTCTATTTGCTTCTTGGATTTGAGGATCCAGTTCTTTTCACAAGTTTAGGAAGTTCTCATCAAATATTTGTTTGAATATACTCTGTTCCCCTCTCTCTTTCTTCTCCTTCTGATATTCCCATTATTCTTATATTGCTCTTTCTGACGGCGTCAGAAAGTTCTTGTAGAGTTCTTTCATTTCTTTTAAGTCTCAAGTCTCTTTCTTCTTCCATCCGTGTCATTTCCAGGTTTCTATCTTTGATGTCACTGATTCTTTCCTCCATCTGGTCAACTCTACTACCTAACCTGGCTATTTCATTCTTAATTTCTTCTATTGAGTTCTTAATCTCCAGAAATTCTATTTGGTTCTTTTTTAAAATTTCAATCTCTTTGGTAAATTGTTCATTTTGTTCTTTGATTGTGTTTCTGAGTTCATTAAACTGCCTTTCTGTGTTTCTTGCATCTCGTTGAGTTTTTTCAGAACTGCAATCTTGAATTCTCTGTCATTTAAGTCACATATTTCCATATCTTTAAGTTCATTTTCTGGAGACTTCACTTTCTTTCTGAGCTGTCTTGTTGCCTTGGTTATTCATGGCAATTAATGATTTATTATTTCTCTTCCTAGACAGCTACAGGAGTGGCTTCTGAAACAGGTTGATAGGAAGAGATCTTTCTTTTGTTTTCCAGTATGTGTTTGTAGAATGTTTTATTTTTCTCTCCGGCTGCAGCCTTTTTTCCTCTCTCACACTGTAGTGTTATGTTTTCTCTGCACTATTCCAGCTTCTCACACAATGGGGGGAATTCTCTGGAAGGCGGGCTTCTCCTCTGTTAACAGTTCGTCTGGGTCATAAGGCGCTGCGTCCCTTTAGGGATTCAGAGAGCTTCTGAAGTTCCAAAGCTCTTCCTGTGGCAGATTCAGAGTCCGTATGTTTCAGCAGTTCTGTTTACTCCTGTAGGAATCCACCCAGATAGGTGGGGACAGGGATGGGGTGAGTTGTGAGAATTTGCCCAGAGCAATGGCAGCACCCACCGTCACAGCTGGTCCTGCTTCCTCAGCTCCCTCCCCTTTGCCAGAACTAGTTGAACTGCGAATCTGTGTCTGTGGTCCACAGTTCTCAGAACTGCAAATATTCTGTTCTTTTGATCTGACACTGCTACTGTTCTGCTTCTAGCACTGGGCAGGTGGCGGAGGGGTGAGCTCTTGGAAGGTAGGGAATTGGCGGCTAATCTCAGTGCCTAAGGCTTGTGTTCTCTGCTTGGCAGTGAGGGCTTAAACCACCATTTTGAGCCTTCTTCCCTCAGTCTTTGCTCCAAGGTCTCTGCCTTGAGCATTGGGTTCAGCCGTGTTATATGCTGTCCCTTCATCCTTGTGGGCCATAAACAGAGCCCTAGCAGTCCGAGTTCTTCCCTCTCCCGCAACTGAGGTAGTTCCGGGATGCAGCGAGCTCAGAGCACTGAGCTAGGTCTGCGTCCTGCACCCGCGGGGCCCCATCTCCGCACTTCTCCCTTCCCTCCTCCCCTGCTCGCGCAATTTGCCTACCTTTGGGTGAATTCAGTAGTGAGACTCTTTATCTTGACTGTCTGCTGTGCAGGGAGTCCTTTGTGGAGTTATAGTTTCTCAATTTCTTTTAAACTCCAGGGGAGATTTCCAGAGGCTCACCTCATGCTGCCATTTTTTTTTTTTTTTAAACAGGACTTTATTGGGGAACAGTGTGTACTTCCAGGACTTTTTTCCAAGTCAAGTTGTTGTCCTTTCCATCTTAGTTGTGGAGGGTGCTGTTCAGCTTCAAATTGTTGTCCTGTCAGTCTTAGTTGTGGAGGGTGCAGCTCAGCTCCAAGTCCAGTTGCCATTTCTAGTTGCAGGGGTGCAGCCCACCAACCCTTGCGGGAGTTGAACCGGCAACCTTGTGGTTGAGAGGATGCCCTCCAACAAACTGAGCCATCCAGGAGCTCAGTGACAGCTCAGCTCAAGGTGCCGTGTTGAATCTTAGTTACAGGGGGCGCTGCCCACCATCCCTTGCAGGACTCGAGGAATTGAACTGGCATCCTTGTGGTTGAGAGCCCACTGGCCCATGTGGGAATCGAACAGGCAGCCTTCTGAGTTAGGAGCATGGAGCTCTAACCGCCTGAGTCACTGGGCCGGACCCTCATGCTGCCATTTTGATTACCTCTCCTCCAGTTTGGATTTTTATGCTTAGGTCTATGATCCATTTTTTAAAACTCAATTTTTGTGTATGGTGTGAGTTAAGGGTCAAGATTCTTTTTTTGTTTTTATATGGATATCCAACTGTTTCAGTATCAGTTGAAAAGACTGTCTTCCTTCTATTGAATTGTTTTGGCATCTTGTTTAAAATTCCATCAATCATATGTTTGTAAGTCATTTCCTAACTCTTTATTCTGTGTAAGGATCTATTTGTCTATCCTTATTCTAATATTGTATTACTCTGATTACTGTAACTTTATAGTGAGTCTTTCAATCAGGCAATGTAAACACTTATTTTTGTTCATTTAAAAAAAATCTTTGGTTCATCTTGGTACATTGCACATCTACATAACTTCTAAAATCAATTTTTGAATTTTTGAAAAAAAAAACCAACAACCAAAACAATACCCACCCCAGAAAAAACCTCAAACAAACCAAAAAATAACAACAACAAACACAAAATGCTAAAAACCCACTCTTATGGATTTTTAAAATGAGATTGTGCTAAATTTAAAGATCAATTTGTTAACTGATATCTTAAAAATCTTCAGTATTTCAATTCATGAGCATGATATATCTCTTCGTTTATTTAAGTCTTCTTTAATTTCTCTCAGCAGTGTTTTGTAGCTTTCAGTGTGCAGGTCTTGCACACATTTTTAAAAATTTATCCTTAAATATTTCAGGCTTTTAGGTGCTAATATATACATATATATTCCAAATTTTATGTCCTCAGTTTTCTTTGTTAGTAATTGTATATGGAAATACAATTGATTTTTCTAGATTGACCATGTATCCTGCCTCCTTGGTAACTTCACTTACTAATACTAACAGTTCTGTGAGTTACTTATAATTTTTGATGTATATGATCATAGTGTCTCTGAATAGTTATTATTATTAAATGAAAATATTCAGACCATTTACTTTTAATCTAATTTTTATACTGTTGGATTTAAATCTACTGTTTTCTTATTGTCTTTTGTTCTATATGTTGTTTGTTTTTCTGTCTTTCTTTTCCTCCTTCATTGTTCTTTATGTATTGAGTTTATTTTCAGTATTGCATTTTATCTTCTCTATTGTCTTTTTTTTCCCTATACCTCTTTGTTTATTACTTTAATGGTTACTTTAGGGACTACAGTGTGCATTTGTAAGTTATCACAGCCTTCCAAATAATACGATACTACTTAAGCATATGTTTCAGAAATTATTTCTTTTAAACTTGTACTTTATTTAACCATTTTTATTATTTTAATTTAAAGAGTTAAACTATTAATTCTATTTTTAAAATGAATTGCTTAATCTTGCAACACTTTGCTTTTCTCTCACTATTTGTCTTTGTGTTTGTATCCTGTATGCACAATCACCTCTTGCTGTAGTCTTCTGTATTGCCCAGGATGACTCACCATCATTCTTGCCAGACTTTATCTAATCTCTTCCTGAAGTTTTGCTAATATTAACTTGACCATCTTCTTTAGCAAATTTATTTCAAAGATCAACATGTCAGACTGTGAGGAAGAGGTGTGCTAAGGGTAATCTTCAGCCAGCCCATGTTTATCCGTTTTAGACAGAGAGCACCTACCCACTTTTATATTATATTTTTTACCTACTCATTTGATTACCAACAAAACTGCTATTGATGTCATTGCTAGTGCAACACCTTGCAGAGTGAGTTGTATTTTTGAAGTTGGTCCCTGAAGAACCCTGAGGAGGTTTCTCAAATTCTTCTGGTGTTGGACGCATCATTCTACAATATTAGTTTTATCATATTCGGTCCCTGAAGAACCCTGAGGAGGTTTCTCAAACTCTTCTGGTGTTGGACGCATCATTCTACAATATTAGTTTTATCATATTCAACTCTACTTAAGGAAAACCTTCCAGCTGATATAGTCTTCAAAACAAAATGCCCACGTTCTCTTCTAAGGTATCAACATAGGAGCTTTTTCAGTCTTAACTTTAGTGTAAATTGTTACTATGTGAATAGGGGTAATTTAGAAAAAGATAACATTGAGTTAAATAATTCAACATTGTTGGAAAGTTGTTTGTCTTATAGACATAACATTTAAATTCATATGGTGAAAAATTAACCTGCATGGCATTCTTGTATTACTGGATTTGATATTTAATAAGTTAGCTGGGTAACCTTAGGATATAACTTAAGTTCTCTGTGCCTTAATTTCCTCATCTCTGTAATGGAGGTGGTGATAGCATCTACCCCATCAGGTTGTTCTGAGGATTAAATAAATTATTGTATGTAATGTGTTGGAAGAGTGTCAGACCTATGGTTATGACTCAATCTGTGTTAAGTGTTATCGTGTACCTATTATTATTTTAGAAATATTATTTAATGAGCAAGAGAAGAGAAAATAGAAAAAAGAGAAACATAATCTACCTAGTTAAAGAAATAAAAAAGTGTCAACAAAGGAATTTTGTGGGGTATTTACCAGAAAGGACAGGAAATGAAAATATAAGATTGTTTTGCTTTATGGAGAAAGTTTGTCACACTACTCTTTGAACAACAATAGCAGCAAGTTAACAAACCAAACAATGCCTTTGGGAAGCTCAAGTTATTAATAGTTGAAAGTCAACCTGTATTTTTGGTTTGAAACAACCCCTTTCCATGTATGTGATGTTTGCTTATTTTCATTATAGTTATACAATTTGACATTTATTTGCTTTTTATAAACATTGGGAAAAAAATCTCTATTCAGTTTACAGATATCTCTGTTCCACATCAGTTCTTTCCCATTTTCCTTTATTTGTAGTTTGTAGTAAACTCATCAAAAACCGTCTTTATTGGTTTGCCACCACTTGTATCACTTGTATGGTTATGTTTGTTTTTATTTGTTGTATAATGAGAGTTTTGGGCTACATTTTCAGGTTCATTTGTTATAGTAAATTTCCTCTTGTCTGAAGGATGTCTTGTGGGTTTTATAATGTTAACTTTTTATGAGGAAGATGATTTAAACTTCTCTCTCGTCTCTACCAAATAAGAGACAGGCTCAATCAGAGATAGCCCAGTGTAATGACTATGGTTGGTATAGTCTATTTAGATATAATATTTGCATTGAACACATTAAATGATTTACTTGGTTGTATGATTAGTAGATTTTTAGTTAAAATTTAATAATTATATTATAAGGATATTTATAAAGACTACTAAAAGTTAAACAAAGTATCTACCTATAAATTTATCATTAATTTTGGAGGCTATATTTGATCACTAATTTATCCTCATTACTCTCAAGTATGCATTTTTATACCTCTATAAGTTCCAGAAAGGTTTTGAGGATACTACCTGCTTGAATAGATATGAAAATGATGGAATCATTGAAAAAAAAAAGTTAAAGGACAATAAAAGAATATTGGAGAGTTAGAAATGCTGGAAAACTTTGTTTAATAGTAATTATTACATTGAAGTGTTCAGGTCAGCTCTGAGCTTCCTAATAAATGAAGCATAAAGGTATTCAGTAGAGACAAGTATTTTTCTTATGACATATGCTAAGAGGAATCTACTACATGGAACTTATTTAGAGGTATTTATCTTAGGAGCAATTTTGCTGAAGACAAATAAATATTCATCATATTCATACATCACTCCGTACCACTTGCTTGTTTGGTAAAGTTTTAATGAAATGTAGCCTATTTTACTACATGCTCAAATCATAAGTATAAATCCCAATGAATTTTCACAAAGGAAACACACTCATGTAACATGCCCCCCAGATCACCAAAGAACAGATTAACCATAGCCCTGGAAAGACCCTATTGTGCCACCTTGCTTTCATGGTTTTCCTCCCCCAAATCACCATTTTTTGAATTTTAGCAGTAATTTTGCTCGTGTGAACTTTACATAAAAGGAATCAAGTACTATGTAGCCTTCTGTGTATGACTTCTTTCTCTCAATGTGATGTTTGTGAGACTTATCCGTGTTTTTAAGTGTAGTTGTAGATCATTCATCTTCTTTGCTGTGTAGTTTTCCATTATATGAATATAATGTAATTTCTTTGTGTATTCTGCTGGTGATGGACATATGGGTAGTTTCCAGGAATTGGCTATGGGACATTTCTGTAGCTGTACCTTTGTGATATATGTATACATTTTGTTGGGTGTATATATAAAAGTGGAATTGCTCCACTATAGTGTATACATGCATTCGGTTTTAATAGATTCTGTCAAGCAATTTTTCAATTTTCACTCCTGCTAACAGTGTATCAGAGTTTCATTTGCTTCCCATCTTTGTCAACACTTGGTGTTGACAGTCTTTCATTTTAGCCATTTTCGTAGGTGTAGGGCAGTATCTTATGGTGGTTTTAACTTCTATTTCCCTGATGACTAATGAAATTGAATATCTTTTCATATGTTTATAAGCCATTGGGATGTTATCTTTTGTTAAGTGTCTTTACAAATTTTGTGCCATTTTTCTATTGAGTTGCCTGATATGGTCCTTTGTTGGCAGTCAGTTTGAGCCTGGGACCAATGAAGGATCCTGAAGTACAGGAATTCTATACTCTTGATTGCAAAGCAAGACATATAATTTACTTATCAGGCAGAAATGCAGAAAGATTAATATTTTATTCTGAATACTAAAAATACTTATATAAATTACTACTTAGTAAAGGGCCCATGTAACTCCAGCACAGGCTTGGATTTGGAAAAATAGTAATTCATAAGGACAACTTTATTCTAACAAGAATAGGTTGAAGCTTGGGAAAGGTAACTTCTCAAAGGGCCTGACAGCATGAGTTGGCTGTAAAATATGCTCCTGATGATAAATAAATTCACTATTGGATGGAATTTTCTAATCTTTTTAAAAATTATTATTCATCTCAATAGTGAAAATGGTGTGCCAAAATGATGATTTTGGCATAGATGTTATGTAAATATTGAAGTAGATTGACACCAAGGCTTGCAGTTTATTAAGGTTAAAAATTACGTGGACTATTGAAGAGATAATCAGTTTTGATGAAATGCGGCTTCCTGCTTTGAGCTTACAAATGGCTCTCATCCTTTTTATATTAAATGAATGACCATATGTTAAGTGTGTAAGAATGCTTGGCATCTAGAAAGCAATTAGTACATTTTGATTATTGTCATTACTATTACTATGTTCTACTATTTCTTCTGTCACACCCTTTGCTCCTGCTGTTTGAAATAAGGCATTGTTTGTGAACTTACTTATCTTGTGTAACTTAACCTTCTAGTGTTGCTTTTGACATCTGTAGGAAAGCAGGTCTCTGATGTGTGGCATGATGCAGAGTCTGGAGTCCCTTTTCTTACCTCCCACCTATTCCCGATCATGTATTCAAGATGCCCCAAGAGACAGGCAAGGCTGGCATCTGCCTCTTCACTTTTGTATGTCTAGCATCTAGCACAGGGCCTGGCCCTAACAGGAACCTCATAAACACTTGCTGAAGGTTTGCTCCACTGCATGTCTTACTGTGCTATGTGCTGCTCTTGAGATGTGTGTACATCTCATGGGTTCAGTGACCATGTGGAGTGAATTTGGAAAAACTGTTGGCAGAGTGGAAAAAAGTGGGTTTGAGATTCAGGTGGGTTTGACTTTATTCCAGTTGATTCACTTTCCATAGCTGTGAGACCTTGATAAGTCACTTAAATCCTTGGAGTTTTGGTTTCCTCATCAGTTAAACAGAAATAAAGAATTTCAAAATCTAAAAGTAATTGTAAGAATTAGGCATAACCTACCTATAGGACTAGTACGTGCACACTCCTCAATAAATGGCATTTATTACTATCTAATAACTGTCATTTTTTAAATTACTCTAACCTCTGCTTTGATCTTCCCTGTTTCTTTTCTAGTCCACATCCTTAAATCTTTTTTTTTTCTGCATTATTTCCATCAGGACTTGAAGCTCAAATGTTCACAGTATATTATATGACACTGATTCACTTTTTGGTTCACTCTTTCTTCATAAATGTATGTCAGAAAATGGGACAATATTTATTAACATGACTATTCTATCTGCCTCCATAACTACCTAAGAGAGTTTCATCTTGGCCAGTCAGGTCTCTGGATCTTTTGATGAAGAATCAGGACAATTGCTGATGAGAAATGGTAGGGTGGCTGTAAATTACCCTGAAGGTTATTTATTATATATGTGTATTAAACATTTATTTGCTACATTTTTAATGGTTTCATCTATATAAATCTTGTTTCCTGAACAAATTGTGAGATTCTCATGAATCCAGTGACTATGTTGCTTATTTCTTTTCTATCATCCCCAAAGCCTGGAATGATGTTAATTTTATAGCAAGCATTCAAAAATCACTTGTTAATTTGAAGTATTTAAAATATATATTTATCAAAGAGATTCTTTTCAGTAGAATGAAAAATTGTTGACCCCTACACTGGGAGATAGTTTATGTCATGTAGAACTCTGATTCCACATTCACAATGCTTCAAATACTCTTTAGTTATTGTCAGGGATTCCAGAGCTAGATCTGAACATGGGAGAACAAGTGCCAATTCTTTCTACTCTCTTACCTTTTTCTTAAAAAAAACCCACCTCTGGGGAAATGTACTTTCAACTAGGATGGTAGAAGGAAATTTATTAATGTTTATTTTAGGTGTTTTGACCATAGAAATGCTAATAAACTGGAAACATTTTATTC